>NC_054888.1:13974339-15248005 GCF_018320785.1 Cheilinus undulatus | reverse complement strand
GGGTTTATTTCTAGAGCCGTTCTGTATTACTTTAACTGTCCATAGTTTTGTTCATTTAAGTTTTCATTTAAAAGCAGACAGTCACCTTGACTGTTGTCATGGCTAAGCGGTCTAATAGGAATTCATTAAATGAATGAACGACGAGATGGGCAGCAGTGTACATTTTGATTTCAAGGTTTTTTCAGCCAGTGCTGAATTGTTCTGTGAAAGGAAAATGACTGAAGATATGATAGTGTAAATATACCCTTAGATTAAAAGAACCACCACCTAGTAAAGGTACTCTGGCAGGCCAAGGAGATGAGCTGTAGAGGGTTTTATCCTCTAGTCCGCATGGACTTTTGAACAAATTTTGAAGAGACTACTTCAGAAAGCTCTTGAAATATTACATTTACAAGCAAAAGATGAAAATGAGGCCCAATGTCTTAACTTTGCCCCTTTCAACATCTGATCACTTCAGCCTTTAATCAGAGTGGACATTTTGATAGAGTTTGAAGAGAATCCCTGAAAGTCTTACAATATTGCATTCACAAACTGAAGGTGCACATTAGACACTCAGCTCGACAGATCAATCTAATCAGCTGATCCATTAGTCAGAATGGACTTTTGAGGAAAATCATTCTAGCAGTCTTGAGAAATCACTGTTCACAAGAACAGCCCACATGGACAGATAGCTGGAAAAACTGAAAATATAATAGCTATCCTCAGCTTGGAGGCTAGGGTTAGGTTTAGGGTTAGTTTCAGTGCTGGGAAGTCTGCTGCTCCAAATTCAATAAATTTGGGATGTTGTATGAAATGTAGATTAAAAACAGAACGCCATAATATGAAAAACATGAAATCTGATTAATTATCTGAAAATTATCTGACAATATCATCATAGAACGAAGGAATGTCAGTTGGTTACAATATCCCTAAAAAAGCTGTGGCGCAGTTACCACCAACTCGCAGTATACCTTTTTGTTTTGTTGGGTTTTTTTTTTTTTCAATTTTTGAAACAAAGAAATATCAAAGTGTTGAGAATATTTCACACTCATTTTGAGTTTAATGCCGGCAACACAGTCCGACAAAAGTTTTCCAAGGTCATGTTCACTCATTACAATATCTTTTAACAACACTTCACAAGCATTTTGGGACCTGGGACACCAGGTTGGGTAACTTGGAATATCAGTGTTGTCCTGTTCTTGTTCAGATGTTTAAAAGATCACAATGCTGCCAATATTTCTTTCTTATTTGGAGTATTTCCTTTAAAATTAAATCAGTTTTCATTCACAACAAGATGTTCAAACTCTGCGACACAAAAACGCACTCACACTTTTGAAAAAGGCAGCATTGTTAAAAAGAATGCAAAGTCTATAATAGCATTTCAAATATGATTTGCAATTTGATTTGGAGTTTTCTAGGAGAACAAGTTTCAACAAAATTTTCAGAAAAATAAGGAAAAGATGCATTTGCAACACCTCCTTAAAGTATAAAATTAAAAAAAAAAACACAATTAAAAGAAAAGGAAAAAAACTATATTTTAAACATACAAATTCCAATATTCCAAAACTGTGGCATTATTTTGTTGGTAGACAAACTAAATTCTTACTGATAATGGGTCAGAATCTGGACACAAAACTGTTTTTACTGCCCTGATAGTTGGGTACAATATCCCTAAAAAATGTGTGGTGCAGTCACCACCAACTCGCAGCAAAGCTTCTATTTTTTCTTTTTTTCTTTTTGCAAGGTTTGAACAAAGAAATGCCAGTGTTCTGGGAATATTAAACAACCATTTTGAGTTTGATGCAATCAACACCAACAAAAAATGGGGCGCAGTTACCACCAACTCGCAACATACATTAATGTATCCTTATTTATGAATTACGTGCTTTTTGTAGTTGGGCTGATTTGCAGAAGATCTGAGCTAATTCCTCCCCTAATGGCTGTGTAGTGGTTAATTTAAATATATGTAAACAGCCGTGGTGCGTAAAGATTGTTCTGCAGTGCAGTTTTAGCTCGTGCAAGAGCCTCAAAGTCTTCTAGTAAATCAAGCTCTATGACTTTACTTCAGTCAAAACTTAATCCTAGGGAAAAGCTAATGCTTTAATTCAGTTAAAAGTTGAGATTAGTGCAGATGAGGGAAATTAATAGTAAATGCTTTGGAGAGCTTATAGGCTTTGCAGTGCTAGAGCATCAGAGGAGCAGTAATTGCGTGCATTTGAGCCAGGTCACCACATTCACATTTTTTGTTTACAGACAGGGCGGGTGATCCAACTTGCTCTCTCTGCTCAGAACAGGACTAGCCTCAGGTAAGCCCTCCAAGCACACAACATCAACACTTGTACTCAATGCACATGCACGCCTGAGGTACGTGCACACATACCAATCCACACCAGTCACACACAACGGATGCCGTTTGGAAGCAGCGGCCTTGAGACGAAGCGCTCTAATTAAGTAAATGAGAGAACCGGAGAGGCAGATGGTGGGAGAAGAAGAAAAGGCAAATAGCCACACTTCCTCCTCGTTCTGTCTGGGTTGCCCACAGGGCTGCAACTGTTTCCCTTTCTCTCACCTCGGCCTTTTTTAATTTTTCGGCTTGCTTGCCTTTTCTTGTTAAGATAGCACATCAAACCTGCTTTCTTGTTCTTGTCTGTTCTGTTATCTCTCTTTGTCTATTCTTGTGTGCTTACTAGTGATGTCCCATGCCCTGCAGGTAGACACCACATCCCCTGAAAGGAAATGGAAACCTCTTGTATGATGAAATATG
Source organism: Cheilinus undulatus (assembly GCF_018320785.1). Lineage (NCBI taxonomy): Eukaryota > Metazoa > Chordata > Actinopteri > Labriformes > Labridae > Cheilinus > Cheilinus undulatus. The sequence goes on along the minus strand of NC_054888.1, from coordinate 15,245,262 downwards.
ACTGACTGCAATGAGTGTCCGTGTATCCAATATGTTCCTATGTTCCGATATGTACTGTCTATCATCCCTGTCTCTGCAATTTCAGTCTTGTGTAAAGATATGTGCATATTCTCCGTCTAGCACTACAACTCTCTCTCCAAATGTCTTATCTCCACTTAAAAGAAAAAAGTTTTTGCACCAGCTTTCAGCTTGCCAGCACAGTTAAACCCTGACATTTAGTCTGAGTGAAGTGGCTGTGGTGGAAATTTCTCGTGCTCAGTGAATACTGATGTCTTGTAAAATGAGGTGAAATAATATTTCTAAAAATCTATAATGCTTTCATGAATTCTAACCCTCTATTTGATGCTCTTTATGGTCTACAGAGTTCTGGTAATGGCCGATCAAAGCTTGACATGTGAGGCAGGGTCAGAAATTCTAATCAAAAAGCCTGCTTGGGAAGGCTTTTTTAACCTCCTTGATACCGATACGAAGAATAAGACTGATAAAATACTCATACAAATACAACTGGGATGCATTATGGATTATACAACCCTAATTCCAAAAAAGTCGAGGCGCTATGTAAAGCTGGATGCAATAATTTGCAAAAAAACAAAAAAAAAAACTATTTTATTCACAATAGAACATGTTAAATCTGGGACATTTACCAATTCAGGAAAACATTAGCTCAATTTGAGTTTGATGGCAGCAACAAATTTCAAAAAAAGAAGGGACAGGGCAACAAAAGGCTTGAAAAGTGTGGGACCATTGAAAAACTGCTGGAAGAGCATTTGCCTTGACATGACTGGGCATAAATCTGAACACAGCCATCTCAGCTCATTTAAAATGGACTGAGGCAAGATGTAAAACTGTTCTGTGGTCAGATAAATCAATCTTTAATAATTTTAAGAGAGGTAGAGTGTTATATAAGTAAAAATTGAAGGATGTTTACCCATTCTAAAAATTGTGGAACTATTTCAGGGAATGTTCCTCAATGTAGAATTGCTAAGATGTTTAATATTCCACCAGCTATGGTACATAATACCATCAAAAGATTCAAAGAATCAGAAGAAATCTCTGTGCGCAAAGTACAAGGTCAGTGATCATTATTGAATCATTGTGATCATTGGGCCCTCAGGTGGCACTGCATTAAAAACAGTCATTATTTTGTACTGTAAATCCATGCATGGGCTCAGGAACACTTTAAGAAATCACTGTCAACACAGCTCATGCAATCCACTAATGCAAATTAAAGCTGTAATATACAGAGAAGAAGCCATGTGAACACAATTCAGAAATGCCACCAACTTCTTTGGGCCAAAGTTTTTTAAAACAGACTGAGGCAAAATGGAAAACTGTTCTGTGGTCAAATGGATCAAAATTGGAAGTTATCTTTTGTGCCCATAGATGCCCTGTACTTGTGATTGCCACAGCTCAAAAGCCTGCATCTCTGATGGTATGGGGTTGCATTAGTGCTTATGGTGTGGGCAGCCTACACATGTGAAAAGACACCATCAATGCTGACATGTATTAGAGCAACATACGCTCCCATTCAGACAACGTCTCTTACAAGGAAGGCCTTTCATATTTCAAAAAGGCAAGTCATATTTGAACAAAATCCAGAAACGCTGCTTTCATGTCTGGGCAAAAGTTTATTTAAAATTGACTTGGGCAAAATGGAAAACTGTTCTGTGGTCAGTTGGGTTAAAGTTTGAAATTGTTTTTGGAAAGATGCATGTCCTGTAGACATGAGACATGAGGGACCACCCAGCTTGTTATCAGCACAGAGTTCAAAAGCTTATAAAGAGATCCAAAGTTGGCACCATCATTGTTATAAATATGGATCCTGTTATTGGTCATGGTATTGATAACGGTACCAATATCCATGTGGATACTTGCATCCCTATTGATCATCTCGATTGATTTTTGGACTGAAATTGGTGATGATGATGAAAAATGATGAATTAATTGATGGACTGAGGCAAAATGGAAAACTGTTCTGTGGCCAGACGTTATGATTATCAATATGGATCCTGTTCTTAGTAGTGGTATTGATATTGGTACTTACATCCATGTTTATACTTGCATCCCTATTGGTATTGATACATGATAATCCCCATTGATATTGGGACCCAAATTGGTGCCCATAACAAAACTGGTCACTTTATTGATGGATTAATGGAAAATGGAAAACTGTTCTGTGGTCAGAAAATTTGAAAAAATTTGAAATTTGCCTTGGAATCACTACAGAGATAATACTTCTTTTTTTTTTTATCAGAGCAGAGGTTCAAAAGCTTTATATAGTGGGAATCTGGAATAAAAAATTGTATAATATCTATTCTTATTTGAAGAATTGTAAGGAAATGCAGTGTTTTGTCATTGTGGTGTATCTAATTAAACATTTTTGATTAAAAAATGAAGAAAACTGTTTAAATTCCAGAGTTTTTAGTTGTACTTGCTGTTGCCAAATCAACAAGGACCAAAGTCTTGAGGATTTCTTGTTATTCTTTTGTCCTTGTGGAATGATTTTGTAAAAATGACGTAACAAGAAGATGAGCTGCATCAGTTCCTCAATTTTCCCGTCTGAGATCTGGGTTACAGCAGGCTTTGAGAAGTCTGCAAATCCCCGGCAATCCCCAAGGAAGACGACAAATAGCACACATCTCTCTCTGCTTTACAAACACTGACTGATGAGCTGGATCTTAATTTTTTTCTTCACCTAATTGGATTTGCAGAGTGTCCTCAACTGGAAAAGGCTCTAAAAGCAGTCCATAATGCGGCACAAAAAGCTATGACACACCACAACAATGAGTTTTTGGAGTGAACCCGTTTGTATGCCCCACTGCCCCGCGGTTGAAACATGATTTCAAGGGAGTGAAAGCCTTTTGAGAATTTCATTTTCAAGCAGAACACGGGCTCACAGAGGGCAGCAGCGTGACGGCGTGAAGCGCTGTCTGCACCGCCGGACGATGGGACCACGTGTGTTTGGACTCTATCTGTCCCTGCATTTATCTCAGCCGTTCTAAATGTCTCTCTGTCCGTCTCATACTCTCTCAGGATTTTCTCACAGCGCTTATCTGCAGGAAAACACATGAATACATGCAGCAGCTCTGGAATTCAATGGACTTTGAATGAACCTGGGATGGACTATCATTTCCAGTATTAGTATCAATCCACTGTTAATGGAACAAAGCATCTTTGATCCTTAATGTGCTACCAAAAAAAACACCTCTTTGACTATGTCATTCAACAAGTAAAAATGCAAGACAATAGCTGCTTTTCTACATTTTATTGAATCAAAAATCATCTATCTTTTGTTCCTAGGGATAAAACAGGCACAATGAAAGCATCAGATTGCTCAGTGGGAAATCAATTAGCCGAAAGAGCAGCTGAAATACAAAGCTAGACTCTACCATTGCAGCTTTAGATCAAAATTTTGCCTCCAGTTGGAAGGCTGAGAGAAACAATGTTGACAAAAGTTTGATCTAAAGATCAGAAAAAAGCTTAGAGATGCACAAGAGGGCAAAAACAGATTCTGACATCTAATTAGAAGAGCATTTAGTTCTAATCCCACATGTAAAGCAGTGAAAGCAGTTAATAAGGTCAAGTACAACATGTGATTGTGGTGTCAGTATATATAGATCATGTCATATTTGGGGTTACCTGGATGCAACCTCTCTAACATCATTCAGGAGCTTTGAGGCACAAAAACTAAAACAAAAATGAATACAAAGCGACACAAAGCACAACGACACAATAAACAGTTTCAAAATAGGCAAATTCATCATGACCAAGACAAGAAAAAGCTAAAAAAGGAATAAAAGAACAACAAAGAAACAAAGAAGCACAACGAGCCAAATCATTAAAACTAGAGATATAAAAAAACTAGTGACAAAAGTGAGCAAAAGAAAGTGACAAAAGTGACAAAAGAAAATTAGACAACAATCGACTTGAATCATCCACAAGAGAGGCAAAAAGATAAAGAAAAGAGAAAAAAAAAAATGACAGGGAACAAAAGATTATAAACCAAGAAGAGAAGTGTAAATGGAAACAAAACAATTACAAAAAGAACAAAAAAGAACAAAAAAGAACAAAAACTACAAAAGGTCTATACAAAAAGACAAAAATATACTTAAGAGACACAAAGGACTTAAAAGAGACAAAAAAGGACTACAAAGAGACTACAAACAACTATAAAAAACAGAAAGAACTTCAAAGAGAGAAAAAATGAACACAGAGATACACAAAAGACTTCAAAAAGACAAAAAAGGACTACAAAGAGACACAGAGGACTTCAAAGAGACAAAAAAAAAATGACCACAAAGATACACAAAGGAAAAGGAAAGAGAAGAAAAAGGACTACAAAGAGACACAGAGGACTTCAACGAGACAAAAAAAATGACCACAAAGATACACAAAGGAAAAGGAAAGAGAAGAAAAAGGACTAAAAAGAGACGCAGAGGACTTCAACGAGACAAAAAAATGACCACAAAGATACACAAAGGAAAAGGAAAGAGAAAAAAAAGGACTACAAAGAGAAACAGAGGACTTCAACGTGACAAAAAATGACCACACAGATACACAAAGGGCTCCAAAGTGACTACAAACAACTATAAAAGAAATAGAAGGAATTCAAAGTGAGCAAAGAAAGTGACCACAAAGATACATAAAGGACTCCAGAGAGACCAAAAAGGACTACAAAGAAACACAGATGACTTCAAAGAGACAAAAAATGACCACACAGAGACACATATCACTTCAAAGATGCAACAAACAACTATAACAGAAACACAAAGGACTACAAAGAGATACAAAGGACTTCAGAGAGACACAAAGGACTTCAAAGAGACAAAAAAGGACTATAAAGGGACACAAAGCACTTCAAAGACACAAAAACATCTAAAATAGGGTCACAAATGACTTCAAAGAGACTCATATTTACAAAAATGTAAAAAAAAAAAAAAAAAAACCCTCAAAGAAAAAGAGAGCACCTCAAAGAGACTAGATAAATTATAGGAACACAGGAACACAAAACATAATAAAGATACAAAACAACTGAAAAGGGAGGGAAATGACTTCAAAGAAACACTTTAAATAAAATAAATGAAGAACTACATAATCGAGTGTACTCAAGAATTATCAATGCAACTTTCCAAGCAACTTTAATAACTGAAAAATAACTACCCAGAACACAAATTTAGGATAAAAGCATTGTGTAAAAATGTGGGTAGTCTAAATGAAGAAAACATGAACAGGCTTTTAACACAACTTTCCCATGGCACATGAAGTTCTCATTCTGTTGCCAACAAGTGGGGTCTGAAAGCAACCAGCAACAAGCCCAACAAGAAATACTTAACTTTGAGCTTTCAACACCTTCTTCCCTGCAATCAGCTCATTACAGCCCAATAATCGGCTGGTGTATAGTTTACATTGTTGCAAAATTTGTTAAAAAAATAAATAAATAAAAAAATTTGACTATTGTGAATTTCAGTGATGAGTCTGCTGTTCTGCTGACAGCTGGTGATTGTTACAAGCCCTGCTTTTACGTTGAAATTATCTTTTGTTGCTGTTTTTATTGACAGCCTGTGTGATGAAAAATACATAATGTGCATTTAGGTATTATTTTAACACCTTTTCTACCTAAAATAGCTTTCCAGGCTCTAGTTGTCCAGAAAAAACGCTGTATCTTACAAAACAGACCCAAGACAATTGAATTTGGGGCTGTCACCACTCAGCAGGACAGTATCTGGTTCAAACCGGACAGGGTCGTTTTGTGTGGAGTGTTGATTCTCTCCAGGTACTGTGTCTTACTTTATTTCTTTATTTTGGTGGTGCAAAGACACAGCCAAAATAAAATATTCATACTGAAGGTGTTTGCAGATGTGTGTAGAATCCAGTTGGCACTAAACATGAAGAAAACAAACACCCACAAACGCTGGGACTGTATTTGTTTTCTATCTTTTCGCCCGTCTTCAGGTACATGCGACACACGTGACCCCATTAGCATTATCCATGGAGACAACACAAAGCACGGCGCGTCTGTGTAATGATGCGTCGCACTGATGCAAATATAGATCTTCACACACTCTACAGTTGCACAATAGATACTTGAACTGCACACGTTGCTGAGTGCCCGTGTGGCCCTGTTTGATTAATTGGAGCGTTCAGCAGCAGTGATAGGTGTACTCCTTAGAGACAACACACTGTCTCTGTTGCTCCACCTTAACCTCTGCTTTTACACATCAGCCCTTCCTTTCCTCAATTTAGCCCTCTTTCTCTTGCAAATGACCCTCCATCAGCTTGATTTCACCTTGCCAACAGCGACAGTGTTTTTGCCGGTAAAGGTACAACACAAGGGAGCACTCAGGTGTGGGTTTTTGCCTCTCAGCTGCAGAGAAATTAATGAAGCAGTACTCAAAACCATAGAAATGCACAAACAGATTCTTATAAGTGCACTCTTTCGAAGCACTCGCTCATTTTTCTTCCCGATGAAGGTGACTCACAGCTACGGCGAAAGCTCGGCCAAGGTTTTCTCCTCCACAAGTTTTATGCAGCTTTAAAGCCGCCCAAGGAGCGGCCATATTTCTTTAAGGACTGCAAGGTGACTCCAGAGAGGGAAGAAGGTGGGGGTAATGAGGGTAAGAAGAATCACAGAAAGTGTCTCAACCTCTGGTCAAGGTATTGTTCAACGCCAAGCGACCCGCAATCCCCTCCCTCCTCATCCTCCCGTGCTCCCTCCTTATCTATCCTCAGAGACTTTCCATCTCTTTTACCTCGCTTTGTCTTCCCTCTGACACGCTCGCACCTCCACCTTTTCTCTCCCTTCCTCCCTCTTTCTATTCCCTTCCTCCCCGGTCAGCTGTCACGGCTGCCACTTTCTCGCGCCCGCTCATTTATTACAGGTCAGCGTCACAGAAGGGGCCGTTTAAAAAGGACAGCATGCCCCATCTGAATGCATACACAACCTCCAACTCATACAGTACACAGGGAAGTCTACTGACTGTATATAAACAAATGGGAAAAACTAACTTGAACAAATATGAGCCATTCAGCATTCTCAAAATCAAGGCTATCTAAATTTGCAATAAAACTCAAGTTTCCATAAAACAGAGTGAGCAAGCAGTGATTGGTTCAACTTGATTGAGAGATAACACAGTCTAAATTGTACAAATTTGTCAGGCAACAAAACATTGCCAACATATTTTAGTAATTTAGATGGTGTTCAGGAGTCTCCCAGCCAATTTTGTGAATAAAACCCAAAAAATAACAAAATTTTGAAATCCTAGGACTTTTGTTTGTTTCAAAGACATAGAGTAGGTAAAATTGCAATATATGGCTTTTTGAACAGCTCAGTTGCATACAATTCAGTGAATTTTCATTTCAAAACACACCTTTTAAAGTCCAGGTCAATTATGAGAAGCATTTTCAACCACTGTGTGGATTCAGGAATCCACTAAGGTCAAAAAGTTTAACTTTATGCTGATGACTTTCAGATCTATTATTGAAACCATGGCTTATTAGTTTTGGGCCCCTACCTACGGGTGATGCCAAAGATCTTGGAGAGAGGGAACTTTGTCTAAGGTTGTCAAAATTAGACATGCAAACTAAGTCTAAGGTTGCAAGTCTGGTTTTGAGTTTTTTGGAAAAGTTGGAGGAAGCCAAGGTACCTGAATAGAGTCCACACATGTAAGGAGAGAATACACAAACATCACAAAGGAAAGGCCCTGCCTGTCTTGAACCAGGCAACTTCTTGCTGCATGGCAACAGCCCCAAATTCAAGTTTTTTGGAGGACTGTGGGAGGAAGCCAAGGTACCTGAGTAGAGGCAACACATGTAAGGGGAGAATATGCACACTTCACACAAAAAGTCCTGTGAAATTGATCCGGGCAACTTCTTGCCACGTGGCAACAGGCCCAGAGTCAAGCTTTTGGGACATTGGGAGGAAGCCAAGGTACCTGAGTTGAGTCCATACATGTAAGGGGAGAATATGCACACCTCACACAAAAAGTGTGATTTGAACCAGGCAACTTCTTACTGCATGGCGACAGCCCTAAATTAAATTGTTTTGGCACTGTAGGAGGAAGGTAACTGAGCAGAGTCCACATATGTAAGGGGATAATATGCAAGCTTCACACGAATAACCCTGTTAGATTTGAATGAAGAAACTTCTTGCTGTGTGGCGACAAATCTGCTCATAAATGACTGCTGATGTGTTAACTTTGGACATCCATTTACATACTGAACATGTTGTACTGTGTTTGTGCACAAACACCCTTAACTGCCATAGCACCGTCATTAGGTGGCCTTGACACAGAACCAGCATGTTTCCATGTTCAAACACAGTTTTAATCTCATCGAATTAGCTGATCATGACACCCAGTCTTTTAGAGGGACAGTCCTGTGGATCAGCATTTACGTCCTTGAAATACTCCAGCAAAACCTCCCTGATATTCCATCTTAATCCTTGTAATCATCGCTCTTTTTCTGCTGTGATGACAACTGGAAAAACACAATAATCTCTTGTTTTCTGTTTGTTTTTTTTTACGTGGGCAAATATTCAGAAAGAGAATTAAAGCAGGGAGAGATACAGACCGACGCTGGCAGAAATAGCCTGATAGACACAAAGGCGCACATGCTCCAGCATACAGAGTATCAATCACACAAATACACACACAGTACTACACACTTGCTCAGTGCCAGACAGATTAAGGCCCTGATTAAGGCGGGTGTCGCATAAAAGTCTTGGAACAGTAAATATCCTTAATTTGTAGTGTAATTAAACAGATTAGCTGCCGTGAATATCTTAACAGGGATTAGTTCACACACAATACACCAGGCAGGCTTGACTAAACACACATACACTAGAGATAGAAGCACACACATGCACCGAGAGAGAGCAAAAACATCCAAAATAGCGAGATTTTTAACTCCCATAAGATGCAGCTGCAAGATACGTGTTTAAAGATGTGAGTATGTGAGTGTAGTGATAACATTAAAAGAAAAAGAGAGACAATAGAACAAAGCTAAAGACACAAATCTACAGGTCGTGTTTGAATTGCCGCATCGACACGCGCGCAGATGAGGGATTACCGACCGAGTGATCATTTCTCCTTTCAAAGACTTTCATTAAAACGTAAAGCTCTGTCAAGGTTACGGGAAGAGAAAAAAAAACTCCATTGTGATTCTAATGCCCTCCATTGTGCCGCGCTGAGAGGCAGAACAGAAAGCAAAGAGGAAGCAAGTGAAAGAAGGCAAAGCAACCAAAAGGATAAAAAAAAAAATACAGGGAAGGATCGTTGAGAAAGACCCAGTCGATGGTGCTTGATCCCGCTTCGCCAAGGAAGTGCTGCCAATCAAAGGAAGCTGAACGCTGTCCCACTTCCTGTGTTGGCCTCGTGCCTGAGTGCAGAACTGCAAGTGTAATTCATAGCCAACACTTGTTTACACAAGCACACAGACAGATTTGGATGCATATGCAGGCATACATTTCCATTCTACAGAGTGAATAAACCTCTCAATCAAAACCATATCTCTCACTCTGACCTGAACACTGATTCTGATCCAAACTGCTAGCATAAAACTCTCTACAGAAAATCAAATGCTTAGGTTTAACTATCTATATCAAACTAAATGCCTGCGTACAAGTCTCTATATCAGGTCAAAGAGCTGTATCACACAAACTGCTAGCAAAAACTTCCTACATCAAAGAAAATACTAGCATAAACCTCATTATATCAAAAAGATAACCAAATGCTAGCATAAAACTGCCAAACCAAACTCTAGCTCAAAAGTATCTACATCACACCACTCAGAAAAAAACGCATTATATCTAACCATATATTAGCATTAAACTCCCTTTATCAAACAAAGTAACTGTACGAAACAAATGCTAACTTGATGTATCCCACCAAATGCTAGCATGAAACTTCATTTATCTAACAAATCCGTACATGAAACCAAATAAGAGCATTAAACTTTCAGGATAAACTTTCTATATCATATCAGATGCTAACATAAAACTGTCAGGTCAAATTCTAGTACAAACTTTCCTTGATCAAACCAAACACTTCCTTAATTAGACAAAATGCTTGCAAAAAACTCTCTATAAAAAGTCCAACACCTGTATCAGACTCAGTTCTTACAACACGCTGTATCACACCGCATGCTTGTGTAAAAATCCCCATATTAAACCACATGTTGGCATAAAACTCCCTACAATAAATTAAGTAACCTTACTTCTAGTAAATCCTAGCATTAAACTGTCGCACAAAGTTCTGTTATTAAAAACCCTATGTCAAACCAAATGCTAGCATGATACTATCCGTATCAAACCAAAATTCTGGCATACACTCCCAAAATTAAACCACGTGTTAGCATAAAACCCCCCATATCAAACTACCTACAACAAATCAAATATTTTTGTCAAACCAATAAGAGCATAAAACCGTCTGTATCACACCTAATGCTTACATGAAATTCCCTATGTCAAACCAAGTGTTAGCATAAAACTTTCAGATAAAACACTAGCATAAAACTCCATATAGCATAAAAAATGCTGGCATAAAACCTACCATATCAGACTAAACACTTGCATAAACTCCCTTTCAATGTAAACACTAGCATAAAACTCCTTTTATCAAATAAAGCCAGCATAAAATTGGATATATCAAAGAAATTGCTAACGGAAAACTATCAGATGAATATGAGCAAAAACCTCTATATCACACCAAATGCTAGCATGAAACTCCCTACGTCAAATCTGTCGCTAGCATAAAACTCTCTATATTAAAATAAAATGCTAGCCTAACACTCTGTCAAACTAAATGTGAACAAAAACCTTTCTGTACTAAATTTGGCCCCTATATCAAACCAAATGCAAGAAAATCTCTCTATCCAACTCAAAGGTACACATTTTTAATTAATTGTCAAATAAATATTTTAAATGTCGGCAAAGCTCACTTCAAACTTTCTCTTAGAGCTACTTACATCTTTAAGCTTCAAGTATTTGTGCTACAGGTGAAAGCCTTACTTTTCTGTGTTTCTCTGAGTTCATTCTGGACTTGTTTATTGACGTCAAAATTTGTTGTTTAAGTTGCTTTAATGCAAAAAATAAAAATAAATAAATAAATACTGAGAAAGAAGTAGAGACCAAAAACAGTTTAAAGGACACTACATACATTCAATTCAGTTCCACAAAGCTAGAAAACCTCTAAATTAAAACCATTACCATTTTTCTTTACTGAACACTTAAGCTAATCCAGATGATAGCATAAAAAACCCTCAATCAAATTTAAAGACGCATACTTTAAAAGAAAATTTAATCATTAACAGATCGAATGAATAGGTAAAGAGTTACAGAGTTGTGACTCTGAACTCTGAACAGTGTCTCAGCACTACTGAACGTTTTAGCATCTTTAGCTAACTTTTATTTCATTTGCTGATGACAACCTGTGTTATTGTGGTTTACTCTTGCTGTTTTATTGACTTGTTTCCAGAAGTTGAAAGGTAATGATACACCAGAACCTACTGACACATCAAGTTAAACAACGCTATCAACTTTTTCAGCTAGTGGACTTAGCTAAGAATTCAGCTAGCAGCTTCAATGCTACATATTTCCATTAGAAATTGGCAGAGACTGGTAGAGACCAAAAACATGGTTTAAAATAGTATGGATATTAGATAGAGGTTAGATTCAACTGCAGTTTTTCTTAAATTGCTTAGCAGGGGTGAATCCAAATTTGTGGGGGACTGGGGTGGCCTAACTTAGCCACTGATTTAGTGGCTAATGCAAGAATAATTAGCATTTACTCAACTTTTTCAACTCCACTTATGCACATTCTGTCAATTTTTAAAAAAGGCATGTATTTTAAACCTTTGAGGACACAAAGAGAAAAGTTTTCTGGAAGTTAAAATGTCAAGTGCTATCAAAAGGAAATGTTCCATACTAAACGTTAATAATATTTTAGGATTTTGGGGTGGCCAAAATGAAATCAAGGACGGGCCATTCCTTGGATCAACTCCTGTCACTTGACAGCTTTTTGATTTTTATATAAAAGGCAAAATTTACAAATATAACATTAATTTTCAAAAGATTTGCTTCCCCAAGTGGTCAAAAATTGATGATTTTATCCAATAACTTGCCTCTTTAGAGTTAATAGGTGATATATTTAATTTTACTGTCACCCAAAGTCATGTTTTTAATAAATAGTTTGAAAGTGAACACGTAAATTATATAATTCAGAAGCAAAAGGCTTCTTCATGGTCAGCTGCTGAACATTCTGGCTTTGAAAGGTCAGCAGTGAATGGGGTGAAGAGTTCAAACAGTGGCCGCTCAGTGCTCCCAGTGTGTTTGTAGCATTATCACAACCTCTTAGGAAGGATTCATACACTACAATGCAGTTATTCATTACTGGGTTGTGTAAGTCAGGCAATACTAAACGATGGAACCACATTAAAGAATTAAAATTTCAACGTCTGCCACTCATTAACTCTACTTTTTTTTCTTGGATTAACATAATCCACAGTCAAAAATGGTCTTTTGATAACATATTTTGGTTGTTATATTGATTAAAAATACCTTTAAATGTGCATAAATTAAGGCAGATTTGGAACATGTTGGTCAGTTTTCAACATTTTTGGCAATTTCAATGTTTCAGCAAAATGACAACAAACCAAAGTGCTCCTCTGAAGGGCTTAAAACTCCAAAGCCGTCGAGTCCACACTCACAGAAGCGACACATTTATCTGTGTAAGCATGTAAATGACAGTTTGATTGGTGTAAGAATCTGCCGACAGCATGTTGTCCGTGAAACAAATTGGGTGTTGTAATTAAAGGGGGAAAAATGAGATGTTTTCCATTCTCCGTGTATACTCAGTGACAGTTGCGCACACAAACCCACGAACGCCACTAATGAAAGACGGAGGGAGGAGAGAGCGAGAGAGGGGGAAATAAAAAGGCGTTAAAAAAGGAAAGGAGACTGGAGGCAGTGAAAGATGGAGGGAGGTAAAACAGAGCGGAGATGTTAACGGATGTGAACAGGAGGGAGACAAGGTGTGCGGAGGAGAGAGGAGATAAGGAAACGGATTGACTAAAGGAAAAGAGATGACAAGGAAGTGGAAAGGAGCTAATAAAATAAGAGAAGGCTTCTTATACAAGAGGAGAAACTCTGAAGTGGTGTGAGGCAACTCTTAATGTGTGGGAGTGTTTGCTGTGTGAGTAGGAAGCCCCCTCAGACGCAGGATGGAGGCATTTGTCTCTGAGTGGAATTACAAGTGGCGGGCCGAACAAACCCTCCAGTGGTCTAGAAGAAACAGTAGCGGAGGAAAAAAAAGATCCCTGTGTCTTTCCTGTCCTTTCTTTTCCTGGGCTATGCCTCGCTAATACTGTGCATGTTTCGTGTGTTTAAGTGTGTGTGAGAGAGGGATAAAAGAGGTGAGAACAAAAGAAATGACTGAAAGTGGGAGAAAATCTTGTGCTGGAAGCAAACAATGAGGAAACATAAAGCTGTGTGGCACTTAAGAGTGAGTTTCCGCTGCAGTTTCACCCTTGAACTTGAATGACTTAGAGTTCACACAGGGCTCAGCAATAAGGACCAAAATTACACTTTAATATCTATTACCTGAATGGCAATGCACAATATATATCTATATTTAATTACTCTACAAAAATTAAACAATATTGAGAGCTGTCCTACACCCCGGATGAAAAAAAAGATGTCATAGTCAACTAAAATTAGCAGATTTGGGTTCCAAATATTTAAATATTACCATATAAACTCCTTAACACCACTTAAAATGTGCAAAAGCATTGGCAACATTTCTGCATATTGATGTTGCCAAACTTCTAAGTATTCCTGAGTACCATATGTCAAATAAAAGCCAAATCTCTGCTATTTTGCTAACTGGTAGTATGAAAAATTACAGGATTCATCAGTCATATTTTTAATCAAAAAAGAAGGAGCACTGACACAAATTGCTCAATTATGTTGGAAACATTTAGAAAAGTTGGTGGAACTGGCAAAAACTGATGGTTTCCCTTTTTCCGTACTAGTCCCACCCACTTTCCCAAATATTGAATATGAATACAAAGTATTGGCACAAACACTCTGTGTAGGAATTTGCCTGCAATTTTTGGTTGTTATTGAAAAAAATGTCCAATATGGGATGTCTAAGATGTCTTCTTTTGTTGCCTTGGCATCGACTTGAGAGCAAAACTGGCAACAAAGAGGAAAACCCCCTTTTTTACCAGTTTCATCCACTTTTCCAAATGTTGCCAACATATTTGCATAATTGTGAAAATGTGTAGAAGTCGGCCTGCGACGTTTAATAGTTAAAAACAATAAACTGCCCAAAACTGAGTGTGCAGGATTTCTGTTTTTTGTTGCCATGGCATGAACTATTGGATAGTGTGGAGCGAGGGAAACCATCACCAGTTCCATGTGCTTTTCTGAATGTTGCAAACATATTTGCGCAATTAAGATTGTGTACAGGAGTTTACCTGCAATTTTTGCTGATAAAAAACTATGAATTGCCCAATATTAACAGTCAATAACCTGCAAATTTATCAGGTGGAATTTACAAGGAGCGGGAGAACCCTATATTTTCACCAGTTTCACCTTCTTTCCACATATTGCCAATGTATTTCTGCAATATATCTCTTTTTCCTGAAAATAAAACCTCAGATCATCAAGGTTCTTTTGATTCCACCGTAATTAAAATAAGGGAGAAATTATCATTGTGCAATGTATTGCATTCATTAGTGTGACAGTCCAGTTATTTACATATCAATGTGCCAATGTAAATTACCCCAAACTGGGTGTCTAGGACTTCTATTTTTGTTGCCAATGGTGTCAACTAGCACATGGAATTTGCACAGAGCAATGGAAACACTCAGCATTTACGTCTTTTTTCTAAATGTTGCCAATGTATTTGCACAAATTAGACAGGGTTCATGAGTTCGAATATAATTTCTAAAAAACAGAAAAATTGGTTTAACCAATCAGGAGAGAGGGAAACCCTTTAGTGAAACTCAAGCTCCTGCCAATTCCACCTGTTTTGTTGCCAATAAAATTGTTCAGTTTCAACTGTGATCTCTCTATTCCAGTTGGATAGAGCCATGAGGAGCAAGAAAAACCTTGCAAAATCTCACAAATACATTGGAACTATTTACAAAAGTTGGTGTAACAGGCAAGGAGCAAAGGTTGCAACCCACTTCATCAAATGTTCCCAATGTAATTGTGCAATTTTGACAGTGCTCTCTCTATTTTGGATGAATGGAAATATAAGGAGCGAGGAAAACTTGGCAATATTGCACAAATACATTAGCACTATTAGGAAAGGTGGGTAAAAAAGGCAAGAAGCAATGGTTACCACTCACTTTTCAAAATGTTGCCAATGTAATTGTGCAATGTTCTCAGTGCTCTCTCTATTTTAAATGGATGGAGCTATCGGGAGCCAAGAAAACACACCAAAATTGCACAAATACATTGGTACTATCTAAGAAAGTGAGTGGAATAGGCCAAGAGCAATGGTTACCACCCAGTTTCCCAAATGTTGCCAATATATTTGTGCAACTTTGACAGTGCTAACTCCATTTTGAATAGACGGAGGTATGCGGAGTAAAGAAAACTCACCAAAATTGCACGGATACATTGGTACTATTTAGGTAAAGTGAGTGGAGCAAGCCAGCAGCAAAAGTTGCCACCCTCTTTTCAAAATGTTGCCAATGTAATTGTGCAAATTTGAAAAGGCTCTCTCTATTTTTTTTGGATTGAGATATATGGTGCAAGGAAAACCCAGAACAATTGCACAACTACATTGACACTATTTGGAAAAGTAGGTGGAACAGGCCAGGAGGGAGGGTTGCAATGCACTTTTCCAAATGTTGCCAATGTAACTGTGCAACTTTAACAGTGTTTTGTCTTTTTTGGTTAAAGTATGACAAATTCTCATTAAATTAATGTATTTTACACTATTAAATAATATAAAATCATCATTTTGAAACATATGGTATTACAGAATGTAGAAAAGTTGGCAACTTCAAAAAATTGAAATGTTGACGTTGTTTTTTGACAATATAAAGGGCATCTGATTGCAATTTTTGATGCCAAAAAAGGAACATTGCCAGGACATCTTTCTAGTTGCCATGGTATCTACCATTCCATTTTCTAAAATCCTTTTTTTTTTTTTTCTTTTTTTAAACTGGAGTAAGATCACAGATTATAATTCTGGTATTGTGAGAACTGTTTGACCATTTGTTATTTCTTTACAGAAAAATAGGTATATTCTGTGTTTTGCAATTAAGCAAAAAACTATAGATGTATGATTTTTGGTCCATATAACCCAGCTCTAGTTCATAAGAGACGTTCATAATCACCTCAGTAAAATCAACATGCAAAAACACTTTAAAAGAGGGCATGCTGGGTTGTTTTTAAGTAAAACCACGAGCATAAAACTGTGTTTTCCATGTAGGAGTGAGATCTCAGTCCTCCTGAAAGGGGACATCTGTGCCAGGCTTCTAGCCTTCCGACCAGCCAATCTAACTCGCACTAGGAGTTGGCACTAGACGCTTCGCCACTACCAAAGCCAACCCTGCTCATCATTAGGCGGCAAAGGCACAAGAGGAAAGGGGGGGGTTCAAAAAGTCTGTCCTGCCAAGCACACAAACAGCGCCAGAGACGGACCAAGCAGCAAGCTCGGGGATGATTACAGAGGCCAATAAAGCCGCTACTTTGCACCCAAGCCTTGGATGTTTTCCTTCCCATGCTGTGCAGTTCTTATTCTGCATGTAAATATTTGGGTGGTTTGTGAACTTGCAAGAACAGAAGCCCCTCTGTAAGGCCAGCGGCAAAGAAAATGTCAGCAAACAGGCCCGTGACGTCGGCGGCGGATTGCTTTTTGCCTTGCATGCATGGGAAGGAAAGACAAAAAGGAACCGGGAAGAACAGCATCATCTTTGTTCGGCCCGTGCAGATGATTATCAGAGCGCTGATTCAGGCGGCGAGTACCATGGGAGGTAGTGCGCTGCAAGATCAGGCCTTGGGAAAGCGTTCCATCACCCCCCACGCGTCACATACTCATTTGTACAGCTTCCCTTGCGGCCCAAGAGACTGTCCAGTTGTGACAAAGGGAGCAAATATCAGCCTACACCTCAATGTCGCCCTCACTGAACGGCAGTGATTATTCTTTTGTGCAAACAGATGTATTCTTTCCCACGGAGGATGCCAAGAAAATGCACAGAAACCCCTCAGATCTAGATCTCTTTGGGTTCGACTGGCATGCAACGAAGACCTGGCATTGGTTAAGTCTGGCAGATATCAAGTTATGATAGCAATGTTGACTAATTTAGAGAAAGATTGAATTCCTTCAACCCCCTCTCATCTCTCATGCTGTCAAATAAAGGCCTCACGGTCTAGACTGATGCTATCAAAAAAAAAAGCTTAATTAGCTTGTAATAAATTCTCATTTCCGTCAGTCTTCTACAAAGCCTCGGCCAGCGCTGTGTGTGCCAGCTGACAGACACCCAGTAATTTGATACTGGCATTCAGCGGGTTCCCTTCCCCGCCAACCTCCCCCCCTCCCCCTGGCCATTTCGCAGGAGAGCACGTCTTTAAATGTCACCCAAACACACACACACGTGCAAAATGCTGCAGTTGCCATACACACTCCAGAGCTGGGGGCGATTGAAACGTTCGAGGCATTCCTTTCGGCAAGCAGGCAAACAGACAGCTGCATCGAGGATGATGAAATTACTGGAGTGAGATTTATTTAAAAAGGTTCAAGAGGTGAGTTTTTGTCAAAGCTGAACTGCCTTTTTTAAGCGAGAATCAAAAACAAGGCAGGAGGATCCTGATCCGGCAAAGTTAAATATCAAAGAATCACCCTGACAAGCTCTGCAGAGGAATCACTCTGGCATTCAAAAGAATACCATCTTTGTTTGATTTGGCCTTTCACAGAGTTCTTCTCGAGATATTCAAAGCAAATCAACGGGCTGGAAGCAGTCATGCTGTCCAAAGAAAGCTGGGTTCAAACATGGCTGACACATTTTTACAAAGGTTGCAGGCAGAGCATGAAAGTACACCTTTGAAGAAGTAGTTTCTGGTGTTTCAAGACCTTTCAAGCACATCTCAATCTTCCTGTTTGGATAGGGATAGAACCCAAGAATGAGAGTACAGACACCCTTAGAGCTACAAGAATTCCTTACCCTATCAACAAGTCAATCAGCTCATAGCTATTGTCAGCCATCCTGTTAGCTGAACAATCTTTCTTAGGGTAAAACCTCCAAATATACCCTAATCAAAGCCTGCCAAATGTAAGCATTTACCTCATCTCTTTCATTACTTACAGCAGTCAAAAATATCTTTGTCGAATGCAGTCTTATTACCAATCATCTTATGAAGCTTTAACCTTTGGGAGCAATGGGAAACCTTCCAAGGCCTTCAGGAGCAGCCAACAGTTACTCAGATAAAAGATGACCAAGCCAAGACACAAGGAAAGACTCGCCAAATGGGATGGTATCCCAAGAGTTTCAGGATTGCATTACAGTCGGCGCAGTCGGTCGTTCCAGTTGGACAGTACACAACCAAGCTTACGGATTAATGACTGGACTATAATGCAAAGCCTGCAAGCCAGTAGTCCTCAGAGACAGAAACTAAAGGGTAACCAGGCCAAAGCACAAGAATGGAGTAGCCCAGTGGGATGGTATCCCAAGGGTTTGGCTTAGGGACTGTGCATGATAGGGATAGTAATTTCCAGAAAAGCTGATATTCCAAAGTCACTTCAAATAAAGTCTAAATAAGCATACTTTCTGACTTTCACACTTGTATGCAAATAATCTGCACCTCATTCACCTAGTCTTAAAAACAATAAATGGTGGTAAAAGACCACCTTCTGTCCACATGTTTCACAAAGCAGAGAATGAAGTGATAGGGAAAAGCAGACTGAATGATCTCCATTAGTTACCAGACTCCAAACCTATGCAGACAGGACCTTCAGATCTACAGCCCCCACCCTAAGGAACCCCATTCCCCCAGACATCCACAAAACCCCATCTCCCCAAGCACCACCTGTTCACTACAGCCTACATTCTCCCCCCCTAAAACATTCATAACTTGTCTCCTCGTCAGCTTATGTTAGTCTTTGTGTTGTGTCTTGTCACCTGTCTGTCTGTAAAGACTCCTTTTGGTTGAGTATTAGCTCATTAGCTCCACGCTAACACATGATGGAAATTGCCATTAGGAAGCTAACGGACAGCATTTTGCTTATAGAAACTGATCCGTTACTTAACGTCCTTCTGTAAAAGAAGCTGTTTCTGATAGTCAGAGAGTCAAAGTTAGCTCTTAGCATCACTACAGTTCTGTCTGTAACATTTTTGTTGAGTCAGGTGAAACCAAAACTTGTATCTTCTTTTGTTATTGGATGACAGCTAGCAAACTTGTACCCTCTGGCAAAAGTAGTAAAGCATTACAACAAGGCGTCAAAAGAATATATTAAGATCTGATAATTGTCATTTGAAAACTTGAAAACTGACTGGATATTTGAACAAATTCCCTGTCTAATACATGGACTGCAGACGGAAACCAGAAATCCTTTGAGACCAAAAACCTCTCCCTTGTCAAAAGACTTGTAACAATTTTTTAAACATCCTTTAATGCAGATAAGGTTAACAACACAAGAAAGCTGACCTATGGATGCACCAATGGATCAGTTTAGCATTGGTACTGGCTGATACCAGCCCTGTTGACCACTGTTTATTTCTGTGAGGGGTGTTCAAACTATGGCCCGGGGACCAAATGTGTCACGTGACCCATTCTTGATGGGTTCCCCCAAAATTCTTTAAATCAAATGAAAACTGGCCCTCAACAGAGCATGAGACTGAATTATTCTTCTTAGTTTCAGCACAAGGCACTGCTACCATACTAACACTGTAAACAAACATTTTGACAAGTTTCATGCTGTTTTCTAAGGACTGAATTGCTTAAAATATTAAACATATTGGCAGCCAAAATGATAAAGATACCTTGATTTATAATGCCCTAATGGATTACAGCAGCAAATAGCAGCACCAATGATGTTTAAGGGGTGGAGCCAGTGGTAGCCAGTTTTGACCAGAGCCTCCTGAAATCTGAGTGGCTAACCAAAATACTTAAATGTGATTGGTGATTTGCTTTGTCAGCCATCAAAGCATACCCAATCACTGAGCATATCTTAAGCTGTACTAGATTTGTGTTACTTACTATAATAGCAGCTAAAACTGACTAAAAGTAAGTTTAGTTTTCATCAAGATGACTAAAATTGGACTAAAGTGTAATCTAGATTTTTGTTGGGCAATCAAAATCTGTCAAATCTGTCAAAATACAATGCATCTGTAGCTATTCTGCCTCTCAGCTGTAGAAAGCAGGGTCCCTAGGTTTGGCAGGGTGCATAGAACACACTTCTATGATTTGGACCAAATTTAGGCAAGAGAATGAATGCTTGGACTAAAGGCAAAGACTAAAGTGTGAGGACTTTTTAGAGACTAAGACTAGACTGAAATGTTTTCAAGTTTTTGTCGACCTAAAACCTAAAAAGGCAATTAATCTAAAAACTGAGACTCAAATTGAAAAAAGCTGTCAAAATCAACACTGCTGTTGACAAATGCCAGCATTAAGGAAATCATGCACCATGAACTGATATCTATATCTGGTATACCTAGCTGCTGAGTCAAAGAAAGCTTTTTAAAAGGCAGAAGTCACCTGTTTTAATGGTCAAACACAAGAGAAATTGTTAGCACAATAGGTGACTTACAGAAAAAGAAGTATTGAAAAGACACTGGTTGCAGAAATTGGCTAAATCTGTAATATAAACATTGGTATCATCCTTGATTTTCCCAGTCGGTGCATCTCTACTTTGAATGTATGTCCCTTGCCTATGAGAAACAGAATCAAGTATTCTTCTCACCGTTCTCGAGACGATGAAATGGAGGGAATAAATGCAAGATTCATGAGCTGTGGCAAAACCAAGTCATCACTTGGATGCCATACAAGCACTTAGTTGTGGACTTCAGTTGAAATCTTTGATTGATCAGTGATATTTGCCAAGGAAAAGTTTCCCATGCCTTTGGCCAAACTTGATCAACAAAGCTTGCTGAATAATAATTGGAGAATAACACAAGGACTGCAAATGGATAGTAGAACTCTTCCAAGACAAGAAGAAAAACTTGTAACTCGATTACAGATTCTGTAAACTGTTGCAGTCACAAGTATCTTTAAATATAGGTAAAGATTTGTGGATCAAGAGATCTAGATGCATTTACCTTGCCTGTGAGAAACTGTATGAAGCATTCTTTGCCGTTTTCAAGCCAAAAGATTGATGGATTGAATTGAAGGTTATTAAGAAGTGGCAAAACTGAGACATGGAGCTGAAAGCAATACAACTACTTAGTTCTGGATTTCCCTTAAATTCCTGTAGATGTGAATGATCAGCAATACTAGCCAAGGACATGTTTCCTATGATTTAATTGTACAATAACCCTCTGCAAATGGATAGAAGAACTCTGAAAACCAAAAAACTTGTCTAAGATTCTGTCTACAATAGCCAATCTCTTTGAATAAACAGTCAAGTGCAAAAGTTTTAGGCATGTAGGGTGACAAGGGGCCATCACAGGGCCTGATGTGCCTCAACCTTGGCAGCCAAGGTCAAGCTCGATGGTATCTTTTTTGCAATACACCCAGAGACCCCTGGCAGTTCTTGGGGCGCTTGGGACATCCCTCAGGGGGCTAATGCTTACTCACTGTATCCTTATCGACATACTATTTCCCCTTCACCCTGGTAATATGCAAGGACATCCAGAGCACTACTGGGGTTGTGCCAATCCTCCTTCCAGGCCGATGCTGCCCTCAGGTAGGCTAACTTGTGGCTGACACGCCTCAATTTTTGTGCGAACAATGTCTAAAGCTACCCATACATCAGAAGACTTTGAAAAGATTTGGAAAAGACTCTTTAAAAACTATCAGCTCACACCTGCTCACATCTTAAGACAAGTTTTTAGAGTTTTTAGTCACAGCCTAGTCTCAGACTGAGATTTTACAAAGACTGTGAATCTTGCAGGGTCACTATTTACAAGACTACAACTAGATTCTTTTAGCAAATTTTTAACACCATGCAACTTTTTTCAAAGTCGTGATATGTTGGACAATTCACATCGAACAGGCTGGGCTGATCTGCCCACAGATCCGCCGGCCGCTCCTCTTTCTGGACGGTCCATATTGGTAGGAAACACTGCCGGTGTTTCTTGTTCGTCCATGCCGCTCTGCCGCTTTTGTGGTTGTTTTGACCGGCAGGTTCCCTGTTTTCGGTTTTGTCAGAGCTCATCTATTGGTTGTAGAAATTGTTTCGTCACTGCGACTTGCGATCATATCAACCACATTTGATACAAAGTCCAAGACTAGGAAAAGACTGATATAAAACAGCGCAGATTACCACCTTAAACTTAATGATAGAGATGACGGGAGTGCGTCATGACTCCAGTAAGACTCCTAAAATTTACTAAAGACCTTCAGTTTTTAGTCTGTGACTGTGAAAATCTTTTGGTGTAAGCCCAGCATAAGAGTTTGCACAGTAATGTCCGTAAAGGTTGACTTGATCTAGAGATTTTAACTTGGCATTCTTCGCCATTTTTGAGACTTTAGATTGATCCATTGAGAGCAACTTTAATGAGTAGGGGCAAACTGAACCATCATGCTGAAAGCAATGCAACCACTTAGTTCTGGACTTCCATTGAATTCCTTCTGAAATGAATGATCAGCAAAATCCACCAAGGTCAAGCTACCAATGCCTTCATCCAAAATAGAAAAACCTCTTGAGACCTGTCGATGAACCAGGATGATTCGGGTGAATCCTGAACTCTGTGTAAGTTCACGTCATTCTTTTAATTTTGTCTCAAAGTTAAAGATTAATGATCCTACTGAGTGCCAAGTCTGTACACGAATACACCAAGATCCTCTCCTACTGCCAACAATCTTTCAGACTGGAGGAAAACATCAATCAACCCGCTCATGGTGCAAACACCTCCATTTCTGGCACACGTGTGGCTGTACTGTGCATCAAACACACAGTTTAGTGTTTACCAGCTGACTGGCAGGAATTCTGCAGACATTTGTCTTGCTGCAGGAGCGCACTGACAGATTCAATCACCATGTTAAACACCAGTGAAGTGAACACATCTAGCCTTGGCGCACTCCTTGATACCTGCTTTAAATGTGACTGATTTATGATGCCGGGGATGAAATTTTAAAACCACAATAAGGACATGGAGATTATGTGAAAGGGAGCAGAACAGTGGACGGACAGCACGCAAATATCTCCACAGTTTACACCCACTAACACCCACACATGCACAATGAACTTCCCAAGAGGCATTGCTGAGATTCTTGGGCAGAATTTGCATCACAAATATCTTGGATGGGAGCGTATGCATGCAAAGAGAATAAATAAACCAAGGAGGGTGCCACTCTTTCTTCCCCATTCATATGCCCTGACACCAATGCATCCGTGCACTTCTGTTTTAAAGGCATCATTCATTCAGCGCCACATTCAGCAGGGAGGAAAGACTGTTTGTTTGTCCAGCTCTGCCACCAACCACCAGAGATTGCGCCAACCTGTCCTTGGAGGAGAGGGAAAAAACGCATCTTGGAATCCTATTATTACCTCCAAGAGGTTGGGTGATCGCCAGAATTCACCTCCGAACATCAACTCTCCAGTGCCTCCACTCCAAGTTTTCTTTTCTCTACCTTTACATTCTTTGCCAAAGCTTGATTACATCAATTAAGAAGCAAGATTCTGGCACCGAGAGCCCAAAATATCACTCTGCTAGTGCATCTAACAGCATTCCAATGCAGACGTTACACTCAACTCTGCAGCAAACAGAATACATTAATGTCCATATTGATCGGTGAGTCTGAACAAAGCTCGATTGAAAAGTTCAACAGCTATACTTCAAAAGCTTCTCTTGATGATATGCTTGAATAAATAAGCCGCATCATGAAAAAAATTGGCGATTGCTCTAATCTTGCAAGTTGCTGTGTAGCGGCAAAACTATGGGTGCAGAGGAAGCCAAAGGAAAATTGCAACACACAAATAAAAATATCAGTAAATTCTGTATGAAGTGGTTGTTGAGCACAAGTTAGGGATGGGCAATATATTGAGTTTTTAAGATATACTGTTATTGTATCTTTAATTGTCAAAAATTGCAGGTAACTCAGGCACACTGTCCAAATTTCTCAAATACCTTGGTAACTTTTGAAAAATTCGTGGGAGAGTCTGGGAGCAAGGGAAGCCTAGTTGAAATTGCAGAAATATGTTGAAAACATTTGGGAAAATTGGGTGAAAGTGGCTAGAAGTTAGGGAAACTCTATCATAATTGCAAAAATACATTGGCAACATTTAGAAAAGTTGGTGGAAGTTGCAAGAAGCACAGGCGACCATATCCAAATTACACAAAAACAATAGAAACGTTTGGAAGAGGGAGGGAGGAGTCCATGCTATCCTCTCAAAATTGCACAAATATGTTTGAAACTTTTGTAAAAATTAGCCCTAGAGGCAAGGAAAAGGGGAAATTAATTCAAAATAGCACAAAAAAGTTATAAACTTTGGGGAAGTGGATAAAAGCTGCAAGGAGTGAGGTAAACTCTTAAAGTTGCACAAATATGTTGGCAACAACCGGAAATGTTGTTGAAAGTTGCCAGGAACAAGAAAAACCTTGATCAAAAGTACACAAAAATGATCAAAACATTTAGAAAAGCAAATAGAAGAGGTGAGGAGTAAGGAATCCTCTTGAAATGGCACAAATATGTTGGCAACTTTTGAAAAAATGGGTGCCTATGACAAGGAGTGAGGACAATCCTATTGTAAATGCAACAGTACTTTTGGAACACATTGGAAAGTGGTTGGAAATAACAAGGCGCAAGAAAAACCCTAAAGAATTGCACAAAAATATTGTAAATATTTGGAAACCTGGCTGAAGTTGGCAAGGAGCAGGGGAAACCCCATCAAAATTGTGCAAATATGTTGGCCACATTTGACTTACTTGAGGGTAGTTCCCTGTAGAAAGGGAAACCCTTTCAAAATTACACAGAAATGATTGAAACGATTAGATGGGTGACTATTAGAGGAGTGGAGTGAGGTTAAACCTCTGGAAATTGCACAAAAATGTTGGCAACTTTTGGAAAAAATAGGTGAGATTGGCAAAGAGTGAATGAAATCCTATTGAAATTAATCAAAAAATGATTGAAACATTTAGAAAATGGCATAGAAGAGGAAAGGAATGCGGGAAACCCTATTGAAATTGCCCAAATATATTGGCAACTTTTGGGGAAATGGGTGGGAGTGGCACAGAGTGAGATAAACCCTATTGTAATTGCAAAAATACTTTTGTTGCACATGGGAAAGTGGTTGAAAACACCAAGGCATAAGAAAACCCTATTGAAATTGCACAAAAATGCTTGAAACAATTAGATGGGTGAATATCAGAGGTAAGGAGTGAGGTTAACCCTCTGGAAATTGCACACAAATGTTGGCAACTTTAGGAAAAAAAGGTAGGATTGGCAAAAAGTGAGGGATATCCTACTGAAATTAATCAAAATACATCGAAACATTTGCCTCTTCTATCCACTTGTGGAGAAAAGTGTATAGAAGAGAAAAGGGTGCGGGAAACCTTTTCAAAATTGCACAAATATGTTGGCAACTTTTGGGGAAATGGGTGGGAGGGACACAGAGTGAGGGAAACCCTATTGAAATTGCACAAATACTTGGGGACACATGGAAAAGTTGGCAGAAGCTGACAAGGAGCAGGGGAAACCCAATCAAAATTGCACAATGATGTTGGCAACATTTGAAAATATGGGTGGAGCCGTCAAAGAGCAGAGGAAACCCTATCTTAATTGTACTATAATGTTGGCAACATTTGGAAATATGGTTGGAGCTGTTAAAGAGCAGACGAAACGCTGTCTAATTTGTACGAATACTTTGGCAACATTTGGAAAAGTGAGTGGAGCTGACAAAGAGTTAGGGAACCCGAATTTTTAAAATTGCTGAAAGGCATTGGCAACATTTGGGATCAAAGTTGAATGGGACTTGGAGCGGGAGAAAACTGTCGAAATTGCGTAAAGATGTCAGAAACATTCAAAATATTGGGTGGGACTGGCGAGAGTAAAGGTCCCCTTTGCGTCTCGCCAGTTTCCCTCAGTTTCCGAGTGCTGCCAACATATTTGCGCAATTTCAACTGTGCTTTGTCTTTTTTTTTTGGTCTAAAAATTAACAGCAGATCAAGTTCTTGCAGTTTTTTCATACAACTTATTAATACCACGGAGATTCTATCATTTTGGATCACAGGAGCGTGGGAAATTTTGACAACCTCAATTAACGGATATAATGGCAATGTTCGTTTACAATGAAGGCAGATTTAGGAGTTATGTGCAATTTTTGATAATACTGGGTGTCCAGGGCTCCTGATATCCAACAGGTCTCAATATTTCATTTTATTAGAATCAGATCAAAATAGATCATTTCTTGTCTTTTAGCCATAAAATAAAGATGTGATTTTTGGTCGAT
Source organism: Cheilinus undulatus (assembly GCF_018320785.1). Taxonomy (NCBI): domain Eukaryota; kingdom Metazoa; phylum Chordata; class Actinopteri; order Labriformes; family Labridae; genus Cheilinus; species Cheilinus undulatus. Next base: position 15,218,701 of record NC_054888.1, on the reverse strand, counting down.
ATTGCCCAGCCCTACTGCAAGTATCCTGAAGGGATGCTGAAGAAAAATTACAGTACGATCAAATAAAGATATCATTAACTTGTATATAAATTAAGTAATGAGTATTAGGGACACATTAAAAGTGGTTAAGGGACTTAACAAGTGTTTATGGGATTACTGCATGAACATTAAAGTGACTTTCATCCTGGGATTGACACCACGGGGTCCGAATGATGAAAGAGAGGAATGTTTCCCCCTACTGCCTGTATAGCCTTCAGTATATCTGCTACATCTAAATTATTCAAAGACAGTAAGGGGTGCAAAGTGTGCCACTGGTGCCAGCAAGCTAAATTCGTGTAAATCTGCACAAATAGCCGCGATGCTGGCTGTATCAGTGTCCGCTTAGGGGGGGTTGAATTAAGAGGATGGTGCATTCATTCATACTAAGAGTCCAACGTGAAGAGCAGCGCTATCGTGAGAATCGCTGCCTTTTAATGAATGTATAAAGATTTCTTAGGCTTGATTCTTCTTTAGGAAGATTTTAATGGAATCAGGCACACAAGCAAAGTGGATTCCAGCGCCAAAAGGTGTCCGATCTCGCCTCGGATTGGCTTTCAAATCAAAGAAAGTGGCGATAAGGCAAGACGGGGAGTTTTACGCAGAGCTCTCGCAATCAGCTGCAGGTGTGTTTGCCTCGCTGCGATGATTCAAATCAGCGCCAGCGTGCTTGGCGATGAAGTTGTGTTAAGTTTGTGTCACGTACACTGCGGCGCAGATTCATCACAATAAAGTAAACACGTGCCTCAGGTTTTGCGTAATTTGCGCGTATCTGTGCCAAAATCTCAAGGTGTTCTTTGGGGGCAAGATTTCAGCGACTGACAAAAGAGAGACCCAGCAGCAGAGACGCACATCCAAGCACTCACCTGACTGTGCCGCACTCGATCGAATCACCACCAAAGTGACGAGGACGCAGGCGAAGAACTTCATCTTGGGGGGAAAAAAAAGCGGCTGCTCGTCTTGATAACTCCCGTAACTCACATGTCCAATAAAGATATCCTCGTTTTTTCCACGCGTAAACACACAAAAATAAACAACCAATAAAGATAAAATCACGTCAGAGTCTTCTTGGCGTCTTGGAGAGCTGGCACAGTTTCCGTGCGCCGTGGAGAGCTTTTACGCGCCGCGTTTGTTCCCCACCTTTCTGTTGTTGTTGTTTGTTTATCAGTTCCCAGACCAGTGTTTAGGTCGCTTTCCACCACGGATACTCTGAGCCATTTACTCCTCACACACTGCCATAGCGCCGGTGGCTTTGGTGGGGGGGGTGAGGAGGAGGGAGGGAGGGGGGAGTAGTGTGCGCCTGGGACGTAGGGGGGGTCTTTAAACACGCCTCCGTAGCGTGACTGACACCTCCTTGAGCGAATTAAATCGGCCATCCAAAAAGATTAGGAGCGTTTTGTCTTTTTTTTTGGAAGTCCGCCCACCTCACTTATCACCTCTTCTGATTGGTTATTTGGCGGCAGCGCTGCTGTCGATGCACCTGTCAGGAGCAGATTTTGTTTTGGTTTCTTGCTGAGAGGTGTGGAGTGCAAATTGCTACCTGTGGGGCTTCAAGGAACACAGAAACTTATGAAAGCTCATCTCTGCCTCTAAAATATAAAATACATAAAAGATAAGCACTGGAGGGAAGAAAAAAATGTTTTTTGTCTCAATAATGAGAGAAAAAGTCTCAATTCTTAGACTAGAGGGCAAGAAACTCCCTATCTTCTTAGTAAATGTCAAACTATGATGCTAAATGTTGTTATTTTGAGATACTAAGTCATAATTATGACATTCTGGGATATATTTATGAGTTTTCAGTCCATCCATACGTCATTGTTCTTAGATACATCCGGACCATTCTTTAAGCTCAATATTTTAAAAACGCTTTGGGTGATTTTCTTCAAATTTTATGCCTATTTCCACTCAGACCTCAGGATGAACTGATTAGATTTTGGAGGTCAAAGGTCAACAGTCAGGGTCATTGAGTGTCATGTTCATCTCAGGCTTGTGAACATGATAAGTGGGTTCATATAACAGATGCTGCAATCTGAACTTAATGACCTTCAATGCCATAATTTTGACCTTTTAGTTCATAATTTGGACTAAAAATCTCATTATTGTGACCTGATATTTGTCCTTTTTCTCATAATTTGACATCAGGGTTAAAGTTTTTATTTTATAATTTTAATTTTGTGGATCATTTCAACGTTACATCTTATAATTTTCGCTTTTATCTGATCATGTTAGCTTAGTTTTTTTTATTTCCTTGTTTTTTCTCATCATATTGATGGACTGTATCCAAATTTCAACCATCTAATCTCAACAAAATATTCAAAAAAAATATTCTTCACATGTCTTTATTCACATTTTATTGAATAATCTTGATTTTATTGAAAAAAATTCCACAAAATATCTGATTTTTTTTTCAATTTTTTCCTCATATTTTGGCATAATTTTTATATTTTCTTTCCTTTTTCTTATGACTTTGATGCAGTTTCTCAAAATTTTGACTAATTATCTCATTATTGTGATCTGGTATGTCATAATTTCAATATTGTTCAGCACATTTGTCATTTTCCTTATAATTTTTACAACTTATCTCACGATTTAAGCCTTTTTTTTCTCAGAATTTTGACATTTATTCAATCAATTCCACTTATGATCTCATAATTTTTAACTTGTTTCTCATGGTTATGAATCAGTATAGCAAATCATGACTTTTTATCTAATATTTGTGATTTTTATATCATTATTTGATGTTTTCATTTCTCTTACATATAGCCTTTTATCAATCGTTGCAGTTTTATCTCATAATTTTTATTTTTATTTTTTAATTTTAACATTTTATCTCATAATTTTGAGCTTTGATCCCATAATTCTGACTGTTAATTTCATTATAAGGATCTTGCGTGCCATGATTTCAATATTTTCAAGATATGTGTTATTTTCCTCATTTTTTGGCAATTTATTTCATATTCAAACTTTTTATCCATTAATTTTGTCTTACTAAAATAATTCCTTTCTTTTTGTTTTCACCTTTTTCTTAAAGTTTTGGCTTTGTTTGATGTTGTTTTCTTTTTTTTTTTTCAAAGGATTTAGACTCAGTATCTCAAAATTTGGACTTTTTAATCAATAAGTTAGACTTTTATGACAAAATCTTGACTTTTATTAATTAATTTTGTCGTTTTATCTTATTAGATCAAATTTGTATATAATTGTTTGATTTTTTGACTTCATAATTTTACTTTGTGTCTTGACTTTTACTTTTTAATTATAATTTTGCATCTTATGTTTAAATTTTGTCTTTTTATCTCATGTTTTCAGCTTATACATTAAGTTTTATTTTTATTTTATTTATTTATTTTTTTTTTCTATTTTTATACTTTTCCTCAAAAATTTGACTTTTTATGTAAAACTATAACTTGGTACATTATACATGTATTTTTCTAATTATTTTGGCTGTAGCTGCGTTTCTCTTGATTTCAATATTTTTCTCATAACTTTGACTCCGTATCATTTAATCTTACTAGTCATAATCTTAACTCAGTATCTTACAATACTGATGTTTGAGTCAGTATCTCAGAATTTCTTTTTTTTATCCTAAAATAAAATTTGTATTCTTTATCTTTTTTAAAAGCTCAACTTTCCTATTTGTAATTTATATTTATTGTTATTATTATTATTATTTATTTATTTATTTATTTATTTATTTATTTATTTATTTTTAATATTTTTTTTTATTATTATTAAGAAATGGGCTTCCATAGAAATCAACTTGTTCATATGATGTTACTTGAAGTAATTTATATTCAAGGTTTTTCAGTCTTTTTCTTTTCCACTACAGAGTATTTATTTATGTTTTAGGGGTGAAAAAACTCCAAATTTCTGACTGAAAAAAAACAAAATGAAAATAATTTTGTGGATTAAAATGGATAAAACAATCAAGTTAAGTTTGCAAAATATACACAACTCTTTACTGTCAGCATTGCCATTGAGCACAGTACAGTAAGTGTGAGTTTCCCACATTGCCAGCAGGGTCAACCTCAGCAAATACCCACCAGTAGAAGCCACAGCCTATAAACTTTGACGATGCCACTCTAATAGGGCTGCAGTGAACGTGGAAGGCTCCGGCAGTATACCATTTTCAGGGCCGCTCATTTTACAAGCCAGTGTACCCTCGTCTGCTCTCTGTGGACTGATGTCAAAGTATAAAACCGGCTGACAGAAAAAAAAAAATCCTGGAGGACAAAGAGACTGGGATTTGTGATGCATATATGATGAATCTGAGGGCATAACTTGGCACTATTAGCAAAATTACCTCACTGTTTTGGCAGCAGAGATGAAGAGGAACAGATTGATGCTTCATGTGGTCCCGAGGTGCCAAAGAAGAGGGTTATTCAGTGTCGTCTGCTGCCCTCTAGGGGAGGTTATGATGAATTACCTGCTTTTGAGGCTCTTCTGTTATAGGAGCATGAATCATAAAGCTGCTCAGGGACTTGGGACAACATTTGGGCTTGTGTTTTCACTTATACTCATGAGGAAGAGAATTCAACAAAAGCAACTTAGAGCCTTGTTGGAATAACTTTTCAAAATCTGAGGTAAGGGACCGTGTGAAAATTAGTTGCACAAAGAAAAAGTTAACATTTTTATGTTGCCTATAATGTGGGGTTTATAAGTAATACAGCTCTAAAAAGTGTGCAAAGCCATAGACCTGAAAAACAGAACTTGTTTTTCATGACAAAAGGATACTTTTGGATGTTTTCTTAAAATCTAAAGAAATAAACATATGTCCAATGAGAAAACAGAGAAGATAAACTGAGTCACAACACAAAGAAATGATGGAAGAGTTCCCAATTTTGATTCGTCTGACCACAGAACAGTTTTCCTTTATGTATTTATTTATTTTTTGCACTGTGTCCTGCAGACTAAAGAGGAAAGGAATTGCAATCTCTTTTTATTTGCATTTTACACGATGCCCCAACTTTTTTGGAATTGGGGTTTGGCAACGACTGACTCTTTGGTTGAGATAAAGCCATCCACACAGATGTTTTTAATCTCACTGGCTGATTAGACCAGGACAAGATGAAAATAGGTGGCGCCATGGTGACGATTGATGATGTCATAAACTCCTAGCACCAATAGAAATAAGGGCATGTCAACAAGTCCTCCAACCACAACAGGATCTACAGAATCAACAGGGTAGTGGAGTTTCCGGTTAAGGAAACATGAGCCTAAGAAGAAGTCCAGCCAGGTTATTGACACACAAGTTCCGAGATGGAAGACACCTGAAAAGGTGGTTCAGATTAACCAGACCTATGGTCCCGTTGGACTTCCAGAACCAAACTGACAAACTAGGGGTGGCCAGTCAACCACAGGTCAGATATGGAACCATAGGCCCGTTCGTCAACCTTGGCCCTGTACTGCTCTGGCCTCCTGATCACCATTATCCAGGTCCATGCCCCATCTCTTCAGGTATCCCCCCCAACCGACACCCCTATGACTCATGCGGTACAGCCTGAAGTCTGGTACAGCCCACTGGGTCCTGGGCATCAAGTGTGTGGTGAACTGGATCAGGCTCAGGAAAGTGCGGTAGGTGCCTGTAAAGGGCAGCTCTCTTGAGCACATCAGCACTAGACACGATCTTGCCAACAATACCCCAAAATAAGCCGAAGAGAAGTTATTGCAAAGGAGTCTCTTCTTGGCGCCCCAAGGTCTGCAAAAGCAGAAAATCATAGGTGTAGGCTTAACTTACCTCATTGATGTGGGCAGCCATCCCCATGTCTGTTTTTGCTTTTGCTTCCTAGATTTCCAGATAATTCTCTCACAACTGAAAGAAACAATAGAGTTAAGTAAATACTGTATATGGCTGCATGTTAGCATGGGGCCTTTGTAGAAGACCCTTGTTGCACTCACATTAACTGAAGCTAAAATGTGTAAGAGGCCCTTTAAGATCACAAAAATGAAAGAAAATGGTTTGCCTTTGTCATAAATCTCAATCCCCATCCCCCCAAATCATGAAAATACCCACTAAAATACACTAGAGGGGAATGTATTTTACCATCATTCCGCTGATGTTGTAAAGCGTATTACACAAGATACATAAAAACATTTATGTGAGCTAAGGGATTCGTATGTCTCTTTCTCTAACACACAAATGGCAGACAGAGACAGCCTCACTGGGTGGCAGCACAGCGCAGAGCAACCCTGAGAATACTAATGAACGTCACTCCGAACAGAAATCTGCAGATAAAACATTCAATTAGAGACATTAACCGAGCTGAGCGGGAGATCCGCTGATATAAGTGTGACATGGAGATGGGAATTTGGTCTTTGTGCTTTGTGAAATGAGTCTCCGTTTGAGTCAAAGTGAGGTTTAATTAGAATGGCTGTGATAATCCAAGTAATCCATGACAAGTTATAAAAAAAGTGCAGGAGAAACTTAAAAATGGGCATTTGATTGAAATCTGTAATGAGAAATATGATATGGTATCTTACAGTGGGCCTCTGCTGTGATAATAATGAAAATCAGACACATATTCAAGTCAATGTATTAAATACCATGGTAGTCACACATTTAACCATTATATTCTTTCATCCCACATCCATTCAAACCTTTATTGTCCATCCTTCAACTCTTACCCTTAACCCCACAATAACCCATCATCCTGCCATTTATCAACCCTTACCATCATCTGTTTATCCCTTAGCCCTTCCACTCCTGGACCTTTACCCTAATCCCTTGGTCCCTACATCCTCCAACTCTTACCCTTATCCATCCATCCCTCCACTTCTAAACCCGTAATCTCATCTCTCAGTCCTTGGACTGTTTCCCTAACGCATTTGACCCTGTACCCTTCTACCCTTGCCCTATCTCTCAACCCTTAACCTCACCCCTTCATCCCTCCATTCCTCAATTCTTACCCTAATCCTTTCAATTCTACATGCTTTGATCCTTACACCTACATCCCTCATTCCTCCAGCTCTTACTTATCCCTTCATTCCTTCATACTGTGACCCTTTCTCAAACCCCTTTTTCCTACATCCTTTTATTCTTACCCTCATCCATTTATCCATCTATTCCTTGACCATTACCCGCCCATTTCATTCATCCTTTCCTTGATCACTCCCTCCATCCCTTTTATGGGTGGCTCCCTTGAGCCTTATTGTAATTCCTTTATCCCTACATCCCTTGTCCCTTCATCCCTACATCTTTTCACCCTTAACTTCACCTCTTTATAACCTCAATTCTTCTCCTCTTTCACAATCCCTTCATCCCTACAATCCTTGACCCTTATTCCAATTCCTTTATCACCACATCACTCGACCCTTATTCTAATCCCTTCATCCCTACATCCCTTGACCCTTATTTTGATCCTGTTAGCCATTCATCCTTTGACCCTTATTCCAGTCTCTTTTACCTACATCCCTTGGCCCTTATTCAAATCTCTTCATCCCTACATCCCTTTAACCTTATTTTCATCTCTCTATAACCCCCATTTTCTCCTCCTCCATCATCCCTAAATCCCTTGGCCCTTATTCAAATCTCTTCATCTCTACATCCCTTGGCCTTTATTTTTATCCCTTCATCTCTACATCCCTTGGCCCTTATTCATATCTCTTAATCTCTACATCCCTTGACCATTATTCTTAATCCTTTATACCTACATTCCTTAACCCTTATTGCAATCCCTTCATCCCTACATCCCTTGACCCTTATTTAAATCTCTTCATCTCTACATCCCTTGACCCTTGTTCTTATCCCTTCATCCCTACATCCCTTGACCCTTATTCTTAATCCTTCACACCTACATTCCTTAACCCTTATCGCAATCCCTTCATCCCTACATCCCTTGACCCTTATTAGAGCTTGTTAGCCCTACATCCCTTGGCCCTTACCCTCACATCTTTATAACCCACATTTTTCTCCCTCTCCACAATCCCTTCGTCCCTACATCCCTTGACCCTTATACTAACCCCTTCATCCCTACATTACTTGACCTTTATTTTAATCCCTTCATCCATTGACCCTTACTCTCATCCCTTTATAACCTCCAATCCTCTCCTGTTTCGGCATCCCCATCCCTCTACCCTTTCACCATCCTTAAACCTCTACCCTAACTCCTCCATTCATCCATCTCTTGACCCTTTCCCTCATCTTTTATTCCCTTCAGAACTCCACCCCTACCCTCAATCCTTATCACTTTCCTTCACACTTACCTTCATTTTTTCATTAATTTATTCCTTGATCCCAAAACCCTCCCCCTAACCCCTCATCATTTATTCCTCAAACTCTGACTTACACCATGCTATAGACCACACCATTCCTCGACCCTTACTTCATCTTTTCATCCTTTTACTTCTCAGCTCTAACAAGAATGCCATCATCCTCCCATTCCTTGACCCTTCCCTTCATCCCTGACCCTTATCCTTTCCACTTCATCTCATCTCTTCATGACCTTCTCCTTCAAGTCTTTGCTTAATCCTATAAACTCTTCTAAATCCATTTCCCCACTTGTTTTGCCTGTGTTAGCAAAAGTTAGTGAAACATCAGAACTGACTGATCTGATCTGTTTTTCAGACTTTGAATGTCTTACATGTATTATTTGTGCTGTAATATTCCACTAGCATGCCTCCCAGGACATACAGGGTGAATTTATGGAGACTTTTGCCATTGCTATTGTTTTTACTTCATTAGTTTTACCAAATGTAGTTCACAGTTGTGATATTTCTGATAAATAAAGGTTCCATGTCTTAACACTTCTTTATTTTCTGCATAATAACCCCCTGGTTTCATTATGACTGTCACTAAATTTGGCATCTGACTTTGTTTCGTCCCCTGTGAGCCGCTCCACGCTGTCCAGGGATCGAATGACAGGCAGAGCTGCTATGATTAGGGCTGCGATGAGCGATGGAGGCGGCCGCTGAGCAAGGTCAAGGGGGGGCTTTTACGCACAGTTGCTGCTTTCTCGTTGACCGCAGAACACAAGCTACGAGTTATTTATCTGTAATGTCGTGGCGTGGTTTGTGAATTTTGCCTGGAAGCGGAAGGAATAGTGAGATATGTGCAGTTGATCAACAAGGAGTGAGTTTAGAATGGCTGTGGAGGGGACGTCACTCCTGAAAGTGGGACTTGTGTTGTTGTTGGCAGGTGAGCGTTGAAGACTTGTATCTTTAATTCTTTTGTTTTGTGGGGAAGAGTAAATTTTGGATAAGGTATAGGTTTCATTTTGGAATTTTGGACTTTTAATTTGTAATGCATATATATGTTCAATAAGTATAAAATACAGTTGGACACATCTAAGAGATTAGTTTATTTTTCGGTGTACACATCCAGACATTATTTACTTCCTTCCCATAATTATGAGTAGATTTTAGGTGTTTTTTCTTGAAATCTCTGCCTATTTTTCCAACTATCTTGGGGTTAAACTGGACATTTTCTTGTAATATTGGTTGTATTTTTCTCAGGATAATGACATGTGTAAGTCCAAATCTAGAGAAAACACACCAAATTGATTTGTAATTATGAAAAAAATTGTGTAAGACAAAGATATATGTCCACTTTGAGATACAAGCCAGCTGATATACGCAAATTTGAACTACACTAGTTTGAAATGTGACTTGTTTTTCTTTGAAGGAAATCTAAGGGGTGTGTTTTGTTTTTTTTTTGTGTTAAAGTACTGCAACAAATTTGAACTAAGTTGAAAAGTTAACAAAAGTTTTTTTAAACTCTCCAATTAAAAATTAAATTAATAATTGACCATCCCCCTGTTATTTCCTGTATTTTAATTGAATATGATTGTATTCATTTCTGTAGCATTATAAAGTATTTAAAATACTAAATGAGCATCCCAACAGCATGATGCTGCCACCACCATGCTTCACAGTGGAGATGGTGTGTTTGTTAAGTGCAGTGTGCATAGCGCCTTGTCTGATGGCCAAAAAAGCACCATTTTGGTCTCATCATACCTAACAACTTTCTTCCTCTTGACCATGGAGTCTCCCACATGATTTCTGGTCTACTCTAGTCCAGATTTAATCTGGGTTTTCTTCAACAGTGGCTTTCTGTTCCCATCAAGCTTTGACTGGTGAAGAACCCGGGCTGTTCAGTGCCTTGGGATTTTTTTTTTTTTTTTTTTTGTCTATCCCCTGACTTATTAACCTGACACGCCGTTCACACATCCATCTATAAAACCTTCCATAGACAGCATTTGGGAAAGGGCAGAGTCTTTGAAAAAAACTCAGAGGGTGACTGGATGAACGTTCTGTCTGTCACATCTTTACGGGCCAATCAGAGGAACAAAACACGTGACGTAGCCGTTTCCAAGGTGCGCCGCTACCGAGCAGTAAACTCCATAGAGAGCTGCATAACGTGAACCATGGCCACTGTAGACATGTCAGTACACAACTTTTTAAAAAGAAAACATTTAAATGCTCTTCTTTGTTCCTTTAACGAAGAAATTTCATCAAGTTCTGCTAAAATTGGTGCTGGCAGCATTCACGTTAATCTCTTCCACCATAGTTGCACCAACCTCTTGTCGCTGCTTGCTTTCGTCACGACTCCGCTGAGCCTGAAAGTACTGCCGCTCATTGCTGATTGGTCCTGTCACTTTCTAACGGGGCCCAAACTGTTCAGACAGGAGCTTTGCAAGATGGATTCGCCAGTGAGGAACACGGAAACAGAAGAATCCATCTGCTTTGCAAGGTTACTGACTTATACTTTCCACTTAACTTTTCTCTGAGTTGCTTGGAGTGTTCTTTGGTGTTCATGGTGTAATGGTAGCCAGGAATACTGATTAACCAGTGACTGGACCTTCCAGACACAGGTATCTTCATACTACAATCACTTGAGGCACTTTCACGGCACTCAGGTGATCTCCATTTCATTAATCGGGAGACAGCTAGCACCAGTGAGCTGGACCTCTATTTTTTCTTTAAATTTACCTATTTTATTTTGACCAAAAAAGGTTGTTTTTTTTTTGGTAAAAAAGCCAAATTATATTGGCCATGATTGATTTATAAAACCAATTAGAAGACAAAACTATCTTCACAGGCACTGGGATTCTTACATGTGCAGAACGTTCCTCTTTTGAAAAGCAGCTATCACTTTAACTGGGGTCACTGGGCTTCGCTTTCACCCCGAGATGAATGTGAGACTGTGAAAATTAGCTCCTCATGCTGAGCAGCACAGCAGCTGGCTAAACAAAAATGACATCTGAGCTGGAAAGATCATCTCATACCCATGGGCATCATTTTTAAAAATCCATAATTATTGACTCCAAGAATTGCAGCCTGAATTCGAGATTCGCCAGACTGATGGCTGTATCCTTTACCGAAAAAATGCCTAAAAATGTGAAGGCGGCGAGTCAATAACGGGCCTGTAACAGCCGATATGCTCTGCCTTGATTTTCCTGGAAATGGAAAGCCAATGCAGCGCTGGCAAACAGCCAAGTTTGACGGCATCTTTGAATGTCAGATCTCTCCGTGAGCAGTTGCCAAAAAACAGGTGAGACAGAAAAACTTTGAAAGACGAGCTAACAGACACAATTGGCTTTTATACATTCAGTCCTTTTGGATGTTTGATGCTTTTTTTACTCACGTACCTCAAGATTAAAAAAAACGTGAATGCATGCTGACAGAATCTGCATTTTTCAGATTCTTCTCCCTCGCATCTCTTCTGAAACCCTCTTGTCAACACATTCAGTCTTCCTCTGAGTGTTTCAGAGCCTGGAGCACACGCTGAGACAGAGCAAACATAATGGACGCACAGTTGGCCCTTATCAGGCCGGCACAGACCGAGATCCACCGTGTTTTTCGAACGTTAAAAAACAACCTGTTCATTCCGTACGGGCCTTTTCCGCCAGCTTATAAGCTCCCTCTTTTACTGTACTGCTCAGTGGTGTTAAATTCAGCTCAGAGTCCTACGGGACAGCTGCGGTCTGCCTCCACGTTAAGAGGCTGTTTACACGCATCTCAGAAGTAAACAAATGGGATTTGGATCCAACTGCAAATTAAAATCTTTTTCTTACTGAAAGTAACAGCCTAATAGGGAAGAAATGGTCCGGTAGGAATAAGCATTGCCAGGACACGACCTTGTTTGTTGCGCTAACATATTCCTAATTATCCTAATTGAGCCCTGAAGATAACCTCTGCAGTGCTTTGAAAAGTCTTTTGTATCTTTACAATGATGCTGAAATAAAGCAATCACACAGTTGCATTCACCTCATACCACCCTGATAGAACTCCTTAATTATGATATTTTTACCCTCATTAATGCATTTGTCTCGTCTTCTCTTCGCCTGCTTTAGCTCAAGTTCTGCCATCGTCGTCTGCCTGCAACGGGGGCTTCTACGAGAGGATGATTGATGATTTTTGCCTGGCAAAGTTCAGATTCGACATGGCAGGACTGGACCCCGGCCTGTGGTGCAGCTGGCCGGACACCACGGGGTGAGTTCAACTGCTGGGTCAAGCAAAAAGAGTCTCAGCCTTGGGAATTGTTATCAGCAGAGGGAAAAAAAATAACTTGTACAATCTTTTGAGTAGATTAAGACAAAAGGCTCTTTCTGAGATACATCCTTAGGAGGGCCCCATTTTTCCCAGAAACTGTTCTGTATTCCCAAGTATAATCCTTTCCCAAGCCTACAAAGGATCTATTTCAGTGCGTCCAATGTGGCCTGACAAATCACTGGACTTTTTGTGTGCCCAGTATCCATCTAACCATTTACCACCTCTTTTCTAGAGGTGGGTTGAGGTGGCAGTAGGTTAAGCAAGGCAGCCAAGACTGCTCGCTACCCAGCAACATTTTCCAGCTCTTCCTGGTTGATCTCAAGGCATTCCCAGGTCAGATGAGATATTTAATCCCTTCAGCAAGTCCTGGGTCTACCAGGAGTCTCCTCCCAGTTGAGCACACTCAGAAGACCTCCACTGGGAGGCGTCTTCCTGGAGGATTTCAAGGTGTTCCCAGGCCAGATGTGATATGTAATCCCCCCAGCAAGTCCTGGGTCTAACTAAGAGACTCCTTCCAGTTGGACAACCTCATAAGACCACCACAGGGAGGTGTCTTCCTGGTGGATTCAAAGGTGTTTCCAGGCGTTTAAAAGTGGGGAAACAGGTTTTAATTGGCAATAAAAAGAGACCAAAAAAAAAAAAAAAAAAAAAAGATTAAGGGTGGCATAAATGGACAGAAAAAAATGTGAAAAGGGGTTAAAAAGTGGCATGAATAGGTTTCTAGAGACAGAAAAATTGGGCAAACTGTGTCAAAAATAGAAAAAAATGGGCAAAAAAAAGTAGTGAAAAGGTTTTCGAAAGTGGCAAAAATTTGTTTTAATTGGGAAAAAATGTCCAAAATGGCTTAAAATAGGTAGAAAGAATGAAGAAAAGGGGTTATAAAGTGGTAAAAATGGGTTTTGTTTGTAAAAGATGGCCAGAAAGGATTAAAGCTGTGACAAATGGCAAAAAAAATTGCTAAAATGGGGGAAAAGTGGCCAAAAAAAAAAGAGTTTTCAGTGGGATAAAAATGGCAAAAGTGGGTTTTATGTGGCAGAAAATTGGCAAAGTTGGTTAAAGCTGGAATAGATGGGCAGAAAAATTGGAGGAAAAAAGCTTTAAGTGACAAAAAATATCCAAAATCGGTTAGAAGTGGCATAAATGGGCAAAGAAAGAGGTAAAAATGGGTTAAAAGAGGGGACAATGGTTTTAAACTGGCAAAAATAGTTAGAAATGGATTCAAGGTGGCTGAACAGGCAGAAAATGTGGTTTAAAAGTGTTTAAAAGTGGCAAAAATGGCTTTTAAGTGACAGAAAATTGGCAAAACTGGGTTAAGATTTTTTTAAAAAAAGGGAAAAAAGTGGAAGAATTTTGAAAGTTGCAAAATTGGGTTTAAATTGGCAAAAAAAAAGAGTAAAAAAAAAAAAGATCAAGGATGGCATACATAGGCAAAAAGTGGCAAAAATGGGTTTTAAGTAGGAACAAGTTGGCCAAAATGGGTTAAAGGTGCTACAAATGGGCAGAAAAATTTACAAATAATAGTGGGAAAGTGGCAAAAAAGGGTTTTAGTGGGGGGAAAAAAATCTACAAATGGGGTTTATGAAGCAGAAAAATGATCAAAAGTTGGTTAACACTGGAAATGATGGGCAGAAAAAGTAGGGGAAAAGAGGTTTCAATTAAATAATTTCAGCATCAGAATCTTATAATAGTTTCACACTCTTTCTTTTCAGCTCATAATGAGATAACTGTGTGCCAGGATGCTAAAACTAATGCTACTGGTCCAATCCTGTTAGCATGCCTGATAGTTCAAGACTTTTATATATTACTTTATGTACATTTTTAATGTTTTTGTCTTTTTTAAATATGCCCTGGCTATCTTTTGAGCCACACAATAGGCACTACATGCAGCAAATGCATAGTTTGTCGGCACAGTAAGTTTATTCTCCCTGGAGGACAACTGGTTTGTGTAGGAATAATGTTGTGAGCCCTGACTTATGCTACCCACAATATGCCACCCTGACACTATCTGATTTGTTGCTGTTTCCCTTTCGGCCATCACAAACTCCACTCCATGTTCAACAATCCCATCGTATGGTCACGGCCTTTTAGTGCCTCTGCTCAACATTACATTGTGTGTTTGTGTCAGATAGTGTCTCTGAGCGCTGCTTTTTCCAAATCCTGGCAGTCGGAGGATGAGTCAGACAGGAGGCCCACAGGAGAAGCTGCTGTCAAAACTGTGATTTCCCTCCTGGCTCGCTGTCCTCCTCTCGGTCCAGAACATAATTGGTGGTAGTGTGTGTTTTTGTCTCTGTGTGAATTTGTAACTCATCATATGAAAAATTTGCACAGGCAGATAGTGGGTTGGCAGTTGCGTCACAAAACTCCTAGCAACAATGTTGACGCCATTGTCAAGGTCCACTGGAGACCTGGCTGTGCAACCAATAAATAAACCATGAAGGATAAAAAATAGAAAGCACAAATAAGGCTTGTGAGTGGGTGCAGACTTATTTAGAGACACTGGAACTAAGTCTATTATTGTCGATTAATTCTAAAATGGACATGGCAGATTGGTTGAGCACATCTTTGTCTTCTTAAGTAGAAATATAACCTTCTTTCTCCTATGGTTAGTCTTAAATCAAAATTTAATGACAAACCACCATTTAATCATCAAAATACTTCAGTCAACCAGGGCCTCTGTAGAAATGACCCGAGGAACATTTATGTATGATTTCAAAATAAATAAATAAATAAAAATCACAGATGTTTAATTAATGAAAATATCATAAGTGCCTTTAATTTAAGTGTGAATCTAGAAAAAAAATCGATCAGAAAAAAGGTGCTAAAATATGTTGAAACTCACCCAAGATAAAATAAATGCTTGGGAATAAAAAAGGTGCAAAAACACAATCATAAAGGGTCAGGGCAAGGATTAGGACACGTAAAAAACTTGACTAGCAAAACCGAATTGGAAAAAAAAAAATACATATAGCCAACTAAACACTCTGTTACAGGAAAAAAGCTCGTCCTCCATGAAGACACCATAATGTAGCTAAAGCTAATGAAGCTCAGCCATCTACTTACATAGCTTGTGTAGCTTAAGCGTACATAACTACATTGCTAAACTAATGTGCTAAAGCTTCTGAGTGAGCTACATCAGCTATGTAGCTACATTCCATATGCAGCTAAAGTAGCTTTCTTAGCTTTAGCTATGTTTGCTAAAGCAAATATCATTAATGCTTATGCTCATGCTTACCTTGCAACATAATCATAAACTGCGTAGATAGGGTAGCTATGTTAGCTTTAGCTATGTATGAAAAGCTAACAAAGCCAAAGTGAGCCACTGTTCGTGTAACACCTTCTAAAATGGGAAATGTGTTGTACCAGAAAATTACATCACTTCTGTCCTGATGGAGGTTGTGTCTCACAGTAGTTGTCTGCAAGAGGGGCGTCTGAGTGTTGCTGTCTGTAGCCAAACGCCTCTCAAACCATTAGCAAAATCAATGTACAAATGCTAGTATTGAAATTAACATGCTTTCCAAAAAAAATGCCTTCTATGTGATGCTACTAGCATAACTATATTAACTAATCCATGTGGGGCATAGCCAAAGGAAAAAAAAAAACAAAAAACTTCAATGTCTTGACGTAGTAGACCCTGGATATTTGTTTCAAACAAGAATTAGCACAAGTGGGCGCTGGTGTAGCTCAGTTGGTAGAGTAGGTGCCCATAAGCAGAGGCTATAGTCCCAGGACTGATTCCCCATCTGGGCACATGTTTGGCGCATGTGTCTCCCCATTCTCTCTACCTATATTGCCCTTAAATAATCTTTATAAATGAATGAAAAAATAAACAGAATTAGCACAAGGTAGTATGATGTAGATGGTTTGTATTTGACTTGTTCAGTCAAAGGTGCTAACAGACGCAGGCTAACTACATAACAACATACTTATCATAAATTAAGCACCATGTAACATGATTCAAGTGTATTCTTTTTAAGGTGTGTAGAATAACTTTAAAGAAATCTGCTTTCTAAAGAATTAAGCAGTGGCTAATTGTCGGGACACCACATTTTGACTCTTTGTGCTACTCACACTAATGTACACAGGCTAGCTATATGACCAGTATAGTTTCTGTAACTTTTGCAACTGATTCAATGTTATTGGCATGCATTTGTTTGTTAACTAATGTGTTTATGTAACCTCTTAGAAGATGCTATCAGCTTAAAGTTACAAACAATACAGGTTAGCTTATGGTGGTTAGCGTTAGCTTATTTAATGTACCTAAAGTCTCTTTGCCATTTTCTTATTTCTGACTCAAGTTCAACAAGTGAAAATGTACTCAACTTAGACTTTATTCTCAGTCTTTATTAAAACACTTTGAGTAATTCTAATTAGTCAAGTGGGAAATCCAACATAAACACTCACATCTGTGCATTTTTTAAAACTCCAGTCCACGGAGAGCTTTGGTTTTAAAATCTGTCACTTTGACATTCAGGTGAGAGCCAAACAGAATACACACAGGGATGATAAAGTAGCAAAAATTCTATGTACTATGTCCAGAACCAGAGTTTATCAAGGTCCAAACAACACTGGCTGCCAAGTAAAGGAGAAAAGGTCTAACTACGCATGACAGTAAAACAGTTCAACCTTGAAAGTGGAACTACAGGCTTCACTTAAGCAGGACTGTACTACTCTATTTTCAGACTTAATATTAACTTATTGATTGTAATCTTGAAATTTAGCTAACTATTACCATTTAGTTTTGCGACCAAGTTATCTCTAAGGTAATGCATCATTTTGCAATGATATCCAAATAAAAAGTAAAAGTGTTTGTTATATTTAGGTAAGGAACTACTGAAACTTTTAGTTCATTTTGACTCTGTAAGCTTAAATACTGCAATCTTTGGATGCTGTAAACTTCAGTTATTTGCTGATGATGTACTTCTTCCCCCTGACAAAAATAAGAACCCTCTGTGGATTCATTAAAGTGTCAGTTAGGACAAAAAACTCCAAGACAGTGGAAATCTTTGAGCTGACTTTTGTTGAGTTTGCGAAAGTGACTGATGATTATGAGTTACTCTTTATGAAGTCTCGAGTGTCCTTTATGTTCTCCACCATAAACTTTCTTATTAGTCTCTGTTTCTACCATCAATTATAGTTGCTTTTATGAAAAGAAAGTGTGTTTTCTAGATAATTCAAATGAACCTCTTTTTGAAGGACTTTCTAAATCAGAAACAGGATTTCGGTCATATTAACACTTAAGATTTAAGTGCCAAATTTAATTTTGCAGTCAGATTAGTGAGTCTTGTATCACAGAATTCATTCGTTACTGAACCTGTTAATTTGAAAAGTGTTTGTTTGAAAGTGTGTTTTGAGTTGCTTCCTCTTGTGCGGGGGTGTTAATACTGTTTGTTTGCAGCTTTCCTCCTGAGACTTGCTTGTTAGCTTGAAGCTACAAAAACAAATTATAATTCAAAGTAAAACAAAATGGCATCACTCACACTGCATGGCACAAAATGCTTTCAATACAGCCAGCATTGCCTAAACATTGCTTTTGGCAGTCTCAAACCTTTAACCAGGTGAAAACCTTAATCGTGACCTCAAGCTTCAACCTAAATCTCAGACTTTAACCCCTACATCTAATCCCTCCACTGATCCCAGGTGTTACAGCTGCAATACAAGCTCGAAAAAAAACGCTCCAGGTGAGGATAGATTGCTCTTGGAAGTATGAAAGTGTAGGTAGGAATATACAAGTGATATCAAATACAAAAGTACACACAACCAAGTGGAATCTGCACATATTGTCATCCACAATACAACTCATCTGGAAACAGTCACTTAAGTCGAACCTGTCTGACAATGACAAGTAGGCTAAAAGATCTCAAAGAAATAAAAGAACACATGAGGAACTGGCATCTATCAGCCTGAGTTATCAGGCTGTTTCTAAGGCTTTTGGGCTCCAGCGAACCACAGTGACAGTCATTATCCACAACTGGAGAAAACTTGGAACAGTGGTGAATCTTCCCCAGGAGTAGCCAGCCTACCAAAATGACTCCAAGAGCACATCAATAACTCATCCAGGAAGTCACAAAAGAACCCAGAACATCTAAAGACCTGCAGGCCTCACTGGACTGAGTTAAGGCCAGTGTTCATGATTGGACGACAAGAAAGAGACTGGGTAAAAATACCATCCATGGGAGAGTTCCAAGGCCAAAACCACTGCTGACCAAAAAGAGCACAAAGGTTTGTCTCACATTTGACAAAAAAAGATCTTGATGATTCCCAAGACTTTAGGGAAAATATTCTGTGGGCGGACGAGACAAAAGTTGAACTCCTCTATCAGATGTGGTGTAAAAATAACACACTTCATAAAAAGAACATCACACCAACAGTCAACCATGGTGGTGATAGTGTGATGGTCTAGAACCTGTACGACTTGTTGTAATTGGTGGAAACATGAATCTCTAGCAGAAAATCTTGAAAGAGAATGTCCGGCTATCACTTAAGGACCTCAAGCTCAAGCGCACTGGGTTATGCAGCAGGACACTGATCTGAAACGCAACAGCGAGTCCATCTCTGAATGGCTTAAACCCCACGCCCTCATCAGTTGATGGCTAGCTCATTTGCTCTAAGCACTCACTGGCTAATCGCACTCATGCTGCCATATTTAGGCCTTGTCCACACAGAGACGAAAACTATATATTTCCATTTCGCTTTGAAAAAGTTTTCCGTAAATACTAGATCGTTTCAGGAAATGTCTGCGTAAGCATGGAACCACTGAAAATGACTGAAAACGCTGTAGCATATATGCCAAGTCTGTAAGTGGCGCTGTAACGCTGCCACGGAAATGCACCAAAAGAGAGAAGAAGATTACAGAAAACTGCCCCAAACTTTCTCCTGGTTGCCCTTTAGGTTGTTTTCTGAGGTGGATTTACGAACATCTGGTGTATGCTGTTCTCAGTGGTGGTAAAGGAGCATAAGATTTTGCTGTAAAAGCCATAATAAGCGCAATAGCTTCTACAGGATGAACACAACCCTGTAACCTGCCGTTGTTGTTTTGGTTCGACTTGCGCATACAGCCTAAGTGGGCTACACTATGCATGACGTAATCATTTTAAGAAAGATATGGTTGGCTGTCCACACAGATACGAAACAGTTTACAGATTTGTTCAATCTGGGACCCAATTTCCAAAAGTAGCGTTTACAGCCTCCCAAAACGCCATTTCCGTGTGGTCAAAATGCCGATACGACAAAAAACTTTTGCATAATTGAATTTGTCTCCGTATGGAAGGGACCTTAAACTGCTCTAGCCTGGCTACACTTTGCTGCTCCCTCTGCAAGCTGCTTTTCCCACTCCTCCTCCACCCCAGCTCCTCCTTTATTCTGCCCTGACTTCCAAGATTCCAAGAATTTGTCAAAGTCTGGATGTAGATCTGGTTTTGATGTGGCATCTGGAAAAACTGAGTTATGCTTTCCACACAAAGAACGTCACACTACTACACTGTATTCTGAATGACTCATGAGACTTTCATTTGTGGACTGGTTAAGTAATTTAAAGTCGCCGTGTGTCGGTTGACCTTTTACTATTAAAAACAATTGAGGGAAATGTCATAGTAAACCAGAAATTTGACCCTAAGAGGACAAAAGTCAAGTTGAAGGTGAAAGTTGAATGGTCCTTAAAGGGTTTTTCCAGCCGCCTGTCCATCTGCTTTAAGCTATGCAGTTGAACACATAGTCCATAAGGATCAGAATCTCTGACAGTATGGGGCAATGCTGTTGGTATGCATCTCCATTTCCCCTGCCCTCTTCCACCTAACAGTTATATTTAGCTGTGTGAAGCTTACTGGTAATTCTAGACACTTGTTTCCCTTTTTCAACGGACCAGGAATCCCTACTCTGATGTCAGTGTAAAAAGCCGTCAAGACACCACTAAATTACACAGCTCAGAATAAAAACAGGGATTTTAGTATATTTTGACTTCAGTTAGATTTATAAATGTGTTGTCACCCTCTACAGGATCTACGAAGAACTTACAAACTGCACCTTCCAGATAGCCTTGAGGGTGGACTGTTTCTGGCCAAATCAGATAGTGGACCGCTTCTTCATGCAGGTTCACCGGATCTACTTCCATGACTGCGCCTTGACCGGTCGGCTCCTCCACGACCCGCCTATCGGCATCCTCGCCCCGTTCATCGCAGTGCCAGTGATGATCACGCTGCTCATGACTGCCCTGGTGGTGTGGAGGAGTAAACGAACAGAGGGGGTTTTATAAAAGTCCAAACTTTGGATGTATATATGGACTACACTTAGAAAGGCATGTGTTATAGTCATTTTGGATGCTGTTTTTTTAAATAAACTTTAATAAATGCACCGGCTGTTTTGAAAATGTGTTACTCCAATAGATAATAGGACTGCACGGAGGTAGGTGTAAGATTTAAGTTACATCTTATGCCTTCATTAAAGCCTACATTAAAACTATCTCAGTTGGTGCAACACCTTAGCTTAAGCTAAAATGTTGCTAGCATAGTGAGCCAATGTTACTACAAAAGCCAACGTAGCTGTTTTAGCTTTAGTTGAAGCCAACAAAGCTAACGTAAGCCACTGTTCTCATAATTACTGCTCAAACCGGTCTAGCTTTAGTTAAAGCTAGTAAACATAGCATGATCTAACGTAGCTAATGTAGCTTCATTTTCTTTAGCTTTAGTTAAGTTAGTTATGTAGCTATGTTGTCCACATGGCTAATGTAACCTCGTTAGCTTTAGATTTAGCTACATTAGCTATGTAACTTTGTTACCTTCTTAGCTTCACTGCTATAGCTTTAGGTACATTAGCTGTGTTAGGATTTTTTTCATAAAGGATAATGTTTTTCCTGCAAACAGACATTTTACTCGTCTTTGTTAAACATTAACAATCACCACATCACAACAGTAATCGTGTTTTGCAGTTCAGATTTTTTACTTTTACTTTTTTAGTATCTTAATTCTTACCCTAATTCTACCCTAACTGGAAGTTTAAACCAACTTTTTTTTGAAAGTTTAATTTGTTTTTACATTCTTCAGCAGCAGCATCTCTTAGTAGTGGTCTGCAAGGAGGGGGATCTAAGATCTTTGGTTTCCAGCCAGACTGATCTTTCACACTTTAGGTGTGACGCTTAAACTTGGCTAATGCTAATTGTCATTTGTTCAGCTTAAGCTTAGGTTAGCACTGAGCACCCTCCTATATAACATAAGCATTTGGTTAGGATGAAGTGGTAAAGTTGTTATTTCCAGCTGGTAAAAGTGTTGGCTAGCCGACAGCAACAGTGTCAAGCTAGCAAATTGCTTACACAAAATACACTGAACTGGTTTTGTAGCTATCATTAGCATTTTATTATGTTACAGAATAAAAATACACTAATGATGTATTGCTGTACAATTTGTTGAGCTAGCTTAGCTGTTTAAGTAGCAGTGCCTTTTTCCACTCAGAAAAGTTTGAACTTACATATCCTAAGCATTTACTTTGTTTCTGGACAAAATGGGAAAGACATTATTTCTACCAAGCAGCTATAAGCTAGCTGAGGGTAATGTTTTGTACTTAACAGTGTAGTTTTATTGGAAACTGCTTTAACTTTGTTGCAGTTGTTCAGAGACAAGTGTGACAAAATAAATATGTTAATTCAAGCTAGCAGTAAGAAAGCTAATGGCCTAGCTAAAAGTAATTTTACTAGGATATTTTACCTTAAATTTGTTGATTTTGTTACTAGATAACATACGCATTTCAGAATTACACAGGAATAAATGGTCAAGGTAAAGAACAATTCCTTACTGTTCTGTTGTTAGTTAGCATGCTGTTGCCTTTCTGAAGTGGTTTTATTTGTACATTTGCTTGTGTTAGGATAAAAAAAGGAAAGCTACATCCAGTGAGAATGTAAACTAGTTTATGTAATGTTATCTTGTCCTAGCTAACAGTTGTTTGCTTAAATTTCTGGATTTTTTTTCTTTGATAGCATACATGTTTGATTGTGTAAAGGAAAGCCATGACTGTCATGTTAGCCATCTAGCAGGACTTGTTAGCTGACAGCATTCGTTTTCAGGCAGGTGTTACATTGAGTTGAAATACGTTGAATGCTAATGTTAGCTGTGGTGGCCTAGCTTTTGGTACCAAACAAACATCAAAGATGGCTGAAAACTCATCAAGACTTTTATAGTGTACTTTTTAAATCAAGAATCAATCAAATGATAAACTGTCATATTTCTTACCTTTGTACAACATTCCGCACTTGAGCTTCCCACCCTGAGCGACATCAGAGGAAAATGGCTGCCGTATGGGTAATACTCAAGTGATTTGACTGCGCCATTGACCTGATAGCTACAACATGTAATAAAAGCTCTATTTGGTATACAATAATTTATTTGTCCTTTCATTTGTAGCAGATAAACATCAAAGTTTGGCAGGGGAGAGTAACTATGGTTTTGTGATTCAGGGGATTTGGAGGCCATGCATGTTAATTACCATCTGTTCTCGTGGCCCTAAACAATCTGTGAACACATAAATAACACCAGAGAAGAGGGCACTCGGGGAGGCTCAAAGACTTGGATGAATGAGATGTAGTAAAGGGGAGATTAGAGTAAAGGAAGTAGTTTGGACAAAAAGGTCAGGATCTTAAATTTTATTCAAAATTTATTCAGAAAAAGAAATAAGCACAGCAGTGGTTTTATTCTTATCTATACTCTGTATACAGTAGCGTTGAGTGCTACAATTGACTGCATTTTTCTTAAAATCGGAATAAAAGCAAACTTAATGATTTTAGTCAAATAAATTCTGCAAATTAAAATGTATATCTTAATATGCAAGAATAATAGCTGGTTTTCAATGATGCTCACATCAAGATATGGACGTCTGTGGGTTGTTGATTCAAAGTGGGCCAGTGTAAGAGCACAGCTTTATGTAAAGGCTCCATCTAGTGGTCATTTGAAGGTCTGAATTCATAGATGCCATCATCGTTGAGAATTTAGTTAGTTTAACAGCATATTCATAACAATAGTCTGTATAATTGGCTCCCCATTCCATATTTTGTTTTTTAAAAAAAAATTCTATTTTAGTCATTTTCAATGCTTGAATAGTAGCAGAAGCAACACTTCATTCACTAGTTCAAGGTTTCCAGGTTTGTGTCAAATAAAAATACTACTGTGGCTTCCAAACTGGAGATTAGGACACCTAAAAGTCCCATGCATTTTTAATGTGGGTACATTTTTCTAGCAAACAGTCAAATCAAGCTTTTCAGCATTGCTATAGAGTAATGCCAGTCTTGCCAATATCATAGAAAAGATGTGTATTATTAGCCAACAGTAAGGTAAACTAGCCAACTGTGATATAAGCTTGAAAATGACTGAGTGCTAATTGTTACTTAGCTTGCATAAATGAGTTAGCAAACACTATATTTCTAGAAACCTAAGCTAGCTTTCTATCATTACCATAAAGCTGTCAATACATTAGGAAATGTGCAACTTTTCTGCTATATTTAACTTTAGCTAATCAGCTGTGATGATATCTACAACTGTACTGTTAAGTAGCTGCCAAATGCTAAAGAGTTTACATAATTTTGTTTTACCCTATATATTGAGTGATATAGCTTTAGTTTCACCTGCAAAAAGCTTTTTAGCTGATAATAAACCAGGTCTTAACTCAGAATAATCCAGATAGTAGGCACATTTGGGCCTAGTCTGGCTCTTACAGCCTAGTTCAAGCACTTGCAGTCATTTTGTTGGCCAGATGTTGGCCAAAAGTCAGGAGCTGGACCTAAGTTTGGTTACAGCAAGTGTCACATGAGCTTAATGTTGGCTACAAGACATAAGCCAGACCTAGCTTGAGTAAAGGCAAGTGTTCTGTGGGCTGGATGTAGGCCCAGTACCATGAGCCAGACTTAGGTTTCAGCGAGTATTGTGTGGGCTATGTAAAGGCTAAATGTCATGAGTTGAATCCTGCTTCAGGTTAAGGCTTGCAGTGTGGGTAAGGGGCAGGCCAACATTATCGAGCTGGATTTGCCTTGGGTTGACAGTACTGTGTGGGATACATGTAATGAGCTTGGGTTGAGACACATTATTGTGTGGGCCAGATGTGGGTCAAATGTCGTGAGATGCTTGGCCTACAGAAAGTGTTGAATGTGTTGTGCTGGCTAAAGATGCGCCAAATGTCATATGGTGGACCTGGCTGAGTTGTAGTATGTGTATGATGGGGTAGATATGAGCCAAATGTCATAAGCGTGACCTGGCTTGGGTCAAATGTAGAAAAATTGGCATGAAAGAGCCTTGCTCTGGTTATTGCAAGTATTGTGTTGGATAAGTGTCATGGGCGAGACCTGGTTTTTAGACAAGGGCCGAATGTCAA
This sequence comes from Cheilinus undulatus, assembly GCF_018320785.1. Classification (NCBI taxonomy): domain Eukaryota; kingdom Metazoa; phylum Chordata; class Actinopteri; order Labriformes; family Labridae; genus Cheilinus; species Cheilinus undulatus. The sequence goes on along the minus strand of NC_054888.1, from coordinate 15,193,837 downwards.
AAGCAGGATCTTGCTTGGGATAGGTGAAGTGCTATGTGGGTCAGATCTGGGCCAAATATCATAAGCAGGGTGGGGCTTGGGTTTGGTAAAGTATTGTGTGGGTCAGATGCGGGCTGAACGTCATTAGCAGGACATGGTTTGGTTTAGGTAAAACTTTATGTTGGTCCGATGTGGGCCGAATGCCATCAACAGGGTGTTTCTTGGGTTAGATAAAGTGTTGTTTGGGCCAGATGTGGGCCAAATACATATGGTATTTTATATCCAGTGCCATTCACCCAAATCAGTTAAGGTGCTTGTTAATCAGTAAGAAGTTCATCGATTCGTACAACAGTAAAGTCGGAAAATACCTGAGTTTTCCCTACAACAGAAATATGAAGATTTTAGACATTTTCAAGGTTACAGTTGCGCTCTGGTTTGCTCTTAAAGAACAAGATGAAAAGGTATTAAGGTTTTTGTGCCCACATATAGAAATACTTCATAACCATTGTTACTTCTGTTTCGGGGGAAGACACCTTCATGGCAGACAGCAACCTAGAGGGCAAAAAGAAAAGACAATTTGGTTTATTATTGAAACTTATTAAAAATTATAGGCAAAAATAGTTGAACAAATGAACCGAAACATCTAGTGTCTTCCATTTACCACACAAGACTAATCACGGGTCAATTCCTGCCAGATACAGAGAGCAAAGCTGAGCGTAAATCTTCCGCAAAGTGTGATAGTAATTAAATACAATGTCATACTTTTTTTTATCCATGTGAAAGTTATGGCTCAGCACTTCCCCTCTATATATTTTGCTTGCTGGGCTATTCTGTCCTGTCAGTGGCAGGGGAATTAATGGCATCTATATTATCAAAGCACTAAAAGCCTTCAACAGTTAAGCTTAGTCAAGCAATGTTTGGCTTTTCTGATTAATGCCCAAGACTGTGACAGTATTTAAAGACGAACTTTCAGCAGTTTTTGATGGTGATAAATGAATTCGGGGAGGGAGATTAGGAGATCAACGTTGAGCCGGGGTGAAGGCTCAGGGGCCAGAAGTAAACGATTAGACTCGTGGATGGAGTTGGAGGTTAATATCTCACTTGTTCCTGATGTAGTCAGAAAGACGTTCGGCCTCCTTGGGATCTTTCTTGCGCAGTTTCTCATAAGAGGAGAAGGTTTCAACCATGCCGACGTAGCTGCTCAGAGGCAAGGTTCTTTTCACCCGGAGACACTCGTTCCTGCACATAAAAGAACATGAAACCAAACGTTTTATTGAATGCACTGATGTGAGTTATTGATGTTACAGTTGAAGCAAAGGCGGCACTTTGCTATATCTAGGTAGCGCAAGGAATCAGAAACACTCTTCTTTAAGTGTGTACTGAAATGCCCCTGAGCAAGACCCCCAACTGCTCAAGTTTAAGCTGCTCTGTGGCAGATAACTCCCAAATGTCACAGCTTATACATGTCTGACTCTAATGCTCCACTTCACCAAGCCATAGCTCTAGGAACATTTTTATTGCCCTTAAAAATGACTTACTCTACATAAGTAGAATTCCCTGGCATCCTCTCTTTACTGCGGAATCTAACTTCTGTCAATTGTTACTTTATCCATCTGAAAAAAAAGTATTTTCTGGATTGATTTTCCCAACTGGTTTTATTTAGAAGTTTTCCACACTTCTAATTGAAGATTTGTCAAATATTTTACTTAACATTGCCAGTCACCCCTTTGACTCCGAAACAGTTTTATACTCCAGAGAAAATACCCCTCTGGTTTTCTCACGTCGTACCAACATCAGCGGACATCAGTCAGTCGTAAGTGTCTTACATCCACCCAACCTTGATAGGCCCCTTCACCCAAGGTCTAACCCTCAGGCATCACTTTAATTTACTACTAAAGCCATTAAGGACAAAAATGTCCACTTCCAAAAACTGCTATAAAAACTTAACAGATTAATATTTTTTCTGCTTTTGTTTGCATAAATCTCTTAAACAACTCCAGCTGTGCTCAGAACTACCAAACATTCAATCATTTTGAGAATTTAACCCTTTAAATGCCAGTTTGATTACTTCGAGTCAATGTTGGTTTTAATGAAAAAAAAAGAAAAAAAAATGTGATATTTTCCTTAAACCATATGTTGGATGGCTCGGGCATTATTTACAAATGCAGCTTGGATATGTCAATGACTGGCCAAAATATTGAGTTTGATGTACTATTAGTTTTGTGCAGCATCAGATTTAAAATTTACTTTCCTTTGGAGTCATTAAGGACAAAAACGCCCACTTCCAAAAATGGCAGGAAAATCTGTTTTTTTGGGGGGAAATCTTTTGATCAACTTCAGCTCTGATCAAAGTAATTAAATATTGAATTATTTTCAGGATTTTAACCCATTAAATGCCAGTTTGATTTCAAGATGGTAATATTTAAAAAAAAAAAATACACAAAACATATATTATTTTCCAGATAACACGTTGGGGGAGTGGGGTTGTTTTTTTTTTTTTTTGTTTGTTTTGTTTTGTTTTTTTTAATCTTTCCTGGATATGTCAATGATTAGCCAAAATATTGAGTTTGATGCATTATTAGTTTTTTTTTTTTTTTTTTTTTTTTGTAGCATCAGATTTAAAATTTACTACCCTTTCGAGTCACTTTTGGACAAAAACGTCCTATTGACTCTCATTGAAACCATATTTTTTGATCTCATAGCCATTACATGATATAATTTCTGTAATGTTATGGTTTCAGTTGAAGTTGTTTAAGAGATTCATGCAAAAAAAAGCAGAAAAAAAAACTCTTAATCCGTTAAGTTTTCAAAGCAGTATTTTGGAAGTGGACATTTTTGTCCTTAATGACTCTAAAGGGTAGTAAATTTGTTTCACAGTGTTCCCCTGACCTATTAGAGTAATTGAAATTCGAATTCCAAAAATTTGCCAAGAAAGAGCCTTTGTTACAAAAAGTTGGACCATATGGATGAATACAGCCAAAATGATGAGTAGATAAAGAGGAACAATTGGCCCAAATGGACAAAAGTGTCCCTAGTGATGCCTGAGGGTTAAACTTTCACATAGTAGCCTACTTGCACCAGTCGATCACCAGACTCATGAGCCCATTTGACCTCAACCACCACATCACCTTCAGTCTCTTATCCCAAAGTTCTTTAGCATTGTACCTACTCACAACAGTCAAACTGTTTCCACTTTAAGTTCAACCATAATCTGCCTTCATACCTCACACATTTATCCCTTCATCTCCACACCCGTTGACCGTACCCTCATTCCTCCAACTGATGACCTTTACAACCATCTGTTGGTCCAGACTTCTCTTGTCAGCAATGACAATGAACGGACTTGAATTACTTTGGCATGGCCCCTCATGGTCAACTCTGGTTCCTAACCAAAGTTGCCACAGACTGAGCTCCCACCCCCCATTGAGTTATGGCTGTACTACTTGTTCAAGATGGCCTCGACCTCTCCCTCATCCCTCCAACTCTCAATCTTTGCAGTCATCTCTTGGTCTAAACTTCTCTCGTTATAAATAACAAACTTTTAAAATCAATTTCTCTATTGCTATTGTCTTTGTTAGTGAATCAGTAGATGTGACACTGAGGTCATGGGGTTATGAAGGAGTGCCTAAGCAGTTTGGGGGTTTAGTGCATTACTTAAATAAGCAGCACCTTGGCAGCACTCAGGGACTTGAACGGGAACTTCTCCAGCTACCAGCTGCCAGCTGGGCGTGGAACCGTTGGACTTCAGTTCCCAACCAATGACTTTACAAACTGAGCTACATCCACCCCCACTGAGCTACGAGTGCTGTGGCAATAGGCACGTTATTTTTGATTCAAGACTGGATCATGACTGCAAATGAAATGATTCATTGTAACACATAAGCACTCTAAAAATAATAGTTTAAAAGTCCAGATCAACAGCAATATAAACTCTCAGGCATCACTTTAATAAACCCCCCTTTCGAGTCATTAAGGATAAAAATGTCGACTGCTATTAAAACTTAAAAGATTCATTTTTTTTTTCTGCTTTTTTGCAAAAATTTCGTAAACAACTTCAGCTGTGTTCAAAACAACCAAACATTCGATCATTTTGAGGAACTTAAGCCTTTAAATGACAGTCTGATTACTTAAAGTCAATATTGTTATTTCTGAAAATAAAGTGTTATCCCTGCATACCAAATGTTGGATGGCTGGGGCAATGTTTTTAAATCCAGATTGGATATGTCAACAGTTAGCTGAAATATTAACTTCAAATCAAAATTCAAATCAAAATTTAAATCAATATTCAAACAAAATTCAAATCAAAATTTAAATAAAAACTCAAACAATTAAAATTACAATTCAAAGTAGAATTCATATCAAAATTAAAACCGAAATTCAAACCAAAATTCATATCAGAATTCAAACCAAAAATTACTTTGAAATTCAAATCCAAATTCAGATCAAAATTCAAACCAAACTTCAAATAAAAATTAAAACCAAAATTTAAATTAAAAATCAAATTGAAATTCAATTAAAATTTAAACTAAAATTTAAACTGAAATTCAAACTAAAATTAAAATCAAAATTCAAACCAAAATTCAAGTCGAAATTCAAATCCAAACCAAAATTCAAATAAAAATTACATTTAAATTGACATTCAAATTGAAATTCAAACCAAAAATTCAAATCGAAATTCAAACAGAAATTCAAATCAAATAAAAAAAAGAAAATGACATTCAAATCAATATTCCAACCAAAATTCAAATCAATATTCAAATTGAACTTCAATTCAAAATTCTAACCAAAAATAAAATCAAAATTTAAATGAAATTCAAACCAAATGTCAAACCAAAATTCAAATCAAAAGTCAAACCAAAATTTAAATTAAAAGTCAAATCATGAATTTGAATCAATGGTATAGGGAAGATACCGTTTGTTTTTTTCTTTTTTTTTTTTTTTTCATAAATAACAACATTGACTTTAAAGTGTAAGTGAACCCCTAGCTTAGAGCTTACTCTGCCCACTTCAAGATTTAAAAAAATACACAGAAAGTGATCAGTTTGATACTGAGAGGAAAAAATGACTTTTTTTTCCAGTTTCTTTTTTTCTTTTTTTTTTAAAGGATGGGGTTTTGCAGATGAGGCAGAAGTGACAGTGACTCCCCTTGCAAGAAAGTGACACAGAGTCCTGCAGCACTGCCGCCTCAGAGCGATCTTTTGAGGTGGAGGATTTTTCCCCTCCAGAGTCCCCTGAAGCAGGCTATAGTGTGGTGGTGGCGGACCCTGGTGGTCCTGAGCACTACCTGTTTGGGCTGTTTGCTCCAGCACTGGTGTTACTACAGCCGGAGCTCTCAGAGCTGAGTCGGTGCAGGTGCAGGCAGGAGAGAGTGGGAGTGGTCTCTGAATGGTAACGTCAGTTAGAGGAGGTAATGTTCTACCTTTTATTTTACCTTTTATAAAGTGTTTGTGACGTAGAACCCCTTCTCAGAAAATAATTTTCAAAGCAAATATCCATTTGAGCTAATTAAAGTTGTAAAATGTAGATTTTTATCAGTTTGGTGCAAATGTCAGAAATAAAACCAGAATAGATGTGTTTTATCATAGTTCTGTCAGACACTTCAGTGATCAGCTGAAATGTTAAAGTTTTCACTACTTCTTTAAGTAATCAAACTGGCATTTAAAGGGTTAAAATCTGCCAAATGATTGAATGTTTGGTAGTTTTGAGCACAGGTGAAGGTAAAAGATTTATGTAAAAAAGCAAATTAAAAAAAAGTTAATCTGTTAAGTTTTCATAGCAGTTATTTAGAGGTGGACATCTTTTGTCCTTAGTGACTCAAAAGGGTTGTTAATTTGTTAATTTGTTTTAAATTTCAATTCCGAAATTTGCCAGGATAAACTTTTTTTTTTTTTTTTTTTTTTTTTTTTCTTCAAAAAAATTGAACCATATGCACTAGCACCCAAATGGACGAAAATGTCCCTAGTGATGCCTGAGGGTTAAATGCCTCTCACAAGGAAAATCATCAGTTGTAATATAATCATAATGTGTTTAGAATAGAACAACAATATAAGCTTCTGAAGGAAGGGCCCTCTGTAATGACTTCTATTAAATTTTATTCATATATTTACTCTCTGTGGTGACATTATTTGTAGAAATTTTACAAGCAAGGAATGAAGACAAAGGCCACTGATTTTGACCTTTGACTTCCAAAATCTAATCAGTACATCTTTGAGTCAGAGTGGAAATTTGTGCAAAGTTTAGGAAAAGGCCTCAAAGTTTTCTAGGGTTTTCATGTTTCCTAATAAGGGAAAATGATGCCCTGCGACCTTAACTTTTGATCTATGGCATCCAAACTTTTATCATTTCATACTTGAATGAAAGAGGAAATTTTAAAAGTGTTCTTGAGATACTGCATTTATACAATGACCCACATGAACAGATGCACAACGCCAAAGCCTTTAATTGTTTTTTTTTTTCTTTAAACTTCCCCCTCCAGTAAATTAGCTCATACTGTCAGCACTGCACTTGATGTAATGATCAAATCACTCACCACTCTTTCTCTGTGTAGGGGCAGGTCTCAGACATTTTTAAGTAGATCTTCCTTGAGCTTGGTCCCAAGTAGGGATCTCGGAATGGAAGCAGGGCAGCATAAAACTAATCAAAACACATGGAAAACAGGACTTGATTTAAAAAAAAGTCCAAACTTCTATGTGGCAAAATTCCAAATCACTGGGAAGTGCACCTCTTTGCAGATTTCATTGAGCGTGTCAGAGATATCGCCATATTCCAGCTCCATGTCCATGGTGTAGCTCAGGAGAGCCAGGCATCCTCCAGGCCTAAGCACCCTATCAGCTTCCACCAGGAACTTCTCATGGTCGAACCAGTGAGCTGCAGTCATGGCTGTCACAAGGTCCGCCTCACCTGGAGAAAATGGCAACTCTTCTGCAGGACACTGCCTAGGAAATTATAGCAGGAAATCAATGCAGTTCAAATTGTCGTGCAATCCCTTAAAAGTTAGCTAAACTGGAAAAACAGTTGCACCGCACTAGGAGTACCGCTTACCTGTAGGAGACATTTGGAGGGTTGCTATTGGCATGTGCCATCTCCAACTGGGCCTGGCTGATGTCTGTGCCAACAACCTTGGTGAAATATGGTGCCAGTAGAACCGTCCCTTGACCCGAACCGCAGCCCACATCCACAGCAAGCTTGCGCTGGTTGGGTGTCTACAATAAAGGAAGTTACACTGAAATGTTCCCAAGAAATACTGATTTTATCAGTTGAGGTGACTCTTAGCCCTAAACCTAACCCACAAAGTCAGCAGTGACCTAGTCTAAGCCTACCCATAATCCTTTTTTCTTAGCATGAAAAGGCTCAAATTCACCTAAAATTAAGAATTAACCCAGATGGTGCAAACATGGTGTCCCTCTTCAGTGGTGTCAATCAAACATTTACTTTAATGCAGTGTTACTCAACCCTGCTCAACCAAAGAGCCAAATAGTTTAAAAATACCTTTGCAAAAGCCACAATGTAAGTGGTAAAAAGTGGCAAAAACAGTTTGAAGAAGCAATAAAAATAGGTTAAAGGTGGCAAAAATGGTCAGAAAGCAGCAAAAGAAAATGGGTTAAAAGGGGTGAAAATGGGGAGAAAAAGTGGAAAAATAGTCAGAAAGTAGAAAAAATGGGTAAGAAGTGACCAAAAAAATGACTTAAAAGTGACTTAAATGGGCAAAAAGCAGTCAAGATTGGCAAAAATGGGCAAAAAAGGAAACAAGTGGTATGTAATGGCAAAAGGTAACTTAAAAGGGTAAAAAGTGGCCAAAAAAACTGTGAAAAAGGACAAAAATTGGAAAAAATTGGAAAAAGAAAAGGAAAAAATTGGGAAAAAGGAAACAAGTGGTATTGAATGGCAAAGCATGGCTTAAATGGATGAAAAGTGTCACAAAATGGTAACAAAAAGGGCAAAAAATGGGATACATGTGGCAAAAATTGGGAAAAAGTATCAAAAAGATGTTAAAAAACGGGCAAAAAATAAAAAAAAAGGAATATTTAATGGTAAAAGGTAACTTGAATGAGCAAAAAGTGGCAAAAAAGGGCAAAAATGGGATAAAATTAAAAAAAAATAGGGACAAGTGGCAAAAAGAAGTTGCAAAATGGCCAAAAAATATATGAAAAAGGAGGTATTCAATGGCAAACGGTAGCTTAAATGGGTGAAAAGTGGCAAAAATTGTGAAAATAGCAAAAAAGTTTATTTTTTTAAGGTTTTCGGGGGGAGTAATATTTAGAATTAAAACAAAAAAGAGCCACAAATCATCACAAAAGAGCCACATGTGGCTCCAGAGCCACACGTTGAGTATCACTGCTTTAATGAAAAGACATTGCCAGCTTCAAACTGAGATAGGGGCAAGGGTCAGCCTTTACAGCCTGAGATAAAAACTTAATAACTCCAACTAAAAAATTATAAGAACTAAAAAAGGTAAGTACAAAAAATACTTTTTTACATAGCTTTCAAAAATAAGGCTCATTCAGAAGTATGCCATTAGACAGTGTCAAAACATACATATGCATACCCTGTTTAAATTTTAAAAACCCTAACCTACACACTTACCCTTTTCTCCATGAAGCCTATAATCCTGCTGATTAATTCATGGGGAGCTACTCTGTACTGCAGGTAAGCCGCTGCGTGATCTTTCCCCTCAAAGAGCTGTACAGGCATTTTTTCGGTGCCAAAAGTGCCGAACCGACTGAACACTGTGACTCTGCACTTCCAGCTTGTCCTTTTAAAGCACTTAGTTACACATTAACTGCCAGAGGTGAAATAGCCCATGCCCTCTCGACAAAAGAAATGCACATGCAATAAAAGAATCAAGGTCTTACTGCTTAACTTAATGAGTATCATCTTTTATTAGTTATATATTACAATGTACATTGGTGCAGTGAAAAAGGCATGCCAAAATACAACATACTGAGGTATAACATCTGCATATAGAGTCACTGTAGGACAAAAAACTCTTTAATATGCTAGAATTGAATATGAAATGCTTTAACAATGATTAGCCATGAAATAAAATCCAGATTAATACTGTAATTGTATTTTCCAGATCTTCTTGCATGCACTTGCTTGCAAACACCAGCAGATGGCGGTAGAAGTGCATAATTAATGCTTTGGTGTTGCAGCCCCTGAACACAGAGCTACACTGCATCTACTTCTGCACTGAGATCATCAATTTATTCTGTTATTTAATCTCCCTTTGCATGGTTTCTTTGGCGAACTGATGTAGTAGCCTTGGGCTACATGATCGTATGAATATTTGGAGGGAAAAAATGCCTGGACAAAAATGTAAGTATGATTTATTTATACAAACAGCGATGGCAATTCACGTATATTCAAAGCTTGTCTGTTGGTGTTAATAATTTGGCTTTGATTGAGTGCTAAATCTGTTTTTGATTCATTATTTTAATGTCAAGGATATAGTTCCTAACATATTTGGGAATTATGTGGACGCAATCCCCTTAACAGCCTTGGACTGATGCGGTCAATAGCTAAAAAGCCTCATTATCTTCCACTTGCTTTTAAATGTTGTTTTAAAATGAAATATACTTGAACATGGCCTAGAACAGAAATTAATTTATGGTGTTCTGAAAAGTAAAATATCTGATAAGCTGGAAAACAGACTGGAAGACTTCTATGTTTAACTGGGCAAGAACTACTTTGTTTCTATTTTTAATTATACAAGTGAATTTACGAAATAATCTGGAGTCCCCCATGGCTCCACTCTTGGTCCTCATGTGTTTTACTACTACAATATGGATAAAATTAAAATGTTTACAACTATAATCAATATAAACCTGAAACTCATATGTATTTTGTGATTATGGTTCAGAAAAATTTAAGAACAAGCTAATCAGGCTGAAATTCCTAATCTTGAATAGATCCCCGTCTACCTCACCTTTATATCGTTTCATGTTTTCCTAAACCCAGATACAGCTAAAGTCTTTAAATATGAACTCTATTTTTCCAGAACTTTATTTGGGTTTTTTAATGGATCAAAATACAATTCATACTTGAACAACACAAGAACTGCTCTCTCTCCATTGCTATTTAAAGGCGTTTTCACATTACACAGGTAGGTCGCAGGATTGGATTTCAAATCCACAAAAAAGAAGATGCAACCAATTTGGCTGACATTTGTTAATGCTCTTTACAACAGCGAAATGCATCCTGCTGAATACTATGGATATATTTATCTAAGAATCGTGAGGATGCCAACAACAACCCCAAACACCTAGTGCATGACTCAGAGAATGAAATGGGCCCTTGCTGTACAGATGAGTACCCTGTGCTCAAGTATTGTGGTGTTAAATTCTCCCATAGACCTTGTCCAAGTCAAATAAATCTTGCTAGAGGCCACCTCTTCACCCAGACTTGCCCACATTGCTTGGGTCTAGCATGCTTGGTCTAAAACAGATAAAAAAAACCAAGCCGTAAGACCGCAAGATGTCCCGGAGTTCCCCAAGGCTCCATTTTCTGGCCTATTTTATTCTTTATGTACGGCAAACATGAAGTTCAAATGTTCAGCTAATTACAATGGGGATTGAAGATTTAGATGTATAGGGTTTTACAGAAAAATGAAAGAGTGATGCAAATAAATATAGAATAGAGACAATGAAGAGACAATAACAATGTGTTTGGTAAACAGAAAGATGTATAAAATTGTTCAATTTACTTAGAAGGCCAAGGAAAAAAAGATGAGTTTTCAGATGTGATTTGAACAAACAGGGGCCAGCTACTGAAAATGCACAGCCACCTCTGAGTTTCTTCTGAGTCTGAGCGATGACCAGGAGGGACTGATCAGGGGACCGGAGTGGAGAGGAAAATTCCCCTTGTGAGAACTTACCTTCCATCCATCACCACTCCAGATGTCCCTCTCTACAACAACATTTTCCAGTTCCTCCTGAGGAATTCTGAGACACTCCAGCGAGTTCTGGGTCTGCCCCGGGGTCTCCTCCCAGTTGGATGTACCTGGAAGACCTCCACAAGAAAGTACCCAGGAGGCATACTGGTCAGATACCCAATCCCCCTCAACTGGCTCCTTTCGATGCAGCAGCTTTACTTCGAGATCCTTCCGGATATGTATGAGCTCCTCACACTATCCCTAAGGCTGAGCCCAGACACCCTCCTGAAGAATCTAATTTTAACTGCTTGAACCTGCAATCTCATTCTTTCGGTCATTACCCAGAGCTCATGACCATAGGTGCGGGTTGGGACATTGATCAACGGGTGATTCGGTACGGTACAACGTCTGATTCCGCACCAATCCACCCACGAATCTCATTGTCCATTCTACCCTCACTTGTGAACAAGACCTCTGAATACTTGAACTACTTCACTTGGGGCAAAGTTTCACTCCCCACTTGGAGGGAGCAATCCACCGTTTGCCAGCTGAGGACCATGGCCTGAGACTTTGAGGAGCTTATACTCAGCCCCAAACTGTCCCAGTGCCTGCTGGAGGTCCCCAAGTCTAGGAAACCAGCAGAACCACATCATCTGCAAACAGCAGAGATAAACGGAAACTGTCCTCCCCGCCTTAAGATCCTGTCCATGAAAACCAAAAAAGAACCAGTGACAAAACCGGCGGAGGCCATCGTCAACTGAGAATGTGTCCGACTTTGTGCTGAATTTGTGGACACAACTCTGGCTTTGGTTATACAGGGACCTGGTGGCTTGGCACAGCAGCCCTGGAACCCCATATTACCGCAGTACCCCCCACATGGGGACACAATCGTAAGCCCTTCCAAGTCCACAAAACACATGTAGACTGGATGAGTAAACTCCCATGCTTACTCAAGAAGTCCTGGGTAGGGAGCTGGTCAACTGCCCCATGGCCAGGACGGAATCCACTTTATTCCTCATGAATCTGAGGTGTGACAATCAGCCAGAGCCTCCTTAACTTACTTTTATAAAGGTTTTTTTAAACATTAAAATTCATACAATTATTCAAAAGGCTCCATTTTGAATCTCTTTTATTTAACATGTATGGTTGACACACAGTTAAAAAAAATAGCACAAGGGTGGAACTAAGATTCTTTTAATGGTCAAATAGATGGCTACAGTTTTATACCAGGTATTTGATCCATTTTTAAAACGTTGTATGTCAGAATTCCCTTTAAATAGTCTTGGTCAGATTTTTTCCTTGTTCTTTCACCCTAATCAACAAGCATCGATCCTTCCCATTCACCTAATCAATATTCACTGTCAGATATGCTTTGCAATTTGGATTGTGTTAACAAAGAGGGGGCAGGGGGATGAAGACGCCACAGGAACCCCAACCCCTTAACCCCACCATGTTGCTATGTGCAGCCCTGCCTTGTGTCACCCAATCAATCAACTCTGATCAAAACTGTCAGGTTCCACTCGAGTCACAGCACTTGTGTGAAGCGAAAGCACGATGAAGGGGGCTGTGGAGGACAATTTTGTCCACAGACGTAACCATTTTATCACACCGGCTTTACCACCGGCTCTTATTAAAGTGTCTGCACACATCTCCACATGAACAGAAGCCATTAAAAACACAAAGTCAATGGACTCAGACAAGCCGCCTCATGTATTGCTTTAATATCTGCAGGCATTCCAGACACAGTAAAAAGAGCTATGGGAGCGCTTCCATCAACTGTGACGAGCAGTGTTGCTAATGCTGCATGGGGGAATTCTCCTGGAAGGCAATCACGCAGGTAATCCACACAAGGAGGAGTAGAAAATATTCGAAATAGTGCGTTTAAACTGTTTTTGTCATGACGGCAGGTGTGGGGGAAAGGATCCTGATTTTACCCCGTAAATAACAGTTTGACAGAGTGTATCTTAAAAAATGCATTCCCAGCCTAAAATAGCAGCAGCAGCAGTAGTAAATACCTGTGCATCTCCTTTCTTCTGACAGTGCCAGCACAGAGACATGCAGGGAAGGGGGATGGATAGACGGGTATTGCGAATAAAATCCTACTTCCCCGCGGAAATCTCAGCAGGTAAAAGCAGATTGCAGCTGTTGGATGAAATCCATGAATTTCGAAAACAGTCTTGTTGCCGCATTGACAGCCATGCATTTTGGGGGGAATTTGTCATGGATTTTGAATAGGTTTCACAGCCCCCTGGGTGCTTAAAGACACTTTTTCAATAAGGTAGCACGAAAAATCCACAAATGGGAAAAGGAATGCATCGAAATTGGAGTTCTGAAGCAGCTTGGAACAGTTGTTTTTCAATATTTTTACAGAGTGGGAGCCGAAAATGCTGTGTAAACTGGGGCATTCTTTTAAAAAATGACACAAAAAAGAGAGAATGCCTCAAATTAAGATCATATATCCTCATATAATATTGTTAAGGTTTGCTTGAGTGCTCAGGCAAGCCTGCTCTGAAATTAAACTGCATGAATCTTCAATTTGGAGTGAATTTGTTTCAAATTAAAATGCAACATCTATACAAAAACGCTTATTGTATCTGATGTTTTTCATTTATAATTATGAATAAAGGAATCCATGAGTAGAAAGAAAAAGAGGAGTCAAACTCCCCGTTTTTATTGTGGCACTGTGGATTGTGCCAAACGGCGTACGCAATTTCTGCTCGGATATGAACGCCCTAAATCCTTACCCATTAAAACTTCACTCCAGACACTCTGTTTGCTCCGCAGCCGGTTGTAAAGAGCAAATATCGAGGAGATCTCAGCGACTCCGAGGCTGCGTTTTTATAGCCGAGACGCTCGCTCTCGGAGATGCACTTGGAGGGGCTAATCCCGCTCTCCAAGGAGAGAGGTAGGTATTGGCTTTGATGATAGAAATGGATTAAACAGATTACATTAAAGGCCAGTCTAATTGAACCAATCTATCCTGATTCTGCCGCTGTAAGATAAATGATGAGAAGGCCAGATAGTATATATAGGTCGTGCATTGGTGCGCCCTGCTCTGGGTTTGTGTGTCATGTGGACATTTGCAGGCTTGGCTTGAAAATACAGCTAAAGCCTTTTCCTCTTATGGAGAATGGTCCTGCTATCTCAAAGGATGAATAACATGAGCAATCCATACCATCTTTGCTTCTACTCTTTAATAAAGGGTAGTCTTCAATCAGATCTGCTTGGAAAAAGTTTGACCAATATTGCTTCATGCATTAAATAGCTGATTTTGTGCATTTAGGTGCACACGCTGATACTGCACACAGAAAGAACTATAGCACCAATGCAACTGCCTCATTCAGTCCAGGACTGACTGTGCTGGTAGCGTTTTCATCTTTATAGGAAATAATAGAAAAAAAAGTTGCACTTTAATTACAAAATCTACTCAATATCAGTGAGAATCAGATGCACTCATGCAATTCTGCAGAGAAAGTACAATGGTGGTTCAAGAAAAAGGGTTGTTTTTGCGTTCGTGGGACTTGCCAGGAATCAAATTTCTTTAACAGTGTAGGAGCATGTTATGCAATAAAATGGATTAAAGAGCTAGTAAAGTGTATGGGGGCCAAATTAAAACTTAAATAATGACCTTTGCAGTCCAAATTCTCATCAGTTAACACTTAAGTCCAAGCGTAAGTTTGTTGCAAATGTGACAAAAAAAATCCTCAATTGAGGTAAAGAGGACATTTGTGTAATGTTTGAAGAAACTCCCTCGAAGCTTTCTTCAGATATCGCGTTCACTTGTATGAGCCCATATAGAGTGGACTAACGCAATTTTGTAGGCAAACCCAGAAGTTAGCATCGCATGGGTTCCCTTGGTGTTAAACCAATGGGATTTTCCAATGGGTTTTTGGATTATTGCTGAAAGTAGAATCTGTGTCCAATAAATGTTTATGAAACTTACACGTTTTGTTCATAAAGATAATCTTCATTAATTGATAATATACGCATCATATCTCGTTCGTTAATTTAACAAAAGAAAATAAAAGCTAACGTCATGCTATATTTAACTACAACACAGTCAACTGAATTTAACGTCATCACAAGTGAACAACAGGCTCAGTTACCGCGCTTTAGATGATGACGTATAGTCCTCCCGACAAACGCTGTAATCCTTTGTCGCTGTCTTTTAGCAGCCGCCTTTATTAAGACATGAAAAGACACAAAGAAGAGGTGGGGCATGTTTCAGATGTATTTTATGTTGTCACATAAAACGTTAAACTCTCTTGAGCTTGTGTTCACCACAGACCTTATTTCAGGCTTTTAACTGAAAACTCATTCAAAAATCCCATAGACTTTCAGACAAGGGAACCGGAAGTGCTAAAATGCTAACTCACCTCTGTGTTTTAGGACTCATTCCTGCACCACTCTATTGTAGGTATAGGTTAAAAAAAAAGGGGACCAAGGAGAGCGCCTTGGGGAACTCCACAACATTCTTTTACCATTGACTGAAAAGGAAAATGGGCACTTGCAGACTCTGCTTCACCTTTAGCTCCTTTTTTTGGCAAGACTTACACTTTGATTTCAAAATTTAGGACTGTTTAAAGCCGGTTCTTACTAGAGGTTGGATTTAAGAGATTTAAAACTTAGCTTTGACTAAAGAAATTCGGAATAACTTTATTTGGGTGATATCTAACTGAAGTGGATTACAAAATCACAGGCCTAAAGGCAAATCAAATGTTTCTCAATAGCAACCCTCCAACAAGACAAATCAAGCTGGTTAAAATGTTTTTCTTCATTTTGGACTGGAAAATTGGTGTTCAATTTGGCATACAAACTCCTGAATTCTAAGTGAATACATCAACATTATTTGGTTAGTTCTGATCCTAAACAGTTTGGAGCAAGGGCAATATCCTGTATTTTATTTTTTACAGTATGTTCTACAGGACTTAAACAGCATTGTGATATTGTTGAATAAATCTGTGTGTCATCTCTATATCAATTTTTTTTTTCTTTTTCTTTTTTAAATCATATTCTAAACTTGCCCATAATGTAGGTACTGCACAAAAAGGCTCAAGAATAGAGCCATGGGGAAATTTCACGTATGCTAGAATATGTAACTACCAACTACTAACGTGATACTTTACACAACTGTCTACTCTGACTCAGGGATTATCTGGTTAAGTTTTGGAAGCAAAAAAGTCAAGTGACTACGACTTATGTTCATCCCGTGCAAATGAACGTGATACCTCCTGAACAAAGTTAATTTTATTGACTAAAACCCAGACTAAAAATGTTTGTCGACAACCTTTTTCCTGTGAGAAAGATGAGACGAAAACAAGTTAAAAACAGATCTTTGATGATAAAAATGGACCAAAAGTAAGTTTAGTTGCTGGGCCCATTTGCACCCAAGAATTGCAAACAAGACCGTCTCCCCAAGTGGACCAGGGCCTGATGCCTGGGTGCAGTTTGTTTGCATTCACATTGATCAGAAAGTGTACTCAGACTCAGGACCCCAAGGCTCTACTCTTGGACCTCCTTTCATTAACTACAACAAGGGTTCCTGAACTCTTTTCTGTTGGGCCCCCCTTTGGCAAATGAACCTACTTTCAAGGCCCCCATCTACTTTAACATTAACATTTTATTTTAACAAATAAAAAACATTATGAGGAGACACAAATAAAAGCTTATCACACACAGGTAGAATGTGGAAGGAAGGAGACTTGCATTAGGGGTTCACAAAACTAACCAAATCTTTTTTTTTCCACTAAGAATTTTGGAATTCCTGACAAAATACAAATACCATTTTTCACCTTTAAAATAAATGAGGAACTACAACACTTCATCTGAAGCAGTTTGAGTTGTCTTGTTGCCATTTAGATATTGCCTTTTTTGCCCATGTTTCTTAATCTACAAGGTTAAGTCTTGCCAAAAAAATGAGCCACAGGTGAGGAAAAGCTGCACTGATGCCATTTTCCATCTCAGTCAAGGTTTGCAAGTTTGTTTTCATGATTTAAATGGATTTTGAAAATCTAATTGTATGCTTTGGTAAATGGTTGTGGGTAATATAAATTTGGAGTTAATGGGCTGCAACATGTAAAACCAGCAGTACCCTTCAAGTGCTGCTAATGAATGAGCGCACTAAGTGAATTTCATTAGCCTGAGTTTTTACCAGAGACTTTTTGCATTCTATGATGATTAAAATGCAATTTCAAAGGTGGAAATTTAAAGGCATGAAAGTGGCGAATGGCAAACAAAAAGTGGCGAAGAATGATGCAATACAAAGTCATTGGATGTAGCAAATGAATGCAACCAAATGAATTTCATTAATCTGAGTTTTGTTTGAGTTTTCAGTGTTCTATGATGGTCACATTCCTATTTCAAGGGGAAAAATTCAAAGGGATAAAATGGCGAATGGGGCACATAGAAAGTGGCGAACAGGGACAGAATACAAAGTCTTTGAATTGCATTGTGAAGGCTTATGTAAAAAAAAAAAAAAAAAAAAAAAAAAAACAGCACAAAAGAAGTCAATTCCACCCCAGCACATTCTGGTAAATGTTTATTTTCAGTTCTAGTATACACAATGACACATGTGCTTGGAATCTTTCTTTACCTTTTGGATAATTAGTTCTCAGTGTTTGTGTGTTGGTGTGTGCGTACCTGTCCTCCTAGGCAGTCTCGTTATTGACGGTGTCCAGTTGAAGGGAGCGTGATGAGGTGACCTTTCCCTCCAACCTTGTTATCAACGTGAACTCGTTAAGCAGGACTGTTTAATTAGCAGTGGAGCGGCAATCAGGGCGGAGTTGGAGACCTCTGTGGTCGTAGACATGGATCAATGGTCTTCGGGGAGCCTCGGCAACAGGGGACCTTTACATATATGTACATGGGGTATGGTGGTGCATACATTCAAATGCATGTAAGTAGACACCATGGAGGATGCTGTCAGTGTTGGGCGCTTTGGTGAATTCCCTGTGGACAATTATCAAGATGATGGTCAGATAGGGTTGCACAACTGAAAACACAAAGCAAAGCAACCAGGAATAATTTTTCTGTACAACTTGATACGAGCCAGTTGGCTCTGAGATTTCATGAGCGATGCCATCTGCTTCTTTTGCTCACCAAATTGACTGATTTTCTGCCTACATCACCTATAGGAGTGCAAAGTCATGATTCTACTTAAACATCGGTCTAAAACCAGAAACTATCAGCCCTAAGATGTTGCAAAAGTAGCTTCCAATCTGTTAAGGGCTTTCTTTAACATACTAGAACAAAATTCTTTGTGCTGTGGGAGTTGATTTTTCTAACATGTTGTAGGGGGCGATACTGAGCCATGAAGCCACACCAGTAGACAAAGCATACCAAACATCTAAATTTGCCCCTGGGCTAATGTTCAACTGTTTTCATGGCAGTACAAATGGCTTAAGCCTTTCAAATAACTACTTCCTGTTTCATGGTGAATGACGGGCCACAATGGTAACAGTGTTTATTGTTTTTAGGGTGGACCCACTTTTGAGCTTTCAGTGGTGATAGCTGGATTCTTGCTTTTTTCAGTTGAATTAAAAGATTTTCCCAGGTAATTCAAGTTTATTTGTTGACTGTGCTGTGGGGGGTTAATTTTTAAAAGTACTTGGGGGGTGGGGTGGGGGGGGGGTGCTGCTGAGCCATTAAGCCATTGTAAATGAGAAAGCCATAACAAACTTCTAAGACTTCCCCTGGCCTCTTGTCCATGAATATTCATTTCAGTCCAAGTGGCTTCAGCTGTTCAAATAACTACTTCCTGTTTCATGGCATTAGATGCTTGCCCTTGCCAGATTTCAAGTTTCTGAGCCATTAAGCCACACCAAATGACAAAAACAACTAAGATGGCCCCTGGGCTAAAGCCTACCTTTTCAATGTAGTACAAGTCACCTCAGTTTTTCAAATAACTACTTCCTGTTTCACGGTGAATAACGTGCCACAATGGCAACAGCTTTTATGTCAGACTTTGGAGTTGGAAAAAATAGTTTAAGGACAACTTCAGGACATTTCAAGCCAATTTGGATGTAGATGGGGTTAACTGTCTAAAATTTGTCCAAGTTTTTTTGAGGAAAAGTTGCTTTCTGTGCCATTTAATGACCTCAATGTTTGGCGAGCAGCAGTGGCCACACATTTGAGTTTTATACAAGATTTGAATAGCTTCATCCTTGAGGTTTCTTCTTACTTTCTACAGAAAATGACATGGATTGGATGAACCCCTTCATTGAAGGTAATGATAGAATGACCCTAAGGAATTGCAATTTTGGACAAAATTTTTTGCCAACAGATCAAAATGGCTGACTTCCTGTTGACAATACTGGTCCAGGAGAATTTTTTTGTAGGTCCTGGCTTAATATAAACGCCTGCCAGTTGTCAAGTTTCTACTTTGAATGTGTTGTGCTGGCTGACTGTTTAAAATCCTGTAGTAGGCATTGAACCCATTACCCTGTTTGTATTTTTATAACAGAGGGACTGAAACAGCCTTTACTGCAGAGGTGATGAAAGGAAAAGTGTCCAAATACTTTTGGCTTATTATTGAAGTTTTTTTCCCCCCTTTTTTGGCAGCTTTACAAATTTCATGCCACAGAGGATCCCTTATCCCATCCTCCTTCCCACCATAATAACAGGAAACACCACTGCGAGACTAATATCCCACTTTTATTAAAAACCAAGTGCGGCGACAACCCTGATAAAATAGTCTCACCCAGGTTGACATGCTCACAAGCTTTATTCGGCACACGTGCATGCCCGCTCACTCTCCAAAGTGTGTGCAAACATGCGTGTTTAAACATGCACACAAATACACAAACACTCAGCCGAAGAAACGCGAGTCGGGAGCCAACAGCCGCCGCACCTGGAGAGATCCAAGTGAAAGTGAGAGGCATAAAAAAGAGCTGAACGCTCAGGTCTGTTGATCTATTTTTACCGCAGAGCAGGGGGCAGAAAGAGAGAGAGAGAGAGAAAGAAAGAGAGAGAGAGATTCGTGCATAATGCATGGCCCTGTAGAGCAGCAGTGGCTTTCACACTGCGCTCTCTCACTGGGCTTCCAGGTGTCTTTGCTGTCTGTCAAACAGGCAGCGTCGAGCAGAGCCAGGTGCTCTCACACGGCGCTCTGGTTGATCTCTCTCGGAGCGTGGGACCACCAGCTTATCCAGCTGCTCGTTCTCTCCAAAAAACTTGCAGGGGCTCACTGGTAGTTTCATTTAAATTTATCTGTGAAGTGTAAGAGAATTCAGGAGCTGGAGGGGGAACCGGGCACAGATACTGCCTCATTTATCGCCTCTTCTGGAATAGGCAACCGATGATGGAAACAGCTGTAAACCTATGACAACTGCACATCATTTCTACATGTCTTGTAGCTTTTTTATTGACTTAGGCAACAACTAGCTCAGAAACTTGATCCTGTGGATGACTAACACAGCCTACAGTCTTCACTAAACCACCCCTTACACTCATCCTACCCCTCACATAGTTTGTCCATGTCTATGTGTTCCTGTAAAGCGTCCTTGGGTTTCTTGAAAGGCGCTATATAAATTCAAGATATTATTATTATTATTATTAACACGATGTATTGACAAGAGTGCACTGGCTAAATCCTACATACTATAGAAGATATTTTTAGCTGGATTTAATGCTGACATTATTCATCATGGTAAGTATGCATGCCAAGCCAGTAGTTGGCAGTGTGATGTGGTAATGCAACAACACGTACATACTCTTCCTTTTGCAGAATGTTATGGCCTCGCACATTGGGCGATGGGTTCGCTGGGTAAGGCAATGTGGCACTCCCGGTATCTTAGCATGTTGACAAAAGTTAGTCTTTCATTCTTGGTCCTCCTGGTCTTACTACTCTTTTGATGCCTGGACACTGACTGATGGCAAGTGGATCCAGCTGGAGTCTTCTGGCACGACTCCCATTTGGGTATTGTATTGGGTACAGAAACACCTATCATGGAGGGGTCAGCTGCGAAGATACCTGGAAAGGTGAGGCACAGGCCTGAATGATGGCCATCAGGAGGCCAGAGCAGTACAGGCCCAAGGTTGATGTGGCCAGTGCCAAACCGATGCTCCCATGCCTGATCTGGCCTGTGAGCAGTGCAAAACAGAACTCAGAAGGCTGTCGGAACTCCAGTTTTCAGGCACCCAAAATGATATTTTTGAGTAAACCAGTGGTTCTTCACTGGTGGATTGGGACCCAGAAGTAAGTCATGTAGCCAAGCATGATATCATTGTTCTTTCTATTTGCACTGTCAAGATTTGAACAGCTTACATCCAAACTGCACTATTCCTCATTTAATTCTTATTTTAGTTTTATTTTTGGGCTTTTCGTGTTTTTTTTTTTTTTGTTTGTTTGTTTAATGAAATAGGAGAGATAGTCAGAAACTGGAAAGGCAGAGTAGGGGAAAACATGCGGAAATGTAGCCACAGGTTGGACGGAAGGAATGATGAAAATAGCCAAAAGCACAAAAAATAGCTGAAAATAGCAAAAAAAATAAGCATAAAATAGCATAAAATGGCATACAAGTAGCTGAAAATGGCATTCAATAGCTCAAAAAGAAGGATAAAATAGCTGAAAGTAGCCTTAAAATAGCGGAAACTATCATAGAATAGTGGATTTTGGCCTAAAAGTAGCTGAAGGTTGTGTTCAATGGCTGAAAAAGCAAAGAATTAGCTGAAAATAGCATTATAATAGATATATCTTAAAAATTAAAAAAGTTAGAAATGAGAAAAGTCATAGCAGTCGAATGATGAAGAAATAGAATTTTTAAAAGTTTAGACGGAGTCAATACGACAAAGTATGAAGGAGGAGATAGCTGGCGCGGAAGAAGAATAATTAACAAAATGGCCAATACGAATATCAATAGTGTGGATGCTCAGCATCCCCACTAGTAAGTCTGATTGGTTAAAAAGGAAATCTGAATGATTTCTCATTACTGATTGGTGATGGCTCATGATTACAGTTTAGTCTTGTTTTAGCCATCCTGACAAAAACTTAACTTACTTTTAGTCAGTTTTAGTCATCAAAGATCTGAACTGGCTAGTCTCAATCTAGTCTTTCTCATGGAAATAAAAAGCTGTCGACAGTTTTTAAAGTCTTAGTTTTAGTCAACGCATTTAACACTGGTGCCAAATTTGATTATTTATGCCTGGTTCTGTATAAAACCCAATGCAGGGCACACAACCTTTACAAAGGGAATGAAATTTGGAAACCATAATAATAACTGAGTCTGTTACCTAAGACCCTGCATTGAATTTACCAATTTTTAACCATAAGTTTCTCTCCCAAATGTCTTATTTTCTTAAAATAGATGGAAAAAGAGGTCTTGTCGTGCGACCAGTATGCAACAATTTTGAGAAACTTAGGTACTTTTTTGGTTTTCTACTGTTGTAGTCTGCTTTCTCTACCTTGTCTTCTATATTTGTCTAGAAATTTATAATTTTTGTCTCATTTCCTTGATTTCACTGTTTGGTTTTGAAGATATAGGAATGACAGTGTACTCCAACACCTCCAAACAAGTGGATGTGGTTTGGGAAAAGGCCATCGGAGCATTCCTAAAGGAGGTTGGGTTGCTGCTGGGCATCACAAGGAGGCCGACTAATGAACGCTTGATGAGGATGCTTCTCTGAATCCAGCAGCATGATTAGGCTTTAATTACCGAGGGCCGCCTCGACATATTCCCTATAATTGGAAATACCTAAGCACTTGGCCGCTCATGGCATGAAACCAAAGAATCCGTGGTTCACAACCCTTCGTGGGATGAGCCTCAATCACATTCTAGACGCTCTGCAACGCTAGATTGTGTGGCGATTCAGATTGAGGCTTGTCTTTAGGTAGATTAACTGCTATGTAATCTGAGTAAGGAGTTCTTGTTATCACCCGGGTTAGCATGGAAGGAGATACTGTGAGGCTTTAAACTTGTAGCTCTGCTTCCAAGTATGCTGGCATCCCCACATTGCCAGATGTGACAATAACATCCCTATAAGACTGCCAAACGCCTACAAGACACCCACAGGCACTGGCAGCTCCCTTGGTGAAATCTTCTGTTGCACAATCACAAGAAAAAAGGGAGCCCTTATGCTGTGCCGGTTAAATGAATCACTCCCTCGGCTGAAGAATCCGTCTTTCTTCCATTACAGTCGCTGCGATCCAGCGCCGTCACGCCATTTGTGCCGTCCTTCAATGGTACGAGCCGCGGCTGAATCATTGTAAGGGGAAACAAAGGCAACATTTCTGAAATGTGCACAGGTGTTTCGGCGCTGAATGGCGGAGCAGAGGCAGGACATTCAAGGGCATGAACGGTGAAAATAAAACAACAAAATCTTGAATGGCGTGGATGCAACAAAATATGTTTCATTTTCCTTGAAAATAGCTGAAATATAATCCTAAATACAGCTTTCTGACATCAAAAATCAAAGGATGAGTTCATATCACTGCCATTCATGCGTAAAATAAACTGCATGTACATAGATTAAAATCAAGTGCTTTGAATAATAGCCAGAATCCTCATGCTATACATACAAGCTTAGAATAATGTAAGAAGATAACATCATGTGATGTTTTAATCCTATTATCCTACAAGATTTACATAGATGCTATCTTCTGATGTTAAATGAATGGGAACAACAGAGACGACATGGTGACTGAGTACATGTAAGCAAGCATTCAACAGTCGTGTTTATCAACCCGGCTTTTCTATTATTCAGATTATTCTGCTTGGGATCCCCCGGTGTAATTAGCTGGGAAACAAATCCACCTCTTTCCACAGTGTGTCTGCGCATTGATTCACCAGCTGTCAAGTGCTATTAGAAAAGAGGAAAATGTGCGACGTGCGTGTAGACATTTGATTTCGCAGGCCTGAAATGTGTGGTCTGATTGGATTTGTTGTCCCAAGAATTGGTAGAAATCTCATCTGTGTCTAATGTCAGCCCCCAGAATGTGATGTCTACTGGTGTAGCATCTTCTTCTTGTGCTACCATGAGCTTTACATTGATATGTGTTTGAAAACACTTGAAATATAGATGGATTGCTACTAAAATTGGGTTCAGACCTTTGTGGACCACTTATAACTGGGAAAATTTTAACTCTATGAGTCCAGATACCTTAAAAACATTTCCATAAATAAGTGTCAGCATGCAAAAATGTTTTATGCTGGCATATCAGCAATAACCATGGCCAGATGCATTATGCTTTCGCGTTATCCATCAGTTTGTACTTGTAAACTCAAAATAGAAAACTGTTCTGTAGTCAGATGAATCAAAATTTGTTATTCTTTTTGAAACTACAGATACCGTGTCCTGCAGACTAAAGTGGAGAGGGACCAGACAGTTAAAGCTGAATTAAAGCTTATTTAAAATGGACTGGGCAATGTGGAAAACTGTTCTGTGGTCATATGAATCAAAGCGCATTTAAAATGGACTGAGGCAGAATGAAAAAACTGTTCTGTGTGCAGATGAAACAACAGACGCTGTTTTGTATGGACTAAAGAGGAGAAGGACCATCCAGCTTGTTATCCTGGCACCTATCTGATGGTATGGGCTTGCATTAGTATGTACGGCGTGGGCAGCTTACACATCTGGAAAAGCACCAGCAATGATGAACTTTACGTGGAGGTTTAAGAGGTCTAGAGCAGTGGTTTTCAAACTTTTTTGGCCCAAGGCACACCTAAGGTAAGCCAAAATCTCAAGGCACACCATATTTAAATCGATACAAAATAGACTTTTTAAATAATGTTACAGTCAAGATGGCCTATAAGGAGAGATAAAAGGGAGAGCTTTCTGGGGCCCAGCCAACTGTGGGATCATGGAGATGGCAAAAGTGGGCAAAAGGTGGGCAAAAGTGTCCAAACATGTGTTGAAATTGGCAAAAATGTGTTGAAAATATCAAAGTAGTGGCAAATGTGTCACATGTGGCCTTAACTGATTAAATGTAAAAAGATGGTAAAATGGGTTAAAAAAAATATTTTTTTTTTTTAAAGGGCAAAATTGGGTGAAGAAAAAGTGGTCAAACAAAAGCAAAAGAGGGCAAAAATTTTGCAAAAAGCTGGCTTAAATGGGTTGACAGTGGCAAAATAGATCACAGGTGGCAGAAAAGTGGAAAAAAAGGGTTCAAGTTGCTAAAAGGTGGTAGAAAGGGGTCAAAAGTGATGGAAAAAATGTCAAAAAAAAAAAAGGCCAAACAATAGCAAACTGCGGAGGAAAGTGGCAAAAAAGGTAGCAAAATGGGTGAAATGTGGCAAAAGGTTCCAAAAAAGTGGCAAAATGAATTGTAGTAGTAATAAGAGGTAACACAAAAGTAAAAAAAAAAAAAAGGCAGCAAAATGGTTTAAGTTGTCAAAAGATGTGGCAAAAAATTGGTTTACTTGGTTAAAAATAGCATGAATTAATAATTTCAACACCAATTTCAACCTAATAATAGTGTGCCATTCTTTTCAGCTCTTAATGAGGTAACTGTTAGCCAGGATGCTAGCACCAATGCTACTAATCCAACACACATGCACTGATATCATCAATAAATACCAACTGGGGAGGTAACATTCTGGGGGTCTTTCAGGGGTCCAGATCTGTGGGCAGGCCTGGTTACAGTACTGGCCATTAAGTTGAAGTATTAATGTATGGTACAAATTCCCACAGCACACCCAGACTTGCCTTAAGGCACACTAGTGTGCCCTGCCACACCATTTGAGAACCACTGGTCTAGAGGTCGCCGTCTCTCATGGAGCGTCTTTCAATGCTGCTCCGTTGGTCCCATAGAATGAAGAAAAGACTGTCCGTCCTCAGCTCAGCTGTGCTCTTGTAGTCACCAACACTGCCTCCATGATCGGTGGAGGTATTGTTATCTATATCCGCAAGGTTCAAGAAAATAGAGAAAACATGGAGGAAATGAACACAGAGTATGGACAGAATGGTCAGATTATATTCATGGCCCTGTCCCTACTTTTTTGAGAGGGGTCTGGCTACAGACCTAACCCCTAACCCTAACCCATTTCTGACAGTTCCTCTCAAAGGCTATTCATCTAAGAAACTGTATATCTCATAAAGGAAATACCATAAATTGATGGTACAACGTATTTCCAGTGGCAGATTTTTTTTTTAAATTCAACTTTATAGATAAACAAAGTCTAGCAGTTGCATTCATGAAATAACCAATCCTAATCCAGGATTACATTATGTGTAGACGTGTTTTAGAGGTAGTTACATGAGCAATCATTTTCTTTAGCTTTGTTAGCCTTGGCTAAATCACCACAGCTATGCCAGCTGCACAGTTAACATTACTACATAAGTCAATGTAACTGAGTTAGCTTTAGCAATGTAAGCTTTAGCAAACATAGATCAAGCTAACATAGCTACGTAGATAATGCACTTATGTCCCTACTTTGGGAACTTAGCTTTTGGTATGCTAGCTATGTAACCCTGTTAACAACGGTTACATTAGCTTTAGCAATGTGAGCTTTTGTAAACTTTGCTAAAGCTAACTTAGTCACAAAGATAACAGATATTTAGCATACATATCTGCTTTGTGAGCTTAGCTGTAGCTGTGTTAGCTACATAGCTATGTAGCTTCATTATCTATAACTAAGCTAGCTTTATCAAAATGAGCTTCAGCAAACATAGCTCAAGCTATGTACATTAGCTATGTAGCATGTTAGCTTCGTAGCTGTGTTATCTACATAGTTTATGCAGCTAATGGAGCTATGTAAGTCATGTGAGCCACTTTTAAATGTTTTCATTGAAGATGAGCTGTTTTTTCCGTAAGTAGACTGTTTATTCAGCTTTATTTAATGTTTGCCAATTAAGTTTTATCAAGTCAGACTTTAAACTTCTGGTATCCTATCCCTAACCTTCGTCCTAAATGGAAGTTTAATCCAGTTGTATTTAGAACGTTTTAGCATGTATTTCTATTCTGAGCTAGACTGGACAACTTTAATGAGATGTGTAGCTGCAATTTAACTCAAAATGAGCTAGGATTTTCAATAGAATGGTAAAATGTCTTAATTTCAACATCTGACATGTTGTATTTGTTCTCTTGTGAAAACAATTTGGGCTTATGAGATTTGTAAATCTTTGCATTCTATTCTTATTTACATTCTACTGTGTGTCCCAACTTTTTTGGAATTGAGATCGTATGAAATTCACCAGTCGCTTTGGGGTCCATCTCTAAAGGTCTTTTCTGGTAAAATTAGGGCTAAAATGGCTATGATGATTACTACATCGGATCATTGCTTTACTAGCATTAGCAATTAGCATTAAAGTTCCAGCTGCTAAACTGGTGGCTAATTGGGACTGCAGCATCCCAAACCATCAACCAGAAAAACAGCACCAGGCCACATGACCTCATTTTTTTTTTTAAATGTGTGAGTTGACCTTTTTGAATATGTGACGAAATGTTCCTTTAACAGCTGAAACACATTAGGACCATTTAGCTCTGCTGTGAACTCACATTCGGCCTCATTTCCATCACACGGAGCGAAAATGACGATGGAAAAGCGCTGTTGGGACGTGCGACCTTTAATGAAAAATGACTCCA
This sequence comes from Cheilinus undulatus, assembly GCF_018320785.1. Taxonomy (NCBI): domain Eukaryota; kingdom Metazoa; phylum Chordata; class Actinopteri; order Labriformes; family Labridae; genus Cheilinus; species Cheilinus undulatus. The sequence continues at coordinate 15,166,469 of NC_054888.1, read as the reverse complement.
TCGTCTCTAATTTCATAAAGCGTCTACTGGATTGACGTAGTAGGTGTAGTTAGGTAGATAATATGGCGCCTGTCTGTAATTACAGATAAAAGAACATTAAGTTCGACAGATACATGTAAGCTTCTTGATGAGGGTGCCCGTTTCAATTAGGGAGCATTAAATGAAACAAAAAACCTTATGGGAGTTTCTCACCGCTAGACCCAAGGAGAATTAATACACTGCGTAGGGCCATTTACCAGGGAGTAATTACTCCCTAATTAGCCATTAGTTATTCGATTACCCTTTTATCAGCTAGTCATGGTCAAAAGGCAGGAATAGCGGATAAGTCATCACCTTGGTTGGTAACAGATGTAATTAACATGCCGTGGCTCCCTCAGAGGGAGGCTACGAGAGAGTGCACTCAGCCAAAGTGAAGGTATTCTGGCCCATTTCCTGAGTTTGATCAAATGGATAAATCAGAGGCTTTTTTAAACCTCATCCAGCAGAGGTTTGCTGCAAATAGCAGAAAAAAGGAGGGTGTAAATTAATTTTTATGCTCACTTTAACCCAACGGGAATGCAAATGTAGCTCAAAAATGCAGCAAAGCTTAACCAGCCCATGTTTTAAAAGAGTCTGGTCAGTGAGAGTAAAAGCAAAAGGGTATTCAAATGTGCTCTGGGTGCTTATTGTTACCTAACTGAATGGGTCTGTGATTGAGATGCGATAAGAAATCAGGAAATATTCAAGAAGATGAGTGATTAGGTGCATATTGTTGAAACCTCCATTAACAGACGAGCCAAGAACCATGAATACTCCATGCCAAACTGCTTCTACCATTTATTACACATAATTACATTCTTAAATAAAAACGATTCACCGAACAGTTCCTTGCATAGAGATATTACAATACCAATTTAAAAAAGGAATTATGAAACAAACCAGTAACAAAAATAAATCTTTCTCATTTTTATCCATAATAAAGAACATTATCGTACCCATACATCATAATATACAAATGATAAATTTGAAACACTTTGTACAGCGAAAGAAAAGGAGAAAGACAACGGAGGAAAAAAGGTGGAAAAGGGAGGGGAAGAGGGAGTCGGACAGTTGAAAGGGATCATATCTGAGAAAATGGAGGTGGTGGAGGGGCGGAGGAAGGGAAGGAGGGTGGCGGTGAGGGCTTTTTTTTTTGCGACGGTGAGGGAATGCTGGTAGAAAAAGGGGGGTGCGTTTGATTTGAAATTCAGACCTGGTGGAAACAGAGGTGGTGTCACACATAGTAATGCGTGTCTCTCTACTCCCCCCCACCCCCCCACTCCCTACCACCCACCACCACCCTCTCTATGCTGAGAGCGAGAGCCGCAGTCTGGATCTCTGACTCGCACAAGATGGCATGAAAAACGGTGAAAAACACACAAGGAGAGCGGAGTGAGAGTGCGTGTGTGGATTTGGGAGTACCTTCAAGTGTCTGTGTGGACTGAGGATGTGCTTGTGCATGAATTTGTGCATGTTGGGTGAACGAGTCTGTCAGTACGTTTACACACAGCTTGAAATAGTCATTATTGTCTTAGTTTTAATACATATGGACTTTTAAAATGCATTTAAACACATAAGACCAGCTGAGATTTTACTAGATTGAAAAAGTTGGACTAGTGCACCTAGTAAATTTGATTGCAGAACAGTTTACACTTGAAAAATATGCATGAACTTAACCCAAACTGGACTTTGTGTTCTGCACCAAGCTTTGACTCTGAAGTCCAACACATCTATGGAAGGCATCACAAAAGTCACATTTGTCCTCTACCTTTACATATTACCATAAACTAAAAGGACTGATAAGAGCACCCTATCTTGGGGATCAATTTACACTTGCATCTATATGCCTGAATGAGTACCAAACTAGACTTTGTGTTCCGTGCGTGTCCAAATGTCTGCACCAACTCTGACCAACTCTGAATCTCTACCCATCTTGGTAGTTTGCCCAGTGACACTTGCTTTGCCACTTTCTGTGTAGCATTAAGCCCAAATTCAACACATTTTCAATGGCGTACGAATCTGAAGAGAGTCCTGTAAACTGACGTAATTCAGGAGGAAAAACATATAAAAGCACCCAGGACATGACTTTTATTTAACTAGCATTTTAGGTTTTGTTGCTTGAAAAGATCTGAATTTTAAACATCAGAAATGCAAATTACAAGAACTTAAAATGATAAATTTGTGTCGAAATCTACTAAATATTGCGCAAATACAAGATTACAACACACTGAACGCATTTGGGAGATGACCCTTATTTAACCAACATTTTAAATTCAGTTTCTCGTAAATTGTTGAAATTTTTTTGTCAAGTGTGACTTTAAAAAACTTGACATTTACAAGGTTATAAAGTTAAAAGTTACAACTTTTGAAACTGAGAATTTTCTGGGGTTTTGGGGTATTTATGACATTTTCAACACACAAATTTTAAGTTTGGTTTCTTGTTAATTTATGACTTAAGAAACTCAACTTGTTTATTTATCTATTTATTTATCTATTTAATATGCCTATGCGCACAGTGGAATTGTTGTTTTTTCACCTGATTTTGCAGTTCCTGTTCCTGTCCCCCTATTCCCACCGTGGGCCAGTGCACATTGTCAGAGTAAACCATGTTGCGCAAGCAATGTTACAGAATATGTTGAATTTGTAGGTTATATGTGTATCGAAATGTCTTTTCAGACGCTCTCTGTCAAAACTGGACAAATAACCCCTAAATGTTGTCTTGTTAGCAAGGATGACTGGAAGACCATTCCAGTAGTAACTTAACCTTGCAAAGCAGATGAATACGCCTGTTTCCGTGTTTCTCACTGGCAAAGCCATCTTGCAAAGCTCCCGTCTGAACCGTCCAATCAGCGATGAAGGGCAGTTCGGACTTTCGGGCACAGCAGAGTCGTGATGTAAGCAAGCAGCAACAATAGGCCAGTATAGTTATGGCGGAAGACATTAGCGTGGATGCTGCTAAAGCGCCGGTTTTATCAGAACTTGACGACATTTCTTCGTTAAAAGAACAAAGAACTGCATTGAGTTGTTTTCTTATCAAAAACGACAAGTCGTGCACTGACATGTCTACAGTCACCACGGTTCACGTTACGCAGTTCACTATGGAGTTTAGTCCTCAGTAGGGGCGCAGCTTGATAGCGGCTACGAGGTTTTTTTCAAAGGCTTTGCTCCTTCCCAAATGCTGTCTATGAGTGGTTTACCAGATGGATGTGTGAAACAAGTCCATCTGGCGTGCCAGGTTAGTAGTAACTAGCTATAAGGGGCAAAATCACCACCTAGCATAGTGGTGTTGGACATACCCCTGTCATTTCAAGGTGCTTATATACTGGCACAAGGTCAGTGGTCTAGGTAAATGGCTGACTTCAGTGCATGTAAACATACTGTGTGTGTTTGGGTAGTGTTTGCATGTCTTTTTGTATCTGAAATGATGTAGCACGTATGCAGGAATGTGTACATTTGTGCTAAAAACAGCTACTATACAGACTTTGTGATCAGTGTTCCATCACTTGGGGGTCATCGTGAGAAGTGTAGTGTACAAGCAGACGGAAAAAACATCAGATATGCAAGTGATTTTTCCAAAAAATTCAGAGTGCAAATACAAACAGACGAAGAACACACAGGCACAGCAGAATTGACAATCATTCATTAAGATGACACAGAACTGAACCGCATCCTCAGAGACTACATGAAACAACCTTTCCAGAAAACACATTCACATTTGATATCCCAGTTTTTGAGCTCCCGGCAAGAGAAGAAGAGTGTGTTTATGTCAAGTCCGTGTTTTAAACTGCCTGTCATTTGATTATTCATATGTTTGAATGAGAAACAACAACACGTTGGGTGTTTTCAGTCCTCGGCTGTTTGTGATCGGTATAGAACAAATAAACTGCACATTCCCACACATTCACAAGCATTCAGTTGAACAGGAGAGTGTCCTGTTTAAATACTGACACACACGAGTAGAGCTGCCATTGATGATACAAATTTAACCCATGGGTTAAACTGCTGTCCTTCATTTTATCTTCCCACTTGAAGAGTTGGACTCAGCAGGAAAACCAAAGCCTGCTTTTGACATTCTTATCTGAACTGGATATAGGATAGATGGATAAGACCAAATCTGAAATGTTCGCCACTATATTTGCCACTATTAATGCCAGTAGTATGCCTTTCAGTGATGCCAAAAACAAAAATGACTGGTTGCACTGATAGCACTGATAACATTGGTACCACCAATAGTGTATTCCGTTTTAACTTGCATCTGTGAAGGCCTATACCAAGAAATCCTGCTTCTGCCATTCTCTTCTGCACTGGGTATTTTAAATGACATCAGATTTGAATTTGCATCTACCTGGATAACTTGACAGTAGTAGGACTTTCGGCAATTTCAACAAGTGAAAACAATGCTAACCAGTGGTATGACTTATGCCAACAAGCAAGACTGGGGGGTAGCTTTGGTCAAGTTGTAGCAGTACCCTGGATCATCTCAGAATTCCTGGTTTGACTTCATAAAACTAGCACTCGCAACTTATCCATTGGTTGCTGTTGTCATCAAGACTTCGCAAGCCTTTCCCTGGATGCTTCATAAGGAACCCTTTATGCTAAAATCAGGAAAACCTAATGAATGCCAATGTCATTCTCATCTAAAATGGATAGTTTAAATAGAGTCAAATCTGAAATGCTTGCCGTTGTATTATCCATTATGATCGCCAGTGGTATGACTGCTCGCAATGAAAGTATTAATACCAAATATTGTTTTCTAGATGCAACCTGGATGATCCATTGGAATTCACAGTTTATATTAAATCTAACAGGTGTTTATACTTGTATTTGCTAGTTGCACTATTGGTCCTGTCACCCCTTGATCTGGCCTATCCCTAGACATCCAGTGGATAGTGGGCCATTGCTTGTTTGCTAGTAGCACAACTTTCAGTAATGCTAACAATGAAGAATGACAGATAGCAATTATGTTTCCTCGTAGCATGACTTTCAGGAATGCTAACAATTAAAATAGACTGGTAGCATCAATTTTGTTGGTGCAGCCTGGATAAGCCCAGACTGTTTGCAAGAGGCCTATCCCAGTCCACATCCAGTGGATAGTGGGCCATTGCAAAGCTGCAAGTGAAGCTGAATAGTAGCGTGACTTTCAGTAATGTTAACGATTAAAAAAGACTGGTAGCATCAGTTTTGCTGCTGCAACCTGGGTATGCCCTGACAGTTTGGAGGGGCCTATCCCAGTCCACACCCAGAAGATGAATAAACCAAATCTGCAAACATGCAAATATGTTAGCCAGTCATTTGCCCTTAGAAATGCCTACAAAAAAGAATAACTGGTAGCACAGATACATAATTCTGACACCATTAAAAGTGTTCTAGCTGCCATTTATATCATCCTTCTAAATGTCTAGTTTATCCAACAACAAAAGCAACAAAATATTTGTTTCTGCTGGTTGCTATTGCAGCTCAGGTTTTGATAGAAAGGCCTGTTCTTGGATGTCCAATAACTCAGTTATACTTGAACTTTACAAAACTAAATCTGAAATGTTCTCTAGTAGGATTACTATCAGCAACAACAAGCAGAGCCAGGCACTGTAGCATTGATAGCTGCAACCTGGATGGTTTGTTTTAATTTCATGGCAAAGTAGCTGTTGAACTTTGATTCCATTGGTTGCTATTGTGGTGGTTGGAAGTTAAAGTGTGCTCCTGATGGTAGATATAAAAGGAACCCTTGCTTGTTTGCTAGCTGAGTCAGAAAGAGTTCAATATTTATGTGGAGGTGATAGGCTTCTACTACTTTCAGAGCCCAGAACTACCAACGCATCATGGTTGCACTATGGAGTGCTGCCAAATTGTCGCAATATCTGAATGTTCTTTCAAATGTTTTGCAACCAAGCATGAGGAAGATGTTTGAATAAATAACTAAATTAGAAAAATCACCGTGTCCATGAAGGCTTTGCCTACAGAATTCCACATTTCTATGGACAAAACTGGCTCTTAAAAACGTATTGTAGTCCTGGTATTGCAAGAGAGAGGCCTATCCCTTGATATTTACTATAAAGGGACCCTTGCTTGTTGCAAGTTGATTCAGAAAGAGTTTGATATTTATGCAGGGGGTGATACAGCCTCTGCTTCCAGAGCTGCAGACAGATCATGACTAGATATGATTGAGCTGGGCTGCATTCATACCCAAAATTGAAATGCGCCTCTGGTATACAGAGTGAAATCAATTTTGTGCCTCCCTTGCCAAAAAGCAGGCTGCTATGTGCCTCACTTTGCCTCAAAGTATTAAAAAGTCTTGTTAAATAAAGAATAAACACCTCGACAATGGTTGTTCCCAAATGTCTTTGCAGGAATCCTGACAATCTATTTTGTCCAAGGTGCCTTTTTTTTTTTTATTTAGAATTGTGTGCGTGTGTTGAGTCATCCAAAAGCCTTTTTCTGATGGTGGATTTAAGATATGAAATTTAGGGTTATACACCAACATCTACTTTATGTTTCTTTGTTCTATAGGACAAGAGTCGAATCATTAAGGACAAGGTTAATTCCCGTTTTCTAGGAGTCTTTCAATGTGTATCGTGTGTGAGTTTCACTCCACTGCTGTTTCATGAGCTGATAGAGCAGTTATCCCTGCTGACTGAGCAGATCTGTTCTTCCCTGTACCCATTCCAGCCACCCACTGGAAATCTGCACTCATGACCTCGAGCTGGTCCAGAACGACCGGAAAAATGTCAAAAGCCACCAGCCGTGACTTGCTAGTTATTCCAAGTCCAACCATTCATTTCTAATGTGAAAAGAGACCACTGAATGAACACAAATGGTGTCTGGTATGATCTTATCAACCTCCTCTCAAGTGTTTTCATTGGCCTGGCAACATGTACAGACTAACAACAGATACATTCACATTGATTTGCTCTCAGAAGAGAACATCCAATTGATTGAATTTGTCTCATGTGTCTTCCTTCAAGTCCTTCCATGTCCAGCAGGGCAGAAATCTGCATTCAGACATACGTGATGGTCAGGAAGTCAGCAGGAATGTTCTTGGATGTGCATAGGGCCCGATTAGGAGAGGTGTTGAATGCTGCTTTTCTCTGTGATTAAGTCTGAGAGCTGCAAAACTGGAAGAGATCTGCGTGGTTGGTGTGAACAGGGCGAAGCCCTTCCCAACCCAGTGGCTAAATTGGTGCCAATCACTCTCAAAGGCCAAAGAGATCATTTCAGGCATCCACAGTAGACACTTGTGTTTCTTTTTTTGGCTGCATCTATTCCCAATGTGTTCTTCAAAATGGTCCTCTCAGTGGCTGTTTTGAACAAATAGGAGAATCTTTTCTTAGAAACGATATAGCCTTTATCATACATAGTGATCTTATTAGCGTTCGGTGTGCTATCGCAGTCAGCTAGCTGCTTCAACTTGTGCATGTGGCCGTTCACACTTATATGGCATGTGAAAGCCAACGTTTGGTGAGTCCCAAATTGTCTCCCAGTTCAAGACAATGGGGCATTTTTACAAAAAGTTCACAAAGAGTCAATTGTGCAACAGTTCCTGACGACGAATCCTATGAGAAGAGATCCTGGAGAGGAGGGATTGATCTTCAGAGTCATCTAGCATCTCTTGAGACAGTTACAGATGGCATTCTGGGAGATGAACAGTCTTTCCCAGAGTAGATTAGTTAGCCTCATCCAGTGGTAACTCCTCAATGGATGATGTTCATAAAGCAACCCAGTCCTTTGGATGACCCCAATCAGTCTTCACAGTACATCAGTGCAACACTCCCATTTTCAGTTCTTGGGGAAATCCAATCTAACACTACGTTCAAACAAGTGCTCCAATGCAATCGAACCAAGAGGACTTATAAATGGATCCAGTTGATGGATTTGACAGAGGTGAGATGAAAATTTTTCAAATTATTAGCCATCCAGTGTTAGATAATAAACCCTTTGACAAAGTGGGAAGGCCATCCCAAGTTGGGTGAGGGGAAAGCCATCTTTCTTGTTTGGTGGATGAAGCTCTTGCACTACTGTTGGGGCCAATGTGTGTTCTAAGAAGGGCTTATCTTGTATACATAAAGAGCTGTAATGCTGAAGGTGCACTAAAATTGCTATCCAGTTGGGCGTTTGCGAGCTTGCTGGTACTTTGATCGTTCCACCAAGAAAGAGCTGCCACCTACAGGGACGTGGTCCAGACATCTTCTCTGAGACGCATACAAAGGCTGGGATGGAGCATCTGTATCGTGCATGCGTCAACGAGTCACATGTCACTGTGGAATCATAGACCAACTGGTTGAGAACAGATCGGCAGATCCATTTTTCTGTCTATAGTCAGCATTCTTTCTCGCCGGTCCGGAGCGGCCAAATCTGTTGTTTTTCCGAGTCCATCCCCCAGTCTCTTCCCTTCAGATCCATGCTGTTATCTTTCCACAGATGATGCTCCCTCTCCTTCCACTCCGCCTCCATCCCCTTCCCCTCTCTTCCACTCCCGCTGACCTCTCTCAAATCCCCTCAGATGTGCCTCTTCATGTGTAGCGCCAAGTGATCCGACCGCGAGAAACACCTGCAACCAAAGACAGAGAGGGAGAAAACAGAGAGCAGCTTGTTAGCTTGTAACCAATGCAGGGGGAAAGGAGAAGTTTGTTTTGTCGATTGGGCTAAATGTTGCTGTTAGCTAGTGAGTGCTGAGCCACTAATGCACACGCAATTAGTATATGTGTAACTAATTCATAATCAGCATTTTCAGCAGCACTCCTAATGACTTCAGCTGCGCCATGAATAACTAGAGAGCCCGCAGATGGATCTGTTGAAACAGTGAGGAGGGTAGGAGGGGGGGCGGAATAAAAAAGCAGCACACTGAAACATGTGCTGGAAAACGATAGCTAAATTAGATGAATCGAAGCCTCTCATCTGAAATCAGGCTTGCAGGATTGCCGGGGCATAGCTGCAGAGCGAAAAATGAAATTACCCTGGAAGTACACTGGCCTATTTTTTTTTAGCGAGGGTGTTAAAAAAGGGTTGATTATTTCAACTTGATTGCCAAAAATTGACATAATGTATGATTTCAGCTGGTGTTATTACACACATGCTTACATAAAGATGCAGACCTACTTTTTCTTCTGGATCAACAGTGTTTCAACTGCATGCTTACTGAACTAATACTACAGCTCTGTTCCCCAGAGGAGGGCTTTCTTTTAGGTAATTGGAAGCTGCGTGTTCTGGTGATTAGCGTATAAGGAAATATTTGTGGAGTATACATGGTTTGTAGTTTACCAAAGCGGATCAGTTTGATACTGTTTGGCAGGAATAAAAAACACTACAAATTGCAACCATTTTTGAACGCTCCATCAGATTTTTTTGATGCCTTGCTATATTGGAAACGATGCTTAGTTCAACTCAGAAAATATCAAAGTGTCAATAAAGCCTTGTTGATTCGCCAAGTTGAGAGAAACAGCAGGCCTAAAGGCTTGTTGTAGAGAAACATGCCTCTCAAGAACAGTTTTGTACTTTTTCACAAGTAGCCTTAAAATACTTTTCAACAAGTTATTGGCATCATATTTCAAATTGAATAAATTTCCATTCTTTGAGTCAAGAGGATGTTTAAATATAAACCCCAGGCTTCAATTCAAGTCCACCAGTGGCTGCCAAGTTGGTACAATTTCTAAATGTGCCTTCAAATTTTTTGATGCCAGGCCTTGGATATGTTGGAACTGGTAGTAGTTCATTTGAAGAAGTGCTGTGTCAATTAAGTGTGGCTGATTTGCCAAAATTAAAAGACACAACAGGCCAATAACGCTGGTTGAGATGAAATACATTTCTCAAGAGCAGTTCTGCACATGCAACTGAAAGCAGCTGCTCTAAATCATTAGTTTTTCAAATTCAAATGTTTGCGGATGTGGTGACAGGATTCACAGTGGCACACAGGTTTGCACTATTGCCTCACAGCAGAAGGTTCCTGGTACAAAACCCCATTAGGCAAGGACTGTGTTGAGTTTGCAAGTTCTTCCCTCTTCACTCTAAATTGCCCGTAGGTGAGAGTGTGACTGGTAGTTGTCTCTAAATGCTGTAAGAACCCTGTGATTGGTTTGCGACAAGTCCAGGGCCACCAGAACTTGGCTTCCAAGTTCTGCAGTTGCTGTCTAGTTGCTACAATTTCTGAATGTGCCTTCAGATCTTTAGATGCCAGGCTTCAGATATGTTGGAACGGGTAGTAGTTTATTTGAAAAAGTGCAGGAAGTATCGCTGTGTCAGTTAAGTGTGGCTGATTTGGGGAACAGGATTCACAATTGCACATGGGTTTGCACCATTGCCTCACAGCAAGAAGGTTCCTGGTACAAAAACCCAAGTAGACAAGGTCTGGAGTTTGCATGTTCTTCCCTTACTTTGGTTCCACCAAGAGACCAAAGACTCTAAATTGCCCGTAAGTATGAGTGTGACTGGTAGTAGTCTGTAAAGGTTGGCTGCATTTTTCAGGACCAGAGGTTGCCGCTTGGGGCCACCAGCACTTGGCGTCCAAGTTCTGCAGTTGCTGTCTAGTTGCTACAATTTTTAAATATTCCTTCAAATTTTTTCATGCCAGGCTTCCGATATGTTGGAAATGGTAGTAGTTCATTTGAAAATGTGCAGGATGTTAAAAGACAAAATGGGCTGAAAAGGCTGGTTGTGATGCTCTCAAGAGCAGTTTTGCGCCACATCATTAGTTTTTCAAATTCACAATTGCACATGGCAAGAAGGTTTCTGGTTCAAAACCCCTGTAGACAAAGTCTGGAGTTTTTGTTGGGGCAGCTGTGGCTCAGTAGGTAAAGTCAGTCGAGTCAGGGTTGTGGGTTCGATTCCTAGATGGTGTCCTTAGGCAAGACAATGAACCCCAATTTGCTCCCACTGCTTCGTCAATGTGAATGGATATGGTAGCGTACGAATGGGTTTTGCTAAAATTGACTCAAGAGCAAGTTCTGCCATCGGTAAATGAATGTGTGAGTGAACGGGTAGGTGTGACCCGTAGTGTAGAAGCAGTTTGACTCGTCTGATGACTAGAAAATTTAGCATGTTGTCTCAACCCTGTGATTGACTGGCGACTAGTCCAGGGCCACCAGAACTTGGCATCCAAATTGCGACAATTTCTAGATGTTCCTTCAATTTCTTCTAATGCTGATGAAATACAGCTCTCGGGAGCAGTTTTGCACTTGTTCCCTAATCACGGAATCAGTCTGCTCTTGTTATCATTAAAGGGTGTTTAAATGTGAACTCAGACTCTTTTTCAGCTCTGCAACTGTTGATTTTTTTCTTGTCACCAGCTTCAAATTGGCTCTTTCCACTGAGACAGAGGCAACTGTCTTAGACGTCAACATGAATCAGTGTTCGGCCAAGACGGGGAGTTGGACTGTGATGAGCCACCAGTCATCTGTCTTACTGTCACACCTGCCTGTGTATAGCTCCGTGTGCATCCGTCTAACAAACACATGTGATATAAAACGAGCGGCTCAGGAGACGAGCTCAGGAGTTTATGTGTGTGTGTGTGTCGCTGTTAGAGTGTGTATTTGTGTGCGAGACAGATGGTAAAGTATGAGTCACGACTCGGGGGCACGACACCAGCTGGCACACCGTGAGTCTGTCTCCCCCTCCACCCTCAATCTTCCACCCCGTCTTCTCCATCTCCCTTGCCCCCCCCGTCTTCCTTCATCTCAGCAGGGTGTGTGTTTTTGTGTGTGTGCGATGGGCTGGAGGGGTCGGGCCCCTTGTGACACATAACAGAGGTGGGCCCGAATTAGGGATGTGCCTGCAGGGGGAGGAGGGAGGGGGGGTTGTATTTTCGGGAAAAGGGGGGTTGGGGGTATACTGTATTTACTGTCTGTCCAGCTGAGACCTGATTAAGTTGACACTGTCTTACCCTCTGCTCCATCACACATTAAGGCAGAGTACCCCAGGTGAAGGGGGATTTCTTTTTGTCCTCTCATAATGAATGCATACATCATTTAAGAGGTCAGATGTTCAAAACTTACTGTACTGTAACCTTCTCTTGAACTGTCAATCAGGCTGCTCTAGTCTTAAAAACAGACATATGCATAGATTTTTAGAGTTCTCAACATTTAGATTAGTATAGTAAAACATAAAGACTTGTTTTGATGTGTATGATGCTGCAAATTTGGCTTTGTTTTGATAAAAAGTAATCACACAATTTGGAACAATACAAATAAAGATAAAAATAATCAATTTACACAATCAGTATGTTAACATCAACAAAACTGTGTTAATCAAAATAATTCAAAAAATTAAAAAGACAAAATCAGTTCCTTTTAGTTGACAGACATGTTTGTACGTACATCAAAAACGTAAAGCTGAAAAATATATATGGAAAAAAAATAATGCTAGGAATGCACCATATTATCAGCATATGTGTATTAATAGATAATAGGTGACAAAGTAATTAATTTATATTGGCAGATTAAAAAATTCTATCATTATTCACAACCTATATTTTGGCTTTAAAAACTGCATTTATCAGCTGTAAAAATTGGACAAAGAAAAAATAATATTGTTGAGTTCTAAGGGACCGACTGATATTCATCAGCTGAATTTTTTTTCTTTATTCATAATTATTCCTTAATCGTTAAAGTATGCTATAAGGACTGAAACTTCTTCATTTGCTCAACTTTAATTTGTGTGTTTTAAGGACTGAAGTTTTAGATCTGAACTACATTTAAATATCAGTATTGATAACAGCAGTGGCTAAAAGGATTTTTTAACTATCGGTATTTTGGATCCCAAAAAAAATTCCAAATTGAAACATTAATGCCGTAAATTCAAAAGTTGGGTGTAGATATGTGGTAATTGGGTTGGTTATGGGGGATGTATATGACAGGAGATGCACTATGTCAGATTTAATAAATTCATTATAACAATTGTGAAAAAATTTAATACAAGGGAAATACAAAACTAGGAAAAAAGCCTTCTCATGTGACTATCTTTAGTGGAGAGAAAAACAGTTATTATATATATGTATATTCGCGCAGTCAAAAGATTTTTAATCAGGATTGAACTCATAATTTCTGTAGTTAATTGGGATTAATTGCACTCTTTAATTTAATTTTGAATGTCCACAATTTGCATTTAAAGCATTTTTTTATTGCTTTGGATTTTTCTGCAGTCTTAAACTATGGGGAAATGATTGGCTGTTTTGGCACAGACCTACTTTTAGAGGAAGATAGAAGATTTAAACATACAGTTATCCACATTAAAAGGAACTGCTATGGATTGAAAATGAAATCGAAATCATTAAATCGATGACTTTGACTCGTCCTATATATATATATATATATATATATATATATATATATATATATATATATATATACAGTGCTTAACAAATTTATTAGACCACCTGTCCTATTTGTCTCAGAGACCATCCAGCATCATGAAGTGATTTAATGCAGACTCTTTCATTTTCAGTGAATTCTCCATATTTTACCATTTTGAACAGGAATGAGGAATTTCAAACTGAATTCACCCAAATTTGAGCCGACTCACTGGGCTTCTCTGAGAAGTCAGAAATTAATCAAGCATAACATTCAACCACTAAAACTCATTTTTCTCTTCAGGAATGCAAGTAAATAACTATAATTTGAGATATTAATCAAGAAATGATAATGTGGTTTACTATTTTTTTAGTTTTTTGTAAATCAGTAAATTTGAAAACTCATGGATAACAATGATAATTATATTTTAGCATTAAAAATATCATTTGGGTTAAAGAGCTTCTACATATTGTTGTATTAACCACTGCAGAAACATAAAAAATGATTTTGGTAATTACCAATGCTGTTAATTTAGGGCAGCTGTGGCATAAGCCTTACTTTGGTTAGGGTTAGGGTGGTCTAATAAATTTGTTAAGCACTGTATATATTATTTCAATGATTTACACCTTTGTCTGTGCTTTGGATTCAATAAATATATCAAAGAATAAACACAATGTAATACATAAAATAGACATTTAAACCAAACTCTTTTGTACTATATACTCCAAAAATGTACATAATTTTCTCCATTAATGTTGAGAACTAGCAACATGATGCGAAAAATACTGGAATTGTATATATGTAGAAGTAAGTTTATACATATCAAATTAATTAATTAATTAATTAATTAATTAAAATTCTAACTTTTAAATGTTGCAAAAAAACAAACAAAAAAAACCTGTATATAGATATGGCAAAATGCAAATATGATCAAATTAAATTGATAAACAGGAGTTAGTAGTTTGGCTTGTGTGTCACAAGAAATAGACCTCAAGTTCTGAAGAAATCAAAAAAAGAAAATCCTTGAGTTTTGTCTTGAGTATAAGGAAAATCAATACAACAAAACTACTCTTAATATTTAAACAAAATATCATTAAACTCAGGAATGGCAAAACTATCTAAAAATAACTTTATGTACAAAATGATTTAACGTTACATGAAACCTTTTAAACGTGGCTTTTGAAATAAAGAGGGTCAAAAAAACGTTTTAAAAACTGACAAATACTCATTGGTTATGTTCACACTGCAGGCCTTAATTCTTAATTCTGATTTTTTCTCAGATCTGATTTTTTTGTTTGCTTGTTAACTCTGCAGTTGAATTCCAAAAGATCTAGACCACATATAAAAGTGGCCTGAAACTGATTTAAAAGGTCAGATTGAATGTGACCTGTGCAGTTCACACTGTAAGGAAAAAAATGATATAAGTCACATGCAAACAAAAAAAAATCAGATTCAGGTTACTTTTAACTGCAGTATGAACGTAGCCCAAGTGTGTTTTTTGGTGCCAATAAATACAAAAAAGTGAAGATTTGGAAAAAATAACCACTAATAAACCAGCACAAATTTGTAATTTTTGTTTCTTTGTGATATTAAAGAAAAACAAAATACAATCGAACCTGTGTAACTACAAATAAAGCTGTGTCTATAAAAACACAACTATAAAAGTCAAGGCATAAGTGTGTTTGTCCATAAGATGGATTTTAACCACAACTATCCTTATTCAGTAGATTATATCAGTATCAGTAGATTTTTAATGTATATTCCCTTTTCAGAAGTATAGATTTTTCAGTTTAATACCTTCAAAATAAAGCTCTTTCATCCCAAAATTTCACCTGGGGCCCTTTGCCTTAAATACAATAGAAGCTCCAGCAGACAATATTGCCTCGAGATCCCTGAGGTGTCAGCGAGGGGCCACATCACAGACAGAGGGTGTAATTAAAACAGGAGTAAAGATTTTTGTGTCTGAGTTGAGCTCGATCTTTTCCGCAGCGAGTAATGACCGCTGCGTGTTTGATGATTTTGTCATCGGGGCCACGTTTAGGGAGCACAGCAAATTAACATTTTTGCTGTGGTTCATAATTAAACAGGAGGCGGTGCGCCTAATTAAGAAGCAGAGTGGTGGGCAAATGACATCAGATCCAGTCATCAGAGTGACACCTATGAGGAAGATTAAACGGGAATTTTCTCATTTAATAAAGGGTAAACTCGAAGGGGCAACAATCAATATCTGAAAAGCTTTCACAAACAACAAAGTGGGCTAGCCCAAAACCATACCCCTACCTTGTGATCTATTAAATTTGTAAGAATGGGATGTGTGGCAGATTGCTTTGTGGGTGCTTTTTCTTCCCTGAAGGACACTCAAATCACAGGGATTAGAGCAGGAATCTTTAGGTTTACGGTAAAGTCTCCAATCACTCAGCCAAGCGGAGGTTTGATTTACAGTAACAGAGACCAATTTGTGGGGTCACATTGATTGGAGATACTCTAAACATTATTTTGCACTGTTCTGGGTCCAACTCCTCAAAAAAAAAGTGGTTCCACATGACTGAGGTGATTTTACCTTTCATGTTGACTTGTTGAAGGTGCCTTCCATGTATAACACATTACAAAACCTATAGAATAAACAAGCTCAGCAATGCATGTGGTGTAATAATTCCAGAGATATACTTGCCCTTCAGCTTAATAAAGCCAGTTATGTCACTGGTGTTCTGATAAACGAGTGCACCAGATTGTTCTGGCTGTATATAACTTGGTGTGCTAGATGTAAACTAAAAACATGGTGCCACTAGAGGAGATTGTTTTTATGTTAACTCTGAAATCAGAACTTTTGTTTTGGAGACTCTAATGACCAATAGTAACATCAAATCGGCTCAGACTGATGTGTTACTGAAATTTATAATATTTCTGTCTCATCGGATATTCTGAGGATTGTTAAGTTACCTCAGTGCCCCAGGTCAAGCTGTAAGGTCAGGAGTGGGGGACTCTAGGAGTCTCTCCTCTCTTCTTGGGCTGATAGTCTAAACTCAGTTTGGGTAGGATGAGAGGCTGTTTTTTCCTACATGTAAAGTTGCATGACTTTTATAGAGATACTCTGGCTCCAAAATGACTTACAACTTGACGTCAATCAAAAGAGACTGTGTAATTACAATCTGAGTTATGATTAAGGTTAAGGTTAAACAGCTTAACGTAAGCTGCCTGAGTCTCCTGTGTCTTCGTCTCATCTCAGGTTTTTGGAATTTTTCCTTATCAAATTGGCGTTGTTGGCAGGATCTCAATACGACAAAGATAGGTAAGCATGCAGATTTTCAAGAGACTGTGTAATTAAAATTTGAGTTATGACTGAGGTTAAGGTTAAATGTTTTCATATAAGCCATCTGTGTCATCTTCACATTTCAGTTTTTTAGAATTTGTCCTTACCAAATTGGCGTTGTCGGCAGGATGTCAATATAACAAAGATGGGAAAGCATGCAAATTGTCTAAATATTTTTTGTACATTTAAGTAATGATTAAAGTTAAGGTTAAACATCTCAACATAAGTCTGAGTCTCCTATGTCTCCTTCTTATCTGACATTTTTTGGAATTTTTGCTTAACAATACAACAAAGCATGCAATTTTTTTTTTTATCTTTGCCCATACGATGTCTGACTTTGACAAGATCAAAATAATCCACCAAAAGAACATTTTCATCAATAATAGCTAAAAGTAAATAAACTTCTAAACTTGTCTGGTGATAAATTCTAAGTGCAGTTTTGATACTCTGATAAGCTAATACATTTTAAGAATTTTCCACATTGCTAAGAACAAACCATTAGCATTCCATCTCTTTAATTTTCAATTTCACAAGTATTTTAACATGTATCTAGAGCAAAACTTTCAGCCATTGTTGTTTCAGTTAGTTGTCACATCTCCTCCACCTCTACCAGGCATACATATATTGCATCTCTAGCCTATGTCACGTTAATTTTTTTAGGGTATGCACAGCTGATTCGTCAACCATTGTAGTGGAGATGAAGCAGCCATGATGCATGTGCATAGCTAACGAGTACTGTATATCTCAAGCCTACATTTTGCATTGTGTTTATCTACTGTTTATAATCTTTGGGAGCCATGTTTGAATCTGAAATTGAAACTCAATGAATGGCAAACATATAAACCCATTTGGAAGTTGTTGTAAGTCGGTTATATTGTCTGTACGGCACATAGACAACTGTATGACTACCTTTGAATGTAGTGACTTTGTTTTTTTGCTCATTTGCGGACCATAATATGCAACTGTACTTCCTAATAACAGGAATAACAGAAAATATAACCTTTCCAGTTATGCTAAAAATCTGACTGCTATCCAGACAGAGGCATACAGTTCTATGTAAAGCTATTTTACTTAAAACAATACATGGGCTCTTGAACATACATTTCAAAATTCAACATTATCCCATATTTATGGGCTGCTGTTACATTTAAACTCTGGTGCACACATTCTACAGTTGTAATTTTAAAAAACAGGAAGAAAAAATACCAATCTAGGCACTTTGGCTAAGTTGGAAATGTTAATAGAAGTGTCTGGGAAACTACCACCCAGTGCACTTTGGTAAAGTCGAAAGATTTAATCATACTGCCTGAAAAAAAGTTTAAATTAATATTCAATATCAGTGATGTGTGATGGTGCTAATGGCTCCTACAGTCATTTTACACCTCAGTCACAGTGTGAAAACAGCCTCCAAATCAAGGCCATGCAACACCATGTGAGAGGGATGCACTATTAATATGCAGCACGCGCTTTAATGTGGGTATAAAGCGTTGGATTCCCATTGAAACACAGAGCAGGTTTGGTCTTGCATGTGTTGCAGAGGAGCGCACATTAGTAATCCTGCCAGCACACTTTTAAACTGGGTCAGTACCAAACACATTGGGCTGTGTTACCAGCATCTTGTCGCGCTGCTTTACTAAACCAAACTGTGTACAAAACACAATGGGAGAACACGGGCCCTGCTGTGCTCGTGGAAGTACTTCAAATAACCCCTCGGAAAGTGGAGGAAAAACATATAAGGGAGAGGGAGAAGAAGGCTGAGATGTGTTTTGACAGACCTGTCACAGTGGTTGCACTTAAAAGGCTTGGCGCCGGTGTGTTTGCGGTAGTGCCTCGTCAGCTCGTCGCTCCGGGCGAATCGCCACTCGCAGCCCTCCCACGAGCACTTGTACGGCTTCTCACCTGAGGGAGGGAGGAAAAAACACGCATAAGCACCTGTTTTTATCGCTCATCCAGCAATCACACGCTTGTTTGGATGTGGAAAAACCGCTGTGGCACTCATGTGGAACCAGGAATCCAAATATTTTGACTCTTCAAACTGATACAGTTTTCAAATTTGTGCTCTGGCTGAAGACATTTTGTGATAATCTCAGGTAGGGTAGGGAAATGTGGACAAGATATCATATCTTAATATTTTTTAATCACATGGTAAAGTTTTCAGAGTGTTTTTGACAAAAGCATAACAATAAACTTTGGTCT
The DNA here is from genome assembly GCF_018320785.1 of Cheilinus undulatus. Lineage (NCBI taxonomy): Eukaryota > Metazoa > Chordata > Actinopteri > Labriformes > Labridae > Cheilinus > Cheilinus undulatus. Next base: position 15,147,674 of record NC_054888.1, on the reverse strand, counting down.
GATTTTAGCAACAATCAATTTTAAAACTTATCTTTGATAACATGGCGACAAAAGCTGAAGTCCTTGAAACCCAATATTGGACAATTTTTCACTTTTTAATAATCAAAGCTTGCAAACAAGGGTCCAAAACAATATCTTGTTTTTTCCATATATTAGGAGTTTCAATTTTTCTACACTACAATGAGCCATGTGTTACAAAAACGATACAAGATAGAAAAAGAGAACTGCACATATTTGTAGGTCCTTGCTAGGTCCACCACTTTCCAAAAGTTGTCAACATACAGTACTTGTCAGTTTTGGTTTTCCTTGATTCGTCACAGTTTCACCATTATTCCAAATGTTACCAATATATTTATTCAATTTAAACAGGGTAACCCTGACTCCTTGATTATTCTGACTACTTTTCCAAATGTTGCAAACTTTTTGCGCAATATAAACAGTGTTTCCTACACTCCTCATTTTCGCCCACTTTTCCTAATGATGCCAACATATTTGTACAATCTGAACATCACTGCTCCCCAGTTCTATCATTTTTCAAATGTTGCCCACATTGTAAAAATCAGCTTTTTAATCACACCTGGCCAGCACCACCTTCTTTTCCAAATGTTGTCAATGTACTTGTTCAATCTAAAAAGGTTTCTCTCACTCCTTGTTGACTCCACCCACTTTTTATAAACATTGCCAACTTATTTGTGCAATCTTATCAGGGTTTCCTTTGCTCCGCTTCAGTTTCACCCATTTATCTAAATGTTGCCAACATTTGTGCAATTCAAACAAGGCTTTCCTCACTCCTTGCCTTGATTGTTCCAACTGCTTTTCCAAATGTTGCAAACATATCACCTCACTTTATTCACAGTTTGTCTCCATCCTTGGTGGTTCTACCCATATTCCCAATGTTTCCAACATATCTGTACAATCTATTCATGGTTTCTCTTTGTTCCTTGCTGGTTCCACCCACTTTTCTTAATGCTACCAATGTATTTGTGCAACTAAAAGGGTTTCCCTTGTTTCTTGCCAATTGCTTCCACTTTGTCCGAATGTCGCTAACATTTTCAAGCATTAAAAAGTTTCCTTTCTTTCTTGCCAGTTCTGACTACGTTGTTGCCAAAATATTTGTGAAATTTAGACAAACCCTTATTTTTTATTTCACACTACACCAGTTTTTCCTATCTTTCCAAATGTTGCCAACATATCAGCTTACTTTAGGGTTTTTTCCTCACTCCTTGGTGGTTCCACCCATATTCCCAATGTTGCCAACATATCCATACAATTTATTCATGGTTTCCCTTGCTCCTTGGTGGTTCCACCGACTTTTCCTAATGCTACCAATGTATTTGTGCTATGAAAAAGGGTGTCCCTTGTTTCTTGCCAGTTGCCACCACTTTTTCCAAATGTTGCCAACATATTTGTCCAATTCAAACATGGATTTGCTCAGTCTTTGCTTGTTCGAACCACTTTTTGAAATAATACCAACATATTAGTGCAATTAAAACATAATTTTCCTCATGCATTGCCAGCTGTGGCTTTTTTTTTAATGTTGCCAACATATTTGTGAAATTTTTGACAGTTTTTTTTTCACTTCAACTGCTCCACTCATGTTTCCAAATGTTGCAAAAATGTATCTTCAATTTCTTAATGGTTTCCCTCCCTACTTGGTGGTTCCACCTATTTTTCTCAAATTTTCCATAGTATTTTTGCAACTAAAACATGGTTTCATTTGTTTCTTGCCAGTCCCCACTACTTTTGAAAATGTTGTCAATGTATTTTTGGAATTAAGGCAGGATTACCTTCATTCCCAAAAAGTTTTAGTTACTTTTTTTAAATGTTACCGCATTTGGTAAAAAAAAGAAATTAACAGGGATTTTTCACTCGTCAGTTCCACCAAATTTTCCAAATGTTCTCATATTTGTGCAAAGACATTGGCAACATTTGGAAAAGTTGGTGGCAATAATGAGGAGTCAGCGAAAGCCACACTTCTTGCCAGTACCATCTATATTTGTGTGATTTAAGGACTTTTACACCCACTTTTTGGACGATTTAAACACAGTTTAAACAGTGCCCTCGATAAAGATTGCCTATCAGTTGTCTAGGATTTCTTTTTTATTTCAGTGGAGTCGGGTTTCAATAATTTTTTTACTTTTACTAAAATATGAGCGTTGTAGGCCTTACATTTTAAACAGGTCACCTTGGGGTCAATAAGCACAGTACTGTTAGTGGTTCTTACTCTAAAAGATATTTTAACTGAGCAGATGGCCTGGCATCTGTTCTCTCTGAATCAATATAAACTATACTGATGTAAACAGTGTTGCTTTCATCTCATTTAAAAATATACTGATATATATACAATGCCCAGGCAATTCCACAGGAGACCTGCTGCTACTTTCTTTTTTAGGGGCTGGAAAGAGAGAAATAAAATGTTTAACACTGATGGTGAAGCTCCCACTGGTCTCCGATCCTGCTGAACACGCAGAAGAGGAGTGAAGAAGAAGTGGAGCGAGGGAAGAAGTGGAAAGGAGGAGGATGAAGGGGGGGGGATTAGAGGCAAGGTGGATGAGAGAAGAGGAGGTGAGATGAGACCAGAAGAAGGGAGAAAGTGGAGTAGGAGAGAAGTGCTGCAGAAGTGGATTAAGGCAGAAGAAGAGGAAGAGGAGGAGGGGTGGTGATAATTAGGCCAGTCACACAGCATAATAGCAAAGAAGCCAGCTGCGTCCAGTTTGAAACACGTCACCTTGCTCAGTCACATCCCATCTGGACCCAAAACAGTCACACTGACACACTGACCAGCTCTGCATGAGCGACTTTGCCACAAAAACGGGCTTAATTTGTTGAATGTGATTATCAAAAAAAGAAGGTGAAATCAATGGATCACCTCCTTTGTGAAGACTGAGGAGAGTATTTGGAGAATCTGGTGCTTTTATCTGTACCAGCTGGTGGCAGATTCACCTATTGTGTGAAGATTTGGTCATGGAGCAGAAGGTGAAAAATCAATAATGCATACAGTATTTTGTGTTCCAATTAAAGGCACATTTCTGTCTTTTTCAACGGCGTTAAATGCCACTTGTGTGACCTGGAAATTTGTGGTTAAGTTTGCACACAAAGGAAAAGAAGAAAACAATAAAAAAATACCTCCCTTGACACATGACACGGAAAGCACTCTCTATTAAATATGCTGGGTGTGCAGCCATGTTACAGCGCACTCCATTAACAGGAATCATGTATGGCTCGACGGTGAGACGCAAAGGTGCGCTAGGTGACAGCCGTGATGAGGTGATAAATGAAGAAGTGGGAATGCAATGACCTCCAGTCGGCAGACGTGGAAGGGCTCAAAAACAACAGTAATGAGTACAAATACAGAACATAATGTTACATGATAACTTTTGATCATTGAACTCTTAGAATCGAGCTATTTCACTACCAGATGGTTACAGTATAATTAAAAATGCAACCATACAGGGATTTGTTTAAGGTAAAACTCACCCCAGGAATTAGCCATATCCCCCTCTACCCATCCATGTATGTACGGTACTACCCTTGTCCCATTACTTGCACTTTTTAAGGCAAAAAGAAATACATTTGGAAACAATGACAACTTGGAAATCTATGAAAGCAATGGTTATGCCCTATTGGTTGAAAATTCCAATCAATAGCCCTATACCTTTCTATTTATGCATCCATGTCCCACTATTTCTTTTTACATGGTTTTGCCCCATTAAAGCAAATTGTTAGCTTTGGCTAAAGGATTCAGGAATTAGCCCTATCCCCTTGTAATCCATGCAAAAGCTCTTTCCCCTTTATCTGTACTTTCTTAGCATATTATTTAAAAAGAAAAACATAGGATACACAAAAAGAGTCAACCATGAAATACGACATGTATATTCCAATTAAAACAGTATTCATGGCAGGAAGGGTTTAAGTTCTCTTGGTTTCAAATTCCAGGAATTAGCTTCATTCCAGATGCAGCCCCCTTTTCACCTCTTTAAATAAATAAAATTACCCTTAATATATCAACTATTTCAGGAAGAAAACTAAAATCTCAAAAATGATTGTGTCTTGGTTTAAAGATCCAGGAATTATTCCTATCCCATCCGAAGCACTTGTACTTTTCAGAATAATATGCACACAAACGGTGTTAAGAAAGACTTTATGGTAATCTTGATGGGTGTAGAATCATGGCAGGTAGGGTTTAGGTTCCAGGAATTTGCTTGGTCCACATCCATCCATCATTCCAAAACCCATTTTTCAGCTTTGGCTCATTCATTTTAGTGTTAAATACATTAAAAAAAAAAACAATCCAAACAAGGTTTAAAAGATTGGCATACATTAGAACTAAATGATACTAAAAGCTCACAAATGTTAGTGTCTTAGAATAAAGACCCAGGAACTATTCCTATCCCATTTTGCCATTTGCTTCATTTTACTAGAGAGGGGGTAGTAGCCAGTTCAGTTGACACAAGCCAAGGTCAAGCCAAGGTCAAGCTCGATGGCATCTCTTTTATCCAGGCCTTTTAACCCCTGGTAATATGCCATGGGGCAGCTTTTAGGGCCCTTGGGACATCTACAGTACAACCGCGGGCTTGTGGCAGCCCTACAACCCAACCAGACGGTACCCTAGGCCAAGCTGACTCACCACATCCTTCCCTTACTCCACCATAAAGTTGAGGAATTCCTTATTTTTCCAACAGATTAATTTTCCATGCTTCTGACAAAGACACCCAGAGCACGGCCAGGTTTGTGTCAATCCTTCCTCGCACCCAGTGGTGCCCTCGGGTGGGTTTACTCGCTATTATATGCCTTACTTCAGCCTCAGTTTTGGCCCATATGCCTTAAAGTTCTGCACAGTACTGCATATGGTAGGTCGGGTTTAGGTTCTCTTGGTTTAAGATTCCACAAATTAGCTTCATCCCGTCAATCCATCTATGTGAACCCCTCATATTTCTCCAAAGACTTGGTAATCTTGATACATACACAGTACTGTGCAGAACTTAAAGGCATATTTTGGCCAAAAATTGAGGCTGAAATATGGCAAGGGTATGGCGAGTAAGCTGTCTGACGGCGCCATCGGGCAGGAAGGAGAATTGGCACAACCTCAGTCATGCTCTGGATATCCTTGCATATTATAAGGGGCATGGGAAAAATAATCAGTTGACAAATGCAACCTCCATACCTTCAGGGTGGAATAAAAGGTGGATTTGGTGACCTAGGGTACCATGGTAGGTAGTAGGGTTGCCACAAACCCCTCGTCCTGTTGTGGATGTCCCAAGTGCCCAATCTCTGGGAATTTTGTTCTACTCTAGCCCTGGATTTGGGGCATACTGGGGGCCTCATGATGAATCCTTAGTGCCCTATATGCCTAAAACTTCTTCACATGACTGTACAAATCAATGGTAGGTAGGGTTTAGGTTTAAAAATCCAGGAATTAGCTTCACCCCCCTTTGATCCATCCAGTGAAACAAATTTTCATCTTTGACTTATTTATGTTAGTTTTAAATGCATTCATCTATTCTAAGAAACCCAAACAAAGTATAAAGATTGGTCTATTTAGGGAAAAATGCAGTTAAAGAGTCATAAATGCTTGTGTTTTCTTTTTAGAAATCCAGGAATTAGCCCTTTCCCATCCTCACCATCAACCCTCTTTTTCCAGCATAACACATACATGTGGCAATGAGAAAGACTTTATTGTACCCTTTGGCATATGTTTATCAAAAGTAAAATATTTGTTGTATAACAGGTTTTTGTCTTTTGGTTTGAATTTCCAGGAATTAGATCTAACCCCTTCCTTCCTGTCAATGCAAGCCCTCATTTTTATAACTCCTGATTTGATTTAGTGTAAACTACAACAATTAAGCCGCTAAAACCCTCAAAAATGATGAAATGATATGGATTTAGTTCATATAAATTATATTTATGCAAGATTAAGCTCTAGGATTTTGGTTTAAAATCCAAAGATAAGCCTAATCCTTAGCAGTTTATCGATGCATGTTGCTGTTGACACCCCTTTAAATGTGTAGTCAAAGTGTAAGATGCACTAAATTTAAATAAAAGAAATGGAGGTATAGAAATGAAGTGCCCTCTTTTCCTTTCCTATACTGTGCTTATTTAAGTACAGAACATAAATGATGGAAAGCTCAATCATATGTATTGAATTTGGGTGAAAGGATCCAGGAATTAGTCAAGCCCCCTTTTACTTTAGTTTTTTAGCTGGGTAATAAATGTATTGCTGCTGAAAATCTATATTAAAGATTGGACTTTATACATTTCGAATTGGATGTTTTTTTGTTTTTGAAGGTTCATTTAAGGTTATCGTGTTTAATGACCCAGGTATTAGCCTTATCCCCTCCTATCTGTCCAAGCATGCCCCCCCTACTTTGAACTGCCTTACTTTCCAGAAACACTAAGAGCAGCAGGTCTGGGCCATCCCAGTCTGGCCAATGAAATTCCCAGGAGGCAAGGATGCCTGAATGTGTTGCCTAGCAACCAGAGCGAGGGGGCGGAGTGAATACTTGTGTGTGTGTGAGTGAGTGGGGGGGGGGGGGGGGGTTGAAACATGAGGAGGCAGTAGTCAGTGCAGCTGGCTGGATCTGGCAACGGCACGCCGCCATGCCACCGGCCAATTACCGAGCACGCCGGTGGAGTACGGAGGCAGTTGCCTAGCGACGGTAACCGTAGAGCTGTGCGGGGCAAGAGTGGGGAGGGGGGGAAGGGGGGGAGGGTAGTGAGTGGTGGTTGTGGTGGTAGTAGTGGTAGTGCAGGAGGAGAGAGAAGGGGGGGGGGGGGGGCAGTAAGAGACCAGAGCCTGAAGCAGTACATAACCACTCAGCTACCGACTCCTCCAACGATACGCTGCCCCCCGTCGCCTAGCAACAGAGGCCCCCCCAACTTCCTCCTCCACTCTCCTCTCCCTGAAGATGCCCCTCATATGAACAGGCAACTAGAGCAGGTGCACGTTTGCCTTCTCAAGCATTCACAAATCAGCCGGATGAGTAATGCAACTTTTAAGAAACAATGTTAGTCTGATTGATTGGCAGTTTAGGATGTCAATCATTATCCTAATCCCCGGGATTAGTGCAAACTCTGCTACATAATCTGATTATGCTCTGTTACTTTTTGGATTAGTTTGCCTGTTAAACATATAATGAAGCTAAGTGGATTATTTCTGCTGATTTAAAAGAATCATATCTGGACAGTGCTGTTGTTGGAAACCATTCTTTTTTCAGTGAAAATCCCCTTTATGAGTAGGGCTGGGAAATATGGACAAAAACATACAATAATACTCACCATTTCCTCCCACATTTTCCAAATGTTGCCAACATATCTGAGCAATTTAAGCATAATGTTTCTCACTTCTCACCAGCTTGTCAGTTTTCCAGATGTTGCCAACATATCTGTGCAACTGAATCAACACTCCTCTCTGGTTCCACCCACTTTTCTAAATGTTGCCATTGTATTTGTGCAATTTAAACAAGCTTCCCCTCACTCTTGGCCAGATTTACCCACTTTTTCATATGTTGCCAAATAATCTGTGCAATTTACAGAGGTTTCCTTAACTCCTTGCCGGCTTCACCCACTTTTCCGAAGGTTGCCAACATAATTGGGCAATTACACGTGGTTCTATTTGCTTTATGCCAGTTGCCATTACTTTTTCACATGCTGCCAATGTAATTTTTTACATTTAAAGTGATTTTTTTGTTTGCATTCTCACCAGTTCTCTTCACTTCTCTGAATGTTTCCAACATATTTTTTCAATCTCAAAAGGGTTTTCTCCAGCTCATCGCCAGTCCAACCCACTTTTCCAAACGTTGCCAACATAATTGCATAATTACACTGGGTCTTCCTTTCTTTCTGCCAGTTTCCCCAACATTTTCATGTTTCTCATGTGTGTTTTTTTTAATTGCAATGACTTTTACCCTCACCAGCCCAATACACATTTCTGAGTGTTGGCAACATTTTGTGCAATTTAAAGAGGATGTCTCTCACTTGACTCTAGTTCCATCACTTTACAAATGTTTCCAACATATTTCTGCAATCTCATTAGGGTTTTCTCTGTTTAGTAGCCAGTTTCACCCAATTTCCCAATTGTTGCCAACGTTATTGTGCAACTACACATGGTCTTCTTTACTCTCTGCCAGTTCCCATTACTTTTTTATGTTGCTGTCCATGTATTTTCTATGTAAAAGAGTTTTTCCTTGATTCCACACCAACGTTATAGACTTTTCTGAATGTTGGCAACACATTTGTGCAATTTAAACAGTATGACCCTTGCTCTACTCCAGTTCTATCACTTACAAATGTCTCCAACATATTTTTTGCAATTACAAAAGGTGTTTCTCCAGCTCAACCCCAGCTCCACAAACTTTTCCAAATGTTGCCAACTTATTTGTGCAATTTAGACAGTGTGACGGAGATCAATGCAAACTTTGTCGATGTAATTATCATTTTCTCGCTTTTTATGTTGTTTTGGAAATATATGGATATTGCCTAACCCTAGTTAGTCAACACCATTCACACATTTTTGGGCAACAGTGATGCTTTTCTCCTCTCAAATAAGCAATCACATATTTCTCCTCTGTAATCTGATAACTTGGTGTTTCCTGAGTCACCATAATCCCATTATGTGTCATCTACGACTTCCGAATGCTCTCACAAACACTCACATATACACACATATGCACACACTCGCTCCAGCCACTCAGGTGCCAGTGTTGAAGTTAATTGCATTCCCTCCATTAGCCGGAGCTGAAGCAGGGCATTCAGGGTCTCAGAGGTCATTAGAGAGGCACTCGGAGAACGCTTTATAGCATCCGACCCGCAAGTAGCGACGCCGGCGTGGAGATGAGGGAAAGAGAGAAACAGGTTAAGAGGAAAAGATGAAAGATGGGGGAGCTGATGGAGAACTAAAGTGCGTTAGAGAGTAGTGTCAGGATGATGGAAAACTAGGGCTCCTTCTGCAGCAAACATACAAATTTCAAACCACAAAGACATTCTGAGCATTATTTATCACTGTATAATTATTGACACTGATTTAATTACCACCATTATTTATAACTATCTCAATTAATTATTGTCTTATTAAAATTTAGGCTGTGAAAGTTGATTTTGACAGCTACTAACAAATGACACAGATGAATTTACCCAGCTGTTGCTCATTTGTGCTAATGCTCTGAGTCAGCAAAACAACCAAACAGAAATTGCAAAGATCTCTGCATATTAGTGTTCACCCATCAAGTTAAAATGACACATAGAAGGCATGTTTATGCTTGAATAAAAAAACAACAGTTTGATGAGTCTTTGCTGTTAAAAATAGAGAGGTAAGACAGCAATTTTGGCTGCTAGCTAGCATTTGCCTAGCAAACACTTAAGGCATGTTAATGCCTACATTCGGAAACTCTTTTTTGTGTGTCTTAATGGTATTTTTCAACTTAGAGAAGCTTTTTTAGTACAAAATGAATGTTAGCAGTGTTAGCTAGCAAGAACCTGACTAGGTAACATTGTTAAACTAGAAAAGCACTTGGAGAGCGCAGACCTCTGCCATTAGCCCTAACTCCCAGTAGTAAAAAATCCTGGAGCCAGACGGTGACCCAGATTACTCCTAAAAAAATCTAATCAGTTCTTCCTTATGTCATTTCTGACATTTCCAGAAAATTTCATCAAAATCCGTCCACAAGTTTTTGAGTTATGTTGCTAACAAACAAACTAACAAACCCTGCCGACATAACCTCCTTGGTGGAGGTAATGATAAAGAGCTGATGTGCAAAGCTGTTAAGTCAAGCAGTTTTAAGTTTATTTCCTTAAAAAGTTAAAAAATAAAGAACTGTGTTGGTTTTCCAACAAGTTAGCTTGTCTTGTCTGTATGTGAAGCTAGCATGAGCTTACTGTAGTTGTCTTGTTAGCAGGCCTGCCTTTATTTGTCTTCGTTAAACTTGCTAAATAGGTTGCCATGTAGAGACACATTTCATGCTTAAAAACTACACAAATATTTTCTGAACTGATATAAGCTAGATACTGTGGTTTTAAGAAAGCTACCAGCCAATGAGGCTAGCAATAACACCATGGTTTTGGGTTGTCCTAGCTATTATTGTGAACTCAACATCTCAAGAACACTTCGGCGGATTTTCTTAAAATTTTGCACCAATGTCAACCTGACTCAAGAATATATTGACAACATTTTTGAGCCCATAGGTCAAAGGTGAAGGTCACTGAGCCTCATGCTTGTCCCATTCTAATTTAAAGCTCAAAAATGACATGTATACTTACAACCTAAAGCTCTACTTAAACAGGACTTGTTGGACCTGGAAACTCTACTAGTTTGTTATAATTTAGTGGGCTTCCATGGCTAACTGTTGTGAAATTGTGCAATTAATTTGTTCCTCCACATTGGATATTTCCAGGAGGTATTACGTTTTTTCTAGGTTGTTAATCTGTTAGTATGTCCAACTGTCCATACTACTGAACGCAATATCTCAAGAACACTTTGAGGGATTTTCTTCAAACTTTGCACAAACGTCCACTTCAACTGATGGATAAACTGATTATATTTTGTAGTTCATATCTTTAAGGTTAAGATCATTTAGCCACATACTAATTACATGCTTGTGAAAAGCTTAAGAATGTCAGTATGCTTCTAATTTCAAACTCACGTACGGGGAATTTTGAACCTGGAAACTCTACTAATTTGTAATAGTTTGGAAAGACCCCATAGCTAACTCTTGTGAAACAATGATTTTGTGCTTCCATGGTGGAAATTTTAAGTGCTAGAGGTACTATGCTTGTCTGTACATGCAGCTGTCCATACTACTGAATGAATTATAGCAAGAACGCTTTGAGGGATTGTTTTAAATTTGGTATGAATGCACAATTTGACTCAGGGGTGAAAATAAAACATTTTGGTGGTGATACACCAAAGATCATTGGGCCTCATCTTCATCTAGACAGAGGTCGCTATTTGCATTTGGGTTTCACTCTTGTTAAAATGAGAATATCACAAACACAACCTTAAGAACTGTAATGTATGACTTACTTTTTAAAAGAAAAATGAGGAGGGGAGATATTTTGCATCTCTAATAGTTGTCTAAATTTGTAAAATTGGGGGAAAAAACATGATAAAATCAAATTCTGAATGCATACTGAATCATTAAATCCCTACTAGTCAATGGAGACCTGTATTGGATCTTGTTCCAAAACTGTAGGCATTACATTTGCACTTTGGCCATTTAATGTTTATCAGTACAATGGCAAAAAAAAATGTGACTTGCATTACTGTGAAGACTGCAACTATGGGCCTAAATGTAAAGAAAGTAATTGCATAGCGGTCAGGGAAATTGCAGTTACATATTTTCCTCAAATAGTCTGCCTAAGCCCAAAGAGAGCACAAAAAAAAGCAAAGCAATAAAGAGTGTGAAAGAAGCAGACGTGTTATGAAAGCCTGATATAGAACGAAGCAAGAGAGAGAAAGTGTAGGATAACAGACGGAGCGAGAGTGCGAGGCAGATGAGGAACAGAGGAGGAGAAGGATAGAGAGAGAGAAAGAGACGGCAGAATAACCCGACAGTCCTCGTGTTTTACCCGTTCCCTCACCCTGCCCAAAATCTAATTGTACCATTCCTTATCTTCCATAAGCCTATTCACAAAAAGCTCTACAGGGCACTGTCATTTCAACTCAGCCCGTCTAATTCCAGATTAAATCGTAGCCTTTTCTCCGTCAGTAATTTATGGAAATAACAACTAAGAAAAAGAGGATTTGAGTAATGACATCTTTAAACTTGTCAGGATAATGGCTCAGTGAATGGGGGAGCCTGTGGCACTGCTGTCTCTTTTCTGAAGAGGGTCGCTCGTACTGTACCTCCCCCGTTCCTGTCTTCTGTCTTCATCTACTCTTTGTTTCACTCCACGTCACTCTCTTCCTCCTCTCCTGCCTTTTCTCCAGCTCTTGTTTTTTTTCTATTGTCATCTTTTGCTGACATTTTCCCCTTTTATCATTCCACCTTCCTGGTTTGAATAGCAAGACAGATGTTCTCTGAGTAGGTGCTTTTATCAAAAGCACCTTATGTGACTAAGATAAGCACAGTAGGAGGACTCCTGAAAAATCTGAGCACTTTCAGGTGCTATGTGCAACATTTGGTGACATTATGTCGTGAACAGAACAGTGTTTAACAAGGATGCTTAAGGGAAGCAGTCCTAAACATTTAAGTGACAGTAACTAGGCTGGAAAGGAAAATTAACCCCTGATTGTGAATGGATTTTTTGAAACTGATAGCTGGACAAAATGCGCAGTATTAGGTTGCTATATAAGGGTTTTGTCAAGTTTTAATTTTCTTACATTTGAGATCATTGATCAATAACTAAATAAATGAAAAATCTGGTAGAAAGAGAGAGAAGACATATGATTTGGAATGTAAAGCAGACCAAGCTAATCCTGAGAGACAAAGTGGTGTTTGGAGCTAATTGCTAATTTTAACATGCTAACAAGATCAAAATAGTGAGCTAAGAAGCTGTTAATCTGATATAAAGCTTTCCATATTCACTGCCATGATTAATGCAAGCTAACATTTTCTTTATAGCATAAGGCTATTTGAAACAGCACTAGCTTTGAATTTATTGGTCATAGTCCAAACTTTACACCACATCTAAAATCCTTAGAAAGAGTGCATGGCCATGTAACTCATAAAAATTAATCCAAAAGGGATTACATTTAATTGTACCAAGTTTCATTGTACTCCACCCAACAGCTGTTGAGATATTTAAGTTTGAAGCAAAGAAGTAAACCGTTTAGCACTACATTAGTATGTATTGTTCTTAAACTAAAGTTTAAAGCACTACAAAAATCTCGCAAAGTCCCATTGACTGTATGAATATTATGGCTTAATCTAGCATGGCATGACACTTGGTGTCCCAATATACAGTCTATATACTTATACACTTGTATACTTTTTGCTTTAATTCAGACATCCAAGTTTGGGGCAATTTATTGACCTTCCAGCATTACATCTGCGTTTATTGTTCATTCACCAAACTTTACACAATTACTGCATTTTTTTGTGAAGACCACAGGATCATGTAAAACGTACAGATCAATCTAAAGGGAAACACAATTCAGTGCACAAAATTTCATTGTACTGCATCCATTAGTTGTCGAGATATTGAAGTCTGGAGGAAAGACGTCAGCCTATTAACCCTATATTTGGATTTGTCTGGCATAGACCAAAGTTTAAAGCATTACTGATTTTCTTGAGAAGTTCATAGGACTGTATAAATTGTAGGAAATAGTGTAGCAGGGCATGCAAGTTGGTGTGCCAAAATTCATTGTATTCCATCCAGTAGTTTTTGAGCTGTTGGAGTTTAGGGCAAAGTAGTCCAGCTACCAGCAATACAGTGTTTAAAGAGGTCATAAACAAAGTTTGCACCGTTACAATTTTTTTCAGGTAGACTGTAGGACCATGTAAAATATAGAGATTAATCTAGAGGGAATCACAACTCAGTCCAGAAAATTCCATTGCATCCCATCTATCAGTTATTGAAATGTTTAAGTTTGAAGCAAATAAGCCAACCTTACAGCATTGCATTTGCATTAAGTGGGCATAAATCAAAGTTTATGCCATTCCTGATTTTTTCTGTATGTCTACATATCTGTTTAAGTCATAGGTATTTATGATGAGGGGATAATATACCTATGTAAGAAATTGCATTATACTTCATCCAAAGACCATCGAGATATTTAAGTTTAAAGAAAAACATTCCTCCTATAAGCAGCCCTACACTGATATCAGGAGAGCTATGTTGCCAGCAAGTATTTAAGATACAACACCAGACACAAATCTATGCTTGGAGTTTAGTAACTCTTCCTGAGGGATATAAAAATAGCTTCATAAAAGATAGCTCACAAGTGTTGCACATTCTTAGCACCAAATATCAATATTCCCCCTCTCTTGGTCATTTCAGGCTCAGTACAAATAAGAACACACAGCAGGATAATTGAGGTACTTGTATAGATATTATCAGTGGATGACAACAGTTGCAATTGTCTCCCAGAGTTGGCCCAGTTGGCATGGAGTCCAAACACAGAGGTTGCAGACAAGCCTCACTGGGGAAATCAATGATTGCATGTCTGTGCCCTTTGTTCCAGTCACGCTGATGCCTAAACCTGTGGCGTGCTTCACAGAGTGTGTGATCACACATACAGATTACTTCCCTCATTCCTCACATACAACTGTTGTCAAGCTGACTTATTTATAACCTCATCTACGAAATAAAAATGGACCAGGGCTCGCAAAGAAGTCGTGTTTGTCTTCTGAATTGGCCAGCTTTGGTGATCCGTCAACCATTTAGTTTAGGGATTTGTATAATGGGCAGGAGAAAATCTCATTTGAGTCACTTTAACTTCATTTAGCATGATGGACGCTCTTTGCTGTAACTCCATGGCTTAAGCACATAAAGAAACAGCTGTCTGGACCAGAGTCCTCCATACATTTAACTTGATATTCAAAGCCGTCCATGCATGAGCAATGTGTACCTAGGAGATGTCTTGCTCATTTAATTTAGCGTCTTTTCAACAGGGATGGAGGCCAACATTTTCAGCTCAATTATTTCAACAGAATTCACACTTTCCTCAACAGTCCAAAACAGGAAACACCTAAGAGTTCAAATCAACACCCCCCATAATGTGTTTGGTGTGAACGAGACCCGGAGGCAAAGGGCTGCTGAACCCTAACTTTGCTAATTAATGACGGCAAACACAGATGCCCAGCAACAATCTTCCTTTTCCCTTTCCCTTCATTATCAGAATAACCATGCAGATGGTACCCCTTATGGTCTGCCCCTTAAGATTATAATACACCATTACACTGGAAACATATTTCCCTGCTCTTAATCCTATTACCACCCTTGCAAAGTCTCCAACCTCAGATTGAGAACCACTGACCTAGACTTACAGAACACATAGAGGACGAGGGGGGAGCCTGAAATAAACTGGGGAAATGGCGGCCTATCCAGGTCAATCCATCCATCACTGTGCAGTTACTCAGACGGAGGACAGCTCCCCGACAGGGGTCTGAGTGGTTTGGGATTGAGATGGAAGAGCTGGAGAGTTATAGCTCCTGAACCCTCCCCCATTCCTTCTTGAGAAGAACCTTGTCAAGGAGGACCTGTCCTGGATCACCAGAGATATACTTAGGTAAACTGAATTGAGTGCATTTTCTCAAGATGTTGTGTTTAATTTTCCCCCAGTGGAAAGTCTCTCCAGTTAAAATAGGGCTGCTTTTTTCTACCTGCTTTTAATTATGTTTTTGTTAACATGCCATGAATTAGGAAAAACTTTTACCATATTTACAAGGTTTGTGAGCATGTATTTGCTAATTAGCACAAAGTGTAACTGAGGCCAATGGGAAGATCAACAAGTGCTTTGCCACTTGCATGGCCAAAAACCAAAACTTACACCAATACTTACATTTTGGTGATTTCTATATGACTATGTAAGTCAAAAGGATCTCTCATGAGGGGAACATTACTCTTTTTCCCAAAAGGGGTTAAGGGGCAAATAAGTTTGCAAAGTTTGCACCATTACTCATGTAAATTATACAGATCAATCTATAGGGAAATAGAGCTCTGTGTACCACATTTCATTGAACTTCATCCAACAGTTGTTGAGATATTGAAGTTTGGAGCAAAGAAGCCACACCACCAATATTACATTTGCATTTATTGGCCATAAACCAAAGTTTATGCTACTACTGAAAATCACTGGAAGTCTATGTAACCATGTAAGTCATAGGGATTCATCATGGTGAGATCAAGTCTATTTGTACCAAAAATCATTGTACTTCAACCAAAAAATGTTGAGATATTAAAGTTTAAAGCAAAGAAGCCTATCCACTACTATGCATGTATATTTGAATTTAGTGGTCATAAACCGGCATTTAAAGCACTACCAAAATTCTTGTAAAGTCCAGATGCCTGTATAATTTATATGGATTTATCTACTAGGGCATGAAATTCTGTGTACCAAATATCATTGAACTCCATTCTTTAGTTTTTAAGTTGTTAATGTTTCAAGCTAAGTAGTTGACCAACCAGCATTGCATCTGCATTAACCAGTAAAAAAAAACAAATCACTATTGTTGATGTTTATGGGAACACTGTATGAACATGTAATTCATGCAAATCAATCTAGAGGTGAAGATAACTCTATGTACTAAATTTCACTGTGCTTCATCAAACAGTTGTTAAGATATTGAAGTTTGTAGCAAAGAAGTCAGCCACCGGAATTACATTTGCATTTACTGGTTATATACCAATGTTTATGCCATTACTGGAATTTATCTGTAGCCTGTACAACCATGTAAGGCACAGAGATTCATAATAGGAAAATCATTTACATATGTACCAAATTTCATTTTTCTCCATCAAATATCTTCTGAGATGTTTAAGTTTGACGCAAAGTGGTTGACCTACCAACTGGTATACATTGACATCAGCAGAGCTATGCTGTAAGCAAGGTTTACAGTCAAAAATCCATGCTAAAAACATCAATATTCTGCTTATTTTTAGTCTTTTAATGCTCAGTGCAAATCCAAATCAAGGTAAGGATGATTGAGATGCTTGTACAGATACTGGTCATTCACCAAAGGTTACGCAATTACTTGACTTTCCAGTGATAAGAGGGTTGTTTTTTCCTTAGGCCTTGTTTGGTTGGAATTAATTTGGCTCTTGTTCTGGAAATGGCAAGCAAAGAGGATTTTCCCAAATTATCTCAATTAGGTAATCTTGGAATTTGGAATCTAAATGGCTAGAAGGTTGGATGAACGGGGATGAGAAATAAATTGGATACTTGCATTGGCCATGGATGGATTAAAATGTTGATACTAGCCAGTACTGAAAGCAGCTATCATTTAGCAGGTCCCTGTGGGAAAACAGTGAGGGGCTTTTTTTCTTTTTAGATTAAAAAAAAACTGTCCTACATGTTAACCGAGTCACCAACAATGAAAAAACTCAATTGCAGAGCCCTAGCAGTTACATTCTTTCATTTTCCACGTTCAGGAAATACACTCCCCCCTTGTGTTCTTGAGCATGGAGGAGTCATTTAGCTCCAGGATTGAGTCTTTTAAGCCTGTCACCAACAATGAGTGTCAATCAGTTTTATCACCAGCAGGTGTATCAAGTGGCCACCTCTGGTGTCTCTGGGGATGCCTCGCTGAACGCCTCATAAGGTCACTTACCAATGTGCTACTGGAAATGATCACTGACTAAATTCATTTTTGAAACTCTATGTCATTGTGAAAGCTTACATATTAATTTAGATGGTTTTAACTGAGTGAAAACTGTCACATTTCCAATCTCACACAAATTCCTAATTCTCACCTGTATGCGTCCTCTGATGGGCTTTTAGGTGGGAGCTCTTAGTATACACCTTCCTACAGCCATTAAATTGACAGCGGTGAATCCTTTTCTTGTTCTCCGGTAGCTCCCCGACCCCGATCACACATGCAGCTCCCTCCTCTTCATCCTTCATCCGCATAGGGAGTGCATGTGCTGCAACAAGCCTTGCCGCGCTAAGCCCAACCTTCCTGGCCACCAGCTTCAAGGTTAGCGTCCCGTCAGCGGATGCCGTCAGCGTCTGGTTGGGTTTGACGAGATGCCGGCCAAGTTCTGGCGACGATGGAGGTGTCAGGGAGGTGACAGCGCTCAACTGGGCTTGGTGGACGCCTTCCATTCCTTCATTTTCTATCTTGGGTTTGAGGTCTCTTTTCATTGCAGGGGTAGAGGGGAAATTCTTACGTGTCGGGCAAAGGGAAGCTGGCGGGGGGCTTGGGGGCTCAGGGTGGTTAGGAAGGCTGGGGAGGAGTTCATCTGTCAGCTCTTCCTCGCCGTCTTCCTTTAGGTAGGCCGGTGTTAAAAGGCCATCTAAGTCTTGATCGAAGAGCTCTGAGAGACGCTTGGGCTCAGTCTGCAGATAACGCTCCAGTTCTAGGCAGGTCTGCAAGAGAGAGAGAGGGGAAAAAAAAGACTCAATTTAAACTCAATTCAGTGGGGTTCACACATTTGGGCATCAACTCTGAAAACGCCCATCCACACTCTCAAATCCCACTTGACAATTTCAACAGCCATCAGATCATCGGATATGCCTTTACACGCCGTGGAGAGAAAATCTGCATGGTGGCATCCACTCACCCAGACAGGCACCTTAGCTGCTCTGCCAGCTGTCACATACGCACAGGCACTGATAGCCACCCAGACAGCCAGGATTACCTGGCAGCTCCAGCAAGACGCCTGATTACACACTGATTGATTGCAACCGCTGTAGCGCGGAACGAAAGTGAGCCGAGTGGATAGCAGGAGGCGAAGTCCTAAACTGTACAGAACTCCTATCAAACAACATTTTATAGAGCTTTGACAAGCCATGTGTGCACCGGCTTCCACTGAGCCAAGATAGGAAGATTTATTCAGCTGTAGTTATGCTCTGCTTCATCCCTATTACTCCAAACACCTCTCCCCGTGGAGGGCAAATAAAAGGCTACATCCCCCGATTTGTGTGAACTGGCATTCTGAGAAGTCTATTACTTTGCAACAAGCTGGCCAGGTTTTGAGAGGAGAGCCGGCAAGGGGAATGAGACGCCTCATGTCCAAGGATGAAGCTATTATGTGTGAATGGACGGCGCCAGTTTGATCCCAGGGATCGTTGTGTTATCGCTTGTAGCCGCTAACCTGTTTTGACAGCTGAGATGGAGGCTAGCAGCTCCACTGGGCGCGTGCTACTCGCCACTTCATTTGTGTGTAAATAGGCACTGACAGACGGAGTAGCTAGTTCCATTATCAGGAATAAGGTTGTGCAGACTGAACACATCAGAGACATTTACTATCCTACAAACCCACCCAACCCCCCCAGTTCTCTTGTTTGCACTTTCTAAAAATAAAACCGCACCTTTTTATTCTTTTTTGGAGGGGGGTGTCTGTTGCTAAGGGAGTGTGAGTGTTAGTTGTCTTCTTCCAGGAACAGAAAAGGATTTTGCAAACTGATGTGAAATTAAAAAGCTGCTTGAGACCACATCTACAGTGAGAAGTGGAGATAATGCCTTGCCTACCCCCATCACCACACGCCTACATGTTTTATTTTTTTATCTGGGATGCTTTGAAATCTAACTTCTTTCATGGGCTATGTGAGAGGTCTCTGCTGTTTCCGTTATGGCTGCAGCAAGCGAATTAATTGTGAAGGTTTTTATCTCTTACTCTTTCTTTCAGAACACAATTAAATATTGAGGACATTATGAAATGATGAAGGGAAACGCATACCTAAGCTTGTGAGGTGTAGCAGTCTTAATTTGGCAGTTTTAGTCATACTCTGCACTCTCTCGAGACCCAGTGGCCTGATTGTAACCCCTTCCCCAGTCCCCCTTTGGCCTGCACTCACATTGCTCCAAGCCAAACTGGGCCAAGGCCATCAGAGTCAGAACACAGGCAACATGGCATTAACTAGACTCACTCTGTGTACCATGCCAAAATCCAACTCCGAAACACACTGAACTTTGATGGTGAAAAGTCCCTGGGTATGGTATGAATTATAGTGCCAGTGCACCCTTTGTCTTTTGATGAAAATGCTGATTAGTTTCAGTCACATTTAAGGCATTTTCACCCTTTGTTGTTATGCTGTTGCTAATTTGCGCTAATAGTCTGAGTTAGCAAAACAACAAGACAGAAATGGCAAATATCTCTATGTACTGGTGTTCACTTTTTAGTTCACAATCTTACATAAAAGCAACCTCTATTCATGCTAACATTTTAAAAACATTTAGGTTTGAGGTTCCTTTTTGCTGTTAAGAAATAGTTTGGCCAGTAATGACACAGCAATTTTGGTAGCTAGCGAGTATTTGCGTAGCTTACATAATGTGAATACTTCATTCTAAAGCAATTTTGTTTGCATGTGTCTTTATGTTTCAAAGAGCGTAGGGAAACTTTGGTTAGCAATGATTCATGGCTAATTAAGGTGAACTACTAGCGAGAGCTTCGCTAGCTAATACTATTAAACAATTAACAGCCTTTGTGCAGAGCTACAAAGTGAAACAAAAAAAGTAAAAATGTATCAGTCTTTTATGATAATCTCACCTCAAAGCTTTAAAGAAATGCAAACATTGAGCTTGTTTTGTCAGTATGTGAGGCTAGCAAAGCTTTAGTTGTTAGCTAAAATACCTGCCTGGTCATGATGAAGTTTGATAAATAGGCTACTTAGTATTTTCAAGTGTCACAATAGGAAAAAGTACATTGTACACAAATGTGTGCTGAATTGTTTTAAGCTAACTTTTTCAATCATTTTTAAAGGACCTTTGTCATTTTTAGCTTCATGCTAGCTAACTTGACAGTCCATGAAGCTAACATGTTTTCAAGTTGTCTACACCATAAGTAGCCCAATATCTTAAAAACACTTTGAGAGATTTTTTTTTTAAACGTTGCACAAATGTCCACCTCCACTGTTGGATGATCTGACTACATTTTGGAGAACATAGGTCAAAGGTCAAGGTTATTGTGGTTCAAGTTCACCCCCTGCTTGTAAATGTGATATCTCATAAATGCTTTCGGGGATTTTGTGCAAACTTTGCACAAATGTCTACTCTAAATCAAGGATGAAATTGGCAGGTTTTTGGGATCATAGGTCAAAGGTCATGGCCATCGAGCCTCATGATCTTCCTTTGTTTGTGACTGTGATATCTCAAGGACCCTTTGAGGGATTTTCCTCAAACTTTGCTCAAATGTCAACTCTGACTCAACAATGAACTGAACACATTTTGGGTGCACACACCCTGGGTCAGACTCAAACACAGATCTTATTCTTGACACAAGATTACTTTCACTGATCTTATATGATGTATATACGGTTATGGGCATTCGTTTGAGGCATACTGGGTGCCAAGGATTCATCGTGATGTGCCACAACCTGGACTAAAGAGGATGGGTTATTTTTTCAATAGATTACTTTTCCATGCCTCTGTTATTATGCAAAGACATCCAGAGCATGACCTGGGTTGTGCTAATCCTCCTTCCTGTCCAATGGTGGACATCTAAGGCTTACAATTGTGGAGGCTTATATCCACCAGGCAGTAGTTCTAGCTGTTATCAAACTTCCACATTGAGAAAAGACCGCCCATGAACATTTCTTTCCACATTTTTTTGATGAAATTAACAATAAGGTGAAGTGGTCTTTTTCACTCATTTTTGCCATCTTTTTCCGCCACTCCCCGCAATCGATTTCCCCAGATCACCACTTCCTCTCTTTTTTCCTCTTTCTCTTTCATTGTTGTCTCCTCCACTCCCAAGGTTAGTGCTAATTATCCGCTAAAACCAGCCAGTTAAAGGAGACTTTATTCAGCAAAACGCTTAGGACTGCAAACCAAGGTGAGTGTGTGCGCGGAGAGATAGTTCAAGAGAGCGGAAAAGCGGATAGAAGCGGATAAGTGAGAAGGGGTGGCTGAGTGGAAGGTGAAGAAGAAGGAGGAGGAGGAGGAGGAGGGGAGTGATGGAGGGACAAGGTGAAGGAGGGAGAATGAAGGTGTTGACTTCATTTTCTCCATGGGGGGTGAATCCTTTTTGGAAGTGTGACATTTGCCATAACAGGATCTTGTCAGCGGGCAAAGCCACAGGCCACACACATGCGAAGAGAAAGGTTCATGCACTCTAAATGTTAGGTTACGACCCACGGCGATGCGCTAGTACGTCTTCTGTGACACAGCGTAAGGCGGGGAGAGCGTACGGTGATGCTTCTAAGAGTGGGTTCATGTGTGCGCATGCAGAATGTGGGATGTTTGACAAGGTAAGACAGATGAAAAAGGCTGCAGGTGAGGCGGTGGCAGGTAAAACCGGCTTATTGCGTCGCTTTCCTTGACATCCATCTTTCACCTTCTTTTCTCCCATCACTCCATCCTCCCCCTCCTTTCCCTCCTTCCTCCCCCAGGTGGTGACATTAACATTGTAAGAGAGAAGGTCATGCAGTTGATCAGCGGCTCCTTTCGTGATGGAGCCATGTGGGTGTATGTAGTGTATGTGGTTGCATGTAATTATTCCAGTTTGGGTATGTGTGCACATAATTTTGCAAGTGCACGCGTAATTATGCTGCTCTGTGTGTAATTATGCAGCTCTTGTGTATGTATGAACACCTACGCACATGCATAAACATGTCGACTTGCTGGTGTCCTAAAGTGAATGCACTTCTCCGTTATTGTGTGCATGTAGGCAAAGGAATCAAGAGCCAAAAGCGGCAAACAATAGCCAAGATAAAGGAGAGCTCATGGCTCGCTGCAGCTCTGTTTGGACAAGCGCCGATCTAGAGAGCCGACATCACTTGGCGCAGAATAAAGCCAGGGTCCATTTCCTAAAAGGCTTTCGGGATGATTCCTTCATGCGAGCCAGGATAAGCTGCAGCAATCCAACGGCTTTTCCAGGAGCTCCACCTCCACCTACAATCCGGGGGAAAGCGCTTTGGTGGCAGGGTGACCTGGGACAGTCATTCTATCCAGACTTAAGCATCCAAAATCGGGGGCACTGGCAATAACACTCTTCTAAGAAGTCTGATTTCTAATGAAAAAAGCAGGAAAATTCTCCCAGACACCCTTAAAGTCTTGTTGATTTTCCCTCATGCCTTGGTCCTCATCCATGTGTATGTAAGTGAAAAAAGGAGAATATAAAACACCTTGCTTCATGCTGCATCAATTGTTGCCATACAGGCATAAGTGGCTGGGGTTTGGGTCCAGACTGCGGCTTCTTTCCCTCATACCATTCCCCACTCACTCATCTCTTTTTCAGACTGTATCTACCATCCACCTCTATAAATAAAAGCATAAAAAGTCCCAAAAAATCTTACAAAATGCAAGAAAATCCTACAAATTTGTCTTAATTGCACTTTTAGAACTCCCACCAGGTGGTTATGTTCCCATGAGGGATGCAACTGCCTGAAACCAGAGCTGTTTGGTCCGCTTTAAACGAACTCTGGTCTGTTTTCCCGGGTAGTCCAGTTTGTTTGGAAAAGTGTGAAAGCTCACATAAACTCTGGTGTGGACCAAACGAGCGGATTCTGGTCCACTTAAAAACAGGGGATCTCAGTCCACTTCCAAACGATCCCTGGTGCGGTTCGTTTGAGATGTGAAAGCAAAGCGGTCCAACCTACTGAACCAAAGGCAGGAAGTGGCATAAAACATAATGATATATGGATTTATATGTGATTTAGTACTTTCAAATACATGGCATTATCTCGCTTGGCGTCTGTGTAGTCATAGCAACACGTCATAGTTGGTAGTGATTTATTCATTCATCTCATGTAAAGAACGACATGTTGGACAGCTCACCATTTCACTGTCTGCTCATAATGCCCCAATGCTAAAGCAGAAACCCCAAGACAGCGTAAATTTTGTTTTTTCATTATGTGGGAAAAAAGACCGACGGAAGGAGATGGATTTCCAGTTTCGTCTTCTTCTACACCTTCTTTTCATCTCAGTCACGATTGGTTTGTGACGACAGTTCCCCCTATCTAGAGGTTGTAGGTGTTCAAACGGTTTAGTCTGTTTGACCAAGAGCAGTGTGAATGCAAACCAGACCAAAGGAAAGTGCAACAATGTTGCAATTTCCGTTCCAAAACAGACTGAGCCTTCCAAATACAAATATTTCATCCAGGTCAGAGTTGATATTTTTGTAGTATTCATTGGACATTGCTTTAAGATTCTTTAAATAACACAATCACAAACGAAAAAATTACAGTGAGGCCCACAAACCTTGGGGTTTTTATCTCTGTATTCATTCTGGAGTCAGAATGGACATTTGTGTAAAGGTTTGCGGAAAATCCCAAAAAGCAGTTTTGAGATATTTGGTTCACAAGTATCTTTATCTTTGATCCATAATCTTCCAAATCTAAGTCTTTTAAGCTCTAGTCAGAGTGGACATTTGTACAAAATTTGAAGGAAATCCCTCAAAGTCTCTCAAAGATTAGTTCTTGAACTAATCCAATTGAAAGCAAAGGATGAATATGGGGGCCAAATAACCTTTGACTTCCAAAATGTTATGACTTCATCTTTGAGTTAGAGTGCGCATTTGTGCAAAGTTTGAAGAAATATCTTGAGACTGCATTCACAAGAATGGCCCAGATGTATGGATGGACGCCTCTGGTCCTTGCTATTGCGGGTAGGCAGAAAAACTACATATGTTACATAAGCTGGATGCATAGGAGTGAGATGAATCCACCAACAACATCCATCTTTGACATCATTATACTTTCAGTATTACCCAATATTGCACAACTGGGCCTATATTTTTGTTGCCATGGTATCAAACATGGATGGATTTTTACTAGTATCATTTGAATTTCTGGTATTGTGACAACCCTAAAAAGTAAAATTGACATGACAGCTGATTACTAGGCCCAAAATTGATGGAATCCAGCCATTGTAAAGCCATTATTTAAACGTGCTTCTTCAAAATCGTCTCCCATGGAAAAGATTAACCACAAATTGTTGTATGAAACTTATTCTCACCATATTCGCCTATCCAAAAACCAATTTCAGGTGATGTAATACCTTCTGTAATTGGCTGAGCGGGGAAAGGTTGCTGCTAACGAGGTCACAGTTACAGATGGAAGTGCGAGAACAGCGGCGGGGTTATAAAATCCAAGCATCAGTACCTCTAAAAGATGTTGCTTCTTTTGTAATTGGTGTGTTTCATCTTTAGATATATATCTACAAATAATGATCTGAGTCAAAAACAAAGGCAGCAATTTGTCATATCTGAAAAAAGGGAGCAAACAAATGTTGGCATTTTTCTGAATAATTGATCTTATTAAATTCTTAATGTGCATCTTTTAGTGTCCTTATCATCCACACTTTGAATTCCAGAGAGGTTCAATGAGATGAGAACAGCAGCACTTAACTGCATTGGTAATAGCCTTGACAATTTTCAGCTATTGCTTTAGTCATCAGCCTTCAAAAATGCTTAAAATACAAGCTTTTTGAGTAATTTCTGTTCATTGCTCTATTTTGATGAGGTAAAAATTGTATTTAGAGAGCCATCCAGGTGGAAATCGAGCATGATTGGGGGGTATTTTGTCATGCAAGTGCACCGATATGTAGTGCTAGGGCAATTTGCAGATAGGAATTGTAATTTTCTCAACATACCCTTTAAAAAAGATGATCTGAATAGGAAAAAAACCCTTCTTTGCAGCAAAACAAAATAGTAACAAAAAGATTAATGCACTTTGCATGACTTTGCGCACACAAAAATGACGAATAAGCCAGCTCTCACACCGTCTGAATGCAGAACACACCTCAGGTTAGTGAGGCTTCAAACACTGCAGGTGCGATAAATATTCGCTGATCACAAGACAGGCTCTTCACAAAGCCAAGCAGGCTGAGAGCTGTGAAGCAGTCCTAATTCACTATCTACACTTTTAAGTTGAATAAAGTCTCTTCCTTTCTTCTTTCGGTCTCACCCTCTCCTCCCTGCATGCACGGGGCCCTTGGTCTGGCAGCTGATCCCCTCTCTCCTTCACATTTGGCCCGCGCCGGAGCCGCCTGCCATCAGCATCAAAGCGCAGGCTGCCTCCCAACTGTTAGCACCCCGCTACGTCGCTAATAAAAAGCCTGGGTTATAAATATGAACAGAAGAGCATGCATAATGCCCTAAAGGAAGGCCCAAAACACCACTAAACAGATAAATGTAATGGGGAGGATACGGCTCATTAATTTTAGGATGTTTAGTTTTTACAGATGCCGTGATAGAGACAAGGTGCTATGAATAATATTCACAGCTGATGCTAGCAGGGTTGAAAAGGGCTGCAACATAAGGGGGGCACCGTGCTGGAGGGAGGGGGGGTGCAGCACTATTGTTAGGCTGGGTGGGGATGCTGTCACATCTTTTCAAAGATGACCCATGATTCCCTGCAGCACCTTCCTTTCAGGGTCCCATCATCAGGATTATATAGATACAATTTATGCTTGGAATCTTGTCCGCAAGTCAAGATTGCTACACGTTACGTCAGTTTAGGTCACTTAGTGGTAACTACAGATTTGCTTTGAATTTAAGGGTGAAACAAGAATCTTATTGGGATTTAAAAAATGGTCTTCCAGTGATTCGGAACAAATATCTCAAGATATTTGGAAAATAACTAACATAAGCTTGTAAATCAAGCATTGTTAGCTCAAGACAAAAACACCAAAATGTCAATAAAACACGTAGACATGTAGCCTTAGCTTTGTCTAGAAATTAAAATAAATGTAAACAGCCAACCTAGCGTCTTGAAAGTTGACATTTTCAACCTACCAGCACCCTACCAGGCCCTATCAGGGCACCCTATCAGGTATTTTCTATCTAAAAAAAAGTACCAAAAATGTGAAAAAAATGAACAAAAAACACCCCTATGGACCACTCTTTCCACTCAGACAATTAGCTTAGCTTAGCTTATCATTAGACAAGACTTTGGCAGACAAGCTAGCATCCATCCAAAAGTAACAACATTTTCATATAAGCACTTCTAAACCTCACCGATTATCTGATTTATCTTTGTTTGGGTTGGTCAGGGTTAGGACTAGGTGCTAATCTGAAGCTAAACAAAGCTAACCCACTACATTCCCCAGCTTCCCATGCACCATGTCAAACTTAGAGTAGTATCTTTTTTTCTACCTATACAATCGTTTGGTTAAAATTTGGCTAAAATGAATACTAGTATGTTTTAACTAGAGCTAACAGATATTTTGTTTAGCTTCAGGACTCCAAGCAGCTAGCTTGGCTTTTTCCAAAGCTAAAAAAATGTACCTTCCAGCACTCCGAAAGCAGTTATCAACTTGTCCTTCTAGACAAAAAGTACCAAAAAGGTGGAACAAAACTTAACCCCTATTTCTGATAGGAGAACAGCTAGCTTAGCTTGTTTTAGCTTAGCGTAAATTGTGAAGAACTAGATAGCTTTAGCCATCCTTAAGTAGCAAAATTTGCAAACTAGCACTTCTAAAACTCACTAATCCACTAATCATACCTTTTAGTGAATATACAGTGAATATGGTCTATCTCCAAGCTGGGATCTGTGACCTCTTAGTGTCAAGGATTCCAGGTTTGTTGAGTTTTTTGTTATCTAAACTAAACTGCTACTGTCTTCAGTTTTCCATGGACTTTCCAGAATTTAGAGTTGCATCTTTATCCCCGTTTAAAACTTTTCAACAACTTACACAATTTTATAGCTGAATAAGATGCCTACCACTCACATCTATACATTTTGCGTAGAGCTAACAGGCATTTAGCTTAGCACAGAGACTCCAAACAGTTAGCGTAAAATTAACCTAGCATCTCTTCTCACTTACTATTAACTATCAACCATTTACAAAATGTTATAGTTAAATAAGATGCCTACCACTCAAATCTATACATTTTTCTACAGCTAATAGACATGTAGCTTACAGAGACTCCAAACAGCTAGCTTAACTTCTTTCCGAGCTATCAACATTAACCTAGCATCTCTTCTCACTTACTATTAACTAGCAACAACTTACACAATTTTATAGTTAAATAAGATGGCTTCCATCCAAATCTATACATTTTCCCTGGAGCTAACAGAGATTTAACTTAGCACAGAGACTCCAAATAGCTAGCTAAACTACTTTTAGAGCTATCAACATTGAACTAGCATCTATTTTCACTTACGTCAAACTATCAACAACTTAGACAATGTTATGGTTAAATAAGATGCCTCATACCACTTAAATCTATACATTTTGCCTAGCGCTAACAGACATGTAGCTTAGCACAGGGACTCCAAAGAGCTAGCTTAACTTCTTTCAGAGCTATCAACATTAACCAAGCATGTCTTCTCACTTACTATCAACTGACCATTTTTACAGTCAGCCATGGGCAAGACTATTTCTTGGCCTTAGAACACAGTTAGCTTAGCATTCCAGGAAACAGTAAGCTAAAGCCCCAAACAAAATTTGACTTCAACACCTCTAAAGTTCATGAACAAACTTGTTTTCCCAATTAGGGCTAGGGTAAAATTGATAAAAGCAAATCCATAGGCAATTCTAATCAAGTGAACTTAAGCATCTCTAAAGGTCCCTCATCAACTCAGTTTAGCCTTTTTTACCGATTAAGGTTAGGGTTAAAGTTAAGGTTAGGCTGATAGTAATGGGCCAGACTATTTACTGATTGAGTCTATTCTTTCAACCTTGCACAGAGCAAGATCAGGTGTTTCTGATTTGGTATTAGGTAAAGTCATTCAGCTACTGTCTCCTGTTTCCAATGCAGTTTTAATCACAGAGTGTAATTTTTCTTTAAAAATTCAGCAACTTACATAATCTTGTTCCCATATGTCAGTCTGTTGCATTTGCACATCGTGGCTCAAATGATGCAACAGGAGTTTTGTTCTGGGGCTTTTTATCCTAATATTGTGATGGTTTTGTCGTCTGTATGCATGCGCTGTTGATGTCTGATGCTTTCAACAGAGCAAAACACTGCTTTTGTGAGTTTGATTGTCATCCCCACAAATTGGACAAAGACTCCTTTTCAGCTCCAAAATGACATTTTGATTACTTGCATGGGCCGTTTTTATATCTGGCATGGTGTGATTACTTATTTTAAAAGTGAGTAACACTCATGTCATGGATAATTTAACATTGGCTTTGCGCCTTCTCTTTTGTTTGTTGCATTTTAAACTGACAATCTGCTGTTTGTTTGGCACTTTGATTTAAATTGCACAATGTCATCAGCCTAGAAAATTAGACAGTCTTGGTTTTATTCACAGGGTATAAATCCAGCCTTGATGTGAGACCAGGCCTGATTACAATCCATTTGGGAAATGAATCAGAGATTTTCTTTACAGGTTATGCTCAGGATGGTCACTTGAATCGAGAAGTCAGTGAAAAACAAACCAAGAAACCAAGTCCTATTATCCTTTTCTCTAATCCTATTTTTATGACTCACGGCTTGACTCTAACAACCGTTAAAAGAAATATTGAAGAAAAAGTTTGGTCTGGAACTTGATTCGGTGAGATGTCTCTCTCTTGTGTGTATGTGCTCATATCCGACTGTGTCTATGCACGTTTCTCATCCCACCATTGCGTGTTATAAGGGCCCATGTCTCCCATTGATCCGGTGAGCCTGGGCCAAGCCATCACTTTGAGGTGACAGCTAAATGACCAGTAGCCCAAGGCACCAGCCATCTCGCCAACAGCCTTTGTGTGTTTGCGTCGCAGTGCCTAATCGATACGAAATGATACCACGCTGGAGCTCATCAGCGGTGGCCGTCGCAGCTGACAGAGACGGTAATCTATAGCTTCACTGAGCAATACTTACACAACACACACAAAATGAATCTCCGAAAAGCACTCCCCCTCCCCTCTAAGCTTCCCTTCAGGCTTCTTCTGCTCCTTCCCTTGCTCTTGCAAAGAACCCCGGCCCCCAGACTCCTTAGAGAGGAGCATGGCGTCACCAGTGGATCCCGGGTGAGTGTGGGGGAACCTGCCTTCAGGGCCGAAGGGAAAGGAAAAAGAGGGTGGGGAGCAAGTGGGGGAGATAATGCCTCATTTTCCTGGATCTGAATAAGAGAGTGCCCTCGTATCACCCTGGTATTCTCGACGGGGAAGAGCGGCAGGAGGTTGCCGTGTTTGGCCAGGAGGGATGTTGGCGCTCCAGATGCCCCCGACAGGACTCCGGAGCAACCAAGCAAAGAAACGGAGGGAGCAGAGACACAAAGAGATAGGGCTAGAGGGCAGAGAGGAGGCTAATTTATCTGCCTTCCTGGGGAGAAGATGGGAGACACAGACAGGTGAAAGATAAGGGAGGAGGAATCTGCTGAAGATATGTAAAGAATTATGCTGCAGATAAGGAAAGAAAGTTGAAAGAAGGGGTAGATGGTGAAACTACAATATCTTCCCAGCTACAGATCCATAAACAAAACATTTACTGATATCTGTTAAACATGTTTTATGATGATGACTTTAGATTTTTTAACCAAATCAGTGTAGTGTGAAACCATGACTTAGATCTAGGGGACAGCTTTGAAGTCCTTTTTTTTCCACCAAATACACTATTCAGCCCTGCTATGCATTAATAAATATGCAGGAGTGCATGTACAAAATGACTCTGAAGTCTAATACTTCCTGGACAATGTGACAGAATTTCACTTTTCAACAGTTCCACTTAAACTGCCTTTTAAAAATTAAGGTAACAATCAAGCAAGAGAATATCTTTAGAAACTGGTGACTTACTTCATGCATTTTGAAGGACATAAGTATCTTCTGGCAGATCAAAATAGAACATGCCCCAGATTGAACAAGTTAATAAAACCAGCTATCAAGAAATGCAAGAAAATAAGGGTGCTCAGGCAAACACATTCTTTGTCTCATTGGTACATTGAGAAATTTTCAAGAGTGCATGTACAGAATGACTCTGACTTCCAAGTATCCCCAGATAACTGGGGATAGCATTAGCTTACTTAATGAACTTACTTTGTATTGAAAAGTAATTTTGAATTCTTAAGGGCTGTCTAGGAGTTTTTAAAATTGAAATGGGCTATAATGTCCTTATTTTCCATCACTGTGAAAGCAGAAGATGTTTGTAGGCAGCATCAAGCCTTTGCTCACTTATGGTAGCTTAACACCAAAAACAACT
The DNA here is from genome assembly GCF_018320785.1 of Cheilinus undulatus. Taxonomy (NCBI): domain Eukaryota; kingdom Metazoa; phylum Chordata; class Actinopteri; order Labriformes; family Labridae; genus Cheilinus; species Cheilinus undulatus. The sequence goes on along the minus strand of NC_054888.1, from coordinate 15,117,071 downwards.
ACATCAAAATTGCAATTTCAGCTGAAATTGCATGTGGATGCCAGGAGCTGAACTGTGGAAGAATTGCTGAAAATAGCCAAAAGCACAAAAATAGCTGAAAATAGCATAAAAATTTCATAACATAGCATAAAGTGGCATAAAAGTAGCTGAAAATAGCATTCAATAGCTCAAAAATGATAAAAAATATCTGAAAATAGCCTAAAAAATAGGTGACAGTAGCCTTAAAATAGCTGAAAATAGCATAAAAATAGCATAAAGTGGCATATAAGTAGCTGAAAATGGCATTCAAAAGCTCAATAAAGGATAAAAATAGCTTAAAGTAGGTGCGTTGGTAGTCGAGTGGTTAAGGCGCGCACCATGTACACAGACGACCCAGGTTCAAATCCGGCTTGTGGCACTATTTCCTGCATGTCTCCCCCGCTCTCTTCCCTGTTTCCGACTCAATCCACTGTCCTATCTAATAAAAGGCAAAAAGGCCAAAAATAAATCTTTAAAAAAATAGCTTAAAGTAGCCTAAAGAAAGCTGAAAAAAGCCTAAAAATAGCTGACGGTTGCCTTAAAAGAGCTGAAAATAGCATAAAAATATCTGATTTTGGCCTAAAAGTAGCTGAAAAGCATAAAAATAGCTGAAACAGCATAGAAATAGCTGAGAATAGCAAAAAAAAGATATATTTAAAAAATTATAAAAGTTAGAAATGAGAAAAGTCATAGCAGTCGAATGACAAAGAAAACAAATATTTTAAAGTTTAAACGGTGTCGATACGACAAAGTATGAAGGAGGAGATAGCCAATGTTCTGTCATATTTTGCTTTCTTGTCAGATTTTGCTACCAATCGGCTACCCTACCTATCAACATGAATATCAATAGCGTAGATGCTCAGCATCCCTACTAATGAAATAGCTCAAAATGAATGCAACTGTCAAAATTTTGCTTGCATATTTTTGGAAAGAAATGGTTAAATAGTTATTTTTTTCTTGTCTGTTTCATTGCAGAAGTGCAGTAGGTATAATCACAAAATAAAGACATTGATTCTTAACCAACTTCTGAACTTTTAAACCTTAAACCTTACATTTTGTATAACAACATTTTGTACTTTGGTGCCCCACTACATTCAGTTGGTGCCTTTTTTTTTATCATTTCCTCCCCTGCCCCTCAAATATCCTGAGTCCACCACTGGTAGAAACCTACATAGGAAGCTACCTTGAAGGCTATTATGTGGTTCTCTTTCATGGTTCCGTAGCCTGAACCCCACCATTTCTTCAAACACCGTAAATTGCAAAGGATTGCTTTATACACTGATGATGATGATGATGTCTTATTTGCAGACACAGTAGTGTTGCCTGTTGTTGAAAGTCGATGTGGATGTGTGTCTACACGGGAGTGATGGGAAATGTCTTTGTGCTCCATTAAGCAGAGGTCACCAGCTTTTTCTTTTTTTTTTTTTTTTTTTTTTTTTTGGCGCTCTGAGTGCTCCATCATTGTTGCTTTCCTGTGAGATGAAAGGTGCTTTGAAGATCCCCCATTACACACAAATACGCATCGTGTAAACCTCCTGTAAGTCAGGGCTTAGTGGGGAGAAGCCTTGGCTCAAAATGTGCAAAAACGAACCTCTGTTGAAAAAAGTAGTTTGACTTTTTGAAGGAAAAAATATGAAAACCAAACACTCATATCAAGTCAGAATGATTAGAATTATGTAAGACAAAAAGTCACTTTTTTGAGATAGAAAGTCATAATTATGCAAATCTATTACTCTTTTATCCACAGTGCTTATTTTCACATTTCATGAGCACTTATTGGCTTCACTACATGTCTGATACCAAAGCTGCATATGAAATTAAAGTCGCTCAAGCACCTAAAATGTAAATCTAGGCATTCGACCTAACAAACAACCTTGATTTTGCTGCTTGAATACCATTTCAAGTGTCCATTAGCGCACCCATCCAAACAAAAATTGACTACAAGTAAAAAGGGTGTCAGGTTTACAACCAAATGTGCATTATTCCCTCAAACTCCGTCAGCATATTGTGATTTAACAACTGGCAGTGTCTGTTATCAGCTTGAAGCCCACACTGTGTTAAAAGCGCCTGGAGGTGCTGCGTCGCCAAGCTTTGACGGAGCGGCTGACGGCGGCCCTGATTATTACTGTGAGGCTAATGTCGTCTGATAAGGCCGTGTGTGTAATTAAGCTGTTTCCGCAGCGTGTTATCTGAAGCTAGGTGAGGCTCGGCTGCTTGCAGAGATGGAGCTGTTAGTCAATGACGGGGAGGAGGAGGAGAAAAAGAGACGACTGGTTTCACTTTCTTTCTCGGGGAGATGATGAGGACAATTCAGATCACGCTCCATGCAAACACTCTTGTGTTGATGGGGAGTCAACAGTCACCTCAACTGGTCCCAAAATATAAAAATAAATAACAGAATAAAATAAAAACAACCTCCCTGCTACACCATGCTCAGCACTGAGTAAGAAAAACAGTTCAGCACTAAAGCTAATATCACTTTCCTGCCAACTAGGATGTAATGATACCTTGTCATACCACTAGAAGGGATCAAAATAAGGTTTATTTTACAAGACTCTATTTCTGAACCAGCAACGGTACAAATGTGGAATATGTAGCTTAAGGTGTTCTTGTAGGGTTGTTCTGTTATTTAAAGGTTAGCCAAGCTAGCTTGTTTCAGCCTGTCAGTATTGATGCTAAGCTAAATGCACTGTTGCTTAAATGATACATTCTTAAGTACAAGTCTACCTTCCTCATTCATTTTAATGTAGCCAGACTGTTTTCCTCTATTTATTGTATTCATGCTAAGCTAGGCTAACACCTCTCAGCTCTGATATCAACAGAACTCGTTTAATTGTAGCACCTTCTCAGTTTTGGAAAGAAGTGAGGAAATACTCTTCCATAAGTGTGGAACAACCTGTTCTTGGTTACTTTATTGCAAGGGAGGGGTTTTCCCCTGTTTATGTATGCTAAGCTAGGCTAATATAGCAATGCTCTGATATCATTTTAGAAGTGTAAGTTCTCAGTCTTTCCAAAAAAAATGGAAACTTATTCTTCTAAAACTGTGACAATTGGACTTGCTGGTTCCTTTTTTTGTCAGCATAGTTGTCTATCTTTATTCTGAAATATTACGCTCAGCTAGGCTAATGACTCTTGGCTCAAGAGTGATTCTATTTACACACAAAAATGTGAGCATAGATTATAATTCTTTCCCATTTTTTGCTAGGTTAGCTGATCACTTTAATTTCCAAACTTTATGCTAAGCTAGGCTAACATTGGCTTTTTTGATTTACAGGATACCAATCTGAACAGTGCTGTTTCAATGTATGGTACTCACCTACTCACCTTTATTTGTTAACATTATGCTAGCTAAGATTTTATCTGACTTTTTTTGTTCATGGGAAAAATATTTAAGTGGTATCTTCTTAATTTTTAGAAGGACACAAAAGCTACACTTCCAAAAATGTGGAAAAAGCTGCAAGCTATTGATATTGCAAGCTATTTTGGGAGAAAAAAAAAGCTACACACTCAAAAATGTGGAAAAACTTTATATTTTTTTTTTTTTTTTTTTTTTTTTAACAACGTAAGCTGCTCACCTTTGTTCCCAAACTGTATGCTAAGCTAGGCTAACATCTTGCTTTTTTAAAGGGCACACATTTGAGTAGTAGTACATTTTTTTTTTTTTTACAATTTTTTTAGAAGGACATGAAACGCTAAACATGCAAAAATGTTGCAATACCTAGCATTTGCTCCCTTCCTGCAATGCTAGTTGTTCACCTTTATTTCTGAACACTATGCTAAGCTAGGCTAACATCAGGCTCCTTTATTCACAGTAAACCAATTTGAGTAGTACCTACAAACATTTTGAACATCTGCTCACCCAAAAATATGGTACAACCTGCAGTTTCTAACCTTTTTGCCAAGCTAGCTGCCACCTTCATTTCCATTTTGCTAGGCTAGGCTAACATGTCTTTTTTTTAATCAAAATTACACAAATTTGAACAGTTCTTTCCAGATTTTTTGGAGGGAAATGAAAAGCTTACTATGCAAAATATTGAAAAACCTAGCATTTCTTCCTTTCCTTCAATGCTAGTTGTTCACCTTTTTTTCTGAACCATATGCTAAGCTAGGCTAACACCAGGCTTCTTTATTAACAGTACACCAAGTGTTGAGTAGTACCTACAAACTGTTCATCTTTGTTTCCAAACTTCATTGTTATGCTAGGCTAACATCTACCTTTCTGACACAAATTTGTATTGTATCTTCTTACGTTTAAGAGGAAATGCAAAGCTTTCTTCTCAAAAAGTCAACATCATGATATTTGATACTCTTTTGCCAAGCTGGCTTTTACCTTATTTATTAACTTTATGCTAAGCTATGCTAACATCTGGCTTTTTTGCTTATAGTACACAACTCTGAGATATACCTTCTAAATTTTTGAAAGGAAATGAAGAGCTACAAACCCAAACAGTTGGAATAACTTGATGTTTGTTTGTTTTTTTTTTTTTTTTTGCAAGACTAGCTGTTCACTTCTGTTTCAAAACTTTATGCAAAGCAAGGTTAAAACCTCCTTGCCAAACAGTGAATATATTTCACCCCAAAAATTAGGGTCTATTCCTTTAATAGGTGAAATTTCAATCCTCTTTGAAGTGAATACAGTGAGTGCAAGTTGACATATGGCTATTTGTGTTTCCAAACTGCTGTCACATTTGAATAATCCATCTCTCCATACAGACAAAAGCTACACATGTAGCCGCTAAACAGCGAAAAGTGTCTTGACGAGTAAACAGATTGAACTCGCGAGGATCTGACGACCTTGAGAGCGATACAGACGTTATTAAGAGGCTCAGGATACAACAAGTGCAATGCGTATAAAGACCTCTCTGGCTCCATCTAAATAGCTTGTGACAAAGTGTGGAAAATGTCTTTGTTCTGGTATTAAGTCGTGGATGGGAGAGGTGAGGGTGAAATAGGATAGAGGAAAAGAGAAGGGAGAGGAAGAGGAGAGGCATCTTGAGACTGGAGGAGATGAATGATGGAGAGAGGGATGAGATTGAGGGAGAAGAGGAGAATAGAAGGAGCATGGAAGATGGGGAGGGGGTTTAATCCCGACGAGTGGAGCCGTGTTGCACTCGCCAGGGAGGGGAACTCTGTCTCTCTTTAACTGGATTTGGGTGAGCTGCTGTTTATCGGCGTATGAGTCGCCAAGCGCTCCCTCTCAGCTGTCAAAAGCATCCTAATCTAATCAGGAGACATTTCAGCCATTCGCTTTCAACACAGCCGAGTGCAAAGTGCATGTCGGACACATTTGTGTGCTCATGTTTGTGTGAAAGAACGAGGATATGCGTGTGGGGTGCCGTTGATAGAAGGGGGTCGGCAACAACAGTGGTTTTACAGCAGGGTTAGCAGCTTGCAGCAGGATTTGGGGAGTCTGCACTCCGGATGCGGGGACCCCATTGTGTGCGGCAGGCTGGCTAATCTTCATTACCGCACACAATGATGGGGCAAGAGAATGGGGCCTTGGCTGGAAAAAGGCACGTCGAAAACAAAAGAGCGGCGAGCAGCGAAAGAGAAAGACAGAGAGAGGGGAGGGGGGCCGAAAATAACAGAGGGGGGAGAGATAAAGGGAACAGTGGAGCGGAAAAACTCTGCTTCCTCTTCATATAGCGCCAGTCAGAAAGTGTAGTCGGTACCCCAATCACGTCCACGAAAGCGTGAAGTGCAAGCGTGGTGCCCTGCTTGCACTGATAAGAGCCAAAATGGTTTGTTCTTACATGCTTCATGTGTTTACGCTTCTTTCGCCCTGCAGGTGTTGTGTAACCTTCGGCTTGTCCGTCAGGGCCGCAGTTTTCACTCAATGCAACACCGAACCTCAGGGTTAGAGCAACGAAGCAAAAGGAGGAGTGTGCAAGCAAGTGGCAAAAAAACAAGCACAAGCAGGAGGAAGCAGGTCAGTGGCACAGTCTCGCAAGGCCGAGGGTGGATTAGCTCAGGGTCGTTCAGTTGCAGTTACGCAAGACAGTGTACATCCCAGTGACTTTATGTGCATCGTGCAAACAGAAGGTGGGGAACTGTCGTTCCGTCTTTATTCCCACGGCAATGCTTTCAAAACAAACCTGAGCGACAAAGATTAGCGGAAGCCGCTTAAAATATTGAAAGACGTCTCTACGCGCCAACGCTGCAGCTACGGGTTCTCCTCCAAGAGATAGTGTGGAGAAAGAGACGGAGAGAAAGACGGAGAGAAAGAGAAAGAGACGGGAAGTGTTTCTGAGTTTAGGTTCGGAGAGGACGGGCGGAGGTGGAGGAGGAGGAGGAGGAGGCGGCACGGCAGGTTGAACCCGCTCACCCCTCTATGGCAAACGGCTGGGGAAGCATAAGCGGAGTGCGAGGACTTTTCACCTCGGTTTTATCCTGGCAATGTGAGGCTGAATCTTTGAGAGCATCTGATGCACCAAGGAAGGTGTTATGAACTCAGTGACTCTAGCTCAGAATGTGCAAGCATCCACTGTGCCACAAATGAGACTCAGTTGCAGGTGACTGTCTAGCTAGGGCTGGGCAATATGGGCCAAATATCATATCTTGATGTCAGAATGCTTGTCACAATACCTCAATTATAAACTTTAATTTGATTCTAGTAAAATCAAGCCATTTTGAAATCAAAGAAACAAAATTCCTAGACATCAAACATTACCAAAACTTGCAGACAAATGGTTGAAATTGTTCTAAAACATCGGCAATTTTTCGGTTTCTGCATCTTGAGGTTGTCAGTTATTTCCTAAAACTTTTTTTTTCAAATCAATAAAATAGCCACAATTTAGAAACCAATGGTATCATACAGTATAGAAACGCATTTATCTTTTAATTTTCATACAGCAGAAGTCACAGGTAAGCTCCTGAATATTTTCTAAATTGCACAATGTTGGCAAATTTTCTTTTATATTAGCAAGAATTTCAGGAAATCTGCTATTTTTAACCAGTTGCACAAATATGTTGGCAACATTTGGGAAACTCTGTTGCAGCAGCAAGCAGTGAAGGTCAGACACCACAGCAACAAAAACAGATGTCCAAAGCATTCAATATTAGGCAAATTTTTCTTTTAATCTGGCAAAAATTCTCTGACAGTCATCTGCCTATTTTGTCAATTGTACAAATATGTTGGCAACTTTTAAAAAAGTGGATTTACATAACAGGTAAGGAGCAAGGCCATTTCCACCCATTCTGTCAATTCCATTTCTTTCTTTTTTTAAAACACTGGGTACACTTTGATGGATTTTCTTCAAACAAATACCTTTACCAAGGATGTTGGAGGTAATTGGACATGGGGTTATTGTTTTTAGGCCTCATATTCATCCCTTTCTTGGGAATGCAATATCAAAATAACATCTTCAGGCTTTTTCTTTTAACTTTTGTTTTTTTTTTTTTACAAATGTTCTCTTTAATTGTAAGATGAACAAGTTAGATTTTCAAGATCAAAGACCAAAAATCAGGACAAGGGGGCCTCATGTTCATCCCTTGCTCTGAGAAGCGATATTTTGAGAATGCTTTAAGGGATTTCCTTCAAACTTTGCACAAATGTTCACTCTTACTGGACAATCACCTACAAATAATTTGAAGGTTGTAAGTCAAATGTCAGAATCCTAGGGCCTCATGTTCATACCTTGCTTGTGAACACAAACATCTCAAGAACACTTTGAGGGTTGTTCTTCAAACATTTACCAAATTTCCTCCTTAACAAGACAACAAATGGGTTGGAATTTCGAAGTCACATAAAAAATAAAGGCCATGGGGCCTCATGGTCATCCCTGGATTTAAGAAGAGATTGCAAGAATGCTTTGGGAATTTCCCTTTAAACTTTGCACAAATGTCCACTCTGATTTGCAGATGAACTGATTAGATTGTGGAAGTCATATGTCAAATGCAAAAGTCACTGGGCCTCATGTTCATACCTTGCTTTTATAAGTTATATCTTAAGAATGCTTTAAGGGATTTCCTTCAAACTTTGCACAAATTTTCACTCTGACCCAATGACAAGCTGATGAAAGTGTGGAGGTCATAGGGCAAATTCAAATGTCGCTGGGCCTCATGTTCATACGTTGTTTTAATAAGTTATATCTCGAGAATGCTTTAAGGGATTTCCTTCAAACTTTGCACATATGTCCACTTGGACCCAAGGATGATCTGATGAAAGAATGGGGGTCATAGGTCAAATGACAAAGTGGCCAGGCCTCATGTTCATACTTTGATTTAATAAGTTATATCGCGAGAATGCTTTAAGGGACTTCCTTCAAACTTTGTTCATACGTCCACTCAGACCCAAGGACAAGCTGATGAAGATTGAAGGTCATGGGGCAAATAACAAAGTGGCCAGGCCTCATGTTCATCCTTTGCTTTAATAAGTTATATCTCGAGAATGCTTCAAGGGACTTCCGTGAAACTTTGCACATATGTCCACTCTGACCCAAGGAAAAGCTGGTGAAAGTTTGGAGGTCATAGGTCTAACTTTGGAGATCACAGAGACTCATGTTCATCCTCTGATTGTGGATGCAATTTGTCAGTCAATTTCTTTATTACAGCAATGGATGTGTGGGAGCTTTCCTGCATTTTTCTTTAATAATTAAACACTAACGTGCCCAATATTGGGTGTTCAAGACTTCTTTTGTAACAGCAGTCTCAAACCAGTGTCTCTATTTCAAAAAAATATATAATAATATAAATCTCCATTTATAAAATGAAAAAATAGTTGAAATAAAAAAATTATCAATTTATAACAAAAATTTCAAAGAATATCTTGTGAACTATAAGCACATTCCTGCTAGGCCTTGGATCTATTTTTTTCTATAATCAACATAAACATAAAGCAAATATATGGATGCATCGTAAAAGTAGAATATATGGCACAGCTTTATGCAGAGCATAGTTACCCTTGGATAAAAGTCTGGAGTCAAAGTTTAAAGGCTGGAAAATTAATTTGTTTTAAATGAATAGCGGTTCGTGACAGTTACAGTGTGTAACCTAAGAACAAGTGCATGCTTTCAGTATTCGCACCAGCTGCTGCGCTAAATATTCCAAAGACAACAGACACTTTTCTTCTCGCACTCCCAGGTATAAACACACACACATAAACCCAATAAACTCTGTCTGTGAAGCTCTCTTTTTTCCTCTCACACACACACATACACCAATGAAAATTATTGATGTGCTCTCTTATAAAACAGTGGCTGCTCCCTGAAGTATTCCTGGCAACATCACAGGCTGAAAATAGCTGCCGACCCAAATAACTTTCCCCGCCGGAACGACGAAGGAGCCAGACCACAGCCACCGGCGACTGGCTTTACTAATTGGCATCATTTTACAATGAAATAATATCTGGGGCAAATAGAGGGAATAACACATAGCTGTAAACTAAATAGCGGGGCGATGTGCTGTCTAACCACGCAAATGTTTGGAGTGATTCGAGGAAGGGCGGGTTTCAGGGGAGGATGTCTTCGCTCTTGTTAACATAAGTTATGAAATCGCTTCCCTGAAAATATATAATTGGGGAATTGGGGAGTGAAACATTTATGTGACAAGATCGGTTGAGTAAAAAGAAGAGGGAAACATCTTGAGCAGGAGTTCTTGCATGTTTAAAGTCACAATGATAAAACATAAAAAGCTTGTTTTTATTGATTAAGCATTGAATAACTGAACATGTTACACTGAATATTACAGAAACAGTTGAATGCATGAGATTGTCTCACTGGAATAAGTACTAGTGAAAAAAATGCATAAATTATCCCACATTTTGTAGGTTTGCTGTACTTTTAGAGATGCAGCTAAATATACAAACATTTTAATAATTCCAAAGAGACACCCCCAAAAAGTACAAATGATAGCAATGTAGCAATGTTCTATAAACAAGGTCGCCAATCAGGAAGGATAAGGGGGAGAGCTTTTTCAAGGCCAAGTCAAATTGCAGGCCCATGGTGGTCATCAAGATCATGGTCCATTGTGATAAGTTAAATTAAGCTTTGATAATCATATTTTATTTCTAAACATAAACAAAATATAAAACCCTTTTTTTAGTGGTAAAATAAAGGTGGCAAAAATGGGCAATAAGCAGCAGAATTTGTTAAAAGTCACAATATAGGACGAAAAAGTGGTACAAAATTGGTTAAAGTAGCAAAAAGAATAAAAAACAACGGGCAACAAAGTGACAAAAAAGTTAAAATAAAAAATTAGCAAAAATGGGAAAAATTTGTTAACAGTGGCTAAAATGTGGCAAAATGGGCAAAAGACCCAAACACTGGCACAAAATAGGATAAAATAACAAAAAAATTGTAAAAATCTGTGACAATTGGCTAAAAGCAGAAATTGGTTAAAGTGGAAAAATACAAAGGGAAAAAATTGCAATAAGCAGGAAAATGGTTATAGATTGCTAAAATTGAAAGTTGCAAAAATGGGTGCCAAGTGGCTAAAAAGCAGATAAAATGTGCAAAAATTGCTTAACATGGCAAAAGACACTGCCAAAATGGGCAATGGGGGCAAACATGGGAAACACTTGGCAAAAAATTGGCTAAAATAACAAAAGGACGTAGCAAAAATTGGTTACAAGTGGGAAAAAAGTGCAGAAATGGTCAAAAGGGGCACACATGGGCAACAGTGGCAAAAATTGGCTTAAATAGAAAAAAAAAAATCTAAATATTGGTTGAAGTTGAAAAAATTAAAGTTGCCAAACTCGGAAATATGCAGCCAAAATTAGCTAAAAATAGCAAAATAGATTTTAAAAATGGAAATAAAAAAGGTAAATGTAATATAAAGAAATCAAGGAAAGGGGCTACAAATGGTTGAAAGTGTAAAAAAAAAAAAAAAACAGATTAAACTTGGCAAAACGTTCCAAAAATGGAAAGTGGGTGCCAAGTGGCTAAGAAACAGGAAAACGTGGTTAATAATGGCAAAAACGTGACCAAAAAGTGGAAAAATCACCAGGAGGAGCAAAAATGGGCAAAAATAGCAAAAATGTGTCAAAAATAGCAAAAGAAGTAGCAAAAATTGATGACAAATGGCAAAAGATTGGCAAAAAATTTGATAAAATTGGCAAAAATGAATTGGCATAAAGGTGGTGGGGGGGTAGGTGGGCAGCCAGCCCTAGCCAAGAACAAAGGTATGGTGTTTTTGGTTTGTCCATCAGAAGTTATACGGCCCACTCTTGTGAGAACAACATCTGAAGAATGCTTTAAGGAATTTTCTTCAAATTTTGCACCAATATCCCCTATACTTTGGGTAGTTCTACAAGCACAAACCATCCTTACCCACCAAAAACACTTATTCAGGAACAGCAACTTTTGCATATATAGTGCTTTTTTTTAAGACTTGCTCAATGTTTGGCCCAAGGCCGTGTGCTAATGTCAGCCCACAAGATACCACCAAAACCTCCTAAACACACCCATGGACTGCTGAAATACTCACTCCCATGCAAAGTAGTGTCCGTTCAGGGAAAGAGAGAGGGAGGAAGGCATAAACACAGATGTCTTTTGGCAGCCCAAATCCTAATTAGCACCAGGAGATTCATCTAATCAAAGGGTTGCCAGCCCCATCATTAAGGCTAAAACACACACTGCTCTCCTCACATACCAGAACAGAACAATGGGAAACAGAGGTACGCTGTCACGCTGATGAATGGCTCTTCCCACAGGTCTCATTAAATCACAGAAGGGCACTTCCCAGGCCGTTGGAAGAGTTAAGCAGGGTGAAAAAATCTTCTCACCCCTTCTGCCTGTCTGTTTTGACACTTATACCATCGTTTTTCTCCAAAGCTGAGTGTCAAAATAATACCACCCCCCCCCCCCCGAAAAAAGTGCGCTTTCAGGCTTTGACATATAGGCTAATCCCAATTCAAGCTGAATCTGCCTGGTTTTGAGGATACAAGTCGTATCTCATTCAGACAACTTAGCCCTGCGGGGGGTTGGAATGACTTAGACTACATGACGTACCCAGCTGGCTGGAGATACCGGTGTCTTAAGGGGAATTTGGGACCCAGTTTAATCTTCCAGTGAATGTAGGATCAGCTTACGACAATGGGAAACATCCTTTATCTCTTTCTGACCACCCATGTGAGTTGTCATCCCTGGTTTCAGGCTGCTGAAACAGGTACGATGCCATTTAAATTTTAAGAAAGTGATGTCAGGACACGTTCTTTGAAGAACAAATAGAGTTCGAGAGAGGATAGATTCCATTGATTGGCTGGTGTTAGAGGTAAAAAGCCAAGGTTTGTTGGTTTTCGATGCCAGGTTGTCCATTTATCTATGCATTTGGCCTATGTAGGTATGTCCATACATTCAAATATGTCATTCTTCTTCTTCAAACTTTGCATAAATGTCCACTCTGACTCTAATATCCACTTACTGGATTTTGGAAATCACTGATCAAAGGGCCTGATGTCCATTAGGGGTGTAAATCACCTGTGTCATCACAATACAATATGATAGTGATATTTTGGACAACCATGTGATATTTTCCGATATCACAAAATCTGCCATGATACGGTTGCCTCCAATATTTTTTTATAGACACAGGCTTGAAATTCCAGTCTATAATGCTCTTTAAAAGTGTAGTGAACCTCCCACCACTAGAGGCTGCTGTAGCTTCAGTTAATGGCCATTGCCTTCCTGTCTGAGCTCTCAACTTTAGTTAAAAGAGGCCACATATAGAAGCACGACATTAATCTGCAAAGAGGATCGAAGGCTGGCGATGCTAGCTGCTAATGTTAGCCACGCTGAACAGAGTATATCAGACTCACATCATACCCACTGACACGATGACCCTGTGAGGAATTTGACTGTTTCTAAATACTTTTTGAGACTAATAAGTTAGACTCAATTTAACTTGGCATTTAGCCAAATGGGAAGATAGATGCCTAGGAATATCCCTACATCTAATGCGAGACATCGGTTTCAATCAGTGTATCAAAGGGGTCACACAGCCATGGACTTTTCACTCCGTTTATCTGTAGAGCCTGTATGAGACTCCACTAGCACTACTTCAGCCTTTAAGAGGAAAGAGTGTTTTCTTATCTGTAAACAATCTCATAAGGCCCTTGTACACTGATAAAAATGTTGTAGTCTACGGAATAAAGTGAGAGGCCCTCCCTGCAGTTGTCTCTGTCCGACATACACAGTGGAGAGAAGAGTGGATACTCTCTTTATCGCTGCAGCTAAGTGTTAGCAACTGCCATTAACTACTACCCTGTTGGGATATGCTGTTTTTTAGAAGCTGTCAGCAGGCATTTCAAAATAAAAGTGAAGCTTAAATTACAATTTTGGAGGTCATAGGTCAGCAGTCCAATTCATGGGGTCTCATGTCCCCAGTTTGTGACTGCAATATCTCGAGAATGCTTGAGGGATTTTCTTTAAACTTAGCCCAAATATCAACACCAACTCATTGATGAAGTAATGTCATTTTGGAAGTCATAGGTCAAAGGTCAAGGCCACAGGACCTTATTTTCTTAACCTACTTGCAATATTTTACGGTTGCTTCGCAAAAACTTTGCACAAATGTCTTCTCTGACTTAAGGGATTGCATAATGGTGGTGGAAGGCCAAGGTGACCTAGTGGTTCTTCTACATCCATTCAGTTTATGCTTGAAAGGCTGGATGACCACATGGGCTTGTTGGGACACTTTCCCTGAGTCTATAGCCTTCCAAATATTTCAAACACAGTGTGCTTGATTTGTGGTAATTATTGGTTCTACTGGCATGAAACCTTATTTTCAGCCTTGTTATATAACTTGAGTTAAAAAGATGTTATAAACATTTGTCTAGATTTTGCTAAATCCTTTAAAAAAATTGAGTTTTAGCCCATATCCACAAATGTATAGATATAAAGGGACCCTGGACTTTTAATTTTCCAATTTTAAGGGGTTTCTTTACGTTTTCTTCCTCTTTAGTAGATCAAATCTACTGTTATATAAATGAAAAAAGTCAGAATGCAAAAATCTAAAAACAATAAATAGAAATATGGGAAGATAAAGGTAGAAAAGGGGGATAGAAGAGAAAAAGCAGGATGGGGAATCTTTTGAGACAAGCAAAGTGGTTGCAGAGAGGAAGACTCCAAAAGAGGTGAGAGGTCCTGACACCAGCCAATCAGGTGGACAGCTCTGGAGCAACAAGCCATAGCAGGTGGAAAAACACCGCTCGCTTTGCATGCTGGACAACCGCAGCTGAGTGTTGAGGCTGGCATGCAAAGCACACCCACGTGACGGTTCAGACTCCTGCAAAGACAAACCGTCGCTTACATAATTCAACAAAACGTCAGGCACCATGTCCGTCTCAGAGCTGGCTTTGTTATGTCTTTACTGGACTCTGTGATACCCTGAATGGGACCTCTGGCCAAGATAACGCCCTTTTACAAGACTTTTACAAAAAGCACACACTCTTAAAAAGTCAACAAGGCCTGTTTTGGCGACTCAGCTGTGCTCTCCACCAATGACTGCCTCGCTTTATAAACTATCCAACCAGTTTCAGAGCACGCCGCGTCCTTGCGGCTGTCACCACCAAGAGCTTAGGGCTGTGATTGATGACTGGCTTCGGATGACAACAACAAGCAGCGGTGTTTACTCAGGGCAAATTGCCCTTGTCTCTCTCCCACCTTCTATCTCTTTCTCTCCTCCCCTCTCTTTTGCTCGTTCTTCAGAGGGAGATGGTCCACATGGCCAGATCTCTGGTTTCTGGATGGCTATGAGTCCCTCGGGGTGGGATTAGCCTCCCAGACTGACAGCTAAACAAACAACTAGGCCAAGGCTGGTCTTCCTGCTTGCCAAGGCTGCCTAGCAACAGGTAGGCAATAAGATGGGATGCAACGCTTGGTATGTCAAATCCAATGAGGGCTATAAAACGCCTAGACATGGAGTGTATATGTGGCTATTACTGAAGAGCCAATGGATGTACAAATATGTGAGCAGGCCCAGTGATTAAACACATTGTGGTTCACGTAGGGAGGAAGTAACCAAGGCAACTGACAGGCACTGAAAGCCTTTACATACTTTTGCATACAGAGATTCACTGCAGTTTATTTTACATGTCATTTAAAAACATGGAACTGAAAGAAACAACAATATTCCTCTGACATAAACAACATCCATCCTTCCCACATCTGATGGCACTGTTGGCAACAATGACCGAGCTGATGGAAGCCAGAGCCAGGGCTCCCAACAATACGTACTGGTCCAAATACATAAAGCTATGACTGGATTAGGTTAAAAGTTGGGGTAAGTCTTTGAGTCATGGTAAGTCACTTTGAAAGCCTACGCTTACAAAAAGACTCTTGAAATCACTCCAAAAAGCCAAGATATAGCCCTTCGCCTGACCCCAAATAACATTAAATACACAATTAACACAAAATACACAATTAGGCATGCTTTTGAGGCCCTGTTAGCTGGCTTTGTTAAACTTATGCTAGCTGTTGGGTCTTTCTTGCACTCAAAGAAAATGTTTTTCTTGAGAAGAGATAGAAAAATGCCTTATTCCCAAGTAACTTTGGTAACTTTGGACTTGCATATTGTTATTTATATCTTTTCCACTTTTAAAATTCATTAAAGATAAGGTAAGGTTGGCAGTACATATTTAAGTTTGTAGCCATGTCCATAAAATTTTAGGCATGTAGGACGCTACGGGTATATCCCGGGCCCAAATCCCAATCCAGGGTGTGGGTGGGAGGATGGCGGCCCAAGTCAAGCTTGTCACATGTGTGTTGCTCGTAAACCAAGGTCAAACTCGACAGCATCTCTTTTGTCCGGGCCTTTTCACCCCAAGCAGTTTTTGGGCATTTGGGGCATCCACATCATGACCGAGGGTTCATGGCCACCCTATGTGCCCAGCCTCTAAACCTAGGCCATGTTTACTCGCCACATCCAGCCCTTACTTCAACCTTAAGGTGTGGACTTTGTTACATTTTTATCAGACTATTTTCCCATGCCCCTGGTAACATGCAAGAACATCCGGAGCCTGACAGGGGTTTCGCCCTCAGGCAGGCTTGCTCGCCACATCTACGCCTTACTTCAGCCTCAATTTACAGTCAAAGTGTGCCTTAAAGTTCTGCACAGTACTGCAAATACATTATTATGCGTTTGAAAAAGCTTGACTTGCTGTTCCCTACAGTTTTAAAACTAAGTTTAGCTAACGTTTCCTAATTAACCAACTTGGTGCTAATAAACTGTCTTCTGAAAGTAGGGTTATTGGTTTATATCTTGCATGTAGGATATTTACAATGTCCATACTGGTTCTCTTATCTTTTCAAGTAATGGTATCTGCATGCATCTTGCAGCATATCTTTTCCACTTTTCTTGCCCTATTTTAATAAACACTAAACTTCAAAGTGTGTGACTATGGTTTAAGCTAGGCTTAACTAATTGTTGCCTAGAGTTGACATTTTGCTTGAGCATTTGATTCAGGGCTGTTAAATTGTCTTTTCAATACAATTTTTAAACTCTTTCAACAAACAAGGTTCTGAATGTCTTTAAATATGCTGTAGCAGTCCATTGGTTCATTTTTGCTGGCTGTCAAGAAAGCCAGGACTGCCATTTCCACTTCCAGCCTGTCTTCTTAACCCTTTACCTACTGACTCAGCGCCGGCGCTGTGTTTTATATGTCCAGAGTATTATTAGCGTAACTCTGTCAAAGTTTGTCCGATCAGAAAAATTCCAATGGTGTTGGAAAGCTGAGAATTGTGGGCATGCGCACATATATGGTTCATTACAGTACTCACAACCATATGACACAGGCATTCATAGCAAAACACCAGAAGTATCGCGAGACAGCTACACGGATTCTCAACACTGTAACTCCTCAAAAGTTTGCTCAATCTAAAAAATTCTAACGCTGACAGAGAGCTGAGAATCTGTGGTTTCCAGCAATATATGATATGTGGTATATATATTATGGTAATGTCGAACAGCCCCGCGAAAACAGCAGCTTTGGCAGAAGACGAGTGAGAAAGGAGAGTGAAGGAAGAGAGTAAAAGGAGAGCGAACGAGAGTGGTGTTTTGTTTTCAAAAATAGTGTTAGATAGTGGCATTTGTGCACGTCTGTCATGTGCAATAACAATATGTTACTTGAGAATGTTGAGAATGCATTTTTCCACCTTTATTTGCACTAATTTTCACATATCTTTTGCACGGTTTTGCACACCCAGAGTCCTAGACTCAAAAAATGACTGGTGATTGTTCTAAACATGTGTAGGTTCACATTTCAAATGTCAAATCAAAACTTCATGAGCAATAACAAAATTTCTTCTCATAGAAGCCATGTAAAACAAATCCGTTTTTGTGTTTTTCTTCTTTTAAACTGCTGATAATTCCATATAATGTGCAATAATCATTAACCAGATGTTGAAAAGTCAAGTTCAAGTACTCCTGGGAAACGGGACCAAAGCTCTCAGACTTAGGGCATTTCCTGACTATTTTACAGTCATAATAACAAAATATGTCCAAATCACCATTTTTAGACTCAGTAGGTAAAGGGTTAATACTTCTTTTTTGCAGTGTAATCAAAAACAGGTTGTAAATGTCAATACATGGGCTTTATCAGTCCTTAAGCAAGCTTAAGCAGTTCATTGGTTCACTGTTGCCGCCCTTAAAACGGTCAGGATGCCACTGGTTCCAATCATCTATACTTAGCTAGCCTGTTTTTCATAAGGGACATATATGAGAAGGAAAAGAATGTCTTTTCCCCTGAAGACAAATACAATTCATTGCCATTCTGAAAAAGGGTTTTGATAAGAGCAAAATAATTCACTATCACGTTGTCCAGTTGTGGTGGAAAGTTGTATTAGACTAAAATATTTTCTTATGATATATTTAAATAGTTTTACCAGCAGTTTCGTGCCATTTATTTGTAACACGCTCTGTCTGAAAGAGCTTTTATTCAGCGTTGTGCCACAGTTTGATTGCATAACTCTCCTGAGCTCAAGTTTTTGCAGAGAAACTGACTTTAAATGGGGGGTTCAAGCAGGGCAAATCAAACAAGGCAGCTGTGACTTCTTCATGGAATTTGAGAAAGAGAAACAGAGCAAGAGTCATGAGATAAAGACAGAGAGAGAGAAAGAGAAAGAGTCGGTGGTGATTCCAGAGCAGAAAATGAGTGCCTGAGACTTCTCTTCCTTTCTTTTTTCTCCCTGCGGTTTGCCAAGCCGGATGGCAGCAGCGAAGCATGTCGGATCACTGTAAGGTGCTGTAACGGCTTCCCGATTTCGCCTCAAATGATGTGAAAGTCATTGCCAAGCCATGTGTGCTGGTGTGAGGCGAAAAAAATGACTGGCTCCTCTTCTCGCTGTTAATCAAACCTGGGGTGGCAGAGCGTTTTGCAGACGGAAGCCATACATAAAGATGTGCTTGTTCACCACGCTCCCCCCCCCCTCGCTCTCTTCGCCTCCCCCTTTCCTTTGCCTTTTTTCTTCTATACCACCTCCTCCTCTCTGCTTCTATCTCTGACGGGCCAGTCAGCAGAGCGTCAGACAAATGAATGCTTCCTCCGCGTCCTCTCTTTCATCAGTGCTTCCAACCTTTTCATCAACGCCCATAAAGCGCTTGCAGGCACCTATCACTGGCAATCGCCTCTCAGCTGTCTGAGTGATGAGACAGAGGTGGCAGAGTTCACTGAGCGCTCTTATGGAGGAATGGATGTTACTGGGTCACGGGGTCGCTCGCACATCTCATTACACAAGGTACACAAACCTGTGCACCTAACTTGGAGGACATGTGTTAGGGATGGGAGACATGGACCCAAAATCAGATCCTGATATTTTTAACCTGAATGGCAATTTGATATATATCTACATAGATTTATCTCTAAAGACATGACAAATGGTTCCCACAATACCAGAATAACAAACTTTAATATAATTCTAGTAAAAACGTAATTATATTGAAACCTGTTTGACTCAATGGCAACGAAAATAGAAGTTGTACACATCAAATATTGGGCAATTTTTTATGTTCATGATCCAAAATGACACTTGATTATCCAAAAACACTGGTATCATCTCTGTATATTTAGGTTCTGGTATTAAAAACCACTGAAACATTTACAAGAGAAAGTAGTGTCTAAATTGCACAAATACATTGGTAATACTTGGAAAGGAATTAAACTGGAGGGCAGGTGGGATCTGACAAAAATGACAAAAAAGTTGTCATGAACAATAAATACCACGGAATTCTGGTTCAAGACTATCAGAAAAGAGTGGGCAAACCTTTTATAACCTGCCTAAATTGCGCAAATATGTTGCCAACATTCGGAAAATTGTGTAACTAGTAAGGAGCAAGGCTCTAAAACCAAAGCGACATAAAGAGAAGTCCAAAACATCTTACACTGGGTGAGACTGGGCAATGTTTTGTTTTTTATCATCAAAAATTGCAGGCGAATTCCTCAACACCCTTCAAATTGCCCAAATACAGTGGCAACTATAAGAAAAGTGGCTGAAACTGGCAAGAAACAAGGCTCTGACACCATCACAACCCAAACAGAAGTCTTAAACAACCAATATCCTGCAATTTTTGTTTAAAATTATCAAAAATCGCAAGCAAATACCTGCACACAGATTGAATTGCAAAACTATGTTGGCAACAATAAGAGAAGTGGTTGGTACTGAGGGGAAGCAATGCTCTGAAACCACAGCAACCAAAACAGAAGTCCTAGACAACCATTATCTTGCCATTTAAGTTTGCAGTTAAAAAAATGTACACAGATTAATTGCAAAATTATGTTGGCAACAATCAGAAAATGGCTGGAACAGAAATGAAGCAATGCTCTAACACTGCCGCAACCTAAACAGACGTCCTAAACATCTTGTATCATGCTATTTCAATCTGAAATGATCAAAAATTGCTTGAAAACACCTTCAAACAGATTTAATTGCAAAAATATGTTGGAAACAATCAGAAAACTGTGTGGATTCAAACCACAGCCAAGACAGAAGTCCTAGACAACCAATATCATGCCATTTAAGTTTGACATGATCAAAAATTGCAGGTAAGCACCTGCACACAGATTAATTGCAAAACTATGTTGGCAACAATCAGAAAATTGAGGTGTCTGAGACCACAGCACCATTAACAAAACTCATATGGTGCACAAGTAGTCCTATAAAATTACAGGCAAACTTCTGCACATATTCTAACTTGCACAAATACATTGGCAACATGAAGAGAAGGGGATTAAATTGGTGATGCACAAAAGTCTAAACACAGGAACAAAAAATGCAATTCAGCAGCGGTCTCTTTCTCTTTCTTTGTTTACAGTATAACAAATGATCATGAGAACATTTAAATAACACCAAAAGGTTCAAATAATGTTGATTTGATCATTCATGACAACTTCTATTTGAGGAAATTTTGCCAATTTTGTTGTACAATTTCAACAGTCCTCATGCTCTTTTTGGTCAAAAAGATATGACCAGTGATCATGAGTACATTCTGGTACCACCAATGATTGAAATAAAATAGATTTTAATCATTTCAGTATTTTCCAAAAAAAGAAGTATTTGACAACCCTTTCTTGTGGAAATGTTACCAATATTTTTGTGCAATTTCAACAGTGGCCTCCCTCTCTCTTTTGGTTGAAACTATTACTGAGGTTCACGAGTACAATTTGATACCACCAATAATACAAACAACGTACATTTGATCATTTTGGTATTTAAAATAAGAAGAAAAATGGACAACCTCTACATGTGGAAATGTTGCCAACATTTTTATGCAATTTCAACAGTGCTATTTTGATTAAAAGTATAACAGATAACCATGAGTACCTTTTGATACCACTATTGATTCAAATAAAGTAGCTCTGATCATTTTCTTATATTTACAAGAAAAGAAAAAATGGACAACTTCAATCTGTGGAAATGTTGCGAACATATTGGTGCAACTTCAACATGGTCTCTTTAATTCTTTTGGTTACAAGTAAAACAGATGATCATGAGGACATTTTGAAACTACCAATGATTCAAATAATGTAGATTTTATCATTTTGGAAATGTATAGAAAATAACAATTTTCAAACCTCTATTTCTTGGAAATGTTGCCAACATTTTTGTGCAATTTCAACAGTGTTGTCTTGGTTTAAACTATATCAGATGACCATGAATACATTTTGAACCACTAATGATTCAAACAACATAGATTTTATCATTTTGGAACTTTAAATAAAAAGAAAAAAAGACCACCTCTCTTTCTTGAAAAAGTTGCCAACATTTTTGTGCAATTTCAACAGTGGTTTCTTGGTTTAAACTATAAGAGATGTCCATAAGTATATATCTAAACCACTAATGATTCAAATATTGTAGATTGTATCATTTTGGAAATGTATAGAAAATAAAATATGCCATCCTTTATTTTTTTTTAAATGTTGCCAACACTATTGTGCAATTTCAACAGTGGTTTCTTGGTATAAAGTATAACAGACAACCAATAGTACATTTTGAAACCACTAATGATTTAAATAATGTAGATTTTTATCATTTTGTAACTTTACAGAAAAGAAAAAAAATGACAACCTCTATTTTTCTGAAATGTTGCCAACATTTTTGTGCAATTTCAAAAGTAGTTTCTTGGATTAAACTATCACAGATGGGCATGGGTACATTATGAAATCACTAATGAATCAAATAATGTAGGATTTTATCATTTTGGAACTTTAGAGAAAAGAAAAAAATTGACAACTTCCATTTCTTGGAAATGTTGCCAACATTTTTGTGCAATTTCCACAGTGGTTTCTTGGTTTAAACTTTTAAAGATGACCACAAGTACATTTTAACACCACTAATGCTTCAAGTAATGTAGATTTCATCATTTTAGAACTTTAAAGAAGAAAAATTTGCCAACCTATATTTTTTTGGAAATGTTGCCAACATGTTCTTGCAATTTAGTTCAAGGAAAAAGGTTCAACTGCACTGTTTTATAAGTGAAAACAAAAGATGTCCAATAGTAGGGGTTGAGGACGTTTGTTTTTGTTTCTTAGGTATTAAGAAGGTTTTAATGGGGTTTGAGATTTACTAGCATCATATCAAAGTTTATAATTTATGTATTGCGACATTGGTTTGTTATTTCTCAGGTTGAAAATTTTTGAGATTTGACTTCTGTTCCACATCTCCCAGTTCTAACATGTGCTCAGCCTGATCCCAAGAGATTGCTTTGTACAAACCAGGTACAATGACAGAATGCACCTGTACCTCCTCCCCTCCCCCTGCTGTAAACAGGCGTGCATCTTTTCCAAATAACAACCTTGTGCCTGAAAAACACTCCGAAGCGTCCACCAGAGATGCAGCATTGTGCACCGGCGCACAAAGGCTTCCTTTCATGCCTGGCTGCGCCACGGGCCAGGCCATGTCAAATAGATTCCACTTGGCATCCATCTTCAAGATCTTCTGACTGCTATCGGGGGTTAGAGGCGAGCAAAACAACGCTGCGAGAAATCAATTTCATATTCGACATCTGAGCGTCATGAGGTAGCACGGGCCCCGCTGGAGCACTCTGAGGATGTCTGGAAATTAACTGCAGCCATAAAACACTGCTGCTTTATTGTATGAATAAAACAAACTATTAGGAATGACGCTGCTGTGTCGTTTAGGGTGATACTGCGGCGCTACTTCCACTCCCGTCCATCATATTTTGAGAGGCTTTGTGCAAAATGGTACACACGTCAGTTTAAGTAAAAGGGAATTAACTGAATTTTTCTTTGGAGAGCGTCCAAACTTGATTTCCCTGAATTCGGAGTCTCATGCTCGCAGTTGATGTGACATTTTAATAAAGGCGCAGGCGTGGAACGAAGACGCCACCAGGAGCTCTTTGGAGACAAATAAGATTAAGTCCCACTTTGTCCTTCCTCCTCCTGCTCGCAGAATACTGAACTGTGCCCGTTACAGGATTGATTTAATTTTAATTTGCATAAAATTACATCAAATCGAGGCAAGTAAAAGGTCACGGGGAGCTGGTTGCTTCTATTTTAGACTCTTATTTTAGGAGTCATCCTCTCTGGTGCTCCGCAAAGCAAAGAAAAGTGACTCGGGGAAAAAAGCCGTTACCTGGCAGCCACATCAGAAGGGAGCATAGTGAGGGGAACGCACAAGTCCAGAGCTTACACAACAGCCCTGCAGAGATCAAAAATCCATACTGTGCTAATTCTATAAGAGGAAAAAAGAGAAAGAAATGGAGGAACGAGAGATGGAGGAAGACGGAGACAGGAAGGAGGGGGCCTGTTGGCTGCGATCCCCAGATTGCTTGCTGTGTGAGAAAGCAGCTGTGGCCTACTGAGGATTACATAACAAACGGAGACACATTGCGCTGGCGTGCACATATGCAGACATAGGCATGCATATAGATATTCTGAATTTCAGCAGCCCTGTCTTTTTCTTCCGACTACTTTGTTCTCCCCTTGTCATGATTTCTCATAAAAAGGTCACATTGCCACCATATCTCTCCAATCCTAATTGGAATCTTCACAGCTGACGAAGGTGCAACTTTTATTTTGGAGGCCTCAGAAAAATCAAGCCTTCGTCTTTCTTCTAGAACTCAGGACATCATGCCCCGACTACTCTCGCTGTCTATCTGCGTGTGGACGTCGCTCCTGGGGGGTTTCGAGCCCACCGGACTGTGAAATGCGAAACCCTGCAGCGGGGAGAATGTGCGTGCTCTGCAACTTCCTCCACCTCTACGCTCGTCAGCCACCCACCAACTCCCCCCCCCCCGCCTGTCCCTCAGACGGAGCTGCTGCTGCTGCTTGGCAAATGTGCGTGTTATCGAGTGGCGAGCAAGAAGTGGATGTAAGTGGATGCATCTGAGCGCGCCGGCTTGCATATGGAGGTCACGCCGGAGCGCCCCTACTGCTCCTTCCACATTTAGAAACAGAAGTAGCGCAATCCACATATAGAAGCCCCTAATGCACCTTACAGCAACATACAGACATTATGCTCGAATGGGCATCAAGCACTCAGTCTACATGTGTGTACATGTGAGTGCATTGAGCCCCTGAGGGTTAATATATGTGCTGGAGGGTATGGAGTATGTCCTGGGGTCAATGACACACAGCTATTTGTGGTGTCCGGTTACGTCCTACCCATCAGGGTCAAGTGCTGTGGATAAGGGCATGTCATCAACATAGTGTGAACGCTTTGGAAAATAAATCAAATCAATCAGTACAGCTGGGCCATAGCACTTTGAATTTGTATCAAAGTTTTTTTAATTTCTTTCAATTTTCTGATATGGCTCTTTCATAATAAAAACTGTTTAACAACATACCAAGTGGGGACTTGACATGCATTCATCATCAAAATAACTTGACTTTTGCAGAGTAATTAGCTGCAAGCACATACAGTTACAGTGTTTACAACTATTTCTTTGACTACGATCAGAGCCACAGCCATGTTCTCTGAAAAATCAACTATTTGTGATGTCCTGTTACGTCCTACCCATCAGAGTCAAGTATTGTAGATAGAGGCATGTCATCAACATAGTATAAACACTTTGAAAAACCATCAAATCCAGCAGAGGAGCTGGGCCATAGGAATTCAAATTTGCATCACAGCATTTCGTTTTTCTTTACGTTCTATTTTCTGATATGGCTCTTTCATAATAAAAGCTATTGAACGACATACCAAGTGGGGAGTTGACATGCACGTATCATTACAGCTGCCTCCTGACCATGATCAGAGCCACAGCCAGCTTCTCTGAATAATCAGCTTTTGTGGTGTCTGGTTGCTTCCTACCCATCGGGGTCAAGTGCTGTGGATAAGGGCATGTCATCAACATAGTGTAAACGCTGTCAAATCAAGCTAGGTAATAAAACGTCAAATTCAAATCACCTTATTTTTGTCTTTGAAGTTGTTTAAAGTTTGATTTCACTCCTGCCAAGTTCTGCTAAGCTGCTACTGAAAATAAATGTTCTGATATGGCTTTTTCATAATAAAAGCTTTCAAAACAACATACCAATTGGGGACCTAACATGCATTTATTAATGAATTAACTTGGCTTTTGCAGAGTGTAAAAACCGGACAAGTGCATGGAGTTAAAGCATTTACAACTGCTTCTTTGGCCACCATCAGGGCCACATCCCACTTTCTCTAAATTATCTTGGACTTAATGACAGATGGTGATTCGTGGTGGTCCTCAATGCTTTTGAAAAAGCAGTAGAACAGCGCCATAATACTTCAAATTTATATTGCATTTTTTTTTCTCTGTGCAGTCTCTGCATGTTTGGTTCTTCATATTTTGTAGCTTGTAACTCAATCTGTGTTTTTAAGTTTCATTTCTCTCCTGCTGAGTTGTGTAAAGCTGCAACTGAAAATAACCAAATTCCTGATGTGGCCCTTTCATAATAAAAGTTACTGAACGGCATACCAAGTGGGGACTTATCATACATTTAGCATTTAATTAACTTGGCTGGAGTTCCAGTATTTAAAACTACGTCTTTGACCACCATCAGAGTCACATCCCACTTTTTTTAAGTCTTGGACTGTCCACTTTCTCCACAAACATTAACTCCACCAGTAGTGGCAAAAATGGCAAATGACAAACTTTGACAGACAAAATTTGCAGGGTAAGGTGGACTCCAGAGATGTCATTATGCAACCCTGGGATTTTGGGTTGAGGTGTGCTTTTGAGGTTGATAAAATACTTGCTTTGTGCCTTCTACAAGACCATGTATCATCATTCGCCTGCTTAGGTCATACTTTATTTAAAAAAAAAAAAAAAAACATCTGTTAAATTTACTAGTAGCAGCAGAATGCAGAGGTTTTCCTGGATACTCAGATAAAGCACCGTAAGTCTACCTTAAAGGCTCAGATAAATGCACGTCTATGCCAGCAATAACTGCACTGCAGAGACAAAATCACTGATGGCATTGATATTAGTTTCCCGCCCGACACTATCAAGCTGGAATCCAATCCAGATGTGTCGTCTTTTATATTCCTGAATTGGCTGATAAATGTTTGGCAAGAGCGAGATTTTACTGCAGGGAAAGCCTGTTTACAAAAGAGCCTAAGAAGCGGCCAAGAAAACAAACAATTTCTGTTGGTATTAAGATGCAAAGTAACACGTGTACACTGTGCTTTGAAGGGAAATGGGCTCAACATATAATGAGTAAGTTATGACCAGCTCTGCTTGTTCCAAATCCTGCTCAGCCCTGCTGTTTATTCCAACTCTGAACAACCAACTGTACTGGGATTTGGACAAGAGACAGCACCGTTCAGTTTGGCACTATTTAGCTCAATAATGGAACAAACAGCAGCCACAAATGTCGACACTTTCTCCCCCCTTTTTTCTCTTCTCCCCATCCCCCTATAAGCGCCTGAATCATGCCTCACAGACACCAACAGGGGACACAGTCATCATTCTTGCCATCGCATCTCAGGGAGCCATTTAGGGGCCGACTACAACGGCCTCCTATCTCGCCATCAGACCACCATAAAAGCATCAGATTCTAAATTGTGCCCAGAATACAGAAGGGGGGGATAGCGGCTCTCGGGCCGGAGGCAGAGCTTTTAAGGAGAGCCACAACTCATAATTCATGTATTCAGGAGGGCTCGGTGGCATCTTCATGTCGCTACAATGAACACGAGGATCGCTTTGCCAAGAACATCTCTGCTGTGCTGCGGTCGGGAAAGCGAGAAGGGGGGTATTTCAGAGTGTGGGGCAAGTTATAATCCTTGTGCTCACATTGACACAAGGCAATCTTCTTACTCCAAATATGGCGTGTTTGATGTTGATTCTTATGAATCGTTACGAGACAAAGGACTCCAAATGCTAAGGAAAAGCCTTTAAATCAAAAGAAAGTGTCGGTCAACTCACTTCAGTGAGAATTCTGCTTAGAAATAAAGCAACAATAGAACTAGGGTTAGTTCATAGTTCGTCATAGACACTGCTGGGGGAAAACTGACCTATTGTTTTCCAGAGGCCAATCAGTTTAGTCCACATTGAAGGCAAGTTCAGTAGGATTTTTTCTGTAAATTACGTGAAAAGTAACTTGAAATGGCTTGAAGGCAGGGGTGTCCAAACTTTTTTCTATTGGGGTCCACATGTAGAATAGGGGTGGGAGAAAAAAATCGATACAGCATAGGATTGTGATATTTTGTCTGGTGATATATCGTATCGTCTTGTCCACCAAGTATCAATTTTTTCAAATTAATTGCTAATATGAACTCAAGTCTGTGATAATGGAAAAATAAAATCAATTGTTTGGACAGCTGTTTGTCCAGTGTGGTCGGCAGAGGTGATGGTCATAGAGCAGGAGAAAGTTAGTACAACAAAAAGGAAGGACATTCGAAATGCAAGCAGGGCATGAATGAGATGGACATGACACATTAGGTTTGCAAGAAGTGCTACATGAAAATAAAAAAACTGTGGAAATAAGACAAAAACAAGAGCAACACGAAAGTTTAAGGTGCTAAACAGTTGAAAATATCCCAATATATGGTATCACAATACTCACTGTATCGCAAAATGTTTAAATCGCAACAATATCAAATCGCCACCCAAGTATTGTGATAATATCGTATCATGGGCCACTAGTGATTCCCACCCCTAATGTAGAAATATATAAGGATGGTGGGGCCACTTCCATATGCGGATAGTTGATGACCCTGGTTAGCAACTGTTGCCTCCGCCCCTGGAACATCATTGGTGCTGCTATTTGCTGCTGTAATCAATTAGGGTGTTATAAATTACAATATCTTTATCATTTTGGTATTGTGTCACAATTCAGACCTTTAAAAACAGCATTCAAACTTGTCAAAATGTTTGTTTACAGTATTAGCATGATTGCACTGCCTTGTGCTGAATTTAAGAAGAGTAATACAGTTTGGCGAAGGCTTCATGCTCTTTTGAGGGCCATATTTTATTTAATTTAAATAATTTGGGGGGGCTAATCATAAATAGGTGGCAGGCCACATTTGGCCACCGGGCCATAGTTTGGACACACCTGCTTTCAGGTCTGAAAATAAGTTTGATTTTATTGACTTTAAATTTGTTATTTTGACTTTTAAGGCTATACCCACCAATGTGCCTCGAATGTCATGTTTTACTTTGAAAAACTTGAAATATCAAATGTGACTTTTTCTCAATTCCTTTCAACTCATTTATTTACTTTTTTCAATCCGTAGCAAGATTGTTTTTTTAAGTGTTCAAGCCAAATCATAACATTTTATCTACCTGTCAATTTTTACATCCCTTCAAAATACAAGCAGTTTTTTAAACCTTAAAAAGACGCAAAGTACCCTTAGATCTAGCCAGTTCATATTACAAAATAAAAGCATGGTGAGGAAAATTTCCATGAGGAATTCTATTAGCTTTAACTTGGTCTCTCATGCAGAGAAATTGACTAAACGTGAACTCCAACAAAGTGTTAATGCTGTCACATAATCTTCAGTGAGTCATTTTGTACTTACGCTCCTGCAAATTTCTTAATGTAAAGTAGTGTTTGACAGCGTATTTGACAGATAAAAGCACTTTGTAGCTGTCTTCTACCTCTAGGTCTTGGTTTCAGGCCACACTGGTGTAGCAGTGCAGCATTTATTAAAAAAAAAAAAAAAAAAACAGGCCTTATGGTCAACATCATGGGTGCTGGTGTAGCTTAGTTGGTGGAGTGGGTGTCCATATGCAGAGGGCACTGGTCAATTCCTGATACCAGCGCTTTCCTCACTCTCTCTCCCGCTTTGTTTCCTGTCCCTCTTCACCTGTCCTATCACAATAATGGCAAAAAGCCCCAAAATGATCTGTAAAAGTCATCATTAAGGTACAAAATATATTTGGGTTAATCAAACTCAGCAAAACTGGCACGTTTTCCTACAAAATAAAAGCAGACAACACCCTTGCTTAAGAGTAAAACTCTCCGATTTAAAAGCTGGTTAAACTCCACTGCTATTCCAAAATGGACGTTGTCTTTGGCAGAATAAAGCCTAGACAGACCGTCAAAGAAAAACTGACATTTCCAGCCTCCACACACACGGAGATAAGAGCTTTCCCAGCCTTCTGCCTGCACATGCAGCAGCTCCTCTCTCTCTTCCATTTGCATTAGGTATTGATTTTGATATGCAGGCTGTGGGTGAGAAATAGGGAGAGACAAGCACTGCATATGGTACACGTAGGCCTGTGCAATTTAAAAAAAAAAAAAAAAAATCCACTGACAGCGAAAGGCAAGGGAGGGAGTTGGGAGACTTGTTATGAAAAGATGCGTCGGTGGCTAACAGTAGGATGCCAATTAGGCTGCTTGGCCACAACGAATGGATCCGCGGTCACGCACCGGTTTCTCTCTCTCCTCTCCATTTCCCCCCTTGTCATTCCTCCCCTCCTCCTCCCTCTTCTTCTCCTCTCTTTTACGCATGGAGCAGAGAAGTGGGGAAAAAGCTCCTATTGCATGAACAATACCGGCATCAAATTTCCATGCAATGATTTTTTTTTTTGTTGCTCGGTCAGTCGAGTGCAGCGTGGAAAGCATCACGACCGACAAAAGTAGCAGCTCTGCAGGTGGGATGAATAGGAAAATTAAGGAATATTCAGTGAAAAACTGCAGACTGAACTGAAGAAGAGGAGGGAAATTGGAGTTTAAGGCTGATAAACCTCATAAAATCAACAATATAAAACATTTTCACACCAGAAGATGCATGTGCACTAAAAAAAGATGCAATAAAAGCACGAAACAAGCTCACAGATCTTGAAAAATGGGCAGATTTGAACCAAATTTGCACAAGAAACACCACACAAGCATAATTCAACACTTTCCTCTGTGCCATTTCAGTTGATATAAGTAGAAGTGCGTGGGGAATAGAAGAGGAGCAATGAAGGTGGGCTGCATGCCCCTTAATTAAGCTCAGATATGACGAATGAGGGGCTGTTACATAAAAGATGGCTGCTCGATGCAGATTAAGTGCCACTCAGGTGGATTTCTGCAGGAAAAATTGACGGACAAGACCTCATTGTCACAAAAACTGCAGATTTTGAGAAATCTTGCAATGGAAAAGTCAACATTTCTACATGTATCAGCATCGTTTTAACATCAAATTTCACACTTTCCAGGATGCTGTTTAAAAAAAGTGTGTTTTTTGGGCTTAAATCTGGACAATTGTGAGCTAAATTGTGCCATCTTGCTTTGAAATCTAAATTAAACACAGTAAGAAAGGCCAACATGGACTATCAGTCCAGGGATTTCAAGCAATTTTTGCACCAGAATTGCTCAAAAGACAGCATCTCTCCATGCATCAGCATCATTTTAACATTGTGCAGGTGCAACATCATGCTTTCCAGCATGCCAATGTTTGCTGATACGAAAAATATGTGTTTTTTGTGTTTTCTCTACCTCAAATATGTAAAATTAAGAGAGTCTTTTCAGGGGAATTGTGATAACTTGCTTTGAAAGCTGAAGTAAATGTCATTTTGGAGGAACATTTGGGAACATCAGTTCAAAAAAGCTGATTTTAAGCTATTTTTGCACCAGAAATGTTCAAAAGGCGGCATCTCTGCATACAAAAGCATTATTTTAACATCGTATGCATGTAAAACAATACTCTAAAGATGCTTTTTATGTTGATGTTAAAAAGGAACGTGTTTATAGTGTGCATTTGGTCTGAAATATAGAAAATTTGGTGACTATGTAGTGAAATTGTGCAGATTGGCGTTGAAAGTAGGGATGTACATTTCAATGGAAATTACTCTCCAAAAGTCACTTACATCTATTGGAAGAAAATCTACAGTACTGCACATCCCAGTTCATTAGCTTGATGCTAAGACATAATGGGAATTGCCATTAAGAGGCTAAAAGAGTTAGCATTTAGTTTTTCATTATGCTACATTATTGAAGAAACAACCTCTTTACTAAACAATAAGGAGTAAAAGGAGATTTTTTTATTGATTCTTAATGTAAAATGGGAAGTTAAATCAATCATTTCTTAAGTTGAGCGATTATAAGTTACTTATTAACTATACTGAAACACTTTCATTTTCGTTTCTCATTTAATGGTGGTTTTCAGAGTTCCTTTAAGGTCTTGTTTTATATCTGTAGTTAAATACATAGCTGTGGTCTGTGTTACAGTGTTTTATCAGTGTCTTTAAGTACAAACCAATCACCCCTAAAAGGATAGATAAAATCTTCCAATTTGAGTTTAACTACTAGCAAACAGCATTCAGTTGTGCTAGAGCCACCATCTGGAAATACGAGTGCATTACAACAAATGCTGGAACAACAAAAAAAATATGTTTAACATGAGATAAACATCAGTTTAAAACTTTGACTTTGTTTGAGAAATCAATAACAATTCAGACATTTGGACATCTTTACCCATCCCTAGTAGAAACTAGAGTATTTGTCTTAAATATGTAAATTAAGAGTTATAATTAGGTTCAAGTTCTAGAGGAGAATTTACAACCTCCAGATTAGGAATCCCAAAAAACCTGCAGATTTTAAGCAATTTTGTGCTTTCAAATTGCTGGCGTCAGGCAATAATCTCGCATCTCCACTTTTTATTTTTTTTCTTGTTTGTTTTTATTTACTTTTTTTTTCATCAATCAGTGCTTTTGGTCACACTTAACATCTCTCAGAGGGTTTATAAGTGTAATAAAGGATGCTGACTATGACTAAATGATATCTAATCATTTCACAAATACAGTGGTTTTTCCATTCCATAACAAGTGGTGATTTTGGAGATACAAGGTTTTAGTCTGATAGCAGCGACTCATTAAAAGACAAAGTTTGTGCACACATCAGCAAAGATTGTGCCAAATTTACCACAAGTTTTGTCATGTGGTAAACGACACAGCCTCCTTTGTATTACAGTGTGTGCTTGGCACCTCCCACTACCACAGCTCTCACTTTGATTTAAGTGAGGAGCAGAGAGAGGCACAAGAAGCGAGACAGCTAACGAAGATGATCAAAAGCTGCTAAAGAAAGCCCTGGAAGCACTATGGTTTTAGAAATTGGACCTTGATTGATGCAATTTAACAAAATTATTTTAGCATTTAAATTATGCATACAGTGGTATTCCTACTTATTTTGAACCTTCAGAATACTCATAGATGTTGTAATCACTGTTACCATGATTAAGAAGCCCTAGTTTCAAGTGTTTTTTGGTCTGAAACATGGAACTTAAGAGGGTTTAAAAGTTTCTGTAGGACAATTTGAGACATCAGGGTGGAGAATCTAAAAGAAATCAACTTTCAAAAGCAAATTTTGCACCTACAAATTTAAAAAATACAGGATTTTTACATGTATCAGTAACATTTTCTTAATATTAAATGCAACGTCGGCCTCCCAAGATCATGATAACAAGATGATCAAGATTTATGAATGAATGTCTGCAGGTGTAGACGTGTGGTAAATGGAGCACAGTGTCTTTTGCTTTGGCGCCTCCCACTGTAAGAGCTCTCACTCTGATTTAAGTGAGGAGCAGAGGAAGCCACAAAAAACGAGAGAGCTATGCCATGAATAAAGGGGGTATTTTTTTTATATCATTTTTATCTCCATATCAATCCAAATAGGCATTGTGATTAAAATTGTTGTTGCTAGGATCAAGCAGCCCTAGTTTCTAACAGCTCTCACTCCGATTTAAGTGAGGAGCAGAGGGAGCCACAAAAAATGAGCAAGCTGTGCCTTGAATAAAGGGGTATTTTTAATCATTTTTAGCTCCATATCCATCAAAACAAGCATTGTGATTAAAAGCATTGTTGCTAGGATCAAGCAATGCTAGTTTCTAACAGCTCTCACTCTGATTTAAGTGAGGAGCAGAGGGGCCACAAAAATCAAGAGAGCCATGCCTTCAATAAAGGGGTATTTTTATCATTTTTAGCCCAATATCGATCAAAATAGACAATGTGGTTAAAATCATTGCTGCTAGGATCAAGCAGCCCTAGTTTTTACCAGCTCTCACTCTGATTTAAGTGAGGAGCAGAGGGAGCCACAAAAATTAAGAGAGCTATCCCTTGATTAAAGGGCTATTTTTTAATCATTTTTAGCTCCATATCCATCATAATAGGCATCGTGGTTAAAATAGTTGTTGCTCAGATCAAGCCACCCTAGCTTCTAACAGCTCTCACTCTGATTTAAGTGAGGAGCAGAGCGAGCTACAAAAATTAAGAAGGCTAAATTAGCCAATTGCAGATGCTGAATAACGAAAAAGGACGTCAGTCACATGGAGCCACTTTAGTTTAAAGAAATGGACCTTGAGTGACTTTTAGAATTTGTTACAAGGGTTTAGGCTCCTTGAGACAACAAGATGATGTATTTTATTTTGTAAAATTCATGCATAAAGTGGTATTCTTCACAATGTTGATCTCTAAATCAGTGCAAATAGTCATAGTTGTTTTAGAAATTGCTGCAATGGTTGAGCAACCCTGGTTTAATTTCTTTATTTGGGCTTAAAGTTGGGATTTTAATGTTTTTTTAGGTCTTAGAATGAAGAATCAGGACGTCAGGCTGGGAATTTTTTATTTAATTACCCTTTTGAAGCAACTTTTGCAGCTGCAAATGTCAGAAGACATGGTTTTCACACGTATCAGCAACATTTCTGCTGATATAACGGGGCAAAAGAGAAGTGTGATAGAGTGTGTGAGGAATATAAGAGCAGTAATGGCCGTGTAAAGTGCCGGTACTGTGCGTCCCACCCCCCCACGCATCTATCACCATGTGGCCGCGTGGATCCCCGTGCTCCTCTCTCCATATTCATCCTCTGAACTTGGATGCAGGAAGTGTGTGAAGGAGGAGGAATGGAGGGGGGGATGAAACATGTTAGAGCGAATATGCAGATGACATTTCCTGCACTGGCTTTGCACATTTTTCACCATTTAAAGCTGGTACAAAGCCAGACATGTTAGGGTATCCATTATGGATAAGAAGGAGGACTTTTCAGTGCAGAAGGGGGGCTCACAACTCAGTAATCTGAGGGATGCAGATGTATAATTCACGACCAATTCATTCCCTATTATGGGATTCGAGTTTCATCTCCCTAAATCGCTTGTGACAGCTTTATTACGCGCCCGCGTGCGCTCACATCCCTGCCATCTCTGTCAATCAGGAGATTGTCAGATAAATGAGTGATGGGAAGCATTTCATCCCCTTAATTTGTCCCTGAACTACTCACATCCCTCGCGCTTCGAGGATGGGGAGCAAAAAAAGTTGACGCCTGCATCTCCATCTCCATCCCCATCTCCAGCGCGTGAAACCGGCATGAATGAATAAGTTGCCACGTACCTGCTGCCAGTTTTCCTCCAGCGAAGGCATGGCGGAGAAGTAGCCAGTATCGTGAACGAGCTGAAGTTCCTGAAAGATGCTGTGGTTCGCCAAGACATCCATGCTGACGCTCGGTGCAGGAAAACACAAACCGATCCACGCACGAAGAGAAAAAAAAATGCCTCCTTTATTATAGTTGTCACACCTCTACATCCACTTCTTTCATATTAGTCCAGGAAATGAAGTCAAATGCGGAGTGTAGCGGCGGGAAATGTGGCGTTCAGAGTCCCTGTACCTGCGCGCATCATCGGGCTCAGTGCGTAAAAGAGACGGGAGGTGATGGAGGCTCCATGCGTATCCGTGTTGCCAAACTAGACACTGATAGGGAGCCAAGGAAGAGGAGGGGCTTCCTAAACGGAGGGGCGTCGCTTTGTTTGTCAATCAACTCCCCAGTTTGTCCATTTAAGGCGAATGGGCGGTCGGAGAGGCGCTGGAGCAGAAAGAGGCGGCGTTAGGCAGATTGAGCGCACGTAACTGGCTCCAGGGCGACGTCACTCACGCCAAATATGGGCTCGATAGGTGAGCTATTTATGGATGGGTATATTAGATTTGGAAGAAGGTCTAAAAGGCTAGTCTGTGAGGAGAAGCCGTGGAGTAAACATCATGTGCTCACAAACAGGAGCTGGAAACAGTACTAATAGGCTGCTATGTTGTTCCACGGTGTAAATATTTAATTATAATGTAATGCAGCATCAGGCATTAGTATGGAGCAGACATATATCTCTGTACAGGGACTCAGAGTTTGCTTTCATAATGACTTTTTAGGAAATTTATCATGCTTAATGGTGTTTTAATCTCCTTTAAAATCACTGGAATGGTTGTGCAGTCTTCCCTTGGAGAATACATGAAAAACACTGTAAATCTTCACTATGATGAAGATTTAGTGTGTTTAAAGTGCAGTTTAATGCCATACTACCACTAATTTGTTTGTGTTTACCCTCAGTTAGAAAACATTGAATTACCGTGTTGGCCGAGCAAAAAATTGACTTTAATAGTCTGGTTAAACATGGTAGTTTAATTAGGTTTGGCAAACTTGGCATCATTAAATCTGGAAAATCAAGCAATTTTTAGACTTTTATTTTCCATAAATGCATGAATTTTGCTCAACTCTCAAACTGGAACATCGCCAAAAAGTTCACAAATTTATAATAATAACAATAATGATCATTACAATTTAAAAAATTACTACTAATAATAATAATAACTTTATTTATATAGCACTTTTAAAAACAGTTGTTTACAAAAGAACAGGAGTAGCAGTGTAAATAAAAGAGAAGAAAATAGATAGTTAGAAGGGACATCACATAAAAGCAGGTCTGTAAAAGTGAGTTTCAAGGAGTGATTTAAAAGATGTCACCGAATCTGCCAGCTTATCTCTTCAGGCAGGTCGTTCCAAAGTCGAGGAGCCCTGACAGTGAAAGCCCTGTCTCCTTAAGATTTCAGCCTCGACTTTGGAACAACCAGAAAGCCCCCCGCCTGAGGATCTAATGCGTGTTGGCTAATAAGGGGTCAGCATTTCAGAAATGTAACCTGGTGCTAAACCCATATGAGCTTTAAAGGTGATCAGTAAAATCTGAAAATCAATTCTAAAAGTAACAGGAAGCCAGTGGAGGAAAGCGATGATGGGGGTGATGTGATGTCGTCTGTAAAAACCAGTTATAGTTGGCAAAAGTAGCAATATTTGGGGTTTTTCAGTAAAACTATGGTAAAAATGTGGAAATTTTACAAAAGAATAAGAGTAGCAGTGTAAATAAAAGAGAAGAAATAAAATAGATAGTTAGAAGGGACATCACATAAAAGCAAGTCTGTAAAAATGAGTTTTAAGGAGTGATTTAAAAGATTTCACCAAATGTGCCAGCCTTATCTCTTCAGGCAGGTCGTTCCAAAGTCGAGGAGCCTTGACAGCGAAAGCCCTGTCTCCTTAAGATTTCAGCCTCGACTTTGGAACGACCAGAAAGCCCCCGCCCGAGGATCTAAAACTGTACGTTGGCTAATACATGGTCAGCATTTCAGAAATGTAACCTGGTGCTAAACCCATACGAGCTTTAAAGGTGATCAGTAAAATCTGATAATCGATTTGAAAAGTAACAGGAAGCCAGTGGAGGAAAGCAATGATAGGGGTGATGTGATGTAGTCTGTTAGAATCAGTTATAGTTGGCAAAAGTAGCAATATTTGGGGTTTTTCAGTAAAATTATGTTAAAAATGGGGAAATTTACAATAAAAATAAAATCTGAACCATACAAATATGTGAAGGCAGTCCTTGTGGTGGTGGTGTGGTGTTTCTGGTTCTATCGTTGGTGACAACAGCTCGCATGTTACCATTGTTCTCCACCCAGCAGATGTGGAAATTTCTGCTCATGTTTCATCCTGCTAACTTGCTTTGTTTGCTGGCAAAAAGTGAAAATAACTTGTCTCTCATGCCCTTGTATAAAGGACAGGTGGTTAGAAAGTTCAGCCCTGTCTCCAACTCCTGTTGGCTGCAGCGGCTGCGCGTCTGTCTTCTTTAGGAATCCAGCTCCAGTCCAACATTTCCTCAACCATGTTCATCATCTTTTTTCTCACTTGTAACATCTTTGCTGTCACTCGTTCTGA
Organism: Cheilinus undulatus; assembly: GCF_018320785.1. NCBI lineage: Eukaryota > Metazoa > Chordata > Actinopteri > Labriformes > Labridae > Cheilinus > Cheilinus undulatus. Next base: position 15,080,253 of record NC_054888.1, on the reverse strand, counting down.
ATCCTGGTCCTTGAGATCTTGGTCCTTGAATCCCGTCCATCTCAGCTTTGCTAGAGATTTGCACCAGGTCTATTTTCAGTGGATGCAAAAAACGCATCAATCCCTATAGAGCAGAATGACCCAAACAGAGGAATACAACACAATCTAGTCACTTCATCAACATAATGTCTCATCCTGTAGCATAAATATCTTCAAGTCGGAGGGTCATAGAGGGAACATGATGCAACGGACAAAAAATAAGTTACCTTATGAGGTGGAAAACTAGAGTAAAACATAAAACTTGTAAGTTTCTAATGTACTCACCTGGTAGAAGGAAAAAAAAAACTTGGAATCAAATCAACAAAAATCAACTTTAGAAAGGAAGTCTGCTCCACCACCGGGTCTGAGAGAGACCCTTTTTCATTGGACAAACCAGCGACTGACACTGACTTGAGGCACCTTCCTCTCTTTCCTTCTAGTGGGTCACAAGCAAGGTTAGACTGGTAATCTGGCATTTTCCTGGTGGGTCAACACTCTTTAGGACTGTATGAGTTCATTTTTTGTTATTGTTTTGTGGTATTTCTTCACTTTTGTGTACTACTACTTGAGGATACTTGAGGACTACTTGTCCATTACGTTCAATTCTGACAAGAGACTGAGTGAAAACAGGTCCCTTTATTCATCTATGGCCTTTACTTCTTAGCTTTGAACCTCGTTTGGTGGAGCAGTGTAATGTTGTGTTAGACCAGGAATAAAGAATCAGTGTTGATCGTACTTCTTTATCCATCATAATTAGAAACGGCTGAAAAAGCACATGATTTTAGGTTATTTTGAACACACATAGACAGAATTGTTGGTACCCTTCTGTTAGAGAAAGAAAAACCCACAATTGTCACTGAAATAACTTGAAACTGACATGGGTAATAATAAATAAAAAACACTGAAAATGAACTAATGGAAATCAGATACTGGTTTGGAATTTTGGTTCAACAGACTAATGGTAAAAATGATGGTACCCCAAGAAATTAATTTGGCCATAGGAACATGTGAAACTTATTTGTGTCCTGCAACTAGCATCACAGGTGGCGTCAAACTTGTAATCAGTCTGCCTACTAAAAAAAGTGAAAGGCAGTTTAAGCTGCACATAGACTACAGAAAACTAAGGAGACAGTTGCCCCAGGAGATTGGGAGGCAAATTATAGACAAGCGTGTTAAAGGTTGAAGACCATCTCCAGTTAACCTAATGTTCCTGTGACTATAGTTGACCATATTACTCAGGAGTTTAAGGTCCACAGGACAGTAGCCAACCTCCCTGGATGTGGCCGCAAGAGGAAAATCTATGACAAATTGAAGAGATGGATAATAAGAATGCAACCAAAGAGCACAGAACAACTTCCAAAGAGATTAGAGGTGAACACCAAGATCAAGGTACATCATTGTTTTCGCCAAAGTAGACTTAGCGGAAGACAACTGGCTTGAAAGCAAATCATAAAAAAGGCCATAAAGCTTTTGCGGTAATGTCCTCTGGACAGATGAGACAAAACTGGAGCTTTTAAATAAGTCACATAAGCTTTATATTCATAGAAAAAGAACACACACAAAGAAAAACCACTGTAGCTACTGTGAAACATAGTGGAGGCTCGGTTATATTCTGGTGCTGCTTTGCTGCATCTGGCACAGGAGGTCTTGAATCTGTGCGGGGTACAATGGAATCTCAAGACTATCAAGGCATTTTGAAGCGAAGTACTCTGCCTCTACTCCTTCTGTCAGAAAGCTTGGTCTCATGGGTCCTCCAACAGAATAATGACCAAAGAATAGCAAAGACTATTCTGAAGTGGTCTTCTATTAGCCCTGATCTAAGTCCGATTGAACATCTCTGAAAGGAGCTGAAACATGAAGTCTGGAGAAGGCAGCCTTCAAACCTGAGACAGATGGAGCAGGTATGGCAGGGTACCAACAATTTTGTCCTGACTTCCTTTCATTTTGCTCACCAGTCAATACAAATTTGCCACTAAGGAGGCAACAAGATGCTCAGTTTAGTCACTCATGATGATAAAAATCCGCAGCTGCACTCCTCCCCCCTTGCAATTAAATATAGGTTCAAAAATTGCTCTTTTATGAAGAAGTAGCTAAATCTTCCCAGATACGTCTTGTTTGCTGGTGTGATAAATGCCGTGTGTTGGCCTGCCCCTGTTGAAATCGTACACTTCCATGCAGCCTAGATCGTATTCTCCCTCACACACTCACAGAGTGTTGTAGAGGTCTGTAATCTCATTACAGTGCTGGGGGGAAAGGCTGGCCGAGGGCCCCGGCTCTGCGAATTACACATGGCATTTTGGGAGGGAGAGCTCGGCTCAGGAGGGCGATGAAGCTCCCGCTGACATTTATCCATTTGACACAACTCACTCTGTCTCTTTCCCCCCTTTTCCTTTGCTCTTTTCCTCCTTTCGCGTGCTCTTTGCTCTTTACGTCTGCCCTCTTACCTGTTTCTGCCACTCTCCTTCCATACCTGACATCCTCCCTGTAATCCTGGAGCGCACAGTCTTTCTCCATCTCTCTGCACAGAAAAACACCTAAAGGACAAAAACACATAAGAGAAGACATGGATTTAAACTCAGACGGCTGTCATGTGAATGGAAGCGGTTGGTCAGAGGACAAGTAAACAGGAAGGAAACAACAATCAGGCACTGCAGTGTCCTGTTCCACATGGTTGACTGAGGTGTAAAATATTCATCAGATAAAATCCTGTTATTTTTATGCATTGTTTATGGGGCTCTTTGGATGAGTCTGAAAGAAAACAAAAGGTGGGAAAAGGCTCAACTCTGAGCTACAATTTCTCATTGTGGCAAGGAAATTCAGGAGCAATGCTACAAGTTTCTGCAAAAACATCAGTGATATGGTTTTATACCTCGGGGGAAGCCACACCTTGTTGTGGATAGATGGTCTGAGGTTCTGTCTAGCCACTCTGCCATAAAGCCCTGATTGGTGGAGCACTGCAGTGATGGTTGCCCTTCTGGAACTTTGTCCCATCTTCATGCAGGATCTCTGGAGCTCAGTCAGAGTGACCATCAGGTTCTTGGTAGTGGTTGCAGACAGAAATGGTTCTGGGTCTAGCTCTGCTCTAGAGTATTATAACCTTGGTGCTTTCTGGCGAACCAGCCTGCGTTCACACCAGTTTAAGTGGAACCAGAGTGGGAGGGCAGGATTGACATGTATCGATTGACACTTGGAATTCTCTCAATGCCCATCTTGCAATCAAACATGCTGTCTTCCCAGCAGACCACGTTTTCTCCATTTTCCATTCGTCTTCACAACCTAGGATATGACGTGCCCACTGACATGGTCATGGTTCGCAAAGAAGAACCAACTGTTTTTTGGATTCAGCGGTGAGCCAACCTTTCAGGTCCCGCACCAATTCCTTTGGGGGGACGGGTTTGTGCCTGCCAGTTCAAAATAAGTTTCGGGAACTGTAACCAGCATAGAGCCCTGCCAGTCCAGTGGATGAATGGCTCATAAACATGCCTTACCAAGAAGAAAATGGTTTGGTATCTTGTTTCAACCAAGATCCAATGTACAGTTGATTATGATTTCTTTGCCTAGATATCGACCGTAAACTCTGTTGTATACATGCCCTGACATTTTGTAGACTTTTACCCATATAAACAATAATACAATATTTCACAAGTTTCCAGTCACAAATCAACCTCTTCTACCATTTTTGGTACTTATGTGACCACAGGCTGGAAATGCCACTTGGCGTTGTCGGCTGGATGTCAGAAACCTCACACTTCTTATAACCTGTCTACTTAAGAGTCAAAGAACAGTTCTACGTATTTAGACATGTGAAACAACCCTACAGGGCAAAGAAAATTACATGCTTATGTAAAATATGGTATTTAAAGTTCTAGAGCCCTAATATCCAAACACTTTCCTGCATTTAAACATCATTTTAATGCTTCATAAATACAGAAACATATAACCAAACAGGCCACTGATAAAAATTGCATTAGATGCTAGTGCTGGCATACAAATGTCACAGCAAAACAGTAAATCACACACAATCTAATTGAAAAAAATATTGCAGAAGGGCTAAAGAACCAACCGTAAAGAATACCTATAACTATTAAATATTATTAAGGTCACTTGGAAGCTTATTCCTTCATTTATGGCACTTTATATGTCCATTCTTATGATTATTATGGCTGCCTTTTTCCCAATTTGTGTCTTTATCTTCTTCATAAATTGATCTTCCCTTTTATTTTATTTGCCTGTCTTAAAGGCGGAAGTAATTTCGTCAACTCCATAATAATGTAATGCAGATATTACTTATAAAACTTAGCCAAATGTTCGTTTTGCAGCGTTCAATCATGCCGCTATCACCAGAAGTAGGAAAAATTGAGAGCCTCGTCTAAGTGCTCATTCTCAGACGTTTACACCGCCGACTCCTCCACCTCCTCCTCGGCCTGAAGCCCATGCATATCATAGATAAAAATAAGTGCTCACCATTATCCGTGGGCACACAGCGTTATATTGTGGATGCTGACATTGCTCTTACCTGGCAGTTGGTGCTTTTACTATATTAATAATGGAGCAGGCACCATCCATCATGGGGATATGAGGCTGCTAATCATGTCAGTTCCCTGCATATTCACTCCTTTCATCAGAAGAGGAGGGGAGAGAGGCAGAGGGGGGAAAAAAAGGAGAAGAGTGACGGTGAGAAGCGGAGATAAACAAAGAGAGGGGAAACGAAAGGGAAGGGGGGAAAAGAGAGATGGAAAGGGACAATATCAATGTGCTGAACACATGACAGATGCCCTTGGCCTTTTGCTGAATGGCTTCCCAGTTGGCAGGAGTTAACCAGTGTATTTAAACAGGACAAGACGAATGGGACCTCTACTCCCCCTGCTCGCTGAACCAGCCCATTTCTATTCCAACTCACAGCCTTTCCCCCATGTGGGAATGCTAATATGGTTAGCTGACATTTCCAGGGTTAAAACTTCATAACGGCGTTTTATTGTATATTCACTCTACTGTAACTTGCCGATTTTTCAAACCTGGGCTTTGGAACCATACAATGTCAATGCAGAAGCTGTTTGCATTTACTCATCTATCTGTCACAAAGTTTTTTTAAGGTAATGTTACATCTGATCCACCATTAGTTTCTTTTAGTCTTTCAAAATACAAGGAGGTTTTAATCCAAACATGTAGTAAAACTAAACTGTCTGAACCCATACAACCTCTGCCCGCTAGGGACGCTGTCGTCACAAACGGCGACCAAGAAGAAAAGAAGGCGTAGAAGAAGACGAAACCAGAAATTCATCTCCTCATGCCAGTCTTGTCTTCCACATAAACAATGAAAAACACAGAAAATATGCAGTCTTAGGGTTTCTGCTTTTGTATTGCGGCATTATGAGCAGCCGGCGAAGTGGTGAGCTGTCCAGCGTGTCGTTCTTTACATGAGACGAATCAATCAGCATCAACAACGACGTGTTGCTATGGCTACAAAGACGCCAAGCGAGATACTGACATGTATTTGAGTTTATTAAATCACATATAAATCTGTACATCTCTAAGCTTTATGCCACTTCCTGCCTTTGGTTCACTCATTGGTCCGCTTTGCATTCACACCTCAAACGAACTTTTTTGTCATTGTTTACCCCTTTTTGCAGTTTTTATCCCATACCTCTTTTAATTCTTTCTTACTTACCATGACCCATTTTTGCCACTTCTAACAGATTTTAGGTCCTTTTTAACCACGTTTCACCATTTTGTGCTCTTTTTTTTTTGCCTTTTTTGCTGTTGTTAGCCTCTTTTTGCTTTTTTTATGCCATTTTGCCTCTTTTAACCCATTTTTGCCTAATAAAACCAATTTTTTACCACTTCTAACAAATTTTACATCCTTTTTAACAGTTTTTCACCATTTTCTGCTGAATTTTACCCTGGCTCTTGTTAGCTTCTTTTTGCTGCTTTTATCCCATTTTTGCCTCTTTCAACAGATTCTTGCCACTTTTAGCCACTCTCTACCACTATTTCAGCTAATTTTTGCAAGTCATAACCCATTTTTGACAATTTTTGCTTGTTTTCTTTTGGCAATTATTTCAATATTTTCTTGTTTAGGTTATTTCAGTTCCTTTTATTTTATTTTCCGGCACCCTGATGTTTGTTCAGCTAGGGGTAAGCTATGAATTCTAATACTGCTTTCCAAATGTTGAGGTCAATGTGCCCATCTATATTGTTAATATTAGCATCCAATGTTTTTGTATTATAATTCAGGTTAAATCTAAAATATTGGTATCAGCATATAACACGACTCTTTGACTTCAATTGATTCATGAATCAAGGAATTGAGAAGAGGTGTTTCACGTTGTCAATATGTAATTAAATATTTGTTTTGAAATGCAAAATGACTGAATTTTGAACATGCAATTAAAATAGGATTGATGGCCACTGACAACTTGAATTCGACATCACTTATCACAGCTGTAATGTTCTCCAAGTTGTATAAGCTCAGCCGCTTTATAAGAACAGAAAAATTCAGGGTTATTCCACCTGTTCCAAACCTCTTCTGCCTGTTCTGAGAATAAGAGAAGATTGCCCTACTCTAACATAATTGAGCAACCAAAAACAAGTCGATTTGCATTGAAAATAGCGCCCCATGTTTTCAGGAACACACTCCCCAGCTCGCCTCTCTTTCCATTAGTCTCCACAAACCGAGGGACCTTGAGCGTCTGTGCTTTGCTTTGCCTCATTTTGCCTTATTTGCCGTAATACGACATCCACATGCCTTGATGTGTTTGAACATAACATTTACACCAATATGGTCCATTTTCTTTTAGCTCAAATTGCTCAAGTGAAGACTAACGATAACCTTTATATTTATAGAAAATAAAAATTGTCTTCAAACATCTGTCTTCCAACATGCCTTTTGCACAGTGAAAAGGAAATCTCCCCGTGATTGATGGGCCTGGTTAAATAAAGATAAGATTTTGAAAACGTGGCCATATGTCTGCCGTATGTGCTGTCTCTTTTGGCTCAGAGCCTGGATGCAGAGCATCTTCAATATCCTGACGTCTTCCTCATGCTCGCCTCAAGGGGGGAAAGCCAGGGGGAGAAGGTGGAGGTGGGCAAGGAGTAAGGGCGCAGAGGAGGAGGGGTTGGATTTCAGAGCGACAGGCCGACTGAGAGGAGCGATAATGAGCACTCGGGGCTGTCTTGGGTGCAAACTACATCGAGATTGCTGCAAGGGAGCGGAAGGGAATAGGGTAGGTTTGAGGGGGAGCGACGGGGGGAAAGGGTGCAAAGAGAAAGTGCCCTCTCAGCTGGGTGGTGTTTGATGCGGCGCTGTTGCTTCCTACGCTGGGAAAAGTGAGCGGAAACTCAGCCAGCGAGGAGGCCATGAGGGGCAGCTGTTAAGCGCCAATTAGGCGATGATGAGTCGAAGTCGGAAATACCCATTTGCACATACTCTCCTGAAGCAAGCAGGCGGGGCGGGGTAGTCAAAAAGTGAAACAAATAGGGCCTAATCCCTGTCAGGTTTTCTTGGAATGGCTGTCCTCCTCACCCTCTATCTTCCCTCCTGCCTGTTAGGTAACGTCACATCAGTGTTGGCTGCAAATGTAGGCTACGATTTGCTGTTCCAACCCTGCTTGGCCTCAACCTCTTCCAAAGGCTGCTTAAAGTAAGGTTTTGTAAAAGCTTGTCACATCACACTGAAGGACAATGCCCCCAGTGAGGCGTCCAATTAGTGGGACGATTCATCCACGCATTTAGCCCGTGACACAAAAAAGATAAGGTGGGGTGTGGAAAATGGAGTTGGAATGGGTTTTGGGAGCTTAAATAAGTATCACAGGAAATATCCAGTTCAACCTGTATTCCTTTGTGCACGTTTTACCGATGTTTGTGCATCACTCTCCTCACCTCAATGTGCCACACTGCCAAAACTATGGAGTGCTTGGCCAAAGTTAGAACTAGATAATAGGAGCAGAAAAAAACTGAAGATTCATTTGCAAAATCTTTTATTGTGACTCATTGGAGGGAAAATTGGATGTCAAGGAGATTTAATGTCAGGCTGAAATGAAAAACAAATCAAAACTACTCAAACAACTCAATGATCCACCCAAAATGACCTCAATATAGTACCCAACAATCAAGAGCTTAGTTCTGTTGTACTGGAAGGCTTTGCTTCAACTTTTTCTTCCTTAACGATCTTTTTAACTTCCAGGATTCCCAATTAAACATGGGGAACAGTTGAACAATTTTCACCATACTGCAGCTTCTTATTCTGATTTTTTTTTTCCCAGTGAAAGAGGGCAAATCAAAATTGAAAAGTGACCTGAAATTCTCCAAAAGAAAAAAAAAAAGTTTTTGGGCCTTATCCAAGCCCTCAGCATTGACCTGACTCCTACAGGAAATTTGTCATTTAGAACAATTTAGTAACTAGAACTAGCACCTGGAAGTCAGGCCTGCCCACATATTTGGTTGGGCCCCTGAAAAACCCAGAATATGGGCCCTACCAAATTATGATTTAATATAAATTCATGTGTCCTGGCTAACAGTTACCTTATTTTGGAGTTGAAAGTCAAGCTATTGATGGGTTCTGATGTTAAAATTTCTTATTCATGTCATTTAAAAAAAAACATTTGCCATAATGTTTCACCTTTTAACCAATTTTACCTCTTACAATCAATTTTTGCCACTTTTAACCCATTTCTTGTCTTTTTCTAAACACTTTTCACCATTTTCTTCCCATTTTTCCCCTTTCTTGTCATTTTTTTAATCCCATTTTGCTGCTTTTATCTCATGCCTCTTTTAATCAATTCCTGCCAAATACAACCAATTTTTGCCACTTTTAACCCATTCCTTGCCCATTTTTAACTGCTTTTTGTACCATTTTCTGCCCATTTTTGCCCTTTCTCCTTGTTATCCTCTGTCTTTGCAGCTTTTATCTAATATTGCGTCTTTCAACCCAATTTTGCCACTTCAAAATCAATTTTTGCCACTTTACACCATTTTCTGCCCATTTTCCCCCTTTTTTGTCATTGTTTACCCCTTTCTGCAGTTTTCATCCCATGCCTCTTTTAATTCTTTTCTGCTTACCATAATCCATTTTTGCCACTTATAACAGATTTTAGGTCCTTTTCAACCGCTTTTCACCATTTTGTGCTCTTTCTTGCCTTTTTTGCTGTTGTTAGCCTCTTTTTGCTTTTTTTATCCCATTTTGCCTCTTCTAACAGATTTAACACCCTTTTTAACTGCTTTTTACCATTTTGTGCTAATTTTTGCCCTTCTTTGCTGTTGTTAGCTTCTTTTTGCTGCTTTTGTCCCGTTTTTGCCACTTTTAACAACTCTTTACCACTTATTCAGCTAATGTTTGCTAGTCATAACCCATTTTTGCCAATTTTTCCTCATTTTTATTTTATCAATTATTTTATTATTTTCCCCTTTAGGGAAATTCAGTTCCTTTTACTTAACTCTCCGGCCCCCTGATGTTTGTGCAGCTAGGGGTTAGCTATAAATTCTAATACTGCTTTCCAAGTGTGGAAGTCAATGTGCCCATCTATTTTGTTAATATTAGCATCCAATGTTTTTGTATTATAACTCAGGTTAAATCTAAAATATGGGTATTACAGATTATCTTTAACTTTATAGTGAACCATGATTTACTCCCCTCCATGGGCTCCCCAATTGGTTGTGTAAATTCTAAAGAAAATTCCTCTATTTTATGTTTCCAAGTAAGGAATGAAATTGAGGCCCAGTGACCTTGACCTTTGAACTATGACCTCCAAAAATTAATCAGTTAATTCTCCAGTCAGAGAGGATGTTTGTGCAAAGTTTGAAGAAGATCCCTCAAAGCGCTCTTGTTATATTCAATTACATGTATAGCCCAGGCGGGCAGATGTTCGTACGAAAGTAAAGCCTGAACATATGCCTCAGACTCTGGCTGTCGCTGACACAAAAGAATAAAAATTTGAGGTTTTGCTTTCTTTTCCTGGCTCTTCTAGGATTAACTGCTCCTAGGGGTTAATTATTCATTGAACTCCTGTCACAACAAGACAAAACAACATCTACCTATAGAATTATATGGAGCTCTATGAGCCAACAGGAGCCATGAGGTTTAGAACCTCTTTTATTTGAAACTATAGCAACAGTAGTTATGAGGATACCGACCTTGTTTGCACCAAAAGAAAAAAATTACACGATCTAACTCTAAATTAAACCCTATCAGTATAATTTTCTTTCATGGTTGGTTCATATGAAGCTGTACTGCCGTCTGAATTACCTCCATAGATTCGCAATAGCTTGTCAAGGCGTCATTCCTCATCAGGGTCACCGGCAATGAATGAGTCTTTTCATGTCCAAACCGCGAGTCAATCTTGTTTCTATGCACGCCACGCATCCGAGGCCTCTGTAATTTCCCCCCCGACTGCCGCCTCAGATCCGCCCGCACCATACCGTGTTTTGTATATTCATGTGTGTACCTTCCTATCTTAATCCTAGCTATTACTCGCATGGCTGGCCATGTCAAGGGGAGATTTGCTCACTCACAGTGAATGGGCCAATATTGACAGCACGCCCACCGCATCAGCGATCAGTGTAAGGGCTTAGCGTGCACTAGATTCGCAGGTTTGAAGCTCAATTCAATGAGGAGGGCGGCGTGTTGGAAAACAATTCTCAGAGGGAATCTATGCAGATGCTAAATGTTACCTCTAGTCTGGCAAGAGGGAGGATTTAACAATGCAACTTATGAGGCCCCGATGTCCTGCTGCTTCTAATGATCACCCATAGGGCTGTAGTTTCTTTGATTTCAGAGGCTGAGGTCTATTTTAGTCTCATGTATATGCCATTTTATATGCAGCCATAAGGCTTTCAACACCTCCATGAGACTGGAATATAAGCATTACTAATAATATGAGATAAAAAAGCACTCTAATTCCAGTCTAAGGACTTTTAATTGTAGTCTGGTTGATTTTGAGGGTGTCCAGTGCCTGTCAAAATAAGATTTGTGCTTATTTATCGAGCTATATGAGTCTATTGTGCTTACAATTTTATTTTGTAAATAAGATAATGCTCCAGATTCAAGGATGTGTCCCAAATAGGCTCAAGTGTCAAGCCTCAAAATGCATTTAACAAGTAGGACTGTCAAACTATTAGTGATGAAAATCCTAATAAATTGCTAAATTTGATTGTTAACCACCATTGATCACATTTTAATTGCATGTTTAAATTCAGTTATTTTGAATTTTATAACAAATTGTTAAGTCCGTTTTGAAAATTTGAAGCAATTCTTGCCAGCCTCGTGGTTTGGGAATCAATTGAATGCTAAGATATGTACTTTACAATGATGACTTTTTGATTTATTATCCAAATGAGTGCTGCACTGCTACACTAGCTAGCTTGGTGCTAGCATGCATCCTGGCTAACACTTACCTTATTGTGGAGCTGAAGCTATTGATGTTCAAATTACGTATTCATGCCTTTTCATTTTGGTTTTGAAACATTTTTGCCATAGTCTTTCACCTTTTAACCCATTTTTCATTTACAACCTTTTTTTGCCATTTTAACCCATTTCTTGCCATTTTTTTAACCACTGTCCACCATTTTCTGCCTATTTTTGCCCTTTCTTGTGGTTGTTATCCTCTTTCTTTGCAGCTTTTATCCATTTTTGCCTCTTTTAACCCACTTTTGCCCATCACAAACCATTTTTGTCACTTCAACCCCTACTTTTTAACCACTTTTCCCCATTTTCTGCCCATTTTCCCCCTTTGTCATTGTTGACCCCTTTTGCTGCTATTATCCCATGCCCTTTTTTAATCCAATTCTGCCAAATACAACCAATTTTTGCCACTTTTAACCCACTTCTTGCCACTTTTTAACCACTTTTCACCATTTTCTGCCCATTTTTGCCCTTTCTTCTTATCCTCTTTCTTTGCAGCTTTTACCAGTTTTTGCCTCTTTTAACCCATTTTTGCCCATCACAAACCATTTTTGTCACTTCAAACCCCACTTTACCATTTTCTGCCCATTGTTGCATTTTGTCATTGTTTACCCCTTTTTTGCAGTTTTTATCCCATGCCTCTTTTAACCCTTTTTTGGCTTACCATAACCCATTTCTGCCCAACAAAACTGGCTCTGTAACAAAGACTTAGAAGAGGGAGACAGCTTTGAAGTGTTTTTTGATGTGAAATCCAGTGTTCAACACTGTTATACATCAAAATGTATTCAGGAGTGCATGTACAAAATGACTCACTAAAGTCCGGTGATTGTCAGTTTTTGGGACAGCATTTAAACTTTTCAGGAGTTCACTTTTAAAAGATTTCTCTGTGAAAGTACCCAGTTATGTTCAGCGATTTCCTATTATGATATGCTTTTACTTTGTACTTTGTACCATCTTGAACTAGCCACACACTACACGCTCAAAACCCCTCCACGCCAGATTCTCATGCTCAGTGGCTTTTCTTTTGTCCAGGACTTTTTCCCCTGGTGCTACACTCATAGACTGCTGGTGGGTTATGGGCCCTTGGGACATCAACAGTAGGACCAGAGATTTGTGGCAATCCTACAGCCTGCCTAGAAGGTACCCTAGGTTGTGCTTACTCTTCACTTCTACCCTTTACTACAACCTAAAGGTGCGGACTCTGTTATATTTTCAACCCATTATTTACTCATGCATCTGGTAATTTGCAAGGACATCCAGAGAAGACATGGGTTGTGACAATCCTCCTTCCTGCCCACTGGTACCCCCCCCAGCGGACTTACTCAACCCAAACATACCCAAAAGTTCTGCACAGTACTGTATGTAGTATTTTGATAATGACCACTCAAGTCTTTTCAGGAAAACAGTGGGCAATAGCTGCTCATCCAGGTGCCTTCATATGCAAATTTCAAATGAAGGGAATGGGGGATGTTTCTGGTGGATAAAAATCAATAGGATTTGTCATCTGCGGCTTAGCCGTTCAATGTGTCTCGGCCATTGAACGTCAATGAAGTCATCTTGAGCTGGGCTGGAGTCCACAGTGACCAGTCCTGACAGCTGTTAAGGGTCAACCAGGGTTAAGACACCTCAAGGAGAAGCAGGGTCAACCATCCTTCACAGGAAAGAGGTGGATCCATGTCCCCTTAATCCACTTTGCTGGAGTGTCCTTGAGCAAGACGCACCCATAAGACCTCAAAAGGATGAATGACCAACTCCCAGTAACTGGAGTTGTTATCTGGATGTGATTCAGGTCTGTTTGACTTCACTTCCTTGAGTTTATTCCACTCAGTTTACTTTCTCTTCAGTTCCGCACAACTCAATAAAGGTAGGTGAAACTCTCAGTGCCGTTTATCAAACAGAGCAGCAGCGTCTGGAGCAGCAGCTGGTCCAAACCACAACTGATCTCTTCTCTTATAGAGGTCAAAAGTTGACAAGAAGCTGACTTCCCCTTTCATCCACCAAACCGGGAGCTTCTCGCTACATTTTCCAGAGGCATGTCACCACTTCAAAGGTGTTAGTGGGATGATTTGCAGACGAAAAGCGACGCCGCTTCCCTCTCTTGGCTGGTTCACAGTTGTCGCTGTCGCACTTTGTTTTTGCTTAAATGGAATGATTGAGTCCTGGGCTCTGTGACGCCGTTTTGAGAGGGAGGGGGGGCGGAAGCAGCCTCACATCATTACCGTTGACATTAGCAGGTGACAGCAGCAGCCACAGTGCCACCGATGCACTGAGGTTCAAAGAGCCTCAGCTGTGTCAACAGATCAGACGAAAGGAAGTCAAAGAGAGACTGAAAGCAAAGAGTAAAAGTAATAGCTGGTTGACGGATGATCATACATGGAGAGATTTTGGCTCCAAATGAAATATTTACCATAGAAATATTGATGAGACTGCTTTGAACCTTCCATTTGTATGGTTCAAAGCCATTCGGCCTTTAAGGTGAGCTCTTTCATTCCATTAAAAGACAGTTTTAGGTGCAAAAGTAACTGGATTTGTGGCAAGAAAGTGGACTTATTGGGGAGTTAGTAGAGGCAAATGCTAACAATAAGCCAGGCTCATGCCAGTTAGGAAAGTTGGGTAATCTTCAGAAGATAAATCTGCTGAATTTGGGTCTGATTTTCCCTTCAGCCCCCTGACTATCTGATGGATCCAAACAATACCGGCAGTTATACAAGATTTCCTGCAAGACACACCGGCTGACGAGGAGTTGGACCAAAGTTGCAACCATAACCGCTTGCCACAAGTACCAGCACAAAGCATTCCAAGGTGCAGTGCAGGTGTATCTAATTTATGGTCAGGCACAAAGCTAGCATGTTCTTGAGGATGTAGAGAACTACGGCACTTAAAACCACCTAAAATCTGGTCTTTCCAAACCGTAATCCAACCTTGGTTGATGCCTGGATTTTGCACCGTCAGGATAGCAAAATATAGACAGACACCTGGGTTGGTTTGAGTAATTTGGAGGCCAAAGACAAACAAAAGGCCCTTTCCCATTTAGATAAAAGCAGTCCTAACATATCTTGATACAACTGGCCCCAATAGCTATATACTAGTGGTTCACATTGTTGGGGTCGGGACCCCCTTTGGGGTCTCGAGACACTGAGAAGGGGTCTCCAGATGCCTTAAAAAAATAAAAATACATTTAAATTACACTATTGTCACTTGATACCAATTTTGCTCAGTTTTAATCAGTTTTCATAAATTTTTCCTTTCAATTTTGTCAATTTCAACACAGTTTTGCCAATTAAAACCCATTTTTGTCCATTTTAAACCTTTTCCACCACTTTTTTCTGCCCGTTTTTGCCAATTCTGAATCAATTCTTGAAACTTTCTGCCTATTGTTGCCTCCGTTGACCCAGTATTGCTACTATTAACCACTTCTGATGCCTGTTTTTGCTCATTTTAACTACATTTCATTTTTGAAATGCATATTTTTGCCAGTTCAACCAATTTCTGCCAAATTATGCCTATTTTCCTGCCTTAATTAACCCTTTTATTCCAGTTTATATACATTTTTCATCCCATATCATCACATTTCTGCCCATTTTTATCAATTCAAAGCTATTGCAGCCACTTGTTAATCCCCTTTTACCACTTTTCATGTCCATTTTGCCACATAGAATCACAGAGCGGGGTCAACGACTGCTAAGGTACATGTTTAAAAGTAGGGGAGCCCAATCCTATAGGGGTGCAAAGCAATAAATAACAGTGTCATTAGCATACAAGTGGAAGTTTGCATTGGGAACATTAAGGGTGCATTCACACCAGAGCTGTTTGGTCCACTTTAAACGAACTCTGGTCCGTTTTTCCGGATAGTCCGGTTCGTTGGAGTGGTGTGAAAGCTCAAATGAACTCTGGTGCGGACCGAACAAGCAGACTCTGGCCTGCTTGAAAACAGAGGGTCTCGGTCCGGTTCCAAATGAACCCTTGTGCAGTTCGTTTGAGGTGTGAAAGTAAAGCTGTCGAGTTAATTTTCCCTTTTTCCTGGTGTCATTGCCCGCCCCTACTCGCTTGAGGCCTGGAGATCAACAGAGAACACTGGACACAACTCAGCTTGCTTCATGTTACTCCATTTATTGGTCACAACAGTTGAAGTAGCAGTGGCAGCAGCAGGTTGATAACCTCAAAAAAAATAGATAAAGAATCAGGCTGTCATTAAAAGGATTCAAATCAATGGCCTTATTAATGTCCATTTTAAATACATTTTGAATGAAGGATCAACTGCAAATATATCAGTTGACTTTCTTAATTCTTTAAATTCCTTAAATTATTTAAATCACTTTAACCTTGCCCCAATAAGTCTTGAACAGTTTTTAAACTTAAATTATTTGACCAATTCATTCAAGTTCATTCTTTATGCTTAAATATTTAAATTACTTCATAAATTTAACTCAGAATTATACATGTGAACTATTGTAACTACTTTAATGATTAAAATATATTGACTTGATGTTAATGTTTTAGTGGTCTATTTTCAAATCAATCGATAAATAAATGGTCAATATTTAAACTAAATCAGATCAAATGATCTCAATCTCAATCAGATTGCCTTTATAAGTTTAAACAACGAAATAGAATTAAAGATAAATCCTAAGATAAATCAGACCTCAAATCACCAGTGTCACTATGCCAGTGTTTAACTCTACATTTGAAATAGCAGGGCTTAAATTAACAGTACACAAATCATTTTAGCCTTTCAGTCACTAAATTAAAGTTATTATAGTGTTTAGTGTGATTAAATTAAAATTTTCCTCACCACTGGCGTCTCTGAGGTCTCCATGCAGTGATTCCAACACACTCTGTGTCTGTGTGGCAAAAGGGTGACACACCTGATTCTGAGCCTTCTTATTACCTCAGTTCTACCCCTCCCCCTCTATACCTGCACTGAGGAGTCTGGCTTGATCCTGCAGCCACTCTTTAGCAGGAAAGACATAAATGACTGCCAAATAAATTAACCATGACAAACATAAAATCAGAATGTCCCTAGATTGTCTCAACAAAAGCAGACTAACTTGTGAACTAAAGGCAGGAAGTGGCATAAAGCATACTGATATACAGATTTATATGTGATTTAATACACTCAAACACATCTGTACCTCGTTTGACGTCTGTGTAGCCATAGCAGCATGCTGTACTTGGTGCTGATTTATTCATCTCACGTAAGAAACGACATGCTCACCACCTTGCTGCCTGCTCATGATATGCCCAGTGCGAGAGCAGAAACCCCAAGACGGCGTAAATTCCATGTTTTTCATTGTTTATGTGGAAGAAAAGACCGGTTGAAGGAGATGGATTTCTGGTTTCGTCTTCTTCTTGGTTACCTTTTGTTTGTGACGACAGCGCCCCTAACAGGCAGATGTTGTAGGTGTTCAGACGGTTTGGTACGTTTGGCCAAGAGCAGTGTGAATGCAAACCAAACCAAAGGAAAGTGCAACAATGTTGCAATCTCCATTCCAAAACAGATCGAGTCCCCCGGACCATCAGGTGTGAAAACTACCTAAATTTCTTTACGTTAGTGCCAGACTTGAGATGATATAAGTGGTATGCTAATTCTGGCATTAAACGGGCTTTATACCAAACAAAACACGTGAAACAGGGCAGTATCCAGTTTCCCTGTTTTGTAATACCCTACTGTAAAGGCCTGATGCAGAGATCAATACTGTACAAAAAACCATGTAGGGTTGCATTTCCTCTGTACTTCTCCAATCTCACAAGTGCAGAGGCCATGTAGTCAGATACTTCAAATTCCCTTAAGACTATCGATTGGGGATGCAGGTCGCAGAGTCCGGCACTCCAACAACAGATCCAAACTGACCTCAGGTCAGCCTGCAAAGTAAAGCCCATGCTGCCAAGTTAGCGCATGAAACTCTTGAAATAGACATATTCATAGCTGGAATGAGTTGGGGTAATTTGATTTGCAGCAGAACAAAAACATGAAGGGGAAAAGGAGGGGGCAGCCATATGATAGTCATATGATAGTGAGGTTGCAATCTAACTGGAACTTTTTGAATACTGTGGCTTTTGTGTGAGAGAGAGGATGAGTGGTTTATCTAGTGCTGAAAGGTGTCAAGAAGATCTGCAACAAATAAGGCAACATTAGTCTGAATTTGATGAATCAGATTCCTCTTTGGATGTCTCACTGAATGAGGAAAGCATGACGCTTACACAGATGCAATGAATCCGTCACAGGGTATTGAGCTGATCCGGCAACGCCATGCAAACAGTAAACAAACTCCTTGTTCTAAGAGCGGGGCGTCTATTTATTTAGCAGGAAAGCGCTCCCCCATTAGCGTCCAAATTGCCATCGGAAATAGAGGCAGTCCACATTAACAACCTCGTCCTGTGTGCATAATGCTCCGAGCGCCTGCGTGCCTTGTCATTACGACCATTTCTGCTCCATTATTTCAACACCAAATCACCAAAACCCCCCCTTTTTTTTTTTTTTTTTAGAATCCCTTCCTCCCAATTGCTTCAGTACAGCGGCGCTCACACTTCAACCGCTCTAAAATGAGCTTGCTTTGCCAGGCCGGCAGCTAGCCAGACCAATCATCCATCTGCAATAATAGAAATCTTCTGGCTGATGATAGACTGAGGCAATCACTGGGCAGGCTGAGTGGGCTCTTCAGTCTGGCCTTGACACCCCTGCTGCTGGTTGATAGCAGGGGAGGGCCGGGGGATGCTGGCATGGGTATCTGGTAGGTAGGCCTCAGAGCGCCCTGGCTGGCTGGCAGACAGGGATGGATGCACATGGAGGGTAAAGGGTACAGAGGGGGAAAAACTATAATTAAAATCTAGAAAAATACAGGGGGTGGGGGATGGAGCAGGACATGCCTTGCATTTAAAGAGGCAGTTAGATTTGAGCCTGAATTTTGTCATTTCTTTGAGCTTCCAGATGTTTCTGTCGCCCAAATTAAAGTCCACTAACACCTGGAATTCAAAAATAAAAGTCCATTTAGACACACAAAAGATAGATAGCAATGATTTCAGATCTGGAGTTGTACTCCTTTATGCCCCATGGATTTATAAACCTCAATTCCAAAAAAGTTGGGACACTGTATAAAATAATTTGCAAACATTTTTCAACCTCATTTCAACTCACATCACAAAAATAAGACATGTAATGTTCAAACTGGTTCATGGAAACAACTACATTCTTTTTTGATGCCAATATGTTCCAAAAAAGTTGGGACATGGCCTGGTGTTTGAGAGGGGGTGTGGGGATAGAATCAAGGCGAGCCAGGAGACAGCCAGCAGACCAAGACCTGCATCATACTCAAAGCCAGGCTTACTCACAAATATTTCAGACACTCCAAATCATAACCCGTTCTATGATTTTGCCTGTGCAGCCATGAAGAAACATTTCATCATCTGCCCCTGTGAGTGCACCAATGCAGCTCGTCTAGATGCCCGTGGATAGTCGCGGCTCCTCTTTCGATTCCCCCAACCTTCTCGTCTTTCATCCCCTCATTATTTCTCTCTCAACCATCCCACCACCATCGGGCTCTCTCCACGCCCCGAGCACCTCTATCCCTCAATCATCCCGTGTGTCCCCGGCTCTCCACACCTCCACTTCGACCCCGCTCCGTCTCTCCATCCATCCTTCCCACCTCTCCACGGCGTTCATCTGCATGGTGAGTGTCTCTTTCTGTCTGGCCTAATTGGCTCTAATTAGAGTCATTCAGCAGGGGTTAATCAAGGATGACTTACGCAGATTATGACTGGTTGGGGGAAGTATCGGAGGCAACAGACAGCTTGTGTGCCATGTCGGCCTGCAGGCATGTATCACTCCACCCAGTGAAGCTTGGGGACTTGGCATAGATAGATGTCTTACACCGACACCAGGAAATGATCTTTTTGGATACATCCACCCACAGTCTCTGAGTTTTACTCAGTGATAAAACATTGCCAGACTTTCAACCAAACTCAAGAGACCAACACTGAAAATACGTGGTTTGTATCAGTAAAAAGGTATCAACTCTACTTTCCTGAATGACACCAGCTAAAGTCAAAAAGAGCTCAAAGACCCTCATTTCTACCCAATCTATTTTTTTGCAAATGAGGTGATAAGATGAGTCTTAAAACATCTGCTACGGCGCCATGAGCGACTGCTCAACAGCTGGACGATTCCTCAGAAAATGAGGCACTCAAGATTGGAAGTTTAGAGCTGCCCAAGACAGGTTAAAAGGAAAAACACATGGGTTCTTTGCAAAAACCAGAACGCAATCATAGTGTTTTGAGCAGATGTCGACATAGAGGTCAAAGTTCAGCATTTATTACTTGGAAAGAGGTTGTTTGGTAGGCAATAAGGCTTAATTTGTTTTTTAAAGCCATATTATTGACCATGTTTCAGTTGGAGGCAGGTCAAAACTACATCATTACACCATAGGCACTAATGCAACCTCATACCACCAGAGTTTCAGGCTTTTGTATTTTGTCCTGTTCACAAGTTGGATGGTTTAGTCTAGAGGATACGACACTCATGGTTTGCAAAAGGAGTTTCAATTTTGATTTATTTGACCACAGAACAGTTTTCCATTTTGCCTCAGATCGTTTTAAATGAGCTTTTGTCCAGAGAAGACAGCAACATTCCTGGATTATATTCACATATGGCTCTTTCTTTGTATCATACAACTTTAACTTGCATTTGTGGATAGCACGGTGAACTGTGTTGACAGATTGTGATTTCTGGAAGTGTTCCTGAATGTATGCAGGGATTTCCATTACAGTATGATGCCTATTTTTAACCCTAGGATACCCTAAAAAAAATTGTGAACCACAGCGTCTTGGTGTCCAAAAATGGACACCATACATCAGGGGTGTCCAAACTATGGCTCGGAGGCCGAATGCCCATTTTTAATTGGCCCTCAGCAAATTCTATAACAGAAGTGAAGAATGGCCCACATATGAACGTGAAGTTAATTTTTTCATCAACATGAGACCTAATGATAAATATCACATTTTGATTAGTTTTCAGGAATTTAACCTTTTAAGTGCCAGTTTAATAGCATAAAATCCCCTTGGTTTTGATAGGTAAAAACACAAAGAAAATGAAATAATTTTCACAAACATCCATGTAAACTCTGAACAAATGGCGGGCAATCGAAACTCAGGAAAAAAGCATGCAATTTCCCAAAACGCTAAATATAGGAAAATAGCTGACATTTGGGGATGAATAGGAAAAACTGCACATTTGAATCAGTGACTGCCAGATAAACACCTAATATCATAAACCTTTTTTTTTTTTTTTTTTTTTTAGTGAGATGGCTAGGGGATCAAAAATTGTGATTTTAATGGGTTTCAATAGGGCAGTTTTGGTCACAAAGGTGCTCAGTGTAACCAAAATTGTACAGAGCTTATTATTGAACCATGACAGGTTTGGATGGTAGAATTTACAATATTCTATGAAAAAAAATTGTCCCCCAAAAATTTATGTTGTTTGCAATAATACAGCCAAAATAATTTAAAAAATAAAACAAAAATTGACCTCAGGAGTCTCTAATGCAGTGCCACCTGAGGACTTGAAGTTTACAAGAGATTTCTCAAAAGACTCAGAATCTTTTGATGATCTGCACTGTAGATTGTGGGATATGCAATGTCATTTCAGTTTTATGCAGATTGGCAAAACTCTGCCCATCCTTACTCCTGAGAGACTCTGCCTCTCTAAAATATTCCTTTTATACCTAGCCATCTAACTGACCTGCTTCCAGATAACCTGATTAAATGCTTCTTTGGCTGTTTTTCATTAGTTTTACTCACTTTTTAGGCCTTTTGTTGCCTTATCCGTAGAGGTAGCACAGGAGGGAAAAGGGTACTGATTACCCAGGCCCACAGTAGGGAGGGGCCCTAGAGAAGCCTGCAATGAAAAGACTGTTTTTTTTTGTTTTGTTTTTTTTTTGGAACCAGTGTCATTATTGAACCAAATGAATCGGTCCACAGACTGAAACTTGTATCAAATGAAACACTGGGGGGCCTCTGCTCCTCCTTAAAAAATGCCCAAATGCTTCAGTCCAGCATTGCAAAATAATGGAGGTAAATTCAGTTTAACCATAACAAAAATACTGATCATAAATGGTGAAATTATGGTTAAAAAGTACATTAAAATGCAGATATTTACAAAAATTACACAACAGTTGTTGCTTGCCTAGCTGGTTAAGGGTGGCCCTGTGTAATATTCTTTCTGGGGGCCCAAAATCCCAAGCTACGCCACTGGCCCCATCCCTAGTTTTTTTAAGAAAGTTGCTGCCATCCAATTCAAAAAGAGTTTACATGTTTTCCTGAAATTGTTAAAATGTCTTCGTTCAACATTTGATGTGTTGTTTATATTCTTTTGTGAATGATGTGTTATTTATATTTACATTCTGCACAGTGTCCCACCTTTTTTGGAAACTGAGTTGTAAATTGAACTCTGTTCATTTGCTTTAGTTTCTGAGTCCTTAGTGTTATACTTTAAAGTCTTTGTGGAAGAGTTAAATAGAACAGAGACAGTTTAATGGTATTAGTAACACCATTTTGGTCCGAACAAATCAAAATGAACTGCGAAAAAGACCTATTATGTAAGGTCTCCAAAGTCAATGTACTCAAGCTAATTATTTCAATGAATTCCCATTACTAGACTGAGAATTATTGGATTCATTGAATTAAGGTTAATGGGTGGCATTCTGGTAGCTTTTTAGCACTGATTTTCTAATATTTCTTCCCAAGCCTCCAAAAATGGGCAAAACCTGCCATTATAAGGCTGACGCCCTCATTTTAACTTTGCAGGTCTATTCTAATCACCACCTGACAGGTTTGCAAGCTCACAATTCACAGTCTTCATATCAGTGTAGTATGCACAATGCAATATCAGAGCCCCTTTATTGCCTGGCCCCATTCTTATATAAAGAGGCCTGTGGTAATTATTTAGGAGGGCCGTACTGTACTCAGACCCCTCTGGGACTGGAAACATTATGGCTGGGCCTAACGCTCACACACAGTGGCACGCCGGACAGAGAGTAATGGCTCAACCCGTGGTGGTAATGGCTTCTCTTTCTGCGTGCACGCGGTGGCATACATGCACCAGTCTGAGCATGCTCCAACCGAGTCTATTTGATGTGACTAGTCCATTAGATTTTCAATGGGCTCCTACACCGTAATCCTGAATACACTGAGGGGTTTTTTTCTTCTTCCATTGGAGCTGCCCCACTGTACAGATTGCTCCTGTCACTGTTGAAGCAGACAAATTCCCCCTCATATCCTCTGCATATGGGATGGGATTGTCTCGTTATGGCCCCAGTTACGTTCCCCCATGGCAACATTAGCCGACGGCTGTAAAAAGACTATTAGGATCCAAATCATTCCAGGCCGGAGACGTCAACCAACGAGCCAGGCTCGGAGAAGTTACCAAAGGGGTGATGGGAAAGAGGAGAGGACGACGTAGGAGGAGATAAAGTCAGGGTGTGATTTCAGAGACCTCCAGCGTGGCTCCACATGCACGCATGAACTCTCGTTCTTATATAAATATATACCCACTGCACGCTCGCACTCTGAGGCAACAGCAGCCATCCTAATCCGCGGCAGCCAATCAATAAGCACTTGACAGGTACTGAAATACAATATAGAGAACAGCAGTAGCCTTCTTCTGCTCCATTTAAACTTCAGTTTGACAGCTAGGAAGGGAAGCAGGGGGGAGATGCATTGGGAGATGTCTCGATTGGCTCTGACATAGAGCCCCTATAGACGAGCAGCAGGAAAACTGCAAAAATCTCAGTTTTATCAATTCATTTTAGCCTTTTATTGAGCCCCAAAGGTCTGGCTTCTTTTCAAATAAGGCTTATAAAACAGTTGTGTGTCTTGAAAAAGCAATTTTGGTGCATTTCCACCAAGCGGTCTGATATGATTCCGTGAAACCAATACCATGATTTCCACAGCTAACAGTACCTTGACTTTGGTCAGTAAACAGTAACTCTAGCTTCACGCTGTTAAGTCATACAGGTATGCTTGGCACTGCAACAGAAGGGCTCTGAAAAAGTAGGATGGGATGGTTGTTTTGGTATATCTCCCATCTTGCCATGCCATACCGTTTCTTGCATTTGAGCCCTGTAATTTATCACATTGGTGTTCTTTTCAGGAACAGTTGTCATTTTCTTCCCACAATTTGTAGATAAGACTTTGTCATAGGCCTAAAATGAAAATAAAGTACTTCAAGATAGATTGCACAAGTATAAAAACTACTTTATACACTACACCATGTCAAAGAAGGAAAATAGCAGCAAAGATGTCTGCCATTGTGTCCTTGTAGGGCTTGAGAAACTAAAACTGATATCACTTAATGGATTTTCTTCTTACTTGTGCCTAACAGGTACCTTTCTTGCTGAGAAATGCCCAAATTTCAGCTTTGAAAACAACCATTTCTGTGCCTTGTGTTTGTATCAGAAAGCTAAGCCAGAGGTTTGTTTTTGCTAGCATTCAAAGGACAAAACTTCCTTAATGTACTGGAACCAAATCCAACCAAAAATCAATCAATAAAAGCATTACATTCATATAAATCGCCATAAAACTGCCTCCTGCCAGTTTTGTCCAGTTTGGCCACCTTACAGGTAGATCAGAGTATCATCAGCGTAATGCTTCACTACAGGCATCTTCACCTGGAAAGCACAGGTGAAACAAATTTCCTTATAAATTTCATTCTGCTGAGAAAAGCCAGCCTGCACAGAATGATGATCTAGAAACTGGTAGACCTTAATGAAAGGCACTAATATCAAGTCTAACTAGAATGGCCGTCTGAGGCGGCAGACCCACGCCTAAGCAGTGCCACCGAGGAACTGACGCTCCCATTGATTACTATGGTGTTGAAAATTTCGAAGTCCGAGAAAAACTGAATGGGTATGCAGATCATCACCAAAATCTCATCGATTCTTCCCTGTCACTATCCCAATATTCCCTGAAAGTTTGGTGAAGATCCGACTTTCCTTTCTGGAGTTATCTTGTACACCTACAAACTAACAAACAAACAAACAAAGATACGGAACCCTTTACATAACCCCCTGCCGATTTCATCGGCATTGGTAATAAATATATCTGCAAAGAAACTAATTAACTAATTAAATTCAATGTCTGATTGATTCTGAGCTTTTGAAGGTGGCTAACATCCCTGCTGTAAGATACTTTCACTTTATTCCTGATAAATATAAAGGCGTATTATAGAAATGATAATTCTTAATTGCAAAGAAAACAAACATTTAAAATCGAAGTTTTGCTCATTTAAACCCAATGTCTGCCCATCAAAATGGAAAATGCACTGAGTTGTTGCCTCCTTTTTGTACACATGCTTCAAAGTACTGTCAGTTGGTGGCTTTAGAAAACAACAGGATGTTCCAGCATAATTTCTAGTCCAGGTCTTAACAAGGTTCGAGAGAAGGGCGGTAGTTCAATCAGTCACATGTCGATGTGTCCTTGGATAAGCCACTTAACCCAAAATTTCTGTATCAAATGTGTTTGGACATGTATGAATAGGATATGTTAATACTGATGGCCACTCTATATAGGAAATTTTTGTAACATATCATGGCATATCTTTTGACATAGGTATTGTGCTATTCCAGTATCACATTGCATGGCATTGTATCTAATCATATGATATGGGGATTGTATTGTTCCAGCATCACATCGTATCCTATTGTACCGTGTCCTACCATATGGTACCATATCCTACCGTGTCGTATCTTATTTTATCATGTCCTATTCCACCATATACTATCGTATTCTGTCGTATCCAACCGAATCCTTTCGTGTCCTATCCTATCCTACCGTACTGTACCATACCATACCGTAACCTATCCTACCATACTGTATCCTATACTACCATATCGTACCATATTGTATCCTATCCTATCCTACCCTATCGTATCATATCGTATCCTGCCGTACTGTACCTCATCCTATTCTACCGTACCTTACCATATCCTATTGTATCGTATCCTACTGAATCACATCGTATTGTGTCCTACCGTACTGCATCGTATCTTACCCAGCCGTATCGTAACATATCCTAGCCCACCATTTTGTATCGCATCCTATCCTATCCTACCATATTGTATCCTATCGTATCATATCATATAATATGACATAACTTCTGTACGGTTCCAGTTTTGCATGTTTTGTATTGTAGCGTATCATTTTTCATTTCATTATTTTGTATTTTATTGTCAAGCATAATGTTGTTCTAATTATTTTATTATCGTGATTCATTTTATATTTTACTGTACCGTATCTTGTGCAGTGGATATGTAAACATGTCTGTCATCATCATATTTTATACCCAGTATTTTGCCACAGATTTTTGGGGGAGGCCAGCCTCGGTTGCTACTACTTCTCACACCCAGTGCATCCTGGTATAATGAGGCTTCATGATATCAACTCAGCATTTCTTGTCACTATGCCATGCAATGGGAAAGCTATTGCTTGGTTTGATTACATTTACCAACAACAGTGATCGGACACCCATGAGAAGGTGTTGATTGTTGAGGTAATGTACAAAATTACACTGCAAGAGGATTTCTAACAAACCGTATTATACTTAGAATACAAACACATGTTGACACTCAGTAACTGATATTTTTGAGAAGGGAAAGAAAGAAAAAAAGCCTCCCTGATTGTTTTCAATCCTTTCTTTCCCTCTGTCTGCTGTGGCAGATGAAGATCCGGTGCTAATGTCCCTCTTCCATCACCGCTCCTCTCCAGCTGCAAAATGCTGATTGGAGCTGGAACCGCCTCATGATTGCACTCGTCTTATTGGAAGCAAAACGTGAAAAAAGACATAAAATAATTTAATCCATTCTGCCTATCTTTCCCTGCCCATCTTCTAGTGTTTGGGAGAGGTGGAAATTGGAAACGCCCCGCGAATGCATAAGGGGGAGGCATCCCGAACCGAATCGAGGTGCCATTACCCCGATGGGTGAAGCACAGTGGGGCTGAAAAATCTCCGGCTGACTCCCTCTCACTCAATGATTGTCTCATCAGTGCGAGTAATTTGGGTTTCTGGTTATCGCGTCATTTCTGATGCCGAGGAGGGGAGAAACGGGGAGAGACGTAATTACTTCTCTCTGCAGACGGAGAACAGATGAGGAATTGGGGAGTAATTAATAACTGGCTGGTACCCGACTGGAGTAGAAGCAAGCTCCCAGCACTGCCGCCACCTCCTCCGAGACTGACTTTACTCACTGTGAGAAACGAGTGGGAACATGCTCTAGTAGCAGCCTGATGGATCAGCAACAGGCATTTCAAAAGAGAGAGGAAGAAAAAGAAATGAGATAGCAAAGGTAAGAGTGAAGGAGGCGGGGGAGGAGATGAGAGGAAGGAGTGAAAGGAGCTGAGGAGAGGGGAGATGGGGGATGAAGTGGATGGATGGGGAGGGGGGAGATTGGCCTCGGCTTCACTACACCTGAGAGGCAAGAGAAAAGGAATGAGCAAGGAAAAGAGAGAAGGAAAAGTAAAGATGCTGGGTTAGGGAGGTGAAAACCAGAGAGATATTTCGTACGAAACATATTTCAATGACTTAATGTGCCTACACGGACCATTTAGACACAAAAACCAACATGACCCCCTCTATGAATAAGCAGGAGCACCTAAAAACCCCAAGAGAAAACAAGATTTACAACTGCCTGTTAATTTAAACTGATTTTACAGCCAGTTTCACTGGAATATTGAGATAAAATCATAAGTTATATCACGATTCCTCCAGCATGACTTACCATTATCAGAAGGCGTTCCACAAGGCTCCGTATTGGGTCTTGCACTTTATAACTCAACATATCAACAAATACATGATAGGAAGGTAAATCCACACCATATTTCCTCCCCCATCCACTAAAATTGATACTTTTTCTGTTTTCAGTACAAAAAAGGGTAGTTCACCCAGATGCTCAAAACTGGCGAACGCCGGAGATACCGTACACTTACTGTTGACTACTAGATGCATCATGGCTGCCATGTATCGCCCTTGTCTGTTGACATGTCGGTTGTGCACATTCTCAAAAAATATTGCAATGTGGATGTGAGATATGAACATGTGTTGAAGAAAAGGAGACGTGACAGTCACCGGAGTAGCAGAGAGAACAACAGGGGAAGGATTGCTGAATGGCAAAACCACCTAAAGCTGTGTAAAATCAACACAATTCTAAAAAAGGGAATAATTGCAACCAAAATGTTTCTAAGAAAACATGCATTTTTTTTGCAATGGACTGGACAAAAACAACTGCCTAATTAACAGTGGCAAATTAAGGAAATGTCCCAGAAAGCAAAGAAAGTATTCCAAGACTTTTTGGGAATGCTGAGATACAGCAAATTCCATTGTGGTTTGAAGACAGTTGGAATAAATCTGCCTAGCAACACTATTCAAAATCATCAAAATACACGACAAGGCAGAAAATACTGCTGAAAACTTATGGCTAATGAGAAATAACCTTAAAGTTTACAATTAGTTAGAGGCAGAATCAGTGGATTTCCCTATAAACATTTTGAAATTTTGTTCGCGCAACTTTTGGCAAACGACAAAATTCTGTCATTTCCAACGCGGTCTTCAGACAGTAGCAATCAATCACCTTAGTAACAATCTTAAAGGGGCTCTATGTAAGATTTTTGCTTTAAAACTTCCCACTTTTGAGTATTTAATGGTGCACACTTTATCCCGATGTGAAGAATGAGGCTCTTTATGTCTTCCTTGTTTGCCTGTATAAGCCTGTGGAGTCATTTCTCTGTGAAGAACTCGGGCCGAATTTTCCGCAAAATCTCAATGGAAGTGACGTCGGGTACTACGTAATGCGCGCACCCCATTGCTCTGTTTATACCTGACAATGGCGTGTTGAATTGAGAAGGCTGCTTCCGCGAGTAAACGACCGGCTAGCTCAGCCCAAACACCCACACAAACTCCTCGAAAACATAAAAAACTAAGACAGTTTTATCTGCTGAAGCCCGTCAAGCTAAAAGAGAGTGTAACTGGCGCAGGGGGAAATGGTGGATAAATATCGGTGGAGCATTTGAGAAGTAGAGGGAGCTACGCTCGGCGCTCGGGATAAATACCGATCCAGAGATGGCCATCTTTCTGTGGAAAAGGTAAAGCATCACTCTGGACCATGAAATACAATGTAGTGTTTTATGTTGCATAAACCATACGCTACATCACGTTAGCTTGCTTACAAAGATGCTATCCAAACAATGAGAATGTCACGTTACTCATTAAGTGTTTTCCGGATAATATTTCATCTTTTTCTTGCTTCCTGGCACTGGGCTCAACTTACTGAGTTTATGTTTTGATATTTAGTTTGTAAAATATCTTCAACACATAATGTCAGCTATCTGATATCCATGGTCGAGGCACCATTATCAGAGCTAAGCAACGTTAGCCCTGTTGCTTCTGCTCTAAAACACGTCCCATTCAATACACATTACACATTACACACGTAAAAAGACAATTAAATTGGTCAGTGCTGCACTAAGTCGCTAAGTTGTTCATTCATAGAAATGGTTGCGAAAATATTGACCTTTTTTAATAGCTTTTGTGCCGTGTCTGCACTAGAGGTTCAAATATGCTTTATTCATTTTCATTTTTAGTTGGTGGAACTTTGAAGTGTTACTTCACTTACCTCCTCTGTATACACAATGCTGGTAAATCACCTTGGTCTGCGTGTGTATCAGCTGATAAACCGGAGGCTCGTTCATGAGCAAGGAGTGTGCCATTGTGGACGAGCAACACAATATTGTTGTAGTTCGCCTAATGGCCGGCGGTGTCACTACACTGATATTTTTCTAAATCTTGCATAGAGCCCCTTTAAAAATCAATCAAACACATGAAACACCAAAGACATGACTGCAAAACTTTTGGCAAATTAAGCTAGGCGTTCGTTCATGCAGGACACGGCAGTCGTACACCCCACCGTGATCAGCTGTCTGATCCCAATTATAGCTTATGACTTCTCACTAATCCCATCTTGCATTAATGCTGATGCACCACACTGCTGCTGCTGTCAAAGCTTACCTTCCTCCGCCCCAGCTCCTCCTTTATAGCAAAAAGCTTGTTTCATCCACGTTCAGCCTCATGCTACTATGGATTAATTGCTTTTGAACTAATTTTATCGCATCACATATGCACCGTTATAAATCCATATGGGGGTTTCTAGTCATGCACTCCCCAGAAAGTCAAAACATGCTGCGTGACTTACCCAGGGAGCATCTTTTAAGCCTTCTCTACTAAGTAAAACTGTATATCTATTTTGCAATAAAATGGTTAAATGTATGATGAGAATATTCCTGAATGAAATATGAAAATTCTGCTATTTCCACAGGGGTATTCAGACAGAAGCAATTGATCTGTTAAGTAAAATTTTAAAATCCACTAAGTACCCCAAAACAATCCGTGTATCATTCGTTCATTTAATATTTGATTGATAATTGAATAACAATGAAAAAAAATGTTCATTTTCTTGTTTTCAACTCAGAAACTAAATCAGTTAAACAAGAAATGATGCGTCTTTTTGGCTTTTGCTCGGTGCTGGCGTTTGTGTTCCCGTATATTATTACAGGAAGCGTGAACTCCTCAGCGATAGGCATGTGATTCTCAGGATGCTTTTCTGAGCACAACCCCTGCACCAGGTTATGCACATCAATATTGCAATCAAATGAACTGCTTACAGCTGTTTTTTCATATTACATTCTTTGATCCCAACAAATAGCAAAAGACGCGTCAAAAAGATGCATCATTTCTTGTTTATTTGATTTTGTTTCAGAAATGAAAACTAGAAAATGAACAATATTTTCATTATTTGACTTGGTTTTCAAAACAGAAAAGTGAATGATGTGCCATTTTTCATCTATTCATTGTTCAATTATGAGTCAAATATTAAATGAACAAATGATATTTGGATTCAAAACATAAGGAAATTATCAGAAAACTATTGGTGGAAAAAGATCATCTAATTTCCACCTTGTTATTCATATAGGAGCAATTGAAACACCACTGAAACTGATTACATTCCCAAAAACAGGGAAGAAGAAAGACAGAAGTAATGGGTCGGCCAAGCTAAAGTTTCACTGCTCAAAAGCTTTAAAGTGCCCAAAGATTTTGGAAGAAATAATCAGAAAAGCTTCTTATGAATCCTGCAATTCCCACTTTGGGTGAAGACAGAAACAATCGATCCTAGACCCTCAGGTTAACACAACATTGTAAATCACAGATCAGCACTATTTTAGTGGTAGTTATGAAACAAAAAACATTAAATAAACACCTTAGAGAATTTTGACCATTTCAAAAGTTTCTTTTTTGGTCAGTCTTTACAAATTTGGATTAAATTAGGTTTATAATTTGTCTTAATATTGTTGCAGATGATTGGTTGTCCTACTATATCAACACAAGTCAAACAGGGATGCATCAAAGTCTTTCAATTCGAGGCCTTTTCTGACTCACTCTCCTACTTATGTGGATCGAATCAGGAGCATATTACAAAAGGATTCACTCCATCTCTTCTTTCGGACCTTTTTCATTTCCTCACCTGTGTTTGAATAATGCTTCCCCCTTCCGCTGCCATCTCCGGCATGCATAGATTACGACGCAAAGCTCCCTGGCAACTCGGTTCACAATGCTGCCAGGGCTTCCTATCTTATCTTCTCTGTCTTCAGCCTTGACAACACATTAGCCTGCATTTCACTGTCAAACACGCCTCTTCTTTTTCCTCTTTTCTCTCTGCTAAAGTGCTTTCAAGCCACTCTCTGAAAATGTGACCTCCCTTCAAAAGAGGGGGCGTCATTTTTGGGATTCTTTATTAAAATCAACTCCATCCTTCAGTTCAAATTCTGTTCAGCCTGCCATTTTAATTCTACACCACTCCCTCCTCTCTCCTTCTGTTTAATAAGATCTTGGCGGCAGCAGGAGCTGTGCCGGCGTCTCGTCGGGTATCGGATGCCAGGAAAGGGAGCTGGGATGATCGGCGCTTGTCAAAACGCAATCTGGAGGCTTAGGTGAAGTCGACAAGATGAGGGAAGAGGAAAAGGAAGAAGAGGAGGGTCGGGTGTTGATGTTTACATGTCTGTCTGGGGTTGTATCACGAAAAAACACCCACATGCACTGATAGTCATCAACTGAACACGAACTGATCGCTATCAGGCACAAACAGGCGCAATAAAGTACAAGCAGTAGACTTGCATATCCATGTTATCATCCCAGCTCTGATAGCAATCCAAGGTAAGCACACATACTCGCCATGATTGACCATTTTCACACGAACCGAGCGACTTTTCACAAGATACGGAGGATGAATGCTAGGCCAGGACTCCATTTCTGCACTCTAATATTCAAAGACAATACATAAAGGCTTATTGAGGATCAGCGCAGATAAAGCCGTGCTCGGACAAAAGAGGGAAGCGCCGGTGAAAGGTAAATGAGTTTGAGTGCGCTGAAGAGGCTCGTTTTGTTACAGGCCTGCTACCAATCAATCACAGCCATCAGGGTCTCTGAGAGGGTTCATTAAGTATTCAGGAGGGAGACTTCCCCCATTTTGACCATTAGTGGATTCTTACCCAGAATCTATGTCTATTCTTTGCAGCTCCGGCCCATGCTACAGTCTTTACCTGCCTTTCTTTCCACGAATCAGAAGCCTTTCTTTAGATCAGGGTCGTCCAAATGGGATTTGATGGAGCAACTGTTATCCTGCCCTTAGTGGTGGATTAAAGTATTGATGTGGTCAGGTATCAGCATTTGAACCGTGATTTAATTACATGAAATAAATACATCAGTCCTGCACTTTGACTTTTTAGAGGCATTTTGTATTGTTCAGTTTTATAATATATCAGTTACAGCAAAACTGCAGTTGTGTGGAGTTATGATGTGTTGTAATTGCATTCAGTTTTCTCATATAGGATTGAATTGCATACACCGTATATATTGTACTATACCGTATTGTGGCATGGGTTATATCAGATCTTATATTACATTGATTACATTGAATTGTACTGATTGAACCAATGATGTTATATTGTACTGTAATTTATCTACTGGTATGTCGTTTCAGATGTTTTTCGTGTATCTAATTGTATTGTACTTTGTCCAACTGTGGGGCCGTCCACATCAAGATGAGTTTATTCACAAAGGAATTTTATGGTATCACTGTCTCGTCCACATGGAACCGGCATTCTGGAAGCCTAAAAAATGAAGATGAAGATAAAGACATCGGTGTTTGCCTCCCGTTTCGTCTATGTGTGCATCTTTCCTGAAACGATTACATCATAGCCCATTTCACTCGCATGTGCAAGCCCAGCCAACAACAACAATAATGGCAGATTATCTTCTTTATTTTGATGCATTTCGTAGGCAGAGTTAGCTCCACTTACATGTCTGGCGTATATATTTTCTGTCATTTTGAATGGTTTCATTCTTACGTGGGCATTTCTTGATACGATGCCATGTTTACCAAAAGAACTTCTTTCAAACGAAACGTAATTTTATCATTTTCATCTCCATGTGGACAAGGTCTGTATTATATTGTATCTTACTGTTTTTGCATGGTATCAAATTGTAACATATCGGATTTGTTTAATCATTTTATATTGTGTGATATTTCGTAAATTATTGTCCAATATTTTATAAAAATGCACCCAGTCATATCGTATCATATGCCATTGTGTTTCATGGTATCATATTGTATCAGGTCATATCCTATTATATTGTATCCTAATTTAGCTTACTGTGTCTCATCATATCGTATCATATTGTATGTCATAGTATCCAGTCTTGTCATAGCATAAATCATGGCATCATAGTGAATCTCATTGATTCGTATCGTATTACATTTTATCATATCACATCCAGCGATGTCAAAAGTATTCACATTCATTACTCAGGTAGAAGTATAGATTCTAGGGTTTAAAAAGACTTCTGTAGAAGTTGAAGTATCAACTCAAGCTTTTAACTCAACTAAAAGTGTAAAAGTAGTGGTTTCAAAACTATTTAAAGTATAAAAGTAAAAGTACTGTAAGGGGGAAAAATGCTATAAAAGGACAAAAGCTTAGGCCGCGCCACAGGAGCCTATAGTGCACTACCCCACCTCTCGAAAAAACATTTTTCTAAAGGCCATAAAGACTATAATGTTATATTAAAATGTTAATGTTGAAAAATTTTGGGATGCACCTGTTTCAGGTGCATTTATGCCCATTGACGCATTTTAGTACAATGCAAATGTATGTGTACTACTGAGCATTAATGTGTTTCATAGAGCGGAAGATATAATGATTAGTTGCCTGTAAGTATTGGTCTTCCTGGCTACCAACCTCCTCGCTGGTGCTTGGTTGGGACATTTCACTTGAGTTCTCTTGAATCTCTGCCACGGACATCTTTGTACTAGGCTACATACGTCTGCTATTTCCTTGCTGGAGTGTGACGTGATTTGTGTTGTGCTCAGTTGCGATGGATTGCATACAAACCAATAGGGTGTCAGAATGGTATTATGTTTATACTACTCATCCAACCACAATCAAATTCACTCTATCCAGTTTGGCGCTATTTATCTGGATAGGTTTTTGTGTTTTTAGTTTGTGTTTTCTTGAACGATGACATGCCGGAATGAAAGCAAGCTGAAATTAAATAGGAGTAACGAGGCTATTTTTAAAATGTAAGGAGTAGAAAGTACAGATAACTGCTTGAAAATGTAAGTAGTAGAAGTAAAAGCAGGCTGAAAAATTATCACTCCAGTATAGATACCTAAAATTACTACTGAAGTAAGGTAACAAAGTATTTGTACTTAGTTACTTGACACCTCTGATCACATCCTTTGGTATCTTTTTGTATTGTTTTGTATCTCATGGTATCATATCTCATCATATCGTATCTCATTGTTTCTCATCCTATTAAATCCCAGTCGGGGCCTTCTGTGTGAAGTTTGCATGTTTTCCCATACATGCATTGCTTCTCTCTGGGTACTCCAGCTTCCTCATATGGACCAAAAACATGCTTGTTAAGTGAACTGGTGACATGGCCATAGGTATGAGTGTTGGGGTTGTTTTTGTATGCCAGCCCTGAGACTGACTGGTGACCAGCGACCAGGTTGTATCCCGCTTCTCGCCAATTGATAGAAACCCTAAACGGGATGGGCGGAGTTTGATGAATATGACTTCCCCTACTCTGTATTGTTCTTAAGGAACTGGAGTCTTTCCTTTGTTATGTTTGTCCTATTATGTCCTGATCAAATTGTCATTCTGGAAGGACTAAATCCCTTCATATTAGTCATCACGTTACATCATAAGGTATTGAATAGTGATTATCATCCCCACTTAGAGATGGTTTCTATAGAAATGTAGTACATCCATTTTATTCTTAAAGAACTACCACTCAGAGATCATTTCCAGTCAAATCACAGTTTTGCCTGGATTCGAATCCTGACATGCTCCAATAAACTGTTTCCTTTGGCCA
Source organism: Cheilinus undulatus (assembly GCF_018320785.1). Classification (NCBI taxonomy): domain Eukaryota; kingdom Metazoa; phylum Chordata; class Actinopteri; order Labriformes; family Labridae; genus Cheilinus; species Cheilinus undulatus. The sequence continues at coordinate 15,045,376 of NC_054888.1, read as the reverse complement.
GTTTGTATTAGAAAAACATCTTTTTTCTAACGGATCTCTCTTTCCATCCACTGTTTGTGCACACTAATTTTCCCATGGGCTGCAATGATGACGCCAGGTGTGGTTGCTAGGCAATTTGTGACGCAAACTCAGTCGAATCGTGCAGGTAGGAGGGCTGAAAATACACGCACCAGTGCGTGAGCCGCACTCCATCAGGTGAGAGGAGGTCTGTCTGTGTTTGTTTCTCTGCCTCCCCCTCCTTTTTTTTTCCTCCTCGTCTTCATGTATCCTCAACACCTGTGGAAAGCAGCTGGCTGGGTAGCGGGGTGCTTTGCAAAAGGCAGAGGGGGCTGGTAAAACCCGCTGAGGGTTACAGGGATGTTTCACACCGTGACAACAGGCACAGGCCCCTGCTGCTGATGCAACTGCACACAGGGGAGACGGAGCCACGGGAGGGAGCAGGGAAAGGTGTTTGCATGTGAAAGTAGGTGTGTATTTGTCTGGAATATGTGTGCGGAGGTAGGACACCTGCTTCTATTTCAGGGGAAGAATAGGTGGTATCTTCACGCAATATAAGGAGGTGATAAGGAGCATTAAAAGGCCATGAAAATTTAATAAGGCAACCTGATGGTCTAGTGGCAAAGACAATTGGTGAGTAGCCACAACATCACTGCTTCATTTCCTGCAGGGAACCTTTACATCCTTTCTTTTCTTGTCCAATCAAGTCAGAAAACCAGAAAGGGCACTCAGTAACTCTACAGAGAGGTGTACTAAGAGAGTCTGGGGAAATGTTGGTTCGGAACAGCAACCTCTCCCACACTCTTGCGCTAATCTCCAAAAAAGTAGAGCTCAGTCTCTCTTAAGTGTACCTTCCTACTCCCTTTCTAACTAAACAGCATAGCAACTATTGTTCAAGTGCAAAAGCAGGCATGTATTTGGACAATGTTGCTAAAAATAGGCTCCAGTGGCATGCACAGATATCTGGGGACCCGCCTCAGAACCCATCAGCAAATATTGTCTATCTGATGGACGACATTTGCCGATGTGACTTTCTCATGAATTCTGGTGAAGCTACAAGTTAGCATTAAGCTGCCTCCAGGCAAGACTTCCCTTTTCCATATGGCGTTAATGTCCACAATGTAAGTGCTGGCAATTTAGCCTCAAAACCCTGATGGCACAAGAATGCCGGGGAGAAGAAGTGAAGAACCAGTTAGAAGTCAATGGGAATGGAGGAGAGTGAGCACCCTCTAAGGTGGACTTAGGCACTGCATTTAGCATCAGAATATGAGAAAATGTCTACATACAGCGGGTTTTGATCCTCGGCTTTACAAAAATGCGATTTCTTCCATGAGTTAACCAATTTACCTGGAATGGATGTGATAAATATCACAAATAACTCAGTCCTGCAGACCTCCTACTATATGTTTAGTAATCTAGAATAACGGAAACAATTATGGTATGGTTAAGAGTCTGGAGCACTCTTGCGTTTACCATGACAAACCATACTAAATGTGACCACACTACTTGACAAAAACGGACCATACATAAGCACTGTCTGACCCAACAATCAAACCAACAAAGACAACAGTTGGGCCAAAATTTCTACCACAATGGATGTAAGAGCTAGCTATAGTTAGCTTATTTACTCTAAAGCACTTATTCTCAAAGCTTGGGTCGGATCCATGGTTGGGTTGCAAGAGATTTTTTGGGGGATCGTCACATGAGTTTTCAGAATTTCTTTGCTACAGTATTCAATGTGACATGTATGTCTGCAGTACATATTAAAGCAACACAGGAGGCTCCTCGCTACAGTACTCACCCTCTCCACCATAACAAAACAAAAAAAGGCTCTGGATGGCAAAAGAGCCAAAGTCACAGTTACTAAATAAAATAAATGAATTGTTCCAGGCCAAGGTGCAAAGCATCCAAAGAAAGCCTATGTAACAGAGGTGAAGTGGCTTCTTTCAAGCTTGTAAAACAGAAAGTGTGTGGTCAGGATGTAAGTCGGGAAGAAACGTTATATAAGCTAGCACCAGCCATCAGCTCAACTATGCAGACAGGGATGGCACAGAAGGCAAACTTGATGGTTACAATGTCTTGTACTTTGTAAAAAGTGGGAAATCAGTTAAAGAAAAAAAAAAAGTTTGGGAAACACTGCTCTAAAGTCGCGATTTACCACACAAAATTAAGAGGTTTTGATTGTCAAGACTCTAGTTGAATTAGTTGGTGTGTGATGCCTCTCATTGCACACCACACGCTTAAATAACACATTTCTTATATAAGTCCATATTGGTCATCATACATGGGCTGTCTCAAATTTTCAGAATTAGTTAAGATTTTATAAGACTTTGAAAGGAAGCCTTATTGAGAAGCTGAGTCATAAATCACAGTATCATCTGCATATAAGGGCAATTTGCATTGGAAGCATTGAAAATCTTCAAGTGTATGCGGGTTTTAATTGGAGCTTTTGATATTATTTATTTTCTTTTATTATTATTATTTATATCTAATGATGTTTGGGCATTGGCATTATTGTTTCCATTGGTTCCAACTTCTAAAATGCATGTTATGAAACACAAATTGTGTTTGTTTATAAGTTTTTGCGCACTTCCTCTTTGCAGAGCAGCTGCTTGCTTCTCTTTCCTAGGGTAGGTATCTGTAAATTGAATTAAATGACAATATTTTTCACAACATAGCTATGAGCTCGGATTCTAGTTTCTTTCAAGATTAGAGTTTTAGTGTTTTCAGTGCATTCTTTTAGTCTAGACTCACAGACATCATTTGGCCCGTTTGGTAATGAGGGACATCAGTTAGACTACATCATGTTTTATCAAGTCTAGGGGAAGACTGAAACTCAGTTATAGAAGATTAATGTTTCATAACACTCATAACAAGTAGTGACATCAGTAAACCTTCAGTGAGCTCTTAAAATTGGATTTTATCAAATATGTTAAAAAAAAAAAAACACACACACACAAACCAGTCAGTCAATAAACCTGTTCTTGGACTTTTAAATACTTGATAAGCTGGTTTTGTGTGCCAATCAACTGCCTATTTGTGCTGCCCAATCCTTTTTTCTGTCAGCTTTCATGAGAAATCAGTATGAAAGTAGGTTTTGGTAGCAGAAAGCACCAAACCTGAATGGAAAATGGCTACAGCTACACTCTGCACTGCTTTACATTAACACAAGACTGTAACCTTTAAAGTACAATTCAGACTATCCCTCTTGTTTCCATGCATCAACACAATAAGAACGATAAGACCTCACCCTCCACAACAAGCCCACAGTATCTGATGTAATATCGCTAGCGCACCAGCACCATTAGCCTGCAGATTTAGCAATTGATTTCAGTGGAGCCGGCTCTTACCGTCAACATGAGCCCAAAGCTGGTCTGCTTGGCAGGTAAATCAAAGACTGCGGCTTGTTATCAGGTTTCATATGCAGCTTGAGGATCAGGGGTATGTAATGTAATAAAACAGATGCTCGGCGGGAGAGCTCTGATGGTATTACTGCTGGTGCTCTGGGTCGGGCATGAGACTCTCGGGCTCAGGCACATAACTTACTCTCATGCATGCATGTAATAATATAGATGCTGACACACAGAAATAGACAGGCAACACTCATGCTGCATAAAGGTGCAAGTCGTCAACATACAAGCACATAAAAGTGGGGATAAAAGTGGAAAATCAACATTGATTGCTTCCAAGAGATATTTAATTCATGAAGATTTGTAAAATTCTGGAAACAATCATGGCTGCTCTTATCAAACAATCTCGCTGAAGTATTGCTCAATCCCTCTCCTCCCTCCTCCCAGACCACAACAAATCCCCCCGGCCGGAAATCCAATCCCACCTCTGCGCTTGCAGAGGTACCGTGACGGATGGCTTGTAAGCATCCCACCATGTTTCATCAAGCCTTCTTCTCCTCTTTGTAAAAGGGGCAGGAGACTGAAGACTTCCACGTGGCGTCTCACCTAAGGGACGCCGCCGTGTTCAATAATTCAGCGGCTGTTGCTCCAGTCCTGTGGAGAGCGCTCATCAGTGACCGATGAACATCCCAAGCGAGGGCCCCTGCGCCATCCTGGAAAGGTTTTATTCCTCGCCTTTCAGCAGGCCACAGTGGACTGTAAATTCAGCTGCTAATTACCGTACTTTTCCCATTTGTCTTACTTCTTTCTTCTGCAAAATTGGTGGTTTACTTGGGCAGGGATTTTCACTTAAAATGGCTGATTAGGGACTTTGTTGCAGACTATGTTTGAGTGACATTTCCCTCTCTATCTTATTAGTTTTCCTTCACCTGTTCGTGTGGGGCAGCTTATACTCTTCCCTCATTTATTAGGTGGGAAGGCTCTCCTTTAAAGGAGGATTCCACCTGTGGTTAATTCCCTGCATTGCTCTATCCAGCCTCAAAAGAAGCAGAGGTCTAATCAGGCAAAATTAAAACAGCAGTGCAGGTGTGATGGGCAGCATCCTGAGAGAAGACCTTGTCTCTTCACTTTACGAGAAGTAGGCCCTTTTTTAGAAAATGCATTTTAACATTTAGAAGACTGGCTTCAATAATGGCAATGATGATAGTGGATCTCCATTTAGCTGGCCCAGTTTAAGGGTTCTGGTAATGGTCATGCTGGTAACTTTTAAACTTTCATGGCTTACTGGCATTGATCATTACCATAGATGCATCATTGGTGTACCTCTCTACATTAAAATGTACAAATATCTGCTATTAAAAAGGTTGGAATTGTATTTTGATTGTTCTGTGGATGTAGAATTTTAATGCTTCTCAAAATTGATGTCACTTTTGATGCAAGAGCCATAGATATAGTGGTTCCCAACCTGCCCCTACTCAGAGTGAATCTAAGAAAAGTTAGCACACTATTGACCCCCATGAAAATTGGGGTCAATTATAGTTGTTTTTAGTAACTAAAAAATAAGTCCCACCTGGTGGGTATTAAAAAAAAAGGGGGGGGGGGGGTTGTCCTTTGACCTACAACCTCCAAAATCCAACCAGTTCATGTCTGAGACATGGTGGGGATTCATGCAAATTTTGAAGAAAATTCTTGAAAGCCTTCCTGAGATATTGCAGTCACAATCAAGAAATGAATATGAGGCCCTATGACCTTGGTATTTGATACATGATTTCCAAAGTCTAATGTGTTCATGTATGAGTCAGAGTGGACATTTGTGCCAGTTTTGCAGAAAATCCCTCAAAGCCTTCTTGAAATATTGCATTACCAAGGAAGGGATCAACATGAGGCCCAAATGTTCTTGATCTTTGGCTTTTACCACCAAAATGTAATGATTTCATCCCTGAGTCAGGGCAGAAATATGTGAAAAGTTTTAAAATTTTTGGAATAGTGCAAAAAAAAAAAAAAAAAAAAAAAAAAAGAAAAATGTGAGGCCCAAAACATTTGACCTCATTTGTCCTCCAAAATCCTATAACTTTATATAAAATACAGAGTGGATATTAGTGCATATTTTACAGAAAGTCACTCAAGACATTCTTGAAATGTTGTGGTCCAAAGAATGATAGAAGATGAGGCCCAGTGAGCTTGGTATTTGACCAATAACCTCCAAAATCTTATCAGTTGATGTGTGAGTCAGAGTGGATATTTGCTCAAAGTTTAAAGAAAATTCTTTAAGACAATCTTGAGCTATTGCATTGAAAAGTAAGGGTCAAACATGAGGCCCAAAAACCCTTACCTTTGACTTAAGACTGCAAAAATGTGAGCAGTTAATCCTGTCTTTCTCAAAGTGGGAAGTTGTTAAGTTTGACTATGACTTGCAACCTCAAGAATCTTATAACTTTTTCCTTGAGTAGGAATGGACATTTTTTTCAAGGTTTGAAAAAGTCTTTCAAAGACATTTTGAGATATCCTTTTCAGACATTTGGTGCAAACATCAGACCCAATTATGGCATTTCAGTTACAATCTGAAAAATATTATCGTTTTTTTTACTTGTGTCAGAGTGGATATTTATGCCAAGGTTGAAGGAAATCCTTCAAACCATCCTTGAGATATTGCATTCTAAAATAAGGGATGAACATGGGGCCCAATGCTCTTGACCAATTTTTATGTTCTCCCATTTCTAATCAATTCATGGTGAGTCAGGGTGGATATTCGTGCTAAGGATGAAGAAAATCCCTGCATTACTGCAATTTACAATCAAGGGATAAAGCTTACGGCCCAATAACTTCAACCTTTGGCTTGCAACCTCCTGTTCTCCAGTTTAAACTCCAGTCAAAGTTGAGATATCTTCTCTAGAAGCTTGTTAAGAGCATAAGGCCCTTCTTTGACCTTCTACTTACAACTTTCAAAGTCAGAGTCAGAGTGGACATGTGTACTGACTTCAATTAAAATCTTTCAAAGCATTCTTGAGGTATTGCGTTCAACAGCAAGGGAGGAACATGAGGCCGGGTCCTTGACTTTTTACTTTGGTCCTCACATCTCTTACCAGTTTACTTTGAGTCAGAGTGGACATAAATCCTCAGTTTTTAAGAATAGTCTTCAAAGTATTCAGGAGATATTGCAAAAAAATGAACATGAGGTCCAGTGAGGCCCAGTTCTTGACCTTTAACTGATGTCCTCCTATCTTATCAATTCACCCTGAGTCAGAGTGGACGTTTGTACAAGTTTGAGGAAAATCTTTCAAATTGTTCTTGAGATAAAACTTTCAAGGAAATGGCTCAGAAAGATAGGCAGACAGATAACCCAGAAGTGTAATGCCTTCAGCCCTTGCTATCACTGGCATGTGGACATAGAAACAGATGTTTTAAGAGGTTTTCAAATGGGTTACTCCAAACTTTGTCAGCTAATGAGCAGATTTGGTTCAACAACAAAGAGATGGTGACCTTCAGCCAGTCCTTCAGCTAGTGATCTCTGATCAGCACGCCTTGTCTCAGAGGTTTTATTCTGAAAAGTTTCCAGGCCCAACAGTAAGCCAAACTTCATCCCCCATCTCTCCTCCTCTCTGAACCCCTGGTGCCTGATTCTCAAGCTGCAGGATTTGGTTTTTGTGGGAAACTCGCTGGAGAAGAGAAGGCATCAAAGCTGACTGACAGAGGGAAGGAGACAAACGGAGGAGCGGCCGAGCTGACTGGCAGAGGCTGGACGACATAAAGGTTGACCAATTAATCGTCACCGGTGAGGTTTGACTCCTCTGGGGCTTTGGGAGTATTTCAAAAGGCGAAGTTGGAGGTTAATGTGCATCTGCAGAGAGCACAACAGATAAAACCTCCTCCGCTGGGTACATCCTGAAAATCAATGCTCTGCTTGGCTCACCTCGGTTTGATTCTTTCTCTCAAAGCTGTTTGACTGGCATGGTGGTCAAATTTTTAGTAACACTGCCAGAAAAGTTTGCTATACATTCCACCTCACTCCCATGGCGCTAATATTGAGCTCACATTACATCTGGGATTGGAATTGCTTGCCTCTTCAAGTTATATATATTTTATAAGTCTACTGGGTCATGTTTCAGTCCCCAAGTCTTCAAAACAGCCACAGTGGGAATAATGTTAATTCTTAATGATCATGTCTTACTTTCTTGCCGCACAAACACTCATTTTCGCCGTCTTGGCAACTTCCCAGTGTCCTGCAGGGAATTTAAAGAGCCGTAACTTCTTCCTCTGCTACATTTATGTGCAGTGTCTCTAACAAGGCCGGTGGCCAGGGAAACAGCCAGCGAGGGGAACCTGGCAGGAGTCCTGGGCGACATGCTGGCTGGTCTGTTTCAGGCATCGTTAGCAGGTGGAAGACGATGGGAAGGGAGATGGGAAAAGGGAAGCAAGAAGGCATAAAGGAGCTGTGGAGCAAGGTGGGAATTAGGAGGAAGTCTCCAGAATGGCCATGATTTAATGGGTTCTAACAAACTGGAGGAAGGGCCAGCGATAATGAGCCTAATGAACATGGAATCTCATGGATTCAAATCATGGTTATGTCCTATAAATGTCTATCTTAACAAGGGGCTAGGTTTACTATGTCGACCCCAGTAGAGTTTCTGAGAATCACAGGGAAGAGATACAAAATGGGCATTTTCTTGTCACTCCTAACAATCCACCCAGTCTCAAAATCAGTAAAAGTGCCCTTGCAATGTGTCGCCATCCATTAGACATAACTCCATCTTCAATTTAAGTTTGAATCTGTAGCACCTGGAGACTTTTACATAGAATTTGAGTCAAACAAGTCATAAGCACAAGACAAAATATCTATTTCCTTGGTTCAACTGCCAACCAAAAACCTTATCCTTTGCAGGACAATGCCAGGCTTTCATAACGGCAACAAACAAACTAGTTTGGTTTGGTTCAGTACAGTTAGGTACAGCTGGCTTAAGTACACACTGATCTTGCTTGTATATAATACTATGAAATTGTGTGAAATCATCAACAGTGTGATACAGTGTAGCCTGCTAATAACTTCAATAAAAAATGCATGCCACAAAGTAGGCACACTTGACAGCACAGCTGCCACCTATCTTAGCAGCATAACCCACTGATCCACTAAACGCAAGGCTGAGATCAGCCACAGACTTGGTCCCCCTTCACAAAGGGGGGCGATGGGATGGCTGGGCAAGGTAGTGTGGCGCTCACGGTATCTGAACATGTGGATGAAAAATCAGAGTCTTTCAATTCTTAGTTCTACAGGTCTTTCTATACTCTTGTATAGACCTGGATGCTGGCTAATGGCCAGAGATGCCAGCTTGACTCCCTTATGACAACTTACCCTTGCAAGACCACGTAGCTAATGGTAACATGCTCAGCAAGAGAGCATTGATGGGAAGGGTGGAGTTGCTGGATATGGGAGTGGTTGGATACACTTCTACGGACACCTGGTGCGCTTTCCCAGGGTGGTATTAAGCTCATCATATACTGGGTGCCAGAGACCCCTCCAATTAGCTGGGAGGAAACCTGGAGAGATGGGTTATGGGCCTGGCACAGGCTGAGATGATGGCCATCAGGACCCTAGACGCAACCTCATTTATAAACAAAGTCTGGCAGTTATATTTATGAAATAACCACATTGCAAACATTACAAACCAAGAAACATTTAATAACTAAAAAAGAGGAAAAGGTCAGATTATGTGTAGACCTGTTTCAGAAATAGCTACACCAATGTTGGCTCACTTTAGCTTCATAAGCTGTACTTACAGATAACAGCTAATGATAACAAAACTGGATAGAGAATGTACCTACATTAGCTTTACATTAGCTCTGTAGCTCTGTCATCTATTGCTAAGTTAGCATTGTGAGCTTTAGTAAATGTGGCTGAAGATAACTTAGCTATGTAGATAGCATGGCTACATAGCTTAAAGTGCTGCTTAGCTTTAGCTACATTAGGTTCATAGCTGTGTTAGCTGCATAGCTCCATTGGCTATGTAGGCTAAAGCTAATGGAGCTACATAAGTCACATTTGCTACACTAGAATTTTCTTCAAAGACTATATATTTTTTTTAATTAGCGAATATATCCTAGTTAGCAATCAAGAATAAGCAAACAATGCTTAAGCTAATGTAGTTACCTAAGCTACAAAGATAAGGTAGCTAAGTAGCCTATGTAACTAGCAGTAGTTCCAGTGCTTTTTTAGTGTAGATCTTACTGAGTTTTAACTTTTGTTACATTAGCCATATAGCTATGCCCTCTACTTAGCTTATGCAGCTAACAGAGCTTCATAAGCTACATTTGATACAATAGAATGTTCTAATGTTATTTAATGTTTATCTATATAGGGAGCGTACCTTTGTTAGCTTTAGCTATGTAGCTTTGGTAGTTGGTAAAGCTAACACTAGTTTCTGAAGTTAATGCTAGATTCTGAAGCTAAAGCTAGTTTCTAAAGCTAACATGGCTTTGTTGGCAAACAAGGAAACATTTGTATGTAGGTAATGTAGCTACTTTCACGTCAGTTATGTAGATAAAGATGTTAGCTTTAGCTACATAGCTGGAGCTGGAGTCTGTAGCCAGAACACTTTCACATTTTTGGAAAATAGGGTATGCTGTAATTTTTGCAAACAAAAACAACACTCTAACGTAACTAAGATGGCTAAAGCTAAATCTTACAGATACTTCAGCTTTGTTACCTTATGCTATGTTATGCTAAAGATTTGCTTAGCTAATGTAGCTATGTTAGCCTAAGATTATATAGCTATGTTGGCTTTCATAGAAGTGTTGTCAAAGTTGCAATGTTAGCTTTATGTTATGGTATTTGCTAAAACTGGTGCTGATTGCTTGAGGAGCTACACTGGCTTACATTTAGCTTATGAAGCTAACAGAGCTTCATATACTACATTGGATACAATTGAATGTTTTAATGGAGCTTTTCTCCTGTATACAGACTGTTTACTTACTTTATATAACATTTTGTAATCAGGTTTTGCAGGTCAAGCGTTGAACTTTAAAATTTTGGTATTCTCACCCTTACGCTACCCTAAATGTGACCTCACATTACACACTGCAACAAAATGGGTTCATTGAAAGTTTTGACCCTGAATACCCCTGCACCTTCACTTTAAGTATTTTTAACCTTAAATAGGACAATATTGTGGCAATAAGTGGTTACAAAAGTTCTGGATGAATTTTATGAGCATTATTACACTGCTCCCTAAAAAAAACAACCATTTTCTGTGGTTGAATTCATCCATTTCCTCCAACAAAGTCCAACCACAAAACTCATCCTATGCTGAGTAATGCCAGGCCTTCAAAATAAAAGTTAAATGTGCCCAACTTCAACCCACATATAAAAGTGAGCAGTGCAAAAAATGATTTTTTGGCAATTTATGTTCCAAAAAGTTTAAGAAATTTTCAACTGGTATCAAGATGAATCCTGTCTGCTGTGTCACACTGCTCCCTGAAAAACACCGTCTGTCTCCTGGGGTTGTAATTTATCTATTACTGTCAGAGTCCAGCAAGAAAACTGATCATTTGGTGGGTCAAGCCCGGCCTTCAAAATAGAAGATAATGGTACCAAACTTAAAGTCACATATAAAAGTGAATAGTGCAAATAGAACTCTAAAAAGTGGAAGTTTTGGCCGTCTTTGCTGGAAGCAAGTTGTAGAAATTTTGCAATTGGAATCTGGAAAACTGCTATCAACTCCCTAAGACACCAGTCCATCTGTTAGAGTCAGAAAACCAATCATTTGGTGAGAAAATGCCAGGCCTTTTAAATCAAAGATGAATGTACAAATCGTAATTCCAAAAATGATGGGATGCTGTGTTACATGTGAATATACAGTATGTTCCAGTGTGGGTTTGGGAACACCTCAGAAAACCATTATCAGTTTATTCCACATACAAAAGTGTGGGTTAAACCAGTAATAGCTACATTAGCTATGTTATGCTATGTTATCTACATTCACTAAAGCTGACATAAGCCTAAGCTAACATTGCAAAAGCTAACACAGCTACATCGGCTTACAAACAATTATTATATATGTGGCTAGTGTAGCCACGTTAGCTTTAATTCAGTAGCTATAGTAGTTTATAAAGACAACACTAGCTGTTTCAACTAATGCAGCTACATTAGCTTGCGTAGAAATGTTACCTATGAAGCTAGCATAGTTACCTTTTGCTGCATAGCTAAAGCTAACATGTTTAGATATTGTACCAACATATTACATCACTTCCTACCTGTCATAGGTGGTGTGTCTCACAATACTGGTCTTCAAGAGAGGTGTCTGTAGTCAGAACCCATTGAACTGTTTTGAAATTAGGGTTTGCGGAATGTTTTGCTTTCAGAGAAAGTCTTGTCCTCTGCAAAACACTCAAATGCAGTTAACAAAGCAAAAGCTAAAGCCTATGAAGCTACTTTAGCTGTGTTTATCTATACAGTGAGTGTACCTTTGTTAGCTTTAGCTATGTAGCTTTGGTAGTTGGTAAAGCTAACACTAGTGTCTGAAGCTAACACTAGCTTCTGAAGCTAATACTAGTTTCTAAAGCTGACATGGCTTTGTTGGCAAACAGGGAAACATTTTGTATGTAGGTGGTATAGCTACTTTAGCGTCAGTTATGTAGATAAAGATGTTAGCTTTAGCTACATAGCCAGAACACTTAAACATTTTTGGAAAATAGAGTTATGCTGTAATTTCTGCAAACAAAAACAACACAATAATGCAACTAAGATGGCTAAAGCTAAATATTCAAATACTTTAGCTTTGTGACCTTATGCTATGTTTGCTAAAGATAACATTGCTTAGCTAATGTAGCTATGTTAGCCTAAGATTAAAAAAGCTATATTGGCTTTCATAGAAGCGTTATCAAAGTTGCAATGTTAGCTATAGCTACATAGTTATGGTATTTGCTAAAACTGGTGCTGATTGTTTAAGTACCTACATTGGCTTACATTTAAATGTTTTCTAAGGAGCTACATAGCTATGGTGACTTTAGATACGTAGGTAAAGATGTTAGCTTTAGCTACGTAGCAAAAACTAACCGAGCCCCTGCTCGTGCAACTAGGAGAGATGTGCCAAAAAATTACATCACTTCCTACCTGACGGCGGTGGTGTGTCTCACAGTAGTGATCTGCAAGAGGGGCAGCCAAAAGATGTAGTTTGCACCAAGACCCGACTCAACTCTTTTGGAAAAAAGGGGTTGCAGTTTTTTGTAATCAATTTAAGCTGCTAAAACCTGAAGAAATTTGCAACTGGCATCTGACAGTTCCATCAGCTCTTTGCCAGATTAGTATATCCACTATAAATCCACCTAAAATCATCTCATTTTTTACCGCACTGGAGTTTGTCAGGATCTCTGTCACTACTTTTAGAATGGAATAAAGGCAAAGTGGTAAGCCAGTTTGAAGTGGAAAGCTGGTGGAAACTTGAAAGACAGAAACCCAATTCTTCTCATCGATGCAGTTTGACTATCAAGAAAGAAATACTTGGATTGTTTTCCATGAAAAGTTTAAAAACATGACCAAAACTCTGAGCTTAAGGGCAAAGAAGATAATGACTTGGAGTCAAGTATGGATAAATAATTGTCTGAAAAGGGGGTTCTTGCAGTTTTCACACGTATAAAATTATCTACATTATTTTTCTTGCTTCATTCTTTTCAAAAAGCAGAGAAACAATGAGGGGATTTCATCACTTTCATAGTTAAGGCAATCATCACAACATTTGAAACTATGTAAAGAATTCAAAGCTGCAGGCTGAGATACATTTTTTATACTGGACAGCATTAAGGAGCCAAATCATGTCTGCTGCAAAGCATGAGCAGCCCAACCATAGCGTCACACTCGGGAGTCAAAAACAGCCTTTGTTTTCCGCATTACTGGCCTGAAAAAGGTTTGCAACCCATGTCAGGCATTTGCCCCGAACAATGCGAGTAACAACTGCACACGCATGATAACCATTTCTACTGCTTTGTTCGCTCTCAGCTGCCAATCTCCCTCTGTAGATGTATAGGAAACACATAAAGCACATAAAACACGCACATGCAGGCTCGCGCTGGGGCTCTTTTCTCCCCGGTCCAGCAGTGTTTTCTCAGTAGAGAGCGGAGGAAACAGCATGATCTAAATAGCTCATTAACTTTTGATGACTGGGTCCTTTGGCTGTAGATCTTGAAAGCAAACGGGAGCCAGACTCCTTATGGCTATTGATTCTGCAACACCCCCCTCCTCTGCTCGTCCCGAGGAGGGCTGCTAGGACTCCAAATTATTCATGCCAAGATCTGTGCATTTGTTAAAGACTGATTGGGACAGTGTGTGTCCTGCACAATCCCCACTGGTTACAACAGCACAAAAAGCTGTAACATGATGTCGTGCATGATCACACTCAGAGTTTAATCCTGAGTAATGGTAGACTATGCAAAGAGATTTACAACAACCATTATAAACATTGATTTTGCTATTATTCAAAGACCCATTAAACACTTATTAGCACTCCATTTTTTTTACTTATTGAATCCAAGGGTGTCAAACCTTTCAGATCATGACACCTTAAAACAAAGCAAAGTCTGCTAATTATACAATTTTTGCATACCTAACAGGGTCACCAATGAGTGATTTCATCTCAAAATTGGCTGTGAGTCTGTATCTGGTGAAACAGTCTCAGGTAAAAACTCACCAGTAAGTAAGTGAAGATTAGCTTCCAACCATAGTTTAGGCCCAATATAAAACTTTTTAAATATTACACGAAGTCAAATTCATCCATAATTCAATACTTTGATAGTGGTAGAAATAAAAGTGAAAAAAAAAAAAAAAGAACTAAAACATACAGTCTTTTTCAGGGTTATTGTGGGCGCACATTGATTTTGTTCACCCTTTCCCATTTTGATGCCATTGTACGCCGATGATGTTGATGTGTTACTATCAAATGGTAAATAAAACATCCATTTTTAGAGACTGTTTTATCAGAGACAGTTTCATCTGAAGCCAATTTTTCCCTTAGGCCTAAGACCGGTGCATCTGAGACAATTTTTAAGGGCATTTTGTCTAAGGCCAACAACTCTGAGGCCTGCTGTGGGAGCATTTTGTCTGTTGCCTTTTTAAACGTTACTTTATCTGAAGCCATTTTGTTTGAGGTCTTTTACTCTGACTGGTGCCTTTTTAATTGAAGACAATTGCATCTGAGGCCATTTTGTCTGAGGAATTTTTTTTGTCTCAGACCATGTGAAGACCTTTTTGTCCAAGCAGTCTTGACTGAGGTTTGTCATTCTTTTCTGAGGCCTTTTCTTCGAAGGTCATTTTATCTTAACCCTCTTCTTCAGAGACCACTTCCTCTGAAGCCTTTTATTCTGAGGAAATTTTGTATAAGGTTTTTGTTTCCTTCTGAGGCCATTTCATTTAAGGGCTTTTCATCTGATGTTATTTCATCTGAGGCCATATCATATAAAACTACTTCATCTTAGGCAGTTTTGTCTAAATCTTTTTATTCTTAGGCCTTTATGTCTGATACTTTTTTCTGAGGCCATTTCGTCTGAGGCTTTTCATTCAGAGGCCATTTTGTCTGATGCCTTTTGTTCCCTCTGAGACCACTTAATCCAAGGCCACCTTATCTAAGGCCATTTCAACTGAGGCCTTTTTTTCATTTAAGGCCATTTTGTCTGAGGCTGCTTTTACTGGGGCCATTTTGTCTGAGGCTTTTTGAACCTTCTGAAGCCACTTTACCTAAGGCTATGTCCTCTGAGGCCTTTATTCTGAAGCAATTTTGTCTCAAGTCTTTAGTTTCTTCTGAGACCTTTTCATCGACGGCCATTCCATCAGAGGCCTTTTTTTCCAGGGCTATTTTTATCTAAGGCAATTTCATCCGAGGCCATTTCGTTAGAGGTCTTTTTTCTGGGGCAATTTTTGCTGAGGCCTTTTGTTCCCTTCCAAGACCATTTCATCTGAGGGCTTTTCATCTAAGGCCATTTTGTCTAAAGCCACATCATCTGAGGCCATTTCCTTTTGAGACCTTTTTTTTCTGAAGCAATTTTGTCGGAAGTCTGAGGCCTTTTCTTCCTTGTGAAGCCACTTTTTTTCAGAAACCACTTAATCATTGGCCATTTCCTCTGAGTCCTTTTTTCTTGAGCCATTTTTCCTGAGGCCTTTTTGATCCTTGAGGCAATTTCAGTTGAGGCCATTTTATCTGAGGTCACTTTGTAGAAGCCATTATGTTTAAGACCTTTTGTTCCTTCTGAGGCCATTTTGTCCAAGGCTATTTCCTCTGAGGCTATTTCATCTGAGGCATTTTGTTTTGAGGCCATTTTGTCTGAGGCTTCTTGTCCTTTTGAGGCCCTTAATCTGAGGCCACCTTATCTAGGGCCTTTTTGTCTGATACCTTTTTCTTTCTGAGTCCATTTTGTCTAAGGCCATTTTACCTGAGGTAATCACTTTGTCAGAAGCCATTTTTTTCTGAATTATTTTGTTCTGAGGCAATTTCATTAGATGCCTTTTGTTCCTCCTGAGGCATTTTAATCTAAGACCATTTCTAATGAGAACATTAAGTCTGAGGCCTTTTTTCTAAGGTTGCAGAGTGGCATGTTGCATGTGGTTGCTGGTTTCAGTTTGTCCCATCATGGTCTGAATTGAGCTTAAGGCTACCTCTGCAGACCAAAATCCTATGACAGCATATGTTTTTGTGTTATCAATAACAAGGCATCATGAAAATGCAGTAATACAATATTTAAATCCTTTGAAATCAGCTTTCTTTTGAGCAGTTTGAGGCCCTATGTCAACAACCAACATTTCCGCATATCTTGGACCTTTAGGCCTACATGTCTGGCATGGAGAGCCTCGCCATAGCTGACTGGACAATAAGCTCAATGTTGGGGTTATTTGCATTGTGCAGGCTGGGGGGGCTAATGCTTTTGTCAAAATACCAAACGGAAGTGGTGTATGTAAATTTGGATTAAGCGGATAAGGGCCCCCATCAGCTTCAATAAGTATTGTTGCCATTGTGTGTGTCTGTGCTGATGTTTGTGTGCATGTGCAATGGCTTTAGGCTGAAGAAATGCATATAAATGAGCTCTTTACCTGCAACTACCACTTCAATTAAAAGCTTCCAGCTCATAACTGTTCGTGTTTTTATAGGGGAGCTGTGTTTGTGCACCCTGTGAACATATGTCGAAACATGCCTGAGGGAAAAGACCAATCTGCACTTTTAAATCGCACCTTGAACCGCTTGATGACTGCGGCCCGACGGGGCTACGTGTCGAACGATGATAGTGCCGCTCTATGACTCAACCTATATCTGCCGTTACGTTTTTCCAAGCATCACGTTCCACGCAGCGCCGGGAGGGGAGAAAGAACGAGGTGCCGAGGAAAGCGCTGATAAGGCGTTGAGCCGGCCGTGTAGAGGGTCAGTGCAGCAGAGAGATAGGGGCAGCTACATGGCGGGAGGAAGCCAACCGTGACCACTTTCTTACTCTTTCCCTCATCCGCCTTTTCCTATCCATCTCTCCAAGCCTGCGGTCATCCTCAATACGCTCTTGTTATCTCACAGCACTGATGGCTGCTGCATGTGTGTATCTGGGCTCCTATTTGTGTTTGAATGCATACTAAGGATGGCAATTTTCCAAGTTGTTTAGATATGTTGATATGGTTCCAAAAGACATTTAGGCTACGACAATATCATTTATAACAATACTGTTTATGTTGATTTGAAATTTAATAGATGTAGTCATTCTGAAACACTCTCTTAATTGTGCAAGTACATTGTAAAGATTTGGCAGAGATCGGAAACGTGACAGGGGAGAGGAAAACCTCAGAAATTGCACAAATGCGTTGGAAACTTTTGGATGTGAAACTGGCAGAAGGCAAGGGAAACCCTGTGTAAACTGCACAAATATATTGGCCGTATAACAAAATGGGCAAAAAAGGCAGGAATGGGGTACACCTGGTTAAAATTGGACATATATTTTGGTAAGAGTTAAAAATATGGGTGGAGCTGAAGAAGAGCAAGGGAAACCCAGTTTAAGTTGAACTAAAGCAACAATTGGAAAGAACTGTTGAACTTCCTAGGAGCCGAGAAACACAAAAAAATTGTACAAATATGTTGACAGCCCTTTTTCAAATGGCACAAATAGATTTGCAACATTCAAAAAGAGGTATGAAAGTGTAAGTGGACAAGAAAACTCTGTTTAAATTGCACAAAATGGGAGAAACTGTCAAAAAGCCTGATAAGCCATGTGAAATTGCACAAATGCATTGGCAATATTTGTAAAAGTTTGTTACACTGACTAGATAAAAGGAGACCACTTCTATATTGTACATATATGTTGGCAACATTTGAAAAAGTGGGTCAAACTGGCAAGCAGCCATGAAAACCCTGTTTGAATTGCACAAGTATATTGGCAACATTTGGAACGTTGATGAAACTTGCACAAAATAGGGGAACCCCTGTTTAAATTGCACAAATATATTGGCAACATTTAAAAACTGAAATGACTCCTGTCCAAATTGCATGAATATGTTGGCAAAATCAAGAAAAGCGTGTGAAAATGGCAATAAGCAGAGAAAACTCAATTAATATTGCACAAATATGTTGGCAAGCAGGCAGGGAAAATTTTGGAAAACTGGTCAGTATTGGCAGGGAGCAAGGGAAAACCTGATGGAATTGCCCAATCGTGTAGCAACATATGAAAAAAATGGCTAAACTGGCCGAGAGGGAGGAAACCTTTTGAAATTGATCAAATACACCAGCAACATTTGGAGAAACAACTGGAACCTTCAAGGAGCAATGGAACTAAAATTGGACAAATATGTTGGAAACATTTGGAAATGTTGATGACACCTGCAAGATGTAAGGGAAACTCATAGTGCAGAAATATGCTGGCAACTGGTGAAAAATGGGCCAAACTGGATAAAAGTGAGGGGAATCTTGTTGAAATTGCATAAAAATGTTTGCAACATTTGGAAAAAAAAAAGGCTGGAACCTTCTAGTATCAAGGGAAGTGGTGTTTAAACATTTAAGAAAGTTGATGAAAACATCATCATATTAGAAATGGGCCAACCTGACAGTGAGTGGGGAAATCTTGTTGAAATTTCATAAATATGTCTACAACATTTGGAAAAATAGCTGGACCCAAGGAAAGTGGTGTTTAAATTGCACAAATATGTTGGCAACATATGAAAAAATTGGCCAAAATGGCAACGAGCGAGGGAAACCCAGCAGAAACTTCATAAATATTTCAACAACTTCGGGATAACATCTGAAACCTTGATAGATCAAGGGAACCTCTGTTAAAATTGCACAAATATGTTGGCAAAATTTGAATTGTTACTGAAAAATGCAAGACAAGAGGAAAGCTATATTAAAATTGCACAAACATGTTGGGGACATATGAAATAAAGGGCCAAACTGGCAGACAGTGGGTATATCTTGTTAAAATTGTATAAATGAGTTGACAACATTTCAGAAAAAGGCTGGAACCTCCAAGGAGCAATGGAAGCTGTGTTAAAATTGCACAAATATGTTGCAACATTTGGCAATGTTGGTTACACCTGTAAGATGTGAGGGAAACTCTGGTCACATTGCAGAAATACTGTATGTTGGCAACAGATGAAAAATGGGCCTAACTGGTAGGGTGAGGGAAATCTTATTGAAATTGCATAAAAAGAAAAAAAAAAAAAAAAACGAGTTGACAACTTTTGGGAAAACAGCTAAAACCTCCAAGGAGCAATGAAGCTGCTTTCCAAATTGGACAAATATGATGGATACATTTGGAAATGTTGGTAACCCCTGCAAGATGCGAGGGAAGTGATATTTGAATTGCACAAATATGTTGGCAACATTTGGAAACATGGGTAACACCTGCGAAATGTGAGGGAAACTCTGGTCATATTGCAGAAATATGTTGGCAACAGATGAAAAATGGGCCAAACTGGAAGAGAGTGAGGGAAATCTTATCGAAATTGCATAAAAACATCTTCATATTCATATTCATATTCAAAGTATCAAGGGAAGCCGTGTATAAATTGTGCAAATATGTTGGCAACATTCTAAAAAGTTGGTGAATCATGCAAGAAATTAGGGGAACTATTAAAATTGGAACCAATATTTTGGCAAAATATCAAAAAATGGCCCAAAATGGCAAAGAGTGACAGAAACCATGCAGGAATTGTACAATTATGTCAGCAACTTTCAGGAAAACAGCTGGAATATTCAAGGAGCAATGGAAGCTGTGTTTAAATTGTGCAAATATGTTTGGAAAATTTGGAATTTTGGTGAATCTTTCTAGAAGCGAGGAAAATTCTTTAAAAATGCTCAAATATGTTGGAAACATATGGAAAAATTGCCAGACTGGCAAAGAGTGAGGGAAATCTTGTCTTAATTGCAAAAATACTTTGACAACATTTGAGATAACAGCTGGAACCCTTGGCCGGAGAAATAGAAGCTGTGTTTTAAATTGCACAAATATGTTTGCAACATTTGGAAGTTTTGGTGAAACTTGCATAAAGTGTGGGAAACTGTTAAAATTGCTCAAATATGTTGCCGACTTATGAAAAATTGGCCAAACTGGCAAAAAGTTAGGGAACCCCTTGTTGAAATTTCACAAAAATATTGATGACATTTGGTAAATTGCATGAAACTGGTGAGGAGAGAAAAATTCTACATTCTACATTTCCAAATGTTGCCAATGTATTTGTGCAATTTCATCATTGCTTTTTTTTTTCTTTTTTGTAAAAATTGTAAAGATCATTAAGGGTGTTTTCACATTAGGCATGTAAATTAAACCAGATACAGACCGTCTCATCACCGTTTTTCTTTAAAAACATTGAGATATGATTGTTGGTTGCCCAGCTTTAATGCTTCCTTCTTTTTGGTCAATTGCCCAAACATCATTTGGAGGTCTGCAGTGGCGAGAGATGTCTTTTCAGCAGGAACAAAAAAAAGTCAGGATGAGATGAGGTAAAGCCCCTGCATCGATTTTATACCCACTCTTCGACTGCGGCTGTCCTTGAATATAAATGATTCCAACCCGCTCCTCTCTGCAGGGCTTCCAGAATTCTTTATGCCTATCGTAGCGAGGATCTCCCTCATTTTCTCAGCTTACCCAAACCTGCACCTCTCAGATCCCCACAGCAACCAGAAGGATAGACCTCGACATCTGCCTCATCACTGAAACTCATTTTGACGCCCAAGAGGGAGGCAAACTAAGAGAGCGAATTTGATCTTGGTGGAGTCTCTGGGAGCGAGTTCTCTAATCTTTCCCCCACCAATCCAGCGGGGCAGGGACACTTACTGTACAACTCACTCATCTCCAGTGGCGGCTTTGATTCTCTCGCTCCTCTCTGCTGATTTCGCATAATCACACGGTAATGAGGTTGGCTGCGGTGCGCCGGCGTGGCCTCGGCGCGCGGCTATAGCACGCATGTTAAAGGGGGGAGCACGAGTTAAGAAGGAGGAGTGGAAGGAGAAGAAAAAGGGTCTGGGAGCCCCCTACTTTGCGAGCACATTCGTTGGAAACACAATTACACAGGCGCACAGAAGCATACCGGGCTCCACAATGATTTCTCCATTCTCCAGCCGGTGGAGCGGCTAATTTCCTTAGCAGCTAAGTACTTATAGATTGCTCTGTAACAGAAGCTCGCGACAAAAGAGCCGAGCCAGATAGACGAGGGCAATGTATCGCATGATTGTTTCCACCTCATATGCCATAAAGTGGAGCTTGTTCTCATACAGGAGACATATTAGCGGGTTACACACTCAGAAGGTAAACATCCAGGCTGCAGAGGCCTGATTTTAGCAAGGGAAGGTGTTAATTTATGATGCTATGTGAGCAGAAAGACAGGCGTGTTGACAGCAACAACAAAGCTCAGTTACTGGTTTTCTTGTGCTCTGACTACAGAGTGAGAACTGGATTCAGTCTGTAAATTTCAAAGAGAAACTCCCTGAAAAACCCAGTAAGGGCCCTCGCCATATAAAAACATGCATGCTACATCAGTAGCATTAGCACCTACCTTTGGCTGACATTCATTTCCAAGGCCTGGTCCACTTCTGGAGTTTGAAGCAGCTTATTTTTGGAGTAAAGTGGCTCCCTTTTCTTTAATCATCCTAACTTTTGTGTGGGTTCTGGCACTGGTAGACTCAGGAGGGACCCATCATTTGAAAAAACCCTGTGAAGGTGCCCTCTTGGTTGCCATGTAGGTAGACAAATTCTGGAATCTTGTGCTCTTTTGGGTCCTATATACTTTACCAAATTTGCCAAACTACTGTCTCTGGTGCCCTCTAAATGAACAAAAGTTAACAAAAACGCTTTGTTGGTACCTAATCCTGACCCTTTTATTGCCAAAACTGACTGAGTGCCTTTTTTAGTGACCTCTAAATGAGCAAAATTTGTGCCCTCTTTCAGTGCCTTCAGATAGACCGGCTCTGGCTCTGACTCTGGCTCTAAACCTTGGTGCTTTCTGGCGAACCAGCCGGAGTCCACACCAGTTCAAGTGGAATGAAAGTGGGAGGACATTACTCCGTTGGTTTCTTGAGTCTATTAATTATTTGGTCTGGCATTTGGTTGACCCCAGCCATCTCTTCAGCAACTTGGCAGAATACTTGCTCTTCTACTCTTTAGCTTCGCCAGGAAATCTGTTGATGCCCAGGTTGCAACTGAACATTTTGTCTCCTCAGCCATTTTCAGCTCATCTTCACAGCCTAGAATTTGACACACCCACTGATGATGTTACTGTTTGCGAGGAGTAACTAACTGTGCTTTTGGTTCCAGCTGAGAAACAACTTTATAGGATCCAAACGTCTTTTATTTTTGTTTCGATTTGAATGCACCAGCCAGTTCAAAGAAGGTTTGGGAACCTGAACCTGGTGCAGGGGTTAGCGCTGTTGCCTCACAACAAGAAGGTACCTGGTTCGCTTCCCGGTCAGAGCCTTTCTGTGTAGAGTGTGCATGTTCTCGCATGCATTGGTTCTCTTTGGGTACTCTGGTGTCCTCCCACCACCAAAGACATGCTTGTTAGGTTAACTGATCACTCTAAATTGTGAGCATCTCTGGTTGTCTGTCTCTATATGTCAGCCTGACAATTGATTGGCAACCAGTCCAGGGTGTACCCCACCTCTCGCCCAGTGACAGCTGGGATAGTCTCCAGCCCCCCCGGCAACCCCCAACAGGAAAAGTGGTATAGAAAATGGATGGAACCGGAACTGGCACAGAGCCATGCTGGTTGGAAAGGCCTGTTTGTCCAATAGCAGAGAAAATCCAATGAAGAACCATATAAAAGCTCCATCAGTTCATTTTCACTGACCCCCCGCCCCCACCCCCATGTATCTTTGTGAAATAAATGATTAGTTAATAATTCCCTATCTTTTTAATAATTTACACAGTCGTCTAAATGACCAAACAAGCATATTTCACCTTAACCTTGGTTTCTTGGTATTTCAGGTCAGGTCTGGTATGGGAGCACATGCTGGTTCAGTATTTCACCGTGTCAACCTTGGTCCTGTACTGCTCTGGCCTCCTGATGGCCATTGTTCAGGCCCGTGCCTCAGGTATCTTCCCTGCTGACCCCTCCCTGATGCATGGAGTCATGTCACTAGGTCCTGGGCAC
Organism: Cheilinus undulatus; assembly: GCF_018320785.1. Lineage (NCBI taxonomy): Eukaryota > Metazoa > Chordata > Actinopteri > Labriformes > Labridae > Cheilinus > Cheilinus undulatus. Next base: position 15,022,444 of record NC_054888.1, on the reverse strand, counting down.
CCAGTATGCAGCGAGCTCGATCAGGCCTGAGAAAGCATGCTTAGGCAGCTGAGCTGTCCCATCCCCACTCCCCTGAGCACATTAGCATTAGACGCACAGTCTTGCCAACGATACCCAAAAATGCACCAAAGAGAACTCATCACAAAGGAGTCCAGCCTGGTGGACAAAAACAGATGCCACTGAGCTTGGCTCTGGCCACCCACCCCCCAGCCCTGGTTTGAGGCACATCAGACCCCATGATGAATCAGTAGCATCCTACATACCTTAAACATATGCACAGAACTATAACCAGTAGCAGACTAAATAAAAATGTCAACACAACAGCTGATATTCAGCGCCAACTAGGATATTGTTTTTTGCCATACTGAGGCTACGAAGATGCAAACTTGAGCAGCAAAATGTAGCATGTCAATACTCGTAAAGTGCTCAAAATACATTATGTGTGCAGTTAATGATTTTTACTAGCTGCTCTTCCAAACTAAAAAAAATGACACACAGAAATCCAATGATCCCTAGTAAGAGATCAAATGAATTAGTTTTATCTTCCAAGTGCATCCCTATGAACATGCTAATGCTAACAGCCCTATTGGGAACTATTTCCTGTTGTGGATGCAGACACATTTTGTACTGAAGTAAGAATTTACAGCTGGAAAATGCTGTCTGTAGCATTGGCATAAAACAAACTATCGTACCTATATTCATCAGAATAAAGGATTGTAGTGTTTTGATGGTATTTTGATTAACAATGGCATTTTATTTTGAAAAACTGTCCTATGGAAGTAGGAAAATTTGGAGGTTTTTTATTCCAGTATAAGTGTACATCCATAGCATTGTTCTTGATGGTAGGTCTGGAGGTATCTCATAAATAAGTATTACCTTGACGCCTGCATTTATTTACTCAGTGTCCTATTTCCCAGATGGCGTCTCTCTCATGTCATCAGCTTCTCTTCAGATCAGTGGGAATATCTGCGGAGCAGCTCTGTGGGCTTTTGTGTGCATATCCCGGAACATCACAAGTGCCAGACGTCCCGCTGAGAGTGGACACGAGGTGACGGACCGCTGCGAGCTACTGTCAAACTCCGCAGGGGGTGTCGTTTACCCATCATGCAGTGTTGTGGAAAGCAAGGCATCACCAGTCGTGTCATTAACCCTTTACGTGTGGTTGCGTCTGAGCCAGAAAATATCGAGCGGTGTATAATTTTTTCGGCCTCTATGGAAGCTGTTAGTGGAGCGGTGCCAATTTGCTGGTATGGTCTCGTTTGTTACACAATCGTTCAGTGGTCTCAAAGAAGAAACTGGGGAATATATGGGTCATTTAGGTTTTAGGATTTCAGCCAGAGCTATTTTTTGGTCAATTTCATGTTTGCATTCTGCATTTTCCATTCTAAGACTCCCTGACTGCCAAAACTGGAGTTTCCCATTGATTGTTCTTTGAACATTTTTGCAAAACAACCTACAATTTGGCTCCTTTATTCCAAAATTACAAGATACTGTATTTTCTCATCAATTGTCTGACTTTAAATGAGACAACGGATATACAATATAATGTTCGATATTTACAACTCCAGACCATGTAGAAGTAAAAATCCAATAACATCAATACCTGAAGTCCCAGACACCAATAATTGGGTATTCTATTGAATTTAATGATCAAGATTTGCACTCAAACCCCTAAACACAGTCTTAAATGAACAAAGACTTTGGCAACATTTTGAAAAGTAAATTAATCTGAAACAGAGAAAGAAAAAACATGTAAATTGCACAAGGAAATTGGCAATATTTTGAAAATTGAAAAAACTGCAGAGGAGCAATAGAAAACTCTATAAGTTGCAGAAGAACATTGACAACATTTGAGCAATGAAAGCTTATTTAAATGGCATAATTATGTTGGCAAGCAGGAATCCATGTTTTTATTGCACAAATATGTTGGCAACATTCGGCAATGTTGATGAAAGTTGAAAGACACAAGGGAAAACCTATTTAAATTGCATAATAATGTTGACAACATAACAAAAAAGTGGTGAAACTAGCAAGCAGCCATAACAGCCCTGTCTAAAATGTGCAAATACATTGGCAACATTTGAAGATGTGTGTTGAAGTGGCATGTGGCTAAGAAAACCCTGCTTAAATTGCATTTTAATGTTGGCAACATTCAATAAGTGGGTAAAAGTGGTGAGAAGCCAGGACAGCCCTGATTAAATTGCACATATATATTGGTGACAACAAGAAAATTGGGTGAAACTGGCAAGAAGCTAGGAAACCATGTTTCACTTGCGCAAATTTGTTGGTAACATTTGGGAATTTTGATGATACTTGAAAGAAGCAAGGGAAAGCCTATTAAAATTGCATAATTATGTTGGCAACATCTGAAAAAGAAGGATGAAAGTGGCTAGCCGCCATCTTCTCCGGGCCCAAGCTCATTCAAAATGGTCTGGGGCAAAATGGAAAACTGTTCTGTGGTCAGATTAACCAAAGTTTGAAAATTCTTTGGTAAGATGTTGATTTAACTAAATTGCCAGTGAGGAATGAATACCAAAATAAAGCTTTCATTGCTATTTGTTTTTGTATTTTAGATTTTGTCTAATTTAAATGACTATATTTTGTGTGGCTAATTAGCTATTAAGTAGACAAATTAGTATTTGTGTGTATTTTTAGCCTTTATCACAATCCACGAAATGTTTCTGAGTGTCACTGTTTGCTTTAATGTCAAAAGTCCATCTGTTTTGAATGAATTTAGTGTTGTTGTTTTTTTAAATATATATATATGATGCTAACATCATAAAATATGGTATGTACATTAAAACTTCCCTCACTTGAGCACTCTACTAGGATTTGCCGTCCAACGACACATATTCCAACAGCCCAACCTAACCCACTGACCTGCTTTCTCAGCACAGCAGATGCACATGGTGCTCCCGTTCCCTTCTTCTTCTTCTTCTTCACACAGACACAAACACAAAGATGAGGGGGTGAAGAGCGGAGAGGTCTTGTGGGTGCTCATCACACACACTTGACAGAAGCAGTGCTCTTGGCAAGAAGGAGCTACATGATATATGAAGATGGCCACTTTGAGCCCACCATCACACACACACCCACTCCTCATCAGCCCCCTGCCCTCCAACCAGCTCTTGAGACACTGATGGTGACATATATGGAACACATGCAGACAGACGCCTCTTAAATATTCATGTCGCGTCTGTGGGCCTGTACATCGCTGCATGCATTGCAGACATCCCGTGTTTGTGTGCGTGGATCTATATGTTTGAGGACACTTCAGTCTATGTATGTAGGCTGCATAATGGTGCGTGATTGTATGCTTTCTGACCAGCTGTTTACATCTATTGTCAAATATTTCAACTCTTTATGGGATAAAACACCCCATTTAGACAATTCAAATGATGAAAACTCTGACTTTTCACCATTACGACCCTTCTAGGAGGAAAAATAATTTTATTTCAATTGTTAATGACTAAAAACAATCTAATTGGATTTAAAAGCTGATTAAAGGATGCACTGGACATACTGGGACTTAAAATGTACAGTATTAGTTGCAGTTTTTGCAGGATTGTTTAGTAACTCATCTTCAAGAAGCCCTGGACCACTTAGAAATCCTCTAAAAAATAAATTGACCAATAATTTACAGTCAAGTCAAGTTGGATTAATTTACAGGGTTAATATTTTCTGGGCTCATCTAGTAAAAGAAAACTGTTGTCTCGTGTTGCTGTCCATGGCCGAAAATTTCCAAAAAGTTTTTAAAAATGTTTGTTTTATTCGATATACTCATCTGTTTCTATTGGCAGATCAGGATTTGCATGCTAAGTTGGCAATAAAGCTAATGTGGTTTGATGATGACAGGGTAGTGTCATCTGCATATTGGTATATATTCCATATAATGACCGACTAAAAAAAATAATTCAGAATATCTTTAAGATGATTTTGTTGTCTTTTGCCCCAGGTAATTATCTGTAAATACCAAATTAAAACATAAACAACAATTTTTATGTGTGTTTTAGTTTTAAAGCCTTGTTGTCATGAAAAAAAGACCCTCAACAATTAATTTCAATTCATACAAAAAAACCTTCCTTTTTCAAACATGTCTTCCTGGGATAGACTTAAATTAATTGCTTGGTTAAAGATTTTCTTGGCTTGGAAATCTCCCAAAACTAAACTTTATCCATATAATTTGTAGCTGAGACATACTGAGTTGAAATTATTTACTTAGTTGAAAAACTTCTTGGCTCATTAAAAGGAAAATGTTGATTGTTGCTGTCCATGGACAGTAGTTTCTATGACATTTCTAAAAAGTTCAGCTCAATTTTATTTTATGTATCTACCTGTTCCTGTTTGGTGAACAACAGTTTTGACTTAAAGAAGAGGATAAAGTTAAAGTCTTTTCATAAGGACAGTAGTGAGTCATCTGCATATTGGTATATAGTATTTAAATGAATGTGTAAGGTCACATTTTGCCTTTTTGTATTGGCATGTAAATAATACATAATACATTTTAAAAGCGACAATTTAATATTTTTGGAACTTTCTGGCCTTTAATTTAAAAAAGCCTGGATGACTAATGTTCAAGTATTTATGGCTGAATTTAAACAAAAACGTTATCAGTTGTTGCTGTTTATGGCTAAAAGTTTCCAAAAACTTTGCAGAGCTGTTTTATTCTATATATTTACCTGTTTCTGTTGGTGGACAAAGATTGGCATTTCATAATAATCATAAAGAGAACAGTGAGTCATCTGCATATTGGGATGTAAATCCATAAAATTACTGGCCCAAAGAATTATTCAGAAAATTTTAAAGTGACTTTTTGTATGAATATTGGCATTTAAAGTATCCTTTTTTATTTTGTTTAAGCTTTTTGGCCTCTTTGTCATTTAAAAAAAATTCATGGACAACTAATTCCAAAAGTCAGAGTCTGACACTATTTCAGTAACATGAAAGATTAACAAAAAGGAAAATCTTGTTTAAAATTTCTTGTAGGGACATATCAAGTCAATGCAATTGTTTGGTTTAAGGTTTTCTTGGTCTGTAAGTCCCACAAAATGATAATTTAACAACATAATTTGAAGTTGTAACATTCTGAATTTACTTGACTTATTTAGTTAAAAAACATTGGGCTCAATAAAAAATAAAAATAAATAAATAAAAACCTTTTTCAGCTGTTGCTTTCCATGTCCAAAGTTTTCTACAAATCTTCTAAAACATATGCAGAAATGTTTCATTCTATACTAGTATATAGTTGTATTGTTTTGCAAGGATTATTAGCATTCAAAGCGACCAGTAAAGCTTGTATGGTTTCATGGAGAGAGAAGTCAGTCATCAGCATATTGGTATAAACTGGTGTGTTCCATTAAATGAATGACTCAGAAAACTCTTTCAGAACATCTTCAAGTTTCTGTAGCTTTGTGGCCACTTTGTAATTCAAAAAGATCCTGGAAGACTGATTCCAAAAGACATGGTCTGGCAATATTTTAATAACATGAAACTACTGAAAGGGACAAAGTTGATGAATTGTTTAGATATTGGTTTGTTGTGTCGTAAGTGAATGAGTGGGTTTAAAGAGCTGGATCTCAATGTAATCGATGTGTAAATACCAATCACATGTCAAAACCTTGCTACATTTGGCTGATTTAATGAAGAAAAAAATTGAACCGGGTACAGCTCTTCTTGTTGAGATGAGCAAAATGATCTGGATCTCTATAAAGAGCTGGAATCCCCATCAATATAGGACAATTTAAGTTGAATGAACTATTCAGTTACCGTTTTTCTTGGCTTAATTAAAGAAAAGACTGTGTGCTTTTGCTGTATATGGCTGAAAGTTCCCTCAGAGACTTGCAGGGATCTATTTGGTTTTGCTTATTCAACTGTTTTTAAAATAAAAAAACAGAGCTGGGGAATACTTGCTGCAAACACTGATAGGCCTCTGCTGTTGCCAATGGCACTAAATGGTTGCACTGGTAGTGAAGTGAATCATCAGCATATTGTTATACACTCAATGCAATTACTGACTCCTAAACATCATTAAGGGGAAGGGACTTTTTTGCTTTTGTTTGGTCAGATACCTGCATAAATAGAGAAACTTAAATGTCTTATCGAGCACAATGGGAGAATAATAGCATCTTAGTCAAAATATCCCTGAATTTTTAACAATTGATTCAAAAAGTAAAGGTTTCGGACTATTCTAACTTGGGGTTAAGTTATGGACTATGGGTTAGGGTAAGTAGGATTAGGGAAGTTGGGCTTACGGTAAGTGTTTTCACTGTCCCAAAAGAACAACCCATCAATTATTTCCAATTACAAAATAGAGCAGTATGAGTAAGGCATTATCACAACTACCTCTCTTATGTGTTGTGTTACAGGCCATTACCAAGCCACAAATGGCTCCAATCTTGTCTTATATCATCAAATGTCTCCCAGTGGAAGTCTTAAGGCAAACAGGAATTGGTCCAGAGGTAATTTAAACATTTAATAGTGTTGATACCACAAAGATGCAAAAAGGAGGATGAGAGATCAGAGAAGCATTGTAAACCAACTATTTGGTGGCTATGAGACCTAGAGTGTCATAAAAAAGTATTTGTCTATTTCCTGTTGTCTAACTTTTTGCACATTTGTCTTAAATGTTTCAGATCATCAAATATATTTTAGTATTAGAGAAAGGAAATTAGATTGAATACAAATACAGTTTTTAAATGATTTAATTTATTAAGGGAAGAGAACCATCAAAACCAACCTGGCTCTATGTGAAAAAGTAATTACCCCCATTTTTAGATTATGAATTAACTGATTAACAACATGCTTTGGAAAGAGGAAAGTCACTGTCAATAAGGGTTACAAAGCCATACTCTAAGGCTTTGGGACTCCAATGAACCACGGTCCAAGCCATTATCCACAACTGGAGAAAACTTGGAACAGTGGTGAACCTTCCCAGGAATTGCTGGCCTACCAAAATGACTCCAAGAGCGTATCGATGACTCATCCAGGATTTCACGAGAGAATGCAGAACAACATCTAAAGACTTGCAGGCCTAACCAGACTCAGTTTGGGTCAGTGTTCATAATTAAACAATAAGGAAAAGACGTGGCAAAAATGGCATCCATGGGAGAGTTCCAAGGCCAAAACCATTATGGACCAGAAAGTACACAAAGAATAGTCTCACATCTGATAAATGACATCTTGATGATCCCCAAGACAACATTTCATAAAAGGAACATCAAACCAACAGTCAAATATGATGGAGGTAAAGTGATGGTCTCGGCTGCTTTGACAACTTGCCGTAATTGATGGAAGCATGAATTCTGCTCTGGTCATCAATTCGTGACCTGAAGCTCAAGTGCATTTAGGTTATACAGCAGGACAATGGTCCAAAAAACACCAACAGGTCCACTGCTGAATGGCCTAAACAACGAAATGGTTTTGCAGTGGCCTAGCTAAAGTCCAGACTTAAATTGGATTGAAATGCTGTGAAATTACCTTAAACAGGCCGTTCATGCATGAAACCCTCAAATGTGGCTGAAATTTTAAAATTCTACAAAGAAGAGTGGGACAAAATTCCTCCACAACGATGAGAAAGAATCATTCCCAGTTGCTGCCAAGGGTGCCCAAACCAGTTGTAAGGTTTAGGCGTCAATGACTATTTCACATAGGGCCAGGTAGGTTTGGATGGCTTTCATTGGGTTATCTTTGTCTAATATCAAAATTTGTTTCAGTGTGACAAATGTGCAAAAAAAAAAAAAAAAAAAAAGAAAGAAAGAAAACAGGAAGGGGGCAAATTGCTTTTTCAAAGCTATGTAACTGGTGGATATGGCACCTATACCTATGAGTCTGGCCATTTGCAACAGGTATAAAGAAGTTGCTTCGCACATTGGAAGATGCAATTTCAAGTTTCCTTCATTTTAAACTAACAAAACCCTTGATGCTACACTTACCAGTGGAGAAACAGCAATGCACACAGGGAAAAGGGATAGAAATGTAAGAAAGCCGTAAAATAGATCTCTCAGAGAGAAACAAATGCTATACATTCAAGAAAATCGGCTTTCTTAGTCCTTAGAATGCCCATGAGTGGTGTTTATGGTCCTATATACACCATATTCACTCCATTTTCAGGCCTCTTGAGAAAAAATACAATGTGTTGTTGTGTGGAACACACCACTATCACTGTGACCCATCTCAGCATCGAGGGTATCCCACAGGCTTGAAGTAATTTAACACGTTGTTTTGACCCAAAGAGACTACAACAAAACAGCTGATGGCTTTGGATATTAAAACCACCACGATAACTCGCACTCGTCTCAAAATGACCTTTGGGTCCGTGCGGGTCTTTACGAGACACTGTTTTAATGAAAGCCCTTGCCACGAGGTCTATCTCACCGCCGTAATGTATGGTCGAGTGTCTGGGCCTATTTGCCGTCATAACACTTGAATCTAATCAGAGGATAGGCCACTTTTAGAGTGTTTGGAGAAACCACTTGTGCCCACAGGCAATCAACACCTCATCAGAGGCCCCCCTCTCGTGTGGAGAGAAGGGGGCACGAGGCCCAGCAGTGAAGAGCACAATTTTACCTCCTTGTCTTTTTTTTTCCACCCCTTTCTTCTTTTGCTGTACCCTTTGTTGTGCTACTCCAGTTCCTGCCATCTCTTTCTTGATTCCTGTCAGGCTCATTTTGGGGAGCTTTAGAGGTGAAAAAGGCATGAATCAGGAGCACTCAGTCATACCTAAGCTAGTGGGCAGTTCGGGCATTTTTAGGTGATTTAAAGCACACACATTTTGTTGTTTTATTCATCCAAAATGAGTCATCTATGACCAACAATGGTGCCTTTAAAGAGCCAAAAATTTCTCAACATAAGGTCATTTGCTGAAAAAACTTTCTGTTATAGATGGAACTAAGCCTCAAAAATTCTGCCTTGAAGTAATAGAGTTGAACATACATTCAAAAGTTATGTATCCCATCAAACATCCTAAAAATCAGGCTAAAAATAAATATTTCAATTGCCTTGAATACTAAATGCATATATCATAAATGTTCTCTGATAGTTGATCTCCCAAATACTTTGTTAGGCACTTAAACACGCCCATCATTGGCTCAACACTCTGGATTGTTCTCAAAGCTACAAATACAATCCTAAATGGTAGTTTTGAAGGGTTAACAGGTGCAACACCTTCAGTCAACATCCACCTTTCACAACAGATCCTTCGCCCTAGAGCGAAACACAAAATACCCAACCACAATGCACAATCAACACCTGTAGCTGCTAATAAACACCTGTGAATGATGCTAATGCTAGGTGTTAATAGGCAAATAGATGGCGTGTATCTGTTTCAGTGACTGGGTAGTGTAATTAAGTTTGGGTACTGGGCATATAGCATGGTTAGTACCTTCCCTTTCTTGTACAATAAAGATAAGAAAATATTCTTCAACTAAAATACAAGAAGTTGTTGAAATTTTGGTTGCGGCCATGCCAGAAAATGTTACAATAAAAACATACAACATGTTCAAATGGGCTAGATTTTACTGACAAAGCACAATTTCATTTACATGGTTGGCTGATTCATAGCTACGGTGGCACTAAAGTGTAAAACACAACTGCAAATAAAGAAAAACAAAACAATAAAAAAGAAAACACATCAGGAAAAAACTAAACACAACTGCAAAAGCCGAAAACACAATTACAATGTCTTTATTAAATTCAACATTCTTCATAAACAAAGTCCAGCTGTTACATTTGTGTTTCAACCACAAGCTACTCTAGTTAAATCGTTAACATTACTACATAAGCCAATGTTGCTTAGTTAGCTTTAAAAAGTGAGCTTAGCAACATAGCTAAAGTACTAAGTGAACATTGGCTCACTGTGGCTTTGTAAGCTTTAGCTAAAGCTAACAGAGCTACACTGGTTGCATAGTTAACAGTACTAAATAAGTAATATCAAGTAACAAGTTAGCTTTAGTGTATGTAGCCGGCGGCCTTTTGTTCCTTTTCAGCTCCTGTAGTTTAGGTCACATGGGTAGGTTTTTGCTTTGGTGGCGCCACCCACTTCCTGAATTTGTGAACAGGTATCCTACTATATAAGCAGCTCCGCTTTGGCACGCGGGAGGCTGCCTCTTTTGTTTGATCCCCTTGCTACTGGGCTGATTCCTGGATGTGGTGCTGTTAGTGTAGGCCGACTGAGACGTATGGGTAAGCGAAGGCTCTTGATGCATGTGGCACAATTGTTTTACACCATCTTATGATTGTTTTTTTTTGTCACAGATCCTGCACTGTAGCGTTGACATGGACGGTTGAATCATTACTGCTGCACTTCTAAGGTATATAAACAGTTTTCTTAAGTCAGCATATGATGGGCATTTTGATATGTATTTGGCAGCATCATGTTAACATTTTAAATGAATCTCTTTGTAGATTTACTGCCACTGCTGCTTTGTTTTAGGGTTTTGTTTTAGCGCTTTATTTTGTTAGTTTATTTTGGTGTTTATCTTTAGTATGCATTATTTGGGTTAAGTGTAAAATCCGTTTTGTTTGGGTTTCTTAGAGTAGCGTTTTGTTGTTACACACACTGTGTGTGTGGTAGATAGTCTCCTCCCCAGTCACCAGCGAGTTGATACACCCTTTGTCTGCAATATTCAGCTTAACGATTTGTTTGGTTTAAATCTTTATCTAATTAAGAAAGTTTGTGGTGTTTTAACAACTGCGCATTTTATAGAGAGTCAGTAATAAATCTTATATTTTTTTCTACAAGTAAGACTGACGTGTTACTATTTTAAAAGAAATCTTCAAAATAAACCACATTGATTGAGCGTAAGACTTGTCTGACTGATTTACTTACTGCCCATTTGCTGTCTCACATGTGTCCTAAGGTGAATGTGTGTTTGGGAGTATTTTAAATGCTTTCCAAAACATAAGTAAAATAATTTGGCCTAACCTGGAGCGCGGCCACATTTGCAACCAAAATTTAGCAAACTTGCTAATGCTACCAAGCTATGTAGATAGCGTCTATAGTTAATGTGACGTTAGCTTCATGGCTTCATTTGTAGGTTTAGCATTAGCCATATATTAGACAGACAGCTATGCTATGTTTTGCCATGTTAAGCTATGTAACTCTGTTGTCTACATAGCTTACACAGCTAACAGAGTAACATTGGATATGTCAGAATGTTTTCATTGAGGACAAGTTTTTTGTATGAAGGCCAACATAGCTAGGCTAGCTTTAGAAAACATATCTTAAGCTAATGTAGTTACCTTAGCTACATGGAATGAATGTAGATACACAGCATATGCAGCTAACGTTAGCTTTGTAGTTTTGTCAGTGAAGATAATGATGATTGTGAGCTTCAGCTTTTGCCACATTAGTTATGTACATAATCTATGTTGCTTATGCAGCTAACAAAGCTATGTTAGCTACGTTAGCTATTTAAGAATGCTCTTCCTGTAAGCAGACTGTTAACTCAGCTTTAACTTTAACATTTAGTTTAGTCATTAGGTCTTGCAAGTCAGGTTTTCAAATTTGTACATCTGATATCAAAACCATTACCTTAACCCTCACCCCAACATAACTGAAAGTTAAATCCAATTTTATTTTGAAAGTTTTATCTTTTATTTCCATTCTGACAGTCTGCAAAAGGGGGCATCTGAGAGCTACAGTCAGCAGCCAGACCCCTTTCTCAGGCTTAAGATGTTAAATATTGAAAAACAGTAAAAAAAAAACAGAATGTTTAAAAGGGATCATTGAATGCACTCCTGCATATATCTTTATGTAAAACAGTCACGTTTTCAATATGGACTTAAAAATGTGTGTCCTGAAATGCAAAGTTATATAATTTTGACAAGTAATTAGTGAAGATTTACCATCAAAATTCAGCAATTTAGAAGCATTTGATGCATTATGATGCTTTCTGAATGACTGTGGTGTAGGTGGCCAATTATATGAAGCCCTAATTTGGCTAAGACATGCCTAAAATCAGAGTATGAGGCCTGAATGTGAGCTAAAGACTGTTGATTCCTCCCCAGCTCCCCAGCTGTGGGATGAACACTTAGGGTGAGCTCTACCAGGAGAAAGAAATACAGTACAACCTGGGCTCAGACTTCACGGCTGCTCTGGGAATTATCTCCGCTTTCCCCATTGTCACCGAGCAGCCGCGCACATCTCCACCCTGGCACACTGATCTGCGTCTGAGACATAACAGAAGGAACGTATGATGTCTGTTCTCCGCGAAGACTCTTCCACCTGTTTCCCCCCTACGATCCTCGTCAAGAGAGACAGACAGAAAGCAAGCGGGGGAAGAGGGTAAGATAGAGAAGAAAGGCGGCGTAATACACACAGACGCAGACACACTAATGATGTTGTCAGACAGCTTTCCAAGTCTTTGAACGAGCTCCCAGTTGTGTTTGCGGCGTGCGCACACTTGTGGACTAACACATCATTGTATTAGACAGGCGCTCCATCACTGTCAAGCAGCAAATTTGGAGGGAGAGGCGGTTTCCTGCAGTTGCAACAAATCTCAAAAAGCCCTTTTGTGTCTGTCAGTCTGCAAGGCTTTCATTTTGATGGGGGAGAGAACCAACAACATCAGACTTAACAGCGTTCTTTTCATCTTGCGGGGGATAAAGGAAGACAAACAAACCGGTTATGTTCTTCTACCTCTCTATGGTCCAATTTTCTATGGGAATGGATGCAATATTACAGCAGAGATACCTGCTCTTTTGATCAAGTGTGATAATAAGGCACATTTTCATATCTAAAGTGGCATTGAGTGGTCATTTAACAAAATCAAGCACACACTTTGGAATTTTAGCACCAGTTATACAAGCTACATAAACATCACATCTCTAAAAAGCTCCTTCAGTACGCAGGACTCTGCAGCCACATCCTCCTGCTAATGTTATTCATGGCCTCCATGACTGACACATTAATCAAAAAGTGCAATCTACTTTTATCCGACATGATCAAGAGCACGTCTCTTTGTGTCAAACGCCCCGACCGCTTAATGTAGATTTTATAGTTTAGTTGTTGCACTCACGACGGGGACAAGTAAACACAAAATCAGTCACGAAGATGGCATTCAGCTGCTGCCATCATTGTCCAAGTCGTGATGGAAAACCGAAGATGGATGTGTGTTCAACTGTATGTGTGTAAATGTCTGTCAGTGGATGTGGGTTGTGGGGTAGTGGTGTTTGCATAGGTGGTTTTATCATCAGGCTAAGGCAGCCGGTGGCCTGGGGCCGCCTGCTCCAAGAGGCCTCAAGGTATAGTCATTAGAGGTGAGCTTCAGATATACAGAGCCAATAAAAAGTATTCACCCCCTTTGAATAATTTACCCTTTTATTGGTTTTATAAATCAGTCATGGTCAATATAATCTGGCTTTTTTTGACAAAAAAAAAATTCAAAAAAAACCCCTCTTTATTGTCAAAGTGAAAACAGATTTCTACAATGTAATGCCAATTACATAAAAATGTGTAAAGTACAACAAGTGATTGCATAAATATTCACCTCCTTCCATAGAGCTTCAGCTAACTGATGCTAGTAGTTTCACAAGTAGCGAAATGGGGATCACTTGAGTGTAATGCATGTGTCTCAAGTGATTGTAGTATAAAGATGCCTGTGTCTGGAAAGTCCAGTCACTTGTTAATCAGTGTTCATGGCTACCGTTACACCATGAAGACAAAGGAACACTCAGAGAAAAGGTTATTGAAAAGTACAAGTCAGGGGATGGATACAAAAAAATTCAAGGCACTGAACATCCCCGGAGTTCACTTAAATCCATCATCAAGAAATGAAAGGAATGTGGCACATGGAGACTAGCGAGAGAGGCTACCAGGACACCTATGAACACTCTGAAGAAGTTACAAGCTTCAGCAGCAGAGAAGGGAGAGACTCTGCATACAAATGTTGCACGGTTCTTCACCAGTAAAAGGGGAGGGTGTCAAAGAAAAACAACTTTGGAAGGAAACTCATATTAAATCTCGACAAAATGCATGTGGAAGACTGTGCACATCACCACAAATACACCATCCCCACTGTGAAGCTTGGTGGTGGCAGCATCATGCCATGGGGATGCTTCTCAGCAGCCGGCCCTGGAAGGCAGGTTAAAATGAATGCAGCAAAATATAGGAATATCCTGGAGGACAAGCTGCAAGAGAATTACGTACGTCTTGGGAGAAGATTTATTTTCTCGGAAGACAATGACCCGAAGCATACAGCGAAAGCTACAAAGAAATGGTTTAAAGACAACAAGGTGAATGTTCTGGAAAGACCGAGTCAAAGCCCAGACCTCAATCCAATAGAGAAATTGTAGCTGGGCTTGAAAAGGGCTGTTCATGCCTGATCCCCATGCAATCTGCCCCCCAAATGTCCCAGCTCTTCACCCTGTTTCTAAGGCTGAACCCAAACACCCTCCTGAGGGATCAACCTCATTTCAACCCCTTGAACCCGTGATCTCATTCTTTCAGAGTTCCCGATCATAGGTGGGTTTGGAACAAAGATTGACTGGTAAGTTGAGACTTTTGCCTTCCAGAGATCCCTCTTCCCCACGATGGTACAGCACCATTGATGCTGCACCAGTCCATCTACCCTCACTCATGAACAAGACCCCAAGATACTTGAACTCCTTCACTTGGGACAAAGACACTCTCCCCACCTGGAGGGAGTAATACACCATTTTCTAGGAGGGAACCATGGCCTCTGACTTGGAGGTGCTGACCGGCATCCTGTCTGCTTGGCACTCGGCCACTAACCACCCCTGTGCATGCTGGAAGTTCCCAGCTAAAGGAGCCAACAGAAGCACATCATCTGCAAAAAAAAGCAGAGATGGAATTTCAAGGCCACCCAACCAAAAACTGCAAAAACACAAGCAGAATCAGATGTAAGGGGCAGTCCTGGTGGAGGCCAACACGCATCGGGAACATGTTCAACTTTGTGCTTAGGATGCAAGCGCAACCCTCACTTTGGTTATACAGGGACCCGATGGATCGCCGCAGCCGCCCCGGGACTCCATATTTCCATAGTACCCCCCAAATGACTCCACATGGGACACATGTAGACTGGATTTGAAAACTCCCATGCTCCCCCAAGAAGCCCTGCCCTGGTTAAAGAGCTGGTCTAATATTCAACAGCCAGGACAGGATCCCTGTAGGCTGTAGACACTAGCAGAGTTCAAAATCCAGTTAAACTACCTCACAGTTAGTCAACATGGTTCTTTGGCTTCTAGCACCATTGCCAGCTCCACCGCTCTCAGTCAGTCAAACTGTCTTAGAGAGGGGTGTGTTTGTATTACAAGGTGTAGTTGCACTCAAGGACCTTCAGTGGGTGCCAAACCTTGCCAAACCAAATAACTATACTCAGTTTTAATGAAAAACTACATTTTCTGCTTCAATGACAAATAGAACGACTTCTGCTAAAACCACTAGAGTTTTATGCTAATTTACGCACTAGCAGGTTTTACCTCTACCCCTCTTTAAATGATTACTTTCAGGGGATTATGTAAAATATGCTAAAAGCAGTGACGGATGCTAGAGTGGTAAATTAGCCTTTCATAGCGCAGCAAAGCTAAGATTGCGATACAAATGTGTCGTGTTGTGTCTTCGTAAATAAACCACCTCTACCACCCCCCTCTTTCCCCCTCCAACTTGAGAGACAATTCCTCTGTTCCTTAATGATGTCTGTGTGGGAGGGTCTTTTCTTTACACAGCATCAAAGACAAGACACTCAAAGGCGAGTATAAGCAATGACTTAATCATTGCACCAGCGCTCTGAGCCTAAGTCTCTTGCCCCTTCTCTCTCTCTTTCTTCACATTCACACACTCTCTCCCCTTCTGTGTAACTTTGCTAGAGGCGGCGGCATGGCACCTTCTCGCTTTCTTTAGAACATTTTCGCACTAATCAGTGGAACCCTGTCCTCGTAAAGAAGGAGGGGGGGGGCATGAATAAGGCAACAACGTCAGCCATGTTTCTATCCATCACCTTCTCCCCCACCCCTCCAAAAAAAGAAAAAAAACTCCCCTCTGAGCCCTGGGTGAGTCTTTCTGGAGACAGCACCCCTCTTCTTTTTGATGTTTGACAACTGAGAGAGAGAGGAGGGGTTAGGGGAGGTGGGGGGAGAGCACCTTTCATCCAACGGATGCTATCCTAAAGGGAAAGAAGGGGTTTGTGAGAGGCTGCATGTGCATATTTTTGAATTTGCAGTGCGGAAGTCCTGCACAAATTACGCATCAAACATCAGGTATAGTAAGTAGGCAGTTATCCTACAGGGTTGATCATCCAAATCAGAAAAGTTAAAATATTTCTGCAGATGCTTTCATGCAAAGGGGAGTTCGTTTTTGCACAAAGGAGCAAAAATCAAAGTTTTCTCTTGTGTAAAAACAGCTGGCTCAGGTGTCAGGAGTGACCTTAAGGTGGGCTTTTAAAATGGCTTTCCTTGAAGTGAATCAGCCAATCTTTCTGACAGTTTTTCTCACAGATGTATCAATGTTCCAGACTCCTGCTGTTGCTCTTCCAAAGTTTGTTTTTGTATGCAACCATGCTGCGAAAGCCAGGGCTGATCTTTGAAAAAAAGATTGAGGGGCTTCCTTCAAATTTTGCACAAATGACTCAAAATGAACTGATCGGATTTGGGGGTAATCAGTTAGCGATAAGGGAACTTTGGCCTTATGTTCCTCCTGTGTTTTTTCAAGCAGTATTATGAGTACTTGGATGAACTCATTGGAGCTTCAATGTAAAGGTTTAGGACACTGGGCCTCATGTTTATCCCTTGCTTTTGGAACATGACCCCTTAAAGGGATACTTCAACATTTTGGCAAATTTCCCCATTGCCATAATCCCTATAGTCTTACTAATAGGTTTGTTACCTTTAGTTGTCGGTGCAAGCTATTACACTAAAAGTAGACTAAAATTCAGACTTGCTGCAATTCACCTGATTGGTCAGGAGCAGCTGGTCCAGTATATGATCATGACTTTGGTGTCCATTTACACTACAAGTCAAACAATGGACGACTGAGTTGTGTAGCTCAAAAATCAGGTCAGAAACAGCCTCAACTCACAAGTGCATGCCCATCTTAAGACAGTATGTTTGCACAGTAAAAGCACGTAGTGTGTACAACCTCACCGAACCACGTGTCATGCTTTAAGGTGAAAAATTTGCAGTAACGAACGCCATCTCCACTCATATCTTTTCACAGTAACGGTGAAGACACAGTCCACGTCCGTTCCCTGACAGTACAAAGGAGAGAAAAGGAAGTCACACGTGTCCTTGTCCCTGCATGTTGGCTCATGTCATTGTGCAGCGATCGACCTATGATCTCCCTCGCTCACTAACATAAAGCCCCCTTAGGCTCCTCGCTCGCCCACCTAAGGTTTCAAGGTTGCTGCTCGGGCTGTCACTTCCTGACTATTCTTCTTCTCTATGCTGTGAATAGAGCGATCACCTCCCCCTCACTGCCTCCACCGTGAGCCGATCATTATGCCCAGATCAGGCTGAGGTAATGGAGTCTTAAAGTCACTTTATATACTTTTTCTTCTACTGTATGCGTCCTGACAGTACACTTTCCTTCTGTCTTCTTAGCTGGAAGCATGTGTTGTTCTGCAGTTGTCTTAGCATTCCAACTCTTCAATGTCTATTCTTTGCTCACCTGTAACTCTAAACATATGTTTATATAGGAATGCATGCATAATTTTTCGTGAATGTATTTCATATTTCCATACATTTGCATTGTAAATTTCCACATTTGATTTGTATCTCCTCCTGTAGCATTTGTGCAATTTATGCTTCTTTTTGTCACATTTCCATAACCATCCTCATTTTTTATCCCATTATGTATGTATGAAAGATACAGCTTTAAAGCAAAACCACCAGACAATCATTGCATCTTCATCTGTTTCATTGTATTTAGTGCAGACTATTTCTAAAAATGATCAAATGTGCAAAAGCTTACTTTGATGAAATATAGATGAGTTATAGAATACATTCAAATACATGAAGGGCTATTTAAATGTAATGCCTATGCATCCTAATGAGCCATAAATACAATCTTTATAATGATGGAGCTTGTTTACAAGGAGGATTTTCTGCATTATATTAAGTGCAGCTCATTTCAACACCATTACTTTACATTGAATCTTATGTGCAGCACAGGAAGTCTGATCAAGATCCAAAAGGCTGTGTTGAAAGCCAGTTTAGCATACCCTAAGTCAAAGCCAGTCTCAAAAGTTATGTTGCCAAAACGTTGACAACAAATGCAATCTGCATGCAAGTCTTGCAAACTGACTAAATTTGCATAAATACCTTGGCAATGTGTCATTACCCAAATGTTGCCAACACATTGGTGGTACCTTGACAGTGTGCCTGCAGCATTACCTGTAAAAAAAAATCTAAGAAATTACCCAATACTCTGGTCCGACTTATTAACTTTCAGGGGTTTTGGCATTGGTTGAGGTTTTCAAAACTTTACACCAATGTCCACTCTGATGTAAGAATAAAACAGGTAAATTTTGGAGGTATGTCAGAAGACAAGATCATTGGGCCTAATGCTCATTAACTGCTTGTGAACTCAATATCTCAGAAATGTATTAAGAAATTTTCCTCATTCAAACTTTGCACAAATGTCCTCTCTGACTACAGGAACTGTTTGATGTTGAAAGTAATTTGCCAGAGGACAAGTTTATTGGGCCTCACATTCATACCAAAGTTTTACATGCACAAATCAAGAACACTGTGAAGGATTTTCATCAATCTCTGTACAAATGTCCACTCTGTCACAAGTGGACCTTGTGTTCATCAATTGCTTGTGAACTGAATATCACAGGAATGTTTCAAAAGACGTTCTGCAATCTTTACACACTCTGACGCAAGGATAAAGTGATCCTATTTTCAAACATGCCAAGTTTCATGCCTTTAAGACAGTGGTTCTCAAATTGTGTGGCAAGGCACGTTCAGGTGTGCTGTGGGAATTTGTACAATACGTTATTACTACAACTTAATGGCAAGTACTGTAACCAGGTCTGCCCAAAGATCTGGCTGGACCCCTGAAAATCCCTAGAGAATGAGACCTCCCCAGTTGGCATTTATTGATGATATCAGTGTATGTGTGTTGGATCAGTAGCATTGGTGCTAGTATCTCGGCTAACAGTTACCTCATTAGGAACTGAAAAGCATGGGAAGCTATTATTGGGTTGAAGTTGGTGTCGAAGTTATTAAATTCATGTTATTTTTAACCAATTTAACCAATATTTCTACCCATTTTTGCCACTTCTTTTGACAACTTAACCCATTTTCCTGCTTTTTTAAGCATTTTTGCCACTTATTATTACTACTTTTGACCCATTTTTGCCACTTTTTTGGAACTTTTTGCCCAATGTTGCTATTGTTTGGCCATTTTTTGCCATCCCTTTTAACCCCTTTTTAACACCTTTTAGCACGTTTAACCTTTTTTTGCCTCTTTCCTGCCACTTGTGACTTATTTTGCCACCTTGCCACCTTTTTGACCCTTCAATCCATTTATGCCACGATTCTGCCAATTTTTGCTCACTTTTGCCTTTGTTGGGCCACTTTTTTTTGCCCAATTTTGCCCTTTTATTATCACTTCTAACTAATTTTTACCACCTTTTTTTACAACATTGAATCCTTTTAGGCCACTTGTAACCCATTTTGCAACTATTTTGCCAATTCAACCCATTGTTAAGCCACTTTTTTTTTCTTTTTTTTTTTTTTTAACCAATTTCTTACTTTGTTATGTCACTTTTTGCCATGTTTTTTCATCACTTATAACCCATTTTGCCACCTTTTGCCCACTTTTGCCATCTCCATCAACCCCCAGTTGGCTGGGCCCCAGAAAGCTCGCTCCTTTATCTCCCCTTATAGGCCACTTTGACTATAACATTATTTAAAAGTATATTTTGTATCAATTTAAATATGGTGTGCCTTGAGATTTTGGCTTTACCTTAGACGTGCCTTGGGCGAAAAAAGTAAAAACCACTGCTTTAAGGGAATGTTTGGATACTCAAAAACCCCAACTCAACTCAAATCACATGAAATAGTACTAAAAATAACCTAAGGGGTTTCAATTGGGCTCATAGCATATTGCTTGAGACCTAATGATAGTCAAAAAATGCTCAGATAATAATAGATATAGGTACTGACCCACATCCATTTCCTTTAGCTTTCTTTTTAGTCTGTAAAAGTTGGTGTGAATAGTAAAGTCTGCCCAAAAGCACTTCCCTTTTGTGGCTCCATCTTGCATGTCAAATCCAATGTCTCTGTAAGCGTGATATTCCTTTTTGTTGTACTTTGGTCAAGAGCAAGGGCATTTTTTTGTGAACCCATCCTCTGCAGAGAAAGAGTTTGGGCAGATCAAAGGAGGAGGCTGTGATATTTAATCACCAAAAAACTCCTGAGTGCCTTGAAGATCACAGATTCATGATTTATTGCTGTTGGAGAGTATCTGAGGGCAGATCGGTCTTTTAAGAGCCCTTAGAAATGTTTTTTTGTATTGCTTCTCACTTTATAAAACCCGCTGGAAATGGCCAGTGTCGATGCATTGAGTGAATTCAAAGAGTTTTTTAGGAGTTTCACAAGGTCAGCAGTGGAGTTAGGACACTTAAACACTCACTCACGCTCCAAATCTATAAATCCAAGCATGTCGGCCTTGGCGCAGTAAAACCAGCAGTCTCTCTTTCTGTCTCTTTATCATTCCTTACAGAGTCGTCACACACCTCAACACATTCGTCCTCCACCGTCTCTGTCTTGCCTACTTCTTACCTTCAGCTTCATTCAGCCCATCCAGACCTTGGAATGAGGCGTAATTGTATGCAGTCAGAATGCCTGGAAAAGAATAAAAAAGCATGAGGTGCACTCAAGTCTTCTTTTCATAAATTGTCCTGCATGCTTCTCGCAAGATAACCAAGTGCACTTTCTCAAACTTGTTCAAATATTTCAGCCCACGTTTTGATTGGAAACTTTCCCACAATGACTACCATCCATTTCTAAATAATACAATGAGTTTCTAGAGTTTTTGACAAGCCTCCAGGTCATTTAAGTTCTTCAGTCCAAGGAGGACAGTCACCAAAAACTAGGTCTGTGTCTAGATGTCATACTTGCTCTTCCCTTTGCTGCACAGAATCCATAAAAAGAAGGACATTTTTGAGAATTCAGCACCTCAAACCCATTGCCAAAGCATAGTGCAAATGCACAAAGCAGTGCCACTTTTGTGTGGAAGAATAAGGAGGTATACCATAGCTAAAATCTTTCCATAACCTGAACCAAAACCTGGTTTTCACGCACAAAATGAAATTCCAAAAATGGTAGCCACTGGGCGTAAAAAGGTTAATGAATAAATTCCTGGGTTTTGAATCTCCACTCATTTCAAGGGTGTATTAAATTTGCCAAACCAAGGAAAGTACCAATGTCAGCTGCACTTATAGGGGTAACCTTGTAAACTAGACAAGCGTCATTGTTTGAATTAGCTGTTGGTACTTTTGTCTCAAAAAGTGATTCACAGGAAATTGAGGCAGAACCCAAGGCTAAAGTGAAGTGAAAGAAATACAAAGAAAGACAGCAGTGGGATCTCTAAACCTACTGACACAATGAAAACACTGATGTATTGGTTGTAAAAGCAGACTTAATTCCATAAAATCATCTATCGGTTTATGGAAAAATAGGCGCCCCTGTCTTAGCATTTTGCTACTGCCTTATTGAGTGGTGCAGTTGTGATGTAATTTTGTAGGCAAACCCAGAAGTCCGCGTAGCATGGGTTCCCTCAAGGGTCGAACCTATGGGATTTTTCAATGTGTTTTTGGATTATTGCTGAAAATAAGCTCTGTGCCCAATTAAAGTTTATGAAACTTACATGTTTTGTTTATAAAGATAATCTTCATTAATTGATAATATAAGCATCATATCTGGTTTGTTAATCTGACTGATGAAAGTTAACATAAAGCTAACATCATGCTATACTGAACTGCAACATGGTCAACTGAATTTAACATCATCACACGCGGATACAAGTGGATGATGACATATAGTCTTCCTGACAAACGCTGTAGTCCTTATTCGCTGTCTTTTAGCAACCGCCTTTATTAAGACGTGAAAAGATACTCAATTGAAAGGTGGGGCACGTTTCAGATGTATTTTATGCTGTAGGATAAAACATTAGACTCTCTTGAGCTTGTGTTCACCACAGACCTTATTTCAGGTATTTAACGGAAAGCTCATTCAAAAATCCTGTAGACTTTCAGACTAGGGAACTGGAAGTGCTAAAATGCTAACTCACTTCCATGTTTTAGGACTCATTCCTGCACCACTCTATCGCTTATAGCAATTTTAAAACCAGTTGGCAATAAACTTTTTTCAACTCCAGTGAGGTCAGCAGTTGGCGGCTGGACTTCTGGACAAGACCTGCTAATTTTGCATAATGCAGTTTTGGATAAATGGATGATTCCCATTTCAAGGACTGCATACTGTCCAGCAGTTTATCATTTTTGCTCCTTTACAATCACAGTGTTGCCAAGTCTTGAGGCAAACTCTTACCATGCCTTGGACAATTTCCTGTAATGATAGACAGTAAAGGTTTCTGAATCTGAAAGTATGGAAATATTACATTCACAAGCAATGGATGAACATGGGGCCCCGTGACCTTGTCATGTGACCTATATATTCAAAAATTAGATCAGTTCATTCTTCAGTCAGAGTGGACCTAATTGCCAAGTTTAAAGGAATTCCTCAGAGCATTTCTGAGATATTGCATTCAAAAGGGTAGGTCATAGCTCACAGGTGAACATACTTGGGCCTTATGTTCATAGTCTGTTTGTAAAGGCAGTATCTAAGGAATTATTTCAGGGATTTCTTTGAAATTGCATAAATGTCCACGAAGTCAAGGATTAACTGATTTAAAATCATGGGTCATGGATATGATCTTATGGTAACCGGGCCTCATGTTCATCCCTAGCTTTTAAACATGACATCTCAACAGTGCTTTTAGGAATTTTTCAGACTTTGCATGAATGTCCACTCCAACTCAGCGATTGAATTATTGGATTTAGTAGGACATAGATCAGAGGATAAGGTACTTGGGCCTAATGTTCGTACTTTGCTTGTAAAGACAATATCTAAGGAACTATTTGAAGAATTGTCTTTGAAATTGCATTAATGTCCACTCCTAGTCAAGGATTAACTAATTTAAGTTTATGAGTCATGGTTCAAAATTTAGGTCAACTGGGCCTCATGTTCATCCTTAGCTTTCAAACGTGATATCTCAATGATACATTGAGGAAATTTTCAAACTTTGCATGAATTTCTGCTCTGACTCAGCGATGAAAATACTAGGTTTTTTCAGACATGGATCAAAGGATCTGGTACTTGGGCCTTTTTTTTTTTTTTTACACTTTGCTTGTTAGGACAATATCTAAGGAACTGTTTGAGGGGTTTTGTTCTCACTTTGCACAATTGTCCACTCTGACTCAAGAGTTCACTGATTTAATTTTGCAGGTCCTGGTTCAGAAGTTAAAGTAATTGGGCCTTATGTTAATCCCTTGTTTTTAGACATGATATCTCAGTGATTCATTGACAAGTTTTTCAAACTCTGCATGATTGCCTGCTCTTACTCAGCCATGTACTTACTTGACTTTTTAGGCCATAGATCAGGGTTAAGGTATTTGGGCCTAATGTTCATACACTACCTGTAAAGGCGATAGCTAAGGAACCATTTGAGAGATTTTCTTCATACATTGCATACTTGTCCACTCTGACTCAAGGGTTAACTGAATTTATTTTACTGGTAATACATCAAAGGCAATATCTCAGGAATGATTTGAGAAATTTTGTTTGGAATTGCATAAATTTCCACTCAAGGAAGAGGTGACTGAAATTTCAAATGCTAAAAGGTCAAGGCTTTTGGGACTCATGTTCATCCCCTGCTAGTGAATGTGATCCCTTAACAACAGGTTGATGAATTTTCTTCACATTTTGCACGAATGTCCACTCTGACACAGGGAAAAATAATTACATTTTGAGGTTCATCGGTCAAAGATCAGGGTCCTTAGGCCTCATGTTCATTTCTTACTTTTGAACCTGGTATAAAAAGTATACATGGTAAAAAGTAGAACTAGTTGAGGGTTTTTCTTCAGAATTTTCAAAGATGTCCACTCTGACTCAAAGATGATTGGAATTCAGAAGTCATATGACAGATTTCAAGTTCAGTGGGCCTAATGCTCATAGCCAAAAACTAGATATATGAAAGCATGAAAACAATCGTAACAGATTTCAAAGCCTTCCATTAGGATTTGCAAATACAATTCATACTGGTGCATCCATTATATAAATGTCAATGGAATTTGAACTGATGTTTTCACCCACATGAAGTTACAGTCCCCACTCTTTCTGTCATAAGATGATAAAACTGAATTTACAAGAGCAATTTTTTCATCTTGGTCCTTTTTCACATACTTCTCACTCCCCTGTGTCCTATTTCCGTCTTTCCTGGTCATATATTTCCCCCCTTCCCTCTTGTCCACACTTGTCTATGTACAGTTTTATTTTTACAAGGACATATACAGCCAGGATGACATACTGCCAGCAATTTCCTGACTTGTATCACAGTATTCCTGCTGTTGTCGGCCAAAGTGGCGGTACTCCACTACCTGTCAGATAGATATGGATTTAAGGTGGTATTTAATCTCAAAAACTGAGATTTTTGTCTGTTTGCGAAACCGATCTCGTCAGCTGCTTCTTCGAATACCTGCTGTTGTTAAAATTGAAAAAGATGTAGTGCAACAGGAGAAGAAAAACAGAGCGAAGAAGAGCTTGAAGGAGGAGTTTATCTATGTGTAGAACATGATATTTTCTTCACTTTAAGACTCTCGAGCTGTACTGCTGTCAACGTGATGGATAATGTTTTAGGGCTGGGTCTCCTGGGAGTGATCTGTTGTCTGTACAATCAACTGTGGAGAGCCGAGACGGGAAGAGAAAGAGAGAATGAGAGAAACTGACAGAGGGCAGCAGACGGAGCGGGCAGAACCAGTCCTCATTACAGCCAAATCCTGCTGGGGGTTCACCAAACTGGGGCGATTTGAAGTTTAAAGTTTAAAGAATTCCATTGTCTCTGTCTCACACTATCTCTCTCTCTGCTTCAGTAACAAGGAGAGACACACATGCACACTCCCGGCGCCCCAGCTCCGGCCTATGGGAACTCATTATCTTCCCAGACGAGTGGTGCCATGAGTCGCCAGGTCGGTCTCCTGCCACCGTGTCACTTTGCGACGTTTGGTTCCAATATATGGGCTGTGGAGACAGTTGGGTAGTAGGAGATGGGGAGACAAGGGGACTGAGAGACACATGGGGTTTGAGCCAGGTCTTTGGGGCATCGCGGGGAGGATTTGTTGATTTATTTGTTAGTTTAGTTTGAAAAGTGTCACTTTTTTAACTCTCAAGCGATATCACTGCTGTAAGTTTGTAACAGGCCATCAGACCATTTAACATCAACAGATAGAAAGGAACCAAACCATTATCGATATTTACAATCCCTATTCCAAAAAAGTTGGGATGCTGTGTAAAATGTAAATAAGTGCAGAATGCATTGATTTGCAAATCTCAATCCATGGTTTCCAAAAGAAATTTTAAATTTTGAATCATGTGACCACAGAACAGTTTTCCATTTTGCCCCAGTCCATTTTAAATGAACTTTGACCCTGAGGAGATGGCAGCGTTTGTGAATCATGTTCACATACAACTTCTTCTTTGTATTTGTGGAAGGCACGGGGAACTGTGTTGACAAAAAATGATTTCTGGAGATGTACCTGAGCCCATGCAGTGATTTCCATCACAGTGCTACCTGGGGACATGAAGACCACGTGCATCCAATTCTGATCTTTTTTCCATTGCGCAGAGGTTGCTCCAGAGTCTTTTGACGATATTATGAGCTGTAGACAAGCCTGTCCCCAAATTTCACTATGCAACTGACAAACGCAGAGGATGGGCCCTCCCCACCTGTAATTTATTGATAGTATCAATGTATGTGTGTTGGATCAGTAACATTGGTGCTAGCATACTGGCTAACAGTTATTTCACTTTGGAGCTGAAAAATGTGTCAAGCTAGCTTTTATTGGGTTCTGATGTTGAAATTATCTGTATGTGCCTCTTTAAAACCCCATTTAATTTTTCTTCCTACCCATTTTTGCCACTTTTATTTTCCTTTTTTTAATCAGTTTTGCACAAATTTTAACCATGTTTTGTCTCATATAACTATTTTTTGCTGCTTTTAAACACTTTTCAACACTTTTGCTGACTGTTGAGGACACTTTTTACTTTTTTCCCTGCCCATGTTTTTTATTCCTCCATTAACCCGCTTTTTCCACTTTGATTTATTTCAACCTCCTCTAACCTTTTACTGCCATTTTAAAATCACTTTTTATGCGTATCTGTACCTCATTTAACCAATTTTCTAAAAACACTATTCAAAACTACTATTATTACTACTACTACACTATTATTTAATGCTATTTCTTCACCTCTTCTGCCCACTTTTTTGCCACTTTAGAGCCATTTTGAAACTTTTAAAACCCGTTCCACCACTCCAGCACATTTCTGTCACTTTGTGCTTATTTGTGATTCTGTTAACCAATTTTTCCCTCTATTAACCACTTTTCAACACATTTTATGTCCATGTTGCAAATTTTAACTACATTTCATGATTTGCGATGCCAATTTTTGCTCCTTTTAACCAATGTCACTACTTATTCTAACTGTTGGTGCCACATTTGACCCATTTTTGCCTTCTTTAGCCCTTATTTGCTACTTTGTAATTGTACTTTTCCACCTTTTCTTCCCATTTGTTTGCCACTTTTACCAATTCTGCCACTTTTTAAAACATTTTCTATCACTTTTTCTGCCACTTTTGACCCATTTTTTCATCTTGCTGGCTATATTTCCCAGCTTTTGCCACTTTTGTAATTGTATTTTATGTTGCCCATTTTCACCACCTGTAAGCCATTGTGTCTCTTTTTATATGCTTTTATCTACTTTTGTTGCCACTGTTAACCATTTTTGCCACTTTTTGTCCACTGTTTTAACTGCTAACCTATTTTTTACACTATTCACCCTTTTTAACCACTTTATATCCCCATTGTTGCCAATTTTAACTATACCTCACTATTTGCAAAATCAATTTGGCTATTTTTAACCAAGCACGCCATTTTGAAAAATATTTTTTCACCATTTTTCACACCTATTTCGCCACCTTTTCTGCCTATTTTTGCTATTTTACAGCCATTTTGCCTCTCTTTGAAACCTTTCCACTACTTGTTCTACCAATGTTTGCCACTTAACTCATTTTAATTCTGTTTAAAGAACAGGGGATAACATTTTGAAGGGGGTTATATATTCTGGCATAAATAGATCAAACTTGTTGCTTTGATGAAAGTTATTATTATGGTCAAAAAATAAAACATGGTTATCAAAGCCTTACTTTACAACGGATCATGATTTTGCTGACCCCAATGGGCCCACTGTTTGGCTGGGTGAAGAAAGCTCTCCCCAGTATGTCCCAACTTTTTTGGAAAAGGGGTTGTTTGTTTGGTGGGAATATGAAAAAAGAGCTTCATGATGTTGTGAGTTATGTCTTTACCTAAATATATTGGAGGCAGCACAAAGGTAATAAATATCTGCAGTGATTTATTCATTCTGAAGGTATTTTTTCTTCTGTTTCAGTCTGATGGCCTTTTGGTGTTTTTTAATCCAGCAACAAGTAAAAATCTGCAACTTAAGCCTTTTATATTCCAAACTTAACCTTTGACCTCAAAGATACACTTTGATTGGACATCCACTTCAAACCCACTTCAATTTCCTTGAGAATCTAATACGTAAATGACAGGTAAAGCGCTATCTGAGGAGCGGCGGCGCTGAGTGTTAATGCGGTGACCCTGGATGGAGGTTAGCAGGTCATCCACTCACCGCTGCACAGATGATCTACGCACCACCGCGCAGAAATAGGTCGATGGCATAAACTAAATCCAATAGGAATATTGCTTTTCATTGATTTTTTATCCACCTTGGGATAATACACGTATTTCAGGGGCTGCATGTGTGTGCGTGGATGCATAAACACATGATGGATAAAACCACAGATGATTGGTCGTTACAGTGTGCGTTGACTAATGCCTTCATCATGGGCGCCAATGGAAACGTAACTCTTCCCGGACGTATAGGAGACAGAATACAGTATAAGACTATAACTTAGAGCCAGTGGGTTATTATTAGTGTGCTCACTCGCCCGGCTGCACCAGAGAGAGAGAGACAGAGGAGAGTTATTTGTTAAATGCCACCACGACTGTACCGGGGTCCTAATTGGATTTCCTCTCTCGCTTAAAATGTCCCCTCGACTTTTTTATGGATATGACCTCTGAGTCGGTCAAATACACACAATCCTGAACAGCCACACACACCACGATAGTACACACACACATATTTAGGGAATGTTTGACATTCACATAAACAAATTAGTAGAAAATATACATCCAAACAAAGTCAGCAGTGGTCACATTTAGGTTTCTACTCCATCGTGGAAATTCACCACTCAATTATTAATAAAGGTTAATGCCACACAAAATGACAGGGGAAATGAAGCTGGTTCTTCAAATCTTAGTGCCAAAATTAATCCAAGGGAGCTAAAAATTAGCATTTTAATGGTAAATATTGTGTGTTATGCATCCATGTCCTCTGTTACAGTACAGGAAGTGATGGATATGTAGGTTTTTGAGCTGCAATATTTGCTTTAAATCCAAGAATGAAGGAATGGATGAATGACCTAAGCACAATCACGTAATAAACCAAACTTTGACGCTGGTTGGCCAGGCTAATTTAAATAAACTCAACCTGCAGTTATTACAAAACGGGAACATGTCTATTTATTTCACAGCTAAAATGTATTTTTAAAAAACAAATTTGACCCAAAATAAACAAATAAATTACTGCTGGGCCTATTTTATCTTTTTCTGTGCAACCAAAAAAAACAATTTTGCAGGTTTACATTGATTTTGCAATGCCTCTTATAGAAATTAATTGGGGAGTAAGGAACTGAAAAAGAGAATAGCTCTCCCACAAGAAACAAAATCTTAAAATCTTTTTGCCTTTATTAGATAGGACAGTGGATAGAGTCGGAAAGAGGGAAGAGAGCGGGGAGAGACATGCAGGAAGTGGTGCCACAGGCCTGACTCGAACCCGGGTCGCCTGCGTACATGGCGCGCGCCTTATCCACTCCACTACCGGCGCACCCCATGGTTTCATTATTTTAACATAGGATGAAAATGGTGGAACTATGTAATGAAAAGCAAATTATAGAACTGGGATTAAGAAAAAAAAATACTGTGAAATGCTCTAAAGTTAAATTAGACCTTAAAATCTTAACTATCGACATTGAAAAATCACCTTAATACAAGATAGAAATGGAAAAAACTTGCCATGTATTATTAAAACTAAAATATAGATTTGAGACTGGGGAATTGAAGAACAATAAAAATGCTAATACACATAAAAAAGAGTCAAGATTACTAATCTATGTACAGTAGAATCAGACAAACTAAATTTGTGATTTTAATTGGTTTTGTTATTTACGTAAGGGGATTAGGGCCACTGAAAAAACAAAATTTGAGGCAATATTTTTTTTACTTTTGAGAAAGAAGTCAGAAATCTGAGTGTAATCCCAGAATTCTGACATTTTTCAGGAGCCAGAATTCTGACATTTTTTCACAGAATTTTAACTTTTTCCTCAGATTCTGATTTTAATCTCAGAATTCTAACTTTAATCCCAGAATTCTATTTTTTTTCTCAGAATTTTGACTTAAATCTCAGAATTATCTTTTTTTTTTTCCTAGAATTGTGTTTTTTTTTTTTTCTCTGAATACTGGTTTTAATCCCAGAATTCTGATTTTCATCTCAGAATTCTGACTTTAATCTCAAAATTTTGACTTTAATCTCACAACTTTTTTCTCAGAAGTTTGACTTTAATTTTAGAATTTTACATTTTTTTCTCAGAATTCTATTTTTTTCCTCAGAATTCAGACTTTAATCTCAGAATTATGTTTTTTTGTCTTAGAATACTGATTTTAATCTAAGAATTTTGAGTTTAATCTTAGAATTTCGACTGTAATTTCAGAATTCTGACTTAATCTCTGAACTCTGATTTTTTTTTCTCAGAATTCCAACTTTTTTCTTAGAATTCGACTTTAATCTTAGAAGTCTGATTTTTTTTTTTAGAAATCTTTTTTTTCAGAATTCTGACTCTTCTTCTCAGAATTCTGACTTTAATCTCAGAATTCTGACTTTTCTCACAAGTAAAAAAATTAGGTCTCAAAATTTTTTTCAGTGGTCCTATTCCTCTTCTTATTATGAAAACTAAATTATATGTATATTTTCCATTGAAGTGTTCATAAATTGCCAACGGTGGCAAATGTACAAATTTTGCAAGTTTGCATTGGTTGTATTTTTATATTCCAGAAATGATGGGGGCTGCCATTTATAATAAAACTTAAATATTTGGGATTATGGCCTTGAAATACATTAAATAACTAATGCAGTGGATCCAAGCAATCTTATTAGCAGGTATTGCCGTGTCTGATATGTATGAATGACTGATCAAACTTTGTTCATAGGTCTACAGTGGTGAAAATGTTGTCATGTTAATCCAGGATAGAAAAGGCCAAATTCACCACCCATGATGAAAACCAAACTGATATGAAACTCAATTCTACCTGTAGAATCGCATTAAATAAACATAAAGTTAATGTTAAAACAACAGAATCCAAGAGGTGAAGGCTTAAGCCTTGGCTTACTTTGTATTACTCTTGAAACCAAATTGTAGACTTTGCTTTGATTATTGTCATTTAACTCAGGATGGAAATGGTGGAAAATAACTCTCTATAGAAGTGGGAATACAAAATTGAAATATCATGAGCTGCAGGTCTTATAATTGGCTTAATTTTATTAAAATGTTCAAAGATTATCTTCTTAAATTTCATATTCATCTGCTCAATTCTGCATGAGTACCAAAATTTAAGAAATAAACTTTTTGCAAGAAAACTGGAACATTTTTGTCAGTGTAAATGTCAATTCTTCTTCACAGAGAGCTAACAAAACCAACAAAAACAACCATATGTTGCGAGATAAGATGCTCCAACAACCTTCTCCATTGTTTTGAGGAGAGTGTGAAATACCGCTGTAGTGGCCTCACATTGCACTGACAATATGTGCTTCCAATCTGGCTGGAAAACGTGTTGTTTATTCCTTTTGTTGCTCTGCTTTCATCACCATATAGCTCTAGAAACAGCGTGAAATCTGTGCCATGCACCTTGAACCTGAACTAGGGCAGAATGCAGTCTTTCTTTTCCCACACATAAATAGGGCACACACAAAAAAACACAAAAATAATAAGAAGAGGGATGATTATTTTCATCTGAAGGCTGTTCTGCTGACTTTCACTGTTTATTCAAGCTCTCTTTACTTGCTTTGCCTTATCATTCTGGAAAACAAACCTGTCCGCCTGTTTACAGATGGCAGAGCTCAGAATAATCCTCATCTACGCCCACGCGCTCGCTCTGTGCATACCCTTTTTTTTTCCTCTTTCATACATTTTCTACTCCTACTTTAATAACCGCTCAGGCCTCAAAACTCCCACACATGTGGATCTATGTATTCGCCATATGCCTCTCATGATAAAAAGTGGGCTATCCCATATAAATCCAGATGCTGGGATCCTCAAACATGTTCAAAAACCACAGGTGTGATGGATCGCTTCGTTTCCGCAATTAGAGCTAATTAATGCTAACGAGGCTATCAACGAGGAATCATGTGTGTCGGCACTGTTTAATTACCGTATGAATAAATAAAGTGGGGCGTTAACATGAAGTCAGCATATTGTTTACTGTTTGTATTTGGCCAACATAGATCCATAGCAAATGTGTTCATTTACATACATGATAAGGAAATTGCCCCGCACGGCTATTAGCATGTTAATGGCTGCATTCACCATCCAGGCCATTGAAGCGACAAT
Organism: Cheilinus undulatus; assembly: GCF_018320785.1. Lineage (NCBI taxonomy): Eukaryota > Metazoa > Chordata > Actinopteri > Labriformes > Labridae > Cheilinus > Cheilinus undulatus. The sequence goes on along the minus strand of NC_054888.1, from coordinate 14,990,424 downwards.
GAAAGCTCTCAAAGGGTGTAAAAAGAAGCTGCTCTTTATGTGGCGAATGTAAATGTTGCATTGAGGTTAACACTAGAAAGGCCAGAATTCAAAACTAGGTTATTTTGATTGCTAGTACCAACAGTAAATACTTTTATTGTGATGGGATGTCTTTTTTAAAAAACAAAATAACACAAAAATGTACATTTTGACTAACTAATGTGGATATTTTTCAATATTTTTTGACATCACATCACAATGAAACATTCAGTCTTGATCCCCTTTCATCGTTAGTGAGGATGCTGAGCATCCACACTATTGATATTCGCATCGGCCATTTTGTTTATTATTATTCTTCCGAACCGGCAATATCTTCCTTCATACTTTGTCGTATCGACACCATTTAAACTTTAAAAATTCAGTTTCTTCGTTATTTGGCTGCTATGACTTTTCTCATTCCTAACTTTTATGATTTTAAAATATAGCTATTTTCATGTTATTTTCAGCTATTTCTATGCTTTTTCAGCTATTGAATGCAATTTTCAGCTATTTTATGCTATTTTCAGCTATTTTAAGGGTATTTGCAGCTTTTTAAAGGCTACTTTCACTATTTTTATCCTTTTTTTTTGAGCTATTGAATGCCATTTTCAGCTACTTTTGTGCCATTTTATGCTATTTTCAGCTATTTTTGTTCTTTTGGCTATTTTCAACAGTTATTTGACAATTCAGCTCTCAGCATCCCCATGCAATTTCAGCTAAAATTACAATTTCTATCTAGTTAAAAAATGATATCCAAAAATAATAAATGAGCTAGCTGAAAAAATATACACATTCTGGGTGGAATTGTCCTGATCACCGGAGAGTTTGAGCTTTTCCGGTGGTAACAGCAGTACTGTTACCACCTACTGTAATCAAATTTACATATATTTTCACTCCAACAGCACAGATCAAATTGCTCATAGTCTTGTAAATAGGATGTTTATGCTAGTCCACAAAAATTAAGTTTCACCTAGCAAAAAATGCTACAAGCTCAGCTAAAGCAGCACAGCTAATGAAGCTTTAAAGCGTATTTCCAATCATTATTGTTAATATTATTTTTATTTTTATTATAATAATTGTTTTTACTGTTTATGGGTTTTCTATTAACAACATTCCAAAAAAGTTGGAATGCCTAAAGCAAAACAGAATGCATTGATTCTCAAATCTTGTAAACCCATATTTTAGCCACAATAAAAGGTAAACGACATATCCTATGGTGAAACAAAGTCATTTTACCATTTTTATGAAAATACTGGGTTATTTTGTAATTGATGGCAGCAACACATGGAACTTGAGTGGAACTTGATAATGGACTGCTCAGGTCCCTTTAGGAGACCACAACCTCTCCTCAACCTGACATTTTGCTGTGGTCTTGACCCATCAAGACTGTAATCATCGTTGAGCTGACCATCCCATGGAGGACGGAATGGAAGCTGCCTGTGGGAGAAAAAAGAAAAGGTACACAGAGATGGCAGCTACGTGCCTTCAGGCTGGGTGGAGGGCATTCACCTTCCCAGTGGATGTCAGCTGCAGGGGCATCTCTGGGGCATCCGGCCAGCGCCTCCTAAAATCCCTGGGTGTCAGAGGCACCAGGGGAGAGCCATCAAAGACTTGGCTGAGGAAGCATGACAGGGGAGATACTGGCTCAGGTGCCATCTGAGGTGGCAGAGATGCCAAGCAGGTAGCAATACCTGTGCTCATAAACATTATATGGAGCATCTGAGGACTTTGGATATCCCATCATCTACAGTACATAATATTCAAAGATTCAGAGAATTTGGAGATGTCTCAACACAGTTTGCTGTGCCACCCACAATTGCAAGTTAAAGCTGTATTGTGCAAAGGGGAAGCTGTATGTAAACATGAACTAAAAATCATGCAGTCTTCTCTGCTCATTTAAATAGACTGAGGCAAAATTGATAACTGTTCTGTGGTCAGATGAATCAAAATTTGAAATTCTTTTGGAAAACCAGAGCAACATATGCTCCCATACAGACGTCTCTTGCAGGTAGGCCCATATTTTAGCAAGACAATGTCAAATCACATACCAAATCCATCACGACACCATGGCTTCACAGTAGAAGAATCAAGGCTGTAGTCCGGACCTTTCATAAATAGAGAACATTTGAAGTATCAAGAAACAAAATAAAACTGTCAATGAAAACCCAGGACTGTTGAGCCACTAGAATCCTACATCAGACAAGAATGGGACAACATTCCTCTCCTGGTCTCCTCACTTCCTAGACATTTACAGACTGTTGTAAAAAGAAGAGGGGATACTACCCAATGGTAAACGTGGCCCTGTCCCTACTTTTTAGAGACGTGTTGCTGCCATCAAATTCAGCATGAACTTATGTTTGTCATTTAATGGCAAAATGTCTCAGTTTCAACATCTCATACATTTTTATGTTCTATTGATAATAAAATATGAATTTGTTTAGATTTTCTATAGTGTCCCAACTTTTTTGGAATTGGGGTTGTAATTCAGCATAGGTAGATACATTTCAAATGTGAAGACAGTCAAATTGACTGCCATGGTCTTTCTAGTATTGAGTTAGATTTATGGTTTTAAAACTCAACTACAACTCAAATAGGAGACATTAAAAAGCTACTAAACTGAAATAATCTCAATGGGATATTAATAGCGGCCACTTTCACCTCAAATTATTACCCCTTCTGTCTTTTTCCTTTCTCTATGTAAGCAAAAAAGGCAGAATGTCACATTTGATATTCATAACAACCTCCTCGCCCAATCCCCCAGAGCTGCCGGGTGCCAGATGACGAGCAGGCTGCCAGGGGTCACCCGGCAACCCAGTCGCTCTCTAAACACCCGCCGGTCCTCTGCGGAAGTGACCTAATAACCGTGCCAGGCCCTGCCGTCCTCGTCCTCGGCGGCCTCCGATCGTGATCTCGCCCCCTCTGCCTGCATTCGAGGATTACTGCCCCTCCCCCCACCCACCCCTCAACCCTTTTCTCCTTCCGCCTCGAGGAACCCGCACTTCTCAGATCCACTCAACAGTTTTACGATTCAGGGTTTTATGAGCTTCATCTACTTATTTTCCTCCTCTTCTTCTTCCTCTTCCTAACAGACGTTTCCGCAGACAGCTTTTCTCAGCTCATTTCCATCGGATGCCCTACAGGGAATCGCCGAGCGTAAAGTTGTGTCTCTCCCTAGCCACCGCTCAACTTCTATGCCCATAAAGCAAAATAAAAATGTGCTTTAGTGATTTGTCAACTTGTGTCCTCGAGGGAGATATAATGTGTTGATGGGCTATCCTTGAAATCCAGTGTTTGGAGACGTTGCATGAGCAATCATTCAAAAGTGCTCCTGAACAATTGGTGGGTTTGTGTGATTGGGTGTGTGTGCCCTGCTGACAAATTTAAGGATAATACATGATGAGCATAGTGCAAGCCAAACGTATAGGGAAATCTTGGTCTGTAATGATTACAAAGCATGCGCCAAAACTAAAAAGTTTATATTCTCATTAGACCAAAACCTGTAAGAGCCTTAAAATAATTCCTTGTTTATGATAAACTTCAGTTAAGTTGATCTGCGAAGTAATTAATCTGGAATCCTTGCTTCCATCTCCTCCCATGTGCACAGGTAAATTTCATTACTTGTAGTTTGATTCTTTCTACCAAGTTTTAGGTGGATGGTATTTTTCACAAGACAAATTTGGGGGCTGGATAGCTCAGTTGGACAGCTGACTTTGGTATGGGAGTAGTCAATGCATAATCAATATCTGGTCTTGGCCCTTGGGCAAGGTCCTTAACTCCTGGAACACCTGTCTACCCTTCACATGTACATCCCTTTGGATAAAAGCGTCTGTTAAGTAACATTGTAAGTTGTAAGGCTCAAAGGCTTGCCAACATTTTAAAAGCATTGTAGTAACATTCAAAGTATAAGTTAAGGGTGGTGGAGAGTAGAAGAACATTTGTACGTGCAACCCAGCGGCAACCTCTAAGTCAGCGGTCATCAAGAACATCTTGCACAAGGGCCAGATTTGGTCTCAACAGAAAGTCTGGGGGTCGGACTTTCAATCACACAAAAATTAAATTAACATTTGGTCTGACTGAAATATTATTGCAGTAGTATTTATATTTTCCTTTAAACTACAGATCATTTTTAGTCATTAGCAGTGAGATCTATCCCTATTATCTATAATGCAGCAGGCCACAAGGAGAAAGGCCTGACAACAGTATTGACCGGACCCCTTAAAATCCAAGAGAATAGCCCCTCCCTCATTGTCATTTAGCACCAATATTAACCCATTTTTGACACTTTTAACCACTTTTTGATACATTTTGCCCCTTTAACCCAATTTTTGCATGATTTTAACCCCTTTACACCACTTTCTTGCATGTTTTATCCCATTTGTGCCACTCTTTAATCCATCTTTGCCACTTTTCTTTATTTTTGCTACTTTTTAACCCCATTTCATTACATTTTTCAACAATTTTTGCAACTTTAAAACAGATTTTACCTACTTTAAACCCATTGTTGATACTTTTTCACTCCTTTTTGCCTTTTTAACCTAATTTTTGAAAGATTCTAACCCTTTTTGAACCACTTTTGCTGCTCGTTTATCCCCTTTGTGCCACCTTTTATCATCAATTTTGCCACTTTATTTCTGTTTCTGCCACTTTTTAACCCTGTTTCATTACATTCTTGCACTATGTATTGTCATTCGTATCCAATTTTTGATATCTTTTGCCCCTTTTTTCCTCTTTTACAATTTTTTGCCACATTTTAATCCCTTTGTACAACTTTTTCTGCCAATTTTTGCAGCACTTCTGCCAACCTTAACTCTTTTTTTTTTAAATATCTACCAATTATGACAGTAAATTTCTGTAAAAACAGATCAAATGTTAAGTCATTCTAAAACAATAATAATTGTCTGTGGGATGAATTCAACAGCTGCAGACATTTAAAGCCAAAGGATACTCTTAAAACCACAACATCTTCTTTTCTGAATTTAATGATCTTTTGGTCTACATCATACAATGATGCTATACCAGTAGTGCAAAAACTGCTCTTTTACAGGCACCTGGTGCACTTTGCAAATCTGCAATGCTAGGTGGTTGTAGGTGGCTAGGTGGTTGCTGAAAGGCCCACTTTCAGCAAATTACTATTGATAACATCCTGTTGACCAGGCTGACAAGTTAGAAAACAGCTAACCAGTTGTAAGTTGTTTAAAGGACATATCTCCATGCCATCCTTTTATTCCATCACATATTTTGCTCCATCTCAAGTCCGAATGGACCCATTTTATTTTATCACAGATATTTGATTTAGATTGGCAAAACTTAAAAATTTGGGTTGTTAATCCTTTAAAATCTACCATTGTGCAAGTCCGCCAAGACATATTCTTACATTTTTACATACTGTGGTGCAATTTTGGGGATTATTTTTATTTGCTTTACATCAATATAACCCTTATATCCCAAGTTTTATCGGGTAGGGGCACGTAAGAATCATGTGACAGGTCATGCCCACAACATGATGACGTTTATTACACCGTAGGAAGTGCTGCAAATACCTGTGGTCTCTTTATAAAGATTGTTGTTGTGTGCACTTTATTGTGTATTTTTACAAACCCACCACTGCCACAAAAAAGAGCTCTGAAACATGGTAAATGTGTGAAATGTTAGTGTAACTCCCCAGATTTTATATGCCAAAAAAATGATCGATCTATCTTATCCGGTTTCAAATCTACCGCCGATCAAAGACAAATATGCTAATCGTAGTGCCAGCGCTATGCTGGGTTCTACAGGGTTAAATAAGTGGGGGTTGGTCCTAGGCCATTATCAGTTGAGAACCACTGCCCTGGCTTGTGGGGGCTTCCAAAGATGGATAAAAGTGGAATTTGGCGTGGGAACTGTGGAGCACTGCTCAGAATGCTTGGTCCAGTTTGGGTTTAAGATACATAGAAGAATGAATCCCCTTTAGGGAGTTCTGATGAATTTTATGAGTATTTACTGAGTCCTCCTGGAAACTGCATTCAAACCAGCCCTTGATCAGCACCACAGAGTGGCACTTTTATCACTTTAGCATAAATATGTATTTATGCGCCTGATAACAGGTAAATACTTCCTATTCTTTATAGTACATTAATGATGTGCAAATTGTTGCAAGTGCAATTTTTGGAAAAGTTTCAACAAAACTTGCAGCCAAGAAAATATCACTTTCATCTTTAATTTCTGGTCATTATTTTGAAGAAAAAACGAATTCCCTTTTGTTTCTGTGATATGATCTATTGAGTCGCCATTTATGTGTGCATAAAAACAGACTATCCGTACTCTTGCAGCAGACGCACCACTTTGTCCTTCTTGTGCTCGATCAAACCCCCCCTCATTGCTCCACTTCATATCTTTTGTCATTCAAACATGACTCCCCCTCACTCCTTTATTGTTCTTCTCTTCCTCTTTAACTCTCTCCTGACACACCACCAGATGAAAGACAGCTTCCCGTGACCTCCCCTTATCTCCAATCCATCCCCGCTTTCCTCTACCCCGCCCTCGCATTCACACCCGGCACATTACCGGCAGACACGCCGCCACGTGCTTGCCCCCCCTTCTCTTACCGCTCTGACGGGTGGCAACAATAGAGACAGGAGAGCCAAAATGGCAGCTGCCCGCCCCTGTCTGGAGCATCCCCCAGGGGCCGGTCGCGTATCGGCCCAGCCAATCTTAATGCACGTCTTCCGCAACAAATTGGCCAGTTTACTTAAGAGTCTGCTGTGGCCCATGAATATTTGATGTGGTCAGGGCTGCAGAGAGGTGGGATACAATGACAGGGTCTTATCTTATTTAGCCAGACAGAGGGGGTCGGTTCCCTGGCCCGACCCAGAATACTCCAAAGCTCTCCTGAGATCTGGAAGAGCCCGATCCAGGAGAAGTACGAAAACATATTTTCTTCCAATTTGTCCACACCTTTGAAGTAGAAGAAGGCCAGGTCTTGAAATGGCTGGGTCTTGGATGAAAACCAAATCGAGAGCAGAATGCTTCTTTTTCACCTCCATGATTGACATTTGGGAAATAACACAATGGGCTTTTAAAAGGTTTAATGGACCCACGAGGGGTATAACACAAACCCCCAGCATGCTCACTCCTCTCACTAAATGAAAATGTAAATTTGGAGTCAAGAAAATATGCTCTCAATGCCAAGAGACAGCAATGCTTGCACTCTTATTACATCTTCTGCACCTGCTTTGAAAACACAGGTTTGATAATCAGAAGAGTTGAACTGATTGATCTTGATTTTTTTTTTAATAAAAAAAGTGACAGTAGCTGAAACGGTCCTTTACCATCAAGATCTTTTTACAATTGATGATTACACCAAAAAGTAAAGTTAATTGCACATAACGATGACCACATGTATGAAGCAACTTCAGTCAATTACTGATTATTGCCAGACCTGTTGAATCAAGAAATTGCTTGAATTGAACCTAACGGACAAGAGGAGTAGGCTAAAATATCTAAAAAAGCAGCACATCAAGCCCTAAACTCAAGAAATTCAGGAATAACTGAGAAAGTCACTGACACCTATCAGACTGGAAAGGGTTGCAAAGTTATTTCTAAGGCTTTGGGACTCCAGCGAACCATGTTGAGAACCATTATTCACAAATGGAGAAAACTTGTAACAGCGGTGAACCTTCCCAGGAGTGGATGGCCGAACAATATTACTCTAGGAGCACATCGATGACTCATCCAGGAATATTCCAGAAAATAAGTTCCATATGAGGCTTGGAAGCTCCTCCCACTTCCTGTTTGTTTTCTAGCGAGGCCGTCTGATTGGCCGACCTCCTCGTTCTTCATCATTCTTCTTTGTTTTCTTTATTTTCTTTATTCCAGAAAGTTCTACAGGTACTGTTACCTGATTGGCCACTGCTGAATGACTGATAGTTAACGTGTTATCTAAACTGACCAATGGGAAACAGCCTTTTCTGCCTAAGGCTGCGGTGACTAATGGGGGAGGGGCTTGCTATGTTTTTGAAGAACAACAGGAACAACATGTTGTTCTTGGTTTTAAAGAACCAAGAATAACATTTTAAAACCTGCAAGCCTCGCTAGACTCAGCTAAGGTCAAAGCCCATGACTCAATATAATGCATTTTATTTAAAAAACGCTTGTATTCAAAGTGCTATACATAAAATTACAGAAATTGAAATAAAACACCAGACAATAAGAACATTCAATATTCTACTAAAACTTTTTAGAGAGGACATTAGAGAAAGAGACTAATAATCTAACACTCATATGCAACAGTGAACCATAGGGTCTTCAGCTTTGCTTTAAATTCATCAATGGAACAAGCCTGTCTACAGGTAGACTGTTCTACAGTGTTGGTCAGGTCAGGTCAGGTACGGGAGCATATGCTGGTTCAGCACTTGGTGGCATCAACCTTGATCCTGTACTGCTCTGGCCTCCTGATGGCCATCCTCCAGGCCAGCGCCCCATCGCTCCAGAAATTCTCTAAGCTGCCCCCTCCATGGCACACAAACCCTATTCCTAACCCTTAGTGCAACCGGACCAGTACAGAAACAGCAACAGCAATCCCAAGCCAACTCCCTCAACTTTCCAGGTATGCGAGAGTCCTCCTGACATTTCAGGCGCCATCCTGGAAAGACTGCCAAGTTGACCTGAAACAGTTGATAACCAGTCGACGACACCTCAGCACCACCAGCAACATCCAACCAACCTGATTGACGCTTCTTGCACATTTCCACCTCATCTGGCAGCGAGGGTCCCAAGGGCTTTTCATATGATGTGCTGCTCATCTAATGGCTGCAGCTTCAGGAGTTGCAATGTGGTTAAAGAGTGTGGGGGTGCAAACCCAAGGCCCCAAGACTCCAGAGGCAAGGGATGCCAACCCCCTATAAACTGCAATGGCAACTGCCCTTAAATGTTGGTGCCTGCTCACCAACCATCTTTTAACAGATCTTTGGGGCACTCAAAAGCCCAGTGCCCTGGAAATGCAGGGTATATACTCGTTCACCAAATCAGACAAATACAATAGTGAAATACCATTCATTATTTTATAAGTAAAGCCTGATTTATGCTTCTGCGTCGCGTCAACAGCGTTTACCATTCGAAGTTCTACATCGAGGGAATGCGTCGCTTTGCAATTAACGACCATGCCACTGGAGGGGTGTGGCTGTGTGTGTGGGTGTGTGGTTTCAGAGGGGTCACATCCGAATCCTTGTATATTTTCCAGTCACAGTAAACAATGGCGACCGAGGTGGAGCGGGTGTCTTTGGAGTTGAAGCTCACGCGACATCGACAAACAAATTTTTTTGTTGCAAAATTGAAGCTCAGGCGACAGGGGAGACATTTGCGGATGTGGTCTGTACGACCATCAAATGAGTTGAGGCTGAGAACTGCCGGAAATCGTGTTTTGAGTAGACCAATCACAGCCCTTGCGGTCCGCACTGCTGCGACCCATAGTTAGGATTTTTTGGAGGTGCGCATCAGGCTACAGCGTAGGGGTCCGGATCAGTGCAGAGAGCTACATGTAGCTACGCAGTCGACACAATGCAGAAGCATAAATCAGGCTTTAGAAGCAGCATCTTAAAGCCTACTCTAACCTGAGCTGCTGCAGACCTCGAAGACTCTTTTTTTGGCAAACCTGACAGAAGGACATTACAATCACGAAGAAACAAGAGCATGAATAACGACCTCAGCATCCTGAAGAGATAGAAGTGATCGAATCTTGGCGATTTCTGACGTGAACCAAGGCTGCGCTTGTCACCTCTTTTTTATACTAAAATCAATAAGGAAGAGACTTGGCAAAAATGGCACCCATGGGAGAACTCCAAGGCCAAAACCCCGTTGACCAAAAAAAAAAAACACAAAGGCTCATTTCACATTTGTTGAAAAACATCTTGATGATCCCCAAGACTTTAACGAAAATATTCTGTGGACTGATGAGACAAAAGTTGTGCATCCTGTTACATCTGGTGTAAAACTAGCATAGCATTTTGTCAACAAACATTATACCAACTGTCAAAAATGGGGGTGGGGGTGGTGTGATGGTCCGGGCTGGTTTGACGACTTGCCATCATTGATACATCCATGAATTCTGATCAAAAATGCACTGGGAAGTCCACCTCTAAATGGCTTAAAAATGAAGGTTTTGGGGTGCCCTGGCCCAAAACCAAGTACAAAGAAGAGTGGGCCAAAAATTCCTCCATAGTTGTTGCAAACGTTTGCTTGCAGTTGTTGCCGCCAAGAGTGGCACAACCAGGTGGCAAATATTCTTTCACGTAGGGCCAGGTAGTTTTGGATGGCTGTTTCCCTGCACGAAATCATCATTTAAAAATGACATTTTCTATTTACTCAGGTTATTTTTGTTTGATATCAAAATTTGATGATCGGAAGCGTAAGTTTGACAAATATGCAGAAACTAAGAAATCAGGAAGGGGTTACTTTACATTTGGAGATATATCATACTTTTATTTCATGATCAAAATACCAAAAGACAGCAGTGCCTGTGCTTGTATTACATCTTTTGCGTCCTTTTAAAAAGTTGAGATTTGATCGTCATCGTTGCAAAATGAGACAGCATTGTGCAAAACGAAACGTGAGTAGAAATGTTATTTCTCTGCAGAAAGAGAGGGTAGGGACGGGAAACAAAATAAGGATATTTTCCCAATTATCCCTCCCCCTCTTCTTTGCTCTCTTTCTCTCTGTGAGTGTGCCTTCTCTCTGTCCCTCTGGGCCCGAGCTAGCCGTGTGATTTAAAAAAGGCCTCTCATATTGCCTTGGCCGTGATGGCTAGTAATACTGTAGCCTCCAAATCAATGGAGCCTGTCCTAGATTTCGCTGCGGTCTCAACTCTCTCTCTATAAAGGGATCTGGAGGGCACTCTATATTTTTATTACCTGCAGAGAGAAATGGAGAGGTTGGGACCTGGATCTCATTTCATGTACACATGGAGGCACACCAGAAGGCCTGCATGCATGCAACATAAAAGCTAACCCACATGCATGGACACTCTGACAGGCGCCGCACCAGCGCACACACCAACTGTCCACCTACTGCACCTGAAAGCCCCCGGTGGCAGGGAAAAGGGGCCCCCAGCAGAGCCTGTCTCTCTTCATTAGCAGCAGAACACACACACAGAGGGACATGATGCAAATGCCACAGTGGGTTACGCTGACTACTCTGCTGACTGTGCACATTGGGAGGCTGCGGCGAGGAAAAGGTTGCATCCAGTTGCTGTAGAGAGCAGAGAGCAGGGAAGAGATGAGCTGCATGACGAGCATTTGCACCAAAACAAGTGTCCTGGAAACTTTACAACATCTGTTTGTCCTTTTTCAGTCATTCAGCAGGAACAAAATGTTTAATTTAGCAGGGAAACTCAGCTAAAACTGATCTTTTCTTTCATTTTAGCTAGAAAGGAGTGTTCAATGTCAATTAGTAGCAGAACTAGAGGGGTGCACTGGCATGCAAAGTCATTGGAAGGGCACATGTGCACCCAATGCTAATTGTCCTCAGTATACTGTAGCGTAGTGTATTTTGCGGACACTATAATTGCAAGCTTTAAAACATACAAAACATGCTTTAACCCTTAGAGCTCACAGCTATTTTTTTTTTCTCCATCATGTCTCATCAGGACTTTTTTCTTTAATAGCTTTAAAAAAATAAAATTAACTCTGTGATGCACAGTCAAGCTTTATACATCTTTTTTTTCAGGACAACCTTGGCTTTAAGGATATATCAACTACAATAATGTCACTTGAATTTTGAAAAAGTTATAGGACTCTAAAGACAAAAGAAAAAAACAATTTGGAATTTGAAAAGATTGATATTGATAACACACAGTAAACAATAGTGACTAAACATTTTCTTTGCTATTGGAGGACAGCCCCTCCCACAATGTATTGCATGTAAACATTGCCCTCAACAAATATGGTGCTACCCACCAAGAAAAGCCAATGCACATGATCAAAAATGGATTAAAAATGGACAAAAAGACGCTTATCATCGGATGTAATGCAGTGGATTTAATCTGTAAAGACCCTGAAAAGTCACTGAAGTTCCAGACTTGCTAGAACAGCATCCTTAAGGGCTATGGAGACATCCAGGATAGCAAATGAACTGCAAAATGGTCAGCTTTCAGAGGAAAAAAAGAGTGTCTCTGACGTATTGATCAAAAGTTAGCAATGTTTTAATAAACTGTGTCACTTCTTGTTATATACGACAATGCTGTCCTCAAAGACACTGGGAAGTCAGCCAAATTCCAGGCTCACTATCAAATGTTCTGTAAGAGCTACGAATGCATGAAGAACATTTTTAAAAAGGGACATCTCAGAGCTTTCATGGGAAAAAACAAGTAAGGGTCTACGACTTACTGTTCAAAAGTTACCGAGCCATTTACAAAGGGGTGTGCCTGCGTGAGCTCTGAGGGTTAACTTCACTCTGTTTTCCCACATTAATGAAATACATTGAAGTTTCTTATATTTAAGTCAGTCTGACGGGGAAGTTGGACTATTTCTTCTTTCTTTCATATGATTCCAGTCACCATTCTAAGCTAGTCATATAAGGAGAGTTTTTGTCCAAAGTCACTTGTATTTTTTCCTTTTTGCTATTTGCTGCCTTAGCTTCTACACTCTTCAGAACCTGTACAGACTAGATAATGGGGTGGGTAACACCTAAGAGGTCTACGGTAGACCATATCTTGGCACTTTGGGTCCTCACAGGATGCTTTCAGGAATTCAGTTGAAAGTTGCTTGCTGCCCATGTTGACTTCTGGAAGACGTTCAATTTGGTGAGTAGAGATGCCCTCTGGAGGATTCTGGAGCTCTGCAGGATCCCACGTTCACGCACCCAGCTGATATCTGCCCTATATTCTGTTACAAAGAGTGCTATGATGAATAGTAGCTCCACCTCTGACTCCTTCCCAGTTGACTCTGGAGTGAGGTAGGGGCCAGTCTTGACCTCTCTGCTCTTTAGTACCAGTATGGACTGGATAATGGGGCGGGTAACAAGGGTGGCAAACTGTGGAGTGTCATTTGGTGATGTCGGATCCTTGCGGGGACTGTAGATGTCCTGGTGGGGGCTCTTAATTTGCTGAGTCAGGAGACTAAACTGTTGTGATTTGCATGTATCCATGGCCAAAATTAAGATCCAGGCATTTGGGGATGCCTTGGATGCTGCCATCAAATCTGAGAACAATGAGAGCATGGAAGTTCTGGAGCAGTTCACCTACCTTGGCGGTGTAATCCATCGACCCGACAACTGCGAGGTTGAGATCAACCACTGTTTCGGACTAGCACATTATGACCTTGGTCCTCCCTCTTACTATACTGTTGTGAGGCCTGGATGTTTACTGATGGCTTGCAGTACTCCTTTGTGGCATTTTTGGGTATCATTGGCAAGACTGTGTCTAATGCTGACACGCTAAGAAGAGCGGAAATGTTTACAGGAGCGGCAGCTGCGCTTTTACAGGCACCTGGCATGCCTAATCCAGCTCACTGCCTATGAGCTGGTCCAGGGTGGCAACCCTCCTCAATGGAGGGGGCAGTTGGGAGGTTATGAGGAGAGATGGGGCAGGCCTGAACGAATGCCATCAGGAGGCCAGAGCAATACAGGACCACGGTTTATGTGATAAAGTGACCTCCACCTGGTATAGTTAAATGCACAGCACAGTCAAGCACTGGTTGGAGTTATTTAGAATATTTAACTGGACCTGTGTGCACCTTTCCTTACCACACTTTTACCTTCCAGTCAACTTTCCACGAGTATGCTTTGATGCAGTCTCTGAGAACAGCATACCATTTCAGCAATGACCTTCTGTGGCTTACCATCTTTTTGAAGGGCGTTAAGGATTGTAAACTATTAAATAAGCATTCTTCCCCATGATTGTGGTTGTGTGCACCGAATCAGAATGAGAGAATATAGGTTCAGGAAACTTGTATGTGAGTTGTAAGCTGTAATCATCAGGATTAAAACAAAATAGAGGGGACAATAAAAGGACCATATTTTGTCTTATGCCTCTTCCATTGGGGAAATAAAACAAATTGGATTTTCTCAATCCATATAGACATGTAGGTAATATTTAAAGACAACCTCTCCTTTGAGTAAAGACTATTTCCTGTACTACTTAAAAGTTACTGGCTGAACTAATAAATCCCATTTCACACGCAGTAACTGTGCATGAAAAGCCAGCGCCAACTTGTCCGCTACTGCTCCGACATCGGAGGGGTAAGGCGAACACTGCACCTCTCCCCCCATGAGCCCCTTCGCCCCATCAACCCAACCGCCTGCCAGCCAGCGATCCATCCAGCCAACCTTCGTCAGCAGCTAATTAAATCTACCGCTATTCATTTGGCCCTAATGTGCTTTTAATTGGATTACAGGGCCGGTCATGGGGAGGGTTCAGGAAGGGGTGAGAGGACGGCGGAGAGCAGGGTGCGAGGTGAAGGGACGAGGGAGGAGAGGCTGTTTGACAAGAGCATGAGCGAGGTAACCTTATTATTCCGTCCGAGCAGGGGGGCAAAAGTGGGAAGGGGAAGATGGGGAAGGAGATGGAAGGATGATTTCTAATGATGCGATGAGTGTTTGTTTTTGCAGTCAGCAGGATTTAGGGTTTCAAGAAAAACTCAGCACATCTGGATCCAGCAGGAGGGGGGGGACAAAGAAGGGCAGAGACAGAAGGGGGGGGGTTGTCAGAGAAAAGAGACAAGGCTTTGATGTGGTGATAAGAAAGTTACAGTGTGTAACAGCACCCAGAAAGACAGCACCCAGTGATAGCCAGAGAGGGAAGAAAAGATCTGAAGAGCGGGACGAGTGACGAGAATACGAATGGTGGAGAGGAGGAACTGAGGTTTTTTGCTACAGCGCTGAGAAATCTGTGAGATGTTTATTGTCAGAAGTAGAAGTCCTAAGGGTTTGGGAGATGCAGCAACGCAGGAGCTGAAGTGGGAGCTTTTAATAGTCTCCTGTTTGAACTCTAAAGCAGGAGCAAGAAAGAGAAAGATGCTGCTTCACCAAGACTTGCCGAACTTTTAGAATAAAAGACCCTGGATTTGACTGCTCGCTTGGTATTCGAGTCACTACGGCCGACGAGATGAAAAAGGGGGATTTTCAAAGAACGAGGTCAATGTTTAATTTTTAGTTGAATTGATAAATAAATTACAGTTGGATCGATGGAGTTTTAATCTGCAGCTGGGCTTGACAGGCAGCCAAGTCTTGCTCCCCTCCCGCCCACTGATTGCAGCCAGCGTTGGCAGACTGATTATGAATGAAACTTGTGTCCAGCAGGCTGACCCCTTCATCTCTGGAGTCCGGCCCACATGGAGTATGACCTTGGGCACATTGACGCCGTAGCATAAGAAACATATGCTAACCCATACGTATGCTCCTATCTTTTTTCAAATTCTATACATCCTTAAAGCTGCTAAAAAATCAATATTTTTATCAGCAGTGGGCCAGAAGATCACAAGAAGCTCTGGAAGTCAAATCAAGAGACCACTGAATAAATATGTTCAATGATTTATGGGTTTATGCTTGGATAAAATACAACATTTCTCAAGATTTATGTTTTTTTTTTTTTGTTTTTTTAACAAAATAGTTAATTTCAACCTTTTTAGAATCGAACCCTGATTTATAAAGGCCTCTTTTATAGGTCTAAGTAGAGGTGGCCACTGTTACTCAAAAATTTTAACTGTGTTAATGTCAATTAGTCAAAAACATCATTAACTTCCATAGTAGTTAGTTTATTTGTGAATAATTATCTGAAATTAACGTAATTGTCAATAAGTATTCTCAAAACCCAACCTAATCACTGGCTTTTTAACTATTACTTACTCTTATTTATTTATGTATTTATTTATTTATTTAGTTAACTTTTTAATGCTTGAAAAACATAGTCATGAGGATTTTTTGTTCACCACGAAACAGGAAGTTTTTTTTCCAGAGTCTCAAAACAATTGTGCGGCCATGAAACTTGGCACCAACAGTTTAAAGGAGAAAAGAAGAGGACTGGTATCAATTTTGGAAAGTTCCTAATTTTTTTTATACTTTTATGCTTGAAAAACATAGTCATGGCTTTTTTGTCTAACATGTAACAGGAAGTTTTTTTTTCCTCTGAGTCTTAAAACATTTCTGGAGCCATGAGTGCACTTTTTTATGTGAATAGGTACCACGAACTAAACCATTAGGAAAGTAATGTCGGAGTTCATAGCTAAAACATAATGTTTACAATTGTCAGGATGCCAGAAAATAAAGTAGAAGAAACTGAGACAACTTTAATGGGAAAGAAGAAAAAAAAAAATCGAGAAAAGAGGCAAAAATGGGCTAAAAAGTGGCAAAATCAGAAGAAAAAAAAAAACACGATCAGGAAATCATCATGAAAATGGGCTAAGAGATGGCAAAAATGGTTTAAGAGACAAGGGTGAGTGAAATGGGGCACATTGGTAAAATTTGGTTTGGAAATTGCAAAAATGGATTGAATTAGTGGTGAAAAGGGGTTAAAAAGTTGCAAATGTTGGTTAACAGTGTCCAAATGGATAAAAATGGGCAAAAAGTGGCAAAATTGGGCAAAAGTGAAAAAGGATTAAAAGATGGCAAAAAGTGGTTTAAAAAAAGGCAAGACCTCATGGTTAAATTCAGTTTGGAAGAGGCAAAAAATAATGGAAATAGTGGTGAATAGAGGACAAAAACAACTTTAATGGGAAGAAGTAAATAACCGCAAAAAGAGGCAAAAATGCGCCAAAAGTAGCAAAATGCAGGAAAAGTCATGAAAATGGGTTAAAAGATGGCAGAGATGGGTTAAAAAGAAAAAAAGGTAAGAATAAATGAAAGTGGCAAAAGTGGTTAAATCTGGTTTTGAAGTGGCATGAATTGATGTAAATAATAGTGGATGGCAAAAAAGTGGCAAAAATGTTTGAAAGAGGCAAGAATAAGTGAAAAGTGGCAAAAGAGGTTAAAAAGTGGCAAAAATTTGGTAATTAGTTGCAAACAATGCTTAACAGTGTCATAATGGAGCAAAAGTTCACAGTTTTAACATCAAAACCCAATAATTTTTTAGCTTAAATGAGCTAACTGTTAGATGGGTCACATGCTAGCATGAATGCTACTGATCCAACAGACATCACATGAAGGGAGGGCCCATTCTCTCGGTTTTTCAAGGGCCCAGCTAATTCTTGGGCTAGGCCTGTCCTTATGCACTTATGTTGCTCTATGTCTCTTGTGTGTTTAAATGAGTGACTGTTTGCTAAAAAGCTAGCAAACCTCTTGTAATACGTCAATATTAAGTCAATATTAAGGTTATGGTGTTCTGAGTTGCCCCCAAGAGGCCAAAAATGAATGCAGGTACAACTTTATCCCTTTAAAGGTTTCTGTTTATATGTAAAACATTATGAAATAAATGTGCTCATTTCTCTCTTGAAAAGTAAATGCATTTAGCGCATACTACAAAAGGCTGGAAATTGGCCCCATTCATTTACAGTTTAACTAATATCTCAATTAGTCAATGCAGTAAAGATTTATTGATATTTAAAGCAAACAGAAGTATCATTTATTTTTCCTGGTCTACAGTAAACCTGCTCTAATCCAAACGATGCATTTTCCTGGTGTAGAACTACTGTGTCTTCCTCCGCAGGTTTGTGCCACCTCCCAGAGCTCACAGCATCCCATTGTTTCCAAAAAATCCATTAATGGGCACCGCTTTCCTGTTTTCTATTACCCTCTACTGTAACATACTTCTTCTCGCTGCAATGAAGTGTCAAAACAAAAACTTAAAGCAGAGTGGCAGTCACATTCAAGAGGAGACATGCATTGATTTCTTTACTTTCACTTTGACAGGAGTGGAGCTGCTTTCAATACAGATGAAATGATTTTGACTTTATGGAGCTGTTTTTTGGTCAGATTAAAAGGGTATTCATCTATCAAGTGATGAATTATGTTTGCCAGCGCAGCACCGACTGCTTTAATGCACTTTTGGAAACAATGGGGGGCTGCAACCTCTTGGATGGGAGGCAAACCTGCAGCAGAGCAAACATTGGTAGGAGTGCACTTTTCAGTGGTTAAAAAGGGGGAAAATTTTCAACATCCAGCTCACTTCACTGGTAATTGGGAGTATGACTCAGCCTGTGAAACATTATCTGTGACACCAATCAGTAAAAAGCGCTTGAATCAGAATGTGATGGCAATTGTTGGGTTCTTTGCTAATGCTGAGGGGGAAATTGTCAATTAAATATGATGTAGCCTGTGTTTTTGAGAGTTTAACTCTCAGTAAATAACAATTAAGGTTGTTTTTATAACCTTTAATGTGAATGCTGCTTATTTATCCATTAATATTTAATGCTGCAAAG
Organism: Cheilinus undulatus; assembly: GCF_018320785.1. NCBI lineage: Eukaryota > Metazoa > Chordata > Actinopteri > Labriformes > Labridae > Cheilinus > Cheilinus undulatus. The sequence continues at coordinate 14,972,086 of NC_054888.1, read as the reverse complement.
ACATGCTTAAGACAAATATGTTATGCAGATCAAGTAAAAAGTCTTCAAATTAAAAGAACGGAGTCTAAAAGCTCAGCTAGACTCACCCAAGAGCCAAAAAAAGGCTGATATCTCCTCATCTAGTGTATACATCTTGGCATCTTTTCCTACAACTATTTTTTTCAAGCGTATTTAATAGCTAAAGCTTGTGTGGAAAAGTAGGTGTATGATAGGTTTTCAGTTCAGCACCAAACGGTTACACACCTGGCTGCAACACATCTCAAAAAAGTTTGGACAGGTCCATGTTTATGAATGTGTAGCATCCACACTTTTCTTAACAACAATCTGACCACAGAACAGTTTTCCATTTTGCCTAAATCCATTTTATGGCCCAAGGAAGATGGCGCCATTTCCTGATCCTGTACACATATGGCTTCATCTTTGCATGAGTACATGTAAGGTCAATGTAAAGATGCAAGTAGATGCAAATTCACCTTGGGTGACTTGAATGCTGATAACTGAGTGACTAATTTGCGCCATGTTCGATGCGCTGTTTGCTTCATTTGCTTATATGCGAGGGTTGAAAAATTTGGTTCCCAAAGGACCAGCCTGGGCGGGCGGAGGTTCAAAATGAAGGGGAAGCGTGTGATGTCTGTCTGTGGCTACCCCGAGCTTGAACATGCCTGTTCTACTGGCAAAGGAATAAAAAGCAGCTTGTTTTAAAACTGGATACATAAAATATGGTTTGAATTCACTTTACTGGTTCTACTGTATCACAGAGAGTTGGGGGACAGATCGACCGAAGTGATCGTATATGGCTACTTGCTCCATACCGTCCACAGGACGAAGCTTCCATTCATCTGACCACAGAACAGTTTTCCATTCTGCCTCTGTTCATTATAAATGAGTTCTGGCCCAGTGAAGACAGTGGCTCACAAATGGTTTTGAAATCACACTTCCTTCCTCGAGAACAGTGACTTTTTATTTCCTAATGTACTAACCGATAGCATTTTAGGCATTTTTACAGATCTAGTGGAAAAGAGCATGTGCCATTAGTCATGACAAAACTGCTGTGCACGTTTTATACATGAAGTATGTGAAATTTGCAGGGAAAGGAAAACAGGTGTCACTCTAATATAAGTCAAAATTTCTCAAATTTCTTGTTGTCTCGAGTTGCCAAAAAGCTTAGGAGTATCCCAATTTTCTACAGAAGATAATGTCACTACAAAGAGCACTAATTGTTGATTGTGTGGATCAGGGGTTCTCAAAGTTGGGGTCGGGACCCATTGGGAGTCGCGAGTCACTGAGAGGGGGGTCTCCAGACGCCTTAACAAAACTAAGAACATTTTTGAATTACATTGTTGCCACTTTACACCAATTTTGCCTAATTGTAACCCATTTTGATCAATTTTTCCCACCAATTTTGCCAATGTTGACATATTTTTGCAACTTAAAACCCATTTTTGTCAATTTCAAACCCTTTCCACAACTTTTCTCTGCTTGTTTTTGGCACTTTTAAACCAAATCTTGCAACTCTCTACCTATTGTTGGCTCTGTTGACACATTATTGCCACTATTAACCCCTTTTAACCACTTTTTTAGCCACATTTCACAATTTGAAAAGCCCATTTTTGCCAGTTCTTGATTTTTTCTGCCTTTGCTAACCCTTTTTTGCCAGTTCATGTCAATTTTCATCCCATTTCACCAAATTTCCACCTATTTGTGCCACTTTAATGCCATTTCAGCCATTTTTTTGGTCATTTCTTGCCACTTTTATCAAATTTTTGGCATTTCTAACTAATTTCTGCTACTTTTAATCTAATTTTACTACCATTCCCACCATTTTTGCCATTATTAACCCATTTAACTATTTTTAACATATTTTAATTCTGTTTTTAACAGAAAGATTTACATTTTTAAGAGGGATACAGAGAACAAGTGAATTAAAAATTGTTTCTTTGATAAAAGTGGTTATTATTCAGGTTAAATATAAAATATCACAGCTTAACTTTACAATGGCCCCCAGTTTGGCTGGGCCCCAGAAAGCTCTCCCATTTTTTTTCCCCCTAATAGGCGGCCTTGTCTGCACATGACTATTCTTGAATTTGCACAGCTGAAATCCACCTTCAGGTACAGTGGGGGTCCCCGGTCACTGGCACCTTTATTTTGGGGGTCGCAGGCTGAAAAGGTTGAGAACCACTGGTGTAGGTGGACTGTCAAAAGCGAAAACGAATTTCATATTTGTGGGAACCAAAATAACCCTGAGATGCAACCGTTCATAGCCCATGTGTTTTGGCTCAACAAGAAATCCTTAAGAAAATTAAATTTCAGAATGTGTAGGAATACAATCTAAAGTACTCGGAAGTCCTCTGAGAGTGTAATCAACACCAACCCTTTAAAGGCAGAACAGAACAATACCTAAAATAAGACCTGACACCTATAGCTTTAACATAACTATGTTAATCTCATGGCAATACCACTGGGACCTCTGTGGCCCTGTAAGCCTGCTGACACAAACAAGGTGACATTTTGGTCGCCTTGGTTTAAGACCCGGCCTCTAACGCACATCCCAACCAGATGATGTCAAAATCAATACGGCAATGTCATCAGGCCCGCTCTAGGAGTAATGATGGTGCCTCGACCTGCTCCGAAGGCATGCACATGCACACACTTAAACATCACTCCCCCCACTTCTTCATCATATCATCAAGCCCATCAGGAGGCCTAATGGGGAAGCGATCAATACAATGCAGGGGTCGAGGTGAGAGAGTATACCGGCAGGCTCGTGACACTCGTACTAATGGCGATTCCTAAACGTTGCTTCTCCACCTGTCACTGTCAAACTAGCTGTCTTGCATGAGACACCCATTGTCCCTATCATCGCCGTCTCTTAAGCCACTCAACCTCACTATAGGTGACCAGTGTGCTGCATGATAACAGGGCAAAGGGTAATCCCTCTTGATACTAGAAAGACAGTAGTTAAGTGTTGCAAACAATGGCACTCCTTGAAACCAAATGAGGCCTCCATGGACAAGAGTATCTTGGATCCAGTTACTTCTTTGTCTGTATCAACGCTGCCATTCAACATCACATTTAAATCCCTTATGGAACGAGAACGAATATTAAGTGTTACAAACAATGCCGCCTCTTGAAACCAAACTAGGGCTTCTAGTTTCTTGGACTCTGCAGTTTCCTCATCCTTATCATCCCCATCATTGAGGCCACTCAACCTAACCAATGTTTTGAATGAGCGGGCGAAAGGCAATCCCTTTATACACAAGAAAAACTGTAAATTTGGCACTGATTTGGACAGAAAGCATAGTAAGTTTGAAACTTACCAAAGAACTTAAGAAGACTTTAGAAATCATCAGCATCTTGTGAAAACACAGTAGTTTCACCATAAAAACATGTTTTGAAAAATGAACTCATCCATTCATAGTTTACCAAAAATACTAGCGTGCTCAATGAACGTGATTGCTTAGAACACCCGCCCACATTTTGTTTATTTTTACCTATGCCCGAGAAATAACATAGTTAAATTTTCTACCAGTTGCTGAACATTTTCTGGGTCACCTGATGGATACATCACCTCCCCATTCAGGAGTGAGATGGTGTGAAACTGGCTCAGATCAGAGGACTCCTTCTCCTTGGGAATCAGGATTCCCACTGTACTACCCTAGGCTTTCGGGATGGACTGTTCCTCTGAAACGAAACTTGGTAACTGCAGCGGAAACCCAAAGACATCACGCGTTTTTTTATAAACCCTGTAGGGGACTCTGCTTGGCCCTGGGGCCAAAGAAGCATTTGCACGCCTCGCAACTTCCTGCACTTCCTTCCAGGTTGGTGGTTAAACATCCATACTGAACTGTATCTCTCCAAGTGGTGGCATCTCAGGGGTGAAGGTTTAACCCCCTGTGCTGTTCTGGATCTGAATGCATCCTTTTGAAATACTCCTCTACCTCTAGCTTTGATGCTTTAAGCTGCCCTCCCTTTTCCTGAATGAACAAACCTTTATACGACAGCGGAGTGCAATCCCTCATGATATTAGAATAAGAGCAGCGAAGAGCCACTAACATTGCCACAACTTGAAAACCAATTACTAGTCTTACAGGCAAGAGTTTCTTGGGTCCAGCGGATTACTTGTCCTTTTAAATGCTTCTTCACAACATTTGCATGTTTTGCGTGGTATCGTAGTGAAGTGCAATCCCTCATGATATTAGAAGTACGGCTAAATGTCAAGGCCATCACAAAATTGAAACCAGACAAGAGACCAACAGACGAGAGATTCCTGGATGTGGTGACTTCCTTGTCCTTTTTATCCCCATCTTAACCCCAACACTTTGGACCACTATGTGCAATCCCTCCTGATATTAGAATAAGAATAGTCAAGTTTTATAAATATCACCACTCCTTGAAACTAAATGAGAGCACAAAAGGCAAGAGTTTCTTGGATCCTGCGGATTCCTTGTCCTTTTCATCGTCATCATATCCTCATGACTTGTGACCAATGTGTCACATGATAGCAGAGCGAAGTGCAATCCCTCTTGATAAAAGAACAAGTACAGTGAAGTGTCAAGAGCATCGCCACTCCCTGAAACCAAATGAGAGCTCCGAAGATGAGACTGTCTTGTATTCAGTCACTTCCTTGGACAGTCTTGGCTCAAGCGCCGGTTGATGTTTAGCCTGTCCCCCTCGCCCTAACCCCTCATTACAGCCAGTTTATCATGCCAGGAAGAGAGTGGCAAAAACAAATTAGTCCACGGGAGGGGAAAATAGCCGGGGATATCGATTCCGCCTTTTCATGCCAGAGTGGAGCACAGAAAATATTGGGCTATAAAAGGGAAACAAGGATATAAAGCCATTACAGTGCGCACTTAATTGATCCCACTTCCCATAACAAATTAATTGAGCGGAAAATGGCAGATGGCTTTGATGAATGTCATAAAAAAGGCTTGTCAGCAAGCCCGGTGTGTGCGACCCCCTTGCTCACACGCTGTATCGCAAGAAGGAGCCTCTCAGGAAGGGAGTGTGCCGTGCGTTTCTTTGAGTATTTACATCCCAGTGATCCTGATGTTAATCACGTTGACTTATTGACATTGTTGCTAATTGTCTACTGCTTCTCTGTGGATTTTTTCCCCTCTTCTTTCCTCATTGTCTTGTTCCCTTTGCTCTGCGTTCTTTAACTGCAGTCGGTGTACAGGTGCATGTTTGTTTGCCCACGTGGGAGTGTGCGTGTGCGACAGTGCATGTTTATACTGACAGGCTGCTTCCCCAGTAGCAGAACAAATGCTAATTTAATCAATTGGCTATAAATCCTACTGGCCGCTGACTCATGCGTCTCCTGCCCTAGGGACTCCAACAAAAACCCTGCCAGTGCAGTTTGTTCAGCGTGCACACCCACACAGATACACACAAGCATCCATCTTCCATGCTCATCTTTTCCTGTCTTCCATCACCGCAACATCAGAATAATTTTTGAGCACAAACGCGCCTTTAGATGTTGACATCCTGGGATAATTATTATTTTCATCCCTCAGATAAAATTCTCAGACAGCTGTGAGGCTTCGACTGATCCATGTTAACTCAAACACATGCACACATATGGAGTCAATATTGTTGCAAAACTCAAGAATGCATTTTAATGTTTAAAGAGCCTAACTTATTGATTCTGGGCACATACTTTACCTCAAACTTTAACTGTGTTTGTGCTCAAATCTGCCTCCATGTCTTTCATTGGTGGGATCTCCAGTAACCATGGAAATTTCTACCGCATCGGCGTACGTTGAATGTCGACTGCTGATGATGACAATACATGCTGTCATAGTGTCAAGCAATAAATACGCAACCTATGATACACTACAACATTAACATTTAAATGCAATCATTAAAATCGAGATGTTTTGAAAAAGGTGTATATATGGTTTGAATGCTTGAAAAGCTACCCTTAATTAAAAAAAATTGAATAAATTGCAATGGATCATGGGATGTGTAGTTCCTTCATCCTCATAAAGATATATGTACACAGTCTTGTCGCCATGTCAGCCCTCAGAATTTGCTTCACCATTGAAAACCCAGAAAATGGCCCTCCCTGGTTGATGATTGATTTATTGATGATGCCAGTGCAGGTGTGTTGAATCAGTTGCATTGGTGCAAGCATCCTGGCTAACAGTTAGCTCATTTTGGAGCTGAAAAGAGTCTCAAACTATTATTGGGTTCTAATGTTAAATTTATTTATGCTACTTTTTAACCAATTTCACCACTTTTTCTAACCATCTTTGCCACTTTAGCTTATTCATTCTGCTTTTTGGGTCTTTTTTTTTTACCCATTTTGCCCTTTTTTGCCAATTCATAGCCACTTTTTGCCAATTGTTGCCCATTTTCTTAATTTTTAACTCTATTTTGAACATTTTTAACCGGTTTTTTCCTGCTTTTAAACCCTTGGTTTTTGCCACTTCTCCTTGCCACCTTTACTCATTTTTGGCTGCATTTTACCACTTTAAACCCTTTTTTACCACTTTTTCTGATACTTAAACCCCATTTTTGTTGCTTTCTGGCAATTTTGCTGATCCTTTATACCAGGTTTTGCTGCTTTTTGCCCCTTTTACCCAACTTTTTTCTCATTTGTTGCTGCTTTGTTGCATAGTGTGTCTGACTTATGCCACTTTCAACCTTTTTCATTTTATTTACCCTATTTAGCTACTTTTTATCATTTGTTCCTTCTTTTTGCCCTTGTTTTCCCCTTTCTTTGCCCCTTTAACCAATTTTTGCCACCTTTTTTGCTGATTGTTCACCACTTTTCTGCCACGTCTCTTGCCACTTTTAACCTATTTTTCTTGTTTTTGTTTTTGTTTTTTTTAACCCTTATTGCTACTTTTAACCCATGTATTGCTTTTTGCCCATTCCTGCCACCTTTTTTTTGCCAGATTTATCCTTCATGCCATTTTTGTAACTGTTTGTCATTCTTTGGCCACCTCCCATCAATTAAGTCACTTCTTTTTACAACTTTAACCCAGTTTAGCCACTTTTCACCCATTTTTTTTTTGTCTCTTTACCTAATTGTTCAGTTGTCTCAGTTTCTTTAACTTCATTTTCTGGCATCCTTGTTGTGCATATTATGGCCTAGCTATGAAGTTGGCACTACTTTCCTTATCATTAAATTGTGTGTGCCCATCAACATTGTTAACATTAACAATATAAAAGGTCATTTGTTTTAAGGGGATTACATTTTCGAGAAGGCTAGATTCTACTAGAGCATAAATAAATACAACTTTTTTTGTTTGATAAGAATAGTTCTTATTCAGGTTAAAAATAAAATATGGTTCCCAGCTTAATTTACAATGGACTATAATTTTGCTTACCTCAGTTTGGCTGGGCCGAGGAAAGCTCTTTATCCCTCCTTATGGGCAGCCTTGCTTGTACCTTTGCCTTTTTACTTTATTTGGAATGCCGTTATTGTGCCAAATCAATTGTTTTATAGTCATTCGGGTAGCTGGTTAGCTTGGTTTGTACATTGAAGTGTTGCCATAAGAATTTTGCAGAATGAAGGATTTGAATAGCGAATTTTGCTTCCTAACCAGAGACGCCAAAAAAGTTGGCAGGCATTGTTGAGCTCTGTAGGAAACAGGAATAGGTTTAGTCAGTCACTCTTGCTCTGCTGTGTTGCTATGCTGTTCCACAGGAGACGTTAGCTGTTGTCTCTCTAAGTCATAACATTTTATCACATTCACAAAGATAGTAAAAGCCTGAGAGCCAAAAATCATTACAAACCTTTACAGCAATTATCAAAAATCAGTAAAAATTAGAAGAGGGAATCCAGCATACATAGCTGAATAATTTGTCTGCTTTTTAAACCAAAAATGTTTTCCATAGGAAGAAGTGAGTTGGAGATCAGGGCTTGGATGTTAGAGATACTGTGTAAATGTGACCAAATGTTGGGACTATCCAGCAGAGCAAACATGATTGGCTGATTCAAGTCCTGTTTCCAATTGGTTGGTTAATCAAAAAAAAACCAAGAGCAGAAATAAGTTTCAAGTGCGCAGAAAAAGCACTTAGCGAGAAAGTTTCTTACACAGAATCAGAGTGGCAGTTTTCACAAACAAGCAGAAGCAGCCTGAATGATTTGAGCTCGAGCACATGAAATCTGAGCAACTAAAGATTTGAGAGCAAGCTGAGCACGGACAGAGAAAATTTAACCAAAAGAAGGCAGTTTTGAACATTAATATGCACTCTTGAGTTTTGCAACAACAATGCCTCCATACCACACACTTAAACAGGCATCCATCTCACAGTCCCTGCTCCCCATCTTCAGCAGAGAATTATTTATTGAGAACATACTCCTCCTCACTTTTAGCCCACACACACACACATACTCAATGCTGACACACCTGCAGTTTCATGACATCCAAATCTACTAAAGCTGCTGAGACAGCGTCTTCAGGGGGGGTGGGCTGCCGCTAGACTGGTTGGGGGGGGCACAGTGGGGCGATAGAGTGACAGAGAGACAGAAAAACAGGGATGCAGAGAGCGGCAGAGTGACAGAGAGAAAAAAAATGCCAGGAAGAGCAACAGAGCGATAAAGAAAAGTCAGAAGAAACGACAAAAAAGGTGACAAGCAGGAGGAAGAGGAGAGAGGAGCTGCTGTCGGCGAGCAGCATGGCGGCTCGGTACCCACAGGCTCTGCTCAGAATTCTGCGGGGCCTCTGTGGCCCCCGTGTTCCCCATCAATCTCAGCCTGCTCTGGCAGCCGCCAGCGGCTGCATCTTAATCTGCTGGGGCCGGACGTGAGGACGGACAGGTCGCCTGGGCCGCGCAGTAAATAACCCTTCTCCTGACTGTCCCCTTCTATTCCCCTATGCATACACAGGCATGGAGTCACACACAGACATCCTGCCTGCTCTTTCTCTGCACAAATATTTCTGCAGCCTCTGTGAGTTCAACTTCTGAGCTTTAAAAGCCCAAGCAACATCATTAGAAAGTCAAATATCCTGCTTCAAGACAGCAAAAAGTTTAAAACATTTTTCCTCTTTCATGTCAATAAAGCTACTGAAAATTTAACAAAGGGTCGACTGAAGTCTTAACAAGTCAAAGAGAAATAAACTTTTAGGACTCATGTTACTGCATTGGCTTTGATGCATTATTAAACATGAGAACAACCCATTTCTGAAAAAAACTGACTTTACATTTGCAATGGATGCGTAATATTCCAAAAACAATGACATTTTTTAGTTTTCACATTTAGTACATTGCTTTTGTACTGTTATCAATGCTTTAGACACCGTTATTCTGCCTTTGTACCATTTAAGAAGTGTCCCATTTTTTTGGGAAATGAGGTAGTGGTTGTCATATGATTAAGGCCAGCATATGCAAATGCTCCCAGCTGTGCTAGCTTAGAATTGAATGGTCTTATGACAATATTCACTTGCGCCACTGTAGTCGGCGCAAGGTGGAAATTATATTTTTGTATCATAACTAGGCCAATTTTCAAGTTTGTGTTTATGCAACAGGACTCAAAACTATGAATGCAAATTAGCAATCTTGATAACACAGATATGTTAACATCTTTAAAGCTCAAATGAGGAGTTATTAGCTGGTTATGAAAGAAAAAAAAACTAAAATTAACGCTGATGCTTCTATACAAACTTCAAGATAGAACACATCGTCATCAGCGTAGAGATCAATCACTTCAACAATGGCATTTTAAATGCCTGTAAACCAAGTTTGGTATTTAACTGCTATTTCAACACAGGTTTTACGTTAAAGACATACTGCGATTTTATCAGAGTTTTAATTAATTGCCCAGCCTTATTTTCTGTGTATGTTGAAATGCATGTGGAAGACTTTAAAAGAAACTGTTTAAGTCAAAAATATCCAGCAGTTTTTAGCAAACTCATCATACAGATATTCAAAGATTTTTCTGACACTATTTCAGTTTTTCTTGCACTGATGCATTTGGTCTTTGTGGATTGTGTTGTACTGGCAACTTAAGTGTATATTATCATGGCAGATTTTGTCTTTTTATTTCATGGTTGCGATCTACGTCAATTTGAAGAGGCAAACAACTGCCAAAGAGGTAGGAGAGTTACAGCAAGTTACCAAAACAAAATCTGTTTTCATTTTTAACAAAAGAAGGTTTATGGAAAGCGATACCATTGACTTTTGAGGGATACCGCCATGAGATTTTTTAAGTGTTGACAAAAGTCAGAAAAAACAACCAAAAAAGGCGACAAGTAAGAGTGAGAAGAAAGAGGAGGCTCTGTCGGCAAGCAGTATGGCAGATTGGTATCTACAGGCCCTAATCAGAATTCTGCGGGGCCTCTGAGGCCCCATGTTCCCCATCAGTCTTGGCTGGCTCACATAAACAAGACAAGATAACAAAGCGATAAAAGGTACTGCTTGGCCAACTGGTGGTGCCAAAGTCAACAGGAACCAAAAGTTCTCACAAGAACTTAAATACAAATTTTCATTAACATGCTTTCACCTATCAAATAAGTTAAAAAGGAAATAGTCGGTTGCCTGTTTAGCTCAGTTGGTAAAGCAGGCACCCAGATCTTATCTTCCTCTACTCTTTCTCCCCAAAATTCCTGTCTCTCTACTATCAAGAAAGGCAAAAATCACCAAAAATGACCTTTTATCTGAGTTGCTTGGAGTGTTCTTTTGTCTTTACAGTGTAATGGTAGCCAGGAATACTGATTAACCAGTAACTGGACCTTCAAGACACAGGTGTCTTCATATTTCAATCAGGGTTTAATCAGGTGTTCCTAATTTCACTGATTGTGACTTCTGGCACCAGTTGTCTGGACCTCGGTTATGTAAGGTCACTCACTTTAAAGGAGGTGAATATTTATGCAGTCATTTACATATTTTTGTTTAATTGACATTTCTTTGTAGAAATCTGTTTTCACTTTGACATTAAAAAGGTTTTTTTTCCTATTTTTTTCGTAATTGTTTTGTAGGGTTTTTTTATACTTCAGAATATGGAATATGCTATATTAAATTTTAAAAAATGATCAGAAATTAACTCCTCTAAACTCTGGTATTCAGCAAACACTTGCTAAAATACCATGGCACTCCTTGTCAACAATAAATAGTTAAATTTACATGATATATACGACATGCCCTGCCCCCGTGGGTATCTTTCTGTCTTTTTCGAGGAATAACAGGAGGGGGGGTTGGTTTGTAGAGGCACCTCTCACATCTATCACTTTTTTATATGTTTGTCTGCACCTCCACCACACATACACACACAAACAGGAGCCCACACAAAGCCGGCATCATCCTTACAAGCGGCGGTGGGTGACAGCTGCAAAGATCTGACACACGGGAAAAAAAAAAAAGATGCGCTATCTGAGAAAACACGGAGGAGGCAAGGTGAGAGAGACTCGGCGGATTAGAGGGCGGCTATCTCTCTCACTCAGGGCCCGCTCTGAAATCCAGCAGGCAGCCGGCACGAGTCAGAAGGCCTCTCCGCCCACCACCGAACGCCGATCCTTAGTAAGGAGCAGTTCGATTTACGACCCGGCACGGCCCTGCTTTGGTAACCCTTCTCCTCCTTGACGGGTCAAAGGTGGCCGTATCCTCCCTGGCTGATGAGCACGCTTGCTCCGATGGCTTCGGGGCAGAGCACATCGTGTTCCCACTGGGACACCGGTAGCCATGGCAACCTTTGAACTCGCCTAGCAAGAGGAGGTGAGGGATGAGAGTGGGGATTGTAAGGTAACTGCGCTCCGTCTGCGTGATTGACAGCTTCCCTGAGTCTTTATATATTTATCTCTCTTATTCAAGCTGCATGTAAAAACACTCACATATATACGGCACAATCACACGGCAAGAAGCACACTGCAACGCACCCACTCGTCTCCTCTGTTTGACAGATGACCTTACGCTCTATGTCACTGAGCCGCAGCGTCTGCCTCTGCTGGGAGTAATGGTGTCCAGAATGACATGTTATGACGGGAAGGAGTGCTGCGCCAAGTCTCTACACACTCACTCCTACACACACTGGCACTATCATATGTGGCTTTACCACTGTCTGGAAAGAGAAGGCAACAATAGGGGGTATTGGATGTCGACTTCATGTGAAGGGAAGAAAACAAGCTGAGGAAAGGCATGAATCAATGGGTAAACTAGAGTAGTGCTGCTCTATTTAAAGTATAGATATCAACAATGGTTTAAAACTGATCTTAATACATTCGAATGAGACCTTACAATGTGAATAACCTTTCTAGATCATAAATGCTTACAGCTGTGCATAAAAATGCAGAATCTGCAGGGTTGTTCTTTTGTATCAGAAAGATTAGAATCAAAAAAATAATGAATGGATGGCCATTTTTACTGTACATAAGACCATAAAACATAGGCTAAAATAGACCAAAAATGATAGCAAATTTGCCAAGCTGTTCTTCAGACAATGCATTCGCAAGAATGACCCAGATGGACTAAAAAATGTTCGCAAGAATAGCCTGGGTACAAGTCAAAAACATGAGGCCTACTTACTCTTACCTTTGACCCATGGCTTGGAAAATCTAACTAGCCAGTCTTTGAGTCTTAGTGGATATTTGTGGAAAGTTTGAAGAAAATCCCTCAAAGTGTTCTTGAGATATTTTGTTCATAAAACTTGCCTGAATGGACCAAAGATACATGCACAAGAATAGCCTGGGAAACAGGGGATGAACAAGGGGTCTAATGACCCCGACCTTTGACCTGTGGCTTTCAAAATCTAACTGGATACTCCTTAAGTCTTAGTAGACATTTCTGCAAAGTTTGAAACTCATCTCTGAAAGCATTCTTGAGATATTGAGTTCACAAGAATGACTTGAATAGAATAAAGATATATCCACAAGAATGGTCTGAAAAACAAGGGATGAGCAAGAGGTCTAATGACTCTGACCTTTAACCTATGACTTCCAAAATCTAACCAGATACTCCTTAAGACTTAGCAGACATTTGTGCAAAGTTTAAATTCAAGACCTCAAAGTATTCTAGGGACTTAAGTTCTCAAGAACACTTTGATGGACTAAAGATATGTCCACAAGAATGGCCTGGAAAACAAAGGATTTACAAGAGGTTTAATGACTCTGATCTTTGACCTCTGGCTTTCAAAGTCCCTGGGCCTTAGTGGAAACTCATTGCAAAGTTTGAAGGAAACCCCTGAAAGGGTTCTTGTAACGTTGTGTATATGAACTAAAGATTTGTTCCCAAGAATTGTTTGGAAAAAAGGGATGAACATGAGGTTTACTCACTCTGACCTTTGACCCATGGTTCTCAAAATCTAACCAGTTAATCACTGAGTCTGAGTGGATATTTGAGCAAAGTTTGAAGACCATCTCTGAAAGCCTTCTTGAGACATTGCATTTACAAGAATGGCCTGGAGAACAAGGGATGAACAAGAGGTCTTATGACTCTGAACTTTGACTTGAGTTTTCCTTGAGTTTTAGGGGACATTTGTGGAAAGTTTAAAGAAAATCCCTCAAAGGGTTCTTAAGATATGGCATGAACGAAAAGCTATTACAGGTATGAAAAGAGAAAAGATGAAAAACCGCCATTAGCATGAGAATCAAGCTGGCCCATCATTCATCATTATGTTTGGATAGACACATACAGAAAATAAAGCATATTTGTTCGCAGTCTTCAAGCTCCTGTTGAGTGGTTGAGTACCACCATGTAGTCCAAGTCACAGAACATATTTATTGTAGTGTTATCAACTAATCTGGCACGGTGACCATTGTTATTGACAAAAAAGGTCATGTGGTTGGATTTTTATTTTTCAAAATTAAAGAAAAGTGACATAGACACTTTGGTTTTTATAAATCAGTGACTGTGACTCATCCCTAAAATGTGCTAAAGACTGGAAACCAGAATGCTCTCACTCTACAGTCCAGACATCATTACACAGATTGTACGTTTCTAAACAGAGACCAGCCCTGACTGAACTTTGAAATTATCTTTGCACAGATCAAAGACTATGGATTTTGTTGGAGGAGGCATTGACTCCTTCAGTGTGCTCTTGTGCATGCATGTGAATATTGTATGAAGGCAGACTTTAAAAAAACTGACCTTTAAGAAAGAAAGAAAGCAAGGATGGCCAGATGGATGAAGCATGGGGGGGAGTGGGCGAAAAATCCTTGCAGGAGGAAAAGATAGAGAGGGAAAGGGGAGGGGCTGACACCTTGACGGATTGATTGAGATCGCCCAATACACGGTGTTGCCTACAGCCTAGATTAGCAGGAGGTCTGGGTCAGCACAATCTCTGTGTGTTAGATAACTGCCCCCCCTTCCTCTGCCTCGCAGCTGCAGCTTGATACTGCACCTCAGCGACACAATATTTTACTGCATATCTCTCAAACTCCACATCCTAGACACTTGTGTGTGCGTGGTGCATGACTGTGGGGCCTGGTATCCATGGCAACCGCAGCCAGGTGCACTGGTTTCATATGCGATTCAGGTAATTCAACTCTGCAAAGAAAAGCATGCATATAAGGTCAGTGGTATTCAAATTAAGCGCATGTTTCATTTTCAGACTCTCTCCGGACGCTGCCCCCAACGCTCCATACGAGCCCAAATCTCCCACAATGCCTTGCTTTGAGTGGCAGGTATGATATTTCCTCTTGGTTTTGAGTGAAAGCTGCATTTAAAATTCATTTTTTTGTCCGTGTGATTAAAAAAACATGGGGGAAAAATAAAGAAGAGACGGGGAAATGGGACGTGTCATAGGGTTTGCTGTCGGTGGAGGCTTGGGTTAAGCCAAGGGGGCTTTGACAGCTGGGTTTAAGGAGAAAGGAAAGGGGCTATGGATTGGAGTCAGGTCTCTACTTCATATTCTGAAGATTAAACTCCTATCCTTCCTCCTCCTCCTACACCGTTTTGGACGTCTGTGGCATCCTTTTTTTTTTTTTTTTTTTTTGCTCTCGCTGTTTGTGGGTGTTTCAGCCGTGATTTACAGCCAGGGTCGTTGCTGCAGAGCACGAAAAACCTTGCAATCAGATATTCAACGCCAGAACTCCCCAGCATTAGGAGACAGAATCAGAAATGTGCTTTAATCACCGGGCAGGCTGACCACGTCGATGTGCACACAGAGAAATGAGATGGTGATGAGATCAAAGAGTGAATAATGCAAGAAAGCTCTCACTGTGTTTGTTCATTTGCTTTAACGGATACTGTGAAGGTAAAAGACACTACACTGAAGAGCATTCCTACAAATTTTAGGCTGAATTTCAATTAAATTAAGTGGCGACGGTTTTGTGCGTTCATCTGTCAAAAAGGCTCTGGGAATCAGACACAGAAATTAACTAAAGAAGCCAAATTTGTACAAATTTAAGTGTGTGTAATCCATAAAATATTATCTGGCAACAATTTAAATGAGTGCGTGGGGGTAAAAAAAATCTGTTTCCAACCAGAAATGCCAAAAAATAATTCCAAAATATGAATATTTTTCCATTTACTGGCAATAAATTAAGCATTTGCCGGTTTTGGACATTATTTTCGATTAAAAGGGCATTTTTGGTTAATTATAGAGAACATTTTCTTCTGTTTTCTGGCATTTTCTGCAGTTTTTAGATTTTAATCAACAGTATGCATGATCAGTTGTCTTCAGTGCTTGCCTTATGGGAAGTCCATTCCACCAAGTGATCCAGTCCCGTTCAAGTTGGTATGCTACGCAGTTATTTGTTTTTTTTTTAATGTCAATAGCTGGGAAAGGTGCTAAACTAACAAATCCGTACTGACCTGTTTTTAGCACCAACCTATCGGGGTTTCAAGCATGCCTATTGTACTTTCAGGCCTCGTTCCACATCGGTGAATATACGAATGACGCTGCAAGGGTCCAGTGCAAGGAACCACAGTTTTTTGCAGATGGATTAAAAGGTGGATAAACCACCTTTAGTCATTGGGTAGAAGATAACATTGTCTGTTTTTTCACCATTAAGCAGCTTTGAATCTGTTTACTGGATTTACAGAAATAAAACAGGACGAATGAAACATATGAAGAAATAACTGCAGAAGTTGGCCAACCAGGAGAGCAGCAAATATTTCTTTTATATGGACATATGCAGGACCAAACCAGCTTAGCTAAGCTAACTTGTTCGCTTTTATGTTAAATACCCGTTTTTCTAACCATCTCTTCAAAGTTGTTCATCTGACTACATATCAAGCTGATAAATACTACATTAGCCTGTAAGCTAGTTATCTGCTTGGTCAGTTATGACTCTCTCTGAAATCGTACCCAAAAGTTACGTTTTTTCAACATACTTGTGGTGCATTTCAGACGGAAATATTGGATGTTTTTGAACTGATGATTGAGGTGAACATTACAGTGACACTACGGAGTAAAGAAGTAGTTTTTGGGGGGTACAATTTAGATTTAGTTTGGGAAAATGTGTTTTGGATGGGTTTATGGCAAAAAATGTAAGTCTGGAACCCTGTTGTGGGGTAGTGGTTGGATTGAAATGACTATTCAAGTCAAGGCAACGAGTAATAAGCTGTAAATTTGAGCCAGTTCTAAAGGCAATTTTTCCACGTGAATGACAGGAGCCTTTCCTTTATTTCCCTTTTTTTGTGGTGTAGTTCAACACTACAAAAAAAAAGCAAAATGAAGAACCATTATGGAGCTAAAAGACTGGCTCATGTTACTAAGATGAATGATATGGATCTCTAATTTGGATCGGTTATACGCCAAGGTACGTACCCCGATGGGAAGCTTGTCTCTTGGCCATGGGAGTGCACCTACTCTGGGAGGGTTGAGGCATTATGAGGCTTGGATTTCCCCAAAGTTTATGAAAAAAGCACCATGTGGATGGTTTTATTTGGCAGTAAAATATTGTTCTGTCAATGAAGCTTGAAAGAGGAACATTTTACGCTTTTATAACAATCAGCACCTTAATTCTTGTGGTTCCCGTCTTTTGTTGCACTATGTAGCATGTCCTTACAAGATTTATATTAGCTATACCTTCTACGTAAGGGTTTATACCAAGGGATATACTTCCTATCGGGGGTAGGTACCTTAGTTCAACACTGGCTTTGGAAACATAAGCAAGTTCATGATCTACCAAGCCAAACATTGCCAAAATATACTGAACCAAATCGGTCTACATGATGGAATTGCAGCAAAATTGCTGCATACTTTGCACAGAAAAAAGAACAAAAATGACAGATTCATATCAAAGAAATTCTATAAAAATACTGCAATTGCATTGCATGCAAAGCAAAGTGCAAACATGGATAGCAAAAATGCATCCTTTCCTTAAATGAAGGGATGCCGACTATCCTATCTGCTGCTCATTATTAAGGGAAATCAATGTCCAATCAGGTCACTGACTTGGACTCGGAGACAGATTTCAGGCTTGCTTTGAGACAAATATTCAGTCTCTTTACTTTAGTTATAAGAGGAGTGGTATAGAAAAGTAAAAGCGGATGTTTTTAGCAGTAGAACACAATTTCAGGCAGTTTTTCGAGGACACATGCTCGTTGTAATCTGCGGTGAATACATTTGCACCCCTGCTGCAATCAGTCACTCACTAGGTGAAGACGGGTATGTTTGACATCTGTGTGTCCGAGCCCGTGTGTTAAAAGAGACCTCCAGAATGACCTCGCACATAGAGATGATGGTCATAAATTGGTCTGAAGTCTCATTTTCCCCGCAGGATTTTGACCAGCTGCCACAGCTTAGAACCCATTTCGCTCCTGCAGCAGCGGCCCCTTCGCACGCCAAGTGACAGAGTTAATGAGCACACTTTATGGCCGCGTTCGACGACCAAGGAGAAGCAAATGTAATGTGAATCACGAGGGTTGTAAATAGCACATAATAAGTAATACAAGGCTGCAGGAGACCACTGGTTTCTCATTAAAGTCACAATATGGTTGGGTTGTATAAAGCTAGTATCACAGTTAATCTAATTCACAGTTAAGAGATCATCGAAGGCCAGGATAAAAGAAACATGAGCCTCGACATTTCATAACAGGGCACTGGCAGCACAGGCTGCCACAGTAGGAGGAAATAAGGAAGGATTATGCTGCCACCTTGTGTTTTTAAAGAGCATTGCAGTGCAGGAATTATGAAACAATCTCCAGTGCAGTCTGCCTTATCACTGCTGATAAATGCAATACTTCCAATAAACCAACTAAGCTCTTAGAATATGAGAAAAGCTGGCAGTGAAGCAAGAATATGCACTTACTGGTCACTTTATTAGGTACACCTTTTCGAACCCACTTTTGCCATCAGAACTGCCTTCATTCTTTGTGACTTGGATTCAGCAAGGTGGAAACCTTCTTCTGAGATTTTTGGTCCGTATTGGCACAATAGCATTGCCCAGTTGGTGCAGATGTGTCCTTCATTTCACCACCCCTGGAAGAAGCTCCATTGGATTGAGATCTTGTTGCAAAGATGTGCTTTAATTTTGAAGGGCATACCTCCATCTCCTTTGTTTCAAGTCTAAACTGCCCCATCTCCTTAAAAATAATTGAAAACCTTAAGAAATGTGGGTTGGGTTTGTCATTAAAAGATGGTTGTGGGTCCTGATAGTAGACCAGTTGAGAACCCCTGGTTTAGACCAAGTTATGGTCCTACCATTTTGAGTGTTGAGGCAGAAATCAAGGCTCATCTGGCCAGGCAATCTTTGCCCAGTTTTGGTGAATTATTAGGTCTTAGCTGAGAGTACAGCGCCCACCGTGGTCTTCTGCTGCTGCAGCCAATCTGCTTCAAGCTTCAAACCAGTCTGGTCATTCTCCTTTGACATTTTGCCCCACAGAAATGCCTCTTTTTGGATATTTTCCATTTTTAAGTCCCAGTAGATCAGCAGTTTGTGAAATACTCAGACCAGCCTGTCTGGCTCTAAAAGCCATGCCTCATCAAAAGTATTAAATCACCGTTCTTCCCGATTCTGATGCTCCAGTCGAACTTCAGCAGATCCTGTTGAGCATTTCTGCATGCCTAAATGCAATGGTTGCTGCCATGTGATTGGCTATTGGCATTAACAAGCAGTTGAACAGGTGTGCCCAATAAAGTGATTAGTGGGAGTGTGTTAGTGACAGAAAAGTGCTTTTAATTTAAGGAAATAATTATTTATAGGCATGTATTCTAAGGAAAAATGCAAAAAGGCTCACTTCTTAAAATACAGCTGTGAAATATTGTGATTATTAGCTTACATTTAATGTCTTAACCATAAAAAGTGATGAGTTTTGTGATGTTCAACTATTTTTTAATCCAAAAAAAATCGAAAATACTTAAAAATAACCACATTGGCATTCAAACATCTAAAAGTAACCCACTGTTAGCTAAAAACGAGGGATAAGATGAGAAATATCGCAATAAATGTAGTTAGATGATTTATGAGGGTTTAATTGCACTAAAATTTATGCTACTTCCTTTATATGGAAATAGATGGCCATGTAATAAAAGAAAGCATGCGACAAACTTCCCTGTAGTCAATAAAAGACCAAATTTACGCTTAAAATCCTATTTTAATAGTCCAATATTTACATTTTTACAGATTTATGATTATGCAACCCTGCGCATGCTCACTAAAGGCCGTGAAGTCGAACTCTCACCTCGGTTATCTCCGTCGTTCTCCCCTTTCCCCCTCGTTGGCCTTCGTCAATTTCCGTCCCTTTCCGTATCCAGTCGGGTCCCGTCGACAGAGCAGATTTTTCGCTGTCGTCGTCTCCCTCGTCCTCCTCTCCGTGTTGTTGTTCTCGGTGACGCGACGGAGGTGTAGCCTGACGCGGTCTCTTACGTGTCGGTCTGAATAAAAGTGGAGCTCCGTAGACCCGGGAGTGACGAAGCGAGTCTGTGTTGGTAAGAGGATACGCATCCGATGTTTGCTAAACAGATAGATGGCTGCCCAGAGAAGTTATTTGCGGCTAATATCCGCACAAAGCCAACAAAGAGATCATGGCGGCGGTGTTGCAGAGGCTCACAAAATGAGTCAGTCTCTGCAAGGCTCGCTGGTTCGCAACACTACTGAGACATAGGTATTAATATGGGAGTGGGCTTGATATTTTTTTCATTTAATAAAAAACATTGGTGTGACTTTCAGATGTAGACAGCTATGTTAAACTGACAAATGTGAAGGTTTTTGTCGTATTTAAATTTAGGAAATAACTCGTTAGTGAAAGTGGGGTGCCCTAGTTGGACAAGAAAAAATTGGCTTACAATGCATGCAGACATTTCCCTCCATACAGCCCCACAGTTAGCAGCCTAATGCTAATACAGTCAGTCAGAGCTTAATATTTTGAACTAAGGTGTAACATTTCAACATGAATTCAAAATGCGACACTTCTTGAAAACTTAAGAAAGTAATGTTGAAATACAGGCTTTAAAAATGTAAAATTAACGGCTGATAACTCTACTAACACCCAATGCATTCCTGTTAGCCTGTTAGCATGCTAACCCAAGCGGTGAAACCCATACAGCTGAAGCTAGCCACATGCTAACTGAAAGTTGAAGAGAAGCGCATTTTAAATGTCACGCTTCGCGTCAGGTCAACACGATATTATCTACAAATAGTTTTATTATTTCATTCAGCTTAGATAAATGTTAAAAGTAGAAAATTAGATTAATATGTTTTACTAATGAAATACGTGCTAGCATGCTTAGCTAAGCCACACCCTCCCTTTGGATATCAACAAGCCAGTGCTTTCAGATTGTCTGCTGTGTTTCTGTGTTAGGAAAGCTACTTAAATATGTAGTGAGCTAAGCTACTAGTTATTCTGGTTAATTAATAAAGCTTTGCAACGCCAAAGTTAGACCCAGGAGAAATGCAGCAAGTGTAACTACAGCAGTAGTGCTAAATGAGCCTGTTTTATTTATCAAAACTGTTGTTATGGTGGTTCACACTGATGCTCTATTCGCATGGGATTAGTATTTCCTAGGGGTAATTTGTAAAAATAGCCTGGGACATCTGTGTTTTTTTTTTATCCTGAGCAAATCTACAGTGTCTGTCTTTGATTCCTGGGTAAATTACCTTCCATATTTCAGCACACACATAAGTCCAGGTAATTCTAATCCCCTGTGAATCAGCACTTCTATATTTTGGGGTGGTAAATATGTCTTTGTATGGTCTGTGCCGCTTTTTGAGTGCCTGTTTCTGATCGAAAAAATCCTAACAGAGGCAATGAATTTGATTGTCAAAGTCTTGACACATAGGCTACGTTTACAGAGAGCTTTAATTCCCCTTTAATTCTGAATAAAAATTAAATCCTCTTTAAAAATATTAAAAATGACCTTGTAAACACATAATTCTGAATGAAAATGACCATTCCGAATTAAACTTAAATCCAAAGTAAAAAGCCGTTTTATTCTGATTTTAAATCCGAATTGAATAATTCCTCGATCCTGTATACCTTCATTCTGCTTCAAATTAATTCCGGTCGTTCTGCGCATGCTCGTTCCCTTGTCTTATTTTCCATGTCATATTTTCAATTTTGCATCTCACAAGAACGACTGAAACTTGCGATTTTCTGTTTTTATTTTACATTTTGACCTTCAAGATTAACAATTTGAAATTATATGTCATATTTGGCCATTAAAATGTATGATTTTGTATTTTTATTTCATATTTTGACCTTTTCAATTCATAAATTTGACTTCATAGCTCATATTTTGACTTTTTTGATTGACATTTCAACTTTTTATCTCTTGTTTTTGCCTTTTAAAAACTTCTGGACTTGTAGTTTTGTGTTTTAACCTTCTGAACTAACCTTTTTAAAATCTCAACATCATTTATCATGAAGTTTTTTCCCCCTAATAATCCATTACTGGTTAAAATGAGGTTGACAGATCATGGTTAAATGTTGACCCGGTTAGGCTCTCCAGGTTTAAAGTGTGTTTTAAAGACTGGAATTTGTTTACTTTTTCTTCCGAAAACTTTAAGGGCATAAGTTTTATGTCTGAACTACATTTACGTATCAGTGTCAGCTAGAATTAACTTGTAGATCTCGCAAATATTGTGCATCTCTTTGTAAGTTGACAAAGGATTAGACAGTGACATCATGCTTCTTCTATGCATCTTTAGGAGTTTGATTTTGGACCGTGATCGGGTCAGTAATACAACCGTGCTACTGAAAAGATACTAAATTCAGACAATGACAACACTGCCTCCTGAAAATGCAGTTAAACTACTACAATCACTATTGATGCCAGTGTTTCAAACCTGTTATAGCACAAACCTGCATTGTACGCATGATGACACAAACATGCAATGTCTTTCCTTTTCCAGATTTTAAATGACCATGGAGGCTGCTGCAGACACACAGCAAAGTGGCGACACTGCTGTCTCTGAGCCTGAGACCCAGCAGATCACCTTAACTCAGGTAAATCTCAGCATCACTTTAAATCAGAACTCCTTTTAAGACTGTTGCACACTGACATTTATGCGTTGTTGTGGTTTGCAGGGGTCCATAGCAGCAGGCCAGGTGACGTCCACTAGTCCCACAGTCACTCTAGTTCAGTTACCCAACGGTCAGACGGTCCAGGTGCACGGAGTGATCCAGGCTGCGCAGCCCTCCGTTATTCAGTCCCCACAAGTCCAGACAGTACAGGTAAGAGGGGAACAAAGATGTGGGTTTTATTCTTCTTCTACTTCTATTAAAGCAACTGTAGTGCCCAAATTTACCTCCATAGGTTAATTAAGCACTTCTGATTATAATAATTGCTCAAACAATGACCACAGATCATTGATATGGTTAACCCTTAAATATCTAAATGTATTCGTCCCAAATGACAAGAACCTGCAGCTTTCAAAACCTGTTGTTGTTATATATATATATATATATATATAAATACTTGCACTTGAAGTCCTCATGACCAAAAATGTCAGCTTCCCTAAAACTACTGTTAAAATATTATATATTAATATTTTTTTTCCTTTTTAAATGAGTCAATCATTTAAAACTGCTTAAGCCTGAAATATACATATCAAATATTAATCATATTTTTTAGAATTTGACCCTTTAAAGGCCAATATGTTTACACACCTCTACTGTTTTAATAGAACAAAATATCACATAAAATACACATACACCATTATCCAACACCAATAGAGACACACACTTATCATTTTAGTATTAAAGCACACTTACAGAAAACAGTAAAAAGTGTGACATTTTGCAGCGTGCCTTGAATTGGAAAAAGTAGCGACACCTGGTGGACAACTATATAATATAAAATCAAAGCTAGTAGTCCAAAATGAAATCTTAACATAAAGGGATGCATTAGTTTATGTTAAGATAAATGTGGGATCAAAAAATGGCATTTTCAGTGGTTTTTAATGGGGCATTTTTGGTCCTTAGAAAGAAATTTGTTGGTTTTTGTGTAGCTCAGACATTTTGCCAAATTAGGGAGCTGAGATGACAATTCTTAACACATTTTTAAATGTTTATCCTCTGGAATATTTGAACTTTATTGAATTTAACACAGCCAAAATGTCTTAAAAAATGAATGGCACAAAATGTCCCATAATTTCACCTCCATGCCTTTTTTAGCATTTGTGTGACAGGTGAAATGTCACTGAAGTGTAAATAACCACGCCTTCAAACAGCAGTTGTGAGTACGCCTTTAGAAAAGTCATATTAAGTTGAATTTAATCTTTGACAGGACAATAGAACCAAATCATAAGCCAGTGGAAGATGCACAGTCCCTGCACAGTCATTTTTGTTGTTGAGTTTTGAGGATTTAAGTTTGATTTTTGCTCACAGATTTCCACTGTTGGCGAGAGCGAGGACTCTCAGGAATCTGTAGACAGCGTGACAGATTCTCAGAAGAGGAGAGAGATTCTGTCTAGAAGACCTTCTTATAGGTTTGTCCAACATCTTACCACAAACATATCTGTGTATTTTATCTATGTTTTACTTTGAGGTTTTCATCCTGAAGAAGCTTTAGCCTGGAACTTCAGCTCAAGCCTCCAAAGGAATGAAAATGATCAGTTTCTCTGATTTTCTCTTTACAGAAAGATTTTGAACGACTTATCGTCAGATGTTCCAGCAGTGCCTCGAATCGAAGAAGAGAAGTCGGAGGATGACTCAGCCCCAGCAATCACCACAGTCACCATGCCCACTCCCATCTATCAGACCAGCAGCGGCCAGTACAGTCAGTACAGCGATATTTCTCTCTCTGCCTGCTTTCTGTATGTGTTCTAGGTTTTTTACTCTCTGGCATAAGTCACAGTGAACATATCATCTCCTTGCAGTCGCCATTACTCAAGGCGGAGCCATCCAGCTGGCCAACAACGGCACAGATGGAGTACAGGGCCTGCAGACTCTGACCATGGCCAACGCTGCCGCGGCTCAGCCGGGCGCCACCATCCTGCAGTACGCTCAGACGAGTGACGGGCAGCAGATCCTTGTTCCCAGCAACCAAGTGGTTGTACAAGGTGGGAATAACCAGAAATGAAGAGGAGAGATCAGCCAAAAAACGGCACTTTTAAAAGAACAGAATTATTGCACTTCTTAAAGTAAACAATGTATGCATTTGTCCATCAGCTGCCTCTGGAGACGTCCAGGCCTATCAGATCCGCACAGCTCCAACCAGCACCATCACTTCTGGGGTCGTCATGGCAACCTCGCCGGCACTTGGTTCAGGGAGCACGGAGGAGGTAACGCGCAAAAGAGAAGTCCGACTTATGAAAAACAGGTACATCTATTAAGATTTTAAGATTTTGAATGCTTCTGTAGCTGCTCCTTTTGTTTTTAAGCCACTCAGTTCACAGTAGAGACATCAGTGTGTGCTTTGTTTTTGATAATACAAGCGTGGATCTGAAATTATCTTCCTTACATGGAGGATTCACATCTAATGAAGAAGAAAGATGGTAAAAAGTGGTGCCAACCCTCGCTGGTTTGGTCAGCATTTTATACCTGTTTATTGACTGAATCAATAGATTTGGGCAAACTATTCAAAACCGCAGTTCTCAATGTGAGGGTTGCCATATACCTAAAAAAACTAAGAATATTTTAAAGATTTCGACTTTGTATTTTACCACTTTTAATAAAAATATACAGTGCTTAACAAATTTATTAGACCACCACCCAAAGTAAGGTTTATGCCACAGCAGCATCATGAAGTGCTTTAATGAGGACTCTTTCATTTTCAGTAAGCTCTAGGCAGTTTACCATTTTGAACAGGAATGAGGAATTTCAAACTGAATCCATCGTTTTATACCCACATTTGAGCCGGCTCACTGGGCTTCTCTGAGAAGTCAGAAATTAATTAAGCATAACATTCAACCACTACAACTCATTTTTCTCTTCAGGAATGCAAGTAAATAACTATAATTTGACATATTAATCAAGAAATATTAATGTGCTTTTCTATTTTTTTTTCAGGTTTTTTGTAAATCAGTAAATTTGAAAATTAATGGATAACAATAATAATTATATTTTAACATTAAAAATATCATTTGGGTTAAAGAGCGTCTACATATTGGTGTATTAACCATTGCAGAAACAAAAAAATGATTTTGGTAATTACCAATGCTGTTAATTTAGGGCAGCTGTGGCATAAACCTTACTTTGGGTGGTGGTCTGATAAATTTGTTACGCACTGTATGGAAAAAATTAGTTAAATACAAAATAAAAACACAGTAATTTGGTGAGATTAATGCTGAAATCAAAGTAGTGTTCAAAAAAGCTTAATAAAGTAAGTCTGCACATACGCCCATCTGTAGAGTTGTCTGGCCCCCTGACAGACCCAGAGAACAGGCCCTCCCCAGCTGTGATTTATTGATGATGTCAGTGCATGTGTGTTTCATCAGTAGCGTTGGTGCTAGCATCCTGGCTAACTTTCCCCTAATTTTGGAGCTGAAAAGGGTGACACACTATTATTGGGTTCTAATAGGGAACTTATTAATTTGTGCCACTTTTTAACCACTTTTCCCACCAAATTTGGCCACTTTCCATTATTTTTTGCACAATTCAGACCCATTTTTGCCATTTAACACCAATTTTGCCAACTTTCAACCCGCTTTAATCACTTTCTCCCACTTATTTTTGCCAAATTGTCATTTTTAAACTTTTCCGCCATGATGTCTGCCTAATTTTGCCACTTCTAAAACAAGTCTTGTCTCTCTCTGTCCTTTGTTGCCTCTGTTGACCCATTATTGTCCCTATGAACCCATTTTTATGCCCATTTTTCTGCCTCAGTTGACCATTTCGCCAGGTTAAACCAAGATTTCCCACTTTAAAATTACATTTCATTGAATTTTCTGCCCATTTCTGCCACTTCTTAATCCCTTTTTGCCACTTGTAACAAATTTATGTTACTTTTAAAATCCCACTCCACAACCTTTACCACCAATTTTTGCCATTGTTAACCCATTCGATTTGAAGAGATTTACATTTTTAAGGCTATTCTATGGCACAGATTGATGAATAAAGATATTCGTTGCTTTGATAAGAATGGCTATTACTCGGTTTGAATATAAACTACGGTTATCACAGCTTAACTTTACAATGGATCATGGTTTTCCTCACATCCATGGTCCCCCAGGCTGGCTGGGTCCCAGAAATCTCTCCCTTTATCTCCCCTCATGGGTGGCCATGACTGCACATGACTATTCTTGAATGTGTGGGCTGTGTTCAACCACCTTCAGGTACAGTGGTGGTCCCCGGTCTCTGGCATCATTATTTTGGGGCTGAAAAGGTTGAGAACCACTGAATGTGTAGCTCAAAGCAACTGTGATGAGGATTTCTGACATAATAATGCAGACACTCTTAGAAATTAGTCTGTACAGCAAAATAAGCAGATTTTTTTGGCTGGGTTTTGTTTATGTTGATAAAAAATAGAAAGACTTGATGTCTCCCCCTTCATCCCTTTGTCCCACATCTATGCCAGAGGATAACGAGGGAAGGAAACCTCATCTTTGGTCCCAGGTGAAGGGTCCCATATATCTAAACTGCAGCTTTGTTGAAGTAACTAGGTCATGTAAACAGGTC
The DNA here is from genome assembly GCF_018320785.1 of Cheilinus undulatus. Classification (NCBI taxonomy): domain Eukaryota; kingdom Metazoa; phylum Chordata; class Actinopteri; order Labriformes; family Labridae; genus Cheilinus; species Cheilinus undulatus. The sequence goes on along the minus strand of NC_054888.1, from coordinate 14,945,194 downwards.
AAGCTACTGCAGCCATGTGTGCATGTTCAGACTTAATGCAGACACACTCACCCTCATGGTCTTTACGTCTCACAGGGAGGCCGCTCGAGAGTGCCGCAGGAAGAAGAAGGAGTACGTCAAGTGTCTGGAGAACCGCGTGGCCGTGCTGGAGAACCAGAACAAAACCCTCATCGAGGAACTCAAAGCTCTCAAAGACTTGTACTGCCACAAATCAGAGTAGAAAAAACATCACCGAACGCCTGCCGGGTGCCCCGTCTGCCCCCCCTTCCCAAATGTACAGAGACTCAGCACAGAGCACCTGGAAGCCACGCTCACTTTTCTACTCTTTGCTTTCTTTTTAAAAACTGCAAAATATCTGTATAAAGACTCACCAGGAATAGGAAATCAAACACCATGCTGATTCAGCGATTTCTGTTCACATCAGTTTCCCATGAAAAGGTGGAGCAATGATGCAGGGTCCTAGTGGTGGATAAAGAACCACAGAAGGGACGCATTCCAGTCACTGGTGCCTGGACTTAACGGGCAACATCACCAGCAACGGAGCAACATCACTGATGGAACTTTTTACAGTGTAACCCCTCAAGAAACTTGGATCGTTTGAGACTTTACCTTCGTGTGCTGCGTTTGTAACTGTAACCGCGCTCCTGCATTAACTTCTGTTACTAATGCTTTGAACTTAGACGGGCTGTGTCATGGATGTTTTTATCTTTTAGCAATGTTTTCATTGACATGTTGGATTTGCTCGCATCATGCCATTTTTTTTTTACTTTAATTTGCTCTGCCTTGTCATCAAAAAAGTTGTGTTATGTTGGGTTGTTAAATGGTTTTTATGTTAAATGTAGCTTTAAAAAAACGCTTGGAAAAGGCTCATATGGAACATTTATGGTTACAGAACTCCTCATTATAGGATGCATATAGGATGCATGTTTCCATTCATAGAAGTTGGGCTCTTTGTTTCTGGTTCCCAAAAATCTTTAAAAATACGTCCGAAGATATGATAAAGCAGGCAATGAAATGTACTTCCTGCGTGCTGTAAAGTTGTACTAATGGCAAAATTTGCTGCTTGTATAACAAATAATATTATTGGGGTCAAGCTGTTTTTTTGTTCCCCTATCTTTTAGTGATATTTGAACCCATGTTTATCCTCATTTTCATTTTGAGCACACCAAAAACAAAGAGCCTTAGCTGCTAAGTAATGAATGTATGGAAGCCCTAACCTGCAATTTCCACAATGTCCGTGTCCAAAGCACTCTGTTGCACCACGATTGAACTACGCTTGACAGCACACGTGTTCGCCCACTGAAGCAGCTTGATCACTAGCTCACATTGCAACAACAAACAAACTGCATGTTTACCTTAAAAGACACTGTTATGACCTAATGTGGGAGAAAAGCTGTTAAAAAGTGGCAAAAAAAGCTGCCAGCCTGGTCTTTGTTGTGTTCTGTGGTCCAGCATGTTTTGAGCAGCAAAGCAACCAGTGACTTGCTGCCTATTTGCTTCCTTTTTTAAACCAAATGTTGATTTAGTGACAAGATAAACGTCATGGGGCTTTGATGCTTTTCTTGACTGACTTCCCGTCTGGGGGCTGCAGAATCCGGTGAATGCCGAGATAACACTGCACAAGACCTGACGTGATTAAAACGCCACCCCGTTTGTTGTGCATTAAGCAGCTGCTTCACTGCTCAGAACATGCTGCAATGCAGGGTTTTTGCGCCACTTTTTAACCGCTTTTCTCCCTCATTTGTTCACAACATGGCTTTCATATTAAAACAGGGGATATACCGTTATTCTTCAGGTTTTGATGTAACCAATGGAAAATTCCCCCTTTCACTCTGTATTGCAAGCAGAGTGCCTTTTTAACTGATTTTCTCCCTCGTTCACTTTCAAAACACAATGCATTCATAAAGAAACCTGAGTATACTGTTAATGAAGATAAACCTACTGCGGAGCTGATTTACTGCCCGTTTGCTTCCTGTTTAGGTGTAGTTTTCAAATAGTGACTGGGAAAAAGACTTTCTGACTTCCTGTATGGGTACTTCATAATCTGATGTTTCAAAATACATTACATTGATAAGAAAAACAGGAAGTATACCTTTAAGAAACTCACTTTAGTGGAGAGCTGATTTGCTGCAATTTGCTTCCTGTTTAGATGCAGTGCTCAAATTGTGAAAGGATAAACACTTCCTGTTTGGATGCTGCAAAATTTGGTGTCTAAGCTCCACTTTTAACTTGCTTTTTCATCTAAAAGGGTGGCTGCAGAAAATTCATGCTGAGACACAACTGCTTTACCACAAGTGCATGGATATGCCACTCTCCATGTACTGCACGAGACCTAAAGCGACTGTAAACTCATCCCATTCACTGTAAATCACAAGTGGCACCGCTTTTTAACGGCTTTTCCCCCTCATTTGGCCATAACTGCATTTAACAAAGACAGGAATGTACCGTTCAGAAAACAGACCTTGCGTAGTGCTAAGTTGACTGAAAACACTCCTAACCAAGGAGAAGTGGGGGAGGGCAGAGCGACTTGTGAGCTTTGAGCTTTTTCACGACAATCACTACAGATTGAGAGCTCAACTACCGTATTACAGCTAGTAAATGGGCACACTCCATACAGGGAAATTGGATGGTACTAAAAGATAAACAGCTGCACAGAAGTGGCTACGAGGACGATGGGTTGGATTTGCAACGACAGATTCTGGATTTTACAGTTGATCTGCCTGAGAGCGTACTGTGCAGATGACATATGTGGAAATTGCAGGCAATAGTGCATGCATTCAAACAATTTATTATGCCCACTTCCTGTGTTAAGAAGAAACTTGGCTGTTTTCTTGATCTAAACTTACTTGCATCATTATCTTGGCTTGACAGCACTGGTATTATTGTTTATTTCAGTCATTTTTTTCAGAATTTAAGAAATTATTTTTGGAAAAACAGCACTGCTATGTCAAGACAACCATAAGAGTAAGTAAAAATGTTGAGAAAACAGCCCACATTTACTCCTTGTCACATGAAAATTGTTACTCTTGGGGGGTACAAAAAGAAGCATTGTACTGTCTTAAAATCTGTACTCTCCTTTAATGGTTTGTTTTAGAGAAATTTGCGTTAATTTTGTACAACTTGGAATGCAAACATGTTTTTGTGCGATGTGTTTGATAGCACCACGACCCAGGATATTGTGGCGTCAGCAGAGGCCGTCTTCAAAATCAGTTTACAGGGATGCAGAGTGGCATGAGCACCTTCCTTGCATATACAATCCAACCACATTTCACAGGCTGAACGGTGAGATCCACTGATGATTAGTCAAGATCTGTGAGGGTTTTTAGCTTCACAGAATCATCATGCATTAGACATTAAAAGTTTTTATATGTCACCAAGTACAACACATGTCAAACTCAACTAAAGGAAAGTTGCGGCTGACTCCTGAATAATTCACCGTGAACAAAGCAGATATTTTATGATCATGGAATGCCATATTGTATTATTTTAGCTATTATGTATTGTCATGACATAGATTGCTTTTTTATGTTGCTTTTCATTAATTTTGTATTCACAATTTCTAAATGTCAGCACCAACTTGTATGATACAGTGCATTATGTTAGAGCTATTCAAATATTACATTTTTGGCAGCTGTTAATAAATGTGTTTCTGGTATTCTTCGAGTGTTTTTAGAGATTTTATTTGAATTAGTACAAAAACTAGGCATTTACAAATCCCTCCTTTGTTTCAGTTTCCAGGCTTTATACACGTGAATGTCCCGTTGATTTTCATAGTACACCTCTTCTACCGAAAACTGCTTCTTCAGCATGCCTAAAAAGTTCGTATCACGCTCATACCGGATCTTGCAAGCCAGTAACACTACTGTAGTGTCCGAGCATAAGTGGTCCAGAGTCTGCAGTAAAGGCACGAAGGTGTTCTCCAGGTAAATGATGTCAGCCCCGAGCACGATGTCAAACCCCCCAGCTGGGTAACGTTCAAGACCCTCGCCCCATGTCAGCTCGGATACAGTCACTGATACCTGGGAGTCCTGGGGCAGGTTTGCTTTCACGTTCGCTGATAGGAAGTCCAGGGCAGGCTCTCTGTCTGTGATGGTCACTTTTGCGTCTAGAGAATTTAAATTAAAATGTTTTTAATACACATGCAGCAATACCTCATGAGACAAAAAGCTGCCCAGACATCGTTTACAATAATGTGACAAAAACACACATTGCAATACTGTTTTAGGCCAGCAGAGGGTGTCTTATGCTTTTCTCTTGTTTCACCTTGAGTTTGCATCTGGTTGACATACAGTACTGTGCAGAAGTTTTAGGCACTAACGGTTCTTCACAAGTCCTGACGTTTCACAACCCCAGGCTGAAGAGAGGAGGGAGGGCGGCCAGAGTCAGCGTCGACACATTTTACACGTACATGTGTCGCTCAGCAGCCAAGGTCAAGCTTAACAGCATTTCTTTTGTCCTGACCTTTGCATCCCTGGTAATACGCCCAGCAACCACCAACAGTTTTCAGGTGCTTAGAACATACACACGACAACCAGGGGGTTGTGGCAACCATCCTTACCCCCCCCCCCAACAGTACCCTAGGCTATGTTTAAGCACCACATCTACCTATAACTTCGCCCTAAAGCTGTGGTTTTTGTTTTCATCAGATTATTTTCCCATGCCCTTGGTAATGTACAAAAACATCCAGAGCATGACCTGGGTTGTGTCAATCCCACTTCCTGCCCGATAGGGCACCCAGGTTGGCGTACTCGCCATTACACGCCTTACTTCAGCCTCAAATTTTGGACCAAACATGCCTAAAAAACTTCTGCACAGTGTATATTTCTCTAATAAAATCAATCAATAAATAAAATAAAGCTGTTTTACCTTGGTTGTACCACCTGGCATGGAAAGTGTATTTCTTCTCCTAAGCAAAATTGTACTTTACTTTTTTTATTTATATATTTACCTGATACCTCCTTTACAGTTAAATATCATTTATTTCATGTAGTAACTTTTTTTGCAGTTTCACCTCCGGAAATACTGATTGCGCCACCTGACATATAAAACTAATTTAAAAAAAAAAAAAACTACACATATTATTACTTTTGTTCCAAGGTTGTTATAGTTAACTAAAACTAACTAAATAATTTAAATTAAAATGTCAAAATAATTTTTGTTAACTGAAACTAAATAAAAACTACGCTTTAAAAAAAACAACTAAAACTAAATTCTGTGCTTAGAAAACTGATTAAAATTAAATTAAAGACAAAATCTCCTATTATATCACCTGTATTTTAAAAATAAAATTAAGACTTTAATGGTAAAATAGATTTTTAGCAGTTTTCACATTGGTTGTACCACCTGACATGGTGATTCTCTCCAGAATTAAGAGGGGAACATATTGTGCGAAATTCTGAGTTTCAAAATAAAATACCCATGATTACAGTTGCTCCATAACACCGTAACACCAATCGTATTTCAGTTAACTTTACAGGTTCAAACAACTTTTAAAACAGAATTCAACTATCCCAGCTGATTTGACAGACTTTTTAGTCTCTGTGCAGTGACATCGCAAAGACATGGAGAATTGCATAACGTTTCATATCTTGTGTACACCTTTTCAACCACAACTATCATGTGGAACTTTAATTTGAAGGATTCCTAATTGTTCAGTACTGTTAAACTCACCCATTAAAGCAGCCACAATGCCCACCAGTCCAGTTCCAGCTCCCAGTTCAATGACCTCCTTCCCCTTCAAGTCCACCTTCCCCAGCTCCAGGTACATGCACATGACAACCGCCTGAAACACACGTAATATACCTTTAATCACACAAGCGCCACACTGGAGGAAAAGCATTTACGTTTCTATCACTTAATCTGTCATTTACCGCATCCCAAACGACTGCTGCCACCCCGTGTTTTTTCCAGTCTTGAGCTAGGCGCAAGTCGTGATTTGCAAACCGAAACTGTGCCGATGAATTGTGGAATTTGGAAAGCGCGGGCAGTGAATTTTCTACGTAGGGAACCAGAGCCATGCTGGAAAATAAAAAGAAGAAACACTGCAGTCATATTTTGCATGTGCGCATGCGCTATGCAATTCTTCTTCGTGGTTTTCAGACAGTTGGGCATTCGTGAGTGCCACCTCCTGGATAAGCTATTACTACCGTGTCACTATTTTCTTTTATCCTATCCTGATTCTTTTGTTAAAATATCAGACGAAGTCTGACTCTTTCAATCGCACAACAAGCTACGAGGTAGTTTGGTTTAATTTGAGTCCAAAAGGTAGTTAACGGTTACTTTCCAATCCGTTTCATATCAATGAGTAACACAAGCCAATCACTGAACACTGTGGTTCACAGTGGCCAATCAGAAAGCTGGATATTCTAACGGGCGTGCCGGCAATGTTTTTTCAACTATGGTTTTTTGCTCCTAAATGGATGGGGCGGTACCTGCATGGAAAAGAGATGGTGAAGTCTGAAACATTAAGCGTCAAAATGGCTTCCGTGTCATTTGCGTTGTCGTTTTCAAAATAAAAGACAATACAGCAACAACAAAGACATGCTAAATTAAAGGCTAAGACTGTAAATAAAAATCAAATCGCGGAAAATAACTGTGTCTATCTCCGCTGTCCTATTTTTTGGACGATTCTGCAATTTCTTTTCATTGTTTCTTTTTTAATTATTTTATATACTTATTGTGTTACATATTGCAGGTTTTAAATTGCTATTGGTTTATTAGACAGTTGATTTTGGAAATTTTGATTTTCATGCATTTCTGTGAAAACCTGTAATCTCAGATGAAATCTAACAAGATTTGTTGGCATGAATGAAACGTTACCAGTGTGTCTTACCAAACTGTTACACAGTTGATGTGTATAAAACTAGCCAAAATAATTCTTGTAAATTATACTGAATTAATGATTTTATAAGAGTGGCAAAAATCAAATTAAAGAGTTAGAAAAGTAATTCAGAAAATTTGATCTAAAAAAAGAAAACATAATTAATTTTAAGCCTGTCCACTTACTTTTTTTTTTTACACAAGCTACCAAATTTTAAGTAATTTAAAAGTATATGGTTATCTCTTCCAGCCCTCTTTGTGGTACAGCTTCGGTTTCTAAACACTTCTACATCTCCCTGTTTCGCTTGAATAATAAGGACCTTTACTCTGAAGGCTTGTGCGGAAATTACCTACACGCTATACTTCCGGCTTGATTTGACATCCAAGACGTGTCCTGCAAATGCGACGAGATGAAAACTCCCGTCTGCTACGTTAAAAACATTTCAGCATTGGCTTGCTCTCTAGTTCGTTAGATAACTCTAAAGTTGATTTGTGGCCGTTATTTGATGCGTTAACGTGGCTGTAAAGCCTTTTATTGTGGCAGAGACAGCTGCAGTGAAAATGGATTGATCCATGCCGCCAAGGAAGCCAGGGATGGATTGAGGTGCGGAAGCTAGCGTTAGCCGGCTAGCCATGGAGGGAGAAAGAGAAGCTTGTGACTGTATTGTTAGCTTCTATTCGGTAAAATGAGTTGATACAAGTTACTGACGTCTAAAACTATCAAGTCCACGAATGTAAGTGTTACTAAAGTGCGCCAGTGCCGTACTGCGCACACGCCCCGAAAATGTCAGCTACCCTGCACATAGCGCAGATACACAATTGGCTGTCATTACGGAGTCAATTCTTACCTGAATTTGCCCGATTTTTTACCTCGCAGGCAAACGCACAGTCTGGACGTGCCACTTAAACACTTGCACTAGAAAACACAACATTAAAGAGAGTTTCTGGAGTAACACAGGACTAATGTCAGACTCACTTCATGAGCTACCACTTTTAAAGATTCAACTTTTACACTGAAGCCCTGTAAGATTAGCGCTTGGCACTACTTGAGTTGTATGGGAGACAGCATTGGCTGTAGCAGGACTGTTCTAGATCAACCATGGGAGGGTCTGTTTCTTGCTGCATCTCCCCTGGGGAGAGTCCCAAAATCCACAGGAGAGAGGTGGAGCTGGAGGAGTGTCCCATCACCACCTGTGAGGATGTGAGCGAGGATACAGGGACATACCTGCAGCACATCAGTGACAGAGAGCTCCCAGATGGTGGGTACAATATTTATACTTTTAGAAGTCGTACTTTAGTCAAGTTTAATGCTTAAGTTCTCATTTGTAAGCACTTAATCAGCACTCAAGATGAAAATATGGAGAGTCCATTGTGTTGCGGTTATTTTATACGGTTTCACCCTTTCATCATCTGCTTACATGTTACAGAATTAGCCCAAGAGGCCAACCCATCGGACCATCCCAGAGCTAGCACCCTGTTTCTCAACAAGTCACAGACAGATGGTGAGTGTTCCATCTTAAAAGTTTTGCTTGTTTGCACTTTGAAATTTACTTTATCCCTCTTATACTTTGAGGTGCAACTTTTGATGTAATTATGGGGGAAACTTTGATTTTCTGAGGGGCAAATAGAAAAAATGTGTTTCTTCCAGTGGCTAACCACTAGTTAAGATAGTTTTAAAGGGATTCCCCTTCAATTTAGTGAAAATTAAGAATAAGTTATATTTTCTGAAATATCTTTTCTGAGTTCATGGACCCATTGCAGAATTCCAGTTGTACTAATAATCAGAGGAAACTAAATTTCTAGATTTAAGAAAAGACTATTTCCATAAAAACACATTTAAATGTAATCAACTCCTTTAATCAATAAAGTAACCCCCTGAAACCTGAGCTTTTGTTTGGAATGTATTTTTACTTTCTCCCACTTTTTCGGTATAACTGGGACCAGATAAGTTTAAAATCTCAGCCTTGTCTTTGAAGAGAAAATAATTTTGACCAAAAATGATGTTCAAAATTAACACAGTTCCCTAAAATTTCTAAGAAACTACCAAAAAAATCTTTGAACAGTTCTCAAAGCTATTTTTAAGTTTCCCATAAAATGTACTCCAAAATGTCTTCCAGTATTCCTCAAATGCTTCAGGGAAACTTCATCATGAAGCCTAAATTTTGATAACATTTCCCCCAGAAACTCCATGAAAATTTCTTTAAATTTAATTTAATTGAAAAAAAATACTTTAAATCTGAAAGCAAATTTCCCCCAAAAATATATCCCAAGATTTCATGAACATGAAAAATTCCCCCACACATCCTAACAAATTCCCTGAAATTTCAATAAATTTCAAAGGACCTTATCCTCCCAGTTCCCAACCCCAAATCAAATTCGCAATATTAAAAAATAAATTTTACAAATATCTGAGAATGCCCAAAAATTTAGAAGCAAATCCTCCTGAAAAATGCCAATGAAATTATAACTGCATTTCCCCCAGAAAACACAAAACTTCAAACTCCCCCAAACTCAAAAATTCCGCTGCAAAAAAAACCTTCCAATGAAGCTCTTGAAAATGTCCTGAAATTACCATGAAAGAACATCAAAATTTCTAAGATTTATTCCAAAGAATATCCATGAAAAGTCCTGACAATATCAAGCAAATTCTCTCAGTATTTCAGATGAATTACTTAAACTTTAGTGGACATCCCAGACATGATGTAAAAAATTCTAACAGTAGAAATGATTACTATGTCGTAGAAAAGCAAGAATGTAATGTTCTCTTATGAGGATGCAGGATCTGAGGAGGTTAAATTACTTTGTGAATACTGATACAGAACTTATAAAGTAAGCTAAATATGTTTGTGTGTGTTATCTGAAGCCATTCCTTCCTATTATCCCACTATTCCTAATTGCTAGAATGCAGAGGAATAATACAAACATCCTGTTTAGAGTGCTTTTACATCTCTAAAAAATAATAATAATAATAATAATTATAAACAGGATTAGCATCTTTGGAAAATGCTTATTCAAGGACAGAAGTGCTCTGGAAGTAAATTCCAGAATTTACCCATCTATCCCAGAGTCTAGAAATTAGGTGTCATGTCACCTCTTTGTCGTGTTTACGTTATGTTATCCCTCTAACTTCACTTTTTCTTTCCATTTCAGTGCGCGAGAAGAGGAAAAGCAACTATATGAATCATGTAAGCAGGAGGTCACATTCATCTGTTAGCACTGCAGATCTTCAAGGAGTACAAGCCTTGTTTTGTGATTGCAATACATATTATGAATGTTTTTCCTTTGATTTGGTTGTCTTTTTCTCTCTCGTCTGTTTTAAATATAATCATCTTTTCTGTAGCAGATGTCCCCAGGCCTCCTGACCAAAAAGTACAGCTCCTGCTCAACGATATTCATCGATGACAGCACAGTGAGCCAGCCTAACCTCAAAAGCACGATTAAATGGTAGGTGACTTTACTTTGGCCTCTTATATCTTCTCAAGAATAGAAGTATATTATTTCCCTTCATTTCCTCATCTTATGTGCCCTTCACTCCTTTAAAACCCCTTATATTAAAGTCCATTTAAATTATTTGCTGCCAACTAACAAACAAATGTGTGCTAGCTTGATGCTATGCCCATGTCGTAAAGAGATCTATGAATCTGAAGAATATTGAGATGTCCTGCAATTCTTGTTTCAGCAGAAACGCTTGTGATGTTTTTTTAATGTGTCTTTTTTCTTGTCTTTACAGTGTTGCATTGGCTATATACTATCACATAAAAAACAGGTAGGAAAGTTTTAAAATTTTGTTGTGCTGTCCATCCCCTATGAGAGCTAAGTGCCTTGACTTTATTTAGGAAACCATCCACTTGCTTAAAGGTGGTGTTGTTGGGTCTGTTTAACTCTTATGGCATTACAAAAATGTTAAATTGGTAACCTTCCATCAGGCAGGTAGATAGAAAGAGCCTTTATTTGCCCTAGGTTGATAAACTTCATTAGCAACCTTTATTTGCGATAGATAGATAGATAGATAGATAGATAGATAGATAGACGTTTTTTACTTAAGTTAGAGCAAAAGGATAACAGTTGATTTTACAATGGAAAGAAAACTCCATCTGATACTTCCACCCACTTTTGAACTGTCCAAGATAGATGGATGGATGTTTATTGATTCTCTGATTAATACTTCATATGGCGTATTTGCTAGAACATGAAAAAGGAAGACTATGAAGATTGTTTGTACTCTGCTTTGGCAATGAAACCGATGATTTCTATGCCAGTGAGGCCAACTGAACTGAAATCTTTTCAAACCTTAATTTGGCAGTGAAGCCAGGCAGGTAGGTGGGTAGAAATATATTACCATATAGAACATGTTATTGCCTGAAGGTGTTGTCTTTCAGTCTGTTGAACTCTCAAGGCATTACAACAGCATTGAATTGGTAATCATCCATCAGGCAGGAAGATAGATAGATAGATAGATAGATAGATAGATAGATAGATAGATAGATAGATAGATTTTTTGTTTGCTAAAGATAAGCATGTTTGATAAGCAATTGTGTTATTTGGTTGGTTAACAAGTGCGGAATTAAGTAATGCACATGGAAATTATCAGTGGACAAGAGCTCTTGGGGTGGACTTGAGGTCAGTGTCCAATCCTCAGATAGGTTGATGGATAATGAGGTAGACAGACCTTTATCAGTGCAAGGTAGATATATGGATAGAAAATTGGAAAGATCTTTTGTTGGCAGTCAGTTGCAAATGAGTATTCATCTTGTTTCTACTTTAAAGACCCAACACAAGTGAAAGCAGTTTGCACAGTCGGAAAAGATTCCTATGAAATGCATTTCTAACCCTGGCTCGTTCTGTTCTGTCAGAGACTCAAACCGCTCGCTGGATATATTTGATGAGAAGAAGCACCCTCTATCGGTGAGTTCAGTCTTTATTTCACTACCGATCACTCTGTGCTGATTGACTTATGATTATGACCCTCTGCCTGACAGCGAGAAAAGGTACCAGATGACTACTCTGTGATAGACCCGGAACACAAACTTATCTACCGCTTCATCAGAACGCTCTTCAGCTCTGCACAGCTCACTGCTGAGTGCGCCATCGTCACTTTGGTAATTTGGAAGCATGAGTATGTTGTAAGAGTGTGTTGAAAGAAAGATTCACATTCCACCACTTTTATCCTTTGGCGTTATGTGTGCGTTTTGCCTGTGTGAATGCATGGTGAATGATATGGCAGGTATACCTAGAAAGACTTTTGACATACGCAGAGATGGACATCTGTCCCTGTAACTGGAAGCGAATTGTTCTTGGTGCCATTCTGCTGGCCTCTAAGGTCTGGGATGATCAGGCAGTGTGGAATGTCGACTACTGCCAGATCCTCAAAGATATAACAGTGGAGGACATGTAAGTGCTTCTTTCCCCCCTAATAAAGCACTGACAAAAAAATTAGTTGGGAAACACAATGCTCCTAGATTTTGTAACTCAACTCAAGAGAAAGTTCTGTGTCTACTTGTGTTTTGCAGGAATGAGATGGAGCGCCACTTCCTTGAGCTTCTTCAGTTCAACATCAATGTCCCAGCCAGTGTCTATGCCAAGTATTACTTTGACCTGCGCTCCCTGGCTGACGACAACAACCTTAGTTTCCCTTTGGAGCCACTGAGCAACAAGCGGGCTCAGAAACTGGAAGTGAGTAGGGTCAAGACGGCAATCACACTGTTTGACTTGAAGTTTTTCTTTCCTCTAATTGATACTGACAGGAATTTTAAAATAATCAAGTATTTTTCTCCAGGCAATCTCTAGACTGTGCGAGGACAAGTACAAGGACCTACATAAGTCTGCAATGAGAAGGTCTGTCAGTGCGGACAACTTGGTTTGCATCAAGAAATCCCAGGCTGTGCTGTCCTAAGCCTGTGATGACTATCTTGGATCTTGCAAGGAAATGGAGCAACCCATCAAGAGTGCAGTTAAGAGATTCAATGCAGTGATCACCAAGAGACAGTTCAAAAGTAAATGAATACTGTTGCAAGTTGTTGAATGACGAAGTTTGGGGAGAAACTAAAGACCAAAAGTTTACCATACAATATCACTTAAAGTGTAATGAGTCCAGTCTTTGTGTGTTCAAAACAAAGAACTTGAGTTATCTGCCTTTAAAGCATGGTAATGTGGTGGAAAAAATGCAGATTTTCCATTTTTTTAATAAGGGATGTTTAACTTTGGAGGGAATCAGCATGAAAATGCATCCAGTCACAAATGACACATACCATTGTTTTTTTGTCAACCCTAATGGGGAGTCATTTCTCTGGCTTTGGCCATCTTCTCAGCCCTATCTTGTCTTTCAATCACACGTTGACAAACTGTCTTGAGCTACCTGTGGTGTAGTTCTACACATGGACAAAGAGTAGACTTTGTTTTGCTTACTATGTAGGCCTCTATAGCTGTGAAATGTACAAGATTTTATTTAATTCAATAAACTAAAGTCGCTGTTTAAAGTTGAAGCTGCTAAGGTGGGGGAAAAGTGTTGTAGTGGTTTTTGTTTGCACAAAATGACTTTGACTTTTGAAAAGAAGTCAAAACGACAATGGCGAATGATGAATTATGCTTTCGTGTAAAATCTATGCAGTCCAATTTGTTTCTTTTGACAAATTATCCTCTGCACCATTTTTGTGTCAGGGTAAGATATGATACAGAGCTTTCTCTCTGAAAGGGTTCAGAAATGAAATTTACCATAAACCAATACCTTAAATATAAACAGTTACAATTCATTATTCCGGCCCTTATTTAAAAAACAATCCTTGATGTCTTTCATCAGTGTGTTTTTTTTTTCAACATTCAAGCACTCAAAATAATAACCTCCATTAATTTATGGGCACTCATTGATCTTAAGTAGCAAAACAGATGAAAAAGAGGTGGGTCCTTTTTTGGAGGAGATGCTTTTCTTAAACCAGGCAGAGTTAAATATTTTACTAATAATTCAATCTATATGTGTGCCCAGGATAATGACCACCATCACACATTTTTTTGCTCTTTAAAGAGTCCAGAACCTCAACTAGGGGACCACAGATCCAATTTCATTGGATTAACTTTCCCTCAATTAAACTGTACACTCATTGATTACTTTATTCAACTGCTCATCAATACTAACACTGGCTGAGTATATGGCGACAGCTTATGCATTGAGCTGCGTTTTGCATGAGGTTGGCTAATCAGATATTTGTGTCAATGAGCCAATAAACAGGTTTACTTGATAAAGTGATCTGTGAGTGTATATACCTTTGAAGAGTAGTTGGGAATGTTTTAATATGAAGTCACATCAGTGTCTGTTGTATGTTTTATATAGAGATGCTAAATATTAGAGGCTCAAACAGTGTCTTGGCTTGAACAGAATCTTTTACATAATGTGGTGCAATAACATACCTACACATAATAGGATTAAAATGTGAATAACCCTGTCTTCTCTTTAGCTCCATCTTCATCATGAAGTACAAATCCAAAGACTCACTTTTAACAAAGCACCTTAGGCCATTAATGTAAAGTGGTTTCATAGTGCAGTACTGTTAGAAGCACTCTATCTACTGTCCTATCTGCAATAAGGGCAAAAGCCCCCAAAAAATCTCAATAAAAAGAATCATATTGATAGATCTTGATATTAAATTAGGAAATCAAAGGCTCAACATGTATTAACCCCTCCTCTCTAAGGCCAGCCATATCGCTACAGGATTTTAAGCCCAATTTGAGGCAAGATTTTCCTCCCCCAATAATTGTGGGGGGCGTATCCTGAGTGGAGTCTCATAGCAAACGATTATTTGTTCGAGTAATCTGCATTATAGTGTCCTTATTGTGTCGTAGCCTCCCAGACGCTAAATCGCAAATATCAAACATGTTTTATTTTCACAATCCTACATCATAGTGCCTCTAAAGGAGTACCTATATAAACCAATAGAGCAAGCAGACAGGGTAGCGTCACCAGCTGGATCACACGTGCTTTCATGGCTCACAACCATGAACACAACTACCTTTACTACAGCCAGGATTTCATCCTGATTCTTTTCATTGTTTTATGATTTTTGCTGCACCTGTAATGCAAGCCTGTCGTGTAGGGAGAGCAAGCAAGCAACTTTATTTATAAAGCACATTTCATTACAGGGTTTGAAAACATCAACAATAATTTCCACAATCATAAAAAAAACAAGAAAGCTTGTGAAAAATCACATCAGAGACAAGACAGAAATTTAAAAATGGGAAGGATAACAGGAAAAAGGAGGGCATGCAGCCACACGCAGACCACATAAACACAGAGAAATTTTTTGTATGCTTTGGAGAAGAGATATATATTTTAAGTTTAGTTTTAAATAAAGACACAGTAGTGACAAACCTCAGATCTGCAGAGAAGTTGTTCCAGAGAAACGGACCACAGTAACTGAAGACTCCCTCAGCAGCCTTTGCTCTGATTCTGGGTATGTCTAAAAGACCTTCACCTGACTACCTGAGGGGTCAGGTGGGGTTATAAATGGTAAGCACGTCTGTACTGCACGGGTGCCGTTGGAGTGTTTTGAAGACTTGAGTGATATTGCCGTATTTCCTAGTGTATGTTGGACTCTGGCAGCTACGTTTTGAATAAACTGTAGTTTACTAAGTGATTGTTTTGGTAATCTGGCATACAGTGCATTATGGGGAGGGGATGTCTGTGTTTGTTTAAATGGTGCTGCTGTCAATATTCAATTAAACTTGTGACATGTAACAGTAACTTTGAATTTCTGGTCAATAGATCCCTTTAATTTCCCTCAGAAATTTGGCAGCATTCTGCAGTCTATGTGATCAAACTGAAAAGCAGCAGACCTCATTTCATGTGCTTTGCACTGAGAGGTTTCCATCTAGCCACTCTGCCATAAAGCCCATTTTGCTGGTGGACTGCAGTGATGGTTGTCTTTCTGGAACTTTGTCCCATCTCCACAGTGGATCTCTCGAGCTTTGTCACAGTGACCATCAGGTTCTTGGTCACCTCTCTTAATAAGGCCCTTCTACCTTGATTGCTCAGTTTGGCAGGCACCCATATTCTGAGGCTATAGTCCTCAACGCACTGGTTGCAGGATCAATTCCTGGTCCCAGTGCATGTTTGGTGTATGTCTTCCCCACTCTATCTCTCCATATTTCCTATCTCTCCTCAGCTGTCCTGCCCAATAAATGCAAAAACGCCCAAAAAAATTATCTTTAAAAAACATTTGCAAAGGTTTTCACCTACTTTATGAGTGGATAGAGGCTAAAGGTAAACATTACTAATTGGTTAACACTACCCATTGGTGCTTCTTTATTTCTCTCTGTGATTGCATATTTTTTTCTTTTTCAAAAGAGTGGATGAACACTTTTATTAAAGTCTGCAATTGAATAATCACTGCTGACATCGCAGTCTTTCACTACACATGGACTTTTGCCAATTGAGGCAAAGGTTGAAATCTACAAGAGACTGACCACTACTTTTTTATGACCTATTGCATTAACAAATATTGATGAGTTTTCAGGTAGGGTAACATAAATTCATCACATTCAAGAAGATTGACGATGTAGAATTTACCAAACAGTCCCTCCTTTGCAACCGCAAAGATTAGCCCTTGTGGTAATGGAAGCCTCGTGTCTCCTCAATGCAAAACACGTGAAAGCACGCTAGGCTTTTTAGTTGGGGTTTGTTGCAAACTTCAAGTGGGTTTTCAAGTGCTTTGCACTGAAAGGTTTCCATCCAGCCACTCTGGCAATCTTTCACTACACATCGGCTATACTTATGTTCATCACTTTCTCTCCGAGCATGTTATTTAAACTCTAAATACAGTGCATTTTAATCATTAATGTACCCTCAATTTCCTTGCTCTTCAGCTGTATAGGAAGTGGCTATATATTTCTTCTTGTTCCCTGGTAACTGCAATTACATCAGTGCTCCTTGACATCTCAACTTTCATGCCGTCAGTTGCATGAGACCATGCCATTTTCAACATTAATGTGCAACAAGTGCATCTGAATACATGCCATGACATGTAACTGTGACTTTGAATTTAGGATTTAGACCCTTCAATTTCCCTCTGATATTTCGCAGCATTCTGCAATCTCTTTAACCAAACTGAAAAGCAGCAAACCTCAAACTAAGGAGGTAAGACTTTGGACCAAGGAAAGCAAAGATGCTTCAGAAGCCTGCTTTGACTCTACCAACCTGCAGGTGTCGAGGGAGGACACTTAGGATTCTTTATGCACATTTTGGGTTCTTTTTTTTTTTGGGTTCATCTTATTTTGGGTTTCTCTTCCTAATTGAACCAAAGACATTCCACTGATTATTTCTTAATTTGAGAAAATTGGCGGTAAAAAAATAAGGACTCTGGAGCTGCAAAGGAGAAACAAGGAGTTGAGAGGCAAGATCAGGAAGGCAACTGATGTTAACAAGAGACATTTCGAGTAGGCTTTAAATGCTTGTAACCCCAGGAAAATGTGGGAGATGCTGAGCACACAGTAGAAGCCATTTGTAACAAATGAAGAGCTGGCCTCTGCTGTGGAGCTGAACACCTGTTTCATAAGATTTGAGGACTCTAAAAATAGGGAGCACTGCAGTGACGTGTTGAGCTCAGTGCAGGTAGATGCCAGATGACAAGATGGAATTTGCAGTGGCCAAGGAGGCTAATGCCTTTCCACACCTAAATGTACGCAAGTCCCCTGATGACATTGTTGCCCAAGTCTTGAAGAACTTGTCCCAGTGTGGCAGCCAAATTTCAAGACTTCAGTGGACATACACATTGTCCCCACAGCCTGGAAAACCTCACATGTAGTCCCTGTCCTGAAGAAAATATCTCTGAAGGAGTGCAATGATTGTCAACCTGTAGCTTTAACCTCTGTTTAAATTAAGTCAGCTTTCATGTCACACGCTCCATATTTACCTCCTTACAGCAGAGTGAACTGGAGCCCACATCAGCTTGGCTGAGCATCGAATTTGTTGAGAACATTTTGCCTCGATGGTATCAATGATACGCCATAAGTTTGCTGTTTCAATTCAACCTGCTTGTCCATGAGTCATGACGTGCAACGTTATTTCGGTCACGCTTATCTGTTTACGTTAGCGAGCTAAAGTTAGGACAACCTAGCTTAACATTAGCTAGCTATAAACTTTAGTCGAATGAGTTACAAATCAATGAGCATAATGGTACAATATTTCATAGTAGTATTACATTCACTCAGGCAGCCACATGCTGCCAGATAAGACCAGAGCAAATTAGAGCTATGACCAGTGGGGATGGGTGGGGGGGGGGGGGCATTTCTGGTCGTAGTTGGATTCATAATGACTTTACGGCTCAGAAAGGTAGAGACAATGTGAATGCATGTTTAGAGGACATCAGAGAGGAGCATTTCAGATCGTTTTTTTACTAGTGACTTTTATGCAGGGGTGGAAAGTAACTAATTACATTTACTCAAGTTGTTGTAATTGAGTAGTTTTTTGTGTACTTGCACTTTCTGAGTACATTGTAAAAGTAATACATTTACTTCTACTGAAGTACATTTCACCCAGAGTAACTGTACTTTTACTTGAGTACAGTACTCATGCTTTTTCCACCTCTGTTGACTACACAGTAGCACATAGTGAGAGAATGATTCCAGATCACATCCCAAAACAGTTGTTGTACACAGCAACAACTGGAATGAACTATGAGTGAAGTTATTCACTGAGTTAGAGTTAAGTGGACTCTCTGCTTGCTGTTCTTGCGAGAGGAGACCCACCTTGCCACAGAATCCAACTTTCAAGAGTTACTGCAACTCTGTCATTTTGTAAAATATTTAACACTTTGTCAGTGTAGTTTAACTAAGTGTGGGCCAACATAATCTATTTTAAAGTGTTAATTTTCACTATATTTGAATTTCATTAACACTTTCAATCATGCTGTGTATTTTACTTTATTATAGAGGTGTGACTTTACCTGAACAACCTGGTTGGAGATCTATTTCCTGGGTATGCTTGCAAATAAGGAAAGATCAGATTTTACTGTACAACTCCTTAGTATCTACTCAGTACTTAAAATACACTATAAATTATATGCTTTTTACTTTTACATGATTAGATTTATAGACCAGTACTTTTACTCCAGTTTAACCTGGTTTAACTGTACTTTTACTTGAGTACAATAGTTGTGCATCTTTTCCATCTCTGCCTTTATGACAGTGCTTATTCACTGACCTATAACCTAAAGATAATACTACATTCATCATTTGTAAATACACTCACTGACCACTTCATTAGACAAATCTATGTAATGTAATCACGTCAATACAATGTCTCTACCATGAATTCTACTTCAGTAAATGTATGACTTGAATGCTGTTGACACTGTCAGAGACATGATTCATTCTGTACTGAGATTTCTGTGTGAATAGAGGTGTTCCTAATATTTTGAACATCTGGTGCATGTGAGTGAGTGGGTTTGGCAAAATATCACAGATTCCTTGATGTAATGCTCCTCAAACCAAAATACCACCTCAATAAGAAGCATACAGAAGATTGGTAAGCTTTCTGACAGTCAGCATTTTGAAAATAATTAGTTTAATCTAATGAAGTGATCAACAGCAGCTATTTGTTCTATTTATCGTTTTCTTTCTTTTTTTTTTTTGTTTTTTTGGAAAAATTCTGTTGTTGGAATCTTTCTTATTCCCTAATATTGGCATTGGCCGCCAAAATCCATATTGGGTTAGAGTTCAACACGTTCAAGAAGCTTGACTATGTAGAATTTACCAAACAGTCCCTACCTTACAACTGCAAAGATTAGCTCTTGTTGTAACGGAAGCCTTGCCTCTCGTCAATGCAAAACACATGAAGGCACGCTAGGCTTTTTAGTTGGGGTTTGTTGCAAACTCCAAGTGGGTTTTCATTTGCTTTACACTGAAAGGTTTGCATCCAGCCACTTCAAGGACTTCCTCTCCAAGCATGTTGTTTAACCCATACATACATTGCCTTTTGATCATTAATAAACCCTCATTTTCCTTGCTCCTCAGCTGTATAGGAGGTGGCTATAGCTTTCTTCTTGTTCCCTGGTAACCGCCATTATATCCAGTGCTCTTTGACATCTTGACTTAAATACCATCCATGACACGAGACCATGCCATTTTCAACATGAATGTGCAACAAGTGCATCTGAATTCATCCAAAAACTATTCTTTTAATTCATCCAGCATGACGGCTCCATGTGACTTGACTAAACATCTGGGAAAAATATCCAGCTGTGTATCCTGGGACTTTTCTTTTTCAGACAAAACGCTCTTGATATTTTTTCTTTTGTTTCTTTGCGGTGCCTTTCTCTCATCTTCAGCAAATGGATTACTCTTCTGTCTAACAGTGAGATACAAGCAGCTACTCTGGCAACCACAGCACATGCTGATAAAAAATATATCAGTTTGTGGTATGGGAATGAATTTTGTAACTACTCTGGTTATACTGTCTTCTCTGTTGCAGCAGAAAGCTCAGATCTTTGGATGCTGGTGTATTGCACAATTCTGTATTTTGCGTTGTTTTTTCATTACAATCCAGATGACTTTGGCTCTAATGGCCATTGAGCGATACATATTCATTTGCCATGGCATCCACTACCTCAGACTGATCAACACATCTAATGTTTACTCAAGCATTGGACTCATTTGGCTGGCCAGTGCGGCCGTGAGCTTTCATGGAGGATTTGTGCTGAGCCAAATTCAGTGTGGCTTCAATCAGCAGACCAGTGGGCTCTTGTGCGATGCTTTTACCATTAAGGAACACATCCGCTTTTCCCAAGAAGAGGTCTTGCTGTTGTTTGGGCCCCCAGTTGCCATTACAACTTGTTGTATATTGGCCATCTGCTTCTGCTATGGATGCATGTATCGTGCAGCACTTAGAGTGAGCACAGCTCTGAAGTGTAATAATCACAGAGCCAAACGAACTGTGGGATTCTACTTTTTCATGTTTTTGCTTCAGCTGCAACTCAACATATTATTTGCCATCCTTACCCTAATGGGAAAGAGAAAGGCCTTCTCCTGCAGCATGATCAGCTCGATGGTGACACCACTGCTCATTGTTATTCCTTCTGGCATAATTGCAGCCTTCCTTCTCTTCCGAAACGCACAGATAAAGCAACTTGTCTTTCCTATCTGGTATCAAAATTCCCAGTCAACAAATGTTGCAGAGTTGGTGGTGGTTCAGAAGAGCAATGGGTCGGATATAACAGAAGAACACTCTTGTCAGGAGGGACAAACAAGGCAAGTGAGGAGGGAGAGCATGGGGACACTACCTCTGCCTGATTGTGTTTTTCCTTCAAATTCTGAGGACTTGTAATTGACCCAAACTACTTGCAGTTTTTTGTAGTCTGCATGGTCCCTTTACAAGGAATAAAAACTGTTGAAATATCTTATTCTAATGCAGTATTATTGTTCACATTCATAACAGCATGCTCATGTAGCATATATTGTGTAAATTCTCATCATCACTGTATTGTGACAAATTGTTGTTCTATGTATGTAATTAAAGTTGTGGAATTAGAATTTATGACTGAGTCCTGCATCGGTCCAATTTCACACCCCACATTCGCTGGCGCATGTAAAGCTCATTACCAGAACCTAACCTATGACCCCCAGTTAACTCCACTTAAAGTCTTTGCCCACCAGGATACACACATACAAGACCTGCAACCCAACCAGATATTTAACACAATGGGCACACAATCACTCAATTTGAAGTGATTAGTTCTACTGTATAATCAATCGGCCACTACAATTAACCCTTTCATTCTTAGAGGTCATTACATTGGACAACTATTCAAAAGCCTTTTTTTGCACATGCATGAGTATTAATGGCATAATTGCACATCAGCTACTTCAGTAGACTTGCATCATCCTTGACACTGACTACCAGTGGCAAGCCACTATCCAGGTGTAGAAACATCTCAACAAAGATGAAGAGAAATGGGAGGAATCTGAGCGAAACTATTTTTTGTGAAGGTTCTGAATACTTATGTCCATGTGGTATTTCAGATTTTTATTTTTTATAAACATATGTGGACAACGTCCACACTACAGCAGAAGCAAGAAATTGGAAAGAAAAATATGTTTCCCCTTTGTCCTTACCTGAAATACTCAAAGTAGTCAGCATCCTTAGGGATATTTTTCTGTCTCTTGGAGCAAGCTAAGATGTTCCTTGTATGCTTGCAGTATCAATTTATGACCATGTAGTGGCAGTGTTGCTTTGTGCAAGTAAGCTGGCATGACTGCAGGTGTGAGATTAGTCCATGTGTTAATGCGACATCCTCTGGACTCCCCCAAGCTCTGGTGCAGCTTGCTGTATTATTGCCAGACTGGAGGATGGCGATAGACACAACCAGGCCTGTTTCAGCCAAGCTTTTTGGAAGATGCAAACCATTGCTTGATAAGTTTCTGAGCAAAATGTGATGTGTTATAACAAACAGGGTGCCACTGGGATGTTATAAAAGCTTCAAGCAAGCAAAGTGGTCATCATAGAAGAGTCGAGCTCAAAGGGATTATCTTTTTCAAGTTTATAATTGAAGCTTTTAATCAACATAGTTAGAACATGGTGATAAAGTTAATCTCTTAGCAATTTGTTTAACACCCTTATTTGACACTAGTAAAGTTCATATCAGTGCAAGCTACATGAAAACTGTCATAATCTTAAATGAATTGTGTGCAAGAACGCCTGTGACCAAGTGTGTGAGTGTGTATCCTGTAGGGATCACAGTGCCAGTGCAGCTTCATTAATCTCTCAGCATCCTGGGACTTGTCTGAACTCTAAAAGAGGGCTAGAGAGAAC
This sequence comes from Cheilinus undulatus, assembly GCF_018320785.1. Classification (NCBI taxonomy): domain Eukaryota; kingdom Metazoa; phylum Chordata; class Actinopteri; order Labriformes; family Labridae; genus Cheilinus; species Cheilinus undulatus. The sequence continues at coordinate 14,922,582 of NC_054888.1, read as the reverse complement.
ACACTGCCCCCCTGGGGAGTCACTCCGTTTACCCTCCACACACTCAGGTCACTCCTCATATCACACACTCTTCAACTATACAATGTCAAACCCTCCAGTAGGCCTGATAACACAACTGCTGCTGCTGCGGCTGCTGATCTACACTGAATGTGTGTGATGATTTGCAATTTTTTTGCACGTGTGTATTTCTTCTTGTCAATGCCTGGAGATTGATAGAAGCTGAGATGAGTGTAGAAGGCAGTGAGACTTGTTAAGCAGAATGTGGGTCATACGAAATGTGTTGCATGATTTCTTCAAGTAGGAAAGTGCAAAAGTGTGCCACGACTGTATCATAAATATTTATCCCTCCTCAATAATGCAGAGGAAGGCACATATACTGATTACATTACAAAACATACCGCTATAAATATATCAAGACTTGAACAGAAGGGTAAGATTCACACCCTACGGTTTGTATAAAGTTAGCCCAGGACATTGTTTGCCTTCAGTTTTGTTTGCCTGGTTAGTGTCACTCAGCTCCAAAAGCAGAAATATGTCTTTCTTTCGCAGCTTTAGAGGATCCAAAGGAAAATCCACCACCAAAGTAGTCCTATAATCTGTCATATCCAATCACATCTCATCAAATCACCTCGTTCAAAGCATTTCCCTTTACACTACTGAATTGCCTATTGTGAATTGGCCACAACAACATCCCTCTACTGAAAAGTGGCTTGCCTGAGTGGAAGAGGTATTGGCATATAAATGGCGCTTATAATTTAATCAGCCCAGAGGATGTAACACATTCAGCTTCCATGCTTCTCTGATCCACTAGTTAGTCCCTGGAAAGAAACCTCAACGGCTTTCAAAGGGTGTGACATGGTGTGTACTGACAGCTTTGTTCAACAACAATCATTTACACCATAGCAGCATGGGGTATAAGTGTAAGATGTTTGATATTTTTTCTTATTCGGGAAATTTCAACTGAAAGTTTGCAAAAAATAAGAGTCAGACAGTCTGGTTAACAGGCTTGACTGCTTACAATGTGTCTGTGTAGATTCTCATTCATCCAGGTCATGGCTATCCAAAACTTGATCCAGCAGGCCAACTGGACTTAATTTAGTTCCCTAAAGCTATTATGGCTCTCCTTTTGGAGGACAGGTGAAACTCATCAGAGATGTCATTTTGACACTAGAGGGTTGTGGGTAGTATAGTTCTTTTCCCCAAGATTGCAGACACCATTTTTTTTTTTTTTTCAAAATGAGGTTGATATTGTAAAATCTTGTGTCTTCTAAAGTGCTTTTTGCAAGCGTTTTCCGATTCAAACCCCCATAAAGACAACAAATCACCATTAAACTCAGTAGAAGCAGCTAACAGCAGGATTAAGTGGGTAACATCAGGCTTTTGGCTCTTCTACAGGGCCATTTTAACCTTGCAAAGCACATGATTTGCCAGACGTCCTCTCTGTCATCAGGCAACTCCATCTTGAAAGCTCTAATCCCAAACATTTGTGCCGAACTCAACACTGTTCCTACCAATCAGCATCATTTGAGGAGAATGAAGCAGTAGCTATGGGCGGGGTTAAGTTGTACTCAAAGCCATTTACAATTGCTGCCTCCAATGCTGTGATTAGCTCGGATGTAGCTCTAGTATAGCATCAGTTTTATCAGAACTAGACTCTGTTTCTGTATGAAATAAAGAGGATGCTTTGGCATAAGTTTTCGTCAATTGCAGGGGAAAGAATATGTTGTTCTGTGAATGATTGTATACAATGGCTGCTAGTGGAGTAATTAGATCAGGCGTTGCTAATCTAGCCCTAACCCTAGCCTTTGCATCAATTTTATTTACTGAGAAGCTCAGCCATTGACAATACACGGCAGCAATAACCCGTCAGATCAAGAGGATGTCATTTTGTCTTGTTGCTCTAATTTCCCTGTCATGAATGTGACAGACAGAATGTTCCTCCAATCACCTTCCAGTATTTTTTCTCCCAGATGAATAGGAAATATATCCATGTACTGGTTATCTGACAGTTGATCTGGCGTGTCAGTTTAAAGCTACCCTTTTCCCCTGTCTAGCATTTGAACAGGCATCCCAGACTCAGTAGTTGCAGTCAGCTAAATACTAGGTTTTAACCCAGTCTTGTTTTGGAATTCTGGATAGATGCACTGTGAACGCTGGGGATCAGCTGTTTTTTATTAAAATATGCAGGAACGTCAAATGCAGTTGAAATTTCTCAGAGTTGATCCCTATCTTATCAGGTGTCTTTCTGACTAAACCTAGTGACTAATGGCATGACACAGCAGGGTTGTCAGTTCATTTAATTCATGCTAGTTCCTTTTGTCAGTGTTGCAGATGTCTTTGTCAGTGTCTAGACTATCAATTCTGAACATCTGGTTCATTTTGGTGATACAGAGATTTGTGTTGGTGCTTTCTCTCCCTACAACAGTTTTCTTTTACAATAGATACCTTTCCTTTCAGAATTATCTTATGAATGTTGAATTCAGGTAGCTTTTCCACTGGTCTCATTCAGTGTAGTTCTTTTTTTAATCTGAATTTGTCTAATTCATTGTTTTACTCAAGAGTTTAAATTTAACTCACATCAGAGTATGCTGGTGAGAGATTATCTTCAGAGCTAGTCTCAAAGATAGAAATGCCCTCAACCTTGATTTTGCGCCTCCCCATGCCAGAGTTTCTGATCCAACCTCCCACCATCTCATGGCACTGCTTCCTCTTCAACGTTGCTGTCCCGTTGATACTACTGCTGAGCTGGCACAAAAACGGTGTTTGACAGCTGCTGGTTCGTCTCCACTTTAATGAGCTTGCTGTAAGTTTTAAACCTTGTTTGCGCTTCTGGCTCCTGGCAAATGTGAATAATTCCAGGGCAGCCAGTATGTTCATGTTAACCAGACATTAGGCAGATGCAAACAGCCAGCTCAGTCCAGAGAGAGCCAAGTGTACTTTGACCTTTTAATGGATGTAGAAAGGAAGGTAAGGCAGTCAAAAAAGGTTTCCCTTTACACTTCCTGCTGGCTTCTACATTAAACTGCTTGGTAAGGGACACAGGGTGAATCATAGTGCGTGTAGTCCTGATGTTACATGGTCCTCTGTGATTGAAAATGTTTTACATGGCTGAACTGCTGTGCTGTGCTTGCAGGTAAAAGTCAACTACAGCTCTTATCAAAAACTGCTTATCCACATATACATTTTCAGCAAATGAGAAAATGTTGGCTTTGCTGAACCAAGGTGATTTTAATCCCTGTAAGTCAAAGGAATCCGATGCAATTCTTCATAAGTTTGCTTTCTTTGATGCAGAGCATACAATATGCAGTTGTTTCCATCAGAATGTCCTCTGTGAGTTCCATAGGTCAATAGAAGGTAACCCTTTCTTTTACTGTCCCTTCATTACTAGGTGTTTACCTGGTAATTATATGGTAATTTGTGTTATTTTGTAAGTACCACTGGTAATACATCGGTAAGTACATAGGAACTACAGCTCAAATACATGGTATAATGGTCTTTTCAGAATAATATTCAGCGCTAAATTATGGAGTGTGATCTTGCCTTTGGAAAAGTTTGAGTCTTCAGATATGAGGTCAAGTAACAGCCTTGTTTATTTATGGTCTTGAGTGTGATAAGTGACATTTAAATATGTCCCTTTTAAATATGTTTGCTTACCTCATGTGAGTAGGGGTATAAGAGTGAGTAGGCCAACAGAGGCATGGGATAAGGCCTGTCTCCTGGTGATTTGGTTAGCTCCTATTTTAATTTCCTTCTGAGTGCTGTTGTCAGGAGATGCATCAGAGTGATGATGATATGCTGAGTAGAACAACACTGTGTTAAATGAGCTAGAGGCCTGGCTGCTGGCAAGTACTGGAACCGGCAAGATATATTCAAGTAAAAGGTAAATAAATCCTTGCATGTCTTTACATGGCAGTTTTACCTCCAATTTCCACATACAGTGAATGCGCCGCGAACTGCCTGTGAATCGTACTGCGGAGCACATCGCTCCTTCTCTAGTCTATCAGAGCATTTCCACAGACAGCGCTCCAGACTAGAGGCTAGACCTTGACAGGGGATGCAACCACTTACATATCCTTATGTATTTTATTTTTTCACAATTGATATTACTTTGTAGGAATCAGGTTTCAATTGACATGGGGTTGTTTTTGTTTGTTTGTTTTTGTTTGTTTGTTTTTTGTTAAAAAAGACACTGCAAAACATTAACAAAGCCATAGTGGCTCTTCTGTTGACCTTCATGGTCAAGTAATTGTACAATAGCCTGAATCCTCAGCCAGGAGACAGTAATAAGGCTAATGGAGCAAAAGAAAGACCAGGGAATGGGGGAGGAGACCAGCAGAAAGAGATACATAGGTTCCTTCTTCAAACTCTTTTGTGAGGCCTATAGGCTCATGCATATCATGTCCCGTCATCCATGTCTGTCTTAATGCAAGCTCTATTTATTCCCCCATGCTTTGTTTCTCTCGCACTCTTCTTTCATGTCTGTATAATCCTCTTTTGTATGACTTGTTCATACCCTCTGGTTTTTAATCAGGATAATTAGACTTCTCCTTTACCATTTCTTTCCTATAGAAGATATTAAAACATCCAACTAACACTATTTCTTTCCATGAAAGGTAATCATCTAAATTTGTTTTAACATTATATTTTTATGGCAGCGTGAAGGTTGAAAATACAGCATTGAGGTTGGAGTTTATGGTCCATGATACCCCAAGATTGTCCAGAGGGGGAAAATCCATTTTAGTGACAGCATTATGACTGAAAGTAGGAAGTGAAATGAGGATAGGAGGATGCATCATGGATTCCTGCTCAGCTTAGCATTACTTCTTCTGTGTCTGTCTTGCTCCTGAAGAAAAAACTGATCTTAAATCATTAGTGCTGGAGGTCAATGGTTATAAAAAATATGTCAACAAGAGCATATAGCTTGAGAGCTTTTCTTCCTCATTTTGTCACAGGCATGCTTTTAAAGTAAATGATGGTGTTTGATTTAGCAAACAAACCTTTTTGTTAGGGTTATATCGAAATGACAACCCAACTCAAGATGACAGACTCTGAGGGAGTTGCGATGTGCCCTTCATGGCTGAGTCAATTTGAAGAGCTGGCTCTTTTATGTGAATGATGGGAGCTGGCCCCTGTTTGAGAGACGGTTTTTCTTTTCCTCCATTTTTGATGCTGTTTTATAGACATACAAAGACAAAGTCATACCAAATGATAGGTCTTTAGGGAACTGAAAGAACAGCTTCTTTTAATCCAGATCTCTGAAAAGAGCCAGAAATCCCATCACTATGAGCAAGGCTGGACATATAAACAAAACCAATCCAGATCAAGGCATCTGAGACCACCTCTGCATGCTGTCTATATTATCACAGGTCAAATTGTCTTCAGCACACATTGTGGTGTGTCTATAGCAAGGATACCTCATTCCAAAGATATAAACAGGATGCTTGAGACTATTTAGTCTCTTAAAAATCTTTACTTTGTTGGAATATAATCCAAGTTTATGTTGGACCAGTTAATTTGTGCCAGGATTTGAGTTTACCACTTATATGATATAGCTTTAGTAACACAAACAGTATACTCATCATAAATAATGCAAAATGTAAATTTGTATGCATCCAATCTTATTTCCTGCCTGTGCTTTTTTTTCTTTTTCCCCAATCAAAGCCTAAGAATATTATTTTCCATTCCCCTTTTTCAGTTACTTCAAGAAAAAAAAAATAAACCTCACCACTCAATGGAAGTACTTAAGATAGAAGACATTTATTGCAGTGCAGCATTGCCGAACCCTTATGCTGCTCAGCAGCCGCAGTAACAGTTAACAGGATTAGGCATGGCTTACATAAACATCTCCCATGGCAACAGTGCAATGGCGCCAGGCGAAGGCAAAAGAGGAGCTGTCACCAGCAAGCATCTCCATTGGTCTGGTCAGCTGAGTGTCAGCTGGCTTTGATAAATGATCTTCACTGCCAAGTGTTTCCTGCACATGCTACTAAGCTAGGGGTCTTGTGTTTTAGCCTCCTGCTATAGGTGTCAGTCCATTGAAATTATGTTGGGGGTAGGGGCTTTATATAATATCCCCATATTGCCCATAAACAAAGCCTAAAGGCTTCAGTTTAAAATCTGCTCTGTAGCTACTGTGCAGCCTGTATGTGTGTATTTATGTGATTTGTTTTGTGGACTGCCATTATGAGTTATGGTAGACAGTTACGAAATAAATTTACTCAAGTATTATTTTTGGGGGATACATTAATTTTTCTCTTTTGTTGTTACCCTTAATTTAAAAACAGATTTTCTCCTTTGGAGTCCACTAAATTCCTACCTAAGAGGTCTATGGTAGAGCACATCCTGACCCTTCGAGGCCTGACTGAGTGCTTTCAGGAATTCAACAGAGGAATTTTTGCAGCCTATGTTGACTTCTGGAAGGGATTGGATTTGGAGAGTAGCGATGCCCTCTGGAGGAGTTCATCCCACAGAGCTTGAAGATCCCAAGCTCTGCGGGATCCACGTTTGCTCTTCTAGCTGATGTCTGCCCTATATTATCATTCAGAGAGTGCTGAGAAGTGTGGGGGCTCCACCTCTGACTTCTTCCCAGTTGATTCTGGGGGGAGGCGGGGCTGCATCTTACCCTCTACGCCAATGGTTTTCAAACTTTTTTGCCCAAGGAACACCAAAAAGCAAGCTGATGTCTCAAGGCACACCATATTATATATATGGTGTGCCTTATATAATATATATAATATATATATATATTATAGCCTCTTTAGCATGTGTAGCAAGTAGCAACATGCCCCAGTCCCAACTGCATGCAATGTGAGCAAGTGCCAGCTACATCAATTTGATTACAGGTTCCTTTTGTAGCATCCTGACACTCTGCAAGTGATGCACTACAGCTTCCCAGGTTTATCCCCAGTCACCCTGTTCCTATTTTCTCTCAGTCGCTCTTATTAAGATGGACAAGTAACAAGGGAAGAGGTTGCACAAAGGATGACAAGACACCAGGAGTGTCCCACCAGAGGATATTCCTAATTTTCTTCCTTTTTCTCACTCCCAAAACTTGTTAGCTTGTTTTACCCATTTATGAATTTTTATGGTCTGGCTTGTGCTAACATGGAGACAAAATTATGTGGCTCACAGCTGTTAGAGGCACCATACTGCCCATTTTCTAAGTAACAGCATGAGATGTCATATTTTTAAATGTAAATTTACATTTGCATATTTAACAGATAACAGATTGACAGTGAGCATGCAATGCTATATGATGCAATGCAACGTGTAATGCTTGCATGCAGCAAGGGCATTGGTTATAGTCTCTTTGGTTGTTGCATAGTTGTAGTATTTATGTAAAGTCAGATGAATTTTCAAGGCACACCTAGACTTGTCTCAAAGCACACCAGTGTGCCACGGCACACCATTTGAGAACCACTGCTCTACGCTCTTCAGTATCTGTATGGACTAAATAATGAGGTGGTTAACAGGCAGGGAACTGTTGAGTGCCATTTTGCAATGTCCAGATCACTGAGCTGGACTTTACTGATAATGCCGTGATCCTCATGTCGAGTGTGTTTGTCCTTGTGGGGGCTCTTAATTTGCTGTGTAAGGAGGCTGAAGCATTGGGAATGCATGCCTCCTGGGCCAAACAAAGATGCAAGCATTTTGGGATACCTGTAGGAGTTGTAAAACAGTGAATCTACCTTGGCAGCGTAATCCATCGATCTGCTGGCTGCAAGGTTTAGATCAGTCGCAGACTTGGATGACTGTATGGGGCGATGGGTTCTCTGAGCAAGACATTGTTGCATTCCTGGTATCTAAAAATATGGATGAAAGTCAGAGTCTTTTGGCCCTGCCCAAGGGCCTGGTTGACTGGTCCAGACACGTCTGATGTGGCAGGGGCAGATGGGAAAAAATCTGGAGGCATGGGTCAGGCACAGACCTCCTGGACGATGGCCATCGGGAGGCGGTAGCAGTACAGGACCAAGGTTGACGTGTCAGGGCTCCGAATCAGCATAGTCCCCCATACCTGACCTTACCTGAAATTTCTTTGAATGCCGTATGAAGTCCTTGACACCCAATATAGTCACTTTAGTCATATTTTATCCAAAAGAAAGAGCACTGCCTAAATTGCACAGATATGCTGGTAACATTTGGGAAAGTGGGTGGAATTAGCATTCCTGGCAATTTTTGATAATAAAAACACTCAATATTGTCCATTAGGGACATCTGTGATTGCTGCTTTAGTATCAAACAATCTTTAGCTTTTTAAAAAAATAAGTTTGGATATTTAAATATTTTCTTAAGTACACTTAATGAATAATTTGACTGAGCAACTTTGGCTCATATTGGATCCATATTTGACAAGGAATATCTCTACTGTGTCTCAAGAAATGAGGTTGTGCACTTTTTCCACCACTGGTTTGTAAGACAGATTTTGACCTGAAGACCTCTGGTGGAATCTTTGTGATTTGATGAAGTTTTTGTGGCATTTTGCAAGTATACAGGCATGCCTCTTCTTTCTTGGACTGACAGTGTTGTGACAATTTGGCAGTGATGCCTGAAGTTTTGTCTCATTGGATTTACTGGGCCTTTGGAACGGTTCATTTCCCATAATTCCCTCAGGAGAGCCACATTGTTCACTGTCACCCCTTGCTTTGGCATAGAAGGAGAATAGTGGTCTCTGCATTGTTCGCTTTTTTCCTCAAAATGTCACTCAAAGCAACCAGATGACATTACTTTCCACAAAAAGGTGCTCGAAAACAGAATTGTATTTAGATCAAGACTTTCCTAAGTGAGAGCACTCCTTTTTGTATACATCCTAAATAGTAAAGTGGCACTTTGACACTAAGATACATGTTTAACCTTGTAGCCATGCAAGTTTACTTTAAAGCAGTTTCAGGCGTATGGGGAGGTTGATTTTCTATTCCAAACAGACCCAAAACCAATGAATAATAAACATATTGTCAACCAAGAAAAATGCAGGTAATATCACCTTGTTTTGTCACAATAACTTGTCGCCCCTTGGTCATTGATTCATACATGAAAATGCCACAAACGGTGGTTTGCACACTGACTAAAAGTGGCATCCTTCACTGCTTAAAGCAGTAAAGGTCCCCTTGTTTTGCTATCAGCATGACTTTCAGCAGCGCAACGCAAGTGGGGATAAACATGGACCAAGAACAAACTGGTACACAAATTCATTGTCAAATTGGCACAAACCAATGATTCAAGTGTGCAAGTTCCAATTTAGCTATTATTTGCTACCAGAGATATTTCAGATGAATGCCTTACAGCAAGCATAAGGTTATATCCAAATGTGACACAATGTCTGCAACATCTTCTGCTACATTTTCAGGGTCAAAGCTTTTTCTTACTGCACGTAAATGTATAAATTGTTAGCATTTCAGTGTGACTATAAGCAGTGTTCTAAATATTTTGGAAATCTTGATCCAGTAGTTATGTGGTCAAACCAAATCTTAGGGCTTATTTTACAATAGTATATAAGACAATATGAATTAAAGTATCGTATTTTTATACTGGTAGTCAAAGTTGTCTTTATCCACCTTCAGCTTCTGCAGTTAATTTGACCCCTCTCCCCTGTCTCTTTATGACACTGCCTCTTTCTCTCTCTCAGCTTTGCTCTGTCCTTTTCCATTCGCCCCTTTCCCCCTCTTCTCTCTGCCTCTCAGTTGAGATAAGGAGATTTAGAGAAAAGGGAATTGCTCCAATGCCTGGCGAGTGGGAAGGGTTTTGTCCTTGCTCATTTTTATTTCCATTTCACTGATGTTCTTATTTGCTTAAAAAGCCTGCTGACTTCCGTGTCACTATGTAAATTTAATGTCACTCAGTGTGACAGTCAAACACAGGCCATATTCACTGTGTCCTTTCTCCTATGTCTGTATTTTGCACCTTTTGTGTGTTTTAGAAATCAAGGAAAGAAACTCTAGTGTAAGGGCTTCAGAACAACAGCTACTTTAAAGGACAACACAAAGCAGTATCCTGCCTTTGTTTTATGTTTTCTGGAAGCGTGATTGGTAGAAATCTTCTTTCTTTAATGGTGTGTGTGGGTTTTGTAACTTTGGATTGAAGAACTAGTTAAATTTATGAGGGTCAAATTGATATATGAAACTATGGCCTTTGTTTCACGAAATCTAATCAGTTCAACTTCAAGTCCAAGTTTAAGTTTGTGCCAAATTTTTCAAAAACCCCTGGATGGAGTCTTGAAATACTGTGTTTACAACATTTAAGTTCACAGTAACCTTGAGTTGTATGTCAAGAATTCGTTCTGGTAGTCCTTAAGTCAGAGTGGATATTTGAGAATTTTGACTGATTATGTTTACAAGCATGGCATGGACATGGTACTCAACGACATTGCTTTAACCTTTGACCTCCAATTTCAACTAAATGCAACCATTGAGTCTGAGTGGACATTACTGCAAAGTTTGAAGGTAAGCCTTCAAAGCATTTACAATTATTGCATCCCCAAGCATGAATGAGAGGCCTTGTTACTTTCACATATGACCAATTAACTCCAAAATGATTTTATTCTCCTGTCAGAGTACATCTATGCAAAGTCTGAAGAGACCAACTCTCAAGCATTCTTGAGATATTATATTCACAAGCAAGAAAGGAGCATGAGGCCTAATAACCCTGGTGACAGAAATCTAACCAGTTCATTCTTAACTAGGAATAGACATTTGTGTAAATTTCGAATAAAATTATCAAAGCGTTCTTGAGCTAATTTTTTTACAAGAATGGCATGGGTGTTCAACCCAAAAATATAATGTTTCCAGCCTTGACTGTTGTCAGTGTGGAGACATAAAAGTCTAAGGTTGTTTTCACACCTGATAGTCCAGGGGACTTAGTCCGTTTTGGAATGGAAATTGCAGCATTGTTGCACTTTCCTTTGGTTTGGTTCACATTCACATTGCTCTTGGCTCAAACGGACCAAACCGTCTAAACATCTACAACCTCTGCCCGTTAGGGGCGCTGTTGTCACAAATGGCAACGAAGAGGAAAAGAAGGCACAGAAGAAGAACCGGAAATCTATCTCTTTCCGTCGGTCTTTTTTCTACATAAACAATGAAAAAAAATTTTTTTACACTGTTTGGGGGTGCCTTGGGCCATTAGGAGCAGCCTGCGAGGCGGTGAGCTGTCCATCATGTCGTTATTAACATGATAAATCAGCACTGAGTACGATGTGTTGCTATGGCTACACAGATGCCAAGCGAGGTATCGACATGTATTTGAGTGTATTAAATCACATATAAATCTGTATGTCACTACGCTTTATGCCACTTTGTGCCCTTGGTTCACAAGTTGGTCTGCTTTGTTTTCACACCCCAAACAAACTGCACCAGGGTTTGTTTGGAAGCAGACTGAGACCCCCTGTTTTCAAGCAGACCAGAATCCACTTGTTTGGTCCGCACCAGAGTCAATGTGAGCTTTCACATCACTCCAAATGAACTGAACTATCCAGGAAAACAGACCAGAGTTCATTTAAAGCGGACCAAACAGCTCTGGTGTGAATGCGCCGTGGGTGGACTTTACCTAATAGCTCAAAAAATGTTCAGATAAATTCCCTTTTTTGCATCAAATGTTCCTTTTGTTTGACTCGTTTTGAAAAAAAAAAATCCAAATCAGTGTTCTGACCTCAGAAATACCCTTACGTCTGATTTGTAGTTTTTGTCTCAACTGCTTCCAACTCTCCTGTCCCTTAATGCATTACTAATGTTACCCTATGTGGCTGCCATGAAAGCAGAACTTCAGCTTGAATTATGGCGTTGTATTTTTGTATCAGCTGCATACACTACCAGATGTCTGGGTTAGGTAACTTGGCATTTCTAAAAATGTCAAGAACTTAAAGTATTTGCTTCCTCAGGTTTGGTTCCTTTTGTATCTATCAGTAATAATTCTTGTGCCAAAAGCATGGGATCATATTGTTGATTCTATCTCTAAAGCCCAAAGAGTCAAATCCAAATTGGTCCAGACAGATCTCAGAATCTTCCCGTTGCACAGTAATTGCTGGGATTACAGTGTTTTCTTGTGAACGGCTTTAAGTGAGTGAGGGGATGTGCTTCTCTGTCCGCATGAACTCATACTATCTGAAATGCATGTTGGATGATTATCCAGAGGCAACTTGATCTCTACTCTATGTTCTCTCCCTCTGGTTTCATGGTTATTATCCTCAGCTCTGCAAATTGCTCCCGCCTTGATATCACATTGCTGAGTCTTGCTTTACGGATGAACTGGATTGAAGTGGACTGTCACTTTGCCTTAGAGTCTCAGCAGTCTGTATTCAAATCCAAGGCTGTGATTGGTGATAAATGTGTATAATTAGACTGAGTAAGGGCCCGTAGTCTTCCTATCGATTTCTTGGCTCATTTAGGGAATTAAGGGGTCTGAAAATTCCTAAGCACAGCAGACAGGAGTTGGGGATTAAATGGAGAAGGTCCCATCTTTCAGGGAGTAAAACTTGCTTCCCTGCATGTGATGAGGTTTTTTGTTTAAATTGTTGTCAATGAGGTTGACGAGAGGCTGCTAGAATGCCTTGAGTAGGTGGACAAATTCGATATAATAAAGATATTTCACAAGTCACATATGATATCCAATGGGGAAAGAGCAACATTATTTGTCATGATTGAATGTTTCCTTTACCAAGTGCCATTGACTATAAATCAATAACAGCTTAAATGTGTCTGTCTGACATTGTTGTCCTATTTATTGTTACTGCCACCTTTAAATTGCGAGCGTATGATCAAAAGACTATGTTCACCTTGAGATGTCTCCCCTGGCACTGGTGTGTTTTGTTGACCACAAGGGGGTCTTTAACCTACATAGGTAGCTACATTAGCGGGGCTAAAAGCATGCCACAAACCCTACTGGAAAACAGCCAAGTCAGCAGCGGGACGTGAGCTATGAGCTGGATGTTCCAACATAAGGGAGGAGGGGATAGCTTCCCCTCAGGCTTTTTCCAGGCTTGTTCCAAATGAAAATAGACACAATACACTGTCCTGCTGCTGTGTTACAGGCACACATCCCATGGTGACTAGAAAGAGGACAAAGTATTCGATTTTATAGGCTTTAAAACGATTCAATGACAAACCACATTGAAAATGACATTGATAGCTTTTTTTCCTCTGTGTGTGCTTTATGGCACATAAACGCTGGTTTTATTTCTCTGTGCTTGCATTGCTTTAGGGGAGTAAAGTAACCATTGATAGCTGTGTTACTAACCAGTGATAATGGTTGGGAATAAAAGTCCATGGATATGGCTATTTAGTAGTTTTGTTGATTAGTTAGGGTCCAAATCTCTAAATTTGAGTTCAAAGTATTTAAATTCTATATTTTTTGTCATAAAAATGCATGGCAACTACCTTTTACAGGTCAAATCCAAGCTACTACTATTGACTTTTTCTATTGGCTGATCAGATGGCACGTTACAGTATTAATATCGCCATTGGAATTCTCTGCAGTGAAAAACAACTGTTGACTTTATTACTAACAACTGAAAGCAGAATCTCACAGCTCCACCAATCAGAGATGTCACTGTGACAATCCAGAATCTTGCATAATGTCATTTTTCTTGAGATTTCGAATTAACCAAGCTGCAACCCCTGGTGCTGAAGCCAATGTAGAAATGCAAAAATCCACAATTGCTTGCTTGAGCACCCGCTTGAGGCTGGCTGCAGAAGCACTACAAGATAACATACCAACTGTTTTTCTTTTTCTACTGGTGTTACCATCATTTCATGCTTGTGTAGCTCATTGCAAGTCTTGTTATGACATTATGGCTTATGGTCAAATCCACAAAGCAGCAAAGACTGTGAGGTTGCAGCTGAGTCAGTGGTCGTTGCCTATCCCCCGCCCCCCTTCCAAACCCTATCCATGATGTTCTAAAGGTATAAACCTTAGCCAAATCTCTTGGGTTTAGCTACTTTTGAAAGTAATGGTCATTTTAGAATAATATCAATAACAGGCTTGTTTTTAAAGTAGCTAATCCAGGAGAGGGAAGCTGGCCACCCTTGAGCCATGTGTGCCCCCCCCCCCCCCCCCTTACTCTTTGTGGTTCACAAGTCAGTTTCAGATATCAATAAATTGATGACATGAAGGAGGCATGACATAATCTGCTATTAAGAATTTCAACCTGAGTTGCAGTAAAAAGACCATGCCAAAGATCAAATGCATTCAAGTTCTGCAATAATGTTTGATTTCTGAAATGTTTGTTGTGTGTGAGAAATCTGTAGATGCAATTGCCTCTTATTATTTCTGTAAAACTCTTGAATATCTCATAACTAATGCATTTTTTTTTCAAAAAGGAAACATTGGTGAAATACACCTAAATAATTGGTAAATACTGTGTTCGTTGTTTTAAAACAACTTGAACTGGTTTTGTTTAGCTTATAAAATTAATCATTACTACTTAAATATGAGTTAGAAAAATACAAGACATTTTAATAAGGTATTGTGATGAAGATATGCGTTTGTTTCTTTAATTTAATTGTCAGTTATAGTTGTTTAATTTGGTCCTTTAGCAGTAATAATAACATGTATGTGGCCCTTTGGTAGCCTTTTTTGAGCTTATCAGATACCGTGTTTGATCATTTCTCCAAATATTTAGTCTTTTAGACATCTCCCTCAGTGTTCGTATGTCAGTTCCAAAAAAAAACCAAATATGAGTTCACATTTCCCATTTGCTCCTGGCTCATCAAATTGATAGCTGCATAATGCACATGATTTAAAGGATGGAGCAGAAAGGCAGAGGTGGATTCTAATTTGGCCTTAGACTACAGCTGATTGCTAAGATAATGGTGCTGTTGAGTTGCAATACGTTGCCGTTGTCTGGCTGATACCTGATTGCAGCTTATCAGGGCCATTTACATCACTGATTACCTTTTGCCTGCAGTGGCTGAACCCAGATCAGCTGTCCTTGTCAAGAATATAAAATAGTAAAACTGACAAAAGACCATGTGGAATGCTTGATAATGCTAGTAAATAACATCTGTTGAGTTTTTCCAAATGTGGAGGGTCAGAAAAATTACAACAAAAAAGGACCATGACATTGACAAGTTTTAGCTGTAGCTTAAAAATGTTTATCAAAACTAGATTTCTGAATTTGTAGGTCTAGCAAATGTATTCATTTTTTATATCAAACTGGAATCTCAGACCATGGAATCTTGCCTTTAAAGTGAAAAAAATTCATTTCTGCTCAGGTAGTCCAGCAGACTTGAGCTGTCCATCCATGAGTCTTCTTTTGCATTTTGGTGATCACCTTTGCAACCGTCTTTGCAAGTTAACCCAGATGTCCCTCTCACAAGGGAACTGTTTCTAGCTCCTCTTTGGGGTTCCCAGGGTGTTCCCAGATCAGAAAAGATATAGCAAAAGATATATGAACTGCATGAACCCACATTCTTATTCTTTCAGCCATTACCAAGAGCTCATGAACATAGGTGAGCCTTTGCTCCCACCTCAGCTCTCTTTTCACCACAACGGTACTGTACAACACCTGCGAAACTGCTGATGCTGCACCAATCCACCTGTCAATCTTATGGTCCATTCAACCCTCACTTTTGAACAAGACCCTGAGATACTTGAACTCCTTCACTTGGGGCAAAGAATCACTCCCCACCAGTAGGGAGCAATCCACCGTTTTCTGGCAGAGGATCATGGCCTCAGACTTGGAGGTGCTTATTCTCATACCATCCACCTCAAACCCAGCCGTAAACTACTACTACTAACTTCCCAGTGCCTGCTGGAGGTCCCCAGCCGAGGAAGCCAGCAGAATCATGTCATCTGCAAAAAGCAGAGATGGAATTCTGTGATCCCTGAACCAGACACCATTTTCCCCCCAACTGCACCTTGAGCTCCTGTCCATGAACAGTCACAAACAGAATCAAAGACAAGGGGCAGCTCTGGTGGAGGCCAACACGTACTGGGAATGTGTCCGACTTTGTGCTAAGGATGCAAACACAATTCTCACTCTGATGGCTCGCCGCATTGGCCCTGGAACTCCACATGGCTGTAAGCCTTCTTCAGCTCCACAAAACACATGTAGACTGGATGAGCAAACTCCCATTCTCTCTCAAAGAGCCTTGCACAAGTAAAGAGCTGGTCCACCATCTCACGACCAGGACAGAATCCACCTTAATCTTGCCTTTAAAGAGAAAAAATCATGTCCACTCAGAAATTCCAGCATACTTAAGTTATCCATCCATAAGTCTTCTTTTTCTTTTCAGTGAACACCTTGGCAGCCGGCTTTCCAAGTTGACCTAGATGTTGTTTTCACAAGGGAATGCTTTCTAACTCCTCTTTGGGGTTCCCAAGGCATTCCTAGGTCAGAAAAGATATAACACCCCCCTTCTGGGTCTGATCTGGATCTAACCTAGAGCTCCTCTTAGTTGGATGTGCTTAGAAGACCCTTAAAGGGAAGCATCCAATGTCTAAACCATCTCATCAGTCACCCTTCATTGCAAAGGAGCCATAGCTCCACTTTGAGCTTCCAGATATCCGAGCTCCTTACCCCCCTCACTGCCTTTTTGAGGCAAGTCATTTAAACCTCTCGCAATCTCATTCTTTCAGTCACTCTGTCACCCCCACAGCTAATGGAATGGGCGGACATAGATTGGTATACTGAAGCTTCACCTTTTAGCTCTGCTCCTTTATGAAGACATTCCAGAACAACATCCAGAAAAACACTTCCAAATTTGAATTACGTTATCTTGATCAATAAAGGTGGGAAAAAAGGTTATCTGTGACATACTCAGTGGAGCTCACACTTTTGGTTGAAAAAGTTAATCACAATTTCAAGAAAGACTTGGAATTTTTTTTAGAAATTACACAAAAGCAGGGAAAAATTGATTATTCAGTTGTTAATGACCCAAGAGATGGTAAATTTACTTCTCTGTCTATAGCTTCATCATCACTCCCTGTCTTCTGTCTTTGCTTTTCCCTTGAGGTTTAAAGAAAGGTTGGAAGTCAATGTGGGTCTGTGTGTGCATGTGCATTTGTGTGTATGTGTATATTGGGGGAGGGGAATAGACATTGCTGGATAACCGAGTTTCCTTTGGCAGCCGGCCCTGGAAGTGTCACCGCTCATAGACCTCCACTCTAAGCACATCCAAGTGCTTCCCTGTCCCTGCACATAATTTGTTCCTACTAAAGATGAACCTGTCACCTGGAGGATTTTCCAGGCAGAGGAACTCCGTAGACCACATAAGTGTGATGCAAAAAGTATCTTCATCTTAATCGAAGTGGTTTCCCTGATTATTTATAGAAATATATATCATGAATTACATCAAATGTAGCTTCAGACACTTTGCTAAAATACTGAGCCATTTGGAGATCACTCAAGTCCGCTGATCCAGTGTCATTGAGAATTACTGATCAAAGCACCTTCACTTAATAGACTGAATCATTGATCACAGGCCATGAGGGTCACCCCTGTCTCTGCAGTGCTTTCTCTTGGATTAGATTTGATGAAGAGGGACATCCCAGAAACAATGAGATGTCGGCATTATGGGTTATGATGTATTATGTATGGCACCCTAGTGTTAGAACTTGTCCAAGGGCACAGGATGTTTTAGTTTGTGTGATTAGTTATTTGTTGCAAAGAGTACTAAAATTCACTGTTGATTTATTTAGTTTTTTATAATGAAAAATGATATGGATTGATTGTTTTTCGAATTAATTCTGCGGCAATATTCAAACCTTTTCTGGGCAGGTTCTGCAGTAGTGATTGAAGTGGAGTATTACTGGACAACTTACCCACAGAAACAAAATAGAGGTTGAAATAGAAGAGGAGAGGAGAAAGGGAAAAAGAAGGGGATATAAGGACGAGTTGGAGAGAAATGGGGGGCAGATGAGTCTGCGTGTTAGTGAATGATGAGGTGTGTGATGGGACCTAATCTGCTGTCTGCTCAGTACAGTGCACACACTGTGCTCTGAATGTGAATGGGATGCTGGTGCGGAAAACTTAACTCTGCACCTCCCTCTGTCTCTTGTTCCATTGCAGTTTTTATACCAAACTGTTAAGCTATTTGTTGTAACCCAGATCACAAGGAAATGATCTTTTGACTTTATACTGTATGCTAATGTTATTGCAACATCATCTCCAGTGCTGTGAAAGTGTTTTCTCCTTCCTGATTTCCTATCTTTTTGCATATTTGTCACACTTGATATTTCAGATCATCAAAGTAATTTTTAATTTTTGTTGAATCATGAATTAATTGTGATTAACCACATTTTTGGAGAGCTGAGTTCAGTTTTACTAGCCACACCCAGACCTGATTACTGCCAGACCTGTTGAATCAAGAAATTACTTAAGTAGAACCTGTCTGACAAAATGAAGTAGGCTACAAGATCTCTTAAAGCAACACATCATACCACGACCTAAAGAAATTCAAGAACAGATGAAAAACAGTCACTGACATCAGTCTGAAAAGTTACTAAACCATTTCTAAGGTTTTGGGAACCATGGTGAGGACCATTATCCACAAATGGAGAAAATTTGTAACAGTGGTAAACCTTCCCAAGAGTAGCCAGTTGCCAGAGACTTACTCTGCATCAAGACTCATCCAGGACATCACAAATAACCCAGAACAACATCTAAAGACCTGCAGGCCTCCCCAGAGTCAGTTAAGGGCAGTGTTCATGGTTCAACTTTAAGAGACTAGGCAAAATGGCTTCCATGAGAAAGTTCCATGGCCAAAACCACTGCTGACCAAAAAGAATACAAAGGCTTGTCTCATATTTGCCAAAAACATCTTCATGATTCAAAAGACTTTGGGAAGAAGATTCTGTGGACTGACGAGATAAAAGTTGAACTTGTTTGAATGTGTGCGTCCTCACACATCTGGAGTGAAACCAGCACAGCATCTCATAAACAGAACATCATACCAACAGTCAAACAAGGTGGTAGTAGTGTGATGATCTGGCTGGCTTTGCTGCTTCAAGGCCTGGATGAATTGTTGTGATTAATGGAACCATGAATTCCGCTCACAACAAAAAAATCCTGAAGGAGAATGTCTGACCATCACTTCCAGATCTCAAGCTCAAGCACACTTGGGTTATGCAGCAGGAAACACACCAGCAAGTCTGCCTCTGAATGGCTTTTTTTTTTTTTAATGAAGGTTTTGGTGTGGCCTAGTCAAAGTCTAGACTTAAAGCTGATGGAATACTGTTGCATGACCTTAAACAGGCAGTTCATGCTCGAAAAACCATCTAATGTGGCTGAATTAAAACTATTCTGCAAAGAGGAGTGGGCCAAAATTCCTCCACAGCAATGTAAAAGACACATTGCCAGTCCTCTCAAATGCTTGCATTTGTTGCCACCAATGGCACATTTTGGGGGGCTATTGATTTTTCAAAAAGGTCCAGGTATAGACATAATATATTGGTAGACGCCTCATTGACTGTGTTCGCCCGCTGCCGCTATACGTCAGTGTGCCCGCCATATTACCAGAGGAAAGACCGTTCCATAAACAATGTAAGTCAATGAGGGATGAAGGGTTTTGTAATTAAAAACACACAAGTTTACATTTAAGTGGTTGTTATGAGTCGTTTGTATATAACATGGAATACCTCTGGCAAGATGGCGGCGGCATTGACGTACGGCCCACTGGCCAATGAGTCGTCTACGTATATTATGTCTATGGGTCCAGGGAGGTTTGAATAGCTTTTTTAGCCCTTAATAAATGAAAAAAAAAACATTTAAAATGGCATTTTTGTAATCACTTGAGTTATCTTTTGTACATTCTGTCTTTTTGATTATGTTTTCCTTGCATCCTAGAGTTGGTTAGGGAGATCCAAAGCATTGTTGTTTTGCTCCAAGCATTAGCAGCTTGCTTAGTTTACCACTGAGAGTGTAAATATGTTAATTCGACACACTACGGAAGTCTATGAGCACTTTCCACAAAATGACAGACTGTTCCTTTAAATACTATAAGGAACATAAGCTAATACAGTTTTCCCATTTGAGCCATGCTGATGTAGTAAAAGTGTTTCAGTAGAGGTCGAAGTAGCTGCTGATTTGTCCCATGACTGCATTACAGAAACTATTCTACTACCTCAAAAATGCAAACACGCCATCTAGAAATTACCCATAAACAAACATGTTAACCTCATCACTCCTTGAACCAACAATTACAGAAAGATGCTCTGCTTGTATAAAACATTGATGATAATCTTTACTGTGAAAAGCATTACCTCGACTTGGATTTGCTCAGATTTTGTTTGCATATCATGAAAAATTTATATAACCTTGCTCTGGGCAAGTGAAAACACAGATAATGAGATTGTGCAGCTAAGTCTTAAGACTTGGAGAAAGGGTAATGTGTTCTCATTGAAAAAGAAATACAACATTGAGGGACAGTGTTTAATAAACAGATATGAAATAAGTATGTATTTGTGTAATGGAGTGCTCTAACTAAAAGAAGAGTTTATAAATATTGATACAGTGTAACCAGAGAGCCTTTGAGACAACAGAGAATGAATCATAGCTATCAGTGCAAAGTCCCTGTTTTTGTGCAGTTGGTGAAAAATGATAGATTCTGATCCTGCCGCAGTTGACAGGGGAAACTCATTGAGGGAGAAGTTTTTTGGCAGCCTGCACTTTTTCATGGGGTTTCCAGTCAAATAGATAGGCGGCGTGACAGGCCAGTCAATAGAAGTCAGCAGTGATTATGCAAGTTGCTTATGTCTAATGAGAAAGGTCAGCGTATTGCCAAGTGGCTGGGACAGAAGCCCAGTCTCACACTGAGATGTACAGTACACGCTGCTGAAGAAAACTGTGCTATACAAAAACATGTCCCTCATTTATTCATGCTGCAGAAAGTAAAATGTCTACAATTGATGAAATAGGATGCAGGAGAATGAATTTTGCCACACTGTGTTCAATTTATACCCCCACACTGGCGATGGGTCTTGAGGCATTATGCTTGTTGGTTGTACATCAACATGTCTACACATATGTACAGCCATCCAGGCCACTCTAATGAACAAGATATCTCAGCAACACTTTGAATGATTTCCCTGAGACACCACTAATGTCCACTCTGACTCAACAGTGAACTGATGTATTTTTGGAGGGTGCAAGCTAAATGTCTCTGCCACTAGGCCTCATATCATCCCTTGCTTATGAATTTGGTATCATTCAAACTTTTACAACTGTCAGCTCTGACTCAACAGTGAACTGAGTAGATATCGGACTTTGTCGGTAAAAAGTCAAACTACCTATCTGAAAGTAAAGGTTTTTAAACCTCCCTCAACTGAAAACAATTTTACCAGCGTTTTCTTATTTGAAATGTCTACCTGATCTTTTTTCTCCTTTTAATGTAAAGATGTGCGATTTAAAGTGCTCAACCCTAAATTCAACCCCTTGGGACTCAGGTCTACTTAGCTTTTTTATGCCTCCTAGCAAGCAGGGGCTGGGGCATGTTGTTTTTTGGGTTGTCCATTTGGCCATAGTCCTCTGCCGGAAAACGGTGGATTGCTTCCTCCAGGTGGGGAGTGAGTCATTACCCCAAAGGAAGGAGCTCAAGTACCTAGTGGTCTTGTTTAAGAGGGGCTAGAGAATGCCATGAGAATGACAGATGGATGGGTTGCAGGCACTGTACTGGATTGTTGTGGTGAAGTTGGAGCTGAGCCAGAAGGCCTATTGTCATGAGCTCTTGGTAATGGCTGGAAGAATGAAATTGTGGATACAAGCAGTCAAAATAAAATTGCTCAGGAGGCTGGCCTAAGCATAAGAGATAGGGTTAGGAGTCAGTGACCTGACCCCAGACATGCAGAAGAATATGAATGGATGGCAACTACCCATACATCTGTACATCAACCCTGACTGGCTTATGTAAATACAGGATGGGATGTCGTAACAGAGCATGAGCAGAGCATTTAGACACAAACTTGTAGTTGGTGTTTTCTACTTTTTTATATCCACATACTGCCCTAAAGATACATTAGCATCAGTAGCATCTTCGACTCTACATGCTTTCACATCTAGCTGCTTTTTAGAAACAGTGGGTATCAACTCGGAAGAGGGTTAAGAAGCCAGCAGCACTCGTAGGTTTGTGTTTTGTTGTGCCTGCTTGTTCCTCTTTTATTAGTTGTTTTATAGCGATTAGCAAACAGCTACCAGTGTTACACCTACCTAGATTGGCTGTTGAACAGTGCCTTTTTTCATTCAGGCACATTTGTTGTGTGACTACATCCACCAACCATGTTGGTTTCGGTTACCATT
Source organism: Cheilinus undulatus (assembly GCF_018320785.1). Classification (NCBI taxonomy): domain Eukaryota; kingdom Metazoa; phylum Chordata; class Actinopteri; order Labriformes; family Labridae; genus Cheilinus; species Cheilinus undulatus. The sequence goes on along the minus strand of NC_054888.1, from coordinate 14,900,360 downwards.
CCATCCCTATTTCAGAGGAAAAACAGAGCAATAGCTTTGTGAAACAAGCAGGTTTACATCAATAATGTTGACATACAGGATGAAATGCAGACTGCTTTGCTTTTTTGGGCCAATTTGCTTCTATTTTTCTTGTCTTCTAGACAAGTAGCCATGCACAGACTTGTTTTGTTACATAGACTTTTGTTCTATAACAGCCAGATTGGAAACATCAAAGATATCTGTCAGGTTTTGGTGTTGGTCCATCAAACTCAGACAGCAAGAGGATCTTTCTATAGAGCTGCCATTTTCAATCAGCATCATACTGACACTGTACACCAGCTGTTATAGTAAAGGAAGATCTTTCTGTTTTCCTTTAACAGTAGCTCATCCAATCAGGAGCAGGTTGACCTTTTCATAAAAGATTGTCCATAATTACACTTTGGCTTGCTATAAAACCAAACTCTCATTCTTGTTTGAACATAAGGTTTGAACATTCTTTTTGAGGATATATAGAAAAGCATACCCAAGTAACTTATCCCTGGGGTCTAGACAGGATCTCTTGGCAATCCTGAGTGAAGGGTACCTAATCATTCAACATCTAGCAAAAGACTCTGGTCATGTAAGAAAGGTTTCTCATGAATTTTGCAGGGACTATGACTGGTGTATATGTTCAAAGATTGTGTCTCTATGGTGTCAAATGTCTTTTAGCTTTTACCAGGCACACTGTGACTCCAGATCAATGCTTTAACCTGTGCTGGTCTGTTGTTTGCAAACATCTGATGTCTGCTTCCATTACTCCTTAAATCTTTTTGTAAGGGTACTTGCTGTTTCACCAGTGTACGGTTGGTTGCACTTAGATCATACTTATGTAAAGGAGGCTTTGACTGGCTCTCTCATGTGCTAACAACTTCTATCTCTGATCCTTTGATTCTTCAAGGTCACATAATGGCACATTTGCTGAAATACAGAACTGCCAAGAATGCATAATTGAAAAGTCTGAAATATTTACAACTATTTTGACGAACACAACTTACCAAAGGCCAGTAGTCCTCTACAGGAGGATCTTGTACAAGGGCTTCAGTCAGGACTAAAATAAAAAATTAAAGGGTGCACTTTCTCCCTCTCAGTGTACTGGAACTGGAACAGTTTGTGCTCTTTATCCTCCTTTCATTTTTCATCCTCTCCCTGAGTTCTGATAAACTTTCCCTCACTTACCCATCCATACACATGTTCCAGGTTTACATCAGTAAAGTGGTCTGACCTATTAAGCTCCCAGGTTTCTACTTTCTGTGCATTCCATTTCCTGTTTTTGGGCAAGTTCTTTGCCCAGTTGTTCTTTAAGCATATTCAATTTTGTCTTAAAACTGCATAAGTGAACAGGGAAAAACTCAATGGACGATCGTAACAGTGGGCCAGTTTTATATGCAAACATAGTTTTGAATATAAATAAACTTGTTTCTATCAGCTTGGTGCCTGATTGCTGGCTGGTTGCAGGTAGACAACTTACCTGATTTAGTTGGGATGGCACAGAGTCATTAGTACACTGCAGTTGTTGGCATGATCAAACAGCAATAGATTTGGAGACAGTAAGAACATGTCTGATGTAAGAAAAGCATTGTTTTTTGACCTTATGCATATTTTTTGTAACCTTGCAAAGCTGATGGATTGGCCAGATTCCATGTCTGTCATCAGGCAAATCTTGTAAAGTTCCAATCTGAAATGATTGTGCCAGGTTTGAGAACAGACCAGACCATCACCGTCATTTGAAGAGAATGAAGCGGTAGTTTTACTGGGAGCCAGCAGTAAAGACATTTTTTATTTATGGACAAAGGCAATGGATTCTTAAGGCGTATAACAATAGTAATATGCTATAAAATCAGTACTGCCATGAACTTGCTTAATTGAGAACATGAAATAAGAACATCTAAAAAATATGGTATGGGAGTCATTCTCCCTGGACTGGGACGAGATCTGATCATTTTTGTGGAAGTGGGATGGGATGTGAATGGAAAAATACTCCAGTGTTCCACTCCAGAGCGTCCCCTAATGTTAGTTACCTGTGGGTTTGCATTCTCCCCAGAACCACTGCACAAGCAGTAAATCATTGACCTGCAAAAGTCTATCAATTTCAATTTTCCTCTCTGCCAAGTCCAACTATAAGAGAACCTCGGGTCCTCACTGTAAAGCTTCCATGCTTTGAAACATTTAGGTACTTTTGATGTTCCTCAAAGTCACCTGCTCTTCATATGCAGTCATGTGCATAAGTTTGAGACATGTAGGGCACTTAGGATTCATCATGGGGCCCAATGTGCCACAATCCAGGGCTGAGGAGGGAGGCAGGGCGGCAAGAGTCAAGCTCGACACATGTCGAAACATGAGAGTCAATCAGCAGCCAAGGTCAAGCTTGACAGCATCTCTTTTGTCTGGGCCTCTTCACCCCTGATAATATGCCCAGAGACCATCAGCAGGTTTGGGCTCTTTGGACAGGCACAGCATGACCAAGGGCTTGTGGCAACACCACTACCTGTCCGGGTGGATCTCTAGGCCATGCTTACTGACCACATCCACCCCTTACGTCACCTATAGGGTGTGGACTTGGTTATTTTTTCAACCAATTATTCTCTGATGTCCCTGGTAATATGCAAGGACATCCAGAGCATGACCTGGGTTGTGTAAATACTGGTGCCCTAAGGTGGGCTTACTTGCCATTACTCACCTTACTTCAGGTACAATTTTGGGCCAAAGCCTGCCTAAACGCTCTTCACATTCTGCAACCTGTAAACCCACTGACAACCCGTTCAATTCTGTCATTGAACAGGTGATCGGCTTAAGCATGAACATCATGGATTGTTCACATGTGCAAATGCTTATATTATTTTCTGCAGATTACTTTTGAATAAGCCACTGCAGCAGGATTCTGTTTACACAGGAACATATATGGATAGATGACATGGACTATACCCCAACATGTGTACTGAAAGTAGATCTCAGTTTATTTGATAATATGAGAAGTGCCTCTGATGGGAGCAGTTCTCTGTCATTGTAAAGATTTGTATTTCTTTTATTGCAGCTACATTTCCATCTGGCCACCAATTTGTGTTATGTTTCCCCCAACAGCCCCAGCACCCCCACCCCCACCCCTAAGGCTAAGCTAGCTTTGGTTGACAGAACAGCATCCTCTCTCTACACTTTATCTCCCTCGCTCATTGCTTTGATGTGTTGTGATTGCGTTGGTGTGGCAGTGGTGTGCCGGGTGGGAGGGGTTGGGGATTGGGGGTGAAAGGAAGGGGGGGGTGTAGCAGAGAAAAGCGTTCTGCAGTGAAAATGTGCTCCCACTGAAGCGTAGAGAGACTGCAGCACAGTGAACGAGCCTGTGCACCACCTGCAGTCGTGTGTGTGTATGCGAGAGAGAGGGAAATAATCACCCAAGACACAATGATTCAACACCCAGCTCCTCTCCTCTTCTGTCGTCCTCTCTGCTTTCTTTCTTTCCTCCCTTCTTCGACCCAATTCTCCACACTCCACAATCATCTCACCCTTTGCATGCCTTGTACCAGCCTTGCACCGTGACGGCTGCTGCGTGTCCATTTGTGTGTGCACATTGCGCATGTTGGTGTATGTATTCATCAGTGCTCCCTGCTGAAAACCCTCAAATACACACTTCCCCCTGTTCCTTCCCTCTTGCAACTCGCTCGTTTTCCTTTTTGTCATTCATGTCCTCTCCTGATGTCTCTCGTCCTTCCATCTTGACTCCCATTCAGTCTTTCAGTTCATTCTGTTGCTTCTCCACCTCTCCTAGTGATCACTACTTGATGCGCACTTCTTTCGCTCACATGTACGTCGTTGTCTTCTCAGCAGCACTGGGCTTCAACTGAAATATAAACACTGAACAAATACACTCAATCTGTCATTCTCAACAGAATCCCCTTCTGTTTTCCATCTTTTTTCTCTCTCTTCCCACCGTTCTGTTCCCAGTCAGTTCTCCTTTTCTCCCCCCTCCTCACTCTTTTGCTCCCCTCCTCCCGCGCTGGCTGAGTAAGTGCTGCAGCATCAGTGCATGTGTGTATGTGTGAGAGAGCAGCAAAGAGTGTGTGTGAGAGAGAGAGAGAGAGAGAGAGGGAAAGAGAGAGGAGTATGTGTAAGCGGAGTGTGTGAACGCGAAGCACCGGGGATCCTGTGCCTGGAGGAGAGCCGTGTGACTGGAGGGGGGCTCTTCTGCCTGTGGATGTATGTGACAGGACAGCGATTTTTGCAGGCGAGCGTACGTGTGCTTGAACGTGTGCGTGAGAGACAGTGAGAGTGGGCATGACAGTGTGTGTGTGTGTAGGGGAAACAGTGTCGTCGATCAGCGACGGGCTCTTCGCATTATGAAGCCGACGGTGCTCATCACACTTTGAAGACTGACTCATCGAGACCAGGCTGTGGAGGCAGAAGAGACAAAAGAGAGGGAAAGACAGATGGATGAAAAGACAGGAAGGCAGTTTTAGGCTCTTGATGCTTTGGGTCCCTCCAGACCATCCAAGGGTCTAGTCTGTTTGTGGGACGCCAGTAGCTCCACAGTGGCCCCCCCTTGTTCCCCCACAAATCGGAATTGCAGACACATACCCAGACAGGTAGCCAAAATTGCCAGAAAATCCCTGAAAGGAAAATTCAATCCCCAGCTGTCATCAGACTTAAGGGAAGATTCTATTCATTTCTGTTACACAGACTTGGAAAAGAGGATCTTCTGTTTCACCGGGTCTTTTTTGCACTGGTCATCGTTCCATTTTAGGGGGTTTGCAGGATCTTATCCCGGAGATAAGAGGCTGGCAAACAAAACGGGATAGACACAGGCATGGCTCGCCTCAACTGGTGCCTGGCTGCCGTCATCAGCTGGGGCAAGTTTCTCTTTGCCTGCTTCTTTCCTCTGCGGGGGGCCAAACGAAACAAGGTAAGACTTCACAGAGGGGGGGAAGGGGTTGCTGGGAATGGGAGACCTAGAAGGGAGTCATTGGACTTTAAGTACTGTTCCTGCACATGCCACCTTGCATATCTCAATGAAACCCATGCAAGGGACTTTTCTCTGCAATAGTTACCAAAAAAAAAGACATCTGGAATTCTCATCCTGATAGAAAATACACCAGATGTGGTCTTGTATCCAGTCATACCAGCAAACCATTTCAGGCATTCTACCTGCTTTACTAAAACTCCCAAATGACGTAGCTGTAAAAAAGAGCTTGGCAAGTAGTCATGGACTACAGGCTCTAGAAGACTGGTTGATGCCCCTCTAAGTGCTGATTCAAGGTCAGTGTTACATCTCCAAGTGGTCTCCAGGCAGTTGTTCTAGATAGACATGGTGGAGAACCATAGGGGTTGAATTTGTAGGTATGCTAAAAAGCGTACACTTGCAGCAATCACCTGGAACAAATGGTAGTTTCTTCTAATATGTAGGGTCACCTTGCTTTCACAACTGCAGAATTGTAATGCACCATTATTGGGGTTTGCTTGGTACTAAGAAAGACCTCATGATTCTCCCCATTCATCTCTTGCAATTCCTTACATGCTGTATTTGCTAGTTTTTGATAAAAGGCTTGTGGGTCTTTCATTGCTGCGCCATATTCCGATTGTATGGCACATGTGTATGAGCAGGAAAGGCCAAACGGAGTTCATTGAATGGTATCAGCTGGATGCATACTCTCTTTCTTTTTCTGTCTCTCCAAAGCCCATGTTATGAGCAAAACGGAGGACAATCTTTGCTTTCTTGCTTTGCTCTGGCAGATAATTAATCATGTGTAACAATCCGGGTATGTCTCAGTAGAATTATTTCCTCTTACATGTACAGTCACACAAATGTAGACACTCAATATAGTGCCGGAGGTAATCCTTTGCTTGGTGGCAGTGGATGGGATCAGTTTTTCAGATTCATTTTTTTCCTCCGTTTGCCTTTTTTATACGCCACAGGAATCTCTAGAGCAAAGAGAGACCTTTATCCATTGCAGTTGTCCTAAGGCAGAAAAACACTGACCAAATCAGCTTAATGTGCTGCATCCTCAGCAGTTTTTAAAATAATCTGTCCCTGAGTGAGAATATTAGCATAAAGTCAAGACACCTTTTGGGGCATGCTTATACCTTCATATCCTGATTTTTTTATTTTCATATTTTACACTATAGAAGCCTCGAACCTTCATCTTACTTTCAATCAAAAGGTTTGAAACTTAAGTGTTGCAGTGACGTAACTCCCCCTTAACTGAGAGCTATCTGCTGTTGCGTATGACAACCATTTGGGCAGTGGTGGTTTTATAAAGTCGGGTGATGATGGGGGGTTTTGCTCGTGGTGACGCCGTAGCGTGCAGTGCTGCAGCCGCCCATCTTTTCAAGCCCCAACACCCTCCCACCAGTACCAGCAGCAACCCCCCCACCCCATTGCCGCAGCTCCTTATCTCTACACCCGCGCTCAATTCCACCACACTCCCCTTGTCGCACTCTCTTGTATGTGTGTGTAAATATGTGTGGAGCTTGTTACTGCCTTTGCAGACACACATACTCATTATAAATCTCTTCGACCCTGTACAATGAAGCCCAAAGCCATTATGTTCCTTCAGTCACAGCAAGGCTTTTGCTTACCTTGTCCTCAGCAGTGGCCTTTTTTCAGTCTACAGACAGGCCTTGCTTTTGTTTGAATTTTTTTGCACTTTTAGTAACACTGGTACACAATAAATCCAAGTGGTAATTGTTTTTTGTTTTTTTGAGTTTTTTTTTTTTTTTTGACATTTTTTTCAGTTTTTATCTCACCATCTTTTCAACTGTTGTGCAAACATTGTAAAATGGGACAGACTTTTGCCCCTGGAAAAACCCCCTTGTTTAGATATGGATACTGTACCCTTAGCTCAAGTCTGCATTTGCATACTTGTTCCTTGTACTTAGTTTTATAACCCCGATGAAAGAAACGTTTCCTTTTCGTCAAAGTTTAAGTCATTAAAGTCAAATCAGTGCCAGTTTTGGAACTTGCTTTTTTCTCGTTATTAGGATATTAGCACAAACTCATGCAGGATGTATACAATCTTGAAACTGGGAAAGTGCAGTGTTGGGTTTAGGGGAAATGCAGGGGTGGTTTTGTGGTGGTGTGATTGGAAGGAATCTTATTTCTTAAATGTGCAGGTGCATGTAAGGTTGAACAGGAGACCCAGTGGCCCTGAACCTAAACAGCTCTTAAGTCAGAAATAACTTTTTGCAAAGTTGGAAGAAAATCCCCCTTGAGATATCAGGTTTGCAAGCATGAGTTCAAAATCAGGTCCAGTGGTCTTGACCTTTGACATATGACTTCCTAAATCTAATCTTTTCATCCTTGAGTCAGATTAGACATTTGTCTAGAGTTTGAAGAAAATCCCTAAAAGGGTTCTTGAGATATCATCCTCTCAGTAATGGCCCAGATAAACAGTTAAACCAAATACATAATTCTTTCCGTCGTGGAGGCATAAAAATAGTTGTTGTTTTTTAAGATAAAGGGGTTATTTTTTTTGTGAGTTTCATTGGATTTTTTGGTTTTTGCGACTCCAAATAGATGGATATTACCAGTGACTCACAAGCAATAGTGAAATTTTTATATCAACCTTTCCCTTACTCTAGCAACTACACAGATTTTTATTGAAAAAGGAAAAAAAAGTTTTAAAATGTCTATATATATATATATGTATGTATATCAAGCAGATTTTAGAATTTATGCATTTGTTAGTCCTTTGTAGATGAATGTTAGTTTGATATCATTAACAAAACATCCATATCCTGCTGTAAATTTGGATATGTTTTGCTTTTTTTCCATCATATGGTGGATTTTTGTAACATAAGCTAACTGATCATCATCTGTTTAGAAGAGGGTTTTTTACTGAGTAAGCTGTATATATAAACTACAAGGGAGTTCCAATATTTAGTAGGACAAATTATGCATGGCTTTCTTTGCCCCACAACATGAATTTAGGGCATTTCTATCAATGTACGTGACATCCATTCAGTCTGTTGCTGCTCTGTGGCTCCAGCTGCAGCACTCCAGCTGGTCACATGATGCGACTGGGAGGTGAAAGTGGAGAGGTAAGGCTCCGTGTCTTCCCTCTGTGGACTGCTGTGAGGTGTTCAGTTTCCATGGTAACGCGGCTCACACGGTCCCCCACATGATAGGACCGGGTTACAATGAGAGTACAACAGGCTGAGAATGCTGTTGGCATGTGTTTGTTTGAATGTATAGCATTTGTATTTGAAAGAATGAGATGTGGAAACAGGGAGGAAGGTAGGGGGATGATTGCTAAAGGTTTTCTCCAAGTGTGTTACTATGGAGACACTACTGTGATACAATGGGGGTTACGTTCTCATCCATCCCTAATTCCCTCCCATCCATATACATCCTCTCCCCTACACTGTCCTTTCCATTTATGTCCTTTTGATACATTGACTTTCCTCTTGTCCTTTCATCTCTTCATCTCAATTTTTTGTTTTACCCTCTGTTCATTTTCATGTCTTTTATTTGATTTCTTTTTTTCCTGTTGCTCTCACTCTCCCCTCCTAGTGCCTCTTCTTTTTTCATCTTTTCTTCTTATCTTTGTCCTCTCATTCGTCATTGTCTCCATTTTCTGTTAATGTGTCCTCGTCTTTTCAATTCAGTTTCTCTTTTTCCCACAATTCCTTTCCTTGCATGGACTTGAGTACATTTATCATGGTTTTGGTCATATTTGGGATATAGATTGTTTGTGGTCATGTGATCCTGATGATGTGTAATTGCCATGTGGAGGACAGGAAGTGAGGGACAGTTGTTAGGAAGGAGTGGGCATGGAGAAAAATAGTACCTTGAAGCTCTAAATCAGAACATTTGTACATACATTGAGTTCAATACCCATACTTAACAAAAGTTATTTTTTTCCCCACAGTTTAACCAATTTACCTGGTATGGAGGTGATCAGTGTCACAGATTACAGTGTCTAGTATCGTCTAGCTGAATGAGACAAGAGTCTTGAGGAGTGTTGTAATGAGCTAAGAGGCTGTCTTTGCCCCTTTAATAGTTTTCCCCCTCATTTTGTCATAGACATGCTTTAACAGAAATGCTGATAGACTATTAACCACATAAAACTCGTGGGGTAAGAGACCCAGTAATGATGTGCCATTCACAAACAAGCCTGTGCTACGAAACGGCTCTTTGATGTGAACCACTGTAGCTAGCTTCCATTTCAGTGCCAGTTTTCTTTCCTACATGTTTTTTGTCGTTGAATCCACATTTAAAAAGGCAAACTAGTATGAAATGAAGAGCCATTAGGAAGCCAAGAGACCAGGTCTTGTTACTGAGCAGAGCCAAATGATCCGGATCCCTAAAAAGAGACAAGCAAGGCTTGACAGCATCAGCTGTGGAAACATGGACAATCTCAGGTTTACTGTGCCAAACCGTGGCAAACTGTGGCTACTGAACAAAGCCGGACTGTTTTGTGGAAACAGACCACAGAGGAGTGCTGTCTGACTTTGCTCATTCAGAGTACTTCTTTATGCAGAAATAATTCCTCGCTTCCCATCCGCAGATCTCTGCTGTGAGGGACAACATTTGGAGAGAACTTATTGTGCACTAGGGCTGGGCGATTAATCGGCAATTAGATTAAATCGCAATATTGCCTGCAGCAATTTTCAAATCGCAAACAGTGCAATATTTTTTTAACCTGAAATTTTTGTCAAAATACATTTCAAACATTTTTTGCAGCAGAGATTTATGCATTAGATAATCATGCAATCATTCAAGTCCTCATTTGTTGTACTTTCTTTCTTATTGTATATGAGAAGGATGTAAAATAACCACTCCTTCAATACAACAATTCATATCCTATTTGCAATAAAAGTTAAAACCGTAACAATAAGTTGTTGTTTTGTTTTTTGTTGGTTTTTTGTTTGTTTGTTTGTTTTTAATTTTATACATATTTCTCTCAATGCAATTAGATTATTTTTCCAAATCGTTCAGCCCTATTGTGCACACAGAGTTATTTACGTATATCCCTGTATATATTATAAACACTAGTTGTTTGGACAGACTTAGCATTATTAAATGCCTCATAATGCAATGTCATGTTGCAAATATGGTGTATCAACCTCATTTCAAGCAACAGGATTGGAGTTTCAGCAAATACTAACTGTTTCCTCACCTTAGGTTAGTGTCAGTCCAAACTTCTTCAGTACTTTCCAGTGGGACCTGACTTGCTCCACTGTACAAGTTGGAGAACCATCTTCCTATAGCCTCTTCACTACCTTATTTGAATAGGTCAGTAATTTCATGCTGTCTCTTATCCAAGCATACAATAATATTTCAATCTTTCAACTCAGCTTCTCCATAGCGTTAGAAGTAAAACCTTCTCATTGCATCTATTGATTTGGGTTGCAAAATCTGATTTCTCAAACTTGGGGAAAGAGCTTCTCCAAGTTTGATTTTTAAAAATTTGGGATATAATGTTCTCACACCATTATGCAAGACAGGATACTAGTATTGACCAAATCTGCAATACTTAAGTCCCTGTTAAGTCACTCATTCATATTCATGTTCTTCGTACCTATTCTACTATGCTCACTTAGTTTTCCTTCCTCTTGTCTACAGACATTTTGATTTTTCTTTTTTCTTTAATCTGTCCTCTTTCATATCTCTTATTCTTCATTCCCTCTCTCCTGTTTCTTATATTTTCTTTTATTGTACTCCCTGTACTTTGTTTTTCTATTTTCATGTCAGTTTCATATTTTTAATATTCTTATCTTTTGTTTACCCCTCTTCCATGCCTCATCCTCAAACAGCAGGTTTCCTAAACTTGTGTTGCATAAATTCTTTCTGCCTTTTCATTTAATTTCCTCCATTCTGGTAGCCTTTCTTCTTCTCTTGTTGTGTCTTCTGTGCTTTAATCACCTCCTCCTCTTGTCTTGTCTCTTTTATATATTTTTGAAATCTAATATCCTACTGTCTTTCCTTCTTTTCATTTCCCTTTCCCCACTGTTCTTGCCTTTCCAATTCATCTACCTGTCTCCTTTTTCCTCTTTTCTCACCTAGTATTTCCTCTTCTCGTCTTTTTCCTGTGTCTAGTCTTTAACACCACTTGTCTTTCCTCTGCTCTTGACATATATTCTGCTCTTTAATTTATTCTCATGTCTTCTTGTCTCTTTCTTCTCTATTTTCCTTTCTTCCCCTTGATTATAATCATCCCTCATAATATTGTCTCATTCCTTTTTATTCCTTGTCTTTTATTTAAATTAATTCCTCTCATTTGCTCTTTCATTTGAATCACTTTACTTATATTTTTTTCATTTTTCTTGTCTTATCCTCTGACTTTTGTTTACTGGTCTTTGTCTCCTATTTCATCTTATTTTCTTATTTACTCTTTAACCTATTTGCCTCCCTAAATATTGCCATTTTTTTCCCTCTATTTCACAACTCCTACATGTAGGCACAGCTTGAAAAAGTGAAAGTAATGTGTCAGTCAGACTAAAACTGGAATTTTAAAATGCATGTAAACATATCACTTTGACTGAATCCATTCTAAATCAGTTTCCCTGAGTCAAACCAACACATCTAGATAATGTGGGTGTAATGTGAGGAGTAATTGTTCCGTGCAATAACTCACTGGTCAGAACTGCGTCGTCAAATAGATAAGAGACAAAGGTCAACCAGCAGAATAGAGAGTTGTTAGGGATCTGCAAGGAACCTAACACTATTCTGTCCCAAGTTCCCTAAGATACATAGCTGTTGAATTTCTGTGCTGGGTCTGGCTTACAACTTTTTGCATGCCCATCCACCCAGACAGACAGAGACAAAGTTCAGTTTCCAACAAAACAGTGCAGCTGTGGCAAAAGCATTGCGCACAGAAATAATTCCATTTACTCTTGCAAGTATACAACTCAAGGCCGGCCAAGACAGCACAATATCAAAAATCTTGTCCTGTCTTGGCCGACAGACTGGCCACACTAAGTCTGATCCTAACTGCTCATCATATGCCGGCGTCACCGCTGTATCAGCGACTGTATGCAAGTTAACAGGTTCTTTGGGAAGTGGTTCAAAGAGTGTCAGTCACTCTACGACAGAAGCACTCTATGCGACTGTAGCACTATTTTGCTTGTTAAAAAAAAAAGCCAAATAAGAAACAATTATGGATCAGATTATGGATGTATCAAGAGAAGGACAATAGGGACCAGCTCTCCTTCACATAGAACTCAAGGTATGCATATGATTACGTAAATTAAATAAATTAAAATGTACCCATTAGTCCCTAGAAGGGAGAAAAAGTACAGACTTGATGATGATGCCAAGATAAGGAGCAATTGCTCTCTTATTGGTAGGCATCAGAATTCACATGGTTGACGTCAGGTCAGGGCGTCAAACTATACGACGATGGAAGAAATTTCTGTCATGCTAGTCTTGTCGAGTCATGGTCATGGGGCATCTACAAGACTGTTTGTCATTCCCAGCGCGCAGAATCAGGCCCTAGTTTTGACATTGAGCTACGATGGCACAGTCAGGCAAAAGTTTTGCTGAATTTTGTGTCGTCTGAGCTGGTCTTGTATCAGACCAAGATTAGATTCCTTGTCTTCTGAATGCACAACAGTTTCCATACTGAGCTTCAACTCGTTAATTTGAAGGAATAAATACATAACATAGCTGAAGCCATGTTGTTGTTTGCCTTAAGATATCAAGGTAAGCTAGGGTGTTTGCATGTATGGCAAAAGTAAAAAATGTACAAAGCCGTTGAGTTTATCTGTGTTTTCACTTTATGGCATAAAACCAGATTACCGCTTGCTAAGTTGTTAGCAAGATCAACAGGAACCGCGATTACTAATTCAAACCGGTCATATTGTTATCTTCTGTAGCAGAGGTGGACATAATCTGGTCAATACATTAATTCAACTCTCCCATGTATGCACACTGGAGCAAGGGCGGCAGTCCAATTACCTTGCCTTATCAAGCTATGACCATAGTTGGACTTTACTGTGTGCATGTAAACGTTTACGTCCTTGCCCTTTTGTGTCTCCCTTTTCCTTATTTTTCCCACACATCTGTTGTCTTCTCTCCTCTCCTTTGTGTTTTGTGTTTACTTGCCTCCCTATTCATTTAACTAATGTCCCCCGGGGCATTAAATTCACATCAGGCAGTACTGCAGACAGCCAAAAGAGAAGAGGGTGATGGGAAGCCTGTCCAATGAATGGCTTCTTATTCTCTCCTTTCAGATTGCCTCTCCAGTATAGGCATGGAAACATAATTCATTGCGCGTTGTGTGTATCACATGCCCAAAACTCACCTTCCACTCAGAAGTACTGCACCCAAAAAATCACAGGCTCTTGCCCTGAAAGGCTCACTGTATTCTGGGCCGACGTTCAACATGATGGATGCTTTGTTATTCTAGCATTAAAGCTTTAATGTGATGAATCCTCCAGCGACAGAAGAAGGAGGCTGCAGAGTCAATGTGGAATCCTTTTTCCCTCCCTCTTCTTCTCTTTTCGTCTTGAAGTATTTCTGGTACAACCAAAATATTTGAACATCCTCTCTCGGATGTGTTTGAGTTCTTGAATTTTTTTTGCTCAAATACCACTCTCTGTACGTTTTAAAGCTTATAAACATGCATATCAGAGCCCCTGCAACCTTTAAACTGCTACTTCGGACTGGTAACTTCATTAGCTTGGCATTTTATTGAGAGTTTTACCATCCAATAATGGTCTTAATTTCCTTTTCTGTGAGCACAGAAACAAATTCATAAGTGTGTGTGCTCTTGTGCCTTCCCGTCTGCCTCCCTGCCTGCCTGTGTGTTTTCACTGAGCTCTGGCATGTTGCATTGGGAATAGGGGAATATGAACCTGACCTCACTGTGCAAAAATGTTGTACTGAGAAAATACACCACTCCCAATAGCCGACCCAAAATCAATGCTTTTTTAGCAGGTGGCAAAGCATCATATAAATGGATATTTTGGCTGCACCCAAAGAGAACGAAAAAACATTAAATTTATGCACAGTCTGTATGCATGTCTTTCTAAAAGCAGTGTTTTGTGTTAAACATCTGCAGAGAGTGTTTGAGGGTTGGTTGGAGGCCACTAGAGGCTGCTAGCAACCCAGTTTACACCAGTTGGCTGCAGAGAAAAAAGCTCCCATGTCTATAAAACAAAAGCACCAAATCCATTTAAAACACAGCAGAGGAGTTAACATCCCCACAATATTCCCCCCAATATGTCCTAGCTGTGCTCTTTGCTGACATTATGTTAATAGACTACACACAGACAGGGTCACACACACATCCGCACACACAGATTATGTGTCAGGTTAGCCTATGGATTGAGGTAACTGTTACAGTGGAAAGTGATGGAGTGCAGCAGGGATCAATAGAGGGTGTTTTCTCAAAATGAATTGGCTCTTAGCCCTTTATGGATCTGACTGTGGAGTGATGTAATGTGCCTGCACCACTGATATTATGTTGATTCAGTGCTGTTCTTTATATGGATGTACACATGGATGTAGCGATCCCTCACACGTTTTTGCATAAATGCATGTCAATTGTTTTTGTACACGCAAACACAAAGGACATAGGGAAACATAAACACATAAAGAGAATGTATGCAAGAATTGAAGTTGCTGCTCACATCAAAAACTATAAGATAAGAGGACCTCAGTGTCTTTCATTGCAGTGTGACTAGGGTCCAGAGTTAACGCCATTAGTTCCTTGATGTTTCAGGTGCACCCTGAGTTGAGCTCATGTAGCAAGGTAGCAGCTGCGTACTACTCAGCCAGGACAGGATCTCATTGAGGTTTTCCTGGTAAAGTAAAGGTTAAATAATAGAATAAAACTTACCATAGAGTCTTTCTGCTCTTTCAGTGATGGAAAATAAGGGCTTTATTACGCCTTTTAACCTCACCTTATGATATCAAACATTTCACTTTTATGATGTAGTAGTACATGTAGATGTAGTCATTTATTGTCATTGCATTGTAAAAAAACGCAACAAAATTATGTTTGGCAGTCTCCTCTGTAGCAGTAAACACAGTGGTCCAAGCGGTGGTTAGAAATCAGCAGCCTCACGTCATCATCCTGCTGGCGAGGGAGCAGGAATCCAGGAGAAAGATTCTCAGTACGACAGGTTTGTGTGGGGCCACTCTTAGCCTAGCCTGCAGCCCGGCTTGTTTGCCCAGCTCTCGTCTTCTCGCACAATGCTGTCGCTGCCTCCTCCCCACTGGGTGTAGGTGTTGTGCTGCTCCACATCCTCCTCCTGTCAGTCTCCGAGTGCCCTGTTCTCAAGATGTAAACTGCAGTTACTGGCAGTTGTTGCTTTTAAGCTAGCCAGGAGTTGTAGTTGAGACTGAGGTCTTCTTTTCACCTTTTTTAGGTTTTTCTTGAGGGAAATTTCCCATTCTTTCTCTCAAAGGTGTCTTTGACCATCCATCTTCTTTGTTTTCACAGGTTTCTACATATGTTGTCAACTTAATTGTGAAAAAGACTACAAGTCCAAGATATAACTCAAGAGTGCATCTTTCTTTCTGCCAACTGCTCTGGGTGCACGGCAATTATGCTTCTCAATTTAGCCACTTTTATTTCTCTTTCTATGGCAAGTTTCTTTTTTCCAAGGTTAAGCTAATGTCATTACTTTCAGGCCTTGGCCGCAGGATATATTTCCGTTTCGTTTTGAAAAAGTTTTCCGTAAACACAGGATCGTTTCAGTAAATGTCTGCCTAAGCACGGAACCACTGATAACGACTGAAAATGCTGTAGTATATATGCCAAGCCTGTAAGTGGTGCTGTCATGCTGCCACAGAAATGCACCAAAAGGGAAAAGAAGATTACGATAAACTGCCCAAAACTTTCTCCTGGTTGCCCTTCTGGCTGTTCTCTATGGTGGTTCTAAGAACACCTGGTGTATGCTGTTCTCCATGACCATTTGTTGTTCTCAGTGGTGGTAAAGGAGCATCAGATTTTGGTGTAGAAGCCATAATAAGCTTAGTAGTTTCAGCAGCACAAACACAACCCTGTAATCTGCCATTGTTGTTTTGGCTTGATGGGCACATACGGCTTAAGTGGGCTATGCTATATATGATGTAATCATTTCAAGAAAGATGCAGTTGGCTGTCCACACGGAGACAAAACGTTTACAGATTTATTCACTCTGGGACCTGGTTTCAAAAAACACTATTTCCGTGTGGATGTAATGTTGATACGACAAAAAACCTTTGTGTATACTCCTGAATTCGTCTCCGTGTGGACGGGCCTCAGTCTACCAGAAGTTGCTTGTTTTCTCTTAGGATAGAAACCAGGTTTTTATTTGAAGTGAAAGGAAGCTACCTTTACCTTAAGATGGTACTAAATACCAAAAAAAAGCATAATATGCTGGATTGTTCATCTTAGGCTGCACGGCGACACAAGGTCTAATGCTAGTGCCTCACAGCAAGAAGGTTCCTGGTTCGCTTCCTGGTCAGGGCCTTTCTGTGCAGAGTTTGCATGGTCTACTGCATCCGTAGTCCCTTGGCAGGTAACACAAAAAAATACATCAATGCACACAATATACAAACACGGCGTAACAAGATAAAAACTTGACAGATAAAGAGCATAGTATAATGTGCTATTTTGAGAGCAAGGAGTATTTACCACACGTGTTGCTCCAATACCACAGGGTATGAAAATGAAGCTCTTATTAAAATCCTAAATCTAAATACCAAGATCATAAAGGGCATCACTTTGCATTGCTTTGACTCCTAAATCAAGTTATTGATAAGAACACTTCATTATGGACTTAAAAATGTGCTTGTGAGATTTTAAGAAAACTTGTTAATTTACATAGTGCAGTAATGTCAGTATTTTTCGCCTTGGATTGCATGGTATAATACCATGAGATTGTTCGCATACCAGTGCAATATGCAAGACAAATCACAGTCAAGTCCATTGCCATCATTGCCTTAATTGCAACTATTAAAAGCCTTATAGACACAGGAAGAAATTAATTTTTAAATCTGTTCAGTCTGCAGCAGGGAACCCTGAACCTCTAATCGAATGCTAATTGTTCATACTCTCCAGAACAGAAGTATCTTATGGACAGAGCTTTAAGAGGTGTTTGAAAAATCAGCCCTATGATCTCACAGCTTTTAGTCACATGTCAAGGCCATAGAATAAAGTACAAATTCTGAGTGACATTACCAATTTGGTTATTGGAACCTACTCTTCAAATCAGCCTGAATCTGTGTATCATTTGTTCATTTAATATTTGATTGATAATTGAATAACAAATAAATGAAAAAAATGGCTCATTGTTCACTTTTCTGTTTTAAAAACCAAATCAAATAATGAAAATACTGTTCATTTTCTAGTTTTGGTTTCTAAAACATAATCAAATAAACAGGAAATGATGCGTCTTTTTGACTTTTGCGATATACGTTGGGATTGAAGAATGTAATATGAAAAAACGGCTGAAAGCAGACAACTTGATTGCAATATTGATTCGCGTAATCTGGTGCAGGTGTTGTGCTCAGAAAAGCATCCTGAGAACCACATGCCCATCGCTGAGGAGTTCACGCTTCCTGGAATGATACATGGGAATCCAAATGCCAGCATGGAGTTAGGACGCACTCACACCAGGCAATCTGTACTGTTCCTGGGTATGTTTTAGCTTAAAAGTCCAGTACATTTGAGCAGCATGAGTACACCCTTCCGTGCTTGGGCACGGCATGCTTCCCTGGCTCCGGCACAGAAGAACAAGGTGGACCATAACATGGCACGAATGCAAATGAAGGAGCACAAGTGCGGGAACATGACTTAACGTGGTGCCAGTGTTTGTGTTCCGTATATCATTCCAGGAAGCATGAACTCCTCAGCGATGGGCATGTGGTTCTTAGGATGCTTTTCTGCACAGCACAACACCTGTACCAGTTATACAAATTAATATTGAAATCATATTAACTGCTTAAGCCCGTTTTTTCATATTACATCCTCTGATCCCAACATTTATAGCAAAAGTCAAATAGACGCATCATTTCTTGTTAATTTGATTTCGTTTCAGAAATGAAAACAAGAAAATGAAACATTTTTTCATTATTTGTTATTCAATTGTCAATCAAATATTAAATGAACGAATGATACACGGATTAGCCTGCAGCAGTTGCCATATTGAAAATGCTGTCTTAATCTAACCTTCAGGCCTGAACCTTCCTAACAAATAACAACAATAACATGACTCGGCATATCAGCCACGCCCTTATGTATAACTTGCACCCTTGTTAAAACTAAAATGGACAAGTGTCAATAACAATTTCATCCTTTAAACAGTTTTGCCCATAAAGACTTGAACTATTTTGAACAAATTTATGTTTGAACTTGGCCATACACATCTCTAAAAACTGACATTTCAACACAGGGTGTGTATCTTTGCTGTCACATTTTAGTCATTTCTACCCCTCCATCCTTCTCCTCCCGCTTATCTGAGGTCGGGTAACAGTGACAGCAGGCAAAGTCAACCCAGACAGCAACATTTCCTTGCATCTCCTGAGGAATTCCAAGGCATTCCCAGGCCAAATGGGATATATAACCATTCCAGTAAGTTCTGGGTCTGACACAGGGTCTTCTCCTTGTCCACTCTAGTACCAGGTCTCTCTGGTAGTGGTATCAGATGAACATGGTTCTGGTTCTGGCTCCATTTTAGAGTCTCAGAACCTTGGTACTTTCAGGGTAGCGATCCCATGTTCACACCAGTTTAAGGGGAACCAAAATAGGAAGACATAGTTCGTAGTTTAAATTGAGTTTTAGCTGACGACAAGCAAAAAAATTGGGTTGTAATTGTACTTCTCTTTTACAAGTATGAGAAGAAGTGTCAAATTATGTCACATCTACAGCTTTAATTGCACTAAAAGTCATTCACATGTTGCCAGGTGGTTGTTATTGAGCCCATATGTGCACATGGTCCTCTTTGATTTCATGCATGACGTGCATGTGCATCCAAACATGCAATGTCTGGATCCCGGGGTGATGAGCTTAGCTATTCTTGCAAATTATCCCACTGACTTCTGTTCCGTTTGTCCACTCATCTGCGTCACAGCTGCTGGCAGATATTTTTGACGGAGCAGATTTGGAAACGGGAAAAGGGGTTGCCGATGAAAAATTGAAGTGACATTAGCACAGACATGAGCGAGCATGCTTGCAGTGGAGAGGTGGAGGAGAAAAAAGAAAGGTGAGGTATGCAACGCAAGGAAGGCAAGGGGGTGGAGGGTGGTCAATGAATAGAGCATGTGTATGTGGAAAAGAGGGGAAAAGGGAAAGGAGGGGCTAACAAGGATCATTTGAGGAAAGGGGGGTTTTGGAAGAGAATGAAGGCCAAATCTCACCACCCCCCATTTTCCTGCGTGGAATAAAGTTACCACACTTTCAGAAGGAAGAGGGAGAGGAGGGCAGATGTGAGTGGGCAAACAAGAAAAAGAGAGAGAGCAGGACCAGGACAGGGAAGGGAGGGAGTTAGATGCAAGAGACTGACTGAGGCCATCAGAAAGAGAGAGAGAGAACGTGAGCGGCATTCCCTTCCCCACCCTCTGTGCACCTCGCACGTCTGCCATGGATCCGTGTCACCCAAGCCCGGGTAGAACCTCTGGGAATATTTTGGAATATCGTGGATTTCTGCCTTGATTCTGAAGAGCCTTAGAGTGGCACCTTTTCATTTTTTCAGGATGCCCTCCGTGTCTCTGTCTCTCCCCTCAGCTCTGGCAGGGAGAGCCAGGACTTGGGTTTGCCTGTCCTGCATGTTCTGGGTAAGGAAAATTCAAAAATAAGGATGCAGGGACTGAATAAAAAAGGTCAACATCATTATGGAGAAGGATCTTGATTTGACAGCAGATTCAACTTCTCATATCAGGAGATGAATGAGATGTATTTGGAGGTTTACCCAAACCTACATTTGTCACATTTATGTCCTACCAAATGGCCTTTCTGTGCTTGCAGATGTTCTACATGACCTTGCATGGTGTTGTCAAGTGGGCGGTTATACTTATGTGTGAAGTGTAAAGGGGTGAATAGTTCATGGTCAAAGGTTCCTTTTGGAATAAGAACACAGAGGCACCATAGTTGCTTTGGACTTATGCATGTTCCTCATGACGAGTTGGAAAAATATGTTAGAAGGAAGCTTGGTTGAAAACACACAAAGCTTTTACAGCTGTGTTGCCATTTTTAACAAAACTTAGAGACAAGACAGTAACGTCCCTCACTGCTTGGGCACTAAAGGTCAAGTTCACATGATTTCTTTGGGCAGTTTCACAATAGTCCATGTCGTGATGTGGGCAGTTCTAATCTACTTGACTTCTCTGTGGCGACTTGCATCGGCGTGTTCTTGCGTTGAGTCCACGCGGCCTCAGCACTCGAGCTATTTCTGGTTTCTCCTGTATAATTTAATCTGCTGCTGCTCGCTTCTCCTCCTATCTGGGACTGAGTGAGTGTGTCAGGAACCTGGGGGCTTTGAACCTAGCCTCTTGGTTTTAAAAGTTAAAGAAAAAGTCAAGATACAAGAAGAAATGCTTGGACATGCGTGAGATTGTTTTTGGATGAAAATGGATATGAGGAGTTTGCATAAATTCATGTTTAAAGCTTGGCATCTCTTTCAGAAGATTCTTTCTTACATGTGGAATTCAAAATCTGCATTGTAAGTGGCTCCACAGCCAGTGAAAAACTATGTTAACATATTGCAGCGCCCCACATTACCTGTCTTTAAATGCTCCTAGCTGCAGTGCTACACCATTATATTGAAGACGTAGGTGGATTTATTGCTTTTTTTGGTTGTATAATGTATACACAGTGTGTAATGATCTCACCCAAGTGTTAAATGAGGCATCTGCCCTACTTTTCTGTAGCTCGCAGTGGAGGAGAGAGCCATTTAGATGCGAGGGGGAAAGAGGCAGGGATGGAGGAGAAGCACCCACACGGTTCATATGCATAGTAAGACACTGAGTCGTACAGATGACTTCGAATGTAACGTTAGCATCCTTTAAATCGATGCCAAAAAGTCAAGTGGAGGAAAAGCGGATGTGGTGTGACATCGGCAAAAGAGGGAGGAAAAGGAGTCAAGTCTGAGTGACGTGCGAGAAGCGGGTTCTAAGAAAGCTCCTCAAATACACACTATTAATAATTTAGCACCCCACACACACGGGGAGAGAATATTAGATTTGACATGAAGACAGAAACAGCCACAAATGCAGGCCAGGTCCTACAGCACTAGGGGAATACTTCTATGTGATCGATACTTTTACCAGTATGCTACAGAGCTTCCCATTGGTTTTAAAGATATAAAATTGGGGCATTGTGTAAAAATTTGGAATAAAAACAGAATGCAATGATTTGTAAATCTATCTATCTATCTATCTATCTATCTATCTATCTATCTATTTCGATTCAAATGGCTATATTGGCATGGAAATCACTGGTTTCATTGCCAAAGCAATGTGCCACTGATAATAATAGCAAAAAGAATAATAACTTTGGATTCTGGTACAAAAAATAGAAACTCATTTGGTGGTGAAAAGTGGAATGAATGTCTCTAATGTTGTACAAAGGTACAGGTGGTTGGAAAGTGCAGCTCTGTTTCCACCTCCAGTTGGCTGCAGCGGGTGCACAGTCTTTCCCCTTTTTGGGGACGTAGCTTTGTCTATGGCGTCCTCTCTCTGAGGCTGTACGTGGTCAAACATTTCCTTAGCCATGGATCAGTCACAATGCTAAAGTATTCTGCAACTTCATATTCCCTTTTAAGGGACAAACATCATTCTAGTTTTTTTTTTTTTTTTTTTTTTGGTCGATTCTTGCCAGTGAATTGAATAGTTTTCTTTTTGTTGTTGAATAATTTGGTTTAAGCTGGTTGGTTTTGTGTTTGAGGACTGTGCAGGTGAACAGCAGTCTCTCTGAAGGTCAGGGTCAGGTATCTATCTATCTATCTATCTATCTATCTATCTATCTATCTATCTATCATCTGTAAACTTCTGGGAAGAGAGGGGAAGGCAGTTCAGTATGTGAAGCCAAGCTGTTGTGATGGATGTGGAATGTAGCATTGTCTTGCTGAAATATTTAAAGCCTTTCTTGACATAGCTGTCTGGGTGGGAGTATATTTTGCTTTAAAATCTCTTTTTACTTTTCACCATGTGGGCTTTTGAACTGTGCACTTCTGTGGTTTTCAAAAAGAATTTCAAATTTTGATCATCTGACCACAGAACAGTTTTCCACTTTGCATTAGTCCATTTTAAATAAGTTTTAGCTGAGAGAAGACACCAGGGTCTCTGGTTTTTACATATAGTATGGCTTTGAATACTCTTTTAGAGTATAGAAAATAGTTATAACCTCTGTATACAGAAAGATCCCAAGTGTTTCTCGACTATCTAGACAGTGTGTAGGACTTGAAAGAAGGTTGAAAGACTTGGAAGCAGACACTTCTGGATGCAGATGCCTTGATTAATTCTGGTTGTTTCTGGTAAATAGCTGCTGCTTAAATTCTTGTGTTTTTTTGCATATGGACCACATATCTTGTATTATGTTCTATGACTGTTTATATGTATGTCTGAAACTCTGTTCACTGCTGCTGTCTTGGCCAGGACACTCTTGAAAAAGAGATTTTTAATCTCAATGAGGTTTTCTCCTGGTTAAATAAAGGTTAAATATATAAACTTTGACTGCATTTTTGATAACAAAAAACCAAAGCATTCCCAGAATTGGGAGTCTATGACTTCTGCTTTTATTTTCAAACTCTTTCAGTAAAATAGCAATCCATGTACAAATAACTAATCATGAATGGTTGGCAGAATATTTTCTGTTGTTCTGACTTCTTTGAGCTTCTTCATACTTTCTTGAAATCCACTCCTTTGTGCTCTAGTCTAGTCCACAGCAGCTGAAACACTGTAAGTTAAGATGTACGGTAGATCCATCATGTCTTCAGTTGTCTAACAGAGTCTCTTATTGACTGAGCAGAATCCCCAGAGAGCTCTGAAAATCAATCAGGCTTTGATTGGACCGTTACTGCCCAGCACGCCTCCTCATGTGTCACCTCTGTTTGACTGTATATGTACGTGTATTGCCTGGTGTGTGTTGGGAATTTTATTTCCCCCTTGCTAAGAAGAGTGTATCTGCTAGCCATGCCTGGTGATTAGCTTGCGTTGAGTGAGGAGATTCTTGGATAATGAATCTGTCCCTGGGTCTCTACATGTGGACAAGGCGGCTCAATCAGCTGGGACTAAATCTTCAGGTCTAGGCATTTAGTATAAAGTCTTTAGAACAGTTTCATCTAAAAAATGTAAACAATTAGTAGTTTTTTAATCAAGAAGAATTGCTTAGTTTGTAAGTAAAAACTGTGTTCTTTAGAAGCAATGAGACAAATTTCCATTACAGAAAACTGTAACCTTTTATCAAACCTAATGATAATCCTTTCATTTGATGACAATTCCCTATTACTTGGCTATTTTTACAGCACTGGACATGATGAGGGTCAAGCACTCTCATGCGACTTAATCAGTATCTGTTGTTTTTAAGGTCTTGAGCCTTTACTGTAAGTGCAGTCAAAAGGGTATTGCTTTATTAAATGCTTTTATAGACTCTTTTGGTGGTGTTTGATTAAAATATAAGGGGAAATTCAGCTTTTTATCCAGCCTGTTATAATTATAGTGGTAATATTTGCAGTTTTGATGATATTATCCACCTCCAAATGGCATAAAAGTGCACTAAGACCTATTTTTTTGCCTCCTAAGGGACCTCATGTGCTGCTCAGCTGCCACACAAGCAGCCAGAGACCCCACCAGCCCCCATCGGAGCTTCCCCCATGCTCTCATTTCTCGAACCGTTGCATTTGTGCATGCATGGCGTGTGGTTCTGGATATCTTTGAGAGTCAGGACCGTCCTTGGAGAGAGTGTAGCTGTCACTCTGGCTAAACAATGCTCCGTGTATCTGTGACCAGGTGATTTATATGCGATGTGACCAGACGCCTCCCTGCAGGGCCTCAGGCCACCAGCAGCAGCAAGTGCAGCCATTCTACCAAGCTTTAGCTTTCTTCCCCTGGGCACTGAATGCACTAACTGCACCAGCATCTCATACAGGAGTCTGGATCCTTGCCCTCAAAGCTCAGTGGGGGAAAATTCAAACTACTGACAGTCATTGGAAATTGGAATGTAGAAGTATCTGAAATACTCAAAATATATATTTAAAAAACCTGCAATTTAGCTAATTCTTTAAATCAGTTAATTAAATTATGAGAAAGGTTGGTCAGTGACCCACTAGGTTTGCAAGATAAATGCAAAGGAAACAACCAAAAAGGATAATATAATAGAAAAGAAGAAAATGCATTTCTGATT
Organism: Cheilinus undulatus; assembly: GCF_018320785.1. NCBI lineage: Eukaryota > Metazoa > Chordata > Actinopteri > Labriformes > Labridae > Cheilinus > Cheilinus undulatus. Next base: position 14,876,082 of record NC_054888.1, on the reverse strand, counting down.
GGCAGATTTGGGGATATTTTAACAGACTTTTCTTAAATGGCTGATTTTTCTCTTGGAATAAAGGTTTAGAAACAGAAAGACTTAATCTATTCAGGCCTTCAGAAATCTTTTTGCCAGGAATAGCAAGGGTCAGTTGGATTGTCCTTCTGCCTGCCCATTCATACATCTGTATGTTTGTCTGAGACATCTTTTTTTTAATTTATTTGGGCTTTTTGTGCCCTTTATTGATAGAGGAGGACAGTGGATAGAATCGAAACTGGGGGAGAGACATGCAGGAAAGGGCCACACGCCAGATTTGAACCTGGTCCACCCGTATACATGGGGTGCGCCCCTGTCTGAGCCATTCTTATCAGCGATATCTTAAGAAAGCTTTGAAGGATTTGCTTGAAACTTTGCACAAATTTCCACTCTGACCCGAGGATACATTGATTATATTTTGGAGGTCAAAGGTTAATAAGTGATGTCATTAGACAACATATTCATTCCTTGCTTGGAAACTCAGATGTTTTTGAACTCTTTGTGGTTTGTCCTTCAAGCTTTATACAAGTGTACACTCTGACTCAAGGATATGCTGATTTGGTGGGTAAAGGGTCAGTGCCACTGTCAACTCAAATTTTGGGAGCACAAAGAATGCATTTAATGGTTTTTGCCAAATTTGGCACAAACCTACTAACCTGAATGACCAGATAGACTGCATCACATATGCAAAATAAGGTAGGTGGCACTGCAGCTCCAGTAAGTAATGTAAGCTAGGCAGGCAGGTTCTACAAGGTTAAAAAACAGCAGAGCTTGTTGATGGATAAAACTTATTCCAAGACCAGTCAGGACTTGGGAGGAGTGCAAAAACTGCTTCTCTGTAAAGAAACACTTTCATTTCTAATAAACTGCCATTATACTATAGCAACATCCAAGCTAATCACTACACCAATGGCAGCTATTGCTACCAGCTTCCAGTGTAAATAAATAAACACTGTCTGTAGCTACCGCCTTGTTCTCCTCAAATAATGTGATTGGTCTGGCACAGTTGTTACTTTTTGAGGCTTTGCAAGATGGTTCTGCCTGAAGACAGCCATGGAATCTCACCAGTTCATCTGCTTTGTGAGGGTACAAATCTACGCATGGATGAGAGTGAACTGATTAGATTTGGGATGTCAGAGGTCATGCATCTGTTTGGCCCCTCGCCAAAGATCTGGGGGGAGGATCCTGTGTACTCTAACAGTGTCAAAATTAGATGTGCTTATATTAGGACAAACCTTGAAGATAAGAGAAAAAACAAAGTGAACCCATTCATTTTTGTGCAAAGAAGTCCAATTTTTGAGGAAAATAACATTTTTAGATTAAAAAGTTATATATTTACAAGAAAAACTCAGAATTTCAGCGCTTAAAAAGTTAGAAATTTACAAGAAAACAAATGTGACATTTCCCAAGCCCTTTATTTAGACATTAGAAACTCAAAAATTTCAGGTTTTTAAAATTGTGGATTAACAACAGTGTAAAATAAAAACTTTACAAGATACCAAACTGAAAACAATTTTTGGGTTTTTGACACAAGTTTTAGTCCACGTATATTACGACTTTTAAAGTGAAAAAATGAATTTTTTTTCTTGTAAATTTATGACTTTGTAAAATATAGAAGTTTAAGTTTTGTTTTGAAAAAAGATCCCTCATAATCTTTTCTATTGTGGCCCTAAAACCCTACTTTAATAATGGATAGTTTATACATAGATCTTTTGTCAAAAACAAGTGTATGCACTTTAGACCTGTTATTAAAACTGATATGTACATTTTCCTAGTGGATCCTGGGGGGTGATGATTTCCTTTTTTTTAGACATGATTTGGGGTGGCCCCAAGGTTGGGAACCACTGATCAACACTGTTATATAAATTAGATCTCTACAGAACACGCTACTAGAAAAATCATCCCAGCTTTTCATCTTGACCCACCATTGTGTTGCTTTTCAGAAATTACATACCTTGCCAAGGAATTTAACCATCAAGAGGTAGTTCTAGTTAGATCACACAATCACAAACGATACCCAATTCTCAAAGCTCAGAATCCAAGAAGTTCTGGAACCGTCAGACAAGTTGAACCTTTAAATATGTCTAGTTTTGGGTAGAGATGCGCCAGGTTTCGTTTATCAAATTAGCTGGCGCAAGATTTACGAGTCCGTTAAACTAATTAGTAATTACCTACAATTTTTTTATAAACACAGGCTTAAATTTCTGGTCTGTGATACTCTTTTAAACTGTAATGAACTTCCCACTGGTAGAGGCCACTGTAGCTTCAGGTAATAGCGGCTGCCTTCCTGTTTCAGTTTCCCCCTGGCACTTAACCCAATGTAAATATGAGAAGCTTAGCACTTAGCATTTAGTAGGAACAGTGGGTTATGACAATTTTAAAGTAGTAATTTGAAATAAAGTGGTACGTAGGCTGTTGAGGGTTGAACTCATGACTGCTAAACCAAAGTGAAAAGAGGCCACATATCGAAAAACGAAATTAATCTGCAAAGAGGAACGAAGGCTGGCAGAGCTAGCTGCTAATGTTAGCCTTGCTGTGCAGAGTATATCAGGCTCACATCAAACCTGCTGACATAATAACTCTGTGAGCGATTTCACTGCTTACTTAGTATTATCTCCTCTTTAGACTAGTTGGTAAAATGCAATTTAAACAATTCTTTTGCCAAATTTGGAAATAGGCGCCTTGAAACATCCCTATTTTTGAGTAAAAAAATGCAAGTACAAGTGTAATATCTCCAGGCAGTGAGTCCCACTATTAAGTGGCATCAAAGAAGGCATTTATTGCTTGACATGACAGTCAGTAACTGCAGGATGCTTCAAGCTGTAGGAACAAAATGATGCTCACACCTGCACAGATAAAGCTGTGGCACTGTCAACACCAGGGAGCCAAAATATGCTTACACCCTACTTTTTAAAGCCACTTTTTTGTTGTTTTCTTCCTCTATTCCTGAATATTTCCCTGAGATGGACTCATAGAGGAGAGCTCATTAGCAAACATGGCATTCTGAGTTCATTAGCAGCTTGCTAATGATCATAAGCGGCCTAGACTTCATGATCACAGCTCATTGATCTTTGTGTCTCTTTCTGCACCTGGTATTGATCATGTCACATGCTTAGGCAAACAGTGTTACAGCTGCACTCTCATGTGCACACACAAATATATCGAGGTATATTTGATGCATGCATATAACATTGCATGCTCACACAAGCAGGGAGGTCGTCGAAGATACGTGCACACACACACAGTGTTTCTCGGCTTCTAGGAGAGAACTACTACAATCTGGCAACCGGCCCACAGCGTCAGTCCACTGGGAGTGGCTGTATTCAGAGCCATAAATATAACATGCTGAACTCATATCTATGGTCTTGTACACTTATCCATACTCCCATGATATATAGATGTAGACAGTGGAAGAAACATGTGGTATTGATGCTTTAAAATGGCGAGATTTCTGATTGTGCTCCTTTTTCTTTGCTTTTCCATGTTTGAGATCCAAATGGGTGAACAAAAATGGTAATTTCAAAGAAAATTTTATTCAATTTAACTGAATTTTGGCCACCCAGAGAAAGCCAAAACAATCTTTTATTACAACATGTACACAGGTAAAGAAATTCCAATTACCCAGAAGACAAGAAACATAAAATTGACACTCATTGGGAGGCTTGCATATGTTCCAACAGCAATTTATATACTTGAAGGCAATATTTACTTCTTTGTTTTAGACCCCATAAGTTCCTGAGAGAGTAATCTGTTGTTTTACCAGCTAAAACCCCAACTGTCATTACCAGTTAGCTTGCTTATGTTTCATGCAAAGTTTTGCATTTGTAAAACTGAACAATACAAGCAAACAAGATCAGACAGACAATAAAACTGTGCTGATTCCAGACCTTGCCAGGTCATCATCCAATCACTTGACCAACATCCAACAAGATCTCCAGTCTCTCCTCCTGCGCTGCCATTGCCAGCTCTGCCTTCTTGCATCCCTACGTTCAACCCCACCACCACTATAGCCTAGCATCCTTCTCTTGGCTCCTTATGGAAAGGTTCCTTATCACTCCACAAATTCTGCTTGTGAAATAAATCTGCAGGAAGTTGAAGCCTAGATGCCACACACAAACTTAAGTCTGCTTCTGCAAGATTTTGAACCATCACCGAAATGAGTTGTCGGACTGATTAGTTTCTTGCCAGCTTAACACTGGAGCAGGCTCACATGTTTCAGATGTAATCAACCATTGTCTTACAATGGTTACATATGGCTTTTTGAAGTCATGAGAACCACTTGATTTGTCTCAAGGGAAACTAAGAATTTATACTTTTTTTTTATCCCTGAAGGTTAACAAGGTGGTCAAGACTGGAATCATACACATAGTCATTTGTCATTGATGACAAATAATCTGTCTGGATTATGGTGTGTATGCATTTATGTAGTTGGTTGTTTGTTCTAGGACAATGTTCTCATCATATAATCCATTAAATATTTAGGGATCCAGTATTAATTTTGACAGCTATTTCAATTTCAGTCTCAGTCTTATGCTGTGTTCCATTTACCTCAGAGATCAGAAATCAGAACTGGGAATGACATCACACCTGGGTTGACGGCGGAAAACCAAGATGGATGCCTCCAAGGTTGCTGTTGTTGCTATTGTTGTAACGTTTAGCCATTGTTAGCTGTTGTTAGCTATACCAGTTGAAAACAACGCATAACACAGTATTTTACACATGCAAACACCACAGTACCATGTCCACTGATAGACATTGGACAGTACTGCATATACCACTTATCTAATTTCACAAAAACAAAACAGAAGCGCTAATAAATAATACATTATGAAAGTTTTCATTTATTGTTGATGCAAGACGCTGCCATCTTGGATTATGACATTGTAGTCAAGTCGGGGTTGGTGAGGGTTGTCTGACTTTCCGAGTCAGAAATCTGACATCAGGGAGCATTCAAGATGAAAATTCCAACTGGGAACTCGGAAATTCTGACTTCCCAGTACAACTGGAATGCAGCATTAGTCTTTAGACTAAATTCCCTTGAGTTTTAGTCATATTTTAGTAATGTATTACCCTTAATAACCCTGAAAAGCAGATGGATTCGTCCTTTTCCGTGTTTCTCACTGGCAAATCTATCTTGCAAAGCTCCCATCTGAACAGATTGGGCCCGGTAAGAAAGTTACAGGACCAATCAGGAGTAAGAGGCAGTACTCCCGGGCCCAGCTGAGTCGTGACGTAAGCAAGCAGAGACAAGAGACCGGTGCAATTATGGCAGAAGACATGAGCGTGGATGCTGCTAAAGCACCAGTTTTATGAGAACTTGACATCATTTCTTTTAAAAAGAAAAACGAATGACAGCATTGAGTTCTTTTTTTGCAGAAACAATATTTTTGCCCTTCTCCTGACTGGATTTGGCAAGAGTCTAACCGTCACATGTTTTGTTGCCCTGATTAAAGATGTGACAGAGCATTCATCCAATCACCCACCAAATTTTTTCAAAGGCTCTGCCCTTTCCCAAACACCCTCTACGAGAGGTTTTCGCAATAGATGTGTGAAACACATCTATCTGGCATGTCAGGTTAACCCTTTATAGTTTTAGTCCGTTTTCAACAAAAACTCAATAACATTTTAGTCTAGTTTTAGACCATAAAACGTTACATTTTAGTCTTTACTTTTAGTCTAAGCATTTATTCTTTTGCCTAAATCTGGTACCAAATCATAATTGTTTGTTTGATACACCCTGCCTAACCTGGGTCCCTGCTTTCCATGGTTAAGAGGCAGAATAGCTACAGATGCATTGTATTTTGTTAGTCTTACCCACAGTGGAGAAATATCATGGATTTTGAATGTCTGACAAAAACTAAGTTACATTTTTGTCTAGTTTTAGTCATCAAAGATCTATTTTTGGCCAGTCTCTAGTCTATTCTTTCTCATGTAAAAAGGCTGTCAACACACATTTTTACAAACCTTGTAAATTTTGTTTACAAACTCATTTTTTCTGATGCAAAGAAAGGCAGAGTCAAGTATAGCTGTGAGAGGACTACACACAGTCTGGTCGTTGCTTTAAGCTTGGGGCTTACTTCAATATGACAAGTCTCATTTTGGGCCTCCTTGAGTGTGTGGCATCCTAGGCAACCACCTACACAGTCATGTGCAGAGTATTTTGCCAATATCTAAGGCTGGCATATGATTTATACTGCTAATATGCGGGACAGATATATCGGCAGAAATTTGCCCACAATAATGAGACTTAACTTCTGTTAGCTATTGTCTGCAAACACTGATATCATGCTGATGACATTGTGCATCCCCAAATGTATTGTAAAAAGTCTGCGTGACATAAGTATTTGGTTTCCACCAGAACAAACTCAACCTCAAGATCTGTGCACCTTATGTGGTGTGGTGACTATCTAGGGACTGTGAAACTCTGCTTTTAAATTATACATTAACAGCCTACTCAACATACTTTGCTATGATTATGGGTACTATGGGCCAATCACCGATGTACTCATAATCACAGTGAAGACGGCCCCTCAGGGGTTATAACGGAAATAATGACTATCCTGATTAGAGGATTTACTCTCCCTTCTGTTCTTTTCCCATGTACTGTAAAGTGTTAATACATACATGGAAATGATACAACACATCTATCAACATGGCTTCATGGAATTTCTGTCAAGTATCTTCGAAATGAAGAATTTAGGAAGCACTGATTTTGTGCCATTTAAACCTAGTGAAAGAAACATGATCTGGAAGCACGAACTTCACCTAAATCGTCTTGTAGACTGATCTTAGCCTCGCTGCTAATTTGAGCCTTTTGATATGCCATCTGTGCATTGAGATCACAGATTTGGAGAGAGCTCAAGAGTGGAAGCTGCCAGTGAGAGCAGGATTTACAGTGAGGTGACGCAGAGTCTTGAAATGGGAAAAAATGTGGACCAAAATAATCCAAAGAGTACTGGCATTATGTTGGTAATGGGTCAATTAAACTCACTTGTATCCCGTTGCTTTAAAGATGTCACAGAGATATCTTCACATTAGTCTGCCTTGCGTTATTCACAGCATGGGATAGCCCAGATAACAAAAGAAAAATGTTGGGTTTTCTTTCCTTAATGTACCTTCTACTGCTTAGGTTTCTTCAACTCTATTCAAAATCTGTCCCACTAGAGTTGCTCAAACCACATCTTTGTGTGTGTCCTGTGAAAACACAACATAAAAGGCTTTTACAGATCCTACAAGGAGTGTTTCAACAATGAGGACATTGGGGACTGCCAAAAGATTATGCTGGATGAGCAGATTTGAACTGGCCCTTTGGAAAATCATAAATGATAGTAGCAATTCAAACTTGAGGAGACCAGCTGATGAAAGAGTAATCGTCACCTTGCTCCTGTGCTAACAATGGTTACTCGAGCAACTTATAGTCATGATGGAGGGACATTGCAATATGTGAGAATGTTGTATTTGTTGCAAAATGAGTAAGCTTGTCATGGACAGTATAAATCATAATTTCGATTAGGTCTGTTAGCATTTTTTGTTGCATGTTATTTTGTCATGCAAGTCAAACCAGAGTTAACCTTCTGAGGACAGCGTTGTCATACGTGGCAAGAAGACGCTATCCATGCCTTCCATAGCTCAACAAGCCTGTGTTTTATTGTTTGTTTTATTGTTTTTAATTTTTACTGTACAGCACTTTGGCCAGCATTTTGTTGTTTTAAAATGTGCTTTAGAAATGAATTTGGATTTGATTGGATTGGATTTGCATCCAAGAATGCACTTGCGACTGGGCTGTGACAACCAATGGCAGGCTGTTCCGTCATCACGTCAAGACTTTTTGGTAAAAATGTGAACATTTTGAAGCCTTTTTTGCCACAGAATGATTTTTTTTTATCCCAAAGAGATGGGAGAATAAGTTTGTGCTTGCATTAGTCATTAATGTGTCCTGTATTTAATACATACAAATCTTTGAGTTTTTATTTCAAGTTGTTTTGTGTAGTTGTTTTTGTTCTTTATAACTTGTTTAAATTTAATGGACATTAGTGCAACACATATCCTTAGAGCCCAGGTTGTCCTGAAGAAAAGGTTGTTTAAGACAAAAAGTCCAGATGAGACACAATGGTTAAGCAGTGGCTTAGGGCTCATGGGGTTAATACTTTTAAAGAAGTTGGAAGATTACCTGTTTTACAAACTGCTCTCTTAAACAGGACTCATTTTCACACATACAAATATTACAAATATCGACCTGATTCTCATTTTCCTTTTTTAGTATTTCTCGTTCTCCCTTGCTCTCTGTCGCACAAAGGCACCCATTGTTCCCGACAGAATTTCAATTTGGTGGAAATTGAAAGCAGGTGTGGCTCTGCTTTTTCATCTCAAGGGGGACTGCAAGACTTCTCTCTCCCTCTCCCTCTGGTCTGTTGGTTTCTGTGGGGCCTGTTCCTCATGCTTGACTTCACTGAGTCATGTCATCCAGCATTTGGGCTGGTTTTGATGCTCTTTGTCTTTTTTTCTTGTCTGGATGACTCATTCACTCCCCCTCTGTTCACCTCCTCTATCAGACAGGTAGTCAGTCTTCCGGACAAACATTTACCTCTTTTTCATGTGGTATCCTCACCAGCCTGTCAAAGGAAGTAAGCTTGCTTTCTGGAACCTCCAGGACTCCTTTGCTGTCAATTTCATCTCAACAATCTTCAGAAGACATAAAAAGCTCTTATTTTCCTTGGATCACCATACTTTTGTGTCCAGTTGAGCAACATGTTATCTTCCTGTTACAAGAAAATGCCAAATTCTCATCATAATTACTTCTTTTAAGAGCTTTTACTTTTCTTCTTTGAGATAAGTTTTGTACAGTCCCTGTGTCAAACAACATCATTGCACAAAATGATGCTGACATCTTTATTCCAACATGCCCCTCTTTGTGTTTTCAAACCATTCATCCAATTCAAGCATAAAGACTTGCCTCTCACTGAGCTATAAATGGAACCACATGTGGAGTTGCACATCAGAGGAGGCTTGTTCACCATGCACATATGAATGAAGCTGGACTCGGGGAAGTTTCTGTTGATGTGTGGTTTTGAGTGTTTTGGCCTTTGTCCCAGATGTGGCAGCTCTAAATGCACCTGGCATAAACAGGAAAGCCAGACTACAAATATTTATCCTTTTTTTGTGACTCTCTTAGCTCTCTTACCCTTGTTAAATGAAATATTTGTACGCATGTGGCTTTTAAGGACTTGAGTTTATGGTTTGAGACATTTTGGAGGGCAATGTGATGAGCATGAAACATGCTTAGTTATGGTGATCAGAACTGATTTGTTCCACATCTGTCAAGCATACAACCAATTCGTCTGCATACGCAGTGAAGTCGAGCTTTGGTTTAGGCCCTTTAACTGCACAGCTGTCCTGTCCAAGTCTACAAGCACACGGGGGAAATCAATTTATTGACCAAAGAATGTCCAACTCTTCTTTGCCAGGTAGTGGCATACTCTTTTCATTTACCATATTTTCCGGACTATAAGTCGCTCCGGAGTATAAGTCGCATCAGACAAAAAATGCATCATGAAGAGGAAAACAACACGTATAAGTCGCACTAGACTATAAGTCGCATTTATTTAGAAACGGACACACCGTTGTCCGTACTCTGATAGAGAGGCGGCTGCATAGCATGAAGCGGTAACACCAAGAAGGCCCACCTGCAAAGTCATTTATATTCATCTCCTTGGCAACTACCAGGGCGTGGAGACGTAACTGCACCGTTGACAAGCCTCTCCCGGAAGCACGTTGTTCAAGCACCCATCTGTGGACTTGTTCCTCCAGCTCTGGCCATCTTGCTTTCAGCCCGCGATTAGCTTTCTTTGTTTTCTTCACTGCAGTAAGATTAACCTCTGCTTTTTGCCAGTCCCTCACAAGTTTCTCACTCACTCCAAACTTTCTTTTTGCTGCTCGATTCCCGTTTTTGTTAATTTTTTTCAGTGGTACAGGAGCAGCATATAGTTGTCACAAGCCCAGAGCGCCCTCTCTCAGCTGTAGACAGTAATGTTTACTCCTTCTTCATGTCAGTCAGCATGAATTAACATTCAAAAACATGTTAAATTATATATATTTTGATATATAAGTCTCACCTGACTATAAGTCGCAGGACCAGCCAAACTATGAAAAAAAGTGCGAATTATAGTGCGGAAAATACGGTAGTTGCTAGTTGGACCAAGTTCCCTTTGAGCTAAGAAGTTACCAAGCCCTTTAGTCCAGTGATACTCAACCTTGTCCTCCTTGGGAGCAACAATGCAAAACATTTCGACCTTCCTGAAAACAATTGGCATTATAGAATTCAGGGATGAGATGAATTTGAAAAGAACTGGCAAAAACTGAGTAGAGCTTGTGCTAAGGCATAACGGTAGTAATTTCCATTGTGAAATTTAATGGTGGCTGGGCTCAGCCTTTGAGATAGGGTGAGGAGCCCAGACATTCGGAGGGAACTAGGAGTAGAGCTGCTGCTCTTTCGCATTGAAAGGAGCAAGTTGAGGTGGTTTGGGCATCTGATCAGGATGCCTCCCTTTGGAGGTTTTCCCAGCACATCAAGCCGGGAGAAGACCTCGGGGAAGACCCAGAATGCCCTGGAGAGGTGGTAAATCCTGTCTGGCCTTGGAACACCTCGGGATCCCCCAGGAGGAATTGACTTGCTCAACCTGCTACCACCGCAACCACGCCCAGGATAAGTGGAAGGATCTGGGTGGATGGATTTTTACATCATCTATCGATGGGCAGGTTTCATGTTTTCTTCTTGAACTCCTTCAAGGGATTTTATCTGATTGACTCCAGAAATTTTTTCTCATCCCACACAAGCTGGACATTAAAAGTTGTCTAGATATGAGGACCATTTCAGTGCTGCTTGCAGCCTGAAAACCAGAAGAAGCCCTATCCCAGGAGGGTTTTTCCTTAAACGTAGCGACTTGATGGTTAACTGAATTTATGTTGGAAGAAAGTCAAGGTCAAAAATCACCACACCCCTCCTCCTAGACACACCATTGTACCTTTACTGTCAAGTGTGAATCAAAAAGAGACAAAGACAGTAGTTTAAGATAGTATAAATTTTTCTAAGACCCACTTAAACGAGCATAGCATCACCAATTTTGCATAAATTTGTTAGTTATGCAGATATCAGTCCTGCTTGTATGAAAATTGCAAGCCTAGACAAACTTTGTCTTTGGTATGTGTCCATCCACTCATGTTGATGACATTTGTCCATCTATTTTATCCATGCATACCTGCATACACACATGTTTTGTGATTGATTACATATGCCAGGACTAATTTGTCTTCATGCGTCGTCCCTCTGCAGAAGCAAAAAGCCAGTGCCTTTGAGAGAGTCATCCTCCCCCCTCCTTTGCTTGCTTCCACTTTCCTCTTGCTCCCACATCTTGGCTTTAAGTGGGGTCGCGGTCGAGGTAGCGTAGTGATGCTTTTCATTAGCTAAGTGCAACTGGGGGAGAGGAGCACAGAGCCTTGATTTACTGGGCGGGCTGTCTATAAGCCCGGACACACACTTGCACGCACACTCGCAGAAACACCTACTCTCCTCTGCCTCCACCCATGGCTCCTAGACTGCTTACTCTATCCTTTTCTGCCCCTTTTTTCTCTCCATCTACATCCATTTCCCTACCCTCTCTTTCAATCTTTCTGCTACATAACTCGCCTTTCCATTTTCTCTCTCTGGCCTCTCCTGGGAGTCTCCTGTTAACACGACACAGAGGACAGGGATGGAGATTTTTCAGTTTTCTGACTTGGCTTGTCTTCAGGATGGATGCTGTTTTTTGGGGGTAGCTTTTATAACATTCAATCCCAAGTGCTGGGATTGGGCTGCTTCTGATTTTGGCAGCTATAGTGATGAAATAATCACTGATGAACTTTTTCAAAAATACCCCTATGAAAATTGTTAATGGTTCACTTTTGTTTCCTTGAAATTGACGATATTTGTTGAGAAAAACTGGAATTACTTTGGCATTTTACAACCCTAGTTTCCTAAAAAGTTGGGACCAGTTCAGCACCTGGGCTCTTCTACTGTGAAGCCTTGCTGTTTTGATGGATGCGATATGTGGTTTAGAATTGTCTTTGCTGAACTAGTCAAAACCTTACCTGCTAGAGATGTCGTCTGGATGGGAGCACTTTGCTCTAAAACCTCTGTCTACTTTTCAGCAATGGTAAGCTGCCCACGCTGTAGACACTAATACAACCCCATACCATCAGAGATGCAGTGCACTCATAAGCTGGATGATCCCATTCCTCTTAAGTCCACAGAACATGGTGTCCATGGTTTCTATAAAGAATTTCAATTATTGATTCATCTGACCACAGAACAGTTTTCCATTTTGCCTAAATCCATTTTGAATGAGCTTTGGCCCTGAAAACATGGCGGCATTCCTGGATCATTTTCATGCATGGCTTCTCCTTTGCATGATACAGCTTTAACTTGCATTTGTGGATGGCATGTTGAACTATTTTGACGGACAGTAATTTCTGGTGCTCCTGAGCCAATGCAGTGATGTCATGTGTATGTCACTCAACTAGTTCAAAGAGGAATATTCGCCTTTTATTCATGATCCTGCAGTGGTGTGGAAATCAAACATACTGAGAAGCTAGCTGGCAGTGCTAGATTCCAAAAGCAGATTGGTATTCCCATAAATTCTCTCATCAAAAGTCAGTCCTCTTTCTACTTCCTCTTTCCATAGTGCTACTTTTAGAGTTGTTCCGTTGTATTTTTTTTTTTATCTTAGTGGCAGTTAAATAAAGCTGTTTTTAACTAAAATTCAAAATCTTCTACCCCCATGCCAATGGTGTTATTAGCATTCGTAGGGCCATATCCTATTATTTTATGTCAGTCACGTTAATACCAAGCTACAGTTTGATTGATGTGAAGCCAAAGGGCAGTAAGTGTCTCCCCTTGGCAGAGTCCTGACTAATCACAGTGTGGCAGTGCCATCGGCTTGGCTAATTGGCTAATTTTGTATATATATGTATATATAAAAAATATAAATAAAATAAAATGAAATAAATAAATAAAATATAAATAAATCAATAAATTACATATATATATTTGTTTTGTTTTGTTTTTAACAATGGGAATCCAACTTCAAACTGGCTTCCTCAGAGACAACAGTGAGACACTGTCAACACAAGTGCTTGATTGAAAGGCATCCCCTTGCTGTTGGTAGGAAACGCCACTGTTTATTATGCCTCAGCACCAGCAATAACCAGGGCCAGATACATTATGTTCTCAAGTTGTTTGTCCACATGTCCAGACCATTCATTTGAGCACGATAACCCAAGAATGCTTTGATGGATTTTCTTCAAATTTTACACAAATGTTCACTCTGATTCACAGCTGAGCTGATAAGGGCCAAGGTTAAGGTCTTTGGGCCTCATTTCTTTATTGTAGGATTTCTAGAAATCCCTCAAACATAAAATCCACCCAAGACTGACCTCTTAACGCACCATTATACTTTCTCTGTCCTGCAATTGTACACCCAAATCAGCTGCAGATTTTCCTAAATAAATGTTGGAGATTTTCAGATTTTTATGTTCTGTGACTGAACATCAGCAGGAAAGTCGTCACATACCATGTATTGTTATTGAAATGATGGCTTTCATTAGTGAATTGGCTTGCTGGTTGCCTTCATAACAATGAGCTTTGCTGACTTTACTACCTCACTAAGATTTTAAAAATTGGACCTATTAAACCATTGTGGACCATTTACACTGTGGACGTCAGTTAAGGATGATCCCTGGTTTCTCTCCATTGATTACTTTCCAGTGAAGCTGCTGAAGCCCCTCACCATCCCTCTTTTTAAAAATCCCATATGCTACATGGAAGCCATCCAAGAACCATTTGCACTCCTGTTGTGGCGAGAATCAACATGGGCCTGTATGCCAGGGTGTGCATGTTTGTGCAAACTCCACCGTTTTTTTTTTTTTTCCTTTTTTTTTTTATCCTACCCCATCTATCATCCTTTGACAGGACATGTTGCCCTCAGTTGCCGTGGCAGCCAGGTAACCATGACTCCTGCCCCTGACACAGCTGGTTGCGTCTGATTGGCTAAGCCATGGGCTTTCTGCCAGGTCATCTTTAACATCAGGGCTGTAGAGAGGCACCAAGGTGCTTCAAAGGCTTTTTATAACCTCAGCCAGACCCACACTGCAAAAGATGTCCGACTTTGCCAATTTAGTCTATTTCTTGTCTAAAATATTTGTCTTTTACCTAGACAGATTGATTTGATTTGAAATACCATCAATGGAGATGCTCTTAGATGCAAAAAACAGACATTTACAATCATTTCTATAGTAGCAGAAGCAGAACTTAAAGCAATACTTTACAGAATTAATCCAATGGTTGGCTAAGACTTCATACAAGTGCAGCTCTTCATCAGTATGTAGTTGTTTGACTTGTTTATGATATTCCATGTCTTGTAAAGCTGTGGTTTGTCTCCTTGTTGCTGGCTAGGTTTTACAGTTTAAAAAGTGGGTTAGGATTAGGGTTCGCCAATTCCCATTCCCCAATGGCTATCTCTTTAAGTTTTCATTCAAGGGATATTTCAGTATTTTTAAAATTGAGTCATATGAGGTACCTAGCAGTAGATGTGGCATTAGCCTCCAGTGATTTTAGTAAGCAATGGTCCTTTAAGAAGGACTGTCTGGTAGCTAGGCTCTAAAGTGTAACAGATGGTTATAGTTTGTCCATGGAATTTAGCAAGTTTTTGGCAAAATTGGGCAACAAGACAATGTTTGCTCAAACATATGCACAATTGAGAACTTTTGATTTATTGAAAGCGAAAGGCTTCATGGCAAGTTGTTACAAAAAAACAGAAGCTTCCTGAGTATAATGTTGTGAATGTTTTGTTTATGTTTTGAGGCCAATTTTTTACCAAAAACATGACAAATTCCTTGGATAAACTGTACCCATCTGTTACACTTTAGAGCCTAGCTTCCTGGCCAGTATAACCAGCAAGTCCTTCTTAAAGGAACAATGCTCACTGAAGTCAGTGGAGGCTAATGCCACTTCTACTGTTATGTACCACATGTGGCCCAACTTGAAAAATACTGAAATATACCTTTAAAGGCATATCTGATGTGTATTTTGACCTTTTAATATCAAGTGCTACTTCGTTTTTGAACGTGTTGTAATGACAAAGACCAGAGACAAATTACTCTTTAAACTTTGAATTGCCTTGTTGCTGAATTTTGCTATACAAATAAACTTGCCTTGTCTAAAGTCCCCTGTAGACCTTGACGCTCTTCAAACTTTAATACTAAGCAGTATGTCGGTCCTGAGAACACAAAACCGTCTAGCAATTCTCAAAGAATTCAATGTCCTGGACAGGACTAAAACATATGAAACACTATTTGGCAACAGATTTTTGCATCTCGAGATTTTATTCAATGTTGATGCTAGGTTGGTTCCAAAGATGTCCATCCATTGTATCTTTGTCTGTTTAATTGGATCCCTGACATACTAACAGCAGAAAGAGCTCCAGAAAACTCAGTCTCTTGCAAGATGACTTTTATTTGTTCTGATGGTCTTTGTGTCAGATTAGGTGATCCTCGAGCCAAACCTTGTGACAAATGAGATGATTTCTTGATGGCAGTATTTTGGCAAAGAGTCACCTGCTGCTATTTCTTGCCAGTGTTTCTCTTTTTCCAGTATGTCTTGGTACTTCCTCCACAACATTTAAAGGGACGAGTCACAGCTCAACAAACTTTTCCTCTGTCCCATAATTGCATCTCACAGCACCATCTTTATCACTCCTCTTTTGCATTACCATTTTGTTTGTTTACATCTGTGACTGCTGCATGTGAGAACACGCTGTGCCCTTGTTGGTCAAAACCGCTGACATTGCACACATAAAAAATATAATTGGTGATATATCCTTTATTTTACAGTATTACACTGCCTTGTTCATCTTTGACCCCTAACCCTTTTAATTGGCCCTTTAATTGTACTAACTCATATTGGTCAGCTCTGATTACATCCCTTCTTTTCAATGAAACTCTGCAGTGTGTCTGTTTTCAACACGAGTCCCTCCATCCACCAACTCATGAAAGAATAATGAGATGGTTTGCAGAGTGGTTGTTAATTAAGTGTTTCTAAAGAAATCATCACCATCTGGTAGCATATTGTTTATTTGCTACCTGTTGTAACGCCCTGTGTCGGGCACCATGCAGCCAAGGTCAGCCATTGGAGCTTCCTCTCAGGAGCTTATAGCAGTGTGTCACAGTGTGACAAAACCCATTAAGATTTAGGGAGATAGTGGGGGGAAAACGCTGAGAAATACATTTTTGTAAGAGCTTTGAGACAAATTGACTGCGGCACATGGAAGGAGAAGAGAAAAAAAGATGAGGGAGCTTCGGAGAGTCAAAAAAATAAGCTCAAAGGCAACGCAGCAGAGGATTACACCACTGTCTCTCATCAGTGAGCCTCATCACACCTGGAGTCCTTTGTACTTGAAGTGCTGCTGGTTGTAAGAGCAGTCATTAAAATTAGTTATGGTAGTGGAGGGACTTGTAAATATAGCCTTGTGAAGCCAGTAAAGTTTGTATAGATGTAAAAATAATGAGTACATTGGTAAATGAAAGTTTGGTTCCAACCAATAAGGCTAGTTGATTGATCTAACATTATGTTGTTGGTAAGTGGACATTGGGGCTGGAAAGTACGTTGAGTTTTTGAAATTTATCAACACATTTTAAATAAGATATAGGGTGAGATGATATGGTTCATATCAATATAGTTGATGTTAATGCAGATTTAAAGGTCACCCATCCTAGAGTACTGGACATAATGCTTGGTAGAAGATTGTGAGGCCTAGAGTCATGGAGGGACCTGTGGAGGTTAAGGAAAGGCATGGTCTATCCTAATTTTTATTCATTTATTTATTTTTTAGCTAATAAAAGCTATCATCTTCCTCATGGAAAAAAGGTTGTCAACTGACAGTTTTAGACATAGTTTTAGTCAAAGATAATAACATTGTTCATTCCTCTCCAAAGCTGATTGGAGCCAGGCCCAGGAGGCGAATGCTAACTAGGGGTCTAGCGCTAATGCTACAAACCCAACGTGGATATGTTGATATTACATTTTGTCAGAGGAGGGCCCATTTCCTGGGACTTTCAGGGGCCCTGTCATTTCTGTCGGCAGGCCTGGTTGCCATGGTGCCTTTCGTTTAAAATGTGACCACTAAGATTCCTTGCTTTGTCATACCAACAAAAAGCATTTTCTTTTTTTAATCATGACTTTTTATCATGTTGAAACACTTGATATTTCAGAGTACTGTAACATTTTGACAACCCAAACAGGTGGCAGTGTTGCCGATACTTTTTGTTCAACAAAGACTGTTTTTGGGAGTTCTTCTGCAATTTTTCAATGTTAAAAATGTTGTCAAATATCTAGAACTTATATTTATGTTGCTGTGGTATCAAACAGGTTCCAATAAGGTTAGATATTTCATGTCAAAGTTTCTAATTCTGATATTGTGACAACCATCTTTCATTCCTCTTCTTGTTTTGGACCATATTACCCAGTCCTTGTGAATATATCCAAATGGGGACACCTCAAGATTAATATTTTTACTGTTGCTATCTTGTTTAGAGACATTGTTTTGACAGGAAGAAGCCTGTGCTTAATCGTATATTTCCCCTATTGGGACCATATGAAGAGGACTAGGAACTGAGACCATTACCCAGTAGAGGCCACTCAGTTTTATACTCTTCTGCTAACATACAATCAAACTTCTTTTACTTGAAGCTTTGGCTCTCTGTTGATGTTTGGTGTAGTTGATATTATAACTGATGCAAAGTCTTGAGGGTAACCCAGAAGCATAGCTGGAAGAAATTTTGCATCTTGGCACTGGAGTATGAAGAACAAAATTTCAGCTTGTAAAATTGAATATCAATTTGCAAGCGCTTTCTCAAATCTTGACAGAAATACTTTCAAGAATAAATAATGCCAAATCAAAATGATTCATGGGATTGCTTAAATTGGTGTTAATGATTCCTGCAGGGACACAGGGTCCACTCATCCTTTCAAGGTGAAACCTGCAACAAGGTGTCCTTAAAAGTCTCTTCTTGCTAACGAGTGGTAAGATTTACAGTCCAGTGCAGCCCAACCCAAGAGTGTTGCAGCTGCACAAATACACAAAGGAAATGACATCATCATTATGAGTCACCAAGGTGGTTCAGATGGGAAGAGGGTCGGAAAGGAGAGCTCAGGAGATATATGTAGGGAGTTTAAGAAGAGCAACAAGACATAAATTGTCATAAGATGGATCAAAGAGCTAATTTTTAAGATTTAGGGATGGAGGCAGGATAGGTTGATATTGTCCTACTTCAGAAGATCCCATAGATCTACATACATTGAATATTATCCCTACCACAGTTTAAATGACTTTCCTGGCATGGTGGCTATCAAGATCTTAGTGTCTACCGTCATCTAGCCAAGTAAAGCGAGACAAGAGTCTTAAGGAATCCTGTCCTCTTTAACATACAAATAATTACTCATTTTGTCACAAACATGCTTTTAACCAAAACGATAATGTGCTATCAACCACTCTTTTATGTTAGCCGCAGCAGATAGCTGTCATTTGAGCGCCGGTGTCCTTTCCTCCATCTTTTGCCGTTATTCAATCCACATTTCAAAAGCCAAACTGGTACCATAGGAAGAGCAGTTTGGGAGCTAATCAACCAACTCTACTAAGCTGAGTCAAATGATAGATCTCTGAAAGGAGACAGGTTTCCTGTCAGAAGGAGGACTCATCAGCTGAAGGAATGTTTTCATATCCTCAATTTGAGTGCTTGACATCATCGTAAAAGGCTCAGATCTTGCCCTTTTTGGTAGTGTTTTTCTATGTAGAAAACACTATTTGCCCCCAAGGGGAGTTCTTAGTTGTTGCGTGATGTCACCTGCAAAGAACCTATTGGTACCAACCGATCTTTCCAAGAGTACCTTGCTGCAGACAAGATGGCCAACTTACATCCAGTCAATACCGGAAGTCTTAACCGGAAGTCCATACGTCTAAGGTTAGGCTTAGGCATTAAAACCCGAGTGGTTCGGTTCAGGGTAAGGCAGTGGGGAAAGTGATTTCTTAGAGATCCAGCACCAAGGGTTAGGCTTAGGCACAAAAAAAGACTGACAAACACTGGCAGCTGAGTCCAACACGAAGAAGAAACTTCCGCTTGGGACATCCAGCATGGATTGGATGTATAGGCACTTCCGGCATGGATTGGGTCCCTCTCCATCTTTCAGGAGGAACTTGGGGGTCAGTCCAGCATGGTACTGGCCGAGTTTGTCCTACTTGTGGATGAGTCATTTCCATCTAGAGAGAAGTCCAGCCAATTTACTCTTGGGTCAAATAAGGCTGGAGCGCAATTTTAAGATGGATGGATGCTTAGAAGCAGTGGGTTGGGTATCAAAATTTGCATTATGTCTCACACTGTTCTGTCTCAAGAAGAGTTTTCAGCTTTTCTTGGTATCTGTAAATACTCTTGATATTCATGTAGAAAAAATTGGAAAAACTGTCTGAAAATCTTGCCAAGATTAGATTCTGAGTATCTCACCACAATTCAAAACATTGTGTCTAAACTTGAGCTGCTTTGCAGTCATCGCAGCTTCAAAGAGAATCCTAGTGACCCAGTTAAAATATTCTTGGATGCACTTTGTCGTCTCTTCATAAGCAAATCAAATCAACAGTAAAGTGTGTCAGTAATGTGCAGCTTCTTTGGAGGGAAGACAACATTTAACTTTGCTTTGATTTGAAAGCCTTGGAAATGTCAACACGACTAAGAATTTAACACATAAGTCTTGAAATTCCTCCTGCCATTCTTCCATGCGCTATCAACTGCAACCTCATCCTCTCCTTCATCTGCATGCAGATATTCCCATCAACCAGTATAAAATGCATCAGTCCATCGTCACTGCTTTGCTAGCTTTTTGGTGCAGTTTTCTGGAGCTGTTTTGTCCTCAGGCTGCTCTGAGAATTCATCTAACACCCTGAAAACACTCACACATACACAAGCGTACAGTACAGTATGAACACTCACACCAGCGTACATCATTCCTAGCTTTTGAGGTTGTTAGCTGCTGTGAGGCTTTTCTCTCTCACCCTCTCTCTTCATCATTAATTAGTCATTTAATTAGAGAACTTCAAAGTTAAAGCATCCTCTGCTGGTGGGCGGGACCTGTCAGGGTGCATGAAGATGAATGCATACACCAAGACACAATATAATGTCAGCTTAGAAAGTGTTTGATACCATTTGGCAACTTTTGATCCCTAAAAGCAGTTTTATAAAACTGTGTAAGGTGGGAAAAGTTGATGATATAACGATGTCGCAGATTTATGATGTGCCCATTTGTGCCATAGCAATTTTTAGTATTTGGATTATAATTCATAGCATAATTAAAGGTTTTGTCCCATTTAAGCTAGGAAACATTACATTAGATGGGTGTTTTCCATTTTCATGCCCCTGGCCTAGGGATAGCTAGCTAGCTGGAGACGTTATGTTTTCAGGTTGTTTATCTGTCCATCTGGGCCATTATTTTCACTGATATATCAAGAATACTTTTAAGGGTTTTCTTTAACCCTTAGGTATACCTAGGCATGTTCTTTGCATTCTGTTTTGGAATTCTTGAACCAGTTAGTGTTCTGTTGATGTGATTGGCATGAAACTGCACAAAGATGTGTATTTTTGCTCATTTTTCATTTTTCAAGCCAAATCATTACATTGACATGTTTGGTATTGTGCATAGGAAAAATACTCACGTTGGCATCCCTTGGGGACAAAAGTTATCCATTGAAATCCATTGTAATTGCTTATTTTGATTGCAAATTTGCAATACCATGTATCACTAGCTGTTTTTACATAGAGATTCCGCAATAAAGGTGAAAAGGAATGCCCGTCTCTGTTCCGCAACAAGCAATTCACACGAAAGTGTGACAGAGCTGCGCGCACCCGAGCTTACACACACACCCTGGCGTCCCGTAATCAGATGGCAGCCACTGCCTGAGCTGCTGCTTTCAATGAAACTTGAAACTCTCGATTTCTCGGTCTAAAACATATTTTCTAAATGAAATACGGGGAAAATAACATGAACATTCATTTTGATCAATTAGATCCAATAGACTTTTTTTGCTCCATATTTCTGAGTTGGAGGTCCAACTTTAAGCAGTGTCACAGTGCACGTATTTACGCCGGAGGTCGGAAACTTCAGAGTACTGAGCTCACTTGAACACACCATGGAACTTTTAGATGCTGCTGTGAGCAGAGATGTGTCTGCTCTCTCCTCT
Organism: Cheilinus undulatus; assembly: GCF_018320785.1. Taxonomy (NCBI): domain Eukaryota; kingdom Metazoa; phylum Chordata; class Actinopteri; order Labriformes; family Labridae; genus Cheilinus; species Cheilinus undulatus. Next base: position 14,854,753 of record NC_054888.1, on the reverse strand, counting down.
CCTGTACAGAGTGTGATCAGCTCGCTAACCTCGCAGTCTCTCCAGTTAATCCACATCATTCTTTGTTTTATCCCCCTGTTGTTTTCTCCAATGAAATGCCGCTCGATTAAACCACGCAGGTTTTTAAATCTCCCATTTAATTCCGCCGTTGCGGAATGCCTTGATGTCCTTTCACACTCATCGCGGAAAAGTCTGTTACGACTCTGATACTACCTCTCTATCAGGATCAGAGGTGGGGCAAGATCGACCTTCCATTGTGGAATGGTTGCTTTTATAAAGAGCGGCGTTGCAGAACAAAGGCGTAACAGACACGGAAAAGAGAGGCAGTGTGAAAGTAGCTATCATTACCGCCATTATCTGTGATGCAAGTTTGAATGGGGGCCTTAGAATTGCAATTTTTACTCCTAACCACTAGATGGTGCCATTACCCTTTTTGGGCTAAGCGTGTATCTGTAGGGCACTTAAAAGACACACTAACAGTGGGATTTTTTTTATAGCTCTGTGAAATAAAGGCATAAAAACATTTAATGAAAATTGTCTGTGGGTGTTGATATGAATATAAACTTGGGTTTTGCATGTTAGATATGAGAAATTGCATCTCTGAAGTGCCACTCCAGCGTGCTTTGTTGGGGATAAGCTGCAGGTCTATGTTCAGTGCCGATGCAGCCAAACCGCATCAAATACCCATTGTTTAGAAATCTCCAGACAGGGAGTCAAAAGTTTAGAGTGTCAGGAATTTCAAACAATTTTATGATTATAACTGGAAGTGATTACAAAAAAAGAAAACAATCAATATAAAAAACAAAATGAAATGATGAATATAACCACATAAAGTAGGGGTCAAAATATTTCCTAGGGGTCCATCTTTTGTATAATTTCCACCAATTTCTGGACACTGCACAAAAAATGAAAATGCATAAAACTTGATGTTGGTGGTAACTGACGACTTGAGAAAATGTATCATATGATGAATTAAAAATTGAACAAACTGGCATTTAAGGGTTAAAAACACATACAATCCTGAAAATGACCAAAGATTTGCTATGTCATAATCAGAGCTGGAAGTGATAACAGAAAAAGAACCAAAATAATTTTAAGAAATGATATAAATCATGAATTTTAGCATTCAAAGTAGGTGCAGAAAATATTGCCTAGGGATGTATGTGTGTAGTTGTTTGAAGGGATGCCTAAGGGTTAAATGACCGCTCAAACTTAGATCAACTGATTACATTTTGGAAGTCAAAGGTCAGGGTTATTTGGCTGTTCATTCCTTGCGTGTGAACAAGCTATCTCAAGAATTCTTTGATGGATTTCTAACAATGTGTGCACAGTTGTTCTGGTCAAAGTCATTGGGCCTCATATGATGCTTTGGTTGTTCTGGTTCTGGCTCTGGTTATTTGGGGCTTTCTGGAGAGCCAGCCCGCATACACACCATTAAGCAGAACCAAAGTGGGAGGCCGTCTTTCTTGCTGTCCCTTTATACTTCCTTCAGTTTCTTGAGTTTATTACTTATTTTTCCTGCCGTTCAGGTGAACCCAGCCTTCGCCATCTCTTCCGTAAGTTTGGCATATAACTTGCACATCCTTGTACCACTCTCCAACCATTCTGTCTTCTCAGCAAACCTAATTTTCTCCATTTCCACTCATTTTTACAACCTAGATAATGACATATTCCCTGTTGATGTCACAGTTCAAGAGGAAGAACCAACTGTTTTTTGATTCCAGCTGAGAACCAACTTTTCAGGTTCAAAACCATTTTTTTTTTTTTTTTTTTTTTTTGAACACGCTGGCCTGTTCAAAATTAGGTCAGTCTGAAAGGCCTGATATTTACCCACCTCTGTGGTTGAACTATGATATGTCAAGAGCATTTGAAGGGAAAGTCCTGTGAACTCATATCCTTTGACCACTATTTCAAAAATGCATTTTGGGTAAAATTTGGCACAAACCTACACTTGGACTTGAAGGTACACTTTCCAGATTTTGGAGATCAAAAGTCACTGCAATTTTACACAATGTGAAGTCAAACCGTCCTTGTACCATGTTGCCGGTTCTTAAAAACAACACTTTCTTCAAAATCTTGGCTCTCAACTGGTGGGTCAAAAGTAGGTTGCAAAGACATTTTCATTGGGTCCAAGATTTGTGCCTGGAACTAAAACATGTGGCAAAAAGTCAATGACGGGCTTTTATTTTGAAGGATTGTTCCATCGCAACTTTTGTTCCATCTAATTTCCAAACTGCCCTATTTTTATCAAAAACGTTTGGGAGTGATTGAAAAGTGTTATTCATTTTCATTGCAATTTGTCATTATGGGGTGGTGGTGGCACTGACACTAGCCTCAGGACCAACCACAGCCTCTTTACTAGAATTGTAACCCAAATTTCCGATACTTTTAAATCTATCACAGTTATTTAATGAAAGGTTGTGCAGTTTGGACCTTACATGGTACAAAAAATGTCAAAACACAGAGAAAGACCCAACTGGCATGTTTTAAAACCACCTCATAGACTTTTTTGGCAACTTTTCTTTTGTGACCCATAGGAACTGGTGGGTCCAGACCAACTTCTGGGTGTCGACCCACCAGTTGAGAACCAGTGCTTTAAAGCATTGTCTTCTAAAGCAGAACATTTAACCCCCATTTACTTAACTGGCATTGTAAACCAGAGTTTTATTACAGAGCATGCACAAACACCTTGTAAGAAATAATATTAATACCAAAAACCCTACAGCAGAAACTATCCCAGCCCTTCTTCTTTACCCACCACTTTACTTTCACTATCCAAATATTGTATGCCTCTGTGAGGCTTATAACTGCAAGGCAGTGGCTCTAGTTTTAACTATTGTTTCTTACAAGTTTTACATTCAGTCTCTAGCTAGCCTGGTTGTGCACTGAGAAAATTTTAATGTTAAAAATGGGCTAAAGCTGCCCTGATTTCTGCGGTCTCCCATGTTTCCAAAATTGGTTAAGATCTGTAAATTGCCTATTGTGTGGCCAACCAAAGTGCTATCAGAAATCAACAATGAAGTCACGAACAGCTGTATTGATACTGGCTCTTTTTATTCTTTTTAGTTGAAGAATTGGTCTCTCCCAAATTGAAACAGAAATCATCCATGCCAAAGCTTCCAGAAAGACAAAAGAAAAGCACTTCATTTAACAAAGAAACCAGTGAACGGATCAACTGAAACCAAACGCCGTCAAAGCCATTCAGAGATCAAACCTCAATGTGCAGCCGCAGACGGACGTATCATTGCTGAATATCAAATGTGTTTCTCTTGGCTGTGGACCTGCTGGCTTCCATCCAAGCTGACTTTTCTCTTCCTTCCTCTCTCTCCCACTTTAGCCTGAAGAGCTGGAGGGCGTCCACACACACACCTTCAAGCTTAAGCCATTCAAGAAGGCCAAGAGCTGTGATATATGCAAGCAGGCCATCACCAAGGAAGGCCTCATCTGTAAAGGTGAGTGTGTGAATGAAAAATAAAGTTATTCTGTTTTTTTATACATATATTTTGACAATACAGCAAGCCATCGCACAATAAGTTTTGCAAATGGCACTAATAAAAAGTTAAATGATGATTGATTTGGGTGGCTTTGAGGGTGTGATTTCGTCTGTGTAGTGTTCTGTTTCCCTTCCCTCCAACTTTATGTTAAGCTAGGCTAAAAAAAAGTGCTTGCACAGACATGGGATGGATATCAATCTTCTCATTTTGCTCTTGGCCTTTCCCCCAAAATGTGGTGTTAATCAAACTCTTTGTGTCCTTGGTAGCTACTTTGATACTACTGCCAGTTTAAAACTCTAGACTTAGATTCTTAAAGACTGATAAAATTATAAAATATTACTTTGCCAGATGTGTCTTGTATTGACCCTTTCTTACTTCCGATCTGTCAACAAAAAATTTGGTTTGTGGCCCAAAATATGAAGGTCTGTAGGTCTCTTTTTTATGATGTCTGGACCAGGGAAGCACTAGAACAGACATTCATTGAGATGGAGACACCCTAATTTCAGGGTGCAACCCATGGCTGCAGGAACATTGGCCTTTCCAACATGTAAAATATCGGTTAACTTCAAACATTTTGCTGCATCATGTTTGTACTCTTAGCACTTTCTGAGCCTTAGTTTTTCTGCTCAACCCACTTTTTTTCTTTTCTCCTTTTTGCAAGGTTAGGTTTCACTTTAAAACCTTTAAAAACTTTTAAACATCATGAACAAGCATGAGCTAATCTGATATCTAAAAATACAATGACAAGTGGAAAGGGGTCCCTTTGACTTCCCCTAAAATTTGAAAGTACTGGCAAAGTCCCATCTGCTGTGCTGCACTAGCCTAGGCAAGACAGCCACCCAGGATTATCCACACAGCAAGTACTGACACTAGAAATTGAAAATATAAACTCTATGAAACTGGTCGCCTCTTCGAGAGTTCTCCCTAACCTCCCGATGGTCTATCTCTATCTCCTGGCCTTTTTGGTTATTCACAATGATTAAGTCAGTTGATTTAGTATGAAAAGTAGTAAAGATTGGTTTGAGTGGGGCTGTGGTGGATGGATTCACCAAACAAGCTTCCCAAAATGTAACAATACCATGACCTTGTCCCTACACTTTACCAGGCCATAACCTTTTTCCTTAACCTTACCATGCCATGACCTTTTCCCTAGACCTAGTCGTAATAAACCCTTTTCCCGAAACTTAACCATGCCATGCCTTTTCTGTAAACCTAAGCATACTATGACCTTGTCCCCACATCTAGCCATGCTTCACCTTTTTCCCTAAACCTAATCATACCTTACCTTTTCCCAGAACCTAACCATGCCATGACCCTCCCCTAAACTTTATCATACCATGACCTATGCTTTAACCTATCCATGCCATGATGTTTTCCCTTAACCTAACCATACGATGACATACGGTATGCCTCAATCCTACCCTACCATGACCTTCTCCATAAACCTAACAATGCCAGACCCTCGTCCCTAAACCTAAGTGTACATTCACTATTTCCTTGAACCTAACATATCCATGACCTTTTCCCTAAAATTTGACCTAGCTGCCATATTTGACAGTCTGTGCAGAAACCACCCTTTGGAATGACTGAAAAATAAGAAATACCAATCTCTTATAATTGTTCATTAAGCTAAGCCTTTTTCATACAAAAAATTAATCAGTTTATCATATGAAATGTGTCTGGCATATGCTAATGTTAGATATTTCTTTTTAAGGAGAAGATTTGCAGATATCACATATTTTGACCTCTAATGTTTGTTAGATTTCATTCAGCGAAGCTCCAGATGGATCTTACATCTGTCTTTATCCATCAGTCTGTGCATCCATCTCCCCTTTTTCTTCTTTTGTTTGAACTGTAGCCTGCATACAGTCTGTATGTACTGTGCGCACATGTAGTGCCTCAGCTTTGGTTTCTTCCCCCACTTCCTCCCTCCCTTTAAGCCTCTGCCTCTCCGTCTTCTTCAAGTCACATGTTTTGGATTCTAATTTTAGAACAACTAAAGGTTTTATTGTTACTCCAGGAAAAGTCCAGGGGAAATTAATGTTGGAGGGCTCCAAGGCTGCAGCTTCACGTTATCTTTTTCTTTTCTTTCAAGTTTTCCTTCCTCCGCCCGTCTTCTGCTTTTTCACTCGCTCTATCGTTTCCTCCTTCTTGAACTACAAACACCACGTCGTTAGTTGACAAACACTCAGAAGCCCCGGCAGGAGCGTAGCGGGGCCTGTGTATGAGGGCTTTGGCTGAGGATTTTGCTGTTAAAATTAGCATGGCTGCTGCTGCTGCTGCATTAGCCTAGATAAGAGGGGAAAAAAGGGAAGAGAGGGGGTGAGGGGTGGGGTGGGGGAGCGAGGCAGAATAAAGAGAGAGAAATTGGGGTAGAGGGGGATTGGGAGACCGACATGGAAAACAAAGGAACGAGAGAGCAGAGGAGAGCACAGGAGAATTACTTTCCCTTTCATCTTTCTTTTTGTTCATTCATCCTCAAATACAGTAAGCTTTCCATGCCAAAAAAGTGCCTAAAACTGCAGTCTAACAGCAGCTTTATGTGCACAAAAAATGGTTTAATCAGCAGAAAACTATCCATTCGTGCTGCTAATTCTACCACTGTAGGTTCACAGGCAGTGACATATGTTAACAGAAGCATCCTTTCTGCCCTTTACAGTTACAAGGGAAGTGTTGCTAGGCACCCAGGTGAAAAGGCGTCATTAGGAGGGCTTGTGGCCAAGAGATAAGATGTGACAATCAGACAAGTGCAGCAGAATCTTCCAGATATGTGCATATGTTGTTGACAAAGATGCACTGAGTCAGTGAAATTAAATTTATTTGCTATGTGTCATATTGTATTTTGTAGTATTGTATGGTGTAATGTTGTTTTATCACAGAAAGACATAAAGAGCTGAAACTGCTACTTAGTGCTGTTGCCTCACAACAAGAATGTGCCTGGTTTGAGCCCCTGGTTGGACAGGGTCTTTCTGAGTGAAGTTTGCATATCTTCCCATGTATACGTGGATATTCCTCTGGTTCCCTCCTACAGTCCAAAGACAATAATGATGATTCAGTGTGAAATGATACAAGTCAAGAAAAAATAAAAGGATACAGGACATAATGAATGTAATGTTATCTGTTTTGCTGAGAGGAGACTAAAAGAGCTACTTGTTTTAATTTGATTTCATCTTGTTGATCCACAAGACATGATACAACACGATACAATACACTTTGGTGCAATACGATACAATGCAATACAGTTTGGTACATTTTATTGTTATTTTTGCTAAATGAGCAAGTTGATGCAATACCATGCAATGTGATACGATACTACACGATACACTACAGTATCATTAGATGCGATGTAAGATGATGCAGTTTGATTTCATACTATACAATATCATGCGGTACAATGCAATACAATACAGTACAGTGTCACAAGATACGATACGATACCATGCAGTATGATTCGTTACAAGGAAAAAAAAACATAAGATGCAATTTGATACCTAAGGAAAAGATACAATACAATAAAGTGTCATGAGACATAATGCGATATGAATGCGGTATGATTCGGTACAATACAATAAGATACAATGAGATACAATATTATGCAATGTAGCATGATACAGTACACTATGCTACACTACACTACGCTACGATACGATACAATACTATATGCTGCAATACGATACGATACAATGCGATGCGATACAATACGATACGATACGATACGATATGATATGATACAATACGATGCGTTGCGATACGTTATAATACAATCTGTTACGATAAGCTACGCTACGGTACAGTAAGATACAATACAATGCAATGTGATGCGATACAGTAGAATACGCTACGCTACGATGCGATACGATACAATCCGATACAATGCAATGAAATACAATACAATGCGATCTGATACGGTACAATATGATACGATACATAATGATATGATATGATACAATGCGATATGATACGATACAATGCGATATGATACGATACAATGCGATCTGATACAGTACAATATGATGCGATATGATACTGTAATAATGAGAAGTTACGATACAATGCGATACGGAACAAAGCGATGCGATACAATACAATACAATGTCATGTGATACAATTTGATACAGTCAAATCCAATATCATGCAATACCATGTGATGTAATACGATATGGTACAACACAACAAGATACGAAATGATATACTTTGGTACAAAACGATACACTGTGATATGATTTGATGCAATACAGTACGGTACATAATTAAATCATACAGCACAATATGATTGTAATGTTATTTGCTGCATTGTGTCATAATATTTGAAATATGTCCCAAAGCATCCAGATGGTATAGAAATACAGTAACTGCTTGAATTTAAAAGAATAAGACACAAAGTAGCATTCATAAAGGGCCAGTTGCAATTAAATATTACATTCCTTCAAATTCAGTAAAACCAGTGTTTACAGGTCTAGAAAATGGTTTAAATCTTTTAACAGATCACCTGCAGGGGATCTAAACGGTTAAATATGCCATGTGAACATTGCATCTGTATGTTACTTGGTCTACGCATGTTTTCCTTTGTTCTTCTCTGAGATGTAGTAGTTCGAGGACTGTGTTGTGCCTCCTGTGAATAAGTGGGGCTCATTAACTGAATATAAAAACCTCATGATGATAATGATTCCCTCTGGTGCCTGCATGCATCAGCTCCAGGTTTCCAAGATATAGGGATTTTTTTAAGGGAAGTTATGTAACGAAAAACTGACACAGAAAAAGAGGAGACTCAAAAATGCAAGTCTGCTTGAATCTTTTAAAGAATTTATTGTTTGGATGTTTTATTAGTACTATCATTTCATTCATGCATATGCAGTAGTTTTGTAGTAGCATAGCAATGACTGGAAATTTCATGTGTTTGAACTTAGTTTACAGTGAAACAGCAGTCATTCAATAAACATACCTATTTAGAATTTTATCTAGGTAAGGTTTCACTTATCATGAGTTCATTCCTAAATTACTCTAAATTAAGACTATAACATAATAGTCGTATTTATTTCTGTCCTAATTAAGTTCCAAAAGAAGAACTTGCTTCCAGTAAAAAAAAAAAAAAAAAAAAAAAAAAAAAGTTGGTTTTGATGTTTGGTCGCCAAGCAGCTTTTGGTACTTTCATATTTCTTGTCTGATGATCAAATCTAATTTACAACATTTTCCAATTGAAGATTAGGAAATGTTGATTATGAAAAGGCAGCATGAGATGCTCGAAAGTGAAGAAGGCAATAAAAGGTTAGTATTTAGTAGAACTTTTTTAATTCATCAGCCAATTCATACAATCTTCACGGATTGATTCATTTTACTCATTTGACATGGAGTTCCAGTACATGTTACAATATCATATGATACCATAATATAGCAGTAAATGTTATTGTCTTTCAAAGGGAAATGTGCCCTGTCCTTACTTCATGTACAAAGAGATGGAGATAGCAATATGATATTAAATTAAAGGAAACAATGAAAAAAGTTATGTACAATACAGTATGATACCATATCCTACAATACTCCCGATTGTCCTCAATGGGAAAGATGTATTGTCTTATTTGCTACACAAATTCAGCTTAAGTGACAGCACATTCAATAGATCTAAAAGAAACACGACAAAAGAAGCCTGCCATGGAGACAAGATACCATACTCCACATACGAAACAAAACAATACAGTTGGATTCAATACGATGCAATATAATATGACATGATACGATGATACGATGCAATATGATATGATTTGATACGCTAAGATACGACAACAGGATATGATAGGATACAATATGATTCTAAACGTTACGCTACAATATGATAGGATACAAAAAGATACGCTACAATATGATAGGATACAAAAAGATACGCTAGGATACGATACGATTAGATACGATACGTGGTTGTTCTACAATGTTGTGGTGAGGCTGAGATAAAGTCACATGAATTTGCACAGCCATGCACTATAACTTCGAGTATACAACATCTTAAGAAACCTTATTTTATTTATTAATTTAAGAAACCCTACATGAGTTTGCACTGGTATTTTTTGATGTTATTGTCCACTGAGTCAATCAATGTGACCATAAAATCATATGTAACCCTGCAATATCATTAGGTCTTGAAAACGTACAACATTTTTCAACTGTATTTTGGTGTTTTCTGTTTGTATCTGTGACTTTGTTTCATAGGTAGGTCTTTTGGATAATTTGGTATAAAAATGACAATTCAATACGATACGATACGTGCCAGTGTCCTCTTAGGAAAAAGTTACATTGGACCTTATTTGCTGTATATTTTCCAAGAGAATCAAAAAAAATCTAAATATAAACATCTGCAGTTGTTATAGCAATTGCAACATAGTACATTTGGTTAAGATACAATAAAATTTGGGGAAAGATGTCTTGGAATCTAGTGCTGCACAAAAAATATCTATCATTTGGACAAAACAATCTTTTCTGTAGGCTTTCACCACCTGTAATGATCTTCATGAGTTGACTGAGTTTGCGTAGGTTACATGGGGAGTACAATACAATAGGATACGATAAGATATGGTACAATATGGTTAGGAACTGAGCTTTTTTTTATTTCAGTGCTTTACTTATGGACTTGTTTTACATTAGTAAGACAACAAAGAACAATCCACAGTTGAAAAGCTCAAAGAACACATAACCTATATTCTCTGTCTTTTATATGTGCAGAACACTTTATTGTTTCAATGTTTTTCCCCAGTTTCCATTCGTTTAACATTTAGACACTTGTTTGCATAGCTGCTTCCTCACCTGGAAGCACAAATGTCCACATTAAAGTTACATTCCCTAAATAATCACCAATCAGCACTTCATACACACAATCACCAGCCAGTCTCTTTAGCACTATTATATACATTTACTTTAATCAGGTATGCAATGGTTTAAAGGTCTTTTTCTTTAAAGACCACCCAGAACATTCCTTCACCCTTCACCATCACCTCTTCTTTTCTCACTTGTTCGGTAACACATGTCTACATGCTAACACCACCTGGGGACCACCTAGGTCGACAGCGAAGCAGCAGGTGTTTGGGGTTAAAGGTTCTACCTGCCAAGACAACAAACATGGTCGTTTCATGCCTGAAGGTCGACATAATGAGCTCTTTTTCCTCTGCTTTCATAATGACTTAAATATTTAAAGCATTTCAATTGAAGTTAAGCATCTTTAAGAAACAGTTTATTGGAAGTTTTGCCCTATTAAACTAGATTTTTCTATCTTTTAAGTGAAAGTCTACAGTTATATAATCTTATTTGAAGGTTTTGAGTTGAAGCACAAGCATGTAAATCAAAAAGGGGGAACACAAACAAATAACTGAATGGATGCTTGCTCTTTGTGGCCACTTGGGGGCAGCAACACAGCATGCTGGCATGAGGATGAAAGCTGACCTTGTTTTCTGTGCAGTTCATTCAGCATCAAACACTGTCATTTATGTAGAAAGACTGTACGCATCAGAGTGTTTAAAAATCAGTTGGTATTCTACAGCAAGGCAGTGCTTTTTTGTCTTTATCTGCTTATGCAATCTGATCTTTCACCATTTATGAAAGAACATTGCAAAAAAGATGTTCATTGACTCATACGTGAATATGAGGGGCAGACGTGTATTATTTTGCCCCACATTTATCCCTCTGTCTCTGCTTTTGTCGGTTTGAATGCATCACTGTGAGTCTGACTGTGTCTCTTCTCTTTCAGCGTGCCGGTTGTCCTGCCATAAAAAATGTGAAGTGAAGGTAAGACACGAAGCATCTTCTACTCTTTAGCTGCTGACATCTACATTACATCTCATTACTTATGCACACTCGCATGCAAACGTGTGACCATCAACACTCTCACGCATACAATACATATTTCAGTGACAGCTAAGATTCGTGATCATCACATGTTTCAACATCAGGAACAGGCGCATGAAGTACAGCCATCAGCAAAAAGATGTATATATAGAATATGTCTGTTTTTTAATTGAACAGCAAAAAAGCAAGAGAAGCTGTCTGAATTTAAAGGTGGAGTTTCAGAGTGTTTAAGAACATAATTTAAAAGGGTTTTTTATATTTTGCCCTTGTCATGCATCTGAATGAAGTGGGCAAAACATTAGTAAAATAAGTAGAATTATCATTGGGATTGCACAATATCATCAGCATAAAATCAGTATCAGCAGATATGAAAGCTTCTGCTGATATGCTACATGGACACTACTTTAATACAGAGTTGAAGCTGTTGTTGCTATAACAGCTTTCACTTTTCAAGAAAGCTTTCCACAAGATTTTGGTGTGTTTTTGTGGGAATTTGTGCCCATTCATTCTTTAGAGCATTTATGAGGTCAGACACTGATGTTGGTCAAAAAGTCCTGGCTCACAATCTCTGTTCCAGTTCATCCTAAAGGTGTTCCATGGGGTTGAGGTCAGGGCTCTGTGCAGGCCAGTCAAGTTCTTCCATACCAAACGTATCAAATCTTTAAACTCCAGGGGCACAGTCATGTTGGAATAAAAAAGGGCCTTCTCAAAACTGTTGCCACAAAGTTGGAAGCATAGCTTTGTCCAAAATGTCTTGGTATGCTGAAGCATTAAGACTGGCCCTCACTGGAGATAAGGGGGCCTATCCCTAACCCTGAAAAACAGCCCCATACCACTGTCCCTCCTCCACCAAACTTCACAGCTGGTACAGTGCAGTCAGGTAGATAATGTTCTTCCAGCATCTGCCAAAGTAAGACTCACCCATCTGACAGAGAAACACAATTCGCCACTCCATGGAACACGTTTCCACTGCTCCACAGTCCAGTGTCGGTGTGCTTTACACCACTCCTGAGATACTTGGCATTGGACTTGGTGATATGAGGCTTGCATTCAGCTGCTCAGTCGTGGAAACCCATTCAGTGAAGCTCCAGTCGCGTATTAGTATTGTAAGAGTATTACTGCCAATATTAACACCAGAGGAAGTTGGGAGCTCTTCAGCTATGGAATCCGCAATGTGTATGCACCATGCACCTTAGCAGTCTAGCTCTGTGATTTGACATGGTCTTTGTGGCTGTTGTTCCTAAACACTTCCACTTTCTTTTAATATCACTTACAGTTGACTTAGAATATCCAGCAGGTTTAAAGTTCACGAACTGTTTTATTGCAAAGGTGGCATCCATCACTGTACATCACAAATGTTTGCAAATGGAGACTGCATGGCTGGGCTCTTGATTTAATATATCTGTGGCTACACCTGAATCCAATAATTAACCCTTTAAGCCCTAAAGTCACAAAATTGTGACAAGCAATATTGCTGAATTAAACAGGCTGTAGCTGCAGATATGGTGCCTAATGTTGTTGCTACTTTACACCAGGAGATCGTGGACATGAGTAACTTCAATCCCAGCAGCATTTGTGAGTGTGTTTCTATTCAAAGTTTTGGAGAGAGAGAGTTTGATAGATGCACCACTGGTCGAGGAGATGAGGAAGTGGTTGTAGTGGTTGTAGTCGGTGTGTAAAAGAGAGAAAGAGAGCAACATGTAGCGAGAATACTCACAATGCTGGGAGGAATAGTGGAATATTCACCCCTGTGATGATGACATTCAGTCGCCCAGTGAGACCGTGACTGCCAGTATGTCGGAGCCACAGTGAGTCTGTGCACCATGAGAGTCCCCAAGAAGCACATACCAAAGCTGATGCTTTTTTTCTCACTGGGGCCGGGGTGGGAGTAATCGGTGAATACCAATGAGGGGACGTGGTGGGGTTTCAGGGGTGGTCAATACACGACGTTCAGTTGTCTGGTGAGACCGAAACTGCCATGCATCTGTGAGCAGCTACAGCGAGTCTGTGTGCCATGAGAGTCCACAAGCAGCACATACAGAAGCCGATGCTTTTCCTCACCGGGGCCGGGGTGGGGACATGGTGGGGTTTGCAGCAGTGGTCAAAACACGAACATTGACGGTGGTAGAGGGAATAAAAAACATCGTGGAGGTAGGGGCAGACGTGGTAGAAGCAGTGGTGGTGGAGGCCTCCTGGTGATGTCAGAATATGCTAATTAGATGAGTGAATTTACTCTCACCACAAGCTTTGGGTCATACTGAAAGTTTTTCTAATTTACAGTATGCCTTTATCTCTAACCACTTTCAAGCTACAGCCTTTTGAAATCTTGATATCACAATTGTTTATTTTCTTGAAAAAGCTGAGGCGCCTAAAGGGTTAACAGTTGTGGCCAAATACTTTTATCGGTATAGCGTATGTATGCCTTTCTTTCAGCTGTATATCCTCATTGATTCAGCTCTGAAGTTTGGTCTTAGGATGGACGCTCTTGTCAGGTTTGTCTCGCAAAACCATCCTGCAAACCTGCTGTTCAATTAGAAGAATTAATTTCTTTGTTTGGCTTCATTTGCAGAAGTTACATCACTTTATATACACCTTTTAAGTTTATTTATTTGCTTGAGCTGCAGGATGTTTGATAAGAAAACCCCAAGTACTGATGAGGAAGTAAAGACCATTTCTCTCAGTGAAATTACATATCCCCCTCTTCTACCTTTTTATATTTTGGTCCGGATCTCTCGTGGAAAAGGGAAGAGTGAATGAAAAGGACGGAAGGGAGGAATGAATAGCTTAGAGGAGGGAAGGGCGGAGAGGAAGAGGGCTATTCTTAGTGGTTTCAGTTGTGACTGGTGAGGAGAAACGCTAAAATGTTTCTCCTCTGCTCTGTCCCTTACCTCCTACTATTAAAAAAACATCAATCTAACAGAATATTACTATAGGAACAAAAGCTGTGTGTTCCTAAAACATCCAAGAAAAAATCTCCCAAATATTTCTAAAACCAAGCAAAGCCATTTGTGGTGGCAATTGAGGGAATAATCAGAAAAGCCAGAATCATGACTCATTCATTCTGGTGGTGACAGACATTGGACAGGAATTATTTTGAATGAGAAAGAAAGAGAAAATGGTAAGAAAATCTCTTTTATTTGGTAAATTTAGATCAAAATTAGGGCTTTGGCGCTGTTCTAATCCGTATTTGCCAATGTGCTTATTCTGTAATTGGTCAACCCGGGGCCCAAACATTTATGTTGGCTTCATCCACTGAAAATGACCCTTGAATAAAAATAAACAGGACACAATATGGCAGGGAAACGCTCATTGTTTCAGGCTGTAAAAGTGTGGAAAAGTAAAGACTTTGTTCAAATAGGAGTGTGGATTTAGGCAGGCGGCAATGCTTTCTTCGTGTGACCACATGCTGACCCGGAGCAGTAAATTTGTCATGTAGCACAATGAGGTTGTAGCAGTTCAACAGACGTGAAGATAACCACTGAGGCACTTATTTCACTTTATGTGTTTATTATTTCAAACCACCACAACTTCCCTCTGTAAGTTTTTTTTACATTTCAGTGGTGGCCTTATTACATTCTATGCAACGTCTGTGTTTTTACAGAATTTTAATGGAGCCTGTTCTGATTTAATGAGGGTGTGATAAAGGTAAATATTTTTAACTGTTGATGAAAGGCAGTAAATCTGTCATACATGTCTGCAACGATAAGCATCTGAGCTTTATTTCTTACTCAAGGAGGTATTCCATGTTTTTTAGTAAAATTTTTCACAAAACTGGGTGTTTTTTCCAATTACAGACAAAATCAAGGCATTAAAGGTGCCTCTTAATAGCTACAATTTGTGAGAAGGGACACATTACATAATCAATTTAAAAGTTGAAAATAGAAAATTTGGGGGGAACCACAAGGATATGGGTGTCTTGGGGCTTCTGTGGCAAGCCGTCAGGTCCTTGTATAACCAAAGTGACAGTTGTGTCAGCATTTTCAGAACAAAGTGAGACATGTTCCCAGCCTCTGCCAGGGCTGCCCCTTATCTCCTATTATGTTGGTGTATTCATGGACCGGATTTGAGGTGCAGCCAGGGGGAGAAGGGTTTTCAAGTCAGGGTAGTGTTGTACTCAAGACTACACTATCTGAGACCAAGACTTGCCCGAGAACAGAGTGCACCAAGACAAGGACAAAACCAAGACTTTTGGGGGTCGAGACCAAGTCAAAACCATGACCGAGACAAGACCAAGATCATAAGAATCCACTTTAAAAAACCATGACAAGGTCGAACAGTTTAAGAGCATTCTCTCTTTAATTTTAGTCTTCTTTTAAATAAATTTGGCAGATAAAAACAAGGTGTCAGCAACGCTTTCAAAGCACAACTTGTAAAAATCTGAAATCTTAACAAATTTGTTAAAAAATATATCTGAAAATGAGATGTTTATCTTGATTTGTCAGGTGAGTGAGGCCTAAAGTAAGTGTTCAGAGGTATTTCTGACTAGAAATAAGATGGACTGATGCCTGAGTTTTTGCAGGTGTAGCAATTTGTTGTTCAAGCAAGTGCTTCTCCTTATTATCACATTGATGAAGTCAAAGAATAGCAGATCAGTGCAGGTCTTGACCGGTCTTGATGGAAAATCCTGGGTCCAGCCAGTCCAAGAACGAGATGAGACTGAGTAAAAATGTTCTCGAGTCCAAGACAAGACCAAGACATTCAAAATATGATCTTGAGACTGGTCAAGGCCAAGATCATTCCCGAGTGCTACAACACTAGTTTAGGGATGTCAGAATTCCGTCTCTGCTTTTTGCAGATGATGTGGTTTTGTTCTCCTCCTCGTCTGGGGACCTCCAACAGGCGTTGGGACAGTTTGCAACTTAGTGCAAAGTCTGAGGCCATGGTTACTCACTCCAGGTGGGGAGTGAGTCTCTCTTAAACTGATAGTAACTGACTTCCTGTTTTGATGTTTTTATCATGAACTGGCAAAAGGAACTTGTCATGGCTTGAGTGTGTTGAGCGAGACAATGAATAATGTGAGTTATTGTGATTATCTAATCCACTCTCCATTTCTTTTTATTATTCTTATTAGATAAATGTCCTGAAATTGGATGTCAGGTTGTTAGAATCTGACTTATTGTACCTTGAAGTCCATAAAATCTCCCAAACTTCCCTGTAATCTTCCTGCCAGTGGTGCATTACTGATCCGTTTCCCTTTCTCAGCCTCATTCTGCTAAACTTTGAAATCTCAAACCACATGCGGTCCAATCATGAAGTTTTTAAAGCTTATGAAAATATCTCTGCAGAACATCTAAAAGACAGATGTCCACTTATGTCCCTTGATGAAGAACGCCTAACCGTCTTGGGCTACCCTTCGTTTTTCTGTTTTCCTCCCATCCAACCACAGCCTTCCCTTAGTGGACTTCTGTTATTGGAGCCCCGAGGACAATGCAGCTTGGCGACAGACGCACTTTTGTCCCCCGAGTGTATACGAGACAGACGTGTAGACCCAAGTGTAGCTGTTTTGGTCGTCTATGTTGAGGTGGAGGCTCGTCGGGAGGGGGGTTTTGTGGTTGGGATACTGCCTTAAATCTGGCTGGACACCCAAGTTGTGGGTTTGAGACAGAGGCGCTCTGTTGGGAGGGAGTCTGGTGTTTGGGGGAATCATACCTGGCTCTCTAGTTCTCTGTATTCAAAGTTATGCTTGGGAAATTTGATGTTCTACAAGAAACCTTAAATCCTTGTTTTGTCTTTCTCACATACCACTGAACTGTTAACAGTTGTGGAACAAGCTAGAAACATACATATGGCATACCATCACTATGTATTATTATGGTCCACTGGATCAGAAAACATGCTATTTTAGAAACAAAAGCATTCATTAACAGTTTTGTTTTTGATTGAGATCAACTCTGCTGTATGAAATTATATGATGGTACTCAACCTGGAATTTGCAACCTGTTCAGACTTACATCTATCACTGGTTAGATTTTGTAAGTTGTAAGGTTCATCCCTTGCTTGTGAATGCAATCGCTGAGGTAGCTTTGAGGAGTGCTCTTGAAACTTTGCACAAATGTCCACTCTGACTTCTAAATAAAATCATAGATTTTAAAGGTCATAGGTGAAAGGTCAAGCTCATTAGCCCTTCTGTTCGTGTTGCTTTTGAACATATGTGGTAACTCAAGACCGCTTTGAGCGATGTTCTTCAAACTCTGCACAAATGTCCACTCGGACACAAAGACAAACTGGCAGTTGAGTTTGTTGTCAAAGTTCTTGTTGATACCATGCTTTCAAAGGCATCACTCAAGAAGCTTTGAGAAATTTTCTCAAAACTCTGCAAAAATGTCCACTCTGACAAATGGATGAACTAATTGGATAGTGAAAGGTTGACGCTCAAGGTAAATGGGCTTTTGTACATCCCTTAGTTGTGAAGACAACATATGGATAATGCTTGGATGGATTTCCTTCAAACTTAGCACAAATGTCCACTCTGACTCAGGGCTGAACGGATAAGATTTTTAAAGTTGGAAGTGAAGGTCTTTGGGCCTACGGTTCATGCCTTGCTTGTAAAACCAGTCACTCAAGAATTTTAAAACTTTGCATGACAAATCTGATTCAAAGATAAGCTTATACATTTTAAAGCTCATAAGTAAAAGGTCAAGGTCATTGGGGCTCTTGTACATCCCTTGCTTGTAATGACATTTTCTCAAGAATGCTTCGAGCAATTTTCTTCAATCTTTGCACATATGTCCACTTTGATTCCAAGATAAACTCAGATTTTAATCCATAGGTGAAAGGTCAAGATCAATGGAGCTCTTGTTTATCCCTTACTTGTTAATATGATCCCCAAAGAATGCTCTAAGTGTTTTTTGTCAATTTCTGCACATATGTCCACTCTGCCTCAAGAGTTAACTGATTTGATTTAAGAGGTTGGAGGTAAAATGTTAAGGTTATTAGGCCTCTTGCTTGTTTTTCTTCTCTCAAGAATGCGTTGAGCAATTTTCTCCAAACTTTGCACAGGTATCCACTCTGACCCAAAGATAGCAGATTAGATTTTTAAGGTCAAATGTAAAGATTGTTGGGCCTCATGTTTATAAATGTGATACCTCAAGAATGCTTTGACGGATTTTCTTCAAATTATGCACAGTGGTCAACTTTGATTCAGCCTTTCAGGCAGCAGTTTTATTGGATTGATGTTTGACATTTCAGAGACTTTAAAGACATTTAAATGTTTCAGATTTCAGAAATGGAAACATGTTAAGCCATGCTAGATGCTGGTTGAACTGTCAATTTTCCCCTTGAATTGCTTTTTTTGTTGGATAATTTTGGAGCCCTAAAAACTGGAAAATATCCAAACCTTTGCAAGAAATTTGCTACCCATTCTGACTTTCCTTTTCTCTCTTTCTTTAGATCTTCTTTAAATTGTTTTCAACACAGTTATATCTGTTTTCTACCTTCTTTGGATTTCCAGCACATGCTGTGTGATGTTTCTGAGCATGTAAACATGTCACTACCGTGGCAACTTGCCAGTTTTAATGAAAGTTTCCTAGTGTCTTTTTGGTTAGCTTTCTAAGAGTTACAAATAGATCAACACTTTCCACTGCCTGGATCCAAGATTGGATTTGGCACCACTGCAACAAGAAAATGCAAACAGATCCACCCTTGAACATATCATCCATAAGTGTGTGCAGGTTTGTGTGTTTTCTTGCATTGACTGGATAGTGCAGCGTCTGTAAGCTCTCTGGTCTCTCTCACCCTCCATGGAAACAGGCCCTCATTTTTCCTTATGATTTATCCCGACCGTGTCTTGGAGGAGCCTCCTGGAATGCCGTTGCAGTGGTTTGCGCTGTTCGAAGGGGCTGTCGGGTTGGAATACACAGGCGAGGGTTTGGCAGGGAACGGTACAGGCCAGAGAGGAATTATGGGAAGTGGTTGGACAAGAGCAGGATCACGCAAGAAGGTTGAATGTTCCCCATGTAAACAACAATACTGGAGTGTTCTTTTGCCTTGATTTGGCTTCAGTTTATAGAATACTGTTTATGTGTTTGTGTTTTCAAAAAATGTGGTCCTGTCTGACGTGCCATATGTGTTGCTGCTGCAATTCAAGCTTTGCCACAAGACAAATTTGTTTTGGGAAACTATGCTGCTCTTCCATAATACATGATGGAATCAAACATGATGTCTTAGGTTTTGGTATTTCTGTTTTGTCCAGCCTTGAGATTGGCTGGTTAGGGTCTGGACATAGAAAATAGTGAGGTTAACATTTGCATGACACATTGCATTTTGTGTGCCCCTACATGGACGAAAGCCAGGGCTAGAGTAATTAAGTTTCTGGATTGTCCATCTGTTTTGGCCAGTCTTAGTTATATTTCAAGAACACATTGAGGCATTTTCTTCAAACTTTGCAAAAATGTCCACTCTGACTCAAAGATAAAATACTTAGATTTTAGGGTTAGAGGTCAAGGTCATTAGGCTTCATGTTCATCCCTTGCTTGAGAACACAGTATCATAGAAGTCCCGGGTTGATGATTGAGCGTTATGTTTATCCTTGCTTGTGGTCATGATATCTCAAGAATGCTTTGAGGGCTTTTCTTCAAATTTAGCACAAATTTCAATTCTGATTCAAGGTTCTGATTTGATTTTTCAGCCAAAGTCAAAAGTCCAATGTTTTTCAATTCTTACTCATAGATTTCTACCAATCACGCAACCACAAACCACCCCAACCCTTTTCTTGACCTACTATTCTACTTTCCCTGTCTGGTAATTGTATACCTTGCACTTATACTGTTAAAGCCCAATTTTACTGTTAAATATAAATCAATAGCCAGGGCTTTTATTTACCTCAGACTATGACTATAGTCCTCTCTGTTTCATTATCATCCTAGCTGCTAATGCTAACATTACGATGTTCTGTTTTCTGTTGGTCATGGTTGTTATTGCTAATTCTTCACATAATACTACCATTATTGGTTTTATAGTCATCACCGATGAAATGGGAAATATGTACATGGCCACGACTTCCATAAATCTGTCTTTCATTTGTTGTATTGTTGTTTCTCTTGTCCCTCTCCTCTTCCTGCTTTTCTCCCACACCCTACCAATTGTTTGAGCCCCTTTCCAACCCCAGCATGGCTTTGGTAGAGAGCTTTCGACATTAGTCTGGTTCTGCTCGACATCCTTGCCCCTTAAGGGAAGGTTTTTGTCGCCGCTGTAAGAGGGCTAAACTCTCCAAGTGCTGTGCTCATGGTGGTTAACGCTGGTATTTTGTAATAGGCCACAACAGACAGTATGGTGTAGACCAGCCCTTTTTGCAAAGTGTCTTGAGATCACTTCAGTTTTGTAATGTTTCTATACAAACAAAGATGAACTGATTAATTGTTTTTTGGGAAAGGTATCAATATGAGATTAGAAATTTGTGTAAAAATGGGAAGGATTTTTCCTGTCTATCTCCCCACTTTTTTGTCTTGCTCTTATTTTTCCCTTGTTTTTGATCTGCAAGCTCTTTTTTTGCATTAATGTCAAGGGGCCTCTAATTAAGGCCTAATTTTATTTGTTAAAAGGTGTGGTAACACCATGCTAGTAAATTACTAGGCCTTTAATTGGTATTAGAAGTTTTACAATATTGATATCCATATTGTCACTTGTATCATTTGTATTTGTATTAGTAGTATTGATATTTGTATTTGAAGAAAGTTTATTGTCTGGTTAAACTAACCAACAAGCTATTTAAAGGGAAGAGTTGATGACAAGACTGCTTGCCACCTAAGAGCTCAAAAACTTTTGAAAAAGATCTTAAAGTACGTATATTTCCAAGCAAGTGCAACAGCCAAGCGTTTTTTTCTATGTTATCATGTAAACCCATTAGAAAATAGTCACAACCCAAGGCTGCCTTAGACTCCACAATTTTTTTGATAATTCATGGCTGCACTATGTCAGACTATGCAACTAAAATCTTGCTCCATCTTGGCCAGCACACTCTCCACACTACAAGTGTGATCCTGACTGTTATCGTATGCTGATGACGCCACTGTCTCCATAACTTCGTGCCAGTTTCCAGGTTTCCTGGAGGGCAGATCAAAGCATGTCAGTCTCTCTACAACAGAAGCACTCTACATGATTGTACCTGATGTACATGATTGTACACTCTACAGAAAAGAAACAATTATAGATTGGATTATAGATTACTGATAACAATTACAGATTTATCAGGAGGAGGCCAAGATGGACTGGGTCTCCTTCAGATTCAAGTCGTTGACATCAGGTAAGGGTGTCAAACTAGATGACAATGCAAGAAAAATTCTGACATGCTAACCTTGTTGAATTGTGGTTTTTAGGCACCTAGGATTTGTCATTGATTAGGTCAGTTTTTGTCATTCCTTATACACAAAATCAGGCCTGAGGTTTGATGATAAGCTTCACTGTTGCAGTCAGTCCAAAATCTGGGATAATTTGTGAAGTCTGAGCCTGCCTTTAGACAAAACAAGAGGTTACACTTCTTGAAGTTTGGTTTAATCCTGTGCAAATTTGTCAATGGTGAAATTAGGCAAGAATTTTTGGGCAAGGATTACAAAACTGAACTGAGAATTGATTTCAAGACTGATAAAATAATATAAAACTTTGTTTGTATTGCACCTTTAAAAACAGAAGTTTACAAAGTGCTTTGACAATAAGCAGAATCACAGTTACGACAAAGCATCAAACACAAACAGTAAAACATCACAATAAAGACAAAACCCCAACAACAGAAGAACCCATGAAAAACTCAGCCAGCAATGTAACTCCAACATCATAAAAATGAGCAGAACATTCTAAACATGAAAATGGTTTCAGTTTAGAAACACATCATTAAAAACCCATATATGTAAGATTCTATAATAAAAACCCAGAATAACCTAGACCACTGATCATCAACTGGCGGCCCGGGGGCCAAGTCAGGCCCCCCAAAGCTTCCTGTCTGGCCCCAGAAGATCATTAAAATCAAAAAAGAAGGAAAAGAAAATGTTGTGGTTTTAAGAATATCTTTTGGCTTAAAATGTCTGCAGCTGTTAAATCCACCCCAAAAGCAATTAATATTCAAATAGTTTTTAAAATGACTAACATTTGATCTGTTTAAACAGAAATTCACTTGTCAGCCATTATTAGTAAATATTAAAAAATGTGTTAAAACTGCCAAAAATGGCCAGAAAAAGTGGTGGAAAGGGGTTAGAGAGTGGCAAAAATGGGTGATAAGTGTCCAACTGGGTTGTGGAGTGGTACAAAGGGACAAAAATTTGTAGGGAAAGTGGTGAAGAGAGGTTAAAATGTGGCAAAACATAAGTTTAACAGGAAAAGGGGGGCAAAAGTATTAAAAAAGTGTGTTAAAAGTGGCAAAAATAGTGAAAAAAGTAATGAAAAGTGGCGAAAATAGAAAGTGGCAAAAATGGATAAAAGAGGGATTAAACAAGACAAGAGGTTTAACGGAGTTAAAGAATGGCAAAAAATGGTTTAAAGAGGCAAAAAAAAGAAGGGCAAGAATTATCAAAAATGGGTTAAAACTGGAAAAAAATGGCCAGATAGAATGGTGAAAAGGGGTTAAAAAGTGACAAAAATGGGTGATAAGCGTCCAAATGGGTTATGGAGTGGCACAAAGGGCCAAAAACTTGCAGGGAAAGTGGTGAAAAGAGGTCAAAATGTGGCAAACCATTAGTATAAAAGGAAAAAAGGGCCAAGAAGTATATCAAAAATGGACAAAAAGTGGCAAAAATGGAAAAAGGAGGGATAAGACACACAATAAAAGTGACTTTAAGGAGCTACAGAATGGGAAAAAAATGGGTCAAAGGGGGAAAAAAGGCAAAAAGTATCAAAAATGTGTTAAAACTGGCAAAACGGTTAAAAAAAAAAGCAGAATGAAGCATTGAAGTAGTGAGAAGTGTGAAACATGAGTTCATATTGGTGCTAAATCATAATTGTTGAGGGCCCATTCTTTCCAGCCAATTCTGTGGGCATGCCTGTCTCCTTCTGGTCTACGGCATTATAGATCAGGATAGATCTCACTGGTAATGCCAAAAACATGTCCTGTGTTTTGAAAGAAAATACAAATACTAATAAAATAATATGTCAATCAGAACAAAATACTGATTTAATTTTTCTTTATTTGACAGTCCAGGCCCCAGAGACTCTGTCAAGACTAAATCTGGCCCATGTGCAAATGTACTTGATGACCCCTGACCTAGACCAAACTAGGCAGCACAGGAACCAACTTCATAAAAGAGACTTAAGGAAAAGACAGAAAGAAATATAAATCAAAATGGTAAGAAAGTGGCTAGTTTTATCCATCTTTACGTCTCTTTCTCATCAGGTTAGTCTCACTTTATGGCTACATTCCAGTTAGTCTAGTTCTTCCTGAGGTTACTGCTTTTTTCAAGGGAGTTTTCCTCACTAATATTGACAAATGCTTGCTCATTGGTGGGTTAAATTTGGTTTTGCTGAGAATTAATACAATTACTTTTTTTCTGGGTTCAGGATAAGAATATTTCCTGCTTCTACCACTTAACTGCAAGACTTTTTTTTTTTTTTGCTTACCAAACAACCTGTTTACTTGACGCTTCTTTCAGCTGCAGCCAAACAACATCTACAAGTACACTTCTGTTCTTGAAGATGTTTGCCGATATTGTAGCCGCACTACAGAGTAAAACAGGATGGCTAGGAAATGAGTGAGAGTTGCAATCCAGGAATAAAACCAACACAGTGTATTTTCACATTAAATAACAAAGGTGTGGTTTCTTGTTCAATAGTTTTACAGAAGTTCTTTCTTTGGGAATAGAACCTTTAAAACTCTTAGTCATTGTTGCCTAGTGTGACCAGTAAGAGGGCAATGTAAGTGGTTTTCAGCCAGACTATTGAGCAAAATAACCAAGAAAATTAATGACAAAAGTTGCAAAATTTGTTCCAATGGCATGTATTCCAAGGTACTTTATTCAAGTTTCTTGTCTCAAGACTACATCTTTAAGCATTTACAGTTCACAATCACATCCTTGGGGAAAAAAGACAACGTTTACACCTTAGCTGAAACCCTTGAGCTAAGAAAGAACATCCCTTTCTTCAAGCTGTTAAGGTTTTTCAAGCTGATTTGGTACCCCAGTCACACGCTGGATGTCTATTTTTAGAAGATTCAATAGTTACTTTGTCATGCAAAAGAAAATCCAGGGGATATTATTGCCGCAAGGAGACTCCCAACGGTCCCTTCTTTTCGTCTCTAGTGGCCTAAAATCCCTTTCTGTCAGGCTGTCTCACTCGCTGCTTACATAACACAGGCAATGACGTGCAAGACACAGCTAAGCATTTTTAGAAACAGGAGGGATGCTCTCTCTGAAGTTCTACCTGTAACAACTCACTTTTGCTTTTGCAAAGTGTCTTAAAAGCACATTTTTTTGTCTCAGACTCGACTCATGCACATTCCATACTCTACCAAACCTGACTTGAACTAAGCCGGGCCGCCTCCTTTGAAGGATTTCCAGGTCAAGTGGTTTGAGGACTAAGTTTTAAACCCTGGCATCTCTGCGTCTGAATCAAAGTGTTCACATGTGTGGATGTGTGAAAACTGGGAGAGGCCTTTAATTGGCCCTCTGGCAAATGACATGCTCCATAAAATGAACCCAGAAGCTCTTTAATATTTTAAGCGGCATGGGTGCAACCCCATTTTACCACCTCACAAGTTTAAATCTGGGTCTATTTATGTTTCTTATGTGAGTTTGTGAATGTCACACATTCTCATTGATTGGTAGAAGGAGAAAATATGGAATCTTGTAAAATTTACGATGGAAAAACTGACTCGAGGAAGTACTCTTGATTTGATTTGATTTATTTATCTCGAACGTACAACAACAAAAGAAAAATATATTGCTCAGTATGGTTGTGTCAACTTGCCAGTCCAATTTCATACAAATAAATAAAAATATACATATGTATATACATACACACACACACACATATACATTTATAAATATCTGCATACATATATACACACACATATGCACACGCCACATTGTTCGAGACGGGGCAGAATGAAGCTCAATATTTATCTTGTCCTGCCCCTACCTTACTCTTAAGGCTTGATAAACAGAAGTTTTGGTAGAACTGTTTAAAATTCCATGGCCTTTTACGGCACAGTCAAGCCATTTGTTTTGTCTCGAACTTCAGACATGTAGTTATGATCCAGTATACTTGATGAAAGATGTGGGTTTATTATGATCTTGTTCATTCAGGAAAAAAGCATGGAGGATTTGTATTTTCTCAGTTGAATGCATTACACTTCCATCCATCTACTTTCGACTTCTTATCTGCGGTTGGGTCAAGGTGGCAGCAGGCTAAACAAGTTGACCTGGGCATCCTCCTCCCAAGCAACATTTTCCAGCCATTCCTTGGGGATCCTTAGAGGTTTGCTGGACCAGAATGGATATATAATCTATATAACTTGCCCCTTTCAGCTGCCTTTGCAAGTTGACCCAGGCATCGCTCTCCCTGGCAGCATTTTCAAACTCCTCTTGTGGAATTCTGAGGCATTCCCAAGCCTATATTATCCCTCCAGCAAGTTCTGTGTCTCCCTGAGGTCTTCACCCAGGTTGACATGCCTGGAAGACCTCCAAAGGGAGGTGCCCAGGGGTATCATAATCAGATGCCAAAGCACCTTAACTGGTTACTTTCATTGGCCCATGTAAGTTAACCCAGAGATCCCGCTCTGAACCAATATTTCCAAACCACTATTAGGGATTTCTGAGACAATCCCTGTCCAGAAGGGATATATAATCAGCTAGTTCTGGGTTGACCCCAAGGTCTTCACCCATTAGGACATGCCTGTTAGACCTCCACAAATGCGCCCAGGAAAAGTCCTTATCAAATACCCAAACCACCCCAACTGGCTCCTTACAGCAGACTGAACAAGTTGACTGAGATATCTTTCACCCTGGGCAGCATTGTCCAACCTTCCCTGGGGGATCCTGAGGCATTATCATGTTGGAAAGGATGCATAATCCCTACAGCAAGTTCTGCACCTGAGGTCTCCTCCCAGTTTGATATGCCTGGAAGACCTCAAAAGGGAGGCACCAAAGAAGCATCCGTGACCAAGTAAGTTGATACAGTAATCCTTCTTCCCAACATTTTCCAACTCCTCCTGGGGAACCCCAGTGTTTCTTAGACCAGAGGGGACATATAATTCTTCAGGCAAGTTCAGGATCTACCCCGAGGTCTTGATGCAGTTGGACGTGCCTTGAAGACCTCCTAAGGAAGGCACCCAGGAAGTGTCCCTTAAGTCACATCTACATTTATATTTGTCTATGATGCTCAAGCACAGAAGCAAGCCTCAACCAGCAACTCAGGTTGCTAACTAAGCCAGCAAGCAATTATGTGGCAGGCCTTTAGGCCCTTGTTAGCAACAAGTTGCAACACAGTTTCGACTTGGACTTAGAGTCATTTTTTGCAACTGGCCCATGAAAACGCTTCCAGGACTTATTTCAGGGACATTCTTTTCCCTACTAAGAATATTTTTTTATCAGCTTTTTCTACAGAAGAAAAAAAAGATTATGAGCAACACCAAAAGCACAGTAAGACGTGCATGGAGGCAGGGACAAGAAGCATTGAAGAATGTTGGCAAGGAAAAGAGAGTAACTACCCAAGCATGAAAGTGAAAAAGGTAGAACAAGGAGGGAGAGAGAAGATGATGAGACACACACACTTTCACCAGAGCCAAGCCTCCTCATTCCTCAGCAGCCCTTCACAGAGGCCAGTCTGTTTCCCCGGCGCAAACACGTCACATCAAAGAGTCATCACAGCACATCTCCATAGCGACGCCCTTCAGTGGTATAGATGCGGCACGGTAGTCGGGAGATAGCGCTGGCAGACAAACAGTACGGGAGGCCTAATAAGCGGGTGCTAGCAGATGACTGATGGCCCAATTTAGCCCAGACTTATTCTGGAGGTCAAGAGCTAAGTTCACCCAAAGTGTTTAAATCCAACAGGAGGCTGGCAAATATTTTCCTCCGGAGTAAGAAAGAACTGGTTGGCCTGTCTGTCCACTTCCAATTTCTTTGGGTACAGGAGTGCTGGTGAACTCAGACAGGGGCATGATGAAGAAAAATGGTCTAAAATGAACTGTGGTGGCCAAAGGAGAAAGAACAGAATCGAGCAATTTCTACAATACTATTCTTATATCAAGAAGGGTTTGGTTATGCCTCTGCTCCAGCAATAGCTAAAGGCCTAAAGCATTGTTTTTTCTGGTGATCCATTCCTCCATTTATGTGTCTGAGACATTGTTGTGAATACAATATCTCAAGAAAACTTTGAGAGATTTACCTCAAACTTTGCACTAATGTCCACTCTGACTCGAAGATGAACTGATTTCACTTTGGAGGTTGAAGGCCTGGGGTTAAGGTCATTGAACCCAATGTTCATCGCTTGCTTGTCAACACAATATCTCAGGAACGATTTGAGAGATTTTACTCGAACTTTGCACAAGTATCAACTCTCACTCTAGTATAAATTGATTAGATTTTGGAGGTAATGGGTAAAAAGATCCTCTGGGAATTGTTATAGAACCACAAGCTGGAGAGGTATTTCAAGGAAAACACCTTTTGAAAATCTCTGGTGATAACTTCAAAAAATTATTTGGAAAAAAAACAACTGAAGATTCTAAGAGATGGACTGGAATGTATAGCTGGGTTTGTTAGCTTGGTGCTTAAATAACGGAATGGAAATTGACATTAATGGAAATTGGCAATATATGGCAGACAGTTTAGTATTGCTTCATGCCAATTATAACATTTGAAACGTTAGTCCCCTTGACTGTACCAAGTTAAATTGGTTGTTTGTTTGTTTGTTTATTTAGATCCCCATTAGCTTTTGCAAAGCAGCAGCTATTCTTCCTGGGGTCTTTTCAATTTCCATGAGTGACACAAACTACATACAGAAGAAAATACCTATAAGGACACACACTAGTATACCAATACACACATAACACTCAAGACGAACACTGAAATCCAAAATTACAAGCTCCAAAATTGAATCATTGCAACACATATATCATGTCACACACAAAAGATGCCCTGACCCAACACTAAGAACAAAAAACAAAAGCATACATAAATATTTAAATTGGAGCAACACCATAAGTGATAATATAATATAATACGATATAATATAATAATAAAATAAAATAATATAATATGGGCCCAAGTGGTACCCCTACAGTTTCTTGGGGAGCACTAACGGATGAAATTATGAGTAGAGTAATAATCTCTTAGCTTTATTTTAAAATTTGCTATGTTTTTCTGTTGTGTAACGTAATTTGGAAGGGCATTCCCCTCCATCATAGCTCTGTATATTACTGTACGTTGAGAAAGTGATCTGGGTAAGATAAAATAACAACCAGCAGCCTGTCGAGTTGAGTACTCATGTGTCTCAGGACTAAAAGATAATTTTCTATAAAAAATGTTTGGCATCTTTGTTGTAATTATATTTCTGATGAATACCATCAACAAATATGTCAGTCTGTTCTTAACATCCAGCCAACAGAGACTTACATGCATTTTACAAATGTTTGTCCTCGTTCCACAGGAAAGTACAACACGTGCTGCTTTATTTTGTATAAGTTGTAATTTTCTAATGTTGGCTAGTGAGGTATTGGACCAAACAACTGCACAATAATATGTGACAAAGCCAAAGCTTGGATTACTTGTTTGGTGGTTTTTGTTGTTAGATATTTAGAGCATCTCCTAATCATTGAAAGAATGTTTCCAATTTTGGTTATTATCCTCTTAACATGCAAGTCCAGTTCAATCAATAAAGTCTTTACATTTTAGTCTGTACCTTTACTCAATGCATTTATTTTCTTTTCACCAATTTAATCAGCCAAATTGTAAAATATATTCAATGTAAACAATTCATATCAATACCTGAATTTAGATATTCTAAAGTAAATACAAGCATACGTTATATGCACGGTGAACAGTCCAGCACTAATAATTTAGTCTAATTTTAGTCTTCTTGAGGTAACTAAACAAGTTCTCCACTTGGATTTGAAATCTCTGAGTTTATAAAGTAGAAACTTACATAAAAAACTTGAAATATGTGAGTTTAAAAAGTCCAAAATTTACGAGAAAAAAAAATTAAATTTAAAGGTGCTATACAAATAAAGTTAAAAAAAGTTGAAAATTTCAAAAAAAAAAAAAAAACAAACCTCATAATTTCTGAGTTTAAAAGTCAGAAATATATGTGAAAACCTTGAAATATGTGAGTTAAAAAAGTTGAAAATTAACATGAAAAACTTTAAATATGTGAGTTTAAAAAGTTGAAAATTTACATGAAAAACTTGAAATATATGAATTAAAGACTGGAAATTTACAAGAAAAACTCGAATTTTCTGAGTTTAAAAGTCAGAAATTTACAAGAAAAACTTGAAATTTCTGAGTTTGAAAAGTTGAATATTTACAAGAGAACTTAAATTTCTGAGTTTAAAACTCAGAAATTTACAAGAAAACTTTTATTATATGAGTTTAAAAAGTTGAAAATTTACAAGAAAAACTTGAAATTTCTGAGTTTAAAACTCAAAAAATTTAAGAGAAAATCTTGTTTTTTCTGGGTTCAAAAACTCAGAAATGTACAAGAAAAACTTGAAATTTCTGAGTTGAAAAAGTCAGAAATTTACAAGAAAACCTGAAATATATGAGTCTAAAAGTTGAAAATTTACAAGAAAAACTTGAAATATATGAAGTTAAAAATTTGAAAATGTAGAAGAAAAACTTGAAATTTCTGAGTTTAAAAAAAGAGAGAAATTTAAGGGAAAAACTTGTTATTTCTGAGTTTTAAATCTCAAAGATGTACGAGAAAAACCTGAAATTTCTGAGTTGAAAAAGTCAGAAATTTACAAGAAAACCTGAAATATATGAGTCTAAAAGTTGAAAATTTACAAGAAAAACTTGAAATATATGAAGTTAAAAATTTGAAAATGTAGAAGAAAAACTTGAAATTTCTGAGTTTAAAAAAAGAGAAAAATTTAAGGGAAAAACTTGTTATTTCTGAGTTTTAAATCTCAAAGATGTTCGAGAAAAACCTGAAATTTCTGAGTTGAAAAAGTCAGAAATTTACAAGAAAAACTTGGCATTTCAGAGTTTAAAAAGCCTTAGAAATTTTTGACAGTAGAAAGTCAAAAAGTTTTAGCATCATAAATTTACAACTGTAGAGAGTCAAAACCAAAACTGAAAACACCGGACAATTTCCAACTTTCTAATCTCAAAATTCTACATTTTTGTTTATGCACATTTATGCCTTTTAAACTCAAGATTTTCTTTTTTTTTTTTTTTTTTTCTTGTAGATTGATTCTGTAAAAAACAAGGGGGAAAAAATAGATTTTTAACATAAGAAAATAGTAGCAGGAAATCTTTTACTTTTTTAAGAATGCATGTCCAAATATTCAAAAATGATTTCCAATTCCCACTACATATTCCTGGCATGAAAGCTTACGCTAAAAACATTAAAACCATGCAAACGCAACAATGCTAAAACAGTGCCATGGTTTATTCTAAGCTCTATTTGGGATGCTATAAAGCACTTGAAAAAATCACAAGTTATCACTTGTCACTTGATGCTTATAGGGGTGAAATGATTTCCAGGTATACACCCTTATTCCTGCAAAAATGTTCACCTATTTCTGTTGGTAATAACCCTAAGTATTGTGACTCTGCAAAATCTAGTCTTTAGATATCACCATGCATAAGTCTGCTTTGAGAGAGATTTTTTTGCAGTGCAGAAACAAGACCAGAAAAGTTCTTCTCCCTCTCTCTTCCTCTGTCAAGCATGTGTCAACAGCTTCAGCGAAGACTGTGAGGAGAAGGAGGGAGAAGAGAGAGAGAGAAATAGAGAGTGAGTTAGCAGAGGGAGGGATACAGAGGGATACAGTTACTGTCTGCCCCCAGACGGCTTTTTGCTCTCTCGTTTTGGGTACCGGAATCATAAGGAGCCCCAAGCCACTTTCTTGGCCTTATATAGCGTGTTTCAAAATTTCTTGGCAGTTAACGAGGAGGAACCGTAGCCAGAAGTATAAAGACTGAATCCTGGTCCAGTCCAGAGGCTGCACAGACATCCACATGAGGCACACATATACACAGAATCAAGTTCAGTAGCTCTCTGGCACGCGTTTGGGATTACTGCTGTTGTTTTGAGCGAGAGGGCCGACGAAGGAGGAGGAGGAAAGAGTCTGTATTTGGTACTCCCTCTCTTGCACTCTTTCTCTCCCAGAGGGGGGTCTGAAGGAAGCTAGAATGCAGAGGTAGAAACAAGGCAGAGGGGGAGAGAAGAGAGAGTGTGAGAAAAAGTGGCACTGGTGCACAGGTAAGACATGTAGGGGTGGATTTTAACATGCATGTGGAAGAACTCCTGCACTGAATTCCATGTAGAGTCTTGGTTTTGAATGTTTGTAATTCCTTTCATTCCTCTGTGGCTTTAAAAGAAGGAGAATGTCAAGTTGATTTTGAGTTTTTTGCACATAAATGAAGCTGTGAGAGCAAAAAAGAGATCTTTCTAGCAGTCTTGTCAGCTGAAACGGCTTCCCTCTGCATGTTTCGGATGTAGGCTAGTCTGCCATGGGAAAGTTGCTCCCATGGGAATGGTCCAGACGGGGTTCATTTGAGTTGCTGTTCCGAGTCTTTCATGACTTGACGTGTAGTGATTTGTAGCAACAATGTCGTGGTGAGACCGGGAGCAACTGGTCAACACAGCAGGCAACCACGTGTTTTCTCTCCCAGCGTAACCTGCTTCTGCTTCAGCATTTTTGAGAGCTGGATGAGAAGAATGCTTGCAGGAAATGTTTTCTTCCTCGCTGTGATCTTGCCTTCCCCTTCACTTGTTCACACTTCTTCTGACATCTCTGAGAGAGGATGCAGACTGATGATGGCAATCACTCACCTTTGACATTGAGCTAACACAAGGGTGGCAGTCAAACATGAGCGGTCAAGAGGTCATGAGTCTTGTATGTCCTGTCTGCCACTAAAGAGTCAAAACAACAGACAGGAATGCAGTTTTATGGTGCTACGGAAACTCTTTTTCCAACTAGGATGCATAGTTTGTGTGATTTTTAAAATTCATTTCAAGAATTTGCAGTTGAGTTGTTAAAATGGCGCTGGAAGAGCTGAAGGGTATCCAGGAGCGTGCAAGGATTATCAGTTAACTTCGTAAAATCAAGTGGTTTGGCATATATTATGATCTGATGACTTAAGTTACATTAATTTCCAAATTATCCTGATATGGGAAGGGAAAGTACTTCATGTAGGCCAAAATGCACAAGCAAATAGTGTGCCAATCAATGCCCCAGGTCCATCACAGTACCAGTTAACCCCCCAGAATCAACTGGTTTTGGGAAAATATCCTCTCAAGTTAATTTACATGAACTTTTCAAATCACCCTAGTATGGGAATGGGGAGTACTCTGTACAGGCCAGAATGCACAAGGGTAGCAATTAGTGTGCCAATCAATGCACAAGTTCCATAGCAGAACTAATTGACCCAGCATAATCAACTGGTTTTGTTTTTTTTCCTGATAGACTAATTAACATGAATCAGCCTAGTATGGGAGTAAGGAGTACTCTGTACAGGCCAGAAAGCACAAAGGTAGCAATTATTGTGTCAATCAATGCACCAGTTCCATAGCAGAACTAATTGACCTAGCACAATCAACTGGTGCTGTTTTTTTTTCCTGAAAGTCTAAATGACATAAACTTTTAGAATCAGCCTAGTATGGGAGTAAATGGTACTCAGTATAGGCCAAAATGCGCAAGGGTAGCAATTATTTTGCCAGTCTATTCACCTTCCAAATATCAGTACCAGTGAAGGAGCAAAATTCAGTTGGTTTGGGGTAAATTAACTTATAACAACATTGCAATATCTTTCAGAAAACACTTAGTATGGGAGTAAGGAGTACTCTGTACAGGCCAGAATGCACAAGGGTAGCAATTAGTGTGCCAACCAATGCACAAGTTCCAAAGCAGAACCAATTCATGACCAAAATTTTTAAAAAGTTTGTTAGGGTAACAATATTACATCAGCTTTTTAAATCAACCCAGTATGGGAGAGTGAAGGACTCTGCATAGACTAAAGCAGTGTTTCCTAAACTTATCTTTTTATGGAGACCCACTTTTTAGGAGGTACAAGCCATTGTGATGCAATAGCTTCAGTTTCAGTAAATCACTGCTACTCTGCATTCTGAGATGTCATTGGCCTGCCCAGTGTCAACTTGAATAGCATAAATTCCAGCTAATTACGCACTGCCCCGGTGGGCTAATGGGTATTGGGGATCCGTGAATGAGCCAGTCAATGCACCAAATCAATAGCAATACCAATCAGCCCTCCCAAAATCAACTACTTTGGACTACATTTTCATCTGAGGACTATTATTGTGTTAGTTTCTTTAATCATCCTAGTATAGGACTGTGTTCTACTCACTATGGAACAACGTGTGGTACTATCTGCGTGTGGTAGTCAATGCTCCAATTTAGTTGTGGTACCAGTTAACCCCCAAAATCAAATGATTTGGGGTAAATTTTCTGCCAGGCTTATCAAAATGTACTTTAACCCTTTAAAACCTGAGTTTCTGGACTCTTTTCTTATTTTAACCATAAAAGGCCCAGAAAATGTCTGGTGAGTATATGCTTTTGCCCATTTTTTCCACAATACTTAGAACTTTTAATATATGGCAGTTATTTACATTTTACTGCATGTTGGGACTTCTGGTCTGTAGATGAGACTGTAGACAGCTAAAACGAGAAGCTCCCTGCGAAATAAGTTTAAAAAAACGGCGGAAACCCTTATAATCATAACTCAACAACGGAAAAATAATTAACATGGATAAAACACATTTTACTGCATGTTAAGAGTGTTTTAACTAATTATGGTCATGTAAAGTGTGTGCTAGGATTTAAAGGGTTAAGAACCATCCTAGTATGGGATTCCGGGGTTCCTTGTGTAGGCCGAAATGTGCAAGGGTTGCAGTTAGTGTACCAGTCAGTGCACCAGTTCAATAGCAGTACCAGTTAATGACTGGAAATCAAGTGGTTCGGGGTAAATTATCCGTAGAACAATACTACATCAGCTTTTCAAATCAACCTAGTATGGGAGTTTGAGATACATTTTATCGAACAGGGCAAAATAGGAACACACCCAAACAATCCAACTTCTTAAGGTGCACCAACGAAAAGACCGAAGCAGTCCTTTCCAGCATTGACAATGCTTAAGTAGACTACTTGTTGAAAGATTAATTCATTGTGTCTTCTGGACAACCTTACCCAGAATTTAAAAAACTTGAAAGGACATCCTTGCATGCTGATCCTTCAGTACTCTGTATAGGCCACAGTGCTGTAGGGTATCTATGATTTTGCCAGGCACAACACCAATTCAAAAACAGTTTCAATTAACTCCACTGAAAATCAACTACTTTTGAATGCATTATCAAATAAGGTCCATAATTATATAAGTTTCTTAAATCATCCTAGGACGGGAGTGTGCTGTACTTAGTATAGGCCAATGTGTGGTAGTCAATGCAATACCAATTAACCCCCTCATAGTCATCTAGCTTTGGAGTTGAATTTGATCTGATCACCAGTGTTATCTAAGTTTCTTTTATCATCCTAGTATGGGAGTGTACAGTACTTAGCATAGACTAAAGAATGTTAGGGTATCCATGAGTGTGCCAGTCAAGGCACCAGTTCAATATCAATTGGCAATATCAATCAACCCTCCAAATTACAACTGGTTTGGAGTTTGTAATTATCCGACAACCAAGTTTAATTTAGTGTTTTCAGTTACCTTAATATGGGAGTATGAGGTTCTCAGTATACGTCAAAGGGCATTAAGGAATACCCGCATGTGGCAGCCAATATATTAGGCATTACAAATTAATCTGCCAAAAATAAACTTTTTAGAAGTTTTTCTTTATTATCTTATGACTAATATTGAGTTATATTTAATGATTCTAGTATGGGAGTGTGAGGTACTCCATATAGGCCAGAATATAGTTGGGTATCCATAAGTGTGCAATTCAGTGCATTCATTCAATAGTAGTACCAATCAAGGACCCGAAAAACAACTCATTTTATCATCTGA
Source organism: Cheilinus undulatus (assembly GCF_018320785.1). NCBI lineage: Eukaryota > Metazoa > Chordata > Actinopteri > Labriformes > Labridae > Cheilinus > Cheilinus undulatus. The sequence goes on along the minus strand of NC_054888.1, from coordinate 14,819,334 downwards.
TGACCATTAATTCTTCCTCCTTTGAATCACCCTAATATGGGAGTATTGTGCATACTGTATTGGCTGAATCCAGTAGGATATCCATGGATGTTTAAGTCAGTGCACCAATTCAGTACTATTACAGATTAATCCCCCAAAATATATTTTGAGTGCAGGTAATGAGGACCAATATCACATTGAATTTTCAAATCGTCCCAATATGGGAGTATGAGGTACTTTGTATAGGCCAAAATATGCATCAGTGCAATATAATTTCCTGCTAAACCCCGGAAATTTAAGTGGTTTCTGGTAAATTATTATTACCAATTTTATGTTGAGTTATCAAACCACCTTAGTCTGGGGTACTCTGTGTAGGCCAGTATTAAAGTTTTGGTTTAGAACTCAAAGAAGGGACAGGAAAGTATCTGTACATTACATAACCTTGAACCTGATGCTCTCACCATGGCATTGCCCTTCTCAATTTGGCCCATAAGTCTCAAGAATAACCCCCTTCTATTTCCCTCTCTCTGCCCAGCAAGCCTCTTAAACTGCCAAACGAGCCCTAACTCATGCCTCCCTCAAGTCTCATAACATGAAGATGTTCTCAAAGAGCAATGCTTGTGGAAGGGCTGCTTTCCCCGTAGATCCATCCTTCTTGAACTATTTGTCTCTTCTGTCCATCTCTCCCATGCCTTAATAACATACCATGCTTCCCTCAGGGCGGTTCATCTTTTGACACAGAGGAGGGAAACCTTGGCAACTGTAAGAGAAAATGCTGGGGGAAAAAGCACCATAAATCACGGAAAAGCAACTTGAAAGGTTCAGCATAGATAACTTTGAACTTTTACGGCTGGGGAGTCACTCCTCGTTTGCGCAGATATGAGGTTTGTTTCAATATGTAAGGCATTGCTTTTGTTTTTCAAATTCAATTTTGAGATATTCTACTATAGGCTTCTGGAAACAGAAAGTATAGTTGGTAAACTTTGACTGTCTTCCAGCTGTGTCAGCTCAAAAGTATGTGCTGGGAAGTGTTATAAAAGCAGTCATGACCAAGGAGGATGGCATTTAACATGCAACCACACAAGAGGCAAAGGCCGAATTAGTAGAGGCTCTGCCTCCCCTCCGACTTATTTCTGTCAATAAGTGACAGGCTGGCAAGGAATAATGAAAAGCAAGTTTAGATAAAAAGAATTTCAACACATAGTGTTTGTTTTCAGGTTTAACTTGCAAGAAGAGTGCAGATACAAGCATAAATTGAGGCTTTCATAAATGTAATTGCAGCAAAAGAGCTTCCAGGAATCCTTTTGAGCATCACACTTTCTTGTAAGCCTATATTTTATTGTAATTTTTTGACTGTACACCCTTGATTTTGGCTTGGCATGGTTGCTTTATTCTCACTTCCATATGCTATTAGTGGTCGAATGAATGTGAAATCTTCCTGTAGCCACCAGTAATTAAACAGGAACTGATAGGCCAACGCTCCGGAAAAGAGCAATCAGCATGGTAAAACAACAGCTAAATCCAGTAATGATGAAAACATGCTGTTTTCAGCTTTCATAGTAGACTGATTTTTAAAGTGTTACACAATCACTCTTTGTCAAGCTCCGCCCTCTGTGGTTGGGGTTACTAGGGTAGACCAGCTCTCTTATCGAAAGACTCCTTCTCCCTTGGAACAATTAAAAACACCCTGTGGTTTGACGAACTTTTATTTCTTGACTTTAGTGAAAGGTTAGCATTCCAAATTTCAATAAACTTGAAATGCTACTGATATCAGCTAACGCTAGCTCCCATGGCTAATAAACACATCTATAAACAAGTTGCATAAAAGTTAAGTTGTAAGTTGATTTTATGCTAGTTAGCTAATGTTAGAGAGTTACAATGTCAACATTGCATTATTCAAATACTACTAGCCATTGCCAGTTTGCTATTAAGTAATGTTAAAGCTACTTAACAGTAAGAGTATCACTCATTCTTAACAGCCTATATTTTGTGATTGTTAGTGGGTTGAATAGCCAGTATGGTTGTCCACAGAGGTCAATCTAAAGAAGTCATTTTTCATAATTAGCGATTACATTGAGGATAACTCAAGTTGCTCTTGAAAACACCCAAAGCCCACCTTTTAGCCATGTTAGTAATCAAATTAAGGTCACAGTTTCACCATGAGGCCCTGCAACAACTTGGCCCTGGCAAAAGTTTATCTACCCAGAAGTAACCCTACAAAGATTGCTCTGAGAGGGAGCCCTCTGTTTGGTAGGTTAGCAGACCAACCAGAGAGCCAACAACAGATCAATTACACTCCTCTCCACAACAAAATCTTTCCCACGAATGGAAATCCAAGACTTTGCTAATCAGGTGATGTTTGGTTTTAAACTTGATGCCAAAAGTTAGCCCTCTCCCATAACTAAAACCCTGATTAAATGACCCAACATTTATGATATGCAGTCATGCCTCTCTCACATAAAACTCTTAGGCGAGCCTTTAGATTTGGAGGTTTTCAACCTATGTCCAATGTAAGCCACAATTGCACATCTGATATTCATCATTTTCTTATTTAATGGGGTATTTTGTCATCCATAGCTTGGAGTTATTTGGTTGTAACCATACAAGGGAATGGTGCTGCCAAACCACTTCATATTGACTGTTCCGACCATGATACTGCTTCCTCGTTGATCCACGGTCTTTGGCCTCTTGTGAGTCCAAATGATGATGTTCCTTTGGGCCTTAAACCCAGCATTAGCTGTGTTTTGGGGTGAAATCATGTTAGTGCCTTTGCTGGACATGAATCACAGATCTCCAGCTGAGAAAAGGGCAGCCTACTGCGATGAATCTTGTCAACAACCTCTTGTATGTTGCGGTAGTTTTGTCTGAACCGTTTAGGGTAAAAGTGGAAGCTTATGCCTGTCGAATGAAATTGATGCTTATTTATGGCGTGTTAACCATGTGGAAGGGATTTTGTTCACATCTAAAAATATATATACCCCTTTCTATGTCATTTAGATTGTGGATTTTGCATGTGAAGACTGGGAGCTTGTTGCTTGGTTAATTTCACGTCACCAAGATAGCTTCCAAATATTGCTTTTCATCCAGTCAAGGCCTTGTATCTATGGTTCAACCATCAAAGGATGGTTTTCATACTGTGGGACGGTCGTGTTTATGCTAGGCTACTGGATGTTGATGGACACCATTGGAAACAGCTGTTGGGAAGCATGTTCGACTTTGCAAAAAATAATTATTTAGATTTGGTGTTTATACAACAGCTACTCTGCATCCTGTCTTGGTGGCCTCAGAGCAGCGTTTGGAACTTCACAGACCAGCCAAGACTGAAAGGCGTGATTCACAGTGTTTCCAAATTTAGCCATCCAGATGATAGCTTTGACCCTTGACAAAAATGCATGTTTAAAGAGTGGATTCTTTGCTTTTTAAGATATTCAGTCATGAGCTTAGAGTTAGGATTACGGTTAGGGTTGAACCCTGATAGGCCTCCTGACAAATAAATGCCACCAGGTGATCTGATTTCTGCTTCAGTCACTTTTAAAATCTGCTTTTGATCATGTAAGATGGACCTGCTTTGCAGACTCTAAACCTATACAGCTTTATGTCAACATCACCAACAAATGTGGGAATACTTTACCACAAGAAGACAAATCATCTTCCCATCGAATAGAAAGTCTAAGAGCGACGTGCCAGGGCCTGAGCATTTCCTTTGTCCCTCAATTTCCACTGCTGAGGCGTCAGCCAAGGTGGGGAGGTTAATCAAGAGTTTTTCTCACCTAATCCTAACCCCACCCTAAAGAATTTATTTCCTTTCAAATGGCAGATAACTATGGCGGTTAACTTTTCCCAAACAAATGCCACCAGGTTACCTGATTCCTACCTCAGTCTGTCCTAAAAACTGCTTTTTTATTATGTGAGATGGACTTGCTTTGCAGACCTTATGCCAACAGCTTTATGCTGCTAATTCAATAACATTGACTAGAGCAGTGATTCTCAACTGGTGGGTCGGGACCCAAAAGTGGGTCGCAAAGCCCTTTTCATGTGTGCTTGGGAAAAAATTGCACCAACTTGTCTATGAGGCCCTATAAAACATGCATGTTTTGTCCTGTTTCATTGTTTTGTTACACCTTTTGGACTGTCTTAGGCCCAGGTTCTACTTTTTTGTATTAAATATATCTGATTGACCAAAAAGAGCTCCAAAAATTGGGTCGCTATTCTCCTTGAGGAGTTGATGGTGGGTCCCATGACTCAACTATTTGAGAACCGCTGGACTAGAGGACACATCATCTATCCCATCCAAGGGGAAGTTTCATTTCAACTGTCGAGGCGTCAGCCAAGACGGGGAAGTTAATTGAGAGATTTTCTCACCTAACCCTAACCCCACCCTGAAGAATCTATTCCCTCTTCAATGACAGATAATCTTGGTGGTTAACTTTTCCACAAAGTACTTTTTTCTCACAGTCTTTTATTATGCCATTATTTCCCTCCAGCTTGATTTACCTCACGTTTATGTCGTCATCGGCTATTCAACCATTGACGGCATCAGTCGACACCGCCAGCTCACCCTTGCCAGCGACACACTGCCACCCAGACGAACATGCCGTGTTACACACTTGACATTATGTCAAAATGTCAAAGCAGGAAAGGGAACATGCTCTGAACCAGCACAGCCATCAGCAGATTTATTAGCTCTCCAAGTAAAACAGAAACTCAGCCGACGGATAAACCCCTCCAAAGGGGCTGTTTGAGCTTCAGTCCTTATTTGGCCCCCGTTTGGAAAGTGAAGAATTTACTTTCTCAGGCAGACTGCCATCAGCACGGCAGTGGCTCTTGTGTGGGCAGGAGGAGTGCTTGAGGAATTCTGAGTGTGGTTGAACCAATGGCAGGCTCAATTATTGGAGCCAATGCAATGATTTATGCACAGTTGCAAACACATCCTTTCTCCCATGAGTTGGGCTGATGTAGCTCGAGAAAGATCAGAGTGATTGCCGCTTGTTTATCAAGTGGTCAAAAGGCAGAAGCCTATGGAATTACTGCCTCTTTCCCAAGTGAATCACTGTCTGCCTTGGAAGTCTTTAAATTTCACCCTACGTGAAATGTCCAAAAATAGGTTGAATACCTTTTAATTGACTGTCCTTATTTGAAATTTCCAAACAAAGAATGCAAAGGTTGCTGAGCAAGCCGGTCTTATTCTTCGGTTATCAGGGATGCGTGTTCCAGCCTGTTTGAAGCCTGTGAGAGCGAAGAGAAAACAGTTCATCACCATCCTGTTTGAACTGCAGAGCGAATGCTTATTATACAATGTTTCAACTCAGTGGACCAGGCTCCAGAGTCGTGCTTTGATATTCTGCACTCTCCATTTCCATATAAACCCACTTGAGTACTTGAGCAGCACTTTTGCTGAAATCATTAAAGCTCCCGCTGATCCACGCTCTCATTGTGAAGGAGGGAGATCAAGAAAGAGAAGGGAAGCTGTCCAGACTCACCTGAGCCATTTGACCTTTGCTGCGGGTAATTCAACAAACGTCCCGCCTCGACTCACCTCTCTTTGCCCCCTAACGAGGCCTCTCGGCTGGGTTGAGATTGCGGAGGGGCCCCCGTGGTGGCTCGCTTGACTCCTTGTTCTAGTTCAGTGGCTTCCCAGACGCCCCTCGTGACTGGGTGAGATTATAAGCTCCCTTGTTTTAAAAGCCTTAAACCGACTTTGACTCTGGATGGATGTTGGAGAGTTTTCTCTGTGGTCTATTGGTCACTTTGCTGGGAAGTGATTGGCGAGAGGCACATTTAGAGATCAAATAAATGATTTTTAAATAGGATAAGGACAAAATCAAGCTCTTGTAAATGGGAACAAGGACTATGTCTGTCAAATGCAATCAGTTGTAAGGCCTTGGGTGATGAAAATTGGGCAAAAAAGGAAGGAGTTTCTCTACATTTTTGAATGGAATTTGGATTCTTGAGGCAAACAAACACTCATTTCTTTGCAAGGAATTTCCCAGCGATGTTACATATCCTGAGGACTGGAAAATAACCACATGTAAAAGGCTAGGATCTGCATTTTTCTCATCCTTTTCCTTCATAGGGCAATCTCATGGCAGTAGGGAAAGCCAATCCATTTTACAGAAACCGACGCAGAAGCTCAAACCATTTCAGATGAATGTAGTTAAGGTGTCTGCCTGGCCTCATGCCAGAGCGTGTGTCTGGAGATTCCTATTCTTTTATCCATCTGAGCTGGTAAAAACCACGTCAAGCCTGTATAAGTCTCGCCTCCAGCTTCACCCACCAAATATGGTTGAAGTTGTTCTCTCGCCTGGTAGAATGGTGATGTGGTGAGGCTTTTAAGTTCTCCTGGGCCATGGTGTTTGAAAGAATGTGTGATTGTGAGGTCAGTGTCTGCATTTCTCTTTGTCGGCTGCTCTGTCTACTTCCTCTTTTCCCTCACTAAATCTTTGATACAAGGGTAATCCCGAGCAATGGCCGTGTCTGATTCCTTCCCAACCATACCAACATGCATAAATATATTCCTCAAGATGCTCTTCAGGATTTATAGAGCTTGCATGTGTCTGATCAATAGTCTGGTTTCTATGGATGTAAACAAACAGTAGCCAAGTCATCTGTACCCTCCTGACCTTTAGATCAATACTGGGGGGAGTCATCATCAGGACGTTTGCAGGCGTCTGCTGCAGTACAGCCAACAGAACAGCACCTCCTGTCAGCTGTAAATAAAGGCAGATGCTCTTGCTATGAGGCCCCCGGGGCCAGCACAACAGCCAACACTGATATATATGAATGTCAGAAGTGGCCCCGGGTTGTTTAGGAACACTAAAGAGCATGCATGAGCTGACTCGCCTCTGGCTCCCGGCTAGTAGGAACTGCTCTGTCTTCTCTTGGACTCTGGAAAGCTCCAGTAGAGTAGCTTTGCTCGGGGGTGCTGCTGTAGTGGCAGTAGATGAAGAGAAATGTGTTATAAAAGACATCAAATTCAAATGGAAATGGAAGACTTCCTGTTGGGTTTTCACCATGACAGTAAGAGGACTTTTTGTAGGTAATGACATGGTACAAATGTCCACCAATTTTTCAAATGTGTATGTGAAACCCACTCCAGGGGCTGATTTTTTAAATATTTGATGGGGTCAGTTTGGCATGCCCATTTAAAAGAGCACTATATATTAGAATCAGCAGTAATGCAACCACAAAATTTGGCGCCAAAGATTTTAGGGGAGGCGTAGGACCTAATCCGCTCTGACATTGTCAAAATAAGTTGTACATTTGTATATATTTTTTTCCAACCATGACTAGAAACATAATGTATCAGGGCCAACCTAAAAGATGAAAATATGAAGAAGATCCATTCATTTTTGTGCAAAAAAAGTCAACATTTTTGAAAAAAAAAAAAAATCAAGGTATGTAGTCCCACATTATGTAATAACGCCGCATTGTGTAATAATGTAATATATTTTCAATTTATTATGTAATAACACCACATTTTGTAAGCCACTAAGCGTTTAGGGTTAGGGCAAGATAGTAGGGTATACCCTGGAGCCCACCTTAAGTCCTTGGGTTAAAGTTAGGTGTGTAGTCAAGAGCCCTGAAGCGGGGTTAAGTTTAGGCATAAGTCACTAAGCGGTAGAGTTAGGGCAAGGTAGTTGGGTAGGGCATACCTTGGAGCCCACACTTAGTCCTGTGGCTAGGGTTATTACATAATGTGGCGTTATTACATAATGTGGCGTTATTACATAATGTGGCGCTACAGGGTAATAAAATCATGTATTCACAAGAAATCAAATCAAGTATTTAGGGGCTGAAAAAGTCAAAAATATGCAAGAACACAACTTTAAATTTCTAAGTTTAAACAATCTTAAATTTTGACACGAGAAACTCAAAAATGTCAACTTTTAAAATTGTAAATTTACAATAGTGTAAAGTCAAAAATTTACCAGACACCAAGTGGAAGGTAGAGATTCGATTTTCAAATTTATATTCTCAAAAATTTGTTGTTCTGGTTCACGTATGTTTACAACTTTTAAAGTGAACTTTTTCTTTTTTTTTATCTTGTAAAATTTCCTAACCTCCAAGTCCCAGGCCATGATTCTGTGCCGTAAAACGATGGGTTGCTCCCTCCAGGTGGAGAGAGTGTCTTCAACTGTGAAGCCATGCTGTATGTGGTTTGGCATTGTCTTGCTGAAATATTCAAGTCCTTCCCTGAAAGAGATGTTGATAGTGTCTTTCCAGATGTGTAAGCTGCCCACGCCACAGGCACTTATGCAACCTTCTACCATCAGAGGTGCAGGCTTTTAAACTGTGCCCTGATAATAAGCTGAATGGTCCCTCCACTCTTTAGTCTGAAGGACATGGCATGCATGGTTTCCAAAAAGAATTTCAAATTTTGACTCATTTGACCACAGAACAGTTTTCCATTATGCCTCAGTCCTTTTAAATGAGCTTTGAGAGACTCTGAGAGACTCTGCCTCTCTACTAGCTGTTTTTCAGTAACACCACTTTTCCAGCCTGTGTTGTCCCATCAATACTTTCTTGAAATTTTGAAATGATTGCCTTCTTTATATATATATATCTATATATATATAGATATATATATATATCTATATATATATAAAGATATATATATAGATATATATATATTTCTATATATACATACACATAGTGCCCCAGCTTGAAACTGGGGTTATATCTTTTGCAAATAGGGAGTTTTGACTTGTCAGACTTCATGGTTTTAAAATGCCAAGCACCATAATCTACTGGCAATGATGCTAAGAAAAACAAAACCAATCACTGACACGAAAGGATGCCAGTTATGCAGGACAGCAACCCTAAAACCCTTAAAACTTCAGCTTTTTCGTGTTTTTGATGACACCATATCAGCTCATGTGGCTTGATGCCATCACATTGCACATCAGCAATGCTCTGCTGCGATGTTATCCCACAACTGTACTCTGATACGCTTGATGATAGCATTACAAAGTCAATGAGTCTTTTGTTTTCCCAGAGCAAACTAATTACGGCGGCTTCCTTCCTGGCTGCCTCTGTTGTACGCTGATTGCCGCACTCTCATCTCGCCACTCGTAAACATCCGTCAGCTCACGTCACATTGCTGCACGGACGCGTTTAATTGTGCACACGTATGCACCCACAGTCGGCATGTTTACCCATCCACAGTAAAGTAAATACACTTCAGCCTGCAAGACAGAGCCTTTTTATGCATTGTAATCACTGATTTGAAATGCAGAGAGCAACACAGACTATTAGGAGCCACACTAGCTTGTCATGAAACTGTTTTGAGAACCTACCTGCTATTTAAAGATGCTACTTGTAACATCAGGAAACCAATACTGCTCTTATTTTGAGGTGATAGTATAATTAGGGGACAAGTGATACTGTTGCTGGGAGGTCTGGCAACAGGTACCGGTCCTCCAAGTTGCAATTTATAGTTGCGGTGTGCCACCATGTTGTATTTGATGGAAATCTTTCAGCTGTTTTGCAGGGAAGAAAAAAAAATGTGCAGCACAAGCTGAGGCAGGATGTTGTTTACAAAACAGGAGATGCTTTCAGTTTCTCTTGCATTTGTAGGGTGAGATTGGCAAAAAAAAAATGGTTGGATATTAAATCACTTTAAGAAAAACACTCATTCTTTCACTGGGAGTAAAACTAGCCTTGGATCAGCCCTACTTTCCAGTGGAAGCTGATTTTACTTCTTTATGCAGATGATACCAACATATTTACATTTTTTTAATGTCTATTTAATGTTGCATTGCAGCTTTTTAGGATTATTTACAATGACATGGAGGCAAATAAAGGTCAAATTGTCCAGTAGGGCATTTTAATAATCTAATATATGCAGGTTTGCTGCAATGACAAACCATTTAGGAGTAAAACCAATCCATTCTGTAAACTCAATGCAATATGCACAATAAGCAAAGTGCTAGATTTATAAATACTTTGTGATCCCATCACCTTGAATGGCAGCTTCTGCTCTTTTTCTCTTAACTGATAGTTAACAGTTTGTCTTCTGATCACTGGGGAGGAAAGAAGAGAGCATTACGACCTTGTTTTCCATCCTGATATTTGTGACTAGCTATTTTTATTATTTGTTTTTCAATTTCAAAGATGAAAGAAATCATTTTTTTATTCCAGTCAAGAACAAATAACCAATTGAAAATCTCATTTATCCCAACTGAAGCCACATAACTTCCCACAAATTGAAATTTTAAGCTATTACAGATAAAATAATTCATTTTGCATTGGGGTTGGCTTTCCATGTCTAATTTGATCAGTTTAAAAGGTACAGCCAAGACTCTATAATAAACCATGGCAGATTACTTTACATTAATTTAGACCAAAGAAATACACTATTTTCTGTGGGGCAAGTTGCAAAATGAAACCAATGCAAAAGTCCAAAAAGAGTGTAGTTCCTCAAGTGTCCACTTGAGGCTGACTCCAAAAGACAAGGATCCCCATCTGGTCCCATTTTAAAATGCCAGTTTTTAAAGTAAAAATAAACATGTTTACAACCTGGCACAAATAATAGTTATGACGTCCATGGCTAATTTCTTTATTCCTACACACTTTAGTAGTCGTGAATGTTTTGTGATGTATTTCAATTATAATAAGGCTAAGAGTTATCCACGAATTTAGCATAATTAGTGACGCGGGTAATTTAACTTTCCTCCAACCTATCAATTGCAACATTGTTGCACTTTCCTGTGGTTCAGTTTGCATTCACATTGCACTTGGTCAAACGTACCAAACTGTCTGGATAACGTCAAGTGGTTATACACTTGTGGCGTTGTTGTCTCAAACAAAGAGCGGTGAAGAACAAAAGGAGACGTAGAAGGCAACAAAACTTCTCCTGTCTTAGGATTTCTGCTTTTGCCTTGGAGTCATAATCAGCAGACAGCGAGGCAGCGAGCTGTCCAGAAGAAGGCGAGGCAAAATGAGAGCAAGAGAATACTGCGTGTTGCCATGGTTGCACGGACACCACGTAAGGTCCACTTTGCTTTTACACATCAAACAAACTGTGACAAGGTTCATTTGTGAGTGAACATCATGCTGTAAGAATGTGGCTAATGTTAGCAGTACAAGCACCACAGGCTTTCGAAACTTTTTGCAAGATATTATAGACATTCCTGAGCTGAATATCGTCACCAAATACTTCCGTTATATAGGAGTTATAGCCTGAAAGCTTCTGTACAACTTTATCCTGATTTTCTAGTGCTCTAGCAGCTACTGGTTGTTTATATCGAAGTAAAAAGCACTGTGACAGCAACTCAGTGGTCATTAAGAACAACTACAGTGGCTACTAGTGACCAGTTCTGAGACTTGAACTGATAAAAATTGCCAATAGTTTAACAGCTCTTAACCCTTAAAGTGCCAAAGTCCAAAATTGCGACAAGCAACATTGCTGAATTAAACAGGCTCTAAATATGGCAAATATGGTGCCTAATGTTGTTACTACTACTGCAGCATTTGTGGGTGAGTTTCTATTCAAAGTTTTGGAGAGAGAGAGTTTTGAAAGACGCACCCCCGGTCGAGGAGACGAGGAAGCAGTGGTTGTAGTCGGAGCGTAACAGAGAGAAAGAGAGAGCGAATTGTAGCGAGAATACTCACAATACCGGGAGGAATAGGGGAACATTCACCCTCTGATGTGACATTTAGTCGTCCAGTGAAACCATGGGTTAGACTGATGGTGCGTCTGTGAGCACCAACAGCGCGTCCATGGGCCATGATAGTCCACAAGCAGCACATACCGAGGCCGATGCTTTGCCTCATCGTGGCCGGGGAAGGAGAGGACGTGGTGGGGGTATCAGGGTGGTCAAAACACTGCAAATAGTGATGGAGATAGGGAATGAAAAAAACACCGCGGAAGTGAGGCAGCCATGTAAGAAGCCATGGCAGAATACGCACAGCCAATGGCAGTGGAGGCCACCTGGTGATGTCAGAATATGCAAATTAGATGAGTGAATTTACTCCCATCACAAACTTTGGGTCATACTGAAGAGTTTTCTCATTTACAGTATGCCTTTATCTCTAACCACTTTCAAGCTACAGTCTTTTGAAATCTTAATATCAAAGAGTTAATTCAGGTACCAACAACAACCATTTAGCTGGCTAATGTCGTCATTCCTAGTAGATTTGCTGGCCATTTTCTTCCTCTGTTGGTGTAATGTTCATCTAACATTATGATAAATGATAGGCGGTCTGTACCTTGGAATTGACTGGATGCACGGTACAGTCTCTTTCCTATTTGGGTTGGTCTACTCTGCTTAGCTTGATGCCCGCTGGCAGTGGCTCAGCCAGAAATAGACTGCACATATCTTGTCGGGGCAGGCGGACTGGCCCTAGATGGGAACAGTGGCATGTGCTTTAGAAATAAAAAAGATCCACTAGAAATGCTAGAATAAGCTTAGCTCCAAAGTGCAGATCGGGCACTGCGAAACAGATCAGAAGGACTTATGCAAGCCTTAACTAAACTGATTTAATAATCTGTGGATTCAGCATTTCAGATATGGTGACTGCCATCAACACGTCTTCAGAGGCCAATGAATGACATCACTGGGACCACATCCATGTTTAATGCAGTCTTTGCTCATTGCCTCATTTGCAGTCCACCATGCCAAGAGCTTGTGACCCCATGATCGCCTGATCTGACAGACACCATCTGGAAAGTCCAAATATTGTGTAGTCTGATCCTCCCTGGCATGTGTGTTGTTTAGTCCAGTATGTGTTCAAAGTTCATGTTAAGTCAGAGAGCAGGTCAGGACAACACCAGGCTCCTAGACGGCATAAATCAGAATGTAAATTGGATTTTTAGCATGATAACTGACCCCAGTTGTATTTGTATGAGAGTGAAATTGCTTGAGACATGCTTGATGGGGCACAAAATCTCTGTCTGCTCCCTCTCAAACAGACTTATCATGCAAAACTGTTTACAAAGTCATATTGTTGAATTGTTTAGAAAGCATTCTTTTTAATGTGGAGTTGGTGCCAAGTGCTAGGCTGCCTGGGCCGAGCCTTACATGCTTCCCACACAGAGAAACAACTTAAAAGACCTTTTTGTTGACGCAGTGGTTATTTCCGTACTGTCGAGGGCGATTTGGGGAATACTCAGGCATTCAGGAGGAAACATTTGGAGATGTCTCTCCTTTTGTACAAAAATAAAAAGCACTTTTGGGGGCAGAAAAGGCAGCCTTTATGTATTTCTGAAAGGCTTTTCTTTACCTTTTTTCTTTCATATAATCATACAGCTTACGTTTCAGATATTACAAAGCTAACCAATATCTTTTTGGCACTCACAATGTTTCTTTTTTGTCATTTACAGGTCACCACATCATGTCAAACGACTACCAGCTATGAGCCGGTGAGTGGAACTTATGCATATTACACCATCAAGGAAGCATTTAAAGGTCCACTAGAAATCCCTGAGTTGATTTGCTTGATGCATTACAGCCCTGCTCTGGAATGAAAATGGATAAAATAAAGCTTCAAATTTAGATACTTTGAGGTTATCATTAAAGGTTAAAAGTCAGAGCTTCCTTTTCCTCCTCAAAGAAAATCCTGTCCATAAAGCTCCAAGAAGACACCCTCTGTGGGCTGTAAAGGTGATAAGAGTTTGCTGATGATGATGAGTCATTGGGCTGCAGTTTCTTTTAAGGCTATAAAAAGGAAAAATTTGGCCTTGTTATTGCTGCATACCTGACTCACGACTATTGCATAATATCATATTGATCGCAGACCATTTAAAGAGGAACTGGACCCTCAGAAAACTCTTATTTTTCAGCTGAAATCCTATGTATGTAGGGTTTATTAGGGTTGTTGAGCAATTTAGGTCAAAATCTTGACATAAAAAAATAGAGTGTGACTATGTAAAATATAGCTACAGAGGAAAAAATCCAAATAAAATTGGCTTCATAAATATAAAGGCAGTAAAATGAATAAAATGACTAGCAAAGGTATAAAGAAGCAAACCAATAAATGAGCTCCAAGCATTAAAAAGAGGAAGACTATCAAGATTTAAAATAGCCAGTAGGGCAATGAAATAAGTTGAGGTCTACATGGAGTAAGCGCAAGTAAAAGATTAAGAGGAATTGAAATATATGAAATTATTAAAAGGAGGGTTGAAAAACTGTGAGGTCATTCCAAAGTCTAGGAGCCCTGATGGCAAAGACCCCATCACCTTTAGTTTTAAGCCTCGACTTTGGAACAACCTGGTGGCCCACACTGGTGCTGGACTGGGAAGAACACTTGGCCCTGGCATTTTTGGGTGAGAACTGGGGTTTAAACATGACATAAATGTTCATTCATTACTTTTAATAGGTCTATCAAATTGCTCCCTCAGACTGTTAAAAAGCTGAGACATAAATGCCATAGATAAATAAAACTGCATGTAATGACTCTTTTTTTCACCGACTTTCTTGATGTTAATTGGTGATGTGGTAGTAAAAGAATGTAAGAATTTAGTATCATTAAAAAGAAAATAAAAATCTTAATTGGATCATACCGGCCCACCAGGAAAATGCCCAGTATGCCAGATTGCCAGTCCAGCCCTAGCCCCCACCTGAGGATTTGAGGCTGCGACCCACTCATATGGGTTAATAATTCTGAAATATAGCGTGGAGGCAGACCCTTCAGTGCTTTCAAAGTAAATATCTTAAAATAAATTTGAAAAACGGGAAGCTAATGTAGAGACGCTAAAAATGGGGTGATGTGATGTCATCTGTCAAATCCAGTGAGAAGCCCAGCTGCTGTGTTGTGGACATGTCAGCTTTTGGGTTGGACATGTTTTTATGGGGAGCCGGGGGGATAATGGTTATGGACAGGGAAACAGCCAATCAGAGACAGTGCTGTGTAAGGATTGTAGATAGTTTAGTTCTAAACTGGAACTCTTGGAAAGCTCAAGTTTAGAACATTTGACCTCAGTGAGTCATTTTGTATTTACCCTCCTGCATATGCCTTAATGAATAACAGTGTTACATCTAACATTTAAGACCATAGAACAAATCTATTAGACTTTGATTCCTTAATCAAGACACTGTAAGAATTGTTTATAATTGTCAATATGGACTTGAAAAACGGTGTTTTGAAAGGCAAAATAATAGGATTACAACCACACATATGACTGAAAATTCTTTAGCGGACAGATTTGTAGACAAATTTGCATGTATAGATCTTTTAAAAATGGCTTTCTTTTCACTTTCTGTCTTTATTTTTGACACTGATCTTAGAAAAATTGTTACATCAGAGCCTTGAAATGGTACAAGACTATCAATTTGTAAGTGTGGCTTTGACAAATAAAAAAATGTTGAATATTAGTAGGATTATGTCAAATAGTGGTGTACGGTTGGGCATCAAGACACAAGACTTAAAGCCAGTAATTCACGGTAAATCCCTGATTTGGCTTTAGTGTCAGGATGGTGTTTAAATACGACACTAAGTTTAGGCATCGGATGCGAGGCTCTACTCAAAGTGATTATCTCCTTCCCCTCTATGGGCTTCTGCTTTACAAGACAAAAAGTGATTTATGCACTGCAACACTGCAGCTTGAGTCACTTTCACTTTAATGAGCTCCAAATGAGAGTTTTTTTTATTCCCTGCTATAAAATATGCATGCTCAGCAAATGGAGGGACATGATTAGAAAAGCAGAATGAATATCAGCTTGATCATTCATCTGATTTCTTGTCAATTTTCAATAAAGTCTAATAAAAAGTGGCACAGTCAGCATTATATGGAGATTAACTGCTAGTAATATGACCAAATTAGGAGCATTCCAAGCTCCAGTAACTACTTTTCACTTATTTACTTTGGATGCTGGCCTTTTTAAATGAGTGCAGCAGCTTGTTAAACAGTCCCTGCTTTTGTTTATAGAGCTCACATCAGCTTAAGACACTCTACTTAAGAGATTTTCCTAAACACATGGATCACTGTGGAGCTCAGAGTGTCTGAGACAGTGTGTCTCTTTCCATCTTCATGCACCGTCTCTGTCCTTGCATTACACTACCACTTCATGACAAGTTTAGTTTTATGTTCTTCTTTTACAAGTTGATAATTTGACTTTTCCTGCTGTTAAATTTAGGACTCCTTAATAACATAGTATTCCAGCTAGAAGGGAGTAAATTTCAGGACTTAGCTGTGTAATCTTCATCAAACTTATAACTATTCCAGGGATGATATATTCTTGAAACTAAGTAATGTTGGTACTGAAAACCTATTGCATCATATCACATCACATCATATCTGATCATACCCATCATATCATAATGCGTTGTATGGTAGCCTATCATTTATTGTCTTACCATATTACATCCTAACATACAACACTGCATTGCATTGCATCATATTGCATTGTATAGCATGTACTGTCACATCATACTGTGTCACAACGTACCATGTCAAATCCTACCTTGTCAAATCGTACCTTGTCACATCGTACCATGTCACATCGTAACATGTCACATTGTAATGTGTCACATTGTAACATTTCACATCGTAACATTTCACATTGTACTGTGTCACATCGTAGCGTGTCACATCGTAACGTGTTGCATTATCACGTGTTATATAACACTGTGTCACATTGTACCAAGTCACATCATACTGTGTCCCATTATCATGGCACTGCATCACATCATACCATGTTGCATGGTACCATGTCTCATCATCCTGTTTCAATTCATCGTGTTTTACATCATTCTGTGTCACACCGTTCTGTCACATCACATTGGTCACATCATACTGTGTCACATACTCTGTCACATTTTACTGTGTCACATCGTACCTTGTCGCCTCATACTTTGTCACAACATAGTGTGTCACATGGTACTGTGTCACATTGTACTGTGTCACATCATACCATGTCACATCATACTGTGTCACATCGTACCTGGTCACATTGTTCTGTCACATCGTACTGTCATATTGTACTGTCACATTGTACCTTGTCACATTGTACTGTCACATTGTACCGTGTCATATCGTACCGTGTCATATCGTACTGTGTCATATCGTACCGTGTCACATCATACTGTGTCACATCGTACCTGGTCACATCGTTCTGTCACATCATACCTTGTCACATCGTACTGTCATATTGTACTGTCACATTGTACCTTGTCACATTGTACTGTCACATTGTACCGTGTCATATTATACCGTGTCATATCGTACTGTGTCATATCATACCGTGTCATATCATACCGTGTCACATCGTACAATGTCACATCTTACTGTCACATCATACTGTCAAATCATGCTTTCAAATCGTACTGTTACATTGTACTGTCACATTGTACCGTGTCACATCATACCGTGTCACATCGTACTGTCACATCGTACTGTTACATTGTACTATCACATTGTACCGTGTCACATTAAACTGTGTCACATCGTACCTTGCCACATCGTACTGCGACACATCATACTGCGTCACATCGTATCGTGTCACATTTTACCGTGTCACATCGTGCCATGTCACATCATACCGTGTCACATTGTACTGCGTCACATTATACTGCATCACATTGAACCATGTCATTGTAGTATGTCATGTTGTCCTGTGTCACGCTGTACTGTCATATTGTACCGTGGCACATCGTCCTGTCACATTGTACCATGTCACATCATACCATGTCACTTTGTAGTATGCCATGTTGTACTGTGTTACGTTGTTTTGCATCGCAAAATATTGTATTGTATTGCATCATTTCATTGTATCCAATCATATTGCATCACATTGCACCATATTATATTGTCCTGCATCATGTTGTATCAGATCATATTGTATAGTTCTGCATTGTTTCACATTTTTGTATTGCAATGTTTCCTAGCATTTCATATTTTATCATATCATCTTGTACCATATATTGTTTTGCATCACTCATATCGATTGCCTAGTACAGCATTCCATATATTCTTTTAATATATTGAAACATAGTACATTAGATTTGTAATACTATACTGCATTATGTTGCATTGCATTGTATCACATAGCATCATATGGGTTGAATGTCATTCTATCTCTCAAACTATGCCACATCATTCAGATTCAGAAAACTTTACTAAACCCATGTCCACATCTCATTACCGACATTTAACAGTTACATGTCAACACTGGCAGATCAGCAAGCAGAGGTGGGTGAAGGAACTCAAAATAAACCTCTTAAACTACAAATAAATAGGTATGAAGATTGATGAAGTTTAGGTCATTTAAGATACTAACTCAAATGACAACTGTCTGAATTAAGGTACCTGATAACGGCAACCTAAAGACATGACTGTAAACTCAAAAGCCAAAATATGATAAGGTTGGGAGAACCAAAATAATCTAGTCTAGTCAAGTTAAGTTTACCCAGTCCAATACAGAATGTAAAGCTCCCTTTTGTGAAGCCTGCCCTGTGCATCAGGAAAATTAAGAGGCCTGTTAAACACAAAGTATCTCCATATTCTCTCTCTTCCCATTCTTCTCTCTCACCATGTTGTTTCTTCCTTGGTGTGAAAGAAACAATGACTAACCCTCTGACTCTGTCTCACTTCTCTCTCTGTCTCTCTTTCTTTCTTTCTCCAGCCTCCCACTCCTCAGCTGCCATTAAAGCATGTAGATACACCGGTAAGTAACGCTTCTTCTTTACTAGTGTTAAAGACAAGGAGACATGCTTTAAAAACAACTTTTCATTCATGAATTCTGGTATTGTTATGCAGTGAAGTACTGGAATAACAATATCAATGTGGACTATTTTACCAAATGTATGTCAACACATTTCTGCACATACATTTGCGTACTTACAGTCTACAGTTTTTCATGGTTTCAGCTTGGGTCTTAAGTAGCTATTCTGGGAAATACTGAGAGTTTTATCCAAATTGTTGTGGAAAAACTTGAATGAACAACACAAAGCCTTGACCTCAACCCAATGGCGTACCATTGGGTTGAACTATAAGCCCAACATCAACAACTGGCTTCATGAAAATCCTTTGGAATTAAGAGCTGAGCAAAGCAAGCACAAATTGAGTTGATAGGGTGATTCATTACTATACACAACATCAATAACAACTCTTGACTCAATCATAAAAGTAGCTGTTATGTTTTGTATTCTACTTTCACTTGGAAGAAACTCTGATTAGAATGAAAAGAATCAGATTGTAATAAGTCTGGCTGTTTTAAATATAACTAAACAGTATGTGGAGAAGTTTTTACCTAGATATCTTGGCTGGAATGCCAAAAAATGACAACTAAGTATAGAAACTGTAATAATTACCCAAATAAAATTAATATTCAAGCAAAATGTTCTCATTAGTCTTGTTGGTGGTAAACCTACTACAGTGTCATTTTGCAATAGGTTGTGCATAATTGTCAGTCTTGTAGTTTGTGGCACTTTTGTAGATATTTATAGACGGTTTTAGAACATTTTTGAACTTTTTTAAGACGTCTCAATGGGAGCAAATGATACTCCAAAACCTGTGTGTAACTCTAAGCGTCAGTTAACCAGCATAACTATGGAATGGTCTTGGTGTTTTCTAGCATTCTGCAACTTTCCCAGTCTTTCTTGCCCCTGTCCCAACTTTTTTCAAACATTCATCCAGCATCCAATTCAGAATGTGTGTATATTTCCAGAAAAAAAGTTAAGCAGTTTGGACAGTAAATATCTTGTATTTGGCCTGTATTCAAATTAATATAGGTTGAAAAAGATTTGAAAATCTGTGCATTCTGTTGACACAGCATCCCAGCTTCATTGGAATCACTTCATGACAAGTGAATCTTCACTGACTGTAGTCAAACATGCTGTGCAGGGACATCCCACAGAGTTTTTCTGCCTCACTGCAGAAGGTGGCAGCACCATGCAACACATAACAGCTTCCCCCGTCTGAGCTCCTGTTGTTGCTGTTTGGGCCGGTCTAATTTTAGGTGACACAGATTACGTAACTTGAAATTAAAGGGAGGCCTCTCTCAATTAAAGGGACCATACAGTGGAAACTGCTCAAACAAGATTCACCATGAGAAATACATGGATTATGAGAGGTAGACACAAGTTCTGTCTTAGTTTATGCACTGTTTGAAATGAATATACAAAGTAATTAATTAATCAATGATTTTAATTGTGCAAATCTCGACACTTTATACTCCTGTTCCACCTTTTGACAGTCCTTTTTGTCCTTCTTGTCCTTTTCTACATGAAACATTTGGGCTGTACTTTTGTCAAAACTATGGACCTTTTCCTCTCTTCCATGGGACATCATTCCATGGTAACTTGTCAGAGTTCTCCTGGGAGAAACATGAAAGCTGGAGGCAAGGCTTTTGTCCAGTGTTGCAATGGATGTAGAGCATTCCTCCATCAAAGCATGCTAGTTACCACTATGTGAATTAACATTACAACAGACCAAAAGCTAACATTACTAACCTGTAGTGTTGTACTCAGGACCACACTATCCAAGACCAAAACTTGCCTGAGGTCAGAAGGCACCGAGACCAAGACAAGACCAAGGCATTCAAAATGTGCTCTTGAGACCAGTCTCAAGATCAAAACCGTTCTCGAGTACTACAACGCTACTAACCTGACCAGGTGAATGAAAAGGCCAACTTCTAGCCTTGCTAATATTGTTAGCTTAACTTCCTTAAGATCCTCAAAAACACACAACACACTGGTCTTTTAAAATACTCAAACTTATATGCACTTAGACCTTGTAGATTTGCCCTGGACAGTTGGTTCCAACCTGTCTTTTTGGGTTGAGTTTGTCGGCTAGTTCTGTATTTCCCTGCCAATGGCCATTGAAACAGTCAGGCATAAAAAACTAGCAGGCAACTGTTGATGGGACTTTTCCATTGAAAATAAGGTCCAGCCCCATTCCGTCTTTGCAGCCAATAATAGAGCAGCTTCTGTGCTGAGCTCTCCCAGTTGACATAGCCCAGGTGGCTCATTTGCTTGCAAGAAAAACAAAGACAGACCTTAGCAATAGCTGGAGAAAGGCAGGTATTATTGTAATGACTTTCATTGTGGCGTCCAAAGAAGTGCAGATTCTGAACCAACCATCCATGACTGAAAGACTGGGTTGGCTGATTTTCTACTTTGTTGGTCCGTAGATTCTCTGGACACCCAAATAAATGTATGAAAGCTCTAACAAAAGAATGTTCCCTTAAAAACAAAAAAATTATTATTCCATCTCTACCTCAATACAGCCATGGGTTTGGTGGGAAACAAAATCCCCCACTGTGGAAAGACATATTTGGTACATGCTTAACAAAATGACAAAAACTGCCATGACATCCTCCGCTGCCAGGTCATAGCAAATTGTGTCTCCTCTGTGCCAGAAAATGCTGCCAAGGCCTGTTCCGTGCCTGGGAATGCATGTTTAGCTTGACTTTGCTTAACCATGAAGGGTGTGGGTACAGGCAGGGTGTTTCAAAGCAAGCAAGACTCCAGAAAAATAGCACTGAACCACTTCTAATGCAAAAGAAAACAGTTTGCTCAAGCCTGCAGTCACAAATTTGCTATCTTGTTTACAGCTGTTTTTCATATAATGAAGGGCTTCTTTGTATTTATTTTGTCCTTTTCGTGAAATTAGAGGTAACATTTATTCAAAGGATAAAAGCAGCACTGATGTTTGGCATCTCTTTTTTCTTTCTCTTTTGTAAGCCAGTAATGAGTCAGTGTTTGCGTCAGTCGTCCCCTAAATGTTTAGATGGGCAGCAGAAGTTTGATGGTGACTCAGAGTGAGATTATAAACAGATTGGTTTGTGTACACCAGTCTGCAGGGAGATTAATTCGCAGTTTGTGCTTCCTCCACTGAAAACAGCATGAGAAGAGGGTCTGACAAGCAGATATTAGAATGTGGTCAATTCTATTATCATGCATGTTAAGGAAATACTCCTAAACTCACTAATGGACATTGGCCTCTAATGATGTTAGAATTCTCGCCGGCAAACAGGAAGTTCATGCTTTACATTCGTATGCACAATACCTAATAAAAGTTTATCATTAACAGGCTCGATATGAAAGTTTGCAGTAAACTTAGCTTTTACATAAATAGAAATGCCTGTTTTTTTAACCTATTTGGTTACCTTCAACGCTATTGACAGTTGTGGATCCCAGGTAACAGCTTCCTAAATTCAATAAAATAGGCCGCAAATTTGCTGGCCAACATTAAAAATGGTGAAGCACCAATCTGTTACACATAAAGGACACTTTCTTGTGATTCTTTCACCGTAATATTACATTTTTGCCATCAATAACCATCAATAGGAAGTGGTTGCTTTTATCCCGACCAGTATTAAACTTGCCCTCTTTAGTTGTATGAAAAAACAGGAAAAGATCATGTTAAGAAGCTGGAACATCATCTTTTGTAATACAACTGACAAGATTTAGGGAAAATGTGGGCATCAACATGAGGAATGCACTGAGACACCAATTTATTGTCTTGACAATGTTCTTGTATTTTAACTGTAATTAAAAATGTTGTCACAAACAAACTGTGAAATATTGGTGTTTTGGAGTAGAAATGGCCTCTTTATCCAGATGTGAGTAATTTTCATGCTCTGCTAAGATTTTAAAATATGTGTAATTTGTCTGGACAAACACAGCTTTTAACATTTGGTACCAGAGCACTACTTGAAGTATTTATTAACATTAGGTCACTTTTATATAGAGTTAGAATTTCATTAGCTTTTTTTCTCATGGGTTAAAATTTATAGAACAATCTCGATTTCAAAGGCTAATTTATATTTTTCTTTTTACAAGAAACCCTTTTCGTATTTTGATACATAAATCAAAAAATCATCTGCATATAGGTATAACTTTACTTTTAGTAGAAACCTGTTTCTGTTTTTGGATCAATAATCTGAATATCAGAAAAATGTTTGTGTTTTGATGAGTATATCAAAAAATCATCTGAATATGGGGAAACTTAACTTTTCAGAGACTCTTTCTATATTTTGATGTTAATCATAGAATCGTCTGCATATGGATCTAACTGTATTTTTTTTTAACTAGAAACACTTTTTTTTATTTTGATGCATAAATCAAAAAATCATCTGCATAAGCATTTAATTTATTTGTGATCAACACCTCTTTTTGTGTTTTGATATAATTATCAAAGAATAATCTGCATTTGGCTATAACTTCACTTTTATAGAAATCTTTTTTGTATTTCAGTACACAAATCAAAAATCTGAATACCAGAAAACTTTATTTATAGAAACCTTTTTTATGTATTTTGATTAGTAAATCAAAGAATCATCTGAATATAGAGAAAACTTTTTCGGAGGCCCTTTTTTATATTTTGATGTAAATCAGTGAATTGTCTGTATATGAGTCTAACTTTATTTTCACTAGATACCCTTTTTTGTATTTTTGTGAGTAAATTAGAGAATCGTCTGCATATGGGTCTAACCATCTTTACTAGAAAGTCTTTTCTGTATTTTGATATGTAAACCAAAGAATTGTCTGCATATGGGTCTAACCATCTTTACTAGAAAGTCTTTTCTGTATTTTGATATGTAAACCAAAGAATTGTCTGCATATGGGTCTAACCATCTTTACTAGAAATCCTTTTCTGTATTTTGATATGTAAACCAAAGAATTGTCTGCATATGGGTATAACTTATGTGCAAATGCTTGTCATTTGAGAGTGTGTAGGCAGAAAAGGGGAAATGCAACTGTAAAAGTTTATTTGGTTGGTCTATATAAGGTACTTCCATAGTGGTTTGGAGGCCAAGAACCCTACTGGGACCATAATTGAGTCAGTGTGGGGCCTGTTTTATGAGGATTATTTAAATCGCTTTCTGACTCAGGAAGAGGATCCAGTGCAAGTGGAAACATCCTGTACATGTAAGCTCCTGACAGTGCATATCAGAAATACTGGGATTTTTGTTGGACGTAAACAGAAGAAAGGATACTATCTTCTAATTACCCAAGTTTCAATGCCATTTCAGGAGTTTTACCAGTATAGAAACCCAGAAATAGCCCCTAAAAAGTTGTTTTCCTTCCATAGTTTGTACCTTGGTAAACATATCCTTTCAGTCGCAGGACTTTTAAGGTAATTAAGGTCAGACACATGCAGCCAACAAGCATAAACACACTCTATGTGTCCTCATAAGAACCATACAGAACACAAACATATGGCTTGGGAAAAAAAGAGAGTGAAGACCAGAGAAGAAGCAGCAGGGGGGAGAGAGAGTGGGGTAATAATGAGAGATAATGACAACGTGGGAGGAGTTATTCCAGAGAACACAAAGTGGGCATGAGGGAGACAACGAAAGGAAACAGGGTAGGACAGTGTAGAGGGGAAGAAGAGAAGGAAGAATGTAAATACCTGAGTTTACATAACTCCTGGATGAAAACAAACATTTCTACTATGGGAAACAGGAGCCGCTTTGGAGTGAGCGATGGAAGCTTGCTATTGTAACAGTGATGGCTTCTAATTTGAACAACCTTTAAATTTGCTTGGACACTGAAGGCAAAACAGCTCTTGATAACAGCCATGCCTCTGAGCAGCGTCATTCAAAGGCATTTGGCCAACATAGGGTCATCCTGGAGGTGGAGCACTGGGTACCTATTCAGCAAGGTAGGAAGAATCATTATGGAGCTTTTAGTCCTTATTGTAGATGGACTGCAATGTGCAATTTAGTCCTTTTGGCATCTTGTAATGTATTTCCATGTCAAATATAGGTTTTATCCTGGAAAGTTCTGAACTGCTGCTAAAACAAGAAAATATTTCACTGTTCAATCTAGAAGTTTGATTTCTTTAAAAGATAAGCAATCTCTAAAGTAAGCAATGTTGCATTTTTTTCAGTTGCTTTGACTATTGTTGAAATGTATAATTTGTAGGTTTGTCAAGTCATCAGATTGTTAAACTCTGGTTCTAGTAAATGTCAATCAATATCTGTAATGTGGCAACTAAAACAAAAGTTCTTTTCACAAAAATTGCAGCCAATACACATTGCCCAAATCAATGCCAACTTTTTTTGTGCAGTTAAGAGACTGTGCAAGTGTATGCCTGCATTTTTTGATAAATCTATTCTTTTCTTATATGCCATTATTTTGAATTTTTTAATAAGTTCAATTGCTCGTTTAATACTAATACTAAGACCATGGCAACTAAACAAACATCGTGCAAACCCCAAATTGGGTAAACTCTTGTTTGCAACTCTTGTATACTTTATACATTGCACAAGGCATTGCCAAAGTGTCAAGACTAAACTGCCAATGTTTTTGTGTAATTTACGCAACGCACAGGAATTTGTTTCTCTCTTGTTGAATTTATCAATCTCTTATGTACCTGTCTTTTAAATTAAATTAAGTTTTTCAAGTTTCATTGATTATCAACACAGCTAACCAGTGTTATTACAAAACCAGCATTTTAAACTTTGATATGATTGTAGTACAAGTCAAATTATATCGATACTTGCTTCAATATAATGGCAACTAAAGTAGAAATCCCTGACACCCATTATTTTGTAAATATTTTTTAATTACCAGACATTGCAAACAAACCTTTGCATTCAGTCTAACCTGCATTAATCGTGATTATTTAAGGTTCTTAATTACTTCATTGTTTTTTTTTATTGCATTATTCACATTGCTTTATTTAAAGTAATGTAAGAAGGAGCAATGCCAAAGTTTTCCAGACAGAAACACTCCCAACAGATTAAGATATTGTGTCAGTTTTTGCCTTCAGTGTTCAAAAGATGTATTGCTTCCTTATGTGTCTTGCTTTTGAGAAAGATATAGTTTTATTGTATAAGAGAAGAACAGGGACTGTCACAATACCAGAATTTCAAGTTTCAAATTGGTTATAGTAAAAGTGAAATGACACCATGGGGGAAAAGAAACATAAATTAAGCGTAGCTTAAATTCATGCAGGACATGGTAGTCATACGCCCAGCTGTGATCAGCTGATGGCATCTCCCAGCTCCCACAGCCAATCAGAGCTCTTTCTCTCAGCACAGCAGTGTATTTAAATATTTCTCACTAATCCCTGATTGCATTAATGCTGATGCACTACACTGCTGCTGCTGGCAAAGCTTCGCCTCCTCCACCCCAGCCTCCTCCTTTATAGCATAAAGCTATTGTACTCTCATTCAGATCCATGCTACTTTGGATTAATTATATTTGAACTAATTTTATTGTATTTGATTCAATATGCATTGTCATAATTGCACATGGGGGTTTTTAGATATTCATTGCCAACTATTACATCAGTGTTTTCATACTTGGAAAACTGTAGAGAAAGGAAACAATGCCGTTTATACAATTTGCCAAAATTCATTTTGTAGACTGCTCATTGTGGTTCGATGTAGAGATAGTGCTGTAATCACTAGAAATACTAAAAATACAGACCCAAAAGTTTTTTTACAGGATAACTAACTGGACTACAACTTTTACAAAGCTGATGAGTAATGCCCTTGAAGCTAGGAACTGTAAATTTGGAACAACCTAACAAAATTAGCAGTCACAAACAAATTTATTAATGACTATTTGCAGTAGTGGATTAAGACACATTTATGGTTATAAAGGAACATTTATTGCTCATTGTTAAGTTTTGATGAGTTTTTGTACTCTACAAAGTGATACTGAGTTTTGGCCACACAATAAATATTGTATGCCTTTGCTTTGGTTTAGGCTCTATGATAGTAGGCCTAAACGACCAAGCCATAGCATGTGAAAGCTAACTTTCTGTAGAGAAAAAAAACACTCTCTTACATGATGCATTGACTTTCACAAGGCGTTCGAGCACCCATGTTACAACAAGACAACAGATTGTTCCAGTGATGTTAAATGTAGCGGTGTAACACCCCCGAAGCCCCCTGCGAACAGGCTGTTTCATTTTGCAAACACCAGCGTCCGCCATCCACCGTCCGCCTAGCATCTGCTTCCTGTCAAATCACAACGAATTATGCTTCCCATGTTTTTGGCTCTTGGGGGTGGGATTAGTATCATCTGCTGGAATACTGAGAGGTTTGTGCTGTGTGTTTAACCTCATGCCATGATTACAGAACTTTCCGAGTCTTTTTTGTGGGAACAGCAGATTTTGTCTGTGAAAATAAAGCTGTCAAATGTTGTTTGATATTTTTGAGAGTCTGTCATAGAGACAAATTCTCCCCAGTGCCCATGAACACGAAGAGGAAGAGCCAAATCCAGCATCTATTATGCAGCCATTCCTCAATGTTTTTCCTGTACAGACTTGCCAAAATAAAACTCTTTTTACTTATAAAACTGCAACATGTTGGACGGCATAATCAAAGTGTGCACTAAAGTTCTGACAAAACCTGACGCAGAGCTATTTTTGTCTGGATAACACTGATGTAATCTGATATTTTCATTTCACGTTCTCTCTCCTGCTTTTCCATTTTAAAATGCATCTCTTTCATAACCTTTTATTAGCTTTGCCTTTATAATTTTGTAGGTTTATTTCCTTCAACCCCAATTCCAAAAATGTTGGGGCAGCCTGCAGGCCAGCCAGTTCAGCACCCAATCTCTTCTACTGGGAAGCCATGCTGTTGTTATGGATGTGGCATGTAGTACAGAATTGTCTTGCTGAAATATGCAAGACGTTACCTGGATAAGAGCAAATGTTGCTCTTAAACCTCTTTACACTTTGTATGTTTGATTCATCTGACCACAGAACAGTTTTCCATTTTGCTTCAGTGCAGATTCATGTCTACTTTAAATGCAGTGCCACCTGGGGACCTGAAGATCACATGCATCCAGTATTGACTATCAACCTTGCCCCTTTCACACCAAGATTTCTGCAGATTCTCTCAATCTATTGATGATTAAGTACCATAGCTCAGTGGTTCTCAGCTGGTGGGTTGGGACCCAAAAGTGGGTTGCAGAGCAGGTTTCAGTGGGTCGCTACTCAGTGTCTGAAAAAACATGGTGACAAAAGTCCTGAAATCCTTATTGGACATGCATCAATACCTTATATTTTACACTGTTTTACAGTAAAATTGGGTAAATTGAAATGTTTGATCAATATTTCAACCAATTTGTCTCTTGTTCTTGCAATAAATGGCTACTTTTCCCATGATAATGAAGTAATTTCACAAGTTTTCCGGAAAATTTGTCAGTTTTGTCCCTTTTCTTGTTTATATCAGGTGTTTTGGTCCAATCACGCTCCAAACTTCAACATATTCAATAAACTAAACATGTGTTGTTTAAAAATGTTTGGAAACGGGTCTTGATCTGACATAAGACAGACTGGTGGGTCCTGAGGCTGGACCAGTTAAATACCACTGCTGTAGATGGTGGGATTCAGCATCCCGGCTTTTTTGGAAATGGCTTTGTACGTCATTTTCCAACCATTCTTATTTCTTCTGATTGTTCCGTCTCCTTATCAGTCCTTTCTCCTGAACATTATCACTTTTTCCTGTATAATCTAGCCTTCCCCTGACAGGTTTTATCACACTGTAATCAATAACATCATCATTAATACCAGATGGCTTTTTAATCACCCTCCCTCTCTCCCTTCTTCTCTGTGTTTGTGTGCAGGGATCTACGAGGTCTTGCAAGAGTGTGGAGATAAGGCGAAAGCAGTCGAGGTGAGAGACATCTTTGTTTTTGTACCATATTGAATGGAGGGACTGAAAAGTACACATATGCATCATCAGCGTAAGAAAAAATAAGATCATCTTTGTCTCTTTCCCTGATTCCAAACATAAATTTTGATGGGTTTTGAACAAAAATGCAAGTAAGCATGAGTCCATGGATTTATTAAAGCATTAGCTCAAACATTAGTGAATTCTGCAACATTTTTCAGTGCTTAGTCCGTTGAATATCCTGTAATACCCCCATCAAAAAGGTTAAGAATGTAAGTCGTCACACCACCTCTGTGCCTTGTTAAATGGCTTTTAGGCCAATGACCCTGGTGACCATTTGACAAACTTAAAAAAGAGATTGCATAACACCAGCAGAGGTCACATCAACAGACAGCAAAGGATTGTAAATCGTTTCCTCTCCAAGAAATATAAGAGTGAGCTGCAGGAGTTTACATTTGATCAAGAGGATGTTTGTGATGAACTCTTGTCGTCAGTCCCCGAGAGAGATCCAAGAGTTCTTGAAATGTTCTCACAGCAGCTGTAAAAAACAGATTTACTACAGAAACACAACATGATAATTGTTGAAAACAGACATGGAATTTGGACAGAATGTTTCTAAGAATCCTGGCTCAAAAGTTGAGTCAATAGTTGGGCGACTGGGGTGTTTTCTCCCAGTAGAGTCCTCCGATAACATTCTTCCTTCCCTCCAGGAGTCAGAGTGTGGTTCAGGCCATGGAGGAGAACTATGAGGTCGACTTGGTCTACATCACAGAGAGGATCATCTCTGTCTGTTTCCCCGCCAGCGCTGAGGAGCGCAGCTACATCGCACACCTCAAGGAGGTGGCGACGATGCTGAGGTCCAAACACGGCGAGCATTATCTGGTAAGCAACACCATTCATGACGGCGCAATACATCCCAAATTCTTATCAGTGATGTAAATATTTCCTTTATCTTTGTGATGTCTGACAACAGATGCTAAACCTCAGTGAGTGGAGGAGCGACATAACAAAGTTGAACCACAAGGTACAAACACCGTAACACCTTTATTAGTATCCACATGCAACTGACCTCTTTGTTAAAAGAAATTCAGCCTAACAGAATCTCTTTTGTTTTTTTTGTTTTTTTTTCTACGCCTGAAGGTTCTTGAGTTTGGATGGCCAGACCATCATGCACCAGCGCTGGACAAGATCTGCAGTATGTGCAAGGCTATCGACACGTGGCTCAATGGAGACCCACGTAATGTAGTGGTTCTACACAACAAGGTAAAACTGTGCATTAATTGGCTATAGCGCCCCTCAGTAATGAGTCCAAAATCTGTGAAAGAATAAGCAACAGTTGACTTGTAATCGACACAACCATTACTAAGGCTGCAAAATTGTGGCCAAACTGATCATCACAACTATTTTTTATCAACATTGAGATTATTAGTCACAGGTATTCTTACATTTTCAAGAACTTTTTCATTGTTTACTGTCTACTCTAACAGACTTCTATCCCACGACTTACTTGAAGCCAGGAATAGATAGGAAAACAATAATGGCTTTCATCAAACATGACTATACTCACTTCTTCACTCTTTGGCTAGAAAATATACATACTTAAAAGCAGGGGTGGAAAGTAACTAATTACATTCACTCAAATTACTGTGATTAATTAGCTTCTTGTGCTTTTTTGAGTACTTTTTAAAATTAGTAATTTTACTTTAACTGAATTATATTTTAAGGGAGGGATTACATTTTGAATAGCATCAAGTACTAAGTAAAAAAGTAAATACTTAAAGCCAAA
Organism: Cheilinus undulatus; assembly: GCF_018320785.1. NCBI lineage: Eukaryota > Metazoa > Chordata > Actinopteri > Labriformes > Labridae > Cheilinus > Cheilinus undulatus. The sequence continues at coordinate 14,789,046 of NC_054888.1, read as the reverse complement.
CAAGGAGGTCCAAGCTATCAAAAATGTAAATCTGGCCAGTAGTTTGGCTTAGATCAGTGATTCCCAACCTTTTTTCCTTGGGGTTCTCCCTACCCATATGAAAAAATGCTAAGCACCCCAGGACTCATTTGAAAAAATTAAACATCAACACTGAGAGTTTTTATCGACAAAATCCAAACATTAAATGCCTTCATACACATGTTCTTGCTAAAAGATTTTTGTATAAACTATGAATTGTTGTGACTTTGAAAGCCATACCAAAACTTTTGTTTTTTAAAAATACAGACACTGAACCTCTGTTTTCAGTTTAGTTTTAATTACATTTTTTATTATCGTAAATTTTTGACATTAAAAACTTGAAATTTTTCGGTTTCTATAGTTAGAATTTTAGACTTTTTCAACTCTGGAATTGTAATTTTTTCTTCCATAACTTTTAAACTCCGAAACTTCGAATTTTGTTACTATTAAATATAGACTTTTTTTCTCAAAAAATAACAGATAGAAGAGAGAGATAATTAGAAGAGATAAGAGTGGGAAATAAAAGCTGGAAGCTTATTGTTGGTGAGGTGGAAGACAGTTGAACTTGGTGTAGCTCCTTCATAGCCTAACATTAGCTTTGCACTTGATGGCTTTATTCATGATTCGGACAAAATTAAATCAAAAGAGCTTAATTTGAGCAATAATCCAAATTAAAAAAAAAAAAAAAAATATATATATATATATACTAGCTCTTTGCCAATGCTAACCTCAGTGCTGGCCTTAAAAATAAGACATACCTGCAGCACTGTTTTGTTAAGTACTTAGTACAGTACTTAGCACGTGTGCGCTATTTCAAGGGGTTTTCCTGGTGGAACATTTCTTCTATTTTACATTTTTTGAAAGTGTTTTTTTTGCTTGATTAATTGATATGAAAATCCATATTAATTCATGTTTGGTTGTGGGCCAAAAAAGCTGGAAATGTCAGTAGGCTAGCCTAGCTTAGAGTAACGACTTAAACTAACAAAACTCCAAGCCTGACTCTGGCCAAAGATAACAAATCCACTCACAAGCAGGTCTTAAACTCAACTTTTATCAATCTTCTCTTATTCATTCAACAAAAAGAACTGAAAGTTCAACATCTTTTCCTTTTAATCTTGTTTTTATAGTCTGACTTGTAACTTTCAACAAGCCGTAAGATTATAAGGGAGAAGTCTAACTTTAGGTGACTAATGCCTCCAGGTTTAAGGGGATTTGAAAATGTAATTCATGCAGCTTGCTGACAAGTCACATCGAGGGATTTGTTCCTCCACTTCTTGTATCGTAGACCTGTTGACATAATTCCTTTTCAATTAAAGATTATTAGACGTCTTAAAGACACACTTCATCGAGTTAGTGAGTCTTCTTGTCTCTTTTTTGTGTTTCAGGGGAACAGAGGTCGAACGGGGGTGGTCGTGGCTGCGTACATGCACTACAGCAACATATCTGCAAGGTATCAAACATGTCACAAGCAGAAAACACATCCAAAAGCTTAAGGAAATGCATCTACTCCTCTTTGTTTAAACTAAGATTTGAGGCTTTAGATGCATGAAGCTGTGTAAGGATAGAAGCATTTATCAATTATAGTCAGGCCTTGAGGTCTGGGAATGGAACAGCCTACAAATTTAAACAACCAAGTGATTATTATGACAAAAGGCTACATCCTTACTAGCTTTATTTTCCTGGCTCTGATGAGAAGGAGCACTCCAGAAATGTCATCGTTCTTTAATGCAACCAGATGTTAATAGTTGGGAGGGTGCCAGGAGGATTTAAGGATGCTTTGTAAGTGAGGAAGACCAGGGGGTATCCTTAATCTCAAAGCTGGGAAGGGATCAGCGACTCCTGCAACACTCCACCATTTGAAGGATTTTTCTCACTTCAAAACATGCAAATGTACTCTAGTTTGACAAATAATAACATTATATTTTGAATTTTGCATCATGCAGTGCTGACCAGGCGTTGGACAGGTTTGCCATGAGGCGATTCTATGAGGACAAAGCACTTCCTGTGGGTCAGCCGTCACAAAAAAGGTCAGTTATTACCTCAGTTTTTGTTTGCTTAAGTCTTGTTACAAGTCCGACCTTTGCTGCAGTGCTTTTACCCTGTTTCTCTAACTTAACCAATTAGCAGATGTGAAAATCAAAAGCTATAATTGCTCGAAAAAGTAAAAGTTTGTCAAAAATTTGTCAGTTGCTGATATAGTAAAAGAAGTTAACTATTTTCCACAACCACAGCTACTGTTGCTACAGTTTTACTGTATATTTTCAAAATATAAAGACTAAAAAAAGGTAAATGTTCATACATTTTGAAACTAAAGGATTTAAGACTGTTCGACATATAAGGGTTTCTAATTAAGTTGCATTTGTTAACTAAAAGAACATCTGCAACTAGCATATGTACACCACCATGGCATCCTGGATGAATAAGCAAACATGAGCTCCATGTTTTGTTTTTCATTTCTATGAATTGCATTTATATTTGAGGATTAAAGAGTAAATGTGTGCTCAGGCTACATGCTAATGTTCGGCTGCAAAAAAGCTAAAACTACATATTGCAAAATTTTAGCCATATCAACATACATATAGACAGTTTGTAAGCTTTGACATCATAGGATTTAAGACTGTTGTATAAAAATAGGTGTTCCATTCCGAATTGGTCCTGATAGCCAAAATGGCTGCTGTAGCTAGCATACGTTAGCCACTTTTGATCACTTTTGCTACGATCAACATTTTGGTAAAATACCCTTTGGCTACATGCTAAAGTGTGGCCACTGTTTAGCTAAAGCTACATATCATTAAGTCTTGGCCATATCAACATACGCGTAGAAAGTTGGTAAGTATTTTTAAATGTAAGATTAAAGACTTTTGTAGAAACTGGGGGCCTTCATTTCAAGTTGGTTCTTCCAGCCAAAATGACAACTGTATCAAGCTAACCTTAGCCACCATAGCATACTAGATAAATAAGCTAAAATAAGCTCCATGTTTTGGTTTTTATCTCTGCTATGAAAAGCATTCACAGCTTCCTGAAGATAAAAGGTTGGAAATGCACTCTGGCTACATACTAACATGAGGTAACAATCAAGCTAAAGGTACATATAAAAAAATGTAGCCATATCAACATACTGTGTATAGAACACTTTTTATATCAGCCAAAATGACAACCATAGCTTGCATACCTTAGCCACCAGAGCACAATAGATAAATAAGATAAAATGAGCTCCATGCTTTGGTTTTCATTTTGAATAGAAAATTAGTATTTGATGATTTAAAGGTGTAAGGGTACTTTTGCTATAAGCTAAAGCTAGATATTGCAAAATTCTTGCCAAATCAATATACCTGTAGGAAGTTGTTTTAAAGGCTGTTGAAGACATACACGGTACTCTAATTTCAAGTTGCTTCTGTTAGCCAAAATAGCAACTGTAGCTAGCATACTTTAGCCAACATAGCATGCTTGATAAATAAGCTACTGAGCTTTCTGTTGTTTTTCATTTCTGCTTTGAATAACATTTTAACATTTCAAAAATTGAACTGTGAAAATATAGTCCAGCCTCTTGCTAATGTGCAACTGTAATTAAGCTAAAGCTACATATAGCAAACCTGTAACCAAATCAAATTTTATATAGAAAACATCATCAAAGAAACGACCTAATTGGTCCTGCAAGCCAAAATGTCACATTTCTCCGGCACATTTTAACCACTGTTACTAGCAATTTAAGCTAACCTGAACTTTCAATAGATGTAAACATCCAGGTCCAAAACTTTAGTCTCCAAAGAAAACCCCACTTTAACTTCAAATTGTAGTGTAGAGCTAATTCATCCAATAAATGTAGTATGACAATTGAACTACAATGCTTAAAAGGTTGTATTACCAAGAATTTGGGTCCCATTTTAACCCTGCAAGAAAAAAGGTTAGGATTGTCTTGCTAACTTGCTAGCTAACAGACTTAGCTAGCTTCTTGTCCGCTAATAAAGGCTTTTAATGTTACAAAAGTTCTGATACATCTGTATCAAGGACTAGCTAACTAGCATAAAATCCTTTTGACCCATTGGCGTAGTTCTCCAACTGTAGATGCTGAGCTAGTTAGCTTAGCTGCTGAAGCTAATGATGGCTTATTTGCTACAGCATACAAAACTGCTCTGACGTGGATTCCTCATAAGTGTTTGTTGTATTTATTTCTTTTTAAAAGAGTGGGAAATGACTGGGAAACAAGATTCCTACATTTACAAGTTTAAAAATCAGAGTACTCTTAACCTAGCTGTGTTAGCGACGACATGGTTGCACAATCGCGAGTGTTCAATCATTGAAACGTACCGATTGATCAAACCAGCTACATTCTCCCTCTTTTGGGTTTGACAGAGACTCTACAAAGGAAATTCTTTTCATATTTCCTTATGATTATCTCTGTTTTAGTTTTAATTGGGATAATTGTGCGTGGATGTCATGGAACAGAGGAAAGCGATCTATCTTGTCTGTTTGAGGGATTCCATTGATGTCTCTAGGGAGGCTGCGGGGCTTGGTGGCAGTTCATTCCTGTCTTCTTAGCATATCAGAGCTTCCAATTCTTCTCCCCTTGTAGCACGCAGAAATAATGTCCTTTCCACAAATGGAGAGCAAATTCCAAACCAGACTGGGTCAAACTAATCAAGAGAGGGTTGAAGGCATTTGGAATATTTCATATTTTGATTTCAGCTTCCTCTATGGGGGAGTATCCTCTGAGACAGTCTTCCTTTAGTCATAAATCTGCTCCTGGCGTATTATTAGCCCCCTCTTCTTTATTAGACAGTCAACTGCTTAAAGGCTTGACCTCTTGCTGCTTCTTTTCTTCACCTGCGGAAAGAGGAATCCCGCTTCTCGGAAAGGATAAAGTTACAAGGAATAAACGAAAAAACAAAGGGAAGCGGCAAGGGACTTAACACCACTTCGTTTGAGCGAGTGAATTAGATGGCAAGCCCTTCTCCAACAGGTCTATAGGCTTGCCCTCTGCCCCGCTGCTATTTCCTGCTTGGGATATAATTATCTCTGCCCCTGGAGTCCGCCAGTGTTATGGTCTGGAATGTGTGACATTAACATTAAGAGTAGGAGATGAGCTCAATCTGCTGCTGCTTCTGTAATAGCTTGTAAAAGTTTGGATTAGAGGTGTTACAATCAGCAATTAAGTGTCATTATCATGTAGCTTGTGGATTATTAGAATGCTTAGGTGGACAGGCTGCCTCTGACAGGCCACTGAGTATGATATAGCAAGACATTTGCTGAATTTATTCATCAAACGATTAGAGTAGGGGTTGTTTCATGTGTATTTATGGCTGAAGTTTAAATCCTTTTGGTAGGACTTTTTTACGAAGGGGATCTCCGGCCAGATTCCCCAAGCCAAAACATTTGTCAGTCTTGTTCCTTTGAGGATTTGTTTCTGGATTACTGCCATGAAAGTATTAGAAGAAAATCCATTTATATCTTGGAAAATCTGTCCATTTAGTCAAGGAAAGACATAAAATTGAGGCATGGTGGTTGGTTTTTATACAGACATTTGGCTCATGTCTTTTTCTTGACAATATGTGTTTAATTTGAGGCATGCCCATCAGCCATTTTTATGAGCAAGCACCTTCTAGTAACAGAAAATATGTTGCCAACCATCCTCCTTTGGTTTTAGGCTTTTTCATTACGCCAAAAGCAGGCAGGAGATAGGCCCAGTCTGAACACAATCACAGAGCCAAAAAGGGATACCCAGCTTGGGTCTAGACAAACTGGTCCCCACAACCCGACCAGAATTCACTTTTAGGACCCAAATGTGATCCCCAGCATGGGCTTAGCTACATTGGTCCTCATGTTCATGAATGCTTCACATGTGTTGTCTCAGATGCAGTGGCATGATAGCTTGATCCAAGACCTTTACTGGTGGAGTGTAATCCATTTTGGACCAGTCCAATAATTTGTACAAGGAGATTTTAACAACTTTGGCAACTGTCTTGCACAAATTTTACTTAACCTCCTGAGACCTGAGCCTTTGTTAGGAGAGCATTTTTAGTTTCTCCCACTTATTTGGGATAAGTACTGTATGATAAGTTAATACATCAGCTTTGTTGTTGAACGGGAATTTCTTGGGCATTTTCCTTTCCAAAACCCAAACAAATAACATAAAATTTAAAAAAAATTACCTAAAATTTATCATAAAATTCTTAAACATATTTTTAAAGCTTCCCATGAAAAGTACCCAAATATTTCTTTAGATAGTCCTCAAATCTTTCAATGAAACTTCCTCATAAAGCCTTGAAATTCCAATAAAAAATTCCATGCACATTCCTGAAAAATTTCAGGCAAATTTCCCTTTAAAATTTCCTGGCAAATTCTAGAAATGTCCAAAAACATTCTCCACAATTTAATGAAAATGATGGAAACATCCCAAAATAAAAACCCTGACTTTTTAAAGAAATATCCTGAAAATTTCAAAGGATAAACCCAAAACCCAAATTCCCAATTCCCCCAAAATTTGGTAACAAACTTCCCATATTCCCCCAGAAATGGGAAGAAAAAACTCTGTTAAAAACTTCACAACTTCTAAGCAAATTCCCTAAAATATCCAACAGCAAATTATCCCAGCATTTTAAGCAAATCCATTAAACTTAACTCATCAATTCTAGTACCAAAAATGATTACTATTATGTAGAGAAGAAAAAATGTATTGTCCTCATATGTGGAAGCAGAGTCTTAGGAGGTTAATGCCATCATATAGGTCATCCCACACATAATTCACCTCTTTGGCCTCAGTGGGACACCCAACATGGGCCTCGGCAAAGGGGTCCCCAGGTTCCATGAATACCTAACACAAGTTTGGCAAGGTGGATCGATACCCTTATGGAGTTCCATCCAAGGCCCATGTGGTGGAATATAACTGATCGGGTCCCATCCGATCTCAAAGTGTTCTACTTAGATGGTAAACCTCCCTTCTTTTAAATTTGTGTGATCATTTTGGCCCCAAAGTCGACCGAGAAAAGAGTCACTTTGGCAATTTTGGCGCCCATGCCCAGATGAAGTCTACTTGACTCAAGTAAAGCCCAGCACACTTCAGTCAGACAGGTTGGCAAGGTCTAAATACTTATGTTGTTGGAATAACACCTACAGAAGTATGAGGTTAAGAACTTGATAATCTACCTGGACAACCCGCAGTCCAAGGTGAGGTCAGTTGCGGACAAGATGCCACTACTGAAGGGAAAGAAAGAAATAGACAGTAGATGCAGCTGTACAACTAAATAGGCTAAAATTAAGGGAGTATAAGAGCTAAAAATACTCTTCACTTTCACTGTTCAAATGGAAGAAATGCTATTAGCTGAAGCGTTGTCCCATTAATTTGCACATGTACATTATACTGACTTGCCTCATGCAAAACCTCCGATAATTCCTCATCAAAGAGAACATGATTACGTGTTAAATCACACACCTACTGTGGCTACGAGCTCTCAGCACGTCTCAGCACGGTCTAATTGAATTAAAAAGAGCCGAAACCATCTGGCCGCTGACAGCAGAGCATGGCGGGGGTGTCTGCGTGCTGCGACCCCCACGGTCAAGGTCGTGTTTGGTACCATCATCATTATCATCATTAACAACCAGACTACACTAACTCAACAGACCCCCAACTGGCCCGTGTTCACACATTCACTGACATTTCCCTGCCATGGATAGAGAGTTTTTTTTTAATGTGGAACTGAACTGAGTTTTAATGATTCCTCATTATTTCTATGTTCCAGGAACCTTTAATCCACCACCTACCATCATTTACATCTAAACCTTGGATACCTATCGACTAGAATGTCAAAATAAATGCTTTAAATGAAGGAACAGTGATTGTAAAGGCTAGAATTATGTTTCCCAAATGCACCGAACTAATGCTGAAAGCCTTTTAATTGAAGTTTGGCAATGTTGCCCAAAGTTTCTTCAGCCAAAAGGGTCATTCAAATCTAAATGGCTGAGCTGGACTTTGATTTAGAGTCCCCGAAAGGGAAAATTGAACTTTTGTTTCCCTTTTAAGTGTAGAGAATCATAAAACATGCCCCAAAACGCTTGGCAATGAACAGAGAAGTGAACAGAATAGCAACAATACAGGTCAGAATCAGGGCAGAAGGGCATTTTTTCAGTAATTTGGAGGAATTTCAAGATTATTTCTCATTTTCACAAAGAGGAAAGAGTGTGTTTCTTTCTTTTTAGTGACTTGGCAACAGCCCAAGTTATTTATTCAATGTTTGTCTGTTAAAATTAGCAATTTTAGCCAGCTTAAGCGAAGTTAATTTTGTTAATAGTGTTAGTTCAGGCACTGCCATATACTTGAGATCAGCTGATCTCACGTCAGCTGACAGCCAGCTGATTCGCTCTAAGCACTCGTGCTGCCAGATTTAAACTGCTCTAGCCTGGCTATGCTTAGTTGCTCCCTCCACAAGCTGCTTTTTCCAACCCTCCTCCACCCCAGCTCCTCCTTCATCATATATCTGACTTCTGGATCCCAGAACAGCCACACCTCCAAACACAGGCAGTCCTGACTGACTTCTTTTTTGCAGGTATGTGCGATACTTCAACGGCCTCCTCTCTGGACACATAAAAATCAACAACAAGCCTCTGTTCCTGCATCACGTCATAATGCACGGCATTCCTAATTTTGAGTCCAGAGGAGGTGAGTGTCTGCCTCTGCCAACACACTAAATAGAGAGCTGGTTTTCTTAAAAACTATTAAATGTGTGTAAATTGTTTTCCTTCGCAGGCTGCCGTCCTTTCCTTAAGATCTACCAGGCAATGCAGCCAGTCTACACATCAGGAATATAGTACGTGAACTCTGATCCCAGTTCAGTTTGTAGAAGGTGTAGTTGAATAGTAGTTGAATTTAACATGATGTTGTTGTCATTTTTACAGCAATGTGCAAGGAGACAGCAACACAAGTATCTGCATCACAATTGAACCGGGCCTGCTTCTGAAGGGAGACATCTTGGTATGAAATATCTGTCAAATTTTGCACTTCTTTCTCATCCTCAGTCTTCAGAAATCATTTTTGCAGAATAAGTGAGATACTAAGGTTCAAGATAGACATCGTCATCGCCATGGGAAACTGGGGGATATGTGCAGGTAAATTAAATCATTGATTTTAACTGTCATGCTCTTTCTTCTTGTAGCTCAAGTGTTACCACAAACGGTTCAGGAACCCGGCCAGAGACGTGGTGTTCAGGGTGCAGTTCCACACGTGCGCCATCCACGACCTCGGGGTTGTTTTCGGGAAGAGCGAGCTCGACGACACATTTAAAGGTAACTGCTGTATCTGCTGTCGTGTAAGTGTTTGTGTTTTTTAAGCTGCTTTGAGTCAAGGAAAGTGAGTGTAAGTGTGGTGTTTAGTCCATAATTTTGAATAATCAGAGAAGTTTCTATTTGTTTGGTTATTTGGGATATGTGGTGTCCAGTTTGAAATGTTTCCCTCTGCTACAGAAGAACACAGCTCCATATGGCCTCATATTCTAATAGCGAACAGGGTCCTCTGGTGGTGAAGGCAGTGAAGCATTTATTAAAGCCATGTAAATGAAAAGAAAATCAAGGATTCCTTTCAGGCAGTGGTTTGGTCCTGCCCCCTTTTGGAAGAAGGAAGAAGTAATCAAAATACAATTTTTACAGTTGTGACTGTTCATTTCCCCTTCACTGTTCAATCTACAAACTCAACAATCAATCACCCTAACCCTAAACCTAACCCCTAACCCTAACCCTAACCCTAAAAGTTTACATTTGTTATATAATATGTTGAAGTAGCACAATAGAGTGGCAACATTTAAATCATCTTAATTTATTTCTGTCAAGAGTCAAAGAGAAGATTAAGTCTTTTTATAAGGTGATGGGGGATGAAATATACAAAACTAGACCGAGAAAGTTAGAAGTAGCCTGTTGCTACACAACACACATAATGTAAATCCCACCTGTGACAAGGTGATAAATTAGATTAGCAAGGGTCCAGGCAATCAATTTGCTGGCTCAGCACAGCTATAAGAGGTTAAAATTTAAGCTTGAACAGTTGAATGGTGAAAACATAGAATACAGTTGCATCCCCTTTCATTCATTGTTGAGATTATTTTCATTTGTTTTCCTATCGCTGTAAATTTGAAATATTTTTCCTCCATTTACATTTTTTTTTGTGATTAAAGCTGTAAATTTTTAACTCCATTTTTGCCTTCATTTAATTTTCCTCCTTTGGGATTGAAACTAGTAATCTGTGGTCTTCCTTTCCTGAAATTCATTGTCTTTCTTTCATAAAAATACAGTTTAACTTTATTCTAGATGCATTTATTTTTTATAACTCTCTTTTTGTCCTCTATTTAATTTTACAATTTTTTACTATAAATTTTGAGCTCTATTCATGATGCATTTATTTTTCCCTTTTGTGTTGTGTTTTTTGTGTTTTTGATGCATTTAAGTGTCCCTTTATTTAAATTAACTAATTTTGAAGTCTTTTCTCTTTTCATATAATTTTCACTTTTTTGTGTAAGTGAAGAATTTTTGTACTCTTTCTTTTTAACTCTGTTCTTGTTGCATTTAATTTTACCTTGTTTGTTTGAAATAACAAATTTAAACCTAAATTCCCTTTATTTAGTTTTTTTTTTATTAAAACTAGACATTTTGAAATCTATTCTTATTGCATTAAATAATTTTATTTTTATGATTGAAATCACATATTTTTATGTTTTTCCTGCATTTACTTTTGTGGGGGTTTTTCAGATAATCCTACATATTTTATTTATAACATTTTTTTTATTTTACATTTATATTTTTATATTTTATTTTATTCCTGCATTTATTTTTGTATTTTTTCTTATTTTCTCTTTTTGCTTCATTGAATTGTAGAATTTAGAATCTGCATTGTTATTGCACATTCTTTATATGCATGTTTCTTCTCTTTTTTCATGATTCAGAGACTCCAGACAAGTTAGAAATTAACCGGAGTTCCCCTCAGCCATTGTGTTTGTGTGCTTCACATGTTTTTTTTTTTTTGTTTATTTGTTTGTTTGTTTGTTTGTTTTGTGAATCACAAATATTCAGATATTCATAGTTTGGATTAACATCTGTACACTTTTATGTTCATATATTGTGAACTATTTCTGTAGATTGGGATTTACATGACTGTATGATGAACATTTTTTTTCTTTCTCCTGTCTTTTATCTTTTTGCATGTATTCTGCTGATATTTTATGCAGGAGCATTTATTATGGATAAATAATTAATCATTTGAATCATATTACTATAATATTGCTTTTTTTGTCTCTTCAGATGAGAGGTTTCCAGAATATGGGAAGGTGGAGTTTGTTTTCTCATATGGACCTGAAAAAATCAAAGGTAGTCCATTTTTCCTAAGGATGTTATGCGATGAAACAGCCCCCTTTAAGTGATATTTGATTACACTGTATTTGTACCCTTTTAGGCCTCAGCCACCTGGAGAACGGCCCCAGCGTCTCCGTGGACTACAACACCCAGGACCACCTGATCCGCTGGGATTCTTATGAGAACTTTGAACATCGCTGTGAGGACGCTGCAGACGGCGAGCACGGTATGTTCAAATAAACAGCCGCAGGTTGATGGATGGGATTGTCTCCACTCATCAACAGCTGTTTATAGAGACCTCCAGACTTGAGGGCTGTTTCATCTGCTGCTATGATGGTTGGGTTCTGAGATTTAAGCTGTTCATTTGAACATTAACCACAAATACAAGCTCTTTCAGGTACAATACTGCCCATTATTCCACACTTTTGTTATGATTTCGATTGAGAACCTACTGGCAGTGCACTCTGCAACTCTACAAATCTCAGTCTTTCACTCTAAATTTTGCTCTATGCAGCAAAAATGAAAGATCCATGTCTCAGAGACCTACATCTCTGGGTTTCCCATGCAGACCACCCCCCACCCTCCCTCCCCCTGTCCTGTCAATTAGGCCTTTAAATAGCCGCTGCAGAAATAGGGGGGCGTCAGTCGCCCTGCTACTGGCTGCCCCCCTCCCCAGGGGGGTTGTAACCTGAGACACCACCAGCCTAAAGTCCCACAAGTGCCCAATACCCACCATCCTGTGTCTCATACCCCCTCCTCAGCACAAAAAAATGCTGTGATTACAAATGTAAAATGTTTTATTCATAATTGTCAGGATGATATACTAAATAAGAATTGAATTTGCCGTAAATGTATATAGTGTGAGGTTGAGTAAGTGGGACTGTCATTTCCTTAAATAAACTTTACATCCCGCATTGATAACACCATAAACGATCCTATTTTTAAGACTGTAATCCTAATTGTGGCAGCAGTGATGATGACGCTCATAATTACAGCTGTTAATCTGACAAACAGAGGGATGCTCTCACCCTCCGCTGAGTCAGGACTTGGCAGCTATTGTATCTCTGCATCCACACTTATATATATTGGATTTTTTTTCCTCTTTTTACGGCTTCACAAAGACCCATTTCATTTTATGAACATCCCTCCCCCGGAGGAGCGTCGCTGTAATTGCTGCGTTGCGAGAAGGTCAGCGTGAAATCGCCAGGATTGCAAGTTTGATCCTAATTGAATGGGCGGCCGTTTTCTCAGCACTCAGCAGGAAGAAAAAAACCTCTCGGCCAGTTTGTTCATTTGTGTAATTGTGGCTTTTGATATTACACTCTGGACGTGGGAATTTGCGGAAAAGGCCTGTTTTTATAGACAGAGAAAGGCGTAAGTGTTGGCATTCAAATCCTGGCAAAACTGGAGCTAACATCTGGTCTGATGAGTCTTGATTTCAGCTGCAACATTCAGATTCTAGGGTCAGAATTTGGCATAAACAACATGAAAGCATGGATGCATCCTGCCTTGTATCGACAGTTCAGCCTGGTGGTGCTGTGATGGTGTGGGGGATATTTTCTTGGCACACTTTGGGCCCCTTAGTACCAATTAAGCATCATCTAATATCTTCTGATGGCTACTTCCAGCAAGATAATGCACCATGTCACAAAGCATTGGAGCTCACTGTACTCCAATAGAGCAGTGGTTCTCAACGTTGGGGTCAGGACCACACTGGGGGTCATGAGACACTGATAGGGGGTCTCCAGAGGCCTTAAAAAAAAAACCTAAGAATATTTTATAGATTACACTGTTGCGACTTAACTCCAGTTTTGCCACATTTTAACCAGTTTTTAGCTCTTTTCCCACCAATTTGAACTCATTTTTGCCACTTAAACCCCATTTTTGTCCATTTTAAACCCTTTCCACCACTTTTTTCTGCCTGTTTTTACCACTTCAATAGCAAATCTTGCCACTCTCTGCCTATTGTTGGCTCTGTTGACCCACTTATAACCCCTCTTTATCACATTTAGCAATTTGATATGCTCATTTTTTGCCAGTTTATATCAATTTTTCATCCCATTTCACCAAGTTTCCACCTATTTTTGCCAATTTAACACCAATTGAGCAACTTTGTAATCCCCTTTTACCAGTCAATATGCCTGTTTTTGCCATTTTTACCCATTTTTGCCATTTTTCTTTTTTTTTTTTTTTTTTTTTTTGCCACTTTTTTCTATTTTTGGCATTTCTAATCCATTTCTGCTACTTTTTGCCATTTTAGCTATTTTGAAATATTGTAATTCTAGGATTTACATTTTTTGGACCAAAATCTCTGATAAATGTTTCCAACACTTTGTTGAAACTATGCCACGAAGTTGTGAAATTTGATACATACTTTTATGATACCTCTTTCTAATAATAATAATAATAACTTTACTTATATAGCACTTTTAAAAACAAGGTTTAACAAAGTGCTCTGACACAAAGAAAATCAAAGCAGCATTATGATCAATAAATTACAAAAAAAAGCAACTTCTGATTACAATCTGATAAATGATTAAAAATGCCCTCAAGTCGATAATCAGTTACCAAAAACACCTAATGTATCAAATGAGATACCAAAAATATATATGTTGAATTTCATTGAAATTTGGATTTTTGGATTTCAGTAGGAAGTGAAAAAATAATTTCAGTCCCAAAAAATTAGAATTTTCTGGCTATAATTAGTGTTTTCAGGTTTTTATGAGTTGAGGCAGTTCTGATGGCAAAAGGGGGCCCAAACCAGTATTAGCAAGGTGTACCTAATAAAGTGGCCAGTGACAGTAGTCCTTCAAGGCATTAATGAGAAATCCAATTCACCTGCAAGAGATGAATATAAGACCTAATGACCTTAAACTTTGAATTAAAAAAACGTATCAGTTCATTCTTGAGTTAGAGTGTACATTTGTGCGTAATCTAGAAAAATGTCCCTTAAGGTTCTCTCGAGGTTTATCGATAACTTACAAGTGATGAATTTGAGGCCTATTGATATTGAAGTTTATATTTTGAGCTTATCAGTTTATTCCTTGAGTCAGAGAGGATGTTTGTGCATCAGGTAAACCTGGTCAAGAGACTGGAAATCCTGAAGTAGCAATTGGGAACCATGAAGCCCAATGACATTAAGCTTTGACTTCATACTTCTAAAAGTAATCAGAGTGGACACCAGTGGGACGTTTGAGGAAACTAGTGTTCTAAAGATGTTTTGTCCACAATACTGAACAATCCAAAAAGTAATACCTCAGACTCTGGCCCAGTGACCTTGAACTTTGGAATGTCAAAAGCTTATCTCACTGGTGATCAACTGGCAGGCAGAGGGCCATATGAGGCCCCCCAAAGCTTCCTATCTGGTCCCCAGAAGATCATTCAGACTAGGAGGAAAAGATGTTGGGATTTAAAGGGTATCTTTTGGCTTTAAATGTCTGCAGCTGTTTAATCCACCCTAAAACAATTATACTAAAATAGTTTTAGAATGACTTAACATTTGATGTGTTTTCACAAAAACTCACTTGTCAGCCATTATTAATAAAAAGTTCATAAGTATTTTTAAAAACTGGGTTAAGACTGGCGTAAATGGCCAGATTAAGTGGTTAAAATTCAATTCAATTCAATTCAAATTTATCTGTATAGCACATTTCATACAGGCATAAACACAATGTGCTTTACAGAAGATTAAAAACAAACAGTAAAAGGGGTTAAAGAGTGGCAAAAATGGGTGATAAGTGTCAAAATGGGTTTCTGGATTGGCACAAAGGGTCAAAAGTTGCCAGACAAAGTGGTGAAAAGAGGTTAAAATGTGGTGAAGAGGAAAAAATGGCAACAGGTTTCAAAAATGGGTTAAAAAGTGGCATAAATGGATTAAAGAGTGAAACAAAGGGAATAAAACATGTAGGAAAAGTGGTAAAAAGAAGAAGAATGGCAAAACTTGGGTTAAAGTGGCTAAAAATAAAGCAAAAATAGACTGGCTAAGTAGTGAATGGATAGTAAAAAAAAGCGGCAAAAAGTGGAAAAAATGTATTCAAAAATGGCAAAAATGGGTTAAGAGTGGCAGAAAATGTTGCAGGAATGGCCAGCTGAAGTAGTGAAAAGGGGTTAAAAAGTATCAAAATTAGTTAATATAGATGCTACATCACTATTGGCATGGGCCCATACTCTGGGATTTTTAGGGCCTCATTCTCTGGGTCTAGTACAATAATATGTATAATATATAATATTGTGCAAATGTACCTTGATGACCCCTGGCTTATCAGTTTATCCTTGAGTCAGAGTGGACATTAGAGAAAAGTCTGAGTAAATCTTGAATGAATGGACAACCTGACAACAACCCCTCCAGCTCTGGCATATAAAATTGAACGCTAATGTTAAAGACAGTTGATTGTGCATGTTTAAGCTTCTGAACTGAGGTGATAACATACACATTATGTAGAAATCGTGTTACAGCACAGCCTATTTTTACACCCTAAACTCTTATCACTCATCAGGAATCATTTTGAGATTTCACGCTTGTTTATTTTTCCAGCTGTTAAATAAATATTTCAGCCACAGGCGTTGATGCCCCAATGCATCGGGGAGCTCATCCTGACGCCATTTTTAAATCCGGCAACCTTGGCAATCCAGCTGAGAGAACTGAACGAGAGATGGGTGTCTTTTAACAGGGCTGCAGGATTAGGAAGCTTAGAGGTTGTGAGCATTTCATACCAGTGGATGTGACCATGTTTTTGCTTGTAAAGATATTTTTCCAGCTGTTTGTGCTGGTCTTGTACAGTATTTCTGCACTTTATGAATCTTGACGAGCGCCTCTGTTTGGCTGTAAACCTGTTTGTATGTTTGTATGTGTCTTTAACAGTTCTTTTATGTGGTAGTAAGTGTATGGAAATGCACCTTGTGTTTGTCGGCTCGCCTTTGCTCCACTAATAGCCCTGTGGTGTGGTGGCAGCTGTCGACCCGGGAGGTCAAACAAGTCATAAGGCCACCGTTTGGGCCACTGAGCAGCCAAAGAGCAACAGCTGCAGTGTTATGAACAAAATCTGTTATCTAAAAATGACATGTAGAAATTTACACCAAAATTAAAAACATGTTGTGTTGCCAAGTCTGAATTTTGCTGGATTCTCCAGTGTGATGCTTAATGGAGAAAAATAAGATACACTAATGTTGTAGTTTAAAAAAGTAAGGTTGGTTAGGGAAAACTGAGCTTAGGGACAGGGAAAACTAGAGCTAGGGTTAGGAAAAACAGGGTTGGGGTTAGGTAGAAATGAGGTTTGGCCACCCCCGGCGTCTGGACCAGCCCACTGGGTCCCGGGTGCCCATTATGTAGAGCCCCAGGAAATTGCGCCAGGTGGCCATTTAATCCCAGCCACCACTACTGTATCAAGTAGCTGATCTTTTCCAACTCTGCTCTCCTGAGCACCTCTGGTCTCACAATAGTATCGTAAGATTGGGAGGACCAAGGTCCGAAAGACTTTTTTCTGCATGCCCAGGCACCCGGTACACCACTCTGTCTTGCTCAGAGAACTCATCGCCCCATCATATCTGGGATCCTGTTTATTAGGTAGAAAAAGTCACCTGTTGGTCAAAGTCTGATCTGTTTTCTTAGTCAAACACAAGAGGAAAATCATAATGGCACGGTGGAAGTGTAACAACCTGACGCACCAGATCCACGGTTTCAAATATCCCTTGCATGGACGTATTTCCCGTTTATCTGGGAAAGCTCTCATTGAAAGCATTTTGGAAGAGCAGTACTTTTAAAAATCACTTCTCAGAAGGTGATTGGAGGAACGTTCTGCCTGTCACATTTGTGATGGGCCAACCAGAGTGACAAGACAAAATTTTGTTGTGCATATTTGCTACTCTTGAGCTAACAGGCTACCGCTGCCATACATAGCCAATGGCAGAGCTTCTGAGTGTATTAAACTGATGCCAAGGCCGGTAGGGAGACATGCAAAAACATCCTTTTTGCCAAGACGAGCTTTCTTTGTGGCTCTTTGTTCTTGGTTTAAAAAGGAATGAAGTCCAATTCTGATTAAACTGCAGCTTTCCTACAACTACATCCAAGCTAATAGCTACCACGGCAGTAGCCACTCGACACACCGGCAATAATGACTGCAAACCCATGCCAAAGCAGACCGAAAGATGAGAAACAACATTTTCCCATCATGCAAAAAGTTTCTCAATGGCAATCATTTTATTCTTTATTCCTTAAAGAAATGTGATCCAGGGCGGGCAGATGGTCGAGTAGTTTAAGGCCTGGGATTGATCCTGGCCTGTGGCCCTTTACCGCATGTCTCTCCCCAATCTCTTCCCTGTTTCCGAGTCTATTCACTGTCCTCCTCTATGTAATCAATGCACGAAAGGCCCAAAAATAAAATCTTTTTAAAAAACCTGGTAAAACTGACACTATGCAAGAGCTACATCCTAGCCTAGCACCACCCCACTGGAGGCAGCCATTGCAAACGGCTTCAAGTTCAACTCAACCCCGCCCGTAGCTACTGCCTTTTTTCTTCTTTGGCAAAAATGTTGTGGATTGGAGCTATTCAAGATGGATTTGCCTGATGACAGAGATGGAGTACTAACATACAAGAAACCAATCGGTTTTGTTTTCATTTTGAACCTTTAAACACAATTTCACGATATTAAAACACATAAGAATTCCACATTCAGTTTTCAGAACTGAACATACCAGTCTGAATGAATGAAATTGTACTTAATCAAGTTTTCAAAGTAAGATCAGCACACCCAGAAACTGTGGCTGGATTGATTTACTCTTGCATCTGTACATCTCAGCCAGACCCCAACAGAACTAGGTATTTTTGCACTGTCTTCAGTTTCCACATCTGGGTTTGACCCACAAGCTGAACAGCTAAAATGGTAAGAATAGCCAAAGTCATGTAGTCATTGCTAACTTGTAAAGAGAGGTCAGCTGGTTCTAGGTACAGTCTTAACTAGCTAGAAAGAGTCATGTCAACACCTACAATGGCAGAATTAGTCTTTCCTTTTTCAATAAGTCGTTTTTTTCAATATCAATATCGTAAGTCGATATCATAGTCAAACTGCAACCATCCTATTAACACAGGCCACTTTAAACTAAATATTTGGGTTAGGAGACATGTTTAAAAAAAGTAAGGCTCGGTTAACTTCCTAGAGCAGTGTTATTCAACCTTGCTTAACCAAAGAGCCAAACTATTTTAAAAATACCTTTGCAAGAGCCATAATCTAAGTGGTTAAAAGTGGTGAAAATGGGTTAGAGTGGCAATAAAAATAAGTGAAAGTGGTAAAATGGTCTAAAAGTGGCAAAAAAGTGACAAAAATGGGTGAAAGTTGTGGAAAATTGTGTTAAAGTGGCAAAATTGATTAAAAAATGAGTTACAGATGGTTAAAAAAAGGTCAAAAAATGGTAAAATGTGGCAAAAAATGGGTTAAGAATAAACAGGATAAAAGAGGCGAAAACTGGTGGAAAATGGCAACAAGGGGAGAAAAAGTGTCAGAAATTATTAAAAATGAGTTACAGGTGGTAAAAATGGCCCCAAAAAAAAGGTAAACTGTGGCAAAAAATGAGTAACTCAAATGGGCAAAAGCGGCAAAAATGGAAAAAGGCAGCTTAAATATGCAAGAAGGGGAAAAAAGGCAAATGGGGGAAATTTTGAAAATAGGAATAAGCAGGATCAAAGAGGCAAAAACTGGTGGTAAATGGTAAAAACTGATAACAAAAAATGAGTTACAGGTGATAAAAATGTAAAAAAAAAAAAAAAAAAAAAGGTAAAAATTTGGTAGAAAGAAAATAGTGAAAAGATACTAAAATGGGCAAAAGTGGCATAACCGTCAAAAACTGCCAAAAAAAAAAAGTGGCAAAATTGATTCAAAAATTAGATATAGGTGGTAAAATGGTATGTTAAGAATGTGGCAAAAATGGGGGAAAAAAAGTGGCGTTCAATGGGAAAAGGCATCTTAAATTGCCGAGAAGGGTCAAAACATGTCAAAAAGTGGGAAAAAAAATAGCAAAAAGCAGGACAAAAAGGCAGAAACTGGTGAAAAGGGACAATAGAAGTGGCAAACTTGGGCTTTAAAAGCTGTAAAAATAGATTAAAAGTGGCAAAAAAGGAAGAAATATTGGAAATAAGGGCAATGGAAATATACAAACAGAAAAACAAAGGTTGACAATTTAAGCCAACTGTACAAGAGTGGGGAACAATCTGATTAATGGATAATTTCTGAGGTTAAAGTTGATCTTTTTTAAGGTTTTCTGGGGGAATAATATTTCAAATAAAGACGTAAAAGATCCACATGTGGCTCAAGAGCCATGCGTTGAGTATCACTGTCCTAGAGAATGATTTGCAATAGCAATGCAGCAACTTCCCATGAGAGAAGAAGTGTGCGTGTGAGTTCCAGTATGTGTGTCTGCATGTGTGTGGTGTACAGTAGGGCAGAGGGCCCGGTGACCGCACAGGCCGCCTTCCTTGTTTACCGCCCTCCTCCCTTATTAGGCTGGGGCCGAGCCCTGAAACATGTCTGGAATATCTGGACGGAGACAGACAGGGAGGCAGAGATAGAGAGACATGCACTGAGGGGCAGAGAGACACAGAGACAGCCAGAGAGCTGCCAGAGTTTAATGTAATTTTTGTGTGCTTAAGTTTAAATGAAGGAAGGAGGAAGAGGAATTAAGGAGTGAAGTAAAATCAAGAAAGCGGAAAATCTGCATTGGTTGGTGAGTAGTGTTGTGTGGCCTTTGGGTTACTAATAGCAACTTCTTTAAACAAATTAGCAACAAATATTATATAATAATGCACCCAGAATGAGGATTATTACATAATTTATGCAGGAACCGGTTGGTTTCATGCAGAATTATGCAGGTTTTGCCCTCAAAAACCACATCTCCTGACAAGAATATGAGTTTCTGTAAAGTTCCTCCGCACACATGGGAGTCTGTTTGTCTTGTTTGTTGCGTTTCCATATCAACACGGTTGCATCCTGTGTGTTTGGCACCTATACGGCACCAAATGAGTCATGGAGCGAGCAATTTGTGTGTGGAACATTTTATGAGCGGGCTGCAATTTTGGGTACGCCAAAAGTATTAGGGAGCATGGTTGGTAGCTAGACTCTGCGAGAAGGATTTGTGTTTTGAACCCACCCTGGAGACAGGATTTGAGACGATATAGCTTCTTATAGCTGTTTTTGGATTGTTTGTATTTGTTTTATTAGACATCATTGCCATAAACAGGTTCATAACCTTTACACACGCTAAAGTAGGTGACAAAAAGTCCATTATCAAAGCATGTCTTTGGTCTGCAGAAATGGAGAGCACTCAGGTATTTTAAAAGCACCCTGTGTGTGTCTTGCATGAGCCCATAATGCTGCTAGTTAGACTTCTCGCTGACAGCACAGTGAGCTGCAGCAGCAGGTTCAAATCCCAGGCCTGGGAACCCCACTGAGCCGCTCCTTATCCCTTAATGCCTCCTTTCTCCTACTGTCTGTGGAGATGTCTCCATGCGGCTTTCTCTGGAGCTCTCTTTGTCCACTTTGTCTTTCCTTTATGCCGGTATATGCTGCAGTTTTTTCAATGTTGTTAATTGCTTGTGCATTCAAATCTCTTCTGCACAAGACTGAAGGATCGTAAGATAAACATGCAGTCCAAAGCACTCAGAAAGATGGACTAGAATCTGGAAACAACTGGCAGGTGCAGCAGTAGTGTTAGGGTTAGGGTCAGGCCTGCTGATTCTCACTTGTTAAAGGCACATGCATGGACAAATGTACAGAGAAGCAACCTACCATTCAGGAGACCACAAAGCCTGGTTTATACTTCTGTATTAAATCTATGTAGCTACATAGTTAGTCCATCGTGACCTGTGTGTCATGAGCACCCTTTACTTGTACGTTGGTGTGCCATTGTTGATTTGCTATACTCCGCTCAAACCCTACAAAGCAGCGCCATCGTTATGCCATTGTCCGGTCCCACAGCTACATTCCCCCGTTTGGTAGCTAAAACCAAGTGTCTCATGTGTGATATGTTATGTAACTTTGAGCTGCAGTTGATTTAACTCACTCTAGACTGTATTCATACTCAGATAATTACCTGATACTACCCACTGGACCAATCACAGGGTTCACAGACATTGTTTTGATGCAAACTTACAAATTTTAGGAGGTGCACATCTAGGATTTTGGGCACTTTCAGAAGCACCAAGCTATCATATCAGGCTTCACCTACACTGATAGACAGTACTTAAAAGTACTTTTTAGTGCAGGTTGAGATTCTACAGGTATTTTCGCATCAAAAATGCAGGTGGACCAAAAATAGCAACAACTGGCTTGGGGTACCAAGGGTTAAGACTTCCATAGTTGCTTCCCTTCCCTTCCTAACACTAAATATGTGCACTTTTTTTTTTTTTTTTTTTTTGAATAATTACAATCTAGCAATGCTAACATGAAATTTGCTAGCTTACCCTTGTACTTTTCAGTGCCCCTTCTCAAAAAACAACCTGTAAAGATCACATTGGACAAGCCAAAAGTCATCTGCACCTTGTCAGTACAAACATTTAACTTTTTTAACTATTTTCATTCACTTCTCTAGCAGTAGAAAGTTCCTTCTTTCAAGCTAATGCTAGAACTTGCTACCTACCGTAAGTTCCTTATGCTCTTTCCAAAAAAATCTTGTCTGAGGCAGCAGAAATTACAAAGTAAAAGCATGACAACGAACAGATTTGCTGACATCACACTTGATTTTACGTAACTTCATTTAAGCTAATGTTGGTTTTAGCAAAATGTCTTCAAACTTGACCCACTTCAAACTCAGATTCTGCAGCTTGTTGTGGCATTTCATCTCAGACAGTCGACTCGAATCAGGCCATAGAGTGTAGCTGGATGTCAGTCTGATAAATACAGACAGACAGTCGGATAGCTTTTTATGATGGTCACTCGGATGACAGACGGGCGGATGGATGACATCACCCTGAAATGAATCGTGGAGCCAGACACTGATACGGTCACGTCACGTTACCTCAAACTGTGACAGCTGGACACTGGATGATAGATGGAGCGAGAGGCAGACATGGCAAATATAAAACCGCGACAGTTTTCCTTGTGCCAGTCACTGATACACCAACCATGACACCTTTTCTCACAGATGGACTGTCACATTATATCTCATGATCTACTGCAACGAATAGACTATTACCAACCATTATCAAGTAATGACCACAAATCAAAGCAGCTTGATGACAAACACTCGAATAAATAGCTTAACAAGGGTATTTTTGCAGTGTCTCCCCATGTCACCACGCACTCAGAGATCTTCAAGACAAGTCTTTCAGTTGTCAATCAAACCCAGTCACCCGCTGCTGGCATGCAGACTGCCAGTCGTCACGGCGATATGAAAGCAGTGAAGGTGAATGTCACATCCTGCTGAGAGATACCCGACGGCTCGCTGACAGCCGTGAGCCTGCCACTGCTTGTCACTGTGTATAATTGCACATGGAAGAGTTACCGGCTGACTCAAAAATGCTGTGGCATGTGAGGAAGAGGACAGTCGAGGTCTTGAGATCAAAGTTACTTCTGTGACACTGTAAACAATATCCCACTGGAGCTGTTAGTCCTGTCGGCAATTCTTGAACTCCTATCCTTGAGACCACTTAAGAACAAGGAATGACATTTTATTTATAAAATAACTTGTTAAAGTGTACTTATTGAAAATAAGCAATTCACCAGATTGAGGACTGTTGAGTCAGACAAAATTGGTCCCTTATACTGTCTCAGCCCTTTGTGGGGCGAGGAACTGTGTATGGTTTCTTCGGTCAACTTCTTTTATACAGTAGACAGATGATTATTCCCAGCCAATCAGTGGAGAACAGTCAGCATCCACGACATACGACCAATCAGCAGTGGCCAAGGGTATCTCAAACTTCCTATTACCTCCAGAACTCTGGAAATGCAGTTTTACATCTCTTTTTGTCTCTGACAGTCGGCCCCAGAATCAAATCTAATCATGATAAGTTGATGAAACTTACACATTATAAAGGGAAATATTAGTACTAAATGTCATAATAGGATTTGT
Organism: Cheilinus undulatus; assembly: GCF_018320785.1. NCBI lineage: Eukaryota > Metazoa > Chordata > Actinopteri > Labriformes > Labridae > Cheilinus > Cheilinus undulatus. The sequence goes on along the minus strand of NC_054888.1, from coordinate 14,765,645 downwards.
TTGTGTTGGATTTTCAGCTAAACTGCAGTTTTAGCCTGAAAAATTGGGGAACATATTTGGACATAAACTTGTTTAGGCATGTAAAATATAATCTATATTAGGACACATTGCCAATTCATCTACCAACCATACTAAAGGCATTTTCATGATAAATAACATATTATAATAAAGACAATAGTACTGTATAGTGTAGTTAGATGTTGCCACAGGTTTGTGAAAAAAAATCAGAGCAATCCAGTGGTAAATTTATAACAATTTTCAAGATATAAGTAAAATAGTTCCATTTTTGGTCCATAAGAGATGGGAGTCTTAGTTATTATTGTTTAGTGTGTTTCACACATAAAAATATTTGAGTTTTAATTTCCATTTTTTGTGTTTTTATGAAAAAGGATGTTTGGAGTTTGACTGTGTACTACAGGGTTGATGTTTTACAAGCCTTTTAGGACAACAAGTCCAGGTGAGACCAAATGATTAAAAATAGCTAAGGGCTTGGAGGGTAAATGTTGTAAGTTTTGAACTACAGAGAGTTTCTTACACTCTTTCAGAATTAGAAGCTGTTAAAAAAGCAAAAAAATGTTTTTTGGAGAAATCTCTCGCTAAGTTGTTCGAGATACTTTAACACAGGAAACGACTAAAACAGAACCTTTTAAATGTGAAAATGCTGCCACAGTCGTTAAACATCGCCTAGTCATTTTGTACATGCACTCCTGGATATTGATTATACAAAAGTGTTAGTTTTAACTAGTTGCTCAGAGGGTTAATTGTTGAACAACATGTCTGAAATAGGTACTTTTGCATCTTCATAAAACTAACCAGCATGGGTAATGACTCTCAAAAAAGTAAACTTAATCAAATTGTTACAATGTGTTAATATTTCTTCTTTGAGCTGCTTTTCCTGTGCAAGATTAATTGGGGCCTGAGTAGTAACCTACGTTTTTGTGCCTCTTATCAAATTTTTAGCATCCTATCGTGCCTAGAAACTCACCGAACTTGGCATACACACCAGATTTGGTGAAAAATTTGATATCTAGGTGGTTTTATGGCTCATCATACTTCCTTGAAATATTTAAAAAGGGGTCGACTTTGAGGTATAAGAGCCTGCTATAATCTTAAAAGTTTCTGCAGTCAAGTTAGAGAACCCTTTTCACTGTAGTCCCAGATTCCAGTTTTGAGGGTTGAGCATTGAAGAAACATGCTTCTTTTCATCTTTGTCATCCTGGCCTTCTCTTAAAACCAGGTGTGTCATTTTTCCAAACCTCCCAGTTTAACTGTTCTCACACAAGCTCACCAAGTTTTCCTCAAACCCCCTGACCCTCACTCATCCCTTCAAGAGTCCTTTCCTTCACAGGTTTACCCTCCCTACAGGTCACTATGTAGGTCTTACTGCAGTAGTCTGTATGTATAAACGTCTTTATAATCATACATGAAATCAAACACCATATCCAATTAAACACTCTATGCGTTCCTCTGTCTGAAGTAGGCAAGAGGCCCTCAGTGACAAAGTTTAATTATGCGTGTAAACACTAGGTGTGTTTCTATATTTATATATGTCTGCATTTTATTAGAATGGGTTTGGCCGGTTTTATAAGGTCATCATGTCCCCTATAAGAGAGTCGACCCCATCGTTAAGTTTCCACCACCCCTAGAAAGCTCCTAAAGCAAATCCAATGAAAGAATACACTTAAAGTCCTTTAGAAATAGATGTCTGGAATAATAAAGCAGAATATCTTTTCGTCTTTAGTAAATACCAAACAGGATCAGTAGACTTGACTGGACACTTGTAGCAGAGAAGTAAACATCATGGCATCATCTGCATAAAATGATACAAGGAATGCTTTACTTCTTAATACTAAAATAAAAGGTTGATCAGGATCGTGCCCTGAGTGATTCCTCTAGGGATTATTGTGAAGAGTTATTTTTGAGTGGTTTAGTTCTTTTTTTGTTAGGGTTTTGTTTATTCAAAGTATTTGGTTGTCTAATGATACTTTAACCAGGCGCCCATGTTCTAGCCATTTGAGTCCTAACATTGACTGCATGTATCTGGCATACATGTTGTGGTTTTGTCTGCATAAAGTGAGAGAAAACTTATCATAGGAAAGGAATATGGATATAGAATAACTTTAAATAGTTCAAGAACAGTGCCCCAGGGAACGCCTTTAACCTCCTGAGACCTTAGCTTTTGTTTGGAATATATTTTAAGCTTTTCCCACATATTTGGGGGGATCTGGTAATAACCTAAGCCTTGTCTTTGAACAGGAAGTAGTTTTCGCCAAAAAAAAAGGTTGTCAGCAATTGAGATTCAAGATAATTTTAGATGGCTCGAGAACAGTGCTCTGAGGAACACCTTTAACCTCCTGAGACCTTAGCTTTTGTTTGGAAACATATTTAGCTTTCCCCACTTATTTGGGAGGACCTAAAAAACACCTAAGCCTTGTCTTTGGACAGGAAGTAGTTTTGCCAAAAAAATTCTGTCAGCAATTGAGATTTAAGATAACTTTAGATGGTCCAAAAACAATGCCCTGAGGAACTCCTTTAACCTCCTGAGATCTTAGCTGTTGTTTGGAATGCATCTTTAGCTTTTCCCACTTATTTCAGAGGACCTGATAAACCCTAAGCTTTGTCTTTGAACAGGAAGTAGTTTTCACCATAATAAATATGTCAGCAATTGAGATTTAAGATCATTTTAAATGGTCCAAGATCAGTGCCCTGAGGAACACCTGTAAAGGAGTACCTGGCAACCCCTGTGGAAATCCAAGGGATATCTACAAAAGCTATTTTAAGCACTACAGGTTCTTTAAAGGAGAATTTTCTACCTTAAGACTACATCATGAGGCACAGATGGCTGAGCGGTTGGGTTTTCTGGGTGGACGTCTTACATGTTTTCCCCAGTGTTTCTTTTTTTTTTTTAAAGATTTATTTTTGGCCTTTTTTAGATAGGACAGTGGATAGAGTTGGAAACAGGGAGGAGAGCGGGGAGAGACATGCAGGAAATAGTGCCACGGGCCGGATTCGAACCTGGGTCGCCTGCGTATATGGTGTGCGCCTTAACCACTCGACTACCGGCACGCCTCCCCAGTGTTTCTTCCCTGGTTTTTACACTGTCCAGTCTCCTGTCTAAATAAAGGAAAAAAGACCAAAATAAATCTTCATAAAATTAATATATTCTTAAGTTTAAACCTGTGCAATTAAAGTATTTTGACATTTAAACAAGACATCTATGCTCCAAAACAGTTTTATACACCAAGAACCCAGGGAGTCATTTAGGAAGTATGTCTGCATATACAGCTGCTGTGTCCACCGTGTTCTCACTTCTTTATAGGCTTGTCGACAAATGTGCCACCTCAATCAACGTGTTTGTTAATCTTGAATATACTAACTGCGCATCTAATCCACATCCCAGCTGGCGCATTTGATACAGCAATAACAATGGTGTCTATTTTTAACAAACCATTGGCCACAGGTGTTTAAATGGCTTTTTAATGGCCTCCAAGACTGCGACATGGCAATGAGACACTCAAGTGAACACTTAAGAGACTACAGCCAAGAGGCAGGTGCTGTGGGTGTGCGATTCTGTATGAGCAATGCTTCCGGCACTTTCACGAGAGAGGAGAGCATCTGTCACATGGGGGAATATGGAGAACGGACAGGTGTGGATAAGAGGTTGGGGGGAGGCTTACATTAGTGGATAAAAAGGCTGACTGATGACTATTTTAGTCAGCTTTTTGCAGAAATATCCAGAACAAAATGTTCTTTTGTACTTCATATAAAAATACGTCTGCTAATCCTACAAAATCCTACTTTATAGAGCATTTGGATATTAGCCTAAACCTAACCGTTCATGAATAGTTGGAAACATGGAATAGTCCTTCCAAAAGCATGGCATGCTGCACTTATTTACTTCAGTCGGAGACAAGTTGTTAGCTATTTCTGTTAGCCAAGCCTTGGTGACTCAACTGATCTAATTTGAGTTCTGCTGCAGCTATTTATTGCCACAAATAGAAGAAAGCCATTTGTTCTGTTTAAATAAATGGCTGTATGTCAGAATGAAGCTCATGAGAATTAAAAGCTAGCAGATCTAAAGCTCTTTGGCATTGGTGTTACTGTACAGTAGGTGTTGTGGGGTCATTGAATATTTTTAGTATGGCGTCATACTTGTATAGCATCCATATTTCAATATAAAGTCAAATATAGGATGTGATGTTTCTGCCTAGTAACTGTGGCTTTTGAGAAATCATTTGCAGCAGATCTTTTTCAACATCACCGTTATAATAATTGACCATATCACTGTAGTAATATTGCTATTTTTTAAGGAGTTTTGATTGTGATTGTATGTTTTCAAAGGAAGTAACATCAACTTTTTAACACAAGAAAAAAAAAAGCTGTTTTAGCATTTTTCCATGTTATTCAAATTTCCTCAGCAGAGGTTTTACGAAGTGTAGAGCAGTTTTAAGGTTATTTTCTTAAACAAACACTATAAATCTTGTGCTCTGACACAAACCAGCCTTTCCCCTCGAACAACAAGGTTGATCTGTCTGTCAAACGTAAAAAACAAAATACATATCAAGATTTTCAGCAAAGGGTCTGAAAAGCCTTTGTGCCATCCAGTTTACAATGTCAGTTTAAGTTTAAGTAATTTGCCTGAACTATTGAAAGAATTTTCTTGTCAGAAATTTTGAAGGAAATTTGAGCTCATTTTTTTTTTTAGAAATTTTCATTTTGGGAATATGTTTTGACATTTTAGAGGGTTTCATTGGAGGATTTATTGTGGGAATTTGCTTTGAAAATTATTTGTATTTTCATGAGAATTTGGAAAACACTTTTGTAATTTTGGGGTTTGATTTGAATTTTTTTTTTCGTCAGGGAACTTTGGGGAGCGCATATGTGAATCTGGATGAATTTGCTTAGAAACTTGATGGGAATTTGCTTGTTTTTTCATGAAATTACATGAAATTTCTGGGCAATTCTTCACTGGGATTTTTAGGCTTTATGATTAAGTTTCACTGAAACATTTGGGAGTGTATGATTTTTTTTCCTGGACGTAGTCAAGAAGTGGTTGTTAAGGCTTTGGGATCTTGTTTTTAACTAGGAGATATATTTGTGTGTCATCTGCAAACATGTGAAATATACACCACACTTTCTGCCAAAAGATGAACTCACCCAACCCAACATAACTCTGCTGCCATAGTAAAAACCAGGAAATCTTTAACTTGTCATACAAAAAAGTCTAATGAAGCTAAATATGGAGAGCAAAATATGAAATATATCTAAGTAAAGCCTGTGACACATTACAATATTTATTAGAAGAGAAAAATATTTCCCTACACTAATTCGTTTTTGTTTTTTTTTGTTTTTGTTTTTTTTGCCAAATTCATAAACATTTTACTTAACAACAAAATGAATGCAACAAATATTTTCGTACAACCAAAATGATTTTGTTATACACAAAAATTGCATAAAATGCTTAAAATGTTGGACTCCAAACATAAAGATGACACAAAATTGGAAAACATTAACTAAAACCAAAGATGTTAAATAAACAGGCAAAAAATGCAAAACACAAAAGTGTTTTACAAAAATAATATTTTCAGTAAAGTGCAAATGAAATTCATTACATGAATAAAGTAAAAAAAAAATCTAAATGCAAAAAAAACTCACAAAAAATCATAGAAATATAACAATGTCAAAGACCATAAAAAATATTCAATGAAATGACCGCAAAAAAGTACCCAAATTCAAAAATGATTTATTAAACAGAGAAAGGCATTGCTTTTAAAGGTAAAACAAAATGTGAATGAAATGTGAATGCAAATCATAAGATGAAAATAAGCAACAACATATGAATAAATAAATAAAATGCCAAAAAAAAAAAACATCAAGATTTGAAAAATGTCAAAGACTTAAGGCAAGGTAATGCAAAAAAAAAAAAAAAAAAAAAAGCCCAAATTCAAAAATAATTTGTTAAACAGAGAAAGGCTTTTCTCTAAAAGCTAAGAATAAAAAAACAATAAATGTTGTGTTAATACAAAATCTTACTTATCTCTGCAAGATGATATCAGGGAAACCTTGCCAAACGTGAAGTTTCAATGCAGAATTTATAGCTGCATTAATGTGAAACTTGGCGCCTTGTACCAGTAAAAAAACTGTCTGAGGTTCAGAGCTGACATAATGTATGTAATATAAATCACCAGTTGTAAAGTTATTGAAGACATTTTACAGTATATTTTTATTCTAACTTGTGCAGACATGCTGCTCATCCATCGGCCAGTCAAGCTGAAAGATGAACTCCTTCAACCAAGCACAACTCTGCTGCCATCATGCACAAAATATGTCCAAATATGCAGCCGCAGTGATGCACACAAGCACATGAGTCTCCTGGCTTATGCACATGCCATACGTGTGGGGCAAATGTAAAGGTTGCGACCTCGCAGTGCTCGTTTAGTGAGTTCTCGTCATGCCTGACGTAGTCTGGCACTTCTGCTCCTTACTAAGTCCAGAGGAGTGCACCAAATTCACAGATCTCTCCTCACCCGGTAGTGAGGGTCAGAAAATAGCTTTGAAGGTGTTTAAGGAGGTGAGAGTCATTTCAGAAATTCATACTTGAGCTGTGAGTAAGTCGTTGCTGTGACGTTTCTGTCTACACTTTATCCTGTTGGCATACAATTACCAAAGCCTAATCAGATAGCAGACACTTCACAAGCCGGAGATTTTTAATGAGGCAACTGAAGAGTGGAAATGATTTTATTTATTTATTTTTATTTTTTTTTTTTTGAGAATTCATCTGGGTTTTATTAAGAATTTGCTATATTTTTTAGATATAATACATAGAAATAATGGCATTAGACTTTTTGGATTTGGAATATCAACTAAAGACTGTATTTGTTTGTCTGTTAGGTTGGTGGTTCCATGGAAATTTCTTATGCAAAACCCCCCTAATCAAGCCCAAAATTGAGACACCAATGTAGAAAAATAGAAACAACATGAAATCTAGTTTTTCTTTAAGTTTCTGAGCCATGACACAACAGAAAGCAGCGCCTGCTAACCAGATTTAACCTCAGGACTGGGGTTAACCAACAGCTGGAAAAGGCGTCACCATGGAGAACTTGGGTTGTTTTTGCCACATGGTACTGAAAGGTCCTCTTTTATGAGCGAGAACAAGGGCATTCCCTCTTCTGTTAAAGGTCAGGGAGAGTGAGAGAAAGACAAACAGAGTTTAGCAGGGAAACATGCAGACTGAAGGCCATGGAAAACTGGACATTTATGTAAGGTCTTGAAGGAACGAAGAGGTCCAGTTATTTGGGGTCTATGGAGGCCCTGAGGGTCAACTGCAAAACATTTCTTGGAACACCAAAAAATTAAATTGAAAAAAAAGAAAACATTTTAAACAATAACAATGTAACTTATTACAAAAGATATTTAATGAAGCTCAAATATAATGAGCGAAACCTAGTAAATGCAACATCTTCCTAAACCAAGTAATTATGACAACGAGATGCATTAAATGAAACACAAAAAACATTTCTCAAAATGCAAAAATACATAATTAAACATAGAAACCATGCTGAAATGCTCAAAACATGTTACCAAATAAAATGTAACAAGAAATACAAAAAGATTTTAATTTAATTTAAGAATATCCAAAAAATGAAAAAAATGTTAAATGCAAAAGCATTTCATCAAAATAATGAAAAAATTCCAATTGAAATTTAGAAGAAATTCAGTGAAGAAAAAACATTCAATAGAAAATGTTTTTTATTTTCAAATTAGAAAAACACTTAAAGCAGAAAAACATAAAAATTCAAAAATACCAATAATATCCCCCAAAATTCCAATTATATGTAAAATGTTATTTTGATAAAACACATAAAAAAGTCCCCTAAATAAAACAAATATTTATCAATCTCAAATAAGTTTGATGAAATGTAAAAAACATGTACAGCTAAAAATATTACACAGATTGCGAGAAATATTTAACAAAATGCAAAGATACTAAATTAAGAGTTTTTCCAAATGCGAAAGCTTTTATGAAAATCAAAAATTCAGTAATTCACTGAATGCAAAAACATTCAATGAAATAAAAAACATTTTTTCTAATGCAAATAGCTCAAAGTAGTAAAAAAAAAAAACAGAGTTCAAGACAAGCATTCCCTGAATTGAAAAATATTTCATTAAACAAATTATACAAAATGTAAAAAAAGGTTTTATTTATAGGACATTGCACTTATGCATAAAATACTTGACAAAACACAAAAATACTAAACAGAAAGCAAACAAAAACATTTTGCCAAATGCAAAAACTATATTGCTAAAAAAAATAGGGAAATGCACAAAAAAAAAAAGTTTCTCTGAATCCAAAAATATTTTAATAAATAGAAAAAGCATTTCATTAAATTCTGAAAAAAAATTCTACAAAGAAATTGCACATATTGCAAGAAATAATTTACAAAATGTAAACATACTAAGTAAAAGGTAAACAAGTGTTTCTCCGAATGCAAAAGCATTTGTAAAAATGGAGAAATGGTTAATATGGTGCCAAAGAAATTCACTTAATGCAAAATTTTTCAATAAAATAAAATAAGAAATTAAAATACAAAAACGCCAAGAGCAAAACATCCTTTAAATTAGAAAATACTTAATTTAAAAAAAAAAATTAAAAAAAAAAAAAAACTCCACTTACTGCATAAATATCATAATGGACACAAATAAAACCCATCCCCTAATAGAAAAATAAATATTTTAGTAACACAAAATTTCACAAGTTGCCATAAATATGTTTTTATTGTATTTTATTGTATAAAATGCATTAAATATTTCACAAATTACTGAAATAATTTTACTTGGCAAAAAAATAGTATAACATTTTTAAAAAAAATTGATGAAATTCAAAGATATATTTTAAAAAACTAAACATCAAACATTTTAAAATACGTTCTAATAATTAAATGTGTTAACTTGGATATTCTGTATTTTGTCATTTTGACGAGGTTTGATTTAATATTTCTTTATTTTGTGAGATGTTTTGTTTTTCTATTATGTTTGTATTCAGTCACATATTTTCACATTTACTCAGTGTTTTCCAGTTGACCTGTAGGGCCTCCATAGTTCTGGAAGAGTTCTCTGCATTTACTCTGGAGTTGTTAGACCAGTTGATAGGAAGTTACGGGAAAGAGTGGTGATCACAACTAAGGGGATCCCCTCTGATGACATCACCAGGGTGCTCCAGTCCTTAGTGGTCAGAAGGCGTGGGAGTTGTAGTTTGTTTGAAACAACATCACTTCCCAGGCAGCAGCAATGTGGTGGCGGTGGTAGTGGTGGAGTCCCTCCCCCGCTGCCGGGAACAGTCAGAGATCATCACAGGTTGCCAGCTCACCCCTCTGCAGCTCCGGTGGTACAGCCCCGCCTCGAGTCGCTCCAGAAGAGCACATGTTGGGTGATGAGAGGACATGAATCAGAGAGGGAGAGAAGAAGCTCAGAGACGGAAAGTTCAGTCCCTCAGAGGCTACTGAAGACTGTTGATGTACAGACTCAACTGTGGATATTTGATTTCTAATTTTAGTGTTACTGACTGAAGAAGGGGGACTATAGCTGCTGCTTTTTGGGGAAAAATGGAGTAGGAATTCAAGTGGTTTATCTACAGTACAGGTAAGGTGGATTTACTGAGTCCTGATCATGAAATGTCAATTCCACTGTGAATGAAACAATTTGAGTAAAATAATGCGCTTTCCTGTGATAGAAATAGGTTTAAATGTGTCTAACTTGGGGCAAGGATTACCAATTTTTGATGTTGGATTGCTTGCAAAAAGTTCTCAAAATTTCCTTTAAAGTTTCCCACAAAAGTCTTCAGACTCATGAGGGAATCCGAACCGCCATTCAACCAAATCTTGCCATTAACTTTAATCTAAACCGTGTTCTGTAATTAAAAACAACCACAGGAACAAACTGTGTTTACAACTTCCTTGCCTGCTGTCCCATTGCTCCTGTGCCTGTGAGTTGTTGTTGACATGAGTTTGGAAATAGCTGCGGTCCAAGCGATTCGCCATCTGTCCCCAGGGGTGGCTCAATTTGGAGCCCGCCACGGTCATGTATATGTCCTGTATCACTTTGCAAATGTATACTGGACACTGGAAGCCTGTATTGGTGTATTATTTTCTTCTTGTAAGCATAAATGCATCCACAGAATGAGATATTGCATGTGCAATTGTTGGGCTACAGAGAAGCAAAGATAGGGTTTGAAAGTCTGAGGTAGTGCCTTGTATTGCACCTGATTTTGGTGCTTATGTGTCATGCATGTTTTCCCATTTTGTCTATTTTTGACTGCTTGTTATGGACTGCATGGTGTCTATAGCCTCCAATTTAAAGTACGTCCAAGCCAAGAGAATTTGGCTTGTTTCACTCATGAAATTTAGCCTTTACCCTATCCAATAAACACCAAAAACTAGATCAAAATAAAGAACTTGGATTGTGCAACATGTAAGCAATCAGTCCAACTTTGCCAGCATGATTCAGCAGCCAGATACCAATTCTAGTAAGACAGCTTGTCCTCTCCCAGTCCAGCTCTGAGTTTCCTAACTGGCATCGCCGCTCTCAGTTTGGCTCGCACAGACCAGCTGTTTCAGTGGGTTGGTCGGGACCCTCCTTGGTTCACGTCAGACCATGTGGGCCTGCGCTGACGCAACGTGACAGGGGCTTTAGTCCTGCAGATTGGCTATTAATAGCTCTGGAAGGCCTGTGTTGCTGGTGGCAGGGCTGCAGGCTGAACCTCAGGGTCAAAAAAAGATGGGTGCAGAGGGGGGTCAGTGGGCTTGTGGTGTTAGGGATCTAGTTCCGTGTAAATGTGACTTGATGAATGAAGCCAATAAGAGCTAATGAAACCACTTTGTGCATGAAGAGGAGATAATTCCAGTCAACTCAAGTGGCTTTGGTACTCGTTTGATTTGAAAACACCAAAGAGAAATACTGCCCTTTTTTTGCATTCCCACTATGTATTAGATTGCTCTACTACCTTGGTAATTGTTGTCTGTTTGCATCTCTTTCAGATGCTGGTCATACCCAAGGTCCACTTGATGGAAGCCTATATGCCCGAGTCCGCAAGAAAGACTCCCTGGAGGGAGTTGTCACCATCAACGGCCTCCCAGTCCATGAAAACGCCTTGACAAATGCAGAGAACCCTCTACAGCACCCCAGCCATCCCCTCCAAACCACTGAGCACACTCTCCCTGTGACAGGCCACGCCTCCCTCCCTGCCGTCGACCACACTCTTTCCGTAAGCAGCGACTCAGGGAACTCTACCGCATCCATCAAGACTGATCGTACAGACGAGCACAGCCAGTCTTTGCAGAGCGCTGCAAACCACAACAACCAGACAGCAACCCACCCGTCGCTCAGCCCCCAGGAGAAAAGAGAGCTCGATCAGCTTCTCAGTGGCCTAGAGGCACCAACACAACGCCAAGCCTACCTGTCCACGTCTACGAGTCCAGGAGGAGGGGTGAGGCACCTGGTTCCAGCGCAAGTGCATGTCAACGGAGGCCACACGAGGATCGCTGGAGCCCCTTTAACAGACGAACGAGAGACAGATATCCTCGACGACGAACTACCAAATAGCCAAGAGGGCAACAGTGTTGACAGCTTGGGCACTCTCTCATCCCTAGAGGGTCAGGCAACACCAGGTGACTACTACCAATCACAGACGCCAAGCAGCAGGCAGAACGACGGGCCTTACCTTGAGAGAGGCGTCCTTGGAGAAAAGTTAAGTGAGATGCCTGTGCATGGAGTAAGAACTCCCACAGCGATGCAAGAGAGGTCTACAGACTCTGCATCGCCACAGGGAGGCTACAACAACTACCAGAACGGAGGAGGGATGTACCGGTCGCAGTCCTTTGGGAATCCGCCAGCAGGCAGTCCTGAAACCAACCCTAAACTGATGCCAAGAGCTCCAGAGCGGAGCACCAGTAGCAGGGAGGCTGTTCAAAGAGGTCTCAATGCCTGGCACCAGTACAGCCTCCCAGATGATCCCTTTGGACCTCCTCTTCAGTCGACCCACAGCTTGCCCCACTTCCCAGCCTCACAACGGGATATTGAGCAGTCCATTGAGGCTCTCAACATGCTTATGCTAGACCTGGACCCAATCAACTCGCACATGTCCAAGTCCCACAGTGCACCTCCTGGGGAGAACAGCTTGAACTCGTCCCAGGTGCCCTTCTCCCAAACCCTTGCCAGACCATCATACCAAGCGGACTCCGCCATCCACGGATACAACAACTCTGGACCTGTCAACAACTCCTTCAATCAGCCATTGCGGCCAACTGGAAGAGTCTCAGCATTGCCTAACCAGAGCCCCGTTATGGAGTCCCCGGTGTATTCCAACCAGAGGTCCAACGCAGGCTACCAACACCAAAACACCACCCCGACGCACACCCCAGAACCTTACATCCACACACGCCAAGCAGCCCACAACTACCCAACAGAACCGTCTTCTAATTTCAACCAGCAGGCACAAGGGAAGCCTGCGAACTCGTACCCGGGTGGCGGGGTTTCCCATTCGCCAGACCTGCGGGGTTCATCTCCTTACCCGGGCTACAGTGCCTCTTCCTCCCCGCTCCCTGCACTCACCCCTCAGCCTAAGGATACATCCTCTACGTCCTTGCCAAGAGAACAAGATGCAGAGGAGGAGACGCTGAACTTGGAGGGCCTGGTGGCTCATCGAATAGCCGGTAAGACCGTCTGAGTGACTGAATGATGACTCACTGAATGAATGAGTGATAGCAAAACTGCCTAGGTTTCATTCATACTGAAAGCTTTTGTCAATGGACATGATTAAAATTTTATTATCTCAAGAGGAGAATAGGCACAATGTAGCTTAATCGGCCTGGATCCTGAATTATAGGATCTGCAGTGCTGGACTTATACACTTTGGGGGCAACAGCATTTTTTTTTTTTTTTTTTTGCATCTTTAATCTATTTATTATAAATTATCTCTATGTTTCAGAGAAAAGTGGTGTATATTTTACTGCAGAGTTGTCCAAAGCATTGCATATGCTTCATTTTTACATTTCAGGCAGCCACTGGCTTTGATTTTGAGTTATGCTCATAAATACCAGACTGTAGAAGTCTGAATCCTGATTGGAACACCACAACTGCTCCTTAATGTTTCATTTCACACAAAAAAAAAAATCTCATAGAAAGCTCAGAGGAAAAGTCAAAAGTCTGCTCACCTTGTGCAACCAAATGTTTATCATTTTAATGTCCCCTTATTTAATTTAAGATCCATAATAAGTTCCTTTTTCCAGGTTAGGTTAATGATAAAAATTATCTACCTATAAAAGCAGGTTTATATACAAACAGGAAGTCAAGTATCCTTAGTTTAAGACAATAGAAAAATCCAAAAAGACACAAAAAACGTTTTGAATGCAAAATAGTGGAATTTTAAAGTGCAATAATACAGATGCAATTAATCCTGATAAGAGTTGTGAACTTTTGACAGCCCTCAAAAATTTATACAATACTGTGCAGAACTTTTTCATGTCTGGGCTAAAAAACTGAGGTGCAGATGTGCCAAATAAACCCACCTGAGGGCACCATCAGATGGCAAGGAGGGTTTACATAACCCCAATAGTGCTCTGAATGTCTTTTCATTTTACCAGGGGAATAGCGGAGTCGGGGCTATCACCAGGGGTGAAAAGGCCAAGACAAAAGAGATGCTGTCGAACTTGACCTTGGCTGCCTCATCCCCTCTCTAGCCCCAGGGTGTAGCACCCTACACACCTAAAACTTTTGCACATGACTGTATGTTTTGACAAAACAATAATATGACAGTACAATGATGCAACAATACGATTATACACAGACATAGCAAAATAACACTAGAGCATATTGACAATACAATAGTATGATGATGTAACAATACAACAACATAGCAATGCAGCAATATGATGATAACATGATGCAACATTATGATATTTTAACTAGGAGTGGAAAAAGTAAACAATTATTGTACTCAAGTAAAAGTACAGTTACTCTGGTTGAAATTTACTTAAAGGTGCAGTGTGTGGAATTTGGCTGCATTTCGCCAAACAGAAACATTGTAAATGGGATATAATGTTTATATATTTATGTGAATTATGTTAAAATAAGTGCACAATCATCCCCTTTAAACTTTTGTTTTCTTTTTACAAAATTAGAAAAAAGCTTTTTAAATTTACATCACCGCGGGTCGCCCTCACGGAGGCTGACATAACGAACCGCCACGTTGTCTATGGCAACGTTTAAGGGACAGAAAGAGCGAAATGCGATTTTTAAATACGAACCTGCCCACCGGTCCTGAAAGCTACCTGGAAGGCAGGTGGAGAAGAAGACTGACCTATAATCTATAAAAATAACGGTTACAAAAATGAATGAATAAACCCTCACCTTGTCACTGCTGTAAATGATGTCCGGCTCACGATCCTTTTTGGTCTTCACAGGCTCTCGTCGCTTAGTGATGTGATGTTTTGGTAACAGATTGGCTCATTCTAAAATCTGAATGCTAGATGTCGCTAAAATTCCAAATTCTACACAATGCACCTTTAAGTAAAAGTAAAACTAGTGGTCTAAAAATCTACTCAAGTAATAGTAAAATGCTCTATTTTTACATTTTAAGTATTGAGCAGATACTAAGGAATTATACAGGAGAATATTATCTTTCCTTATGTGAGTAACAACATGAGAATATGGATCTCCAACCAGGCTTTTTAGGTAAAATCACACCTCTATGATAAAGTAAAATACAACAATTGTTTTGAGATGTGATGTGGAACCATTCTCTTGCTCTCAGCGATGCTGATATTGGATTTCTGCCGATATTCGATATGCTGATACTTACAGTATATTTTTAGCCAATAGTGATATATTAGGGATGTACGATATTGGATTTTTGCCGATATCCAATATGCTGATATTTACACATTCATTTTAGCCGATACTGATATTTAAATATGTTTAACATAACTAAAAATTCAGTCCTTTGAGCACAATTTAGGGTTTGAGGATGAAAAAAACAAACTTTTTTCTTTAAACACACTTTCAAGTTTAAAGAATGAGGATGAATAAAGAAAATGATCTCAACTTACATAGGTCTGTTGGTCCAGCCTAAAACTCCACTAATTTATTAGTGTATATGGCTAGATTCTACAGTCAATATATGCTGATATTCACCAAAATATTGGATGTAAATATAGGCAGAAATTTTGATATCTGCTTATACTGATATCAGGGAGATATTATCGTACATCCCTATGATATATAAAAGAAGTTCTTACAGATTAAAACTCCAAAAACATTTTTATTCATACAGCCAATATTTATAGCTGATATAAGTTGATTTAAACCCAAAACACTGTTTGGAAATTTTCATATCTGACACCGATAATTCCCTTTTAAAGTTAATGCTTACCTGTACTGATATCATGCAGATAATGTTGTGCATCGCCGCTCGCTATGTGCTACCGTGTTGTCAACAGAGTTCTGCTGTTAGTTGTGTTGATTCCAGCTTTAAATTGGCACAAAACAACAGATAAACCAATGCTACTGACACTGGTTCATGCCTATATTATTTTCTGATAGTCAGTGTTTTTCAAAAGAGTTGATATTTGCCAGAAGTAATGTTAAAATGCTGCATCTGTCACAAGAATATGACCAATATGACGTACAGTAACAAAGTCACATTTTTCAACCCTGAAGTTCTACGGTTAGGCTTAGGGCAAAACCAGTTGTATGCATTCTGAATTCATGTAATTGAATTGCATTTCAGACTTTAAACTGTTAATGCCACATTTCAACTTAAAATCAAAGCATCTTTGAGTACCAAGATGCATACCAGTGCAGCTTTCAGTAGTTTCAGTGACAGATCATCATCCTGGAGGGCCATACCAGAGAAATAAACCTGCAGTCATAAAATAAGCCCTGCAGCTGAAATAAAGCTGCACTGGTGAGAGTGGAGCTGGGTCAGAAATAAGAATAGCCAGGCGTTCAGAGCCTTTAGCTTCCATGCATTGTCTGCATTCAGATCACCTGTATGTGAAACCCTATAGAGGCTACCAGGCGCCATCTAGTGGTGCAAAGGTGTACATCTTTCATTTTCTCTCATTTTCATTCTGATTTTTCTTTCTCCTTTTCTGTTCAATCCATCTCCCCGCTCTGTGGACTATTTCCCACCATTGCTTCCTCCTCCCGCACCTCCTTCACCTTCCTCCTGCACTTTTTCTCCATCCACACCACCCCCGACCTCCCTCCCCCTGGACACAGAGTACAACGCTCGTATCCGGGGCATCAGTGAAAGCATGACACCGCAACAATCTGACCGCCATCGCTCCTATTCCTTCTCTGGTTTGTCCTTCTTTCCCTTCACTTTTAATTTCTGATTTTATTTCCCGCATTCTCAGAAACTTTCTCTGCTTCCCAACCATGTTTTTCAAACTCTTGAGATCACTTTTGTTATGATTTTTCACCATTTTTTCCCCTTCACTCCAATGCTATAGCAACTTCCTTCCTGCTCTCTAGTTTTATTTCTTAAATGTTTGAATAAGAATCTTGTTAAGGAAATACATGTGGCTACAGAGAATTATTTGGGCTCTTATAGGCGTTCGCTCCCGAGGAATGACCCCTGAAGTGACGCAGGAAACAGGACGGCGTCGGACCACCAGTGAGGGGCAGTACCAGAGCCCTACACCGCCAGTAGATTCACCAGACTTCGCCCAAAATTTGGCTCTCAACCCAGGAGGAAGACCAAGAGAGGTGAGTTTGAATAGCCTGAAATCTTACTGAAACATCAGGCTGTAAAGACCAGGGAATGCTGGGTCAGCAATACTAGTAAAACTCATTCCTCCTGTAATGTTATTGCTGTCCAATCTTTTTCTCCTCCAGGGTCCCATGCATAGTTACCGTGAGGCATTTGAGGATGCGAATGAGGCGGACCGCTTTGCCAACAGCCCCACTTTCAGAGGCGGTGGTGAGATTTCCCCTCAGACCCCCAGCTTTCCCGTGTCGCCACAGACTCCTTACTTCAACATGTGTAGGTTCAGTCCGCCTGCAGACAGGGGGCACTCTTTAAAATCCTCTTCACACTGATTTCTGACCTGAAAATACTCTTTTGGTCCTTGTTTGATTGATAAAAATTAGCTTAATCTTCGTAAATCCACTACATTTCAAAGATACAAACACACATGATTTGCGGTTAAAAATTGATCTTTTTTTTAGCGTTTATTGATTTTGCTCTCATTGACCTAACCCCCCTGCCCTTACACAAGTGTACATGGATGCAGGGACAGGAGACATCCTGCTTGTCCTGTGCCTAGAAGGAAAGCCTTAGAGTTGCAAAAAGCAACTTGAAAAGTGAGCAGAGAATTGAGCCAGGCAAGTGCAGTTTAAATATGGCAGAATGAGTGCAATTAGCCAATAACATGCTTAGGGCAAATCAGCTGGCTGTTAGCTGATGAGGGCTGATCAGCTGGTCTCAATTATACAGCAGTATATATATGCTTTAAGCTCAATTTGTGTTTCAAGCATTTTAGCTTATTAGAGCTTACTCCCACCTTCATCCTTTCATCAGTTTTTATCTTTTTGTATCAGTTTTTTATGGTTCTTGCAAATTGTTCAGGGCAGCCAATAACACCTACTCTTTTTCAGCAGGTCTTTTAAGTTTCTTCATTTTCAGCCAAGTTTTCAAGTGCAATTTAGCCATTCCCACACATTTTCAGCAAGGAAATGTATTTTCATCAAGGTATTCAAATTGTCTTGTTGTATTTTTCGCATGTAATTCTTTCTGTAAGGGTCAAAGAAAACTCAGAAATAGGTGCATAACTTAACTTATGTAGAATATCATCACAAAGCTTATATCATTGATTGCGTCAGAAATATTCAACATTTTATGTGAAATATGGCCAGTTGTATTGAATGAAAAAATATTTAACTTTTCACACTTTTTCCACATTATCCAACCATTGTATCTCATTCATACATTCATGTACAAAGTTCACTCAGTGCCTTCAAGGCACGCAATTTTCAGACTAGCAATTCAACAGGCAGCATTAGCAATTTAGAGCAAGATTTTCAGCAGCATTTTCTAGGTCTTCTAACATTACTTAGCTTATCGAGGCAATTTCAGATGTAGCTTTTCAACAACATATTCAACAACTTTTGTTAATGATTTAGATTTTTTGACTTTTAAGATGCAGCATTAGCAGTTTAGCACCAGCTTTTGTTAATTATTTATATTTTTCAGCTTTTTCAAAAGCAGCATTAGCAGTTTAGCACCAGCTTTTGTTAATTATTTATATTTTTCAACTTTTTCAAACACAGCATTAGCAGTTTAGCACCAGCTTTTGTTAATTATTTATATTTTTCAACTTTTTCAGAAGCAGCGTTAGCAATTAAGCACCAGGTTTCCATAACATATTCAACAACATTACCTTTTTTACTTTTTCAGAAGCAGCATTCGCAGAAATGCTTTCTCTAGTTGATTTATTTGTCTTTATTGAATTCAGATTTTGATGTATTGTAACCAAGTGAAAAAATACTTCACAAAACACATTTTATTGCTGAAGAACAATCATAATAGTAATTTTATTTATAAAGCACCTTCCCAAGACAAATTACAAAGTGCTTCACAGTTAAAACAAAGCAATATAAAGATGGTAAAGAAAACAAAATGGTGAAACTACTGTAAAATTACCCATAAAAATACAGATTTTACTTTAAATTAAGTCAGTGACTTTAAAGGACTAGCTTAAACAGGCTTTAAAGTTTTAAAAGAGGCCAACTTGTCAACCAAAACTAAACCCTCAATAACAAACAAAATACAGTTTTTCCTCACAGTCTCGAGCCTCCCACACTTTTTCTTCAACACATTCAGTGGCAGCCCTTCCTCCAGAAGCATCAACCGGGTCAATAGTTTGGTTAAACAATGTTGTACTTGTAGAATCAGCAGCTAGGGTGGAGTTTGTCCCATTTGTACTCGGCATCTCGTCCTTCATTCTCAAAGCGGCACACTCTATCTGCACTCTAGGACAGCCCGGTTTCCCCTCTTTGCTCCAGGCCTGGTAGTCCGTTGGCTGCCCATCCGTCCACAGCCAGTCCCCTGGGAAGAACCGCAGTCCGATCCAGACATGGTCGGTGGTGTCGTTTTTGTTCAGCTCCCTCCAGATCAGTGTCATCTCCGCCTCTGAGGCAATACTTGCCAGATCTTTGTGATGCTCCCTGCAGTAATCCAGAGCCTCCACCCATGTCATCTTCTCTCTCACTATGATCACATTGTAGCAGAAGAAGTGGATTAGTTTAGATGCCTTTGCGTTGTGCCATTTTTTCCTTCGAAGCATGCCATAATCTTCTGAAGATCTACTGTCTGGCTGACCGTCTCCCCAGAAAAATTTGGTCACCTCTCCAGCTCCAGACCACGTCCACTTGTCCCTGTCGGTGAGGTTCCTCTCCAGGCCGATCCAGAATCGGCTGTTGCTGGAGTTGAAGTAGTCAGGATCAACAAGTTTCTTAAGAAGCTTGATGTCGTGTTTACTGCTGACAGGAGCGAGCTCGGTGTAATTCTGGCGGCAGTAATCCTGAGCTTCATACCAGGTCACTTCATTTTCAATGTAGACATATTTTCCAAAAGCTTCAAACAGGCTCAACAGGAGGAAGAGGAAACCGAGCTTCTGATCCATCTCTGTGTGTTAGAAAGGACTGAGAGTCCTGCTACGCTTTGTGACCCTTTATGTTTTTCATAAAGTATTTGCATAAGGAGGGCCCTCAGTGTTAAGACGTAAACAAAAGCACTCTCTCTTTTGCTTTATGTTTGACCAAAAAGATGGAAACATTCATGAAAAACTTTCCAAAATTAAAAACAAAGTTGTACAGGGACTATAGCTTTGAAGCTTTGTATATATTTAGGTTTTATTAGGGGTTTGTTCTGAAGGAATGACCCCACAGGAAACATGATGGCTTGTGTCTAAGAATTTGTTTAAAGAATACCCAAAGCACAGAAAGTTGTATGGAAAGGTGGACCCACCCAAAAATCTGCCAGAGTGGGTTAGATTTCTTTCAGCTATAGATTTAATGTTTTCTTATCAAAAATCTGCTTGAGTTGGCAAAAATTTGACAATTCTGTCTAAAAATGAGTTAAACCAGGTTAGAATTTCATAGTTTTTGGCTATTTGTTGGCAAGAGTCTGATAGTATTTGATTGTTTCCAACCAAAATCCAGCTACTCTGGGTGAGATTTTGATGATATCTGAAAACAACTAGAGTTTGCTAGAAGTGGATGGTTTTCAACCCAAATTCAGCTGGTTTGGATAAGAATCTAACCATAAGAAACTGGTCAACGTGGACAAGAAATTGAAGGTATTGTACCAAAAAATGACTAGTGGGGGTTGGGATTTGATGGTTTCCAGGCAAAAATCAGCTAGAGTTTATTAGAATTTATTGGTTTTGTTTTGCTTTTAGTTTTTTTTTTGTTTGTTTGTTTGTTTTGTTTTTTTGTCAAGAACAAAAAGTTAGCAAGAATTGACAAAAACTGAATGGTTTCCAGCAAAACATCAGCTAGAGTTTATTGGAATTTGTTTTTTAGTGTTTTTTAGTCAAGAACATAAGAGTTTGCAAAAAATCAGCTAGACTTTACTAGAATTTATTGGTTTTAATTTTTTTTTTTTTTTTTTTTTGTTGTTTTTTTTAATTGTTTTTTTGTTTTGTTTTGGGTTTTTTTTTTGGTGAGGACCAAATCAAGTTAGCTAGAATTGGAAAAATTGATGTTTTCAAGCCAAAAATTAGCTAGAGTTTATTAGAATTTATTGTTTTTGTTTTTTTGTTTTTTGTTTTTTGTTTTTTGTGGTCAAGAACAAAAAAGTTGGCAAAAACCAGCTAGACTTTATTAGAATTTATTTATTTTTATTTTTTAATTTTTATTTATGTATTTTTTATTATTATTATTATTGTCAAGAACAAAAGAGTAAGCAAGAATTGGCAGAAATTGGATGGTTTCGAGCCAAAATTAGCTTGAGTTTATTAGAATTTATTGTTTTAGTTTTTTTCTTTTTTTTTTTTTTTTTGTCAAGAAAAAAAGAGTTGACAAAAATCAGCTAGACTTTACTTTATGTTTTTTTTTTGCTTTTTTTTTTTTTGCTTTTTGTTTTGTTTGGGTTTTTTGTCAAGAATAACAGGGTTGAGAATTAGCAAAAAACTGGATGGTTTCCAGCCAAAAATCAGCTAGTGTATAAGAATTTATTGGGTTTTTGTATGTTTGTTTGTTTGTTTTTTAGTCAAGAACAAAAGAGATTGCAAAACCAGCTAAAGTTTATCAAAATTTATTGTTTTGGGGAAACTTTAGTCAAGAACAAAAGAGTTAGCTAGAATAGGCAAAAATTGGATGGTTTCCAGCCTAAAGGTCAGTTAAAGACAGTTATACTTTGATTGTTTCCAACCAAAATTGGACACTTGGTGAGATTTAAAAGAATTCAAACAGCAGCTTGAGTGGCCTAGATTTGCTGGTTATAACCAAAATATGGCTAGTCTGGAAAAAGAATCTGGAAGTAACCACCCCAAAATTGGATAGAGTGGACAAGAATTCAATGGGAATGTACCAAAAATGGTCTAGAACAGCTAAGTATTTGCAGCTAAAAATCTGCCAGAGTTGCTTAGGATTTGATGGTTCTCAGCAAAGTGGGCTAATTCTTTAAGAAATCTGACAAAACATAGTATTTGAAGCTATTTGAATTTGATGGTGCCAACTAAAAATAGCCTAGAGCAGGCCAGATATTTCAGGTGCATTCAACAAAATAGCGGAGTTGGTGGTTTTGAATATTAAAAAGATGTAGAATTTGACCATGTTGCATAACATCAGTGACCCCTTTATTCATAGCACCACATACTGTTTGACTCATTGACTTCTAATCCTGAAACAACAGTATTACTTTGAAACATGCATGGAAAAATTACTTTGATTTTTTTTTTTTAATCTTATTTTATTTATCATTTGGGGGGAAACCCACCCCACGAGTGTCATCATTCATCCTGTTTACAACTATCTCGAATGTCTTTATAAAACTGGCTTAGTTGACCTCGCTTATCAGCTTTAGATCTTTCAAAGGCCTACAGCATCAGCAGATAATTTATTCAGATTATCAGTTATTTAATTTTAATAATGACAGCATGTCATGAATTGATTGCTCTTTGGATGTGAGGAAAATATTTGAAAAAATATTTTTTTTTAAAATGCCTCCAAATGTTTTCTTGCTTTAAAAGATGGTGGGAGAACAAAACAGACCAATGACAAGAAGTGAAAGAAATTTGTTTTATTTATAAGTTGGGTTTGCATTTAGAAAGTCCAACAGCAGGCATTTATGCCAGAAATCATATGAGGATTATATATTCATTTAATTAGCAAAGTGCTTTAAAATAAATTATTTAAAAGCAAAATACAACACATAAAAATCCAATAAACTAGTAGAAAATAAAACATACAAAAAATCAAATATGAAGGTATATAGCCTAATAAATATGGCAATTAAAACATTGTAAATAAAAGTACAGTGAAAAAAATAAAGAAAAACAGTGAATCTAAATGCAAACAACATTAAATAAAGTTATAAATTAAAGTAAAACCAATTATAAAAGTCAAATTTAATCTATCTCTTGCAATATTGCATGGAGGCAGGTCAAGTACCCTCACTCTTTTACTGTGAAACCATGCTGTTGTAACTCATACAGAATGAAACTTGGCATTTTCACGCTATAATAAGCTGGGACGTCCCTGGGACAAACCGTTCAATTTGCCTTGGATTTAACGCTGTCTTATTAACCAGGACCCCTGGACAACCATTAGTCATTTTGTACATGCACTCCTGCATGTTTCTTAATGTGTAACAGTGGTAAACAGTTTATCAGACAGAATGAGCACTTCAAAGCTGTCTTCTACCTCTACGTGATGTTTGTAGACCACACTGGTGCAGCACTCATGTAAATAGTTGATTTAAAAGTCAGCTTCATAAAGTACATCTCTTTGCATTCATTTGATTATCAAATCAGGACACTGGTAAGAATTGCTTCACAATTTTAATAAGAACTTAGAATGCAAATCATCCATTTTAAAGTGCAGTCATTCATAATTAATTGAGATGTGGTGATTTATTACAATTTTACATTTTTGCTGGTTTTCCTACATTCACACTAAATCACAATATTATAGCTTGAAAATATTTTCAGATGTCCATGGTCAAACTGTGAAACACCACTTAACAGAACTACAGATCAGAGTCAAATTTCTCTACAAACAAGGAGAAAAGTGTAGCTCTAAGATTATATTCGACACTTTAACTGAACACCCAATCTATATTATCCATGAGATAGTACTTAAAGTATATTTTGAGATTCTCAGTAGCAAACAAAATATTGTTTTTCATCACAGTCACGAGCCTCCCACACTTTTTCTGAGACACATTCAGAAGCAGCGACTGGGTTAACAGTTTGGCACACATCTTCCTTCATTCTCAAAGCGGCACACCCCATCTGCACTCTAGGACAGCCCGGTTTCCCCTCTTTGCTCCAGGCCTGGTAGTCTGTCGGCTGCCCGTCCGTCCACATCCAGTCCCTTGGGAAGAACCCCAGTCTGATCCAGACGTGGTCAGTGGTGTTGTTTTTGTTCAACTCCCTCCAGATCAGCGTCATCTCCGCCTCTGAGGCAATACTTGCCAGATCTTTGTGATGCTCCCTGCAGTAATCCAGAGCCTCCAGCCAAGTCTTCTCTCTCACTACGATCACATTGTAGCAGAAGAAGTGGCCTTGATAGGTTGGTAATGCATCACTCCACCTATCCCTATAAAGCATGCCATAGATTTCATCACGTCCATTTTCAGGTTGACCATGTCCCCAGAAAAATTTGGTCACCTCTCCAGCTCCGGACCACCTCCACTTGTTCTTGTCGTTGTCGTCCCTCTCCAGTCCGATCCAGAAGAAGTTGTAGCTGTAGTAGTCTGGGTCAACAAGGTTACGAAGAAGCTCGATGTCATGTTCACTGCTGACAGGAGGAAGATCTGTGTATTTCTGCCGGCAGTGATCGAGAGCTTCACCCCTCAGCACATATTGTTTGATGTAGACGTATTTGCCAAAAGCTGCAAACACGCTCAACAGTAGTAGGAGGAATGTGAGTGTTTGATCCATCTCTGCATCTCTGAAAAGACTGAGAGTTCTGCAGCACTTTAAGGTTCCTTAGTGTCTTAATGTATTTGCATAGGTTGGGCTTTCCTCTCTGAGATATAAAAGCAAAGGTGCTGTCTCTTGATTTTTGTCTGACCAAGAGATTAAAACATATTCATGACAATCAGCAACAATTGATTTGAAATCTTTGGAAACATAAGTAACCAAATCTAAATAAATAGAAGCTCTTATTGCATTTTAATCCTTCAGTATTTTTCATCTTATACATTTGCATATTCAATAATGATAGATGCGGTGGAGGTGTGTATTACAACCCCAATTTCAAAATTTTCAGGATGCTGAAAGTGTGAATTAAAACAAAATACAGGGATTTGTAAATCTTTTTCAACTGCTTATTTCAGAATGAAAATGCATGCTAAAACTTTCAAAATAAAACTGGATTAAATTTCCATTTATGCCCATGGTAAGAGTTAAGGTGATGGGTAGGATACCAAAAGTCAAAACATGACCTGCATAACCTGATTAAAAAAACGTTAAATAAAGTAGTGTAAATAGTCTCGTTACAGGACAAAAAGCTATGTTTGGCAAAGCTAACTTACCTTCATTGACTTATGTAGTAACATTAATTATGGAGGTAGCGTAACTATGGTAGCTTTATCTAAAGCCAACAATGCTTAAGTGAGCTACCAATCATTTAAATACTTCAAAACATAATTTAATTCCAGATTAGAACCCTGATTTTTTTCTCTTTTTTATTTATGAAATGTTTCCTAGTCTGTAATGTTTGCAATGTGGTGATTCCATGAATTTAATCAACAGATTTTGTTTATGAACAAAGTTGAATTTTTGAAAAAGCAAACAGTCAAAAACTAGAAGCATATGTTGCTCCATTACCTGTATGTACCATTTACCTTGGACTTAATGCTGTCACGTTCACCAGGACCCCTGAACATTCATTAGTCATTTTGTACATGCACTCCTGCATGTTTCTGAATGTGTAACAGTGATAAACAGTTTATCAGACAGAATGAGCCCTTCAAAGCTGTCTTCTACCTCTATGTGATGTTTGTAGACCACACTGGTGCAGCACTCATGTAAACAGTTCATTTAAAAGTCAGCTTCATAAAGTACGTCTCTTTGCATTCATTTGATTATCAAATCAAGACACTGGTAAGAATTGCTTCACAATTTTAATAAGAACTTAGAATGCAAATCATCCATTTTAAAGTGCAGTCATTCACAATTAATTGAGATGTGGTGATTTATTACAATTTTACATTTTTGCTGGTTTTCCTGCATTCACACTACATCACAATATTCAGTAAAAAATCTGGTCTGAATTTTAAAACAAAACGTCAGATTTATTTTCAGAACCCAACTTGAAAATATTTTCAGATGTCCACGGTCAAACTGTGAAACACCACTTAATAGAAATACAGATCAGAGTCAAATTTCATCACAAACAAGGAGAAAAGTGTAGCTCTAAGATTATATTCGACACTTAAACTGAACACCCAATCTATATTATCCATGAGATAGTACTTAAAGTATATTTTGAGATTCTCAGTAGCAAACAAAATATTGTTTTTCATCACAGTCATGAGCCTCCCACACTTTTTCTGAGACACATTCAGGAGCACCGACTGGGTTAACAGTTTGGCACACATCTTCCCTCATTCTCAAAGCGGCACACCCCATCTCCACTCTAGGACAGCCGGGTTTCCCCTCTTTGCTCCAGGCCTGGTAGTCTGTCGGCTGCCCGTCCGTCCACATCCAGTCCCCTGGGAAGAACCGCAGTCCGATCCAGACGTGGTCAGTGGTGTCGTTTTTGTTCAACTCCCTCCAGATCAGCGTCATCTCGGCCTCTGAGGCGATACTTGCCAGATCTTTGTGATTCTCCCTGCAGTAATCCAGAGCCTCCAGCCAAGTCTTCTTCTCTCTCACTACGATCACATTGTAGCAGAAGAAGTGGCCTTGATAGGTTGGTAATGCATCACTCCACCTATCCCTATAAAGCATGCCATAGATTTCATCACGTCCATTTTCAGGTTGACCATGACCCCAGAAAAATTTGGTCACCTCTCCAGCTCCGGACCACCGCCACTTGTTCTTGTCGTTGTCGTCCCTCTCCAGTCCGATCCAGAAGATGTTGTAGTTGTTGTAGTAGTCGTCTGGGTCAACAAGGTTACGAAGAAGCTCGATGTCGTGTTCGCTGCTGACAGGGGGAAGATCTGTGTATTTCTGCCGGCAGTGATCGAGAGCTTCACCCCTCAGCACAAGCCGTTTGATGTAGACGTATTTACCAAAAGCTGCAAACACGCTCAACAGTAGGAGGAGGAATGTGAGTGTTTGATCCATCTCTGCGTCTCTGAAAAGACTGAGAGTTCTGCAGCACTTTAAGGTTCCTTAGTGTCTTAATGTATTTGCATAGGTTGGGCTTTCCTCTCTGAGATATAAAAACAAAGGTGCTGTCTCCTGATTTTTGTCTGACCAAGAGATGAAAACATATTCATGACAATCAGCAACAATTGATTTGAAATCTTTGGAAACATAAGTAACCAAATCTAAATAAATAGAAGCTCTTATTGCATTTTAATCCTTCAGTCTTTTTCATCTTATACATTTGCATATTCAATAATGATAGACGCAGTGGAGGTGTGTATTACAACCCCAATTTCAAAATTTTCTGGATGCTGAAAATGGGAATTAAAACAAAATACAGTAATTTGTAAATCTTTTTCAACTGTTTATTTCAGAATGAAAATGCATGCTAAAACTTTCAAAATAAAACTGGATTAAATTTCCATTTATGCCCATGGTAAGAGTTAAGGTGATGGATAGGATACCAAAAGTCAAAACATGACCTGCATAACCTGATTAAAAAAACGTTAAATAAAGTAGTGTAAACAGTCGCGTTACAGGACAATAAGCTATGTTTGGTAAAGCTAACTTAGCTTCATTGACTTATGTAGTAACATTAATTATGGAGGTAGCATAACTATGGTAGCTTTATCTAAAGCCAACAATGCTAAAGTGAGCTACCAATCATTTAAATACTTCAAAACATAATTTAATCCCAGATTAGAACCCTGACTTTTTTCTCTTTTTTATTTATGAAATGTGACCAAAGCTGGTAAAAACTCCTGCAATTCGCCTGAGGTCATTTTTCAGTTTTTTTACACATTATGAAAGCGTAGATTCCAAGCTTTCAAACGGTCTATCATACACCTTAATCTGAGCATATTTTACAAAGATATGCTCATTTGAATGTTAACTTACAGTTCCTGCTTCTTCTGAGAAAACCAGGCTCAAAGTTTCAAGACTTCTCCTACCTTCAGGCAGGCCGGGAGATGGGCGTGAACAATAGGGCCACATTTACATAAAGTCCACCCAAAGCAAGCTTCTGAATCGTACTGGTGACGCTCATCAAAATATTCCCATAGGAAATCCGCCGTCATCAAACTTGCCCTGTCGAGTGATCCTGAAGTTGTCCCAAGTCTGTTGATAATTCTTGCTGCCTCTTCATGTCTCTTCTTACTTTTCTTCTCTGCAGGGTTCATCCTGAGGCTTGTTGATAAAGGTGATAACTAGAAACAGCTGAATACGTGCCGAGGGGGGTAGTTTGAGCCATGCGGTGTTTGTTATTGTCCATCTCAATGGGCGAAACAGGGAACAATGGGAGACTGAGTGGCCAATTATCACCTCGCAGTTTCGCTTTCCCCTCCCCTCAATATCCTTGCAGCAACTGCGAGAATAGGGCATTTTAAAACACATAATTACACTTTTAAATATCACATTTGAGTTACTTTTTTCATCAAATGAGTAGTTAAAATGTCGGACTTGCATAAAATGAGAAGAAACGGAAAATGATCGTTTTGAAGAAAACGACTTTGTATCAATTTTTCTCAACCAGCGGGATGCCGACTTGCAGGAACTTTATCTGGCTTCGGTCACAAATGTTTCCTAGTTTGTAATGTTTGCAATGTGGTGATTCCATGAATTTAATCACCAGATTTTGTTTATGAACAAAGTTGAATTTTTGAATGCTGTCACGTTCACCAGGACCCCTGAACATTCATTAGTCATTTTGTACATGCACTCCTGCATGTTTCTTAATGTGTAACAGTGATAAACAGTATATCAGACAGAATGAGCACTTCAAAGCTGTCTTCTACCTCTATGTGATGTTTGTAGACCACACTGGTGCAGCACTCATGTAAACAGTTCATTTAAACGTCAGCTTCATGAAATACGTCTCTTTGCATTCATTTGATTATCAAATCAAGACACTGGTAAGAATTGCTTCACAATTTTAATAAGAACTTAGAATACAAAATCATTCATTTCTGAACTGCAGTCATTCACAATTAATTGAGATGTGGTGATTTATTACAATTTTACATTTTTGCTAGTTTTCATGCCTTCACACTACATCACAATATTCAATAAAATAAACTGTTTTGACATTAAAAAAAGTCAGATTTATTTTCAGAACCCAACTAAGGAATATTTTTAGATGTCCACGGTCAAACTGTGAAACACCACTTAATAGAAATACAGATCAGAGTCAAATTTCTGTACAAACAAGGAGAAAAGTGTAGCTCTAAGATTGTATTCGACACTTAAACTGAACACCCAATCTATATTATCCATGAGATAGTACTAAAAGTATATTTTGAGATTCTCAGTAGCAAACAAAATATTGTTTTTCGTCACAGTCATGAGCCTCCCACACTTTTTCTGAGACACATTCAGAAGCAGCGACTGGGTTAACAGTTTGGCACACATCTTCCCTCATTCTCAAAGCGGCACACCCCATCTGCACTCTAAGACAGCCCGGTTTCCCCACTTTGCTCCAGGCCTGGTAGTCGGTCGGCTGCCCGTCCGTCCACATCCAGTCCCCTGGGAAGAACCGCAGTCCGATCCAGACGTGGTCAGTGGTGTCGTTTTTGGTCAGCTCCCTCCAGATCAGCGTCATCTCGGCCTCTGAGGCGATACTTGCCAGATCTTTGTGATTCTCCCTGCAGTAATCAGAGCCTCCAGCCAAGTCTTCTTCTCTCTCACTACGATCATGTTGTAACAGAAAAAATGGCCTTCAGTGGTTGCCTTAGCATCGTGCCATTTGTCCTGATGAAGCATGCCAAAGACGTCAGCACGTCCATTTTCAGGTTGACCGTGTCCCCAGAAAAATTTGGTCACCTCTCCAGCTCCGGACCACCGCCACTTGTTCTTGTCGTTGTCGTCCCTCTCCAGTCCGATCCAGAAGAAGTTGTAGTTGTTGTAGTAGTAGTCTGGGTCAACAAGGTTACGAAGAAACTCGATGTCATGTTCACTGTTGACAGGAGGAAGATCTGTGTATTTCTGCCGGCAGTGATCGAGAGCTTCACCCCTCAGCACATATTGTTTGATGTAGACGTATTTGCCAAAAGCTGCTAACACACTCAACAGTAGGAGGAGGAATGTGAGTGTTTGATCCATCTCTGCATCTCTGAAAAGACTGAGAGTTCTGCAGCACTTTAAGGTTCCTTAGTCTCTTAATGTATTTGCATAGGTTGGGCTTTCCTCTCTGAGATATAAAAACAAAGGTGCTGTCTCCTGATTTTTGTCTGAACAAGAGATTAAAACATATTCATGACAATCAGCAACAATTGCTTTGAAATCTTTGGAAACATAAGTAACCAAATTTAAATGGAGTGAAAGCTGTTATTCCACTTTAATCCGTCAGTGTTTTTCAGCGGACACATTTGCATATTCAGTAATGATAGACGCAGTGGAGATGTGTATTACAACCCCAATTTCAAAATTTTCTGGATGCTGACAATGTGAATTAAAACAGAATACAGTGATTTTTCAGTCATTTTCAACTGCTTATTTCCAATTGAAACACATGCTAAAACTTTCAACAAAAACTGGATTAAACTTCCGTTTACGCTCATGGTTAGAGTTAAGGTGATGGGTAGGAAACCAAAAGTCAAAACATGACCTGCATAACCTGATTTAAAAGAAAAAAAAAAAAACATTAAATAAAGTAGCATAAACAGTCTCATTACAGGAAAAAAGCTCATCTTCAATGAAAACATTCTAACACAGCAAGTGTAGCTTAAGTAGCTCAATTAGCTGTGTAAACTATGTTGGTTATAGAGCAATATAGCTAACAGGGCTAACAAAGCTCACAAAGCAGCTAAGTGAGCTAAATATCTACATTATCTACATAGCTAAGTTAGTTTTAACTACAGTTGCTGAAGCTAACCTGGCTATAGATAACAGAGCTCCTCGGCCAAAGAAGCTCACAAAGCAGCTATGTAAGCTACTTATCTATATAGCTGGGTCAGCTTTGGCTACAATTGCTAAAGCTCACGTTGCTAAAACTAATTTAGTTGTAGGAAACAGCTACATCGCTAACACAGCTAAATCTTAACTCACATTAATAATAATAATATTAAATTTTATATATAAGCGCCTTTCTGAACATTGAATGTCACTTTACAGATAAAAACAAATACACTACAAACAGTAGATAAAAGCAAACAGTAAAAAATGGGACAAAGTAATTACAGAGAATAGGCTATCCTGAACAGGTGACTTTTGGGTCTGGATTTGAAGAGAGGGAGAGAGTCAATGTTCCGGATATCTTGTGGGAGTGAGTTCCAGAGTTGGGGAGCAGAGCTGCTGAAAGCTCTGCTCCCCATGGTGGTGAGGCGGGAAGAGGACACGGTGAGGTGGATGGAGGAGGAGGATCTGAGGGAGCAGGAGGAGGTGTCTATGTGGAGGAGATTTTTGGGGGGGAGACTGTGGATGGTCTTGAATGCATACAGGAGGATTTTGAATTCTATTCTAAATTTAACCGGGAGCCAGTGGAGCTGCTGAAGGACGGGGAGGATGTGGTGAAATGAGGAAGTTTTGGTGATGATGCTATGTCTGCTACGTAGATATGTTATCTACTTAAATAGGTCAGCTTAAGCTATGTTTGCTAAAGCTAACTTACCTTCACTGACTTATGTAGTAACATTAATTATGTAGCTAGCAGAACTATGTTAGCTTTAGCTAAAGCCAACAATGCTTAAGTGAGCTACCGATCATTTAAATACTTCAAAACATAATTTAATCCCAGATAAGGGCCCTGACTTTTTCTGTTTTATTTATGAAATGTTTCCTAGTCTGTAATGTTTGCAATGCGGTGATTCCATGAACTTAATCACCAGATGTTGTTCATGAACAAAGCTGAATTTTTTAAAAAGCAAACAGTCAAAAACTAGAAGCATATGTTGCTCCATTACCTGTATGTACCATTTGCTTTGGACTTAATGCTGTCACGTTCACCAGGACCCCTGAACATTCATTAGTCATTTTGTACATGCACTCCTGCATGTTTCTTAATGTGTAACAGTGATAAACAGTTTATCAGACAGAATGAGCACTTCAAAGCTGTCTTCTACCTCTATGTGATGTTTGTAGACCACACTGGTGCAGCACGCATGTAAATAGTTCATTTAAACGTCAGCTTCATGAAGTACATCTCTTGGCATTCATTTGATTATCAAATCAAGACACTGGTAAGAATTGCTTCACAATTTTAATAAGAACTTAGAATACAAAATCATCCATTTTTAAAGTACAGTCATTCACAATTAATTGAGATGTGGTGATTTATTATGATTTTACATTTTTGCTGGTTTTCCTACATTCACACTACATCACAATATTCAATAAAAAAAAACTTTTCACTTTAACAAAATGTCAGATTTGCTTTCAGAACCCAACTAAGGAATATTTTTAGATGTCCACGGTCAAACTGTGAAACACCACTTAATAGAAATACAGATCAGAGTCAAATTTCTCTACAAACAAGGAGAAAAGTGTAGCTCTAAGATTATATTCAACACTTTAACTGAACACCCAATCTAATATTATCCATGAGATAGTACTTAAAGTATATTTTGAGATTCTCAGTAGCAAACAAAATATTGTTTTTCATCACAGTCACGAGCCTCCCACACTTTTTCTGAGACACATTCAGAAGCAGCGACTGGGTTAACAGTTTGGCACACATCTTCCCTCATTCTCAAAGCGGCACACCCCATCTCCACTCTAGGACAGCCCGGTTTCCCCTCTTTGCTCCAGGCCTGGTAGTCCGTCGGCTGCCCGTCCGTCCACAGCCAGTCCCCTGGGAAGAACCGCAGTCCGATCCAGACGTGGTCAGTGGTGTCGTTTTCTTGTAACTCCCTCCAGATCAGCATCATCTCGGCCTCTGAGGCGATACTTGCCAGATCTTTGTGATTCTCCCTGCAGTAATCCAGAGCCTCCAGCCAAGTCTTCTTCTCTCTCACTACGATCACATTGTAGCAGAAAAAATTGATTTGATCGGTTGTCTGAGCATCGTGCCATTTGTCCTTATGAAGAAAGCCATAGATATCAGTTGGTCCATTATTGGGTTGACCGGTTTCCCAGAAGAATTTGGTCACCTCTCCAGCTCCGGACCACCTCCACTTGTTCTTGTCGTTGTCGTCCCTCTCCAGTCCAATCCAGATGAAGCTTTCTGTGTATTTGTAGTAGTAGTCTGGGTCAACAAGGTTACGAAGAAGCTCGATGTCGTGTTCACTACTGACAGGAGGAAGATCTGTGTATTTCTGCCGGCAGTGATCGAGAGCTTGACCTCTCAGCATCTTCTGTTCAACGTAGACGTATTTACCAAAAGCTGCAAACATGCTCAACAGTAGTAGGAGGAATGTGAGTGTTTGATCCATCTCTGCATCTCTGAAAAGACTGAGAGTTCTGCAGCACTTTGAGATCCTTATTGTTATAATGTATTTGCATAGGTTGGGCTTTCCTCTCTGAGATATAAAAACAAAGGTGCTGTCTCCTGATTTTTGTCTGACCAAGAGATGAAAACATATTCATGACAATCAGCAACAATTGATTTGAAATCTTTGGAAACATAAGTAACCAAATCTAAATAAATAGAAGCTCTTATTGCATTTTAATCCTTCAGTATTTTTCATCTTATACATTTGCATATTCAATAATGATAGACGCAGTGGAGGTGTGTATTACAACCCCAATTTCAAAATTTTCTGGATGCTGAAAATGGGAATTAAAACAAAATACAGTAATTTGTAAATCTTTTTCAACTGTTTTTTTCCAATGGAAACAAATGCTAAAACTTAAAAAAAAGAACTGGACTAAACTTCAGTTAACACTCATGGTAAGAGTTAAGGTGATGGGTAGGATACCAAAAGTTAAAAGTAGTGTAAACAGTCTCATTGCAGGAAAAAAGCTCATCTTCCTTGAAAACATTCGAACACAGCAAGTGTAGCTTAAGTAGCTCAATTAGCTGTGTACATTATGTTGGTTATGGAGCGATATAGCTAACAGAGATAATGAGGCTCACAAAGCAGCTAAGTAAGCTAAATAGCTACATTATCTACATATCTAAGATAGCTTTATCTACAATCACTAAAGCTAATTTGGCTATAGATAACAGAGCTCCTCTGCCAATGGGGCTACATCTAAGCTCACAAAGCAGCTATGTGAGCTACATTGATCTTCCCAGCTATGTAGTTTTAGTTCAGTTTGCTAAAGCTCATGTTGCTATAGCTAATTTAGTTATAGATAGTGGAGTGACATAGCTAGTGTAGCTACATAGCAAATGTAGCCAAAGCTAATCTCATAAAGTAGCTACATAAGGTATGGATCTATGTTATCTATGAGCTAAGTTAGCTTTAGCTACATTTTGTAAAGCTCACATTTTTAAAGCTAACTTAGCAAAAGATAGCTAAGCTATAGCTATTGTAGCTATATAGCTAATGTGGCTCGAGTTCAGCGCTCAAAGCATCTATGTAAGCTACGTAGCAATGTTATCAACAAAGCTACATAAGTTTTTACTCTATTTGTGACAGCTCATGTTACTAATGCTAACTTAGCAATATATAACAGCGTTAGGAGCTGACATTCCTACGTAGCTGACAATGCTAAAGCTAAGCTCACAAAGCAGCTATGTGTGATACTTGTCTATGTAGCTATGTCAGCTTTGACTTCATTCTCTAAAGCTCACATTGCAAAAGCAAACTTAGCTATAGGTAACAGAGCTACATCGCTAACAAAGCTGAATCAAAGCTCACAAAGCAGCTATGTAAGCTACTTATCTATACAGCTGGGTCAGCTTTGGCTACAATTGCCAAAGCTCACATTGCTTAAGCTAATTTAGCTATAGGAAACAGAGCTACATCACTAACAGCTAAATCTAGACTCACAAAGCAGCGATTTCAGCTACGTAGATATGTCATCTACTTAAATAGGTCAGCTTAAGCTATGTTTGCTAAAGCTAACTTAGCTTCATTGACTTATGTAGTAACATTAATAATGTAGCTAATGTAACTCTGGTAGCTTTAGCTAAAGCCATCGATGCTTAAGTGAGCTACCAATCGTTTAAATACTTTAAAACATAATTTAATCCCAGATTAGAGCCCTGACTCTTTTCTGCTTTATTTATGAAATGTTTCCTAGTCTGTAATGTTTACAATGTTGTGATTCCATGAATTTATTCACCAGATTTTGTTTACGAACAAAGTTGAATTTTTGAAAAAGCAAACAATCAAAAACTAGAAGCATATGTTGTTCCATAACCTGTATGTACCATTTGCCTTGGACTTAACGCTGTCATGTTCACCAGGACCCCTGAACATTCATTAGTCATTTTGTACATGCACTCCTGCATGTTTCTTAATGTGTAACAGTGTTGAACAGTATATCAGACAGAATGAGCACTTCAAAGCTGTCTTCTACCTCTGTGTGATGTTTGTAGACCACACTGGTGCAGCACTCATGTAATTAGTTGATCCTTAAACTCAGCTTCATGAAGTACATCTCTTTGCATTCATTTGATTATCAAATCAAGACACTGGTAAGAATTGCTTCACAATTTTAATAAGAACTTACAATAGAAAATCATCTATTTTTAAAGTACAGTCATTCACAATTAATTGAGATGTGGTGATTTCTTACAATTTTACATTTTTGCTGGTTTTCTAACATTCACACTAAATCACACTATTCACTTTAAAAAAACTGTTTTGACATAAAAAAAAATGTCAGATTTATTTCAGAACCCAACTTAAGAATATTTTCAGATGTCCACAGTCAAACTGTGAAACACCACTTAATAGAAATACAGATCAGAGTCAAATTTCTGTACAAACAAGGAGAAAAGTGTAGCTCTAAGATTATATTCAACACTTTAACTGAACACCCAATCTATATTATCCATGAGATAGTACTTAAAGTATATTTTGAGACTCTCAGTAGCAAACAAAATATTGTTTTTCATCACAGTCACGAGCCTCCCACACTTTTTCTGAGACACATTCAGGAGCACCGACTGGGTTAACAGTTTGGCACACATCTTCCCTCATTCTCAAAGCGGCACACCCCATCTCCACTCTAAGACAGCCCGGTTTCCCCTCTTTGCTCCAGGCCTGGTAGTCTGTTGGCTGCCTGTCCATCCACATCCAGTCCCCTGGGAAGAACCGCAGTCCGATCCAGACGTGGTCAGTGGTGTCGTTTTTGTTCAGCTCCCTCCAGATCAGCGTCATCTCCGCCTCTGAGGCGATACTTGCCAGATCTTTGTGATTCTTCCTACAGTAATCCAGAGCCTCCAGCCAAGTCTTCTTCTCTCTCACTACGATCACATTGTAGCAGAAAAAATGACCTGAAAAATATGCTGGCGCATCGTGCCATTTATCCCTTTTCAGCACCCCATAGTTTTCATCAGGGCCATAATTGGGTTGACCGGTTTCCCAGAAAAATTTGGTCACCTCTCCAGCTCCGGACCACCTCCACTTGTTCTTGTCGTTGTCGTCCCTCTCCAGTCCGATCCAGAAGTACCTGCCGCTGTAGTCGTCTGGGTCAACAAGGTTACGAAGAAGCTCGATGTCATGTTCGCTGCTGACAGGGGGAAGATCTGTGTATTTCTGCCGGCAGTGATCGAGAGCTTGACCTCTCCGCATCTTCTGTTCAATGTAGACATATTTACCAAAAGCTGCAAACACGCTCAACAGTAGGAGGAGGAATGTGAGTGTTTGATCCATCTCTGCGTCTCTGAAAAGACTGAGAGTTCAAGGACACTTTGAGATCTCAAATTATGTCTTAATAAATTTGCATAGGTTGGACTCTCCTCTCTGAGATATAAAAACAAAGGTGCTGTCTCCTGATTTTTGTCTGAACACGAGATTAAAATATAGTCATGACAATCAGCAACAATTGATCTGAAATCTTTGGAAACATAAGTAACCAAATTTAAATGAAGCAATAGCTATTATTCCACTTTAATCCTTCAGTATTTTTTCAGCAGATACATTTGCATATTCAGTAATGATAGATGCAGTGGAGGTGTGTTACAACCCCAATTTCCAAATTTTCTGGATGCTGAAGCAAGTGAAAACATATTCATGACAATCAGCAAACTATTTGATTTGAGAAATCATTGGAAACAAAGGTGCTAACCAATTTTTGTCACCAAAGATAAGTAAGCAATATCTACATTAAATCTAATAGCTAAGTTGGCTTTTCATTTATCTTATACATCATTATACATTTGCATATTCAATAATGATAGACAGAGGTGTGTATTACAACCCCAAATTTCAAAATTTTCTGGATGCTGAAAATGGGAATTAAAACAAAATACAGTAATTTGTAAATCTTTTCAACTGTTTTTTCTAAACAAATGCTAAAACTTAAAAAAAGAACTGGACTAAACTTTATTGCATCATGGTAAGAGTTAAGGTGATGGGTAGGATACCAAAAGTTAATAAGTAGTGTAAACAGTCTCATTGCAGGAAAAAGTCATCTTCCTTGAAACTAAGCACAGCAAGTGTAGCTTAAGTAGCTCAATTAGCTGTGTAAACTATGTTGGTTATGGAGCGATATAGCTAACAGGGCTAACAAAGCTCACAAAGCAGCTAAGTAAGCTAAATAGCTACATTATCTACATACCTAAGTTAGTTTTAACTACAGTTGCTGAAGCTAACCTGGCTATAGATAACAGAGCTCCTTGGCCAAAGAAGCTAAAGCTGAGCTCACAAAGCAGCTATGTGAGCTACACTGATCTTCCCAGCTATGTAGTTTTAGTTGTGTTTGCTAAATCTCATGTTGTAAGGGCTAATTCAGTTATAGATAGTGGAGTGACATAGCTAGTGTAGCTACATAGCAAATGTAGTCAAAGCTAATCTCATAAAGTAGCTATCTAAGCTATGTACCTATGTATCTATGTTATCTATGAGCTAAGTTAGCTTTAACTACATTTACTTAAGCTCGCATGTTTAAAGCTAACTTAGCAAAAGATAGCAAATCTATAGCTAATATAGCTATATAGCAAATGTAGCTTGAGTTAAGCGCTCAAAGCATCTATGTAAGCTACGTAGCAATGTTATCAACAAAGCTACATAAGTTTTTACTCTATTTGTGACAGCTCATGTTACTAAAGCTAACTTAGCAATATGTAACAGAGCTCGGGAGCTGACATACCTGTGTAGCTGACAATGCTAAAGCTAAGCTCACAAAGCAGCTACGTGTGATATTGGTCTATGTAGCTACATCAGCTTTGATTTCATTCTCTAAAGCTCACATTGCAAAAGCAAACTTAGCTATAGGTAACAGAGCTACATCGCTGACAAAGTTGAATCAAAGCTCACAAAGCAGCTATGTAAGCTACTTATCTATGCAGCTGGGTCAGCTTTGGCTACAGTTGCCAAAGCTCACATTGCTAAAGCTAATTTAGCAATAGGAAACAGAGCTACATCACTGACACAGCTACATCTAGACTCACAACGCAGCGAGGTCTGCTACATAGATATGTTATCTACTTATATAGGTCAGCTTAAGCTATGTTTGCTAAAAGTAACTTAGCTTCATTGACTTATGTAGTAACATTAATAATGTAGCTAGTGTAACTGTGGTAACTTTAGCTAAAGTCAACAATGCTTACGTGAGCTACCGATCATTTAAATACTTCAAAACATAATTTAATCCCAGATTAGAGCCCTGCCATTTTTGTGTTTTATTTATGAAATGTTTCCTAGTCTATAATGTTTACAATGTTGTGATTCCATGAATTTAATCACCAGATTTTGTTCATGAACAAAGTTGAATTTTTGAAAAAGCAAACAATCAAAAACTAGAAGCATATGTTGCTCCATTACCTGTATGTACCATTTACCTTGGACTTAACGCTGTCATGTTCACCAGGACCCCTGAACATTCATTAGTCATTTTGTACATGCACTCCTGCATGTTTCTTAATGTGTAACAGTGTTGAACAGTATATCAGACAGAATGAGCACTTCAAAGCTGTCTTCTACCTCTGTGTGATGTTTATAGACCACACTGGTGCAGCACTCATGTAATTAGTTGATCCTTAAACTCAGCTTCATGAAGTACATCTCTTTGCATTCATTTGATTATCAAATCAAGACACTGGTAAGAATTGCTTCACAATTTTAATAAGAACTTACAATAGAAAATCATCTATTTTTAAAGTACAGTCATTCACAATTAATTGAGATGTGGTGATTTCTTACAATTTTACATTTTTGCTGGTTTTCTAACATTCACACTAAATCACACTATTCACTTTAAAAAAACTGTTTTGACATAAAAAAAAATGTCAGATTTATTTCAGAACCCAACTTAAGAATATTTTCAGATGTCCACAGTCAAACTGTGAAACACCACTTAATAGAAATACAGATCAGAGTCAAATTTCTGTACAAACAAGGAGAAAAGTGTAGCTCTAAGATTATATTCAACACTTTAACTGAACACCCAATCTATATTATCCATGAGATAGTACTTAAAGTATATTTTGAGACTCTCAGTAGCAAACAAAATATTGTTTTTCATCACAGTCATGAGCCTCCCACACTTTTTCTGAGACACATTCAGGAGCACCGACTGGGTTAACAGTTTGGCACACATCTTCCCTCATTCTCAAAGCGGCACACCCCATCTGCACTCTAGGACAGCCCGGTTTCCCCTCTTTGCTCCAGGCCTGGTAGTCTGTCGGCTGCCCGTCCGTCCACATCCAGTCCCTTGGGAAGAACCGCAGTCCGATCCAGACGTGGTCAGTGGTGTCGTTTTCTTGTAACTCCCTCCAGATCAGCGTCATCTCCGCCTCTGAGGCGATACTTGCCAGATCTTTGTGATTCTTCCTACAGTAATCCAGAGCCTCCAGCCAAGTCTTCTTCTCTCTCACTACGATCACATTGTAGCAGAAAAAATTGATTTGATCGGTTGTCTGAGCATCGTGCCATTTGTCCTTATGAAGAAAGCCATAGTTTCAGTTGGTCTATTTTCGGGTTGACTGATTCCCCAGAAAAATTTGGTCACCTCTCCAGCTCCGGACCACCTCCACTTGTTCTTGTCGTTGTCGTCCCTCTCCAGTCCGATCCAGAAGAAGTTGTAATTGTTGTAGTCGTCTGGGTCAACAAGGTTACGAAGAAGCTCGATGTCATGTTCCCTGCTGACAGGGGGAAGATCTGTGTATTTCTGCCGGCAGTGATCGAGAGCTTGACCTCTCCGCATCTTCTGTTCAATGTAGACATATTTACCAAAAGCTGCAAACACGCTCAACAGTAGGAGGAGGAATGTGAGTGTTTGATCCATCTCTGCGTCTCTGAAAAGACTGAGAGTTCAAGGACACTTTGAGATCTCAAATTATGTCTTAATAAATTTGCATAGGTTGGACTCTCCTCTCTGAGATATAAAAACAAAGGTGCTGTCTCCTGATTTTTGTCCGACCAAGAGATGAAAACACATATGACAAACAGCAACCATTGATTTGAAATCTTTGGAAACATAAGTAACCAAATTTAAATTCAATTAAAGCAATAGCTATTATTCCACTTTAATCCTTCAGTATTTTTTCAGCAGATACATTTGCATATTCAGTAATGATAGATGCAGTGGAGGTGTGTTACAACCCCAATTTCCAAATTTTCTGGATGCTGAAAATGTGAATTAAAACAGAATACAGTGATTTTTAAATCATAAAAAAAAATGAGTTGTGTTTGATCTCATGTTGCTATAGCTAATTCAAAAAACATAGCTAGTCTAACTGCATAGCAAATTTGAAAAAAAAAATAAAGTAGCTACATAAGCATAAACAGTCTCATTACAGGAAAAAAGCTCATCTTCCTTAAAAAAACATTCGAACACAGCAAGTGTAGCTTAAGTAGCTCAATTAGCTGTGTAAACTATGTTGGTTATGGAGCGATATAGCTAACAGGGCTAACAAAGCTCACAAAGCAGCTAAGTAAGCTAAATAGCTACATTATCTACATACCTAAGTTAGTTTTAACTACAGTTGCTGAAGCTAACCTGGCTATAGATAACAGAGCTCCTTGGCCAAAGAAGCTAAAGCTGAGCTCACAAAGCAGCTATGTGAGCTACTTATCTATATAGCTGGGTCAGTTTGGCTACAATGCCAAATCACATGTTGCTAAAGGGCTAATTCAGTTATAGATAGTAGTGAAACATAGCTACATGTAGCTAACACAGCAAATCTAACTCACAAGCAGCTATGTCAGCTATGTAGATATGTATCTACTTATATGGTAGCTTAATTTATTTTGCTAAACTAACATTTCATGACTTAAAGCTAACTTAATAAGATAGCTAAACTAGTAGCTTTAGCTAAAGCAACAGTAAAATGAGCCAATCTATGTAAGCTACATAGCAATGTTATCCTAAAGCTTTTGTTTTACTTTATTTGTGACAGCTCATGTTACTAAAGCTAAATCTCTGAAATCTAACATGAGCTGAATTCTGGAGCAGAGCTGCTGACATCTCTCCTGTGTAGCTGACACTAAAGAAGCTCACAATGTGAGCAGCTGGATGTATCTACATCAGCTTTGATTTCATTCTCTAAAGCTCACATTGCAATAGCAAACGCCTTAGCAGGTAACTGAGCTCATGTGCAAAGTTGAATCTTGTACTCACAAGCTATTCTATAAGCTATGTTTCATTGCAAAGTTAAGCTCACATTGCTAAAGCTAATTTAGGGGAAAAGAGCTACCACTGACACATACATCTAGTGAGACTACCCATGTCTGCTACATAGATATGTTATCATCTACTTAAATAGGTCAGCTTAAGCTATGTTTGCTAAAGCTAACTTACGCTTCATTGACTTATGTAGTAACATTAATTATAGTAGTAACTATGTAACTTTAGCTAAAGTCAACAATGCTTACGTGAGCTACCGATCATTTAAATACTTCAAAACATAATTTAATCCCAGATTAGAGCCCTGCCATTTTTGTGTTTTATTTATGAAATGTTTCCTAGTCTATAATGTTTACAATGTTGTGATTCCATGAATTTAATCACCAGATTTTGTTCATGAACAAAGTTGAATTTTTGAAAAAGCAAACAATCAAAAACTAGAAGCATATGTTGCTCCATTACCTGTATGTACCATTTACCTTGGACTTAATGCTGTCACGTTCACCAGGACCCCTGAACATTCATTAGTCATTTTGTACATGCACTCCTGCATGTTTCTTAATGTGTAACAGTGATAAACAGTATATCAGACAGAATGAGCACTTCAAAGCTGTCTTCTACCTTTGTGATGTTTGTAGACCACACTGGTGCAGCACTCATGTAAATAGTTGTTTAAAAGTCAGCTTCATGAAGTACGTCTCTTTGCATTCATTTGATTATCAAATCAAGACACTGGTAAGAATTGCTTCAAAATTTTAATAAGAACTTACAATAGAAAATCACTCATTTTTAAAGTGCAGTCATTCACAATTCATTGAGATGTGGTGATTTATTATGATTTTAATTGTTTGCTGGTTTTCATACATTCACACTACATCACAAAATTCAATAAAATAAACTGTTTTGACATTAACAAAATGTCAGATTTACTTTCAGAACCCAACTTGATAATATTTTCAGATGTCCACGGTCAAACTGTGAAACACCACTGAATAGAAATACAGATCAGAGTCAAATTTCTTCACAAACAAGGAGAAAAGTGTAGCTCTAAGATTATATTCAACACTTTAACTGAACACCCAATCTATATTATCCATGAGATAGTACTTAAAGTATATTTTGAGACTCTCAGTAGCAAACAAAATATTGTTTTTCATCACAGTCATGAGCCTCCCACACTTTTTCTGAGACACATTCAGAAGCAGCGACTGGGTTAACAGTTTGGCACACATCTTCCCTCATTCTCAAAGCGGCACACTCTATCTGCACTCTAGGACAGCCGGGTTTCCCCTCTTTGCTCCAGGCCTGGTAGTCTGTTGGCTGCCTGTCCGTCCACATCCAGTCCCTTGGGAAGAACCGCAGTCCGATCCAGACGTGGTCAGTGGTGTCGTTTTCTTGTAACTCCCTCCAGATCAGCGTCATCTCCGCCTCTGAGGCGATACTTGCCAGATCTTTGTGATTCTTCCTGCAGTAATCCAGAGCCTCCAGCCAAGTCTTCTTCTCTCTCACTACGATCACATTGTAGCAGAAGAAACGGATTTGATAGGTTGGCTGAGCATCGTGCCATTTGTCCTTATGAAGAAAGCCATAGACTTCAGTTGGTCTATTTTCGGGTTGACTGATTCCCCAGAAGAATTTGGTCACCTCTCCAGCTCCGGACCACCTCCACTTGTTCTTGTCGTTGTCGTCCCTCTCCAGTCCAATCCAGAAGAAGTTGTAATTGTTGTAGTAGTCTGGGTCAACAAGGTTACGAAGAAGCTCGATGTCGTGTTCACTGCTGACAGGGGGAAGATCTGTGTATTTCTGCCGGCAGTGATCGAGAGCTTCACCCCTCAGCACAAGCCGTTTGATGTAGACGTATTTACCAAAAGCTGCAAACACGCTCAACAGTAGGAGGAGGAATGTGAGTGTTTGATCCATCTCTGCGTCTCTGAAAAGACTGAGAGTTCAAGGACACTTTGAGATCTCAAATTGTGTCTTAATGTATTTGCATAGGTTGGGCTTTCCTCTCTGAGATATAAAAACAAAGGTGCTGTCTCCTGATTTTTGTCCGACCAAGAGATGAAAACACATATGACAAACAGCAACCATTGATTTGAAATCTTTGGAAACATAAGTAACCAAATTTAAATTCAATTAAACCTCTTTTTGCACTTTAATCCTTCAGTGTTTTTCAGTCCATACATTTGCATATTCAATAATGATAGATGCAGTGGAGGTGTGTATTACAACCCCAATTTCCACCTTTTCTGGATGCTGAAAATGTGAATAAAAACAGAATACAGTGATTTTTAAATCATTTTTCAACTGCTTATTTCCAATGGAAAAACATACTTACACTTTAAAAAAAAAAAACTGGATTAAATTTCTGTTTACACTTATGGTTAGAGTTAAGGTGATGGGTAGGATACCAAAAGTCAAAACATGACCTGCATAACCTGATTTTTAAATAAAATGTTCAATAAAGTAGTGTAAACAGTCTCATTACAGGAAAAAAGCTCATCTTCTTTGAAAACATTCGAACACAGCAAGTGTAGCTTAAGTAGCTCAATTAGCTGTGTAAACTATGTTGGTTATGGAGCAACATAGCGAACAGGGCTAACCAAGCTCACAAAGCAGCTAAGTAAGCTAATATCTACATTATCTACATAGCTAAGTTAGCTTTATCTACAATCACTAAAGCTAACCTGGCTACAGATAACAGACCTTCTTGGCCAAAGAAGCTAAAGCTGAGCTCACAAAGCAGCTATGTGAGCTACATTGATCTTCCCAGCTATGTAGTTTTAGTTGTG
Organism: Cheilinus undulatus; assembly: GCF_018320785.1. Classification (NCBI taxonomy): domain Eukaryota; kingdom Metazoa; phylum Chordata; class Actinopteri; order Labriformes; family Labridae; genus Cheilinus; species Cheilinus undulatus. Next base: position 14,721,691 of record NC_054888.1, on the reverse strand, counting down.
TTTGCTAAATCTCATGTTGCTATAGCTAATTCAGTAAAAGATAGTGGAGTGACATAGCTAGTCTAGCTGCATAGCAAATGTAGCCAAAGCCAATCTCATAAAGTAGCTACATAAGCTACATAAGCTATGTATCTATGTTATCTATGAGCTAAGTTAGCTTTAGCTATATTTACTTAAGCTCACATGTTTAAAGCTAACTTAGCAAAAGATAGCAAATCTATAGCTAATGTAGCTATATAGCAAATGTATCTTGAGTTAAGCGCTCAAAGCATCTATGTAAGCTACGTAGCGATGTTATCAACAAAGCTACATAAGTTTTTACTCTATTTGTGACAGCTCATGTTACTGAAGCTAACTTAGCAATATGTAACAGAGCTCGGGAGCTGACATACCTACGTAGCTGACAATGCTAAAGCTAAGCTCACAAAGCAGCTACGTGTGATACTTATCTATATAGCTGGGTCAGCTTTGGCTACAACTGCCAAAGCTCACATTGCAAAAGCAAACTTAGCAATAGGAAACAGAGCTACATCACTAACACAGCTAAATCTAGACTCACAACGCAGCGATGTCAGCTACGTAGATATGTCATCTACTTATATAGGTCAGCTTAATTTATTTTTGCTAAACCTAACTTAGTTTCATTGACTTATGTAGTAACATTAATAATGTGGCTAGTGTAACTATGGTAGCTTTAGCTAAAGCCAACAATGCTAAAGTGAGCTACCAATCGTTTGAAGACCCTGTAAAGTGAAATCCTAAGTTTTTGTCTTAACACTTTAGAAATGTTGGAATATGGTTGCTGTAAACATGTGAAATCTCTGAAATCTACATGAGACTGAATTCTGGATTTAGGCCATTTCATCTCTTTCCTGGCTTGGTTTTATGTGGGCGGGGCCAATATGTGGACTCACAATGTCATGAGCCCACAGTAGAGAATGACCCCGCCCCTCAAACACTACAATATTATGGAAGGAAGCAGTCGCCTGGAGCAGGGACTTCTGGTTCATTTTGTGCAAAGGAATTCAGTCTTGTACTCTTGTACTATTCTATAATGTTCATGTTTCATTGCAAAGTTATAGTTAAGCATGTTTTGTTTATTGGTTCATGTTTTTAGGGGAAAATATTTTTCCAAGTATGACACCATGAGTGAGGGGGTCAGTGCTGCAGACTACCCATGTCCTGAGTGGGTGTGGTTTCAGCTCATTCAACAGACAGGATTTGAATCATAATTTTATAAACTTGGACATGCTTTATGTGACTAAAATTTGACCTGGGGGTTCATAACATAGTAGTCCATCATACAACAAACCTAAATACAGATTTATTTTTACTTTACAGGGTCTTTAAATACTTCAAAACATAATTTAATCCCAGATTAGAGCCCTGACTTTTTCTGTTTTATTTATGAAATGTTTCCTAGTCTGTAATGTTTACAATGTTGTGATTCCATGAATTTAACCACCAGATTTTGTTTATGATCGAAGTTGAATTTTTGAAAAAAAGCAAACAATCAAAAACTAGAAGCATATGTTGCTCCATTACCTGTATGTACCATTTGCTTTGGACTTAACGCTGTCACATTCACCAGGACCCCTGAACATTCATTAGTCATTTTGTACATGCACTCCTGCATGTTTCTTAATGTGTAACAGTGTTAAACAGTTTATCAGACATAATGAGCACTTCAAAGCTGTCTTCTACCTCTATGTGATGTTTGTAGACCACACTGGTGCAGCACTCATGTAGTTGATTTAAAAGTCAGCTTCATAAAGTACATCTCTTTGCATTCATTTGATTATCAAATCAAGACACTGGTAAGAATTGCTTCACAATTTTAATAAGAACTTAGAATAGAAAATCACTCATTTTCAAAGTACAGTCATTCACAATTATTTGAAATGCGGTGATTTATTATGATTTGAAATGTTTACTGGTTTTCCTACATTCACATTAAATCACAATATTCAATAAAATAAATTGTTTTGATATTTAAAAAATGTCAGATTTATTTTCAGAACCCAACTTGAAAATATTTTCAGATGTCCACGGTCAAACTGTGAAACACCACTTAATAGAAATACAGATCAGAGTCAAATTTCTGTACAAACAAGGAGAAAAGTGTAGCTCTAAGATTATATTCAACACTTTAACTGAACACCCAATCTATATTATCCATGAGATAGTACTTAAAGTATATTTTGAGACTCTCAGTAGCAAACAAAATATTGTTTTTCATCACAGTCACGAGCCTCCCACACTTTTTCTGAGACACATTCAGGAGCACCGACTGGGTTAACAGTTTGGCACACATCTTCCCTCATTCTCAAAGCGGCACACCCCATCTCCACTCTAAGACAGCCCGGTTTCCCCTCTTTGCTCCAGGCCTGGTAGTCTGTCGGCTGCCCGTCCGTCCACATCCAGTCCCCTGGGAAGAACCGCAGTCCGATCCAGACGTGGTCAGTGGTGTCGTTTTTGTTCAGCTCCCTCCAGATCAGCGTCATCTCCGCCTCTGAGGCGATACTTGCCAGATCTTTGTGATTCTCCCTGCAGTAATCCAGAGCCTCCAACCAAGTCTTCTTCTCTCTCACTACAATCACGTTGTAGCAGAAGAAGTGAAATTTGTGATATTGTGTTGCATCGTGCCATTTGTCCCTATGAAGCACACCAAAATCCTCATTTAAGATATTATCAGGCTGATTATCTCCCCAGAAAAATTTGGTCACCTCTCCAGCTCCGGACCACCGCCACTTGTTCTTGTCGTTGTCGTCCCTCTCCAGTCCGATCCAGAAGAAGTTGTAATTGTTGTAGTAGTAGTCTGGGTCAACAAGGTTACGAAGAAGCTCGATGTCGTGTTCACTGCTGACAGGGGGAAGATCTGTGTATTTCTGCTGGCAGTGATCAAGAGCTTGACCCCTCGGCACATATTGTTTGATGTAGACGTATTTGCCAAAAGCTGCAAACACGCTCAACAGTAGGAAGAGGAATGTGAGTGTTTGATCCATCTCTGCATCTCTGAAAAGACTGAGAGTTCAAGGACACTTTGTGATCCCTGTTGTTGTCTTAATTATTTGCATAGGTTGGGCCGTCAACACAGAAATATAAAAACAAAGGTGCTGTCTCTTGATTTTTGTCTGACCAAGAGATGAAAACACATATTCATGACAATCAGCAACAATTGATTTGAAATCTTTGGAAACATAAGTAACCAAATCTAAATAAATAGAAGCTCTTATTGCATTTTAATCTTTCAGTCTTTTTCATCTTATACATTTGCATATTCAATAATGATAGACGCAGTGGAGGTGTGTATTACAACCCCAATTTCCACCTTTTCTGGATGCTGAAAATGTGAATAAAAACAGAATACAGTGATTTTTAAATCTTTTTCAACTGTTTTTGTCCAATGGAAACAAATGCTAAAACTTAAAAAAAGAACTGGACTAAACTTCAGTTAACGCTCATGGTAAGAGTTAAGGTGATGGGTAGGATACCAAAAGTTAAAAGTAGTGTAAACAGTCTCATTGCAGTAAAAAACCTCATCTACCTTGAAAACATTCTAACACAGCAAGTGTAGCTTAAGTAGCTCAATTAGCTGTGTAAATTATGTTGGTTATGGAGCGATATAGCTAACAGGGATAATGAGGCTCACAAAGCAGCTAAGTAAGCTAAATAGCTACATTATCTACATAGCTAAGTTAGCTTTATCTACAATTGCTAAATCTAACCTTGCTACAGATAACAGACCTTCTTGGCCAAAGAAGCCAAAGCTGAGCTCACAAAACTGCTATGTGAGCTACATTGATCTTCCCAGCTATGTAGTTTTAGTTGTGTTTGCTAAATCTCATGTTGCTATAGCTAATTTAGTAAAAGATAGTGGAGTGACTTAGCTAGTGTAGCTCAATAGCAAATGTAGCCAAAGCTAATCTCATAAAGTAGCTACATAAGCTATGGATCTATGTTATCTATGAGCTAAGTTAGCTTTAGCTATATTTACTTAAGCTCACATGTTTAAAGCTAACTTAGCAAAAGATAGCTAAGCTATAGCTAATGTAGCCATATAGCAAATGTAGCTTGAGTTAAACGCTCAAAGGATCTATGTAAGCTACGTAGCAATGTTTTCAACATAGCTAAATAAGCTTTCACTGTGTTTGCAACAGGTAATGTTACTAAAGCTAACTTAGCATTATGTAACAGAGCTTGGGAGCTGACATACCTACGTAGCTGACAATGCTAAAGCTAAGCTCACAAAGCAGCTACATGTGATAATTGTCTATGTAGCTATGTCAGCTTTGACTTCATTCTCTAAAGCTCACATTGCAAAAGCAAACTTAGCTATAGGTAACAGAGCTACATCACTGACAAAGCTGAATCAAAGCTCACCAAGCAGCTATGTAAGCTACTTATCTATACAGCTGGGTCAGCTTTGGCTACAATTGCCAAAGCTCACATTGCTAAAGCTAATTTAGCAATAGGAATCAGACCTACATCTCTAACAGCTAAATCTAAACTCACAACACAGCGATGTCATCTACGTAGATGTGTCATCTACTTAAATAGGTCAGCTTAGGCTATGTTTGCTAAAGCTAACTTACCTTCATTGACTTATGTAGTAACATTAATTATATAGCTAGTGTAACTCTGGTAGCTTTAGCTAAAGCCAACAATGCTTACGTGAGCTACCGATCATTTAAATACTTCAAAACATAATTTAATCCCAGATTAGAGCCCTGACTTTTTCTGTTTTATTTATGAAATGTTTCCTAGTCTATAATGTTTACAATGTTGTGATTCCATGAATTTAATCACCAGATTTTGTTTATGAACAAAGTTGAATTTTTGAAAAAGCAAACAGTCAAAAACTAGAAGCATATGTTGCTCCATTTCCTGTATGTACCATTTACCTTGGACTTAACGCTGTCACATTCACCAGGACCCCTGAACATTCATTAGTCATTTTGTACATGCACTCCTGCATGTTTCTGAATGTGTAACAGTGTTAAACAGTTTATCAGACAGAATGAGCACTTCAAAGCTGTCTTCTACCTCTGTGATGTTTGTAGACCACACTGGTGCAGCACTCATGTAATTAGTTGACCTAAAAGTCAGCTTCATGAAGGACGTCTCTTGACATTCATTTGATTATCAAATCAAGACACTGGCAAGAATTGCTTCACAAATTTGATAAGAACTTAGAATACAAAATCATTCATTTTTAAAGTGCAGTCATTCACAATTCATTGAGATGTCGTGATTTATTACAATTTTACATTTTTTCTGGTTTTCCTACATTCACACTAAATCACAATATTCAATTAAAAAAATTTTTTGACATTAACAAAATGTCAGATTTATTTTCAGAACCCAACTTAAGAATATTTTCAGATGTCCACGGTCAAACTGTGAAACACCACTGAATAGAAATACAGATCAGAGTCAAATTTCTTCACAAACAAGGAGAAAAGTGTAGCTCTAAGATTATATTCAACACTTTAACTGAACACCCAATCTATATTATCCATGAGATAGTACTTAAAGTATATTTTGAGACTCTCAGTAGCAAACAAAATATTGTTTTTCATCACAGTCACGAGCCTCCCACACTTTTTCTGAGACACATTCAGAAGCAGCGACTGGGTTAACAGTTTGGCACACATCTTCCCTCATTCTCAAAGCGGCACACCCCATCTCCACTCTAGGACAGCCCGGTTTCCCCTCTTTGCTCCAGGCCTGGTAGTCCGTTGGCTGCCCGTCCGTCCACAGCCAGTCCCCTGGGAAGAACCGCAGTCCGATCCAGACGTGGTCAGTGGTGTCGTTTTCTTGTAACTCCCTCCAGATCAGCATCATCTCGGCCTCTGAGGCGATACTTGCCAGATCTTTGTGATTCTCTCTGCAGTAATCCAGAGCCTCCAGCCAAGTCTTCTTCTCTCTCACTACGATCACGTTGTAGCAGAAAAAATCGATTTGATAGGTTGGCTGAGCATCGTGCCATTTGTCCTTATGAAGAAAGCCATAGATTTCCGTTGATCCATTATTGGGTTGATCGATTTCCCAGAAAAATTTGGTCACCTCTCCAGCTCCGGACCACCTCCACTTGTTCTTGTCGTTGTCGTCCCTCTCCAATCCAATCCAGAAGAAGTTGTAGTTGTTGTAGTAGTCGTCTGGGTCAACAAGGTTACGAAGAAGCTCGATGTCATGTTCACTGCTGACAGGGGGAAGATCTGTGTATTTCTGCCGGCAGTGATCGAGAGCTTCACCCCTCTGCATCTTCTGTTCAATGTATACATATTTACCAAAAGCTGCAAACACGCTCAACAGTAGGAGGAGGAATGTGAGCATTTGATCCATCTCTGCGTCTCTGAAAAGACTGAGAGTTCTGCAGCACTTTGTGATCCCTGTTGTCATAATGTATTTGCATAGGTTGGGCTTTCCTCTCTGAGATATAAAAGCAAAGTTGCTGTCTCCCGATTTTTGTCTGACCAAGAGATGAAAACATATTCATGACAATCAGCAACAATTGCTTTGAAATCTTGGGAAACATAAGTAACCAAATCTAAATAAATAGAAGCTCTTATTGCATTTTAATCCTTCAGTCTTTTTCATCTTATACATTTGCATATTCAATAATGATAGACGCATTGAAGGTGTGTATTACAACCCCAATTTCAAAATTTTCTGGATGCTGAAAATGGGAATTAAAACAGAATACAGTGATTTTTAAATCTTTTTCAACTGTTTTTTTTTCCAATGGAAACAAATGCTAAAACTTAAAAAAAAGAACTGGACTAAACTTCAGTTAACGCTCATGGTAAGAGTTAAGGTGATGGGTAGGATACCAAAAGTTAAAAGTAGTGTAAACAGTCTCATTGCAGGAAAAAACCTCATCTACCTTGAAAACATTCTAACACAGCAAGTGTAGCTTAAGTAGCTCAATTAGCTGTGTACATTATGTTGGTTATGGAGCGATATAGCTAACAGAGATAATGAGGCTCACAAAGCAGCTAAGTAAGCTAAATAGCTACATTATCTACATAGCTAAGTTAGCTTTATCTACAATCACTAAATCTAACCTTGCTACAGATAACAGATCTCCTTGGCCAAAGAAGCTAAAGCTGAGCTCACAAAACTGCTATGTGAGCTACATTGATCTTCCCAGCTATGTAGTTTTAGTTGTGTTTGCTAAATCTCATGTTGCTATAGCTAATTTAGTAAAAGATAGTGGAGTGACTTAGCTAGTGTAGCTCAATAGCAAATGTAGCCAAAGCTAATCTCATAAAGTAGTTACATAAGCTATGGATCTATGTTATCTATGAGCTAAGTTAGCTTTAGCTATATTTACTTAAGCTCACATGTTTAAAGGTAACTTAGCAAAAGATAGCTAAGCTATAGCTAATGTAGCCATATAGCAAATGTAGCTTGAGTTAAACGCTCAAAGGATCTATGTAAGCTACGTAGCAATGTTTTCAACATAGCTAAATAAGCTTTCACTGTGTTTGCAACAGGTAATGTTACTAAAGCTAACTTAGCATTATGTATCAGAGCTTGGGAGCTGACATTCCTACGTAGCTGACAATGCTAAAGCTAAGCTCACAAAGCAGCTACATGTGATAATTGTCTATGTAGCTATGTCAGCTTTGACTTCATTCTCTAAAGCTCACATTGCAAAAGCAAACTTAGCTATAGGTAACAGAGCTACATCACTGACAAAGCTGAATCAAAGCTCACCAAGCAGCTATGTAAGCTACTTATCTATACAGCTGGGTCAGCTTTGGCTACAATTGCCAAAGCTCACATTGCTAAAGCTAATTTAGCAATAGGAATCAGACCTACATCTCTAACAGCTAAATCTAAACTCACAACACAGCGATGTCATCTACATAGATGTGTCATCTACTTAAATAGGTCAGCTTAGGCTATGTTTGCTAAAGCTAACTTACCTTCATTGACTTATGTAGTAACATTAATTATGTAGCTAATGTAACTCTGGTAGCATTAGCTAAAGCCAACGATGCTAAAGTGAGTTACTAATCGTTAAAATACTACAAAACATAATTTAATCCCAGATTAGAGCCCTGACTCTTTTCTGTTTTATTTATGAAATGTTTCCTAGTCTGTAATGTTTACAATGTTGTGATTCCATGAATTTAACCACCAGATTTTGTTTATGATCGAAGTTGAATTTTTGAAAAAGCAAACGGTCAAAAACTAGAAGCATATGTTGCTCCATAACCTTTATGTACCATTTGCTTTGGACTTAATGCTGTCATGTTCACCAGGACCCCTGAACATTCATTAGTCATTTTGTACATGCACTCCTGCATGTTTCTGAATGTGTAACAGTGTTAAACAGTATATTAGACAGAATGAGCACTTCAAAGCTGTCTTCTACCTCTGTGTGATGTTTGTAGACCACACTGGTGCAGCACTGATGTAAATAGTTGACCTAAAAGTCAGCTTCATGAAGGACGTCTCTTGACATTCATTTGATTATCAAATCAAGACACTGGTAAGAATTGCTTCACAATTTTAATAAGAACTTAGAATACAAAATCATTCATTTTTAAAGTACAATCATTCACAATTCATTGAGATGTGGTGATTTCTTACATTTTTACATTTTTGCTGGTTTTCCTACATTCACACTAAATCACAATATTCAATTAAAAAACTGTTTTGACATTAACAAAATGTCAGATTTACTTTCAGAACCCAACTTAAGAATATTTTCAGATGTCCACGGTCAAACTGTGAAACACCACTGAATAGAACTACAGATCAGAGTCAAATTTCTTCACAAACAAGGAGAAAAGTGTAGCTCTAAGATTATATTCAACACTTTAACTGAACACCCAATCTATATTATCCATGAGATAGTACTTAAAGTATATTTTGAGACTCTCAGTAGCAAACAAAATATTGTTTTTCATCACAGTCACGAGCCTCCCACACTTTTTCTGAGACACATTCAGAAGCAGCGACTGGGTTAACAGTTTGGCACACATCTTCCCTCATTCTCAAAGCGGCACACCCCATCTGCACTCTAGGACAGTGCAGTTTCCCCTCTTTGCTCCAGGCCTGGTAGTCTGTTGGCTGCCCGTCCGTCCACATCCAGTCCCCTGGGAAGAACCGCAGTCCGATCCAGACGTGGTCAGTGGTGTCGTTTTTGGTCAGCTCCCTCCAGATCAGCGTCATCTCGGCCTCTGAGGCGATACTTGCCAGATCTTTGTGATTCTCCCTGCAGTAATTAAGAGCCTCCAGCCAAGTCTTCTTCTCTCTCACTACGATCACGTTGTAGCAGAAGAAGTGAAATTTGTGATATTGTATTGCATCGTACCATCTATCCCTATGAAGCACACCAAAATCCTCATTTAAGTTATTATCAGGCTGATCATCTCCCCAGAAAAATTTGGTCACCTCTCCAGCTCCGGACCACCTCCACTTGTTCTTGTCGTTGTCGTCCCTCTCCAGTCCGATCCAGAAGAAGTTGTAGTTGTTGTAGTAGTCTGGGTCAACAAGGTTACGAAGAAGCTCAATGTCAAGTTCACTGCTGACAGGAGGAAGATCTGTGTATTTCTGCCGGCAGTGATCAAGAGCTTGACCCCTCGGCAGATATTGTTTGATGTAGATGTATTTGCCAAAAGCTGCAAACACGCTTAACAGTAGGAAGAGGAATGTGAGCGTTTGATCCATCTCTGCGTCTCTGAAAAGACTGAGAGTTCAAGGACACTTTGTGATCCCTGTTGTTATAATGTATTTGCATAGGTTGGGCCGTCAACACAGAAATATAAAAACAAAGGTGCTGTCTCTTGATTTTTGTCTGACCAAGAGATTAAAACATATTCATGACAATCAGCAACAATTGATTTGAAATCTTTGGAAACATAAGTAACCAAATTTAAATGAAGTAAAAGCTATTATTCCACTTTAATCCTTCAGTTTTTTTCAGTCGATATATTTGCATATTCAATAATGATAGATGCGGTGGAGTTGTGTATTACAACCCCAATTTCCACATTTTCTGGATACTGAAAATGTGAATAAAAACAGAATACAGTGATTTTTAAATCATTATTAACTGCTTATTTCAGAATGGGAACAAATGCTAAAACGTTCACAAAAATTGGATTAACCTTCTGTTTAAGGCCCATTTATATTCCCTTTACGTGCAAAAATGTAAACATCCTTTTAAACGATGTTACCGTCACTGCTCACATACTTCCTTGTGTCTTTTACATTGGCATGGATGTTAACCAATACATCCACCGGGGGGGCAGCTCAGAGTCAAAGGTTTATGACAACAACAAACTCAACTACAAACATGGCAGCTGTGGAGGAAGTATTGATAATGTACCTCTTGCTTAAAAGACAAAAATGGAGGCAGCGCTGTAGGAGGCCAACTCGTACAACCTTTCCTCAAAAGGTTGCACCACTGTTATTTCTTCGTCGTGTCTCCCTAGAGATACGTATCTGGTGGTGACAGCAACACTGCCCCCACGGTTTCTGGTGGTACTGCTCCGTTTGGCCTGTATCCGTAAGCTTTATGGAAACGTGCAGAAATACAGACAAAATGAATGCGTACCATGGACAGAAGGCTCCGTCCGTATCTGTGTTCATTTTTAACATTGAGCATAATGGGCCTCTAGGGTCATGGTAGGAGTTAAGGTGATGGGTAGGATACCAAAAGTTAAAAGTCAAAACATGACCTGCAAAAAACCTGATTAAAAACACGTTAAATAAAGTAACGTAAACAGTCTCATTACAGGAAAAAATTTATCTTCCATGAAATATTCGAACACAGCAAGTGTAGCTTAAGTAGTTCCATTAGCTGTGTAAACTTTGTTGGTTATGGAGCGATATAGCTAACAGGGCTAACCAAGCTCACAAAGCAGCTAAGTAAGCTAAATATCTACATTATCTACATAGCTAAGTTAGCTTTATCTACAATCACTAAATCTAACATGGCAATAGATAATCGAGCTCCTTGGCCAGAGAAGCTAAAGCTGAGCTCACAACGCAGCTATGTGAGCTACATTGATCTTCCCAGCTATGTAGTTTTAGTTGTGTTTGCTAAATCTTATGTTGCTAGAGCTAATTCAGTAAACGATAGTGAGGCCACATAGTGTAGCTACATATCAAACATAGCAAAAGTTAATCTAATAAAGCAGCTACATGAGCTCTGTACCCATGTTATCTAAACGCTGTTAGCTTTAGCTACATTTGCTAAAGCTCACATGTTTAAAGCTAACTTGGCAAAAGATAGCTAAGCTACAGCTAATGTAGCTTTATAGCAAATGTGGCTCGAGTTAAGCGCTCAAAGCAGCTATGTAAGCTACGTAGCAATGTTTTCAACATAGCTAAATAAGCTTTCACTGTGTTTGCAACAAATCATGTTACTAAAGCTAACTTAGCATTGTGTAACAGAGCTAGGGAGCTGACATACCTACATAGTTGGCAAAGCTAAAGCTAAGCTCACAAAGCAGCTACATGTGATACTTATCTGTGTAGCTGTCAGCTTTGACTTCATTCTCTAAAGCTCACATTGCAAAAGCAAACTTAGCTATAGGTAACAGAGCTACATCGCTAGCAAAGCTGAATCAAAGCTCACAAAGCAGCTATGTAAGCTACTTTTCTATACAGCTGGGTCAGCTTTGGCTACAATTGCCAAAGCTCACATCGCTAAAGCTAATTTAGCAATAGGAAACAGACCTACATCTCTAACAGCTAAATCTAAACTCACAACACAGCGATGTCATCTTCTTAAATAGGTCAGTTTAAGCTATGTTTGCTAGAGCTAACTTACCTTCATTGACTTATGTAGTAACATTAATTATATAGCTAGTGTAACTGTGGTAACTTTAACTAAAGCCAACAATGCTTACGTGAGCTACCGATCATTTAAATACTTCAAAACATAATTTAATCCCAGATTAGAGCCCTGACTCTTTTCTGCTTTATTTATGAAATGTTTCCTAGTCTGTAATGTTTACAATGTTGTGATTCCATGAATTTAATCACCAGATTTTGTTTATGAACAAAGTAGAATTTTTGAAAAAGCAAACAGTCAAAAACTAGAAGCATATGTTGCTCCATTACCTGTATGTACCATTTACCTTGGACTTAACGCTGTCATGTTCACCAGGACCCCTGAACATTCATTAGTCATTTTGTACATGCACTCCTGCATGTTTCTTAATGTGTAACAGTGTTGAACAGTATATCAGACAGAATGAGCACTTCAAAGCTGTCTTCTACCTCTAAGTGATGTTTGTAGACCACACTGGTGCAGCACTCATGTAATTAGTTGACCTAAAAGTCAGCTTCATGAAGGACGTCTCTTTGCATTCATTTGTTTATCAAATCAAGACACTGGTAAGAATTGCTTCACAATTTTGATAAGAACTTAGAATACAAAATCATTCATTTTTAAAGTGCAGTCATTCACAATTCATTGAGATTTGGTGATTTATTACAATTTTACATTTTTGCTGGTTTTCCTACAGTCACACTAAATCACAATATTCAATTAAAAAACTGTTTTGACATTAACAAAATGTCAGATTTACTTTCAGAACCCAACTTAAGAATATTTTCAGATGTCCACGGTCAAACTGTGAAACACCACTGAATAGAACTACAGATCAGAGTCAAATTTCTTCACAAACAAGGAGAAAAGTGTAGCTCTAAGATTATATTCAACACTTTAACTGAACACCCAATCTATATTATCCATGAGATAGTACTTAAAGTATATTTTGAGACTCTCAGTAGCAAACAAAATATTGTTTTTCATCACAGTCATGAGCCTCCCACACTTTTTCTGAGACACATTCAGAAGCAGCGACTGGGTTAACAGTTTGGCACACATCTTCCCTCATTCTCAAAGCGGCACACTCTATCTGCACTCTAGGACAGCCGGGTTTCCCCTCTTTGCTCCAGGCCTGGTAGTCCGTTGGCTGCCCGTCCGTCCACAGCCAGTCCCCTGGGAAGAACCGCAGTCCGATCCAGACGTGGTCAGTGGTGTCGTTTTCTTGTAACTCCCTCCAGATCAGCATCATCTCCGCCTCTGAGGCGATACTTGCCAGATCTTTGTGATTCTTCCTGCAGTAATCCAGAGCCTCCAGCCAAGTCTTCTTCTCTCTCACTACGATCACATTGTAGCAGAAGAAACGGATTTGATAGGTTGGCTGAGCATCGTGCCATTTGTCCTTATGAAGCATGCCATAGATTTCCGTTGATCCATTATTGGGTTGATCGATTCCCCAGAAGAATTTGGTCACCTCTCCAGCTCCGGACCACCTCCACTTGTTCTTGTCTTTGTCGTCCCTCTCCAGTCCGATCCAGAAGAAGTTGTAGCTGTAGTAGTAGTCTGGGTCAACAAGGTTACGAAGAAGCTCGATGTCGTGTTCACTGCTGACAGGGGGAAGATCTGTGTATTTCTGCCGGCAGTGATCGAGAGCTTCACCCCTCAGCACAAGCCGTTTGATGTAGACGTATTTACCAAAAGCTGCAAACACGCTCAACAGTAGGAGGAGGAATGTGAGTGTTTGATCCATCTCTGCATCTCTGAAAAGACTGAGAGTTCTGCAGCACTTTGAGATCCCTACTGTCATAATGTATTTGCATAGGTTGGGCTTTCCTCTCTGAGATATAAAAACAAAGGTGCTGTCTCCTGATTTTTGTCTGACCAAGAGATGAAAACATATTCATGACAATCAGCAACAATTGATTTGAAATCTTTGGAAACATAAGTAACCAAATCTAAATAAATAGAAGCTCTTATTGCATTTTAATCCTTCAGTATTTTTCATCTTATACATTTGCATATTCAATAATGATAGACGCAGTGGAGGTGTGTATTACAACCCCAATTTCCACCTTTTCTGGATGCTGAAAATGTGAAAAAAAACAGAATACAGTGATTTTTAAATCTTTTTCAACTGTTTTTTTCCAATGGAAACAAATGCTAAAACTTAAAAAAAGAACTGGACTAAACTTCAGTTAACGCTCATGGTAAGAGTTAAGGTGATGGGTAGGATACCAAAAGTTAAAAGTAGTGTAAACAGTCTCATTGCAGGAAAAAACCTCATCTACCTTGAAAACATTCTAACACAGCAAGTGTAGCTTAAGTAGCTCAATTAGCTGTGTAAATTATGTTGGTTATGGAGCGATATAGCTAACAGGGATAATGAGGCTCACAAAGCAGCTAAGTAAGCTAAATAGCTACATTATCTACATAGCTAAGTTAGCTTTATCTACAATCACTAAATCTAACCTTGCTACAGATAACAGACCTTCTTGGCCAAAGAAGCTAAAGCTGAGCTCACAAAACTGCTATGTGAGCTACATTGATCTTCCCAGCTATGTAGTTTTAGTTGTGTTTGCTAAATCTCATGTTGCTATCGCTAATTTAGTAAAAGATAGTGGAGTGACTTAGCTAGTGTAGCTCAATAGCAATTGTAGCCAAAGATTATCTCATAAAGTAGTTACATAAGCTATGGATCTATGTTATCTATGAGCTAAGTTAGCTTTAGCTATATTTACTTAAGCTCACATGTTTAAAGCTAACTTAGCAAAAGATAGCTAAGCTATAGCTAATGTAGCTATATAGCAAATGTAGCTTGAGTTAAACGCTCAAAGGATCTATGTAAGCTACGTAGCAATGTTTTCAACATAGCTAAATAAGCTTTCACTGTGTTTGTAACAGGTAATGTTACTAAAGCTAACTTAGCATTATGTATCAGAGCTTGGGAGCTGACATATCTCCGTAGCTGACAATGCTAAAGCTAAGCTCACAAAGCAGCTACATGTGATAATTGTCTATGTAGCTATGTCAGCTTTGACTTCATTCTCTAAAGCTCACATTGCAAAAGCAAACTTAGCTATAGGTAACAGAGCTACATCGCTAACAAAGCTGAATCAAAGCTCACCAAGCAGCTATGTAAGCTACTTATCTATACAGCTGGGTCAGCTTTGGCTACAATTGCCAAAGCTCACATTGCTAAAGCTAATTTAGCAATAGGAATCAGACCTACATCTCTAACAGCTAAATCTAAACTCACAACACAGCGATGTCATCTACGTAGCTGTGTCATCTACTTAAATAGGTCAGCTTAGGCTATGTTTGCTAAAGCTAACTTAGCTTCATTGACTTATATAGTAACATTAATTATGTAGCTAGTGTAACTGTGGTAGCTTTAGCTAAAGGTCAACAATGCTTACGTGAGCTACCGATCATTTAAATACTTCAAAACATAATTTAATCCCAGATTAGAGCCCTGACTTTTTTCTGTTTTATTTATGAAATGTTTCCTAGTCTGTAATGTTTACAATGTTGTGATTCCATGAATTTAACCACCAGATTTTTTTAATGAAAAAAGTTGAATTTTTGAAAATGCAAACAGTCAAAAACTAGAAGCATATGTTGTTCCATAACCTGTATGTACCATTTGCCTTGGACTTAATGCTGTCATGTTCACCAGGACCCCTGAACATTCATTAGTCATTTTGTACATGCACTCCTGCATGTTTCTGAATGTGTAACAGTGATAAACAGTATATCAGACAGAATGAGCACTTCAAAGCTGTCTTCTACCTCTAAGTGATGTTTGTAGACCACACTGGTGCAGCACTCATGTAATTAGTTGACCTAAAAGTCAGCTTCATTTGTTTATCAAATCAAGACACTGGTAAGAATTGCTTCACAATTTTAATTAGAACTTAGAATGCAAAATCATTCATTTTTAAAGTACAATCATTCACAATTCATTGAGATTTGGTGATTTATTACAATTTTACATTTTTGCTGGTTTTCCTACTGTCACACTAAATCACAATATTCAATTAAAAAACTGTTTTGACATTAACAAAATGTCAGATTTACTTTCAGAACCCAACTTAAGAATATTTTTTAGATGTCCACGGTCAAACTGTGAAACACCATTTAATAGAAATACAGATCAGAGTCAAATTTCTTCACAAACAAGGAGAAAAGTGTAGCTCTAAGATTATATTCAACACTTTAACTGAACACCCAATCTATATTATCCATGAGATAGTACTTAAAGTATATTTTGAGACTCTCAGTAGCAAACAAAATGTTGTTTTTCATCACAGTCATGAGCCTTCCACACTTTTTCTGAGACACATTCAGAAGCAGCGACTGGGTTAACAGTTTGGCACACATCTTCCCTCATTCTCAAAGCGGCACACCCCATCTCCACTCTGGGACAGCCCGGTTTCCCCTCTTTGCTCCAGGCCTGGTAGTCCGTTGGCTGCCCGTCCGTCCACATCCAGTCCCCTGGGAAGAACCGCAGTCCGATCCAGACGTGGTCAGTGGTGTCGTTTTTGGTCAGCTCCCTCCAGATCAGCGTCATCTCGGCCTCTGAGGCGATACTTGCCAGATCTTTGTGATTCTCCCTGCAGTAATTAAGAGCCTCCAGCCAAGTCTTCTTCTCTCTCACTACGATCACGTTGTAGCAGAAGAAGTGAAATTTGTGATATTGTATTGCATCGTACCATCTATCCCTATGAAGCACACCAAAATCCTCATTTAAGTTATTATCAGGCTGATCATCTCCCCAGAAAAATTTGGTCACCTCTCCAGCTCCGGACCACCTCCACTTGTTCTTGTCGTTGTCGTCCCTCTCCAGTCCGATCCAGAAGAAGTTGTAGTTGTTGTAGTAGTCTGGGTCAACAAGGTTACGAAGAAGCTCAATGTCAAGTTCACTGCTGACAGGAGGAAGATCTGTGTATTTCTGCCGGCAGTGATCAAGAGCTTGACCCCTCGGCATATATTGTTTGATGTAGATGTATTTGCCAAAAGCTGCAAACACACTCAACAGTAGGAAGAGGAATGTGAGCGTTTGATCCATCTCTGCGTCTCTGAAAAGACTGAGAGTTCAAGGACACTTTGTGATCCCTGTTGTTATAATGTATTTGCATAGGTTGGGCCGTCAACACAGAAATATAAAAACAAAGGTGCTGTCTCTTGATTTTTGTCTGACCAAGAGATTAAAACATATTCATGACAATCAGCAACAATTGATTTGAAATCTTTGGAAACATAAGTAACCAAATTTAAATGAAGTAAAAGCTATTATTCCACTTTAATCCTTCAGTGTTTTTCAGTCGATATATTTGCATATTCAATAATGATAGATGCGGTGGAGTTGTGTATTACAACCCCAATTTCCACATTTTCTGGATACTGAAAATGTGAATTAAACCAGAATACAGTGATTTTTAAATCATTATTAACTGCTTATTTCAGAATGGGAACAAATGCTAAAACGTTCACAAAAATTGGATTAACCTTCTGTTTAAGGCCCATTTATATTCCCTTTACGTACGAAAATGTAAACATCCTTTTAAACGATTTTACCGTCACTGCTCATATACTTCCTTGTGTTTTTTACATTGGCATGGATGTTAACCAATACATCCACCGGGGGGGCAGCTCAGAGTCAAAGGTTTATGACAACAACAAACTCAACTACAAACATGGCAGCTGTGGAGGAAGTATTGATAATGTACCTCTTGCTTAAAAGACAAAAATGGAGGCAGCGCTGTAGGAGGCCAACTTGTACAGCCTTTCCTCAAAAGGTTGCACCACTGTTATTTCTTCGTCGTGTCTCCCTAGAGATACGTATCTGGTGGTGACAGCAACACTGCCCCCACGGTTTCTGGTGGTACTGCTCCGTTTGGCCTGTATCCGTAAGCTTTATGGAAACGTGCAGAAATACGGACAAAATGAATGCGTACCATGGACAGAAGGCTCCGTCCGTATCCGGATTCATATTTAACGTTGAGCATAAATGGGCCTCTAGGGTCATGGTAGGAGTTAAGGTGATGGGTAGGATACCAAAAGTTAAAAGTCAAAACATGACCTGCAAAACCTGATTAAAAACACGTTAAATAAAGTAACGTAAACAGTCTCATTACAGGAAAACATTTATCTTCCATGAAATATTCGAACACAGCAAGTGTAGCTTAAGTAGTTCCATTAGCTGTGTAAACTATGTTGGTTATGGAGTGATATAGCTAACAGGGCTAACCAAGCTCACAAAGCAGCTAAGTAAGCTAAATATATACATTATCTACATAGCTAAGTTAGCTTTATCTACAATCACTAAATCTAACATGGCAATAGATAATAGAGCTCCTTGGCCAGAGAAGCTAAAGCTGAGCTCACAAAGCAGCTATGTGAGCTACATGGATCTTCCCAGCTACGTAGTTTTAGTTGTGTTTGCTAAATCTTATGTTGCTAGAGCTAATTCAGTAAAAGATAGTGAAGCCACATAGTGTAGCTACATAGCAAACATAGCCATAGCTAATCTAATAAAGCAGCTACATGAGCTACGTACCTATGTTATCTAACCACTGTTAGCTTTAGCTACATTTGCTAAAGCGCACATGTTTAAAGCTAACTTAGCAATTGGTAGCAAAGCTATAGCTAATGTAGCTATATAGCAAATGTGGCTTGAGTTAAGCGCTCAAAGCATGTATGCTTGAGTGCTATGTAAGCTATCTAGCAATGTTTTCAACATAGCTAAATAAGCTTTCACTGT
This sequence comes from Cheilinus undulatus, assembly GCF_018320785.1. Lineage (NCBI taxonomy): Eukaryota > Metazoa > Chordata > Actinopteri > Labriformes > Labridae > Cheilinus > Cheilinus undulatus. The sequence continues at coordinate 14,703,125 of NC_054888.1, read as the reverse complement.
GGTTGCAACAGGTCATGTTACTAAAGCTAACTTAGCATTATGTAACAGAGCTAGGGAGCTAACATACTTACATAGCTAGCAAAGCTATAGCTAAGCTCACAAAGCAGCTACATGTGATACTTATCTATGTAGCTATGTCAGCTTTGACTTCATTCTCTAAAGCTCACATTGCAAAAGCAAACTTAGCTATAGGTAACAGAGCTACATCACTGACAAAGCTGAATCAAAGCTCACCAAGCAGCTATGTAAGCTACTTATCTATACAGCTGGGTCAGCTTTGGCTACAATTGCCAAAGCTCACATTGCTAAAGCTAATTTAGCAATAGGAATCAGAGCTACATGTCTAACAGCTAAATCTAAACTCACAAAGCAGTGATGTCAGCTACGTAGATATGTCATCTACTTAAATAGGTCAGTTTAAGCTATGTTTGCTAGAGCTAACTTACCTTCATTGACTTATGTAGTAACATTAATTATGTAGCTAATGTAACTCTGGTAGCATTAGCTAAAGCTAACGATGCTAAAGTGAGTTACTAATCGTTAAAATACTACAAAACATAATTTAATCCCAGATTAGAGCCCTGACTTTTTTCTGTTTTATTTATGAAATGTTTCCTAGTCTGTAATGTTTACAATGTTGTGATTCCATGAATTTAACCACCAGATTTTTTTAATGAAAAAAGTTGAATTTTTGAAAATGCAAACAGTCAAAAACTAGAAGCATATGTTGCTCCATTACCTGTATGTACCGTTTACCTTGAACTTAATGCTGTCATGTTCACCAGGACCCCTGAACATTCATTAGTCATTTTGTACATGCACTCCTGCATGTTTCTGAATGTGTAACAGTGATAAACAGTATATCAGACAGAATGAGCACTTCAAAGATTTTTCCTTCTACTTTTTGATGTTTGTCGACCACACTGGTGCAGCACTCATGTAAATAGTTGATTTAAAAGTCAGCTTCATGAAGTACGTCTCTTGCCATTCACTTGATTATCAAATCAAGACACTGGTAAGAATTGCTTCACAATTTTAATAAGAACTTAGAATACAAAATCATTCATTTTTAAAGTGCAGCCATTCACAATTCATTGAGATGTGGTGATTTATTACAATTTTACATTTTTGCTGGTTTTCCTACATTCACACTAAATCACAATATTCAATTAAAAAACTGTTTTGACATTAGCAAAATGTCAGATTTATTTTCAGAACCCAACTTAAGAATATTTTCAGATGTCCACGGTCAAACTGTGAAACACCACTGAATAGAACTACAGATCAGAGTCAAATTTCTTCACAAACAAGGAGAAAAGTGTAGCTCTAAGATTATATTCAACACTTTAACTGAACACCCAATCTATATTATCCATGAGATAGTACTTAAAGTATATTTTGAGACTCTCAGTAGCAAACAAAATATTGTTTTTCATCACAGTCATGAGCCTCCCACACTTTTTCTGTAGCACATTCAGAAGCAGCGACTGGGTTAACAGTTTGGCACACATCTTCCCTCATTCTCAAAGCGGCACACCCCATCTGCACTCTAGGACAGTGCAGTTTCCCCTCTTTGCTCCAGGCCTGGTAGTCCGTTGGCTGCCCGTCCGTCCACAGCCAGTCCCCTGCTAAGAACCGCAGTCCGATCCAGATGTGGTTGGTGGTGACACTTTTCCCCAGCACTTTCCAGATCAGTGTCATCTCCGCCTCTGAGGCAATACTTGCCAGATCTTTGTGATTCTCCCTGCAGTAATCAAGAGCCTCCAACCAAGTCTTCTTCTCTCTCACTATGATCACATTGTAGCAGAAGAAGTGGATATGGAAAGATGCTGGAGCATCATGCCATTCATCATGTATAAGCACACCATAGTCTTCATCAGTGTAATTACTGGGTTGATCGATTCCCCAGAAAAATTTGGTCGCCTCTCCAGCTCCGGACTACCTCCACTTGTTCTTGTCATTGTCGTCCCTCTCCAGTCCGATCCAGAAGTACCTGAGAGGTTTACTGTAGTAGTCTGGGTCAACAAGGTTACGAAGAAGCTCGATGTCATGTTCACTACTAACAGGAGAAAGATCTGTGTATTTCTGCCGGCAATGATCGAGAGCTTCACCCCTCATCACATACCGTTCGACATAGACATATTTACCAAAAGCTGCAAACACGCTCAACAGTAGGAGGAGGAATGTGAGCCTGTGATCCATCTCTGCATCTCTGAAAAGACTGAGAGTTCTGCAGCACTTTGAGATCTCTATTGTTGTCTTCATTTTTTGCATAGGTTGGGCCGTCAGCACAGAGACATAAAGACAAAGGCACTGTCTCTTGATTTCTGTCTGACCAAGAGATTAAAACATATTCATGACAATCAGCAACAATTGATTGAAAATCTTTGAAAAATATAAATAACTAATTACAGCCAAAGATTCACTGAAGAAGCTTCTTTTGAGCCTCAATCCCTCAGTCCTCTACAGCAGATAAATTTGCATATTTAATAATGATGAGAAATAGTGTGGGTTTTTTGTTTTTGGTTATGTTTTTTTTTGTTTTGTTTTGTTTTTTTTTTTTGTTTTTCAAAAATTTGAATAAAAAAAGACAGAGATTTTCATACAATTTTCAACCTTTTTTCAGTTGAACACAGCACATTGCTTTTGGCATATACACACATTCTAAGTTTCATATCAACACTAATCCCAAAAATGTTGGAATATAATACACTTGAGTGGAAATCTTTCCCATTTTGCTTGATGTTCATATAGGGTTGCAAAACAGTGCAGACCATTCATCTGAGACGCTGTATATTTCAGAACAGAAATACATGCTAAAACTCTTTAAATTGGATTAACTTCTTTTAGGGTTAGGATAAGGGTTAAGCTAATGGATAGGATACCAAAAGTTAAAAACCTGACCTGCAAAACCTGATTACAACACGTTTAGGAAAGCCGAGTAAACAGTCTGCATACAGGAAAAAAGCTTGTCCACCTTGATAATAGAGCTATGTAGCTACCGTAGCTAAAGCTAACCTCACAAAACAGCTACCTAAACAATATAGATATATGTTATTATAAGCTGAGTTTGCTTTAGCTACATTCGCTATAGCTCTCATTGGTATAGCTAACATATCCATAGTTAATGGAGCAACAGAACATAGCTATTTACCTAACAAGGCTAAAGCTAACCTCACAAAGCAGCTATGTAAGCTTACCAAGGTACGTGAGAGGCAGCTAAATTTGCTAAAGCTAAGAAAGCAATAGATAATGATGCAACATAGCTAATGTAGCTACTTGGCAAATGTAGCTAAAGCTAATGTCACAAAGCAGCTACGTAAGCCATGTATTTATTTTATCTGCATAGCTTACGTAGCTTTAGCTACACTTTTCTAAAGCTCAGGATGTTAAAACTAAGTAAGAAATAGATAACCGAGCAACATTGCTAACATAGAAGACATAGCTAAAGCTGAGCTAATAAAGCAGCTATGTAAGCTACATATCTATCATAGCTGCAAAACCACATTAGTTTTAGTTACGTTTGCAACATCTCACGTTACTCAAGCTAACTTAGCTATATATAAAACAGAGCTACAGAGCAAACATACCTACGTAGCTGGTAAAGCTAAAGCTATGTAGGAAAGTTAGCTATAGATACACAAGCTATATAACTAATATAGCAAACATAGCTAAAGCTAATCTCACAAAGCAGCCCTGTAAGCTACATATCTATGATAGCTGCTTAGCCAAGTTAGCACCAGCTGCATTTGCTAAAGACCAAGATGTTAAAGCTAACTTAGCTATAGATAACCAAGCTACATAGCTAGTGTAGCAAACAAAGCTAAAGGTAAGCTCATAAAGCAGCTAAGTAAGCTATGTCTATGATAGCTGCATGTCTGCGTAAGCTCCTGCTCCATTTGCTAAAACTCATGTTGTTAAAACAAACTTAGTTATAGATAACAGAGTTTTATAGCTTACATAGCTAACATAGCTAAAGCTATGCTAACAAAGCCCTTATTTAAGCAACATATCTAAGTTATCTTAGCTCCAGCTAGATTTGCTAAAGCTCACATTGCCAAAGCTAACTTAGCTATTGTTAAAGAAGCTATGTAGCTCAGAAAGTTATGTAGCAAGCTAATCTCGCAAAATCTACGTAAGCTATGCAGATATGTCATCTTCGTAGAATGTGGCTTGGCATTGTCTCGCTGATGTAAGCAGGGACGTCCCTGAAAAAGACACGATAGAAGCATTTGTTGCTCCGTACCATTTGATTTGCCTTGAACTTAACATTGTCACATCAACCAGGATCACTGATTCATTTTTATACACGTACTCTCTCAGCTTCAAAAAGTACATCACTCTGCAAATCAATCAATCAAATCTCTTCTTTTTGCAGAAAACAACGTAAAAATAGTGTCAGTGGTCAAACTGTCTAAAACCAACAAAGAAAACTGCAGTGCAGAGTTGAAATGAGTCAAATTTCTTCACATGCGAGTATATAAGGGCAGGTTATACATTTTGAGACTCTCAGTAGCAAACAAAATATAGTTTTTCATCACAGTCACTAGCCTCCCACACTTTTTCTGAGACACATTCAGAAGCACCAACTGGGTAAACAGTTTGGCACACATCTTCCCTCATTCTCAAAGCGGCACACCCCATCTGCACTGTAGGACAGCCCGGTTTCCCCTCTTTGCTCCAGGCCTGGTAGTCCGTTGGCTGCCCGTCTGTCCACAGCCAGTCCCCTGGGAAGAACCGCAGTCCGATCCAGGCATGGTCGGTGGTGTCATTTTCTTGTAACTCCCTCCAGATCAGCGTCATCTCGGCGTCTGAGGCGATACTTGCCAGATCTTTGTGATTCTCCCTGCAGTAATCAAGAGCCTCAAACCAGGTCTTTCTCTCCCTCACTATGATCACGTTGTAGCAGAAAAAATGGACTTGATAGGTTGGCTTAGCATCATGCCATTTGTCCTTAAAAAGCACGCCATAGACTTCATCAGGTCCATTATTGGGTTGACCGATTCCCCAGAAAAATTTGGTCACTTCTCCAGCTCCGGACCACCTCCACTTGTTCTTGTCATTGTTGTCCCTCTCCAGTCCAATCCAGAAGAAGCTGTTCAGGTAGCTGTAGTTGGAGTCAGTGTCAACAAGGTTACGAAGAAGCTCAATGTCATGTTCACTGCTGACAGGAGGAAGATCTGTGTACTTTTGCTGGCAGTGATCAAGAGCCTTATTCCTGGTCACTTTCTGTTGGATGTAGACATATTTCCCAAAAGCTCTAAACACAATCAACAGCAAGAGGAGGAATGTGAGCGTCTGACCCATCTCTGTGTCTCTGCAAAGACTGAGAGTTCAAGGAAACTTAATTGTTGTCTTAACATATTTGGATAGGTTGGGCCTTAAGCTCTGAAATGCAAAAACAAAGGTGCCATGACCTGATTTCTGTCTGACCAAGCAATCAAAACACACTCACAACAATCAACAGCTGATTTGAAATCTTTGGAAACAAATGCTCAAAATGATCATATGTACAGTGTTTTTTGAATTTACACACATTTTAGTAGCATATCTACTATACATCCCAAAACAGTTGCTGAAGTTGAAATCCTTCACATTCTTGCTTGATGTACCTTTAGGGTCAGGGTCTAGTACTGGCACTCTTGCTTTTGTAACTCATACAGAACGTGGCTTGGCATTGCCTTGCTGAAATTAGCAGAGGCGTCATGGGATGGAAGTATATGTTGCTCCAAAACATCTTAGTGTTAATGATGCCTTTACAGATGTAATGTGACCCATAACGTGGGTACTAATACACTCACGTCATGGGTCACACTATCCCAAATACTGACTTTTAAACTTGGCCTTCATTGCAATATTATATTAGCCATTTTGGCACGTTAGACTCTTAACTTACATTAGAAGATGCAGCAATGTTTGATGCTAAATAGTAATATCTTTTGCAAGGTTCCTGAGCCAGCAATTTTATGTGCATCACAGATGCTGGTTTCAAGTGGCTGCCTGAAGGATTGAAGGTCACAGCATTAAGATTTCTACAGATTCTCTGATTTTATAGGCTGTAGATGGTGAAATCTAAACTCCTTGCAATTCCACTTGAGCTTTGTTCATAAACTGTTGGACTATTTGCCCAAGCAGTCTTCCGCAAAGTGACAAACTGAGCTTTTCAGCAGCTTCACCCAATCATGGTCCTATCATGTGTTACCAGTTAACTTGCATATCTGTGGAATTTTCCCTGTGTTTTTGAGCATTCCATAACTTTCCCGGGTCTTTCTCGCCCCGTCCCAACTTTTTTGGAATATGTTGCTGGTATCAAATTCAACATGTGTGTCTATTTAAAAAATAATAATAAATATATCTGAGCAATGCAATTGGACAATGCATAGCTGAGTTATAAACTAATCCTGTTTATCCAAAAAATATGCAAATTTGAGGACTCGCCACAGCCACACCTTTCAACCAATGAAGAAGTCCTGAACAGCTTTTCAATAGCCATGTCTCATCTAGGTGTATGCCAAAGTACAACTCCATCGGATGAAATTCCTCAGGGGAGTTCATCCGGATATAACCCCTAGTTTTAAGTCCTTTTTCTGCATATATTTTTCAAAATGGTGGATTTCCTGTTGGAGATAGAATTTTGGCCCAAGAAGCTTTTTTGTAGATCTCCCTAAGCTGCACATGCACACAAAATTTCATGTATCTACAACAAAGTAAAAGGAGGGGGCATTTAACTTTGATAACTGTTAGGGGGTGTTTTTTTTGGCAATTCTGAATGATCACACAAGAAACCAAAAGAATATGAAACTTTTCACAGAACCGATGCACCTGCAAAGTTTCCTGCAATTAAGAAATGTTAAGGGCCGCAAAAGTCCATGCAATGAGGGCAAATGATTATGAGAAAACTCAGAGCCAATACAATTAGGTCCTCGCACCATTCGCTACTCGGGCCCTAGTAGTGTTTATCAGTCTCAATACTAGATAGCTTGTTTTTGTGCTGTATTCAGCTGAATTTGGATTGCACATTATTTTTATTCAAAAATTATGAAATGTCCCTTTTTTTGTATAGGGGCCTGCCTCGGAAGAAACTGGATCCTAAAGCCCTTTATACCCAGTTTTCAAGAAGATTAAGATATATAAAGATTTCAAAGTTTTCTGAGCCAGACTGAAAAAAAAAAAATCTTTATTTTTTTTTTCTCATAATTTAGAAGTTGTGATATACAGTAGAAAATTTTTTTAAAAATACAGCCTAAAAACGTACAATCAGGACATGTTACGAAAGCATTTTACAATATAAGATGAGATGGCAAAATAGAGTAAGAAATATAAACCAATAGAGAAACAAGAACAAATGAAATCAAAGAAACAGGTTTAAAAAAAAGAGTAAATGTCAGAAACGAAATATAAATAAAAATAGCTTAAAACAAAAAAAGCAAACAGTTCCTGTCAGAGCAAAAAACATAAAAAAATGAAATAATTTGGTAAAATAATGTAAAACTATTTAAAGTAATAATAATGATTGAAGCTTATGTAGGGTCAGACTACACTACAATAACTCAAAAAATAAATACATAAATAACAGTTATAATTTTAATTTCACTCACTCTGCTTTATAGACCATACTATTTGAAGACTTAATTGTCAACTGCTAAACTGATTTTAAAAATACATTTTTAAGATAAGATCAAGCTTTTGATTAAAAAGAAAAATGATACAGGCCCTTTAAAGTTTGAGACTCTCAGTAGCAAACAAAATGTAGTTTTTCCTCACAGTCATGAGCCTCCCACACTTTTTCTGTGATGCCTCCAGAAGTACTCGGTGGCTCAGTAGTTGGGTACAACCACATTGTACCTGTAGAATCAGGGACTGGACTGGTCCTGTTCGTACTCAGCATCTTGTCCTTCATTCTCAAAGCGGCACACTCCATCTCCACTCTAGGACAGTCCGGTTTCCCCTCTTTACTCCAGGCCTGGTAGTCCGTCGGCTGCCCGTCCGTCCACAGCCAGTCCCCTGGGAAGAACCGCAGTCCAATCCAGACGTGGTCGGTGGTGTCGTTTTCTTGTAACTCCCTCCAGATCAGCGTCATCTCCGCCTCTGAGGTGATACTTGCCAGATCTTTGTGATTCTCCCTGCAGTAATCCACAGCCTCCACCCACGTCTTCCTCTCCCTCACTACGATCACATTGTAGCAGAAGAAGTGGACTTGATAAATTGGCAATGCATCGTGCCATCTATCCCAATGGAGCAAGCCATAGTCTTCAAAAATTCCATTATTGGGCTGATCATCGTCCCAGAAGAATTTGGTCACCTCTCCAGCTCTGGACCACGTCCACTTCTCCCTGTCAGTGCCGTCCCTCTCCAGTCCGATCCAGAAATAGCTAAACCTATTGTAGTAGGTGTAGTAATCGACAAGGTTACGAAGAAGCATGATGTCATGTTCACTGCTTATTGGAGCAAGCTCTGTGTAATGCTGCCGGCAGTGATCCTGAGCTCCATCCCTTTCTGTTGCCGTGTCTATGTAGACATACTTTCCAAAAGCTGCAGACAGGCTCAACAGGAGGAAAAAGGGCAATGCTTTTGCCATCTTGGTGTTGTGTTACAGATGGGCAACCTGGCTGTATGCCTGAGACATTTATGCTGCAGTTTTATGTTTTCTTTCTATACAGTAAATTTGCATAGGAGGGGCCCTGACCTTCAAGGGATACAGGAACACACAGCTGTTCCCTCCTACTATATGATTTACCATAAGATCATGGCATTTACGGATTTTGAAAAAGCTTCAGACCTGGGTGATGAAGAACTAGTTGTTAATAATGCTAACAAATCCCTTAAGACCCTGAAAGCACTACTTCTTTATTTCATCCCAGTCCTGTAAGTTTCACAAGATAGTGTTGGGACATACAAAGCATGTCATGCTGGTCATACAGTCTTTTAAATAGGTTGCTATGATATTTAAAGCGTGCATTGACATCATCTCCAGAAGGGGTCTCTTGCTAATCAAAAACAGTTTCATTCAGCTGGGAGCCTTTATGTTTTAGTAACAATTACTTCCTGTTTCATGGCAAGACAAAAATGTTTGACATTGCCCTTTAACGTTCATTCATGGGTCTTCCTGACCTCTTTTCTTTCTTTATAAAATTTGAAGTGGGTTGGATTCATTAAGTTCATCCAAGAAAGAGGCATCAAAATGCATCATTTTAACACTTTTTTAAACCAAAAATTAAAAAGTACCAACTTCCTGTTGATTGTTCCAAATGAGTCTACAGCATCTGCCACATGAAACCCATATGTAATTTATAATTCTTTCATTAGCCTTGTGTCCCCTGTATTACATTGCAGTATAAGTGCTTGAAGACCCTGAAAGCACTACTTCCTGTTTCATCCCAGTCCTGTAAGTTTCACAAGATAGTGTTGGGACATACCAAGCATGTCATACAGTCTTTTAAGACTAGGTAACATATTGGAATATATTTGAAGCTAGCATTGACATCATGTCCAGAAGTAGTGTCTTTAGTGTCTTTATGTTTAAGTAACAATTACTTCCTGTCTAATGGCAGTGGCACGGTATGTTGGGACATACCAAGCATGTTCACATAGGTCGCATATCTGAAGATATTTAAAGCTAGCGTTGGCATCCTGTTCAGAGTTAGTCTTTAGTTAACCATGTACAGTTTAAGGTAGTTTGTATATGCTTATCAGTAACTTCTGTTTCATGGCGAGACACCAGTCTTTAAGAAGATGCAAGAGAATCACCCTTTAAGTTTTATTCAAGTTTTTCCTTTGCAACAACTGAAGATTGAAAAATTCTAATTAATGCCCGAATGTCTTGTTGGTGGAGAAACCGCACCACTGAAATATTATCCTCGTCTACTGGTTGAGTAGCCTTTACTCTAACAAATCATAACATTAGTCATGCCAAGTGAAATTTATTTAGCTCAAAGTTAAAAATCAAATCTTTAAAAAGTGAAAAATAGATAAAATAATATAAAGGATGACCATTATTACTAATACATCACGCAAATATTAATTCAGCTTTCAAACAACCAGAGCCAGTCATTTTACCTTAAATCATAATTATTCCACACTATAAATAAACCAAGTCTCCTCACATGGGGTCCCGCTCTCTCAAAGGAAATATACAAATGAAGGCAGCACCTATATGCCGAAGTTAATGATGCTGCACAAGCAAATGTTGGATTTGTTTGAGGAAAAACTCAAGTGTTGCTTGACTTCGATGGCAAGCACAGCTTGGAGCAGGTGTGTGCAAATCATGTTTTCTAGGGAAATAGTGACAGGATTTTACATGAAGAGCACATCTAGAGAGGACAAATGTAAAACAGAGTAAGAAGGAAAGGAAAAATAAAGATACACTGTATTATATTTTGCATTTTCTTAATTCCTAATATATAATGAGAACCAATCTTAAAGTCAAGTTCAGTCTTTGCAAGACAGCATCTAAAGAAGATGCAAAGTCTTTGGAGCACTGTTGCATGACCACATGATCATATATTTTCTGATCTGCTGGATTCACAGAGCACCAATCTACCCTCATATATCTGTTAGGCTTACAGGTCTGTTTTACAGATATTATTGACTTTGAAGGAACTTTTTGTTCACCAGTGAGGCCCCTCTTTTTCTGCAGTCGGTCTTGAGCTCACAGCTGTTGCAGTAAGAATCTGCCTGGTGACACAAACCTTCATGTTTACCACCCTCTCATCTCAACCTTTGCATCTCCATGAGCCTTTGCCCTGTATCAGTGTTATCAGTGTCATGCTGTGATTGGATTCCTTATTAAAACTGAGGAGATAATTTCCAAAATTTTGAACATTTCTTTCAAGTTCGTCTAAGACAAATAGTCGGTAAAAGCTTGCATCAGGGTGTAAGATTCATTTCAGGTAGGAAAAAACAAAGAATACTAAAAGTAAAGCACCTTATTTTGGACTATCTCTTCAGTTTCTTGACATATTTTGTGTATGATGTCAGTGTTTTTGACTCATCTTGTCATAATCTAACCTGTACCTGGTCATTGTTTTGAAGACGCATTTTCCAACATACTCATTTGTTTACTTTTTCTTGGATTCTCACCATTATATAGCCCTATATTTCATCCCAAATTTCAGGATTTAAAGGTCACATATCTTACCTCTTTAACACAAATTTATATTGTTCTCAGAGGTCCCTGAAACATTCCTGTGAAGTTTGTTGCTGAAAAAACACTCCAGTATTTGATTTTTGCATGTCTAAAAAACCCTCTGTTTCAGCCCTGCTCAGAACGAGCTGTTTCTGTGTCTGTGGCTTTAAACTTTCATGATCTGTCTGACTCCACCCCTGACCACGACCCTCTAAGAAAATAGATGTAGCTTTAAAAAAGTGAGTGAGTAGTTAAATGCTGGCAGCTAAGAGAAGGATTCAAATGGTGTTTTTTTCTTCCAAGCAGGGAGGGCCAATCAAACATGGGGGCGGGACTAACTCCCCACATGACATCATGAGGGGAGAATCTGAGAACGGCTTGTTTCAGCAGACATTTTCTGAAAGGTGGAGAATGAAGGGGGTTGGGTGGCTTTTTTCTATTTTTGGGGGGTGGTTTTGGGCAGGCCAGGGGCACACATTTGTTAGAAATGCCTCAAAAAGTGTATTTTGCATATGTGACCTTTAAGAATAAATTTGGGGTAAAATCAGGTAAGATTAATACCCTACATTTTGGCTGGATACACATTAGGCAAACTCGAACATATAAACATAAATGGCTGAATATGGTTGATATTAATGAATCTGTTTCTTTAAAAGGACAACACATTTTTTTCTCTGGGCTACTTTACTTTTGACTTCAATGTTCAGTTTTACATATGAATCCAAGAATTTTCGTCCAATTCCTAACACCATGTCTCCACTTGTCTCACTTTAAATCAAGTCAATACCTAGCATGGAAACAGCATAAAAAACATCCCTTTGACTCAATGTTTTATTTCCTAAAACATGAACTGTCATCGCCTTTTCTTTGAGCATTGTGCAACATGCTAAAGATTAATACATCCATGCATGACTTGTAGGGACATCTTATTTTCTTGCTTTACTTGGGAATATCTTTGTAACATTTCTCTGCTTTTCTCTTTGTTTCTCTCTTTAGCTCGTTCTCCTCCTGGTTTGGCCAAGACTCCTCTGTCAGCACTTGGACTGAAGCCTCATCAGGGTGGATCAGGTCAGTTTAAACTCATCAAATATGTTATTTTTCCCATTTTAATATCATAAAGCTGAATTTAGATGGAGAACAACTTCCTGTTTATGGCATGATTATGTAAATTATTGTCAAACTTTCTGCATATTTGTTGATTTAAATATCTTAACTAGAATTGAAAAGTGACCGTCCAAACACATTAAACATACCCATTATCCATTTTTACATCATAATGCTGAATTTAGGCATGTTACAACTTCCTGTTCAATGACAAGAATATATCATAAAATGTACAATTTTCTTCATCTTTATTGATTAAAAACATCTTAATACAAATTTTAAAACGACACTTGAAAGCACATTAAACACACAAATCTCCCACAATTTTAATGTGCTAAAACTGAATTTAGGCATTTGACAACTTTCTGTTTCATGGCGTAAGTATATAAATTATTGTCAAATTTTCTGCATATTTGTTGATTTAAATATCTTAACTAGAATTGAAAAGTGACCGTCCAAACACATTAAACATACCCATTATCCATTTTTACATCATAATGCTGAATTTAGGCATGTTACAACTTCCTGTTCAATGACAAGAATATATCATAAAATGTAAAAATTTTCTTCATCTTTATTGATCAAAAACATCTTAATAAGAATTTAAAAATGACAATTCAAAGCACATTAAACACACAAATCTCCCACAATTTAATGCGCTAAAACTGAATTTAGGCATGTGACAACTTCCTGTTTCATGGCCATCACATTTTCCTCATCTTTCTTGATTGAATCATCTTAACAAGCATCTAAAAATGACAGAAAACAGGCGTAGAAGGCATAGATCAATGTTTCCACTTTTCTCTTCTTAAATTTTTCTAAATATGTTTAGAAATTGTATCCAGGCTGTTTCGCTTAGATTTGACATCACACAGCTTAAATAAAAAGACAGACTCATTTAGTTTATTTGACACTGCAGCTTTGGAGTGCTGTAATAGTTGGTGTCTGCTGCCCTCTAGTGGTCACAAAATGCTACAGCTCTCCCTCCTAATCGTGCTTTGCACTCAAAGTGTTCCCTCCTTTTCTCCTCCTCTCCCACACATCTTTTACTCTCTTCCTCTCCTGCTTTCTTTCTCTGTTTTTGCTGTCAGACTCTGAATCTAATGACGGAGATCAAGGTAAGGGCGTTTCTATGGCACTGTCGATGTCTCTGCACCAAACACCAGAACAAAGCAGTCCTTTTCTCTGCTGCACTTCTTTTGTCTGTTCAGTCTTTCAGTATTTTTGTGTTTCACTGCAACCTTCTTCCTTTACAGTCCTGCATCCCAGTTTTGCCACCAAATTTGTGTTCAGATACATGTAAAGAATGACTTTCACTTTGAATAATTTTCTTGTTTTGGTCACTCTGTTTCTCGTTGTTCGAGTCAAGCACATGATAACTGCATCCCATTTGGTTTTGGGGACGAAAAAGTGTTAATCGTGACTGTGTGGTTGGACTAATCGTGTTCATTTTGTGTCTTTGTGGCTGTCAGATAACCGTAACTTTGGTGACTCCAGGGTCCAGCAGTTCAACGCTCCCCTCTCCTCCAGTAGCCCTGTCAACAGCACTGATGGGTGAGTCATCACAAAAGCAAAAACATCTGTCCTAAATTCAGGAATTCATGATTGAAGGCAATAAATAGTCAATTTCATTAGAAGAAGACCTATATATGCTACTTCTATTCAATCTATTTTTTTAGAGTCCTTCTTTTCAGTATTGATGATTTAAGCACAGATACACACAAGACAAGGTTTTAACTATTAAAATTTTGTATGTATGTTAGGACCTTCGTGTAATTATTTTTGTTGAAAATGTTGACTTTTCATTATCAGGTTTCAATACAAAAAAGGTGGTGTTGTGAGTGCATACTGTATAATTGCAAAAATGTAAAACATATTCAAATTATTTGTTGATTTTCATTTTATTATGTATTAAACAGGCACTTTGGGGGATGAACTTTCAAATAAGCTAAAGACATTTTCAAAATAGTGTAATCAACATATTTTTCATATATATTTTTCTTTCTTTTTCTTTTTCTTTTTTTTTTTTTATTTTTCAAAATGTCCAACATTTTTTGGGCTCCAACAGGGAGTACCGTCCCTATGTCTAAGCCAGCCACAAGGGGGCGACTGAGATATTTTAGCTAAATATTTAGCTGTCATGTTGTCTGTCTCTTGGTTTGATGTGAATATGGTGTGTAGGAAAATTTTGTTCCCAAAACACCTGAAGCTGAACGTTTCCTCAGAAAAGTTTTTATCAAGAATGAACTGATGAATACATGTTGAACATGCTTTATATTTGCTAATAAGGGCTTATATTTCTAAAAAAAAAAAAAACAAATGGATGAAAAACACAAAGTCATTTCTGATTCCATTATTTCAATCTCAGTTGATTTTGGAGTCGTTTTAATAGCTGTAGATGTAATGAAATAATACAAATAATTAGAAAAAAAATCCCCCAATTACCACAACATTTTTCTTCTAGAAACTCTCCTCTGCACATATTTTGAATTTGATCATGTTATAGGGGCCAGATGTGAAGTTATGTATGATACGTGTGATATGATATGTATCATCATAAGTTGCTTTTTCATTTTGTATTTTATTGTATCATTTTGTTTTATATTGTATCAAATCTTGCTGATCTGTATTTTACTGTTTCATATCATCTATTGTAATGTATTGTACCATGACATATGGTACTGTTTTGTATCATATCATGAAATATCGTATTTCATCCTATCATATTGTATCGTACTGTTTTAATCATGTATGGCAGTGTTACTCAACCCTGCTCAACCAAAGAGGCAAACTGTTGAAAAATACATGCAAGCGCCTGATCTAAGTGACAAAAATGGGCTAAAACCACAATAGTAATAAGTCAAAGGTAACAAAAAGTGTCGGAAAAATTGGTAAAAATGGGCAGTGTAGGTATAAAATGGCAAAAATTTGGTGAAGATTGGCTTGGGAGGAAGTGGTAAAAATGGTTGAGAAGTGACATAAAATGAGTTACAGGTGGCAAAAATTGTCAAAAAGCTGCAAAAACATGGCAAAATAATGAGTGAAAGTGACTAAATGGGAAAAATCAGCAAAAGTGGCAAGGGGAGGGGTGGCATTTAATGGCAACAGGCAGTTTACATGGGCAAAATTGGCAAAAAAAAAAAAAAAGGGTAAAATTGAAAAAAGCAGGATTAAAGAATCAAAAATGGGCAAAAACAGGCAAAATAGATTAAAAGTGGCAAAAAATGGAAAAGGTGGCAAAATATTTTGAAAAAGGGCAACGAAAATATATACAAACAAAAAAATAAAGGTTCTTCTTAGTTTCAGCACAAGGCAGTGCTATCATGCTTATTTTGTAAACAAACATTTTGACAAGAATTTGTTGATGTTTTTATTAATTTGTGACTACACTAAGACGACACTGTAAATGGTAAACATATTGGCAACCAAAGTAATAATGTTATCTTGATTTATGTTGCCCTAATTAATTACCCCACTAAATAGTGGCACCAATAGTGTTCCAGGTGCATAGCCAGATTTAACCAGGACCAACCAGGTCCCCCTGATATCTGACTGGCCTCCCCAAAATCCTTAAATTGGTTGGCCATTTGCCTTGTCAACCACTAACTAGCCACGTTAACACATCAAGTCACTCGGAATATCTTAAAAGACTGTAGTCAAGAAGTAATTTGTGAGCCTCTTAATTTCTATACACAAACATTTAAAAATAAATAAAATTATCAAGAATATAGTTTGATTATTTTAAGTATATTTCTGAGTTTTTGCTTTTTCTGTCTATAGAAGGAGAATTGGTTCCTCAGATAGCCCTGCCCCCTCCCACCCTCACAGACTCGACTCCCCTGAAGGCTCCCAGGTCAACATCATGGGCGTCCACACTGTCCCCGGCAGCCCCAACACCCTCCACCGCACCGTGGCCACCAATACGCCACCCAGCCCCGCCCTCCAGAGACGCCTAGGCCAAGCCAGCCCCTCACTGACCAGACACGCTCCTCCTGTTGCTGGCGCCATCCCCTCCAGCCCTCTGATCGGCCGGAAAGCAGCAGCAACAGCCGCCGCTGTGCCTCCTAGCCCTCTGATGGGTCGCCGCATGGCACCCAGCGGCCATGCCACGCCTGACGAGATGGGTGCCGCTTCGAGACAAGGGAGCGCCCAACCACCTGCAACACCCGCCTTCCCCGTGTCACCGCAGCTGCCGGAGAAGAGACACATG
Organism: Cheilinus undulatus; assembly: GCF_018320785.1. Classification (NCBI taxonomy): domain Eukaryota; kingdom Metazoa; phylum Chordata; class Actinopteri; order Labriformes; family Labridae; genus Cheilinus; species Cheilinus undulatus. The sequence goes on along the minus strand of NC_054888.1, from coordinate 14,686,686 downwards.
TCAAGTGGCGACGCAGAAAGGACAGATAACAAGAATCTAACGCCTACGCCTGCAAGCGGAGGAAGCACACCAAATCTCTCCAGCTCTCACACGCAGCCAGACGTCTCGAAGTCCATTTATGGTGAGATGCTTTACAAAAAGATGCCTTTTCAGCTTCTAGAAGGCTTTTCTCATCTACAGTGATGTTTTTTGTTGTCTTTTGTTCAAACAGATGGTTATCCAGACATTAAGATGAATGTGAAGTTTGTCCAGGATACGTCAAAGTTCTGGTACAAGCCGGATATCTCCAGAGAGCAAGGTGAGGACGAAATATTTTCAACAAAAAGATCAGCAGAAGAAAAACAACATTTGCATTTCCCTTAACTCTGTTCCCTTCTCCTTCCTCTTCTTGTCTCCTTCTATCAGCCATCAATCTGTTAAAGGACAGAGAGCCTGGGGCATTCATCATTAGGGACAGCCACTCCTTCCGTGGAGCATACGGCCTCGCCATGAAGGTGGCCTGCCCACCGCCAACAGTCCAGCAAAACAAGAAAGGTAAAGACGCTAACTTCAATAGCAAAGCAATTCAATAAAATCAGTGATCTTTTCATTAATCACTCAAATTTTCCAGTTGGTGACATGACGAACGAGCTGGTAAGGCACTTTCTCATCGAGACGAGTGCCAAAGGCGTCCGACTGAAGGGATGTCCCAATGAGCCCTACTTCGGTGAGGCTATAGCTGTTTTTCTTGTAAATTCTTATCAAAAAGAGGAATTCTAACACAGAGATAACATTTTTTGCAGGTTGTCTTTCTGCTCTGGTGTACCAACACTCCATGACTCCTCTGGCTCTGCCCTGCAAGCTCATGATCCCCACCAAAGGTCAGTAAATGGAAAGAAATTGTCAGTCAGTGAAAAAGCAGTTTGTTAAAATGTTTGTTTTTGAAATATTCTTTTGTTCCCTTTCAGATCCGAATGAAGAGGCATTGGAACTTGCCACCCCCACTGATCCTGTCGTTGAACTTCTAAAGCAAGGAGCAGGTAAACAAGAGGAACTAAAATTAAATTTCACAGCAGGCTTAGCAGGTACAAACTAGACCTCCAAGGTGTTATTAAGTCCAAGTCTAAAGCCACTGCTTTAAGTTACCATTGTGCAAGAGTTTCATTGGAAAATAAACACCAAAATGTAAGGGTTCTTAAAAGCTTCAAGGTTATGTGGAAAAAATCAGCAGAGAACAAGATGCAAACAACTGTAAAGACAGCCAACATGACTGGAGTATAAAAACTACATGATAGTGGCAAAAAAAAAAAAACTTGAAACAAAGTGACTTTAAAGGGTAGACAGTTACAAAAAACATAGAAAAGACCATATTAAGACAAAAATTGACAATAAAGAAAAATGACACAATGTTAAAGACACTTTTAAAACCTTGTAGAGAGACAAGACAGCAAAACATAATCATGATAATTGTCAAAGAGAGCCTAAACAACCACAACGTGAATTGAAATGACTATAAAGAGACATAAAACTAACAAATTGAACCAAACAACTACAAAGAGACACAAGAAAAGGGGCAAAACAAATACAAAGCACAAAAGAAACCAATAAGACAACAAAGAGACATATTACAACAACAAAGGGGCCAAAATCACTACAAAGAGACATAATACAACAACTAAGACACCTAAAAAGACTACAAAGAGACATAATACAACAACAAAGGCACCCAAAAAGACTACAAAGAGACATAATAAAACAACAAAGGCACCCAAAAAGAATACAAAGAGAGACAATACAACAACAAAGGACCCAAAATTGCTGGAAAGAGACAATAACCAACCAAAATGTGGCCCAAAACAAATAAAAAGAGACACAATACAACATCAAAAGAATCACAACCTTACAAAAATAATCAAAACAACAAAAAGAGAGAACAAAATGACTACAAAAGTCACAAAAACACAGAGAGGAGTTCCAACGGACTACAAAGAAACACAAAACAAAAACCAGTTAACCAAGACAACCAAGAGACACAAAATTACTTCTAATCATTACAAAGAGACACAGTGCCTGAAAAAAGGGACTTAAATGACTTATAAACAACATAAAACAACAACAACGGGAACCAAAATCTACTACAAAGATCACAGAAAATTGAAAAGGGAAACCAATTTGACAACAGTTAGACAAAAAACAACAAGGCTGGAAAGACAAAAAAAACATGACAGGACCCAAGACAATGACAAATAGAGAAAAATAACAAAAGTAAAGAAAACTACAAACAGAAAAAATAATTTAAAATAAAATAGCTGTGAGTCTCAACCAAACCAACAAAAACCAATAATGTTTCTCTCTGAACATGTATTATTTATCATGACTCTTACTGCTGACCCCTGGCCAGGTTACTCTTGTGAAAGAGCTCTCAATGTGTCTTCACCAGGTTAAAAATAGTTATTCTTTAAGCTTCCTATTTTAGTTAATTTCCTGACAACATTTTCATCCTTACGTTACAGTCCAGAAAGTTCCTGAAGACGCTCATGGTAAATTCTGGTTTGCACTCTAACTGAATGTGAATGCTGTAATGCCTGCCCTTATAGAAAGAATGCTTATATAAATATTTAATTCATCACCTCATTTTTATATAAGAGTAAGTGTAAATGAAACACATGACAAAAATATGCACACAGTTTTTATACAAGGAATGTTGAAGGATTCCTAAAAGTTAAAAATCCCTTTGCAGTGCATGACAGATTTAACTCCACAGCTTTCCACTTCACCTCCAGTCACTTCACATTAACCTGCATGCACGCGGACGTCTTCCAGTGTCTGTTTGAGTTAACTTTGTCTCTGTTTTGTTTCCTGGTAGCGTGCAACGTCCTCTACATCAACTCAGTGGACATGGAGTCTCTCACGGGGCCTCAAGCTGTCGCCAAGGCTATCACTCAGACCCTGTCCACCAACCCGCTGCCCGCTGCGACCACCGTCCACTTCAAAGTGTCCTCGCAGGGCATCACACTCACAGACAGCCAGAGGAAGTGAGTCAACAACACAGGAACCAAACAATGTCTTCTACAGTACTTATATTTAAAAGATCTGTTGTTTTTGGCAGCATTTTGTCTGATTGTGGATTGAAGGCACATTAAATTAAAACTTTACTGGCAACAACATCTACACTGAAATGGATGAAACTGTATTAAAGATTAGTGAATATTGTCTAAGACAACCGGGTTGTTGTGTAGACCCAAAAAATAGAAAAAGATTGCGGAAAAACATTATTTTTTTGTCCTGTATTTGCAAAGTTAATCTGATTAATTAATTTTTCACATATTGCCTGGCTGGGTTCTATTCAGATTGATTCCTTGATTTGAATGCTGCTTTGGTGCCCCCAAGTGGTGATTTTAAAGAAAGACATGTGTATGAACATTCAGACTTCATGTACCAGACAAGGGGACCAAACAACTACAATGATATACGAAACATTAACAGCTAAAGCCGAGAATACACGGTGTGATTTCAAGTCGACCATACTACAGTCGTGGCAAAATGTCACCTCCATGTCAGCTGCAGGTCGTCAGGTTGAAGTCGGGCCGTGGTCAGCCGTCGTAACCCCCTGTACACAGAACAACAAATGACGGCTGATCCAACTGAAAGTCCGCCCAACAAAATTCGTAGCTGAATCCGAGAATTGCACAGTGTATACCCAGCTTTAAACAATAACAAAGAGGTGCAATTCAACAACAAACAGATCCTTATCATTTCAAAGAGACACAATCAAAGGAAAAAAATACTACAAAGACACAAAACAACAACAACTGGATCCAAATGACTACAAAGAGACACTTTACAACAACAGCGGGGCACAAATGACTGGAGAGACTACACAGAGACACAAAAAGGGACAGAAAACTTCAAAGAGACTGCACAGAGACACAAGAAAGGAACAAAAAACTTCAAAGACACTACACAGAGACACAAGAAAGGAACAAAAAACTTCAAAGAGACACAAGAAAGGACTATAAACTTCAACGAGACTAAACACAGATACAAAATGACAACAAAGGGTCACAAAACAACTACAAAGAGACAATAAAACAATAGGATTCAGGCTACAAAGAGACTACAATGCGGCACAGAACAAAAACAAAGGCATGCAAAAAAAAAACTTCAGAGACACAAAAAGACAACAAAGTGGCACAGAACAAAAACAAAGGGATGCGAAAAATACTTAAAAGAGGCACAAAACAACAAAAAGGAGACAACTCAACAACAAATTCTCATCTTTATGCTACATTCCTTTCTTACTTGCTCCAAAATTCTAAGAAAAATATCTACATCCGTAAATGGTCATTAAAAGTTCTGTACTCATAAAAATCTACATGCAACATTGGTTAAAGTGAAGAATTGTACTTAAGTAACACTTTTTCTATACATACTTGTACAAACAGTTACATTTATCTGCTTTTTATTTCTTTCTTCAGACTTTTCTTCAGGCGACATTACCCCATCAACACGGTGACCTACTGTGACATTGATCCCCAAGACAGAAAGTAAGAAAATTAACTGTAGAAAACCATTTAAATAAGAGCATTTCGTCACCAGTTGTGTATAAAATGCTGTTTTTTGTTCATAGATGGGGTAAAGAGGGAGGAGGCTCAGTGAGGTAAGTTTGACATATTACAAGTTTGAGTATTTTTTTGGGCTATTTTTATCTGAATTTTATGCATTTCTTTGCAATATGAGATGCATGTCGTAACTTAGAGGGGCTTTTTTGTTTCTTCAGGCTTTTTGGATTTGTGGCGAGAAAACAAGGAAGCACAACAGACAACGTTAGCCACCTGTTTGCCGAGCTGGACCCCGACCAGCCAGCCTCTGCCATCGTCAGCTTCATCTCCAAAATAATGAAGCGGTGAAACCCCCTGAGATGTGCAAATGGCGTTGGCCATTTTTTGAAATCCTCCTTCCTTCCTTCGTCGTTCGTTGGTGTTTTCTTCGCCAGGACTCGATGATGTCCTTTTTGTTTCTGTTTCCTGTTTTTTCCCCTTCTCTCTCTCTTTTTCGTCTCTCTGCCTTGCTGGTTTGTCTTGACTTTTTTGGAAGTGGAAATGAAGCGCTAGTGGACGTGCCAGGTGGAGCTGCGAACGTGACAAACATGAAGGCAACCGAAGGGAGAAAATTAACTCACAGGGCAACCTGTAATAGAAGAAAAAAGCTAGCTAAAGTACTTAGAGAGGCGAAGCTAAGTGCAGTCAGGAAACGCGTAAGGACTTGTACGTTTCAGGGTTTTCTGTTGTCGTTTTTCGTCGATTGATTTACCAAAGGTAGTCGCAACACAAGTGCAAGAATGATGTAGCTATTAAGCCATTTTTATTTCCTCTTTTAAAAGATGAAGTGTCGACAAAACAAAGGAAAAAAAAAAGAACTCATCTTCAGGAAAAAAGTGAGCCTTGACGGCTTTTAGCAAAATCTGAAGACCTTATGCATGTTAGCTTGATCTTTAAGCTCGGTTCTTCTACCTTCCACACAAAAAAAAAGAGAAAAATCATTGTGAAAACCTTTAGAGTGGTGATTTCTGGGTCTGTTGTGTGTTTTGGAAAGGGCTCTGCAGTGAAACAACGACTGATTTAAAACTGCGCACAGCAGACCGGACTGGGAAAAAAAAAAAGAAAACACGCCACGCTAAACGAAAAAAAAAAATCACCGCACTTTGCATCGGTCCAAGCCTGAAATCTCTTGAAAGTGAAATATTGCATCAACTTCAAAATAAGAGGAAGACTTTGTCCACAAGATGGCACCACTCACTCAGGCTTGGACCTTCCCCTCTTCCTCCTTTAGACTCCCATCACCAACTGCTTGAAACACACTGGAAACCACCAGGGACTAACCCCACTCTGGACCTATGCACTGTCTTCTTTATGCATGTTGTTGTCCCGAGACTTGCACCACCCCTCCTCTCTCTCCATAGCCACATTCACTGAAAACATTCTATGCTTTGTGCTAAAAAAGAAAACAACGTAAAAAACCTTAAGACACGTACACGGAAGTTGTACGACTTGTCGAAAGACTGCATGAATAGAAACATTTTTGTACGTTAAAAGAAGAAGTAGACAAACCCATTGTTGAAGTAGTGACATGATGGTGAGATGCTATATTTTTCTTATTTTTCTTTAATTTTTTGGTCCATTTGAGCCAGGGTTACCTTTCACTGTAACGAAGACAGTCCGATTTTTTCATTTTTCCGTCTCACAGTGTCGTCGAAAGTCACATTTAGATACTTTTAGGGCAAAAAAAGGAAAGGAGTTTCCACACTGTGCGCAAATGCCTGCTTCTGAACACGCTCAACCATCACAATAAGCTAAGGAAAAATTGATATTGATATAAATGTACATAGATATACTACTTTGAAAGGTGACATAGCGAAAAAGTATTTATTTTTGTTGCTTTGGTCCCTCATGATTACTCATATATACATATATTGTACAGTCTAGATAAAGAAGATTACCTAAATGGGTCGAGAAAAAATATAGACTTATTTTGGCTAAAGATTTCAAAGTCTGACGATTTTGAAATGTGTTTGAATATATGGTGTACATTACTTTGTACATGTATATGTTTGTTTTTTTTTTGGCTCGTCATGTTTTTGTTTTGTTTGCGTTCTCTCCGAACGAGGTAGGGCATGAATGCGATAGACGAAATTGCATGGACTGACGCATTTTTTCGACAGCAGAAAAATGCGCCGTAGCTGGTAGAAACTCAAAGGTTAAGATGACGATTTTAGCAAAAGGGAAGAAAAATTAAACCTCAAATGCAATATGAAAACAGCTGTATGCACCCATGACAGTTACTTTTATAATTTTGCCAAAGATTCAAACACTTTACATCTATGCCGACTGGCTGCATGTTGCTTTTTATGTTCCATTTTTTTGTGTTTCACACGCAGCTTTTCATAGCAAGAAGTTTAACCAGTCGGGACTCATGGATACCAGGTTATTTGCCATAAATGTTACAAGGGGCCTTTTTAGATTTACATTTATCTACAGGTGATTTATTTTTTCCTTTAAGTGTAATGCTCTGAAAAAAGTGGCAAACAGGCCTGCTGGACAAACAAATTTTCCAGTGATATCTAGCTGCAGACCAGGAGCACAAGTCCCCTAGTGTGACAAAAGCCATTGATGGCAGTGATGTCATGATAATTTAAAAAAACCTATTTACAATACATTAGCTTCCCTCAGAATAAAGCTAACATTAACACACTCCGATTTAGTCCAGCTGTAGCCCCTGGCATGACAAAAGTCCCCTGAAATATTAAAGCAATGTAATGAGAAAAAAGTTTAAAACATATTTGATAACCTATTCTCCACCCCTAGGAACACAGCTGGCATTAGCACACTCCAATTATATCCAGCTCCAGGCTCAGAGCCCAAGCACCTGGTGTAAAAAAGAACCCTTGTTGTGACAAAAGTCCTGTGATGCAACAAAAGTCCCCTGGTCATACATAATCTCCCTGGTATGATTAAAGTCCCCTGTTATGACAAAAGTCCCTTGGTGTGACAAAGGCCCTGATTTGATTTAAAGAAAAAAAAAATCCCCTGGTGTGACAAAAGCTCCTTCATATGGCAGAAGCCCCCTTGTGCAACAAAAGTACACTGATAGGCAAAAGCCCCCGGGTGCAATTAAAGTCTCCTAGTAAAATAAAATACCCCTGACATACAAAAGTCCCCCGGTGTATAAAAATTATCTAGGGTATTAAAGTCCCTTGGTGTACCTAAAGTCCCCTGGAATGACAAAAGTCCCCCTGAGTGACAAAAGCCCTAATTTGTGACAAAAGTCCGCTAGTATGACACAAGTCCCCTGGTGCAACAAAAGCCCCCCTGGTTTGATAATGCCACCTGCCGGAATAAAATCCCCCTGGTTACATAAATTGTGCCTGTAAGGACAAAAGCCCTCTGGTATGACTAAAGTCCTCTTGTATGGAAAATGTCCCTTGATGCGAAAAAAGCTTCCTGGTATGACAAAAGCCACCTTGTATGAAAAAGTCCCCTGGTGCGACAAAAGCCCCCTTGGTTAGCAACAGAGAAACCATACTGAAACACAGAAAAGCTATAAAACATCATTTTCAGTGATTAAAAAGCTTTATTAAAAATGAATTTGTTTTTACTGTTTTAAATTCTAAAACCTTGGTAGCTTGTTTCTAGCCCAACAACAAAGTATGGGCTAGAAAAACTATAAATAATAAAATCCTGATTTACATAGTTGACTGGCTGTTGAGTGTGGGAGGACAGCATATTGACTTTTAGTTTAGTAAGCAGTAAAGATGTCAAAAGCAGTCTGAATCCATAAAAATAATCATCATGTACGTCACTTCTGTCACGCCAGAGGCTTTGTCACATCAGAAGCTTGTGCTCCTGGGCTGCAGCTACGTGCTACTTAGAATCTGGAAGTGTAATCAAAGCACTTAAATTCACAAAAATAAAGGATGGCAAATTCTGTAAAGCAGGTAAAGATGGACACATCTCACCTTTATGCTAAGAGCTCCACAGCTGCAGCTTTTTTTCTTTGTCAGACTGCCAAAGGTGTCTTCTCTGACCCCGTTCGAAGTCGCAATTTATTTATTCTTATTTATTCTTTTTAATTTTTTCAAGGTTTCATTGTCGCATTATCACGACGGTCAGTGTTAACGAATGGAGGAATGTATGGTGGCGATTCATTCAAAGCAAAGAGGTACAAAACACAAAAATCCACTAAAAAAAGTCAGAAAAAAAAAAAAAAAATGCTGTATGAATTAAAAAATAAACCCAATTTTGTATTGCACCTTTTTGTTCTGAGTCAAGCGTCACCTCTGTGAAAAAGACTTCTGTGACCCCGCTGTACACATGATGGGACTTATTGTATGAATGTGCTTCTATGGATGTACAAAAAGGGTCTCAGATTTTGTTTGCGCTTCTCATTTACATTATATTGTCATGGCTTACCTGTTCCTAAGGAGAAAAAAAACATTAAAGCAATACAAATCAGTTACATTCAAGATTTGTGGGTGGTTTTTTTGTGGTTATGGAGCAGTTTTAGTCATGATTTAAATGCTTAAAGCTTTTTTTTTTTTTTAGAAGGTTTTCTTCTCCATCTTCCATCATCGGCTTCACTGTCAGGTGTGCAGCTCGTTTGGTTTGATTCGAAACACCTTTGGGGGAGGGGGGGTATTTAAAGGCTCCCAAAATGCCATGTGCTCTTCAGTGTTGGGGGACAAAAACCTTGTATGCAAATCAAAACCTTTCCCTCATATAAAACTTGCTCTGCTCACCTTCATTCCCCTTTTAAAATTTGCATTTTAACACAGCTTTTGTTGCCCTTTTATCCATGGGTTTTTAGGTCCAATTGCACAACACAAAAGCAACAAGTTGAGGCCTTATTCAAGGGGGTTTCATTATGTGGCAAAGCTGCCGAAGCACAGGTGTGGATGATATAAGAAATAATGGCAGCTCCATTCAGCTGCGGCTCATTTAAGACATTAAAATATAAAAAATGTGCCTGAAAAGGAAGTTGTCACTGCCAAGCAGAAGTTGCAAACGATAAAAGATCAATTGTACAGAAGTATTTGTACAAAAGAAGACATGCTGCTTAGATGAAGAGGTGATAAATAAAGCCAGGCTGCTTTAGAAGCCATCTAATTCCACCTTAAGATCAAGATTTTTTTCTTGTTTTTGGGTATAACATACACATGCCAGGATAGCCAGCTGATGTTTGACCCTGTGATTACAATTAAATGAAAGGAAGAATGTGTTGCTTTCATGATTATTTATAATACCTACATTTATGTTTTTGAACTCAAATGCAAACATAGTTAATGAGAAATCAAGCTGCTTTTTTAATGCAGTCACAGTGATAGTTATTTTTTTATTTTACTTGCAAATTTATTTTTTACAAGAGCATTTAGTGATGCATATTAAACGTTTTATTTAAATATTTGCAGCCAATAAAAATTACTAAATAGAAAAAAGAAAGGAAAAAGTAAATTAAACAAAAAAGTACATCAGTAAAATTCAAAATGATAAATAAAAATAAATAAAAAAAACCTTAACAAAAAAATATATTTTTCTAAACAAATTAAAACTCAAAATTAGTAATATGAAAATACATATTGAAAAATAATTCAAAACTAAAATATTAAGCAAAAATATTGGAATAAATTAAATTTAAGGAAGAATGTGTTGCTATCATGATTCTTTATAATACTAGCATTTATATTTTTTAACTTAAGTGCAAAAATAAAAAGTTAATTTAATGAAAAACACAGAATTCCATTAATTTCAAGCTGCTTTTTGAATGCAGTGAAATTGATTGTTACTAGTTGTTTTACTTGCATATTTATTTTTTACAAGTGCATTTAGTGATACATATAAAAAGATTTGTTGGAAATACTTACAGCCAAAAAAACTGACTAAAAAGAATAAAGAAAAAAAATGACTAAATCGAAAAACTGAAAATAGTACACTGAAAATAGATTGAATAAAGTAAATTAATAAAATTCAAATAAAATCAAATTAAATTAAAAGAAGTTACCAAATAAACTCCTATTTTTCCAAACAAATAAAGTTTAAAATGAATTATATTAAAAGTGTTTTAAAATAATTAGAAAATACTTACAAATAAAATAACATCAGAATAAAAATTTTAAAAAATATTTTAAAAAATATTAAAAACACTTTGGAATCATTTTAATAAAAAAAAATCGAAATAAAAAAGAGAGTTTTTTCATGGCAGATTTTGTCCCTTTTTCTTAAAGTTTACAGTTTATTGGTATTTATTTGACTTTTGGGGCCAGATTGAGTGAGGTAGAGGGACACATGTAGCCCCCAGGCTGCCAGTTGCCCACCACGATGTATTACTTTTCTGCCAAATTTGGAGGAAAATTATAGGGCCATATCAGGCCCCAGAAGATTAATTAATTTTAATTATCCATCTATACCTTCATTGACTCAATCTCACTCTCCAGTTATCCATCTAATTTTTGTTTATCTTCTAAAGTCGCGAGTTTCTGTGAGCTTTCATGTCTGTAGAATCTACACTGTAGAATCATCCAGAGGGTCATATGTTAATAACACAGCCAAAAAAAAAAACAGAGCCAAATTTCTCAATCGCCCCCTAGTGGCAGTTATAGTTTAGGCATTAACTACAGCTAAACAGGTACATTTTGAAAGAAAATGAAAATATTTAAACAATCAGTCCAACAAACGATAATTAAACTTAGTGTATATAGAAGTCCCGCCCCCATGGCATCTGCCAAAAAAAAGCTGGCCCTTGTATAAATGTAGGTGGTGGCTTATTACTCCAGCTGAAAACAGCCAGAAACAAAGTCATTAGCCTTCCTTTCTCCGCGTCTCTTTTCAGAGATAACAGCAACACTTGCAAGTTTTTAAAGATAATTTATTCAGGCCTATTTTAGCTTCGCTGCATTGGACTTACTGTAACTCAACAAGCCAGATACGAGGATGCCGATCTGCAGTTTCTTTTTCTTTAAATAGGAAAACTTTGGCATGCACAGCAAATAATAAGTAGCAGAAGATGTTTGATGAGTTTGGACAGGTCCAAATGAAAAAATGTGCTCCTTTTTTCCATACTTACTAATCTACAGCCATGTTTATTGTCCTTTAAGTCATAATTTTAGTTACTTATTTTAGGGAAACGTAAAATTGGTCGTTTTGAAGGGACAAACTCAATCTAAAGTCAAAACACTCTTGAGTTAAAGTATCACAGGAGGGCACACAGATTGATAACAGGTGTGTGTGTGTGGTCGAGTCTCAGAGCCACTAATGGGGGAAATCCAGCGCTGCAGAGTCAACAGAGGCAGCTCTCCAAGCAGTAGCTCGCTCTGTTTGTTTGCTCCGTATGTTTCCAAGCCCGAGTCCCGCCACGCCAAACCAGAATTTAGCCTGTAAAGAAGCAAGACCAAAACCGTGTGAGGTTCTTACGGCTGCAGACGCTGTTCAAACTCCCAAATATGTATGACACACTTCCCCCCTCGGACAAATTACGTACGCCGTGTCACCCTCTGCATCGCCGCGGCAACATTATGAGCTGTAAGGGAGGTGCACGCTCCCAGTAAGTTCATTATGGGTCTCTTGGCTGACTTCACAGACATTAAAACTCAAAATAGTCACATGTAAAGGTAAGACATCTTGGATTGCAGCTGTGGGTTGATTTGAATTGACAACTTTATTTTAAAAAGGAAATCCCATTGACAGCACAGTTTTCTCGTACAAGATACCCCATGTGCAGAACAAGTTTTGCATTTCAAGAACATGAAACTAAAGCAAAATCCAAACAAGGAATCTGTCAGGGCAAGAAAAACAGCTAAAGTTGAAGCTTGAGATTAGCGGTGTAGCGGTTAGTGTTCCCCCTGAAACCACATGGCTTGGTGTTCAATTCAACAGCCAATTCATTGAATAAAAAATCAGGACCAGATGCTTCTTTGCTTTGAAATCAGCTTTAAAAGAGGAGGGCTAGATGTAAGCCGCTGTGATGGAAAGATGTCCAGTCTGCAAGTTTAGCTTCTCTTGCTCTAAAAAACGAGCCACAGAGGTCTAAAGTCACTGACAAGCCATCTAAAAATCTACCTTCCAGCCTTTCAAGCATTTTTCTCATCATACTTCCAATTAAAACCAAAATGTGTATTAAAACCTTTGATTTCTAGAAGATTAACGCATTGATCAACTCTATATTAGGTGGAATAAAGTGGTGTCTTGTTGTAAGGAAAATATGTCGAAAATAAGTTATTGACTGATCCCAAAATTTTGATTCTGCATGGCTGACCTATGAAATACAGATGTGATGTTTAAAACAGACAAAAACAGCTGCTGTTTGAAGTTAAATTTAGCTTAATTTAATTTCATTGACATGATGCTGGACTAGAAAAAAAAAACTTAAAATATGGCCTTGAATCTGATATATATAAGACTAGTCCAACACAACTTTTTGTATTTTTTGGCACATTTTCACTTTTCAGGGATTTGATACAAAAACTGTGATAGACTAGTCTTATTTATAAGGTTCAAGACTAGTTAGAAATCTTTTTTTAAAAACTAAAAGAAAATTAAGTTTTTTGAATTAAATAATCTTAATTAAACTCATAAACTAAAATAAACTTAGAAATACTATTAAAACCCCCAAAAGTACTAAAGTATGCCTTAAAATACTTAAAAATACATAAGTTCACTTAAAAAAAAACACTTTAATTAAGTTTACTAAAATATTTTAATCCTAAAAAATAAAAAAAAAATACAGTTGCTATAAAAAAGTATGTGAACCCTTTGAGATTTCTTGGATTTCTGCATAAATTGGTCATCAATTGTGTTCCGATCTTCATCCAATTCACAACAATAGACAAACACAGTCTGCTTAAACTAATACTGCACAAAAAATGATATGTTTTCATGTTTTTATTGAACAAAACATGTAAACATTCACAGTGCAGGGTGGAAAAAGTACGTGAACCCCTTGGCTAATGACTGGTTGACCCTCTGTTGGCAGCAATAACCTCAACCAAACATTTCCTGTAGTTGCAGATCAGACCTGCACAACAGTCAGGAGGAATTTTGGACCATTCTTCTTTACAAAACTGTTTCAGTTCAGCAATATTATTATTCGGATGTCTGGTGTGCATCGCTCTCTTGAGGTCATGCCACAGCATCTCAATCGAGTTGAGGTCAGGACTCTGACTGGGCCACTCCAGAAGGCATATTTTCCTTTGTTGAAGCCATTCTGTTGTTGATTTACTTCTATGCTTTGGGTTGTTGTCCTGTTGAATCACCCATCCTCTGCTGAGCTTCAGTTGGTGAATAGATGGTCTTAAGTTTTCCTGCAAAATGTCTTGATAAAATTGGGAATTCATTTTTCCATCAATGACAGCAATCTGTCCAGGCCCTGAGGCAGCAAAGCAGCCCCTCCACCATATTTCACAGTTGGGATGAGGTTTTGATGTTGGTGTGCTGTGCCTTTTATCTCCACACATGGCGTTATGTGTTCCCTCCAAACAACTCAATTCTGGTTTCATCTATGGACAGAATATTTTGCCAGTAGTGCTGTGGAACATCCAGGTGCTCTTTTGTAAACTTCTAACGTGCAGCAATGTGTTTTTTGGACAGCAGTGGCTTCCTCCGTGGTGTCCTCCCATGAACTCCATTCTTGTTTAATGTTTTACTTAATGTAGATATGTCAATACAAATGTTGGCATGTGCCAGAGATTTCTGTAAGTCTTTAGCTGACACTCTAGGATTCTTCTTCACCTCATTGAGCATTCTGCGCTGTGCTCTTGCCCTCATCTTTACAGGACGACCATGCCTAGGGAGAGTAGCAGCAGTGCTGAACCTTCTCCATTTGTAGACAGTCTGTCTTACCGTGGACACATGAACATCAAGGCTTTTAGAGATACTTTTGTAACCCTTTCCAACTTCATGCAAGTCAACTATTCTTGATCGTAGATCTTCTGAGAGCTCTTTTGTGCCAGGCATGGTTAACATCAGGCAAAGCTTCTTGAGAACAGCAAATCCAAGAAATCTCAAAGGGTTCACATACTTTTTCTAGCAACTTTAAGTAAGTTTACAAAAAAACGTATAACTTAAAAAAAACTTGAAAATACTTAAGTTAACTTAAACATACTTAAGTATGCTTGAAAATACTTAAAATTACTTTAGTAAACTTAAACACACCTAAGTAAACTTATAAACACTAAAGTAAACTTAAAAATACCTAACTTAGCTTTAAAAAAAAAACTTAAAGTGGGGTACTAGTTGGGGAAAAAGTGATAAAAACAAAATGTAGACTGGGTATTTTTCTAAAACCTGTTCTCTGTTATGAAGAAATTAACACAAAACAAACCCCAAAGTGAAAATGTGCCAAAAAATTATAAAGTACTGATATATTAGACTTATAAGGTTCAAGACCAAATGTTAGGAAAAAACTTTTAAAAACTAAAAGAAATTTAAGTTTTTTGAATTAAATAATCTTAATTAAACTCATAAACTAAAATAAACTTAGAAATACTGTTTAAAAAAACAAAACTACTGAAGAATGCCTTAAAATACTTAAAAATACTTAAGTTAACTTCAAAAAACTTTAAGTTTACTAAAATATTTTAAACCTAAAAAAATTAAAAAATACTTAAATGGAAAAAAACTTAAGATAATTTGAAAAAACTTGAAATTACTTAAACTTAAATGTACTAAGGGGGTTGGAAATTCCTTAAAATTACTTAAGTAAACTTAAACATACTTCAGTAAACTTAAAAACACTTTAGTAAACTTAAAAATACTTAACCTGGCTTAAAAAAATGAAAATACTTAAAGTGGGGTACTAGTTGGGGAAAAAGTGATAAAAACAAAATGTAGACTGGGAATTTTTCTAAAACCTGTTCTCTGTTATGAAGAAATTAACACAAAACAAACCCTTAAAAGTGAAAATGTGCCAAAAGTTATAAAGTACTGATAGATTAGACTTAGAAGGTTCAAGACCAGATGTTAAGAAAAAACTTTTAAAAACTAAAGGAAATTTAAGTTTTTGAATTAAATAAACTTAAGTCAAAAACTAAAATAAACTTATTTCAAAGATGTTAGAAATACCGATGTAAACTTAAAAAAAATTAAAAATACTTAAAAATTGTTAAAAATACCAAAAGTGTAAGTGAACCCCCAGTTCAGAGCTAACTTAACCCACTTCAGGATTTCAAAAAATGCACAGAAAGAGGGCAGTTTGGTACTGAGAGGAGGGAGAGGAAAAGGACATTTTTTCGTTGTTTTTTTTTTGTTTGTTTGTTTGTTTTAGAAGATGGGGTTTTCCAGATGAAGCGTAAGTGACAGTGACTCCCCTTGCCAGACAGTGAAACAGAGTCCCGCAGCACTGCTGCCTCAGAGAGATCTTTTGAGGTGGAGGATTTTTTTCCCGTCTAGAATCCCCTGGAGCAGGCTGTGGAGTGGTGGCGGACCGTGGTGGTCCTCAGCACTATCTGTTCGGTTCGTTGGCTCCAGCACTGGCGTAACTAAAGCCGGAGCTACCAGGGCGAAGCAGTGCAGGAGAGGATAGGAGTGGTCTCTGAATGGTTGTTAGAGGCAGTAATGTGAAATCGTTTCTTTGGTGCAGGTCCTACCCCCCTATTCAAATGAATGAATATAAAAATCAATAAAAGCGAGCAATGGACAATTTATACCACCTCAGAAACATCCAGTCAATTTTTGAATGAGGTGGCTTCAAACAAGTCTTAACACTTTGATTGAATGTTTCAGAACAAAATTCAAAGACTTTTTACTTGCATATGAACAGATTTTAATGCTCTTTAGGCCTGAAAAACACCAGCCACTTTTAAACCTTTGGTACTGAACTGACTCTCCTGCAAAAATCTGCAACTTTGTGTGAATTAAAAAGTTAAAAAGACAAGTAAATTCTGATTTTGTATCTTCTAAAGTGGCCTTATGCCCTTCTTTTCATGCAACACATGGCTAAAACATGAACGTGAACCTCTAGCCTTGTAAGCGAGCCAAAATGTGGAACGCAGTGGAAACATGTGCAGCCTGTGAGAGGCATCTCACCCAGGTATGACCTTCCTACACAGAGACTCGGCGGTTTTGGAAAAACCTGACCCCTGCACATGCAGATGCCACTGAACTGTAAATATTCAAATAGGGGGGAAAAATCCCCCTCTGCTCTTATCAAATGGAAAAATCAACCTGCTTGTTTTGGTTTGTGCACTCCTCCTCCCTCCATGCTGTACTTTTTTACCTCCCAAAGAAGGGATTCAAGTCAAGGGGACAAGTCAGGGATTTTCTCTTGGAAATAAAACATGAGAGTGAAAGGCTTAATCTTGTGTTGCAGGTGCTAATTGCATGTGACACTAAGTGCAACATTAACTTAAAAAAACATCTGCCGTATGATAAAATCGCCAATGTGTAGGCTGTAAAAGAAGAAAAATCTTGCAGGAAATCTAAAAACCTCATCAGCAAAGTCTTCTAACTCCTACCAGTGATAATCTCTTCAAGAAACTCATTCATTTAGCTCATTCCAGCTTCCTTAAGAAAATAGAGCTGAGTTCAGGCTAATTATGGGTCAGAAACGCTACATTGGGCTTCTCCTCATATCCACATGTTGGTCAGAAAGAGGCCAGCATGGTCGCTTTAGAAACAAGCCAGCTGTTCTCACGCCAAAAGCAGCAAAACATGGGCCGTGTTGGACTCTCATCGTGCCCCTGCAGCAGCTCAGCGGCTCCCTGTTTGGCTTCACGCTCGTGTGAAATCTCTCTGGAACAGCGATCGTGCATCGAGGGTGATCATCAGCACTCATATCTGCCACAGTGACGTACGTTTTCAGAGTCGTGTGAGGATTCAGATCAAATTCAGCCTTTTGAGGGTCAAGTTTTGGAGACTAAGTGGAGACTGGGAGGTATCTGAGACAAGCACAAACTTAGGAGGTGAACAAGTCAAGCCAGGATAAATTTTCCACTTGTCTCTACTATGAAAATACTTGCAAAAGTTCTGCTTGGAGACATTTTAAAAGGTGTGTACAGACTAACAGTGTAGATATGTAAGTTCAGGGCACTGGAGATGTTTTGAGGGTTATTTTGTTAGCTTTGCACAGAATCTGGCAAGGTGTTTCCCCTTGCTCCCAGTCTTAATGCTAAGCAAGGCTAGCATCTTATCTTATCTAAGAAAAAGGAGGTACTTTGGGGAATTTATCTAGTTTTACAGGAAAAAAAAGTATGAAACACAGGATGTATATTTTTTCTTTCCAAGAATCACAAAACAAAAAACAAGAGGGTTAGTTTAGCTTAGAAAAAAGTCCAAGTTCCCAGAAACCCAAAAATCCTATAGTACTTGCACAAAAAATATAGTAGTGTAGCAAAAATGTTATTTGTGAGCTTAAGAAGAAATCGAGCTTGTATTTTTGCTTTTCCTCTAATTCTTTTGCCATGCTAAGCTAGGCTAGCAATCTCTTTAGCTAAGAAAAACAGCCGTATTTCAGGGAATGAGGAATGGGGTTATCTTTATCTTAAAGCAAAAAGTAGTAAAATATGACAAATTTTTTCTTGCCAACAATCACCAAACAAGAAAGAAGAGGGTTAGCTTATCTTAGCATAAAGTCCACTCCAAAATTGCATGGTACTTGCACAAAAAAATTAGTGTAAAAAAAAAAAAGTTCTCTGTCAGCTTAAGAAGGGAGAAATTAAGCTTTTTCCCTTTGCTTCTAATTCTTCTGCTAAGCCAAGCAAGGCTAACCAATTGCTAACACCAGCCTGTGGTCAAAACCACAAGATATTGACCTAAAACAATAAGTATCCCTTTTGTCATGATTTTTTCTTGCATTCATGCTAAGCTAACAACTCCAAAGCTCTAGCTAGCCTCTTTCTTAGGTTTTAGAGTCAAGAGCACAAGAATGTATTCTTGAACAACATAAATCCGTGATGTTTCACCATTATTCTTCTGTTTAGGCTAAGCTTAGAATACCTATTGGTAGCTCAAGCATCATACTCAAAGTAGGAAAGGCAAGAATTTTATCCATTACAGGAACAAATACCTAAAGTTTAACTATTTTCATATGTGTATGCTAAGGTAGGCTAAGCTATTTGTCGCTCCAGCCTTGTCCCTGATATATAGGGTCAAAAGAGCTCAAATTTCCACTATCACACAAAACTTACAGTCAAGGATGAAAATATTGGCACCCCTGGAATTTTTCCAGAAAATAAATAATTTATACCAGAAATTGTTAAAATCAACAAATGTTTTTGGTATACATGTGTTTATTTCCTTTATGTGCATTGGAACAACACAACAAATCTAAAGAAAAAAGACAAAATTGACATAATTTTACACAAAACTCATAAAATGGGCCGGACAAAATTATTGGCACCCTTAACTTAATATTTGGTTGCACACCCTCGTAAAAAAATAACTGAAATCAATCACTTCCTTTAACCATCAGCTAGTTTTTTACACCTCTCAACTGGAATTTTGGACCACTCTTCTTTTGTAATGGTGCTCAAGGTCTCTCAGATTTGAAGGGTGCTTCTTGCAACAGCAGTTTTGCGATTTCTTCATAGGTGTTCAATGGGATTTAGATCTGGACTCATTGCTGTCCACTTCAGAACTCTCCACCACTTTGTCTCCAACCATTCCTTGGTGCTTTTTGAGGTATGTTTCAGGTCATTGTCCTGCTGGAACACCCATGACCTCTGACACAGATCCAGCTTTCTGACACTAGGCCCTACATTGCGGCCCAAAATTTTTTGATAGTCTCAGATTTCATGATTCCTTGCATATAGTCAAGGCACCCAGTGCCAGAGGCAGCAAAATAACCCCAAAACATCTTTGAACCTCCACCATGTTTGACTGTAGGTACTGTGTTCTTTTCTTTGTAGGCCTCATTCCATTTTCTGTAAACAGTAGAATGATCTGCTTTTCCAAAAAGCTCTACCTTAGTCTCATCTGTCCACAAAATGTTCTCCCAGAAGGATTAAGGCTTACTCAGGTACATTTTTGCAAACTCCAGTCTGGCTTTTTTATGTCTCTTTGTCAGCAGTGGGGTTCTCCTTGGTCTCCTGCCATGGCGCTTCATCTCATTCAGATTATGATGTACGGTCCGAGCTGACACTTTTGCACCCTGAGTCTGCAGGACAGCCTGAATTTGTGTGGAAGTTGACTGAGGATGTTTATCCACCATTCCAACTATCCTGTGTTGCATTCTTTTGTCAATTTTTCTCTTCCATCCACGTCCAGGGAGATTAGCCACAGTTCCATGGGTTATAAACTTCTCAATTATATTACGCACAGTGGACAAAGGAATTTCTGGATCTCTGGAGATGGTCTTGAAACCTTGAGATTGTTCATATTTTTCCACAATTTTGCTTCCTAAGTCCTCAGACAATTCTCGGCTCTTCTTTCTCTTCTCCATGCTTGGTGTGAAACACACAGGCACACAACACAAAGGTTGAGTCAACTGTTATACATTCTAACTGGTTTCAGGTGTGATTTTTATATTGCCAGCACCTGTTACTGCCACAGGTGAGTTTAAATGAGCATCACATGCTTGAAATAAAATGATTTACCCACAGTTTAAAAAGGGTGCCATTAATTTTGTCCAGCCCATTTTTTTGAGTTTTGTGTAAAATTATGTTAATTTTGTCTTTTTTCTTCAGATTTTTTTGTGTTGTTCCAATGTACATGAAGGAAATAAACATGTGTATACCAAAAACATTTGTAAATGCAACAATTTCTGGGAGAAATGGTGTATTTTCTGGAAAAATCCCAGGGGTGCCAATATTTTCATCCATGACTGTAGCTGATGCTTCAATGTACACTACACCTGCGCAGATCTTTCATTTGATGGTCTTTAAGTGCAATGTAGTTTATAGGGTGTGGGCGGCAAACCCTGAACCCCGAGGTAAGGGAGACTGCGACTCTCTTTCAACTGCTGTAGCCGTGCTTTACCAGGTACAAATAAATGAATCTTGAATAAATGAAGTCAACCCACTTTAGGGTAGGGTAAGGGGTGGGTTGCCACAAGCCCCTGCTCGTGCTGAGGATGTCCCACGGACCCAAAAACTGCTGGTGATCTCTGGATGTATTACCAGTGGTCAAAATTACCTGGACAGAAGAGGTTCCGTTGAGTAAGACCTCGACACAAGTGTGTCGATATGTGTCAAGCTTTATTTTTTGTTTAGGCTAAGCTAGGCTAACCAACTGCCAATCCAGCATCACAACCGTGCTTGAGATACATCAGTCGTGTCAATATTTCTCTTTCTTAGAGTGTAAAAGCAAAACAATGCCAAGATTTCAAGCTATTCGTGTAGCCTACCGTTTGCAGTCAAAAGGTTATCTTACTGTCAATGATACTTAAACTGTTTTACAGTCAAAGAAAGTCTGCATGATTTGTCATTTCAAGGGTGCAAGTCTTGTAAAACTTGAACGAAACCTCAAGTCTTTCAAGCATCATAAACTAAACCAAACAAACCAGGCACAAAAGAATTCAAACCACGGCAGGAATGATACCTGATGGTCCAGAAACAGACCAAAGACGGTGAGGTTGGAAGGTCACCTGCTTCAAACACCGCTGAGTACAGCACATTACATTTGAGCAAAACCACAAACTGTCATAAATGCGAGCAACTCCCAAACTTGACTCATGTCGGGGCGTAAGTGTTTCTTTTTACGACGTGGCTCTTGAGGAGCCTCGGGGGCTTTGGGAAGGGCCTGTCTTCGGGCCAGCTTTGAAGATCTCCCAAAGAGTCGGCGATGTATGGAGTTGGCTGTATAATTTGTTTCAGATGCTTTTATAAAAATGTTTCTCCAGTGATATTATCCTTGACATATGTATACGGCGCCTTTTGGTCTCGAGATCCATTCCAAACCTTCCAAAGTAAACTCGAAGATTCGTCTGGGTTTATACTACCTTTAAAGACAAAGACAAGCTCCCAAACCAGGATGGTTTCTCCTTAATGGTTGCCCAGTTTCAAAATGTTTGGTGCACTAGACGAGCACACATGAGTGGTTTTAAATTCTGGATCAATCCAACACAATGCATCCTTTCCAAAGTTTATAATTTCTTTTCTTTGACTTGGTTTTGCCTTTTCCCCCCAGTGATAATTACCAGCATGAATGAACATGACCACCACCATTTATTTCCTGTGTTTCAGGCAGCACTGATTCCATTACACAACCATTATTTAGTCTGAGACTTTTGCCAACGGTAATAAAAATCGAGACGATCTCCTCCACGGTGGAACCTACACCCCCGGCATTCATTCAGAGACGGAGTGGTCAGAAAGCTGCAAAACGTGCCTCACTTAACACATTTTTATCTCCTCTTTAGTCTTAAAACATCATCTTTTTCTCATTCCACTTCAGTCTGTTTGAAGAATCAGACAACACTATGCACAGCCACACTCCCTTCACGCTGTTTAGGCTTTAAATTCCTTGATCTGTAGCATTCACCAGCTTGTAAATCTGTCTGAATTTGGCATAGTGAGAATTCCTTCAGAGCTGTAGGAGTAAAAAGATATCTTATATGATGCTGTATATCTTTAGCATGGTATGTTCTGTATTTTTAATGCATGACATTTTCCGTCTCACATCATTACTTTTAAGACATGCAGTCTGCCAGCCATGCCTTGACTTCAGATACAGAAGTATATCACAACCTTTACGGATCACTGGAGCAACTAGTCCAGTCGGATTTGAAGTATTGGAAAGAGTGTCCATAATTTGGGGAAACCTCTTGATTAATGTGCATATTAAGCTTTCAACAACCAGATTTTCTGCAAGTGATTTTCCCTCTGCTAAGGCGACTGTCCAGCTTTTAAGAGCTATGAAACACATCTTCACCACTTTCGATGGAGGATTCTGTGTTGGCTGGTCATTTTTCCAATTAAGCATGGATGTAACAAGAGCTTGAATATTTAAATAGCAGATACCCATGTCAGTGAAAGTAAGGATGACATTTGACTCGAAATTTTCCTTACATGAGGTAAAGGCGTTTTCACAATAGGCATGATCACTTCGTACCGTGCCCCAGCAGACTTACGTACGTGAATGGTCTGACACAGTAGATGGTAGTCTTTTCGTGTCAAGATGGAGATAGCACTGACAGCAGCGTTGTGCAACTTTTATCTGTCCAGGTTTACTTCAAATCCATAAAATTATGATGATACCATATTTACAGTGGAAACAGGACAATACTTGCATTTAAAAGTGTGTCAAGGACCCAGTTCCCTCCTAATATTCCACTGTTATTTATTTTTTTCAAAGAGATGTAAAAGTTGCTTGCTTGCTCGCTTGCTTTGAATACTGAAGAAACTTAAAGAAAAAACCTTTGGGTATATGTTTGTATATTTGGGAGATTTTATCTTAATTTTGGGGGTTTGGGGGCAGTATTCTTTAAAATTTGTTGGTAGTTTCATTGGAATTTGAGGCATTTATTTGTAAATTCTTAGGAATTTGATTGGAAACTTAGATTGGAAATTTTCTTATGAATTTTCATGTAATTTTTAGGGAATTTATTTGTACATTTTTGTGAATTTTAATCAATTTCTGGGGAAACTGCTTGACAATTTTCTCAGATTTTCATGGAACTTTCTGTGAAAATATTTCAATCTTGAGGCTTTGTCAGAAAAGTTTACTAAAATATTTTAAGGACATTTGGGGCTTTTTTAAGGGACTTTTGAATTTTCAGAGAATGTTTTCCTGGGAATCTTTTCTGTTGTTGAGTATTTTATTATTTTTAAGTGAATTTTCAAGCATCTCCAGAACTTCCTGTGGGAAAATAGTTCATACCTAACAAGTTCTCACCTTATGATTGGATATTTCAAATTTGAATTTATTTAAGGTTGGGTTTTTTTCTGTGTGTGTTTGTTTGTTTGTTTGTTTGGGGGAGGGGTGTATACTTGAATTTGGAATTTGAGGCATTTATTTGGGAATTTGGGGTTGGAAATTTTCTTCAAAATTTTCTTGAATTTTCATGGAAGTTTTAGGGAATTGATGTTTTATGTTGTTGTAAATTTTATTTGATATTTGGGGAATTTGCTTGAAAAATTTCTGCTATTGTCATAGTATTTTTGGTGAAAAAATTTACTGCAAATCTTAAGGCTTTTTTCAGAAGAGTTTTCTAAAATGTTTGGGGAATAATTTTAGGTTTTTTGTTTGTTTTTTTTAAGGGATTTTGAGTTTTGACATACATTTTCGGTTATGTCTTAGAAATGTTAAGATATTTTCTGGATTTCTTTTTTTAATGTTTTGGGAATCTCATTGCTTTAAATGGAATTTTCGAGGATCTCCATAACTTTTTCGAAATGTCATTCATATCTGTTCTGACAAGTTGTTGTGGTCAATCACCAGAAAAAGGACTACACCGTACGTCTTTGAATTGCTGACTCCAATTTCTTACTAACTGAACGGCCCCCCGCCAACTGGCTGACACTTAAAATGCATGCAAATTTTAAAATCTACAGAAATCTATAATTTAGCGTGGTTTTATTGTAAGATAAGCCTGTTGTCCTCATATGCAGACATTCTATAAGGGAATACTACTTCCAGTTCAAAGACAAGGCTTAGGTTTTATACTAATCAGGTCCTATTGATCCAAAACCTCAGGTCTCAGGAGGATATGTGCATCCTTGAAAATTCTCAGTTTGAAGGACTCAGTCCTTTGAGTAATTTTGTGGATCCTTGATATTGGAACAGTCTATCAACTGGGTGCCCCCTACACTTCCCCCTACAAACTCTCACACTGTTTGATGCTGTTGAGCTGGACTTAAGTCAAAAACCTTGGATCTTCTCTTTACATACATTGCTAGCTAACTTGGCTCGTTTTCTTGACATGCTATCACATTTGAACCTCAAGTTCTATTCGAAGAATAGCCAGTCCATATTGTTCTTATCTTGATACAAAGGAAGACTGCCAAATTAAATTCTTATTCTTTTATTTAGAGTCCAAGACCACTAGCATCAGAGGGCTTCTGTTGCAGCTATGATTGACCCTCCTTGACTGGCCTCTTCGATGGCTGGATCCCCGAGTTAAGACCACCCTTACTCCCCCTTGAGTAAACGTTCACCAGTTTCTGCATAAATCATCTCTTGAAGGCTCCTCTTACTTGCACCTTGAGCTTCATAAACTTGAAACTGAATCAACTCAATCTGATTTATACACTGGAGAAACTCACTGGACTGACTAGTTCTGTCAAATTTAGAAATATCTTCATATCATTGTGCTTGACTCTGCGATTGTGTTACTTCTTTATAACTTGCTGTTTGACTCAACAGCTGAGATTTATTGCTCAATACAGGGATCAAAATACACAACACTTGTCTTCTGATATTTGCAGATGTCATATAAGGTGAACATGGTGTCTTATTTCGACGTAAGATTACAGTCTTTATGAGCTCTGACCTCGAGGGTGATGAAGACCCGAGAGATCAGGACAGTCAAAATATGGCATCAAGTGTTGTAAGAGCAACAGATGTATGACAGAACAAAGGAAATTCCCCCACAGGGGAGACCTATTTTGTGAATAATGTCTAAAAATGTTACATAACGTGTTCTTTGGGTAGTATAATCCAGATTGTGTTGTAATGAAAGATGCTGTTGAGTTGCAGGATTATGTAAAATTGTAGGATTCAGCATTCATAGGGATTGGCCTCGACTAGAGACTTAAAATCTGGATATCTGGGCTTCTGTGCCCTAATTTTGATTATTCATGTGTTTTTTTTTTTAAATCCATCATGAGTTGGTCACAAAAATGAATGAGAGTTTGCAACCAAATGGTTGATATTATGTGCATTTTTCCACCCTGAAACTGTCATTATTTTGTTTCCTTCTAGACATGAATAAGATGACATTATGTGGACATTTTTTCCATATAAGCTTTCTGGGTCATTCTTTAAAGCACCTTCCAACATCACCCTTAAACTGGCTACACTCAAGTTGATTTCAGGTCTGATTTGGGCTAATTTGCTCATAGTATCCCAAATAATTTGGTCAGTAGAGCTGAGCTTGGGCCCAACAAGTCCAGCCTGACTTCCTGAGCCTACAAGCACGTTCTCTCCTGTTCAAACGAGATCTTAACGAAGCATAAATTTCAGACGAAGGCTTTTTTAATTTTGTGAAATTTTATCGAAGGGATAACCTCTTGACAAGAATCATTTTGTTTTCAAGGGTATGATATTCAGAGCAGTGAGGATGAGAAGCAGACGCACAGAAATGCACTTGTGTGCTAATGTAAGACTAGAAATGCCACATTTTAGCAGCTTTTCTCACCCATTTTGCCAAAATCCCATTTAAAGTAAACAGTAAGTAGATATTGCGCTTGGAGTGTAGTTTTTATTGAAAAGACACCAATTCAAGAAACATAACCAGGCTCAGCAACATGATTCCAGTCTTGAACTGTGCAGTTGGTCTATACCGAGGGAAGTTTTTCTAAAGTTAGTACGAGAAAAACAGACAAAAATGCAAAAGTCTAGGGTGGAATATAGTTATCCTGATATGACTGACAAGATGTTTTTGACTCAATTAAGGGGATGCAAAGAGAAGGGAATAGTTCCTGGCCCAACCCAGCTCCAGGCAGTGAGACTAGTCTCAGACTTGTGCAACACATCTAACCTCTATGGAAAGGCTCTCTGGTTGCATTACCACCTCATGTGCCTCAGTGACTTCCAGGAGTTAAACTCCTGGTAGGGCCACCCAAGCTGGACAGATCAAAAGGGTAAAGGTCAGAAAAAGAGTGACCTTCTGGTCCTCCAGGTTAGGGGTTTGGCATGGGGCTAACAGTCTCATCTTGTAAAATCCACCATGTTACGAAAAGAACCTCAAGAGACTGCTTTCCTGGAAAGTGGGGGAACTCCATGAAGAAGACCTATGACATCTTGTGGTGAAAGCCAGAGGTCTTCAGATGTGGCAAAGACCTCCAAAAGATGGGCCCCACCTGGAACCAACTAGAGGCTCTGGTTAAGGATGGAACACGCTTGAGGGCTCTCCATATTGTCTTACTCCTGAAGTAACATTTGTTCACAACTTTCTGTGAGATCTCACGTCTGGAATCTCCACCGTAAAACCATCACAACAAGCAAGTATGTGGTTGCGTAATCTGGCTGATTCATCATTAAGAAGTTAAACACCAGGTGAAACCGCCCTTGTGTCTGGTGTCTACCACATTTTAAAAATCTATAAAAATTCAAAAACCTCTAGTTTGTAGCCAGCTTCAGTCTCCTCCTTCCATACAAAGACTGTGTTGGTCACAGTTGTAGTTGAAATATGTCACTATAAGTTTTTGAACACTGGATCATCAAAGTGAGTCCAGTGAAAATATAACTTGAGAAAATATTACTTCTTGGTGCCAAGTAATTTGCTTTAAAAGTGAGCAATCATGTCCCTTAAATACAAACTAGCACAGATTTTAAAAGCCAGCAACATCAGCACTTGGCAGAGTTATTGATGAATCACTGCCATCGGTCATCAATCCTGTCAATCCCCTGAAGGTACGATACAAACTCTTACTGTAGCCTAGAGACACACTGCACACACACACAATGGTTTGTGTCTGTTAGGTTGCCTGGAAAACTCCGAGCAGAGGAAGAGAAAAAGCATAATTCATCCCTCTTTCAACAACTATCAGAGGAACCCTTGAGCAAAAGCCTCTACCCACAACTGAAGCAGCCTCGGTTGCCAACAGTAGAAGTCTTTAGTTGTACTGCGAGACTCCCAGGTGTTGTGATGTGAAACTTTATGAGGAGAGGAGGTTGTGCTTGCTCAGCAAAAATCTTCTCTGGATAAATAAAGGTGAGAAAGAGAAAGGCATGAGTCATAGGATAATATCTCTCGAGGTGCAACGGGATGATGCCAGAACTCAGAGACTGTCTCGCCTCTTTTGTTGAACACGCCGCTGGACCCACGTTGAACTCGCCTCTTGCCTGGAGGGGGTTTTTAGTGTTTTGTTGGCGGAACCTCTTTCCTGACAAGGACAAAGAACAGCTTGTAGCGGTGTCTGGAGATCAGGACTGACAGCATCTTTGGCCTCTGTCTATGAACAAAAAGGTCACCAGTTCAGCTTGAAAAAAGTGTCCATGAGCAAATGCTTGAAGTCTATATTTCTGTCTTCAGGCAGTCTCCATCCATCCATCCATTATCTAGGCCACTTATCTCGTCGTGGGGGGCTGTAGCTGATCCCAGCTTTTACAGGGTAAGAGGCAGAGTACACCCTGGACTGGTCTCCAGTCAATCACTGACAGGGTTAATCACATTTCTACTTTTTACCCCTACCCCTAGTTTCAAGAGCATCTTTCCCCTTGAAACAGAGTTAGGGGTTTAGTGGTGAAATCCTCCCCTATGAAACGGGATGATCCTTTACCTTCCAGATGCAACATCAGTATTTGTCCACAACATTTATGTGAGGACAATACCAAACATTTCTATGAGTCAATCCATCCATCTATTTTCTTGCACTTATCTCAGGCCAGTTTCCCAGTAGCAGCAGTCTAAGCAAGTCAGCCCAGACACCCCTTTCCTTAGTGGCATTTTTTAGCCCCACCTGGGGGATTCTGAGGCGTTCCTAGGCTAAATTTCTAGGAGTGTTTTTTTTTTTCGATATTTGTTCTGAGTCAAAAGGACCATAATGCATTGAATTAACATTAAATTATGATATCAATTAGCCAATATGATAATGATATTATATTTGAATTTTCCAATTGTATTTAAGAAGAAAAAACTCAAATTTGAACCCACATGTAGGAGCCACCTTGCCGAGGAGTTGTAAGGCATTCTCAGACATTTCCCATGACAGGGAAATGTACCTTTTAGTATTTCCTCCTACCCCTTCATTCGAACAAGAATCCTTTTTTGTGCACACAAAATGTAGGGGTAGGGCTAAGTGACGGTCACAAAGACAAGCATTCAGACTCACACCTATGGGCAATTTAGGCCCCGTCCAAACGGAGCCAAAAGTGATATATTGCCGTTTCGTTTTGAAAAAGTTTTTCGTACAGATGGAATCATTTCTGGAATATATCCCCGTAAACACAGAACCACTGAAAACGACTGAAAACGATGTAGTGCATATGCCCAGCCTGTAAATGGTGCTGTAACGCTGCTGCGAAAATGCATGAAAAGAGAGAGGAATATTGTTTTGGCCGGACCCGCGCAGGCGCCTTAAGAGAGCTATGTTATATGTGACATAATCGTTTCAAGAAAGATGCGGATAGCCATCCACACAGAGACAAAACGGTATTCATTTACGGATTTATGCACTCTGGGACCTGCTTTCAAAAAGTATCGTTTACAGTCACCCGAAATGCCATTTCCGTGTGGATGAAACGCCAATACGATAAAAAAAAACTTTTGCGTATACACCCAAATTTGTTTCCGTGTGGACAGGGTCTTAGAGTCACCTGTCAGCCTAGCAAGTACGTCTTTGGACTGTAAAGGAAGCAGAAGTGACAGGAGAGAAGCCATCAATATAAAAGGGGTAACTTGGAAACCCTTCCAGACAACACTGCTAAACATTGCATCACTGTGGAGTCCCGTGGCAGTTTTTGTTGAGTTTACTTTGGATCAAGCCCTATTTAAGGACTAATATATTCATTATATATCAACTTTCTAGAATATATCTTATTTTTCAATAAACCTTGACAAAGCAAAGTCAAAAAGTCAGTAACTTCAGCTGGCCAAATGCTACGTTATGCTGATGATACACTGATGTATGTATGAGACATCTGAATTTATTTTGCAATGGACTGTATTTGTTGACATTTCTTTTTGCCATGCCTTGGCTCAGTTCTTCTCATTTTTTGCCTCTTATCTCAAGACCAATTCACAAATGTCAGTGGTAGTCGAAACAAAATGTCTCTGGACATTACAGCCAATTAAAGCATAAAATGTGCAACATTTCTGTGGAATATACTCAGATGCATGTGTTGAAAAGATTTTGTAGCTTCACTCACCATTTGTCAGTAACAGAAACTCTATGAGCCTGTTTAATTTAGGTCTGATATTTCATTAAATATGGGGTGCCATGGAGAAAAAACAAAACAAAAATGGTTGTGATTGGCATACATTGAGTTTGGCTGAAGAGAAGTTGTAGGTGATTAGTCAGGTGCCAAGGTACACTGTCATGCAAGGAACCTCCATAAGATGTAAGCTTCATCAGGCATTCAAAAACCACTTTTCAAGGATTTCACCGCTTGACCATACGTAGAATAATCTAAGGTTTAATGTTTCACCCATGAACACGTTTCATTTGAGCAGGCTTTCTGTTTACTTTTCTTCTGAGATCCAAAAATATCAGGAAATACTAAATAGGTTGTATCAACTGTACTGGTTGCTGTATAGACCCCACACTTAGAGTGTGGCTGAATCATTGTGTTGTCACTGTAAATATTCAGCAGTATACAACCACATCTGGGATGTTACTTGTGGATGCAGGTTGTTTTATTGTAAACAGAAGAGTTTCACTGTTAGACATGGTATAAACAGGAGGCTGACATAATGAGACATGGGTGAGAAATGAGCAGTGGGGGAGCTGAGGAGTATGTAGTTAAAGACTGTACTGTACTAGACTGATTTATCCTGGGAACATGTCAGAAGTATTTCAAAATTGCCAAGCACCTCAGCCCAGGAACTTGAGCTTGGCTTTTATCCAAGCATCTCCATGAAAAGTCAATTTGTACTAGTAACCTCTGTATGCAACAGTTGCAGTTGCATAGTTAAGGCCAGACTTAAAGCATTCAGGAATTTACTGTTAATATCTAAGCATCACCTGTTATCGCTTTATTGCTTTGTCTTACAATGACTCTAATTCAAAAATGTCAGTTTTCCTATGCAATGCTTTGCAGTGCAACATGAGTAAGATGCCAGATGGGGCCCCTATAGGGAGGTTTCCTACTGTCATTGCAAATTTTGCACATTTTAATCCACTGATGGGGTTTAGAGCTTTTCAACCTTCAGAGGCCAACTACTGGCCTTGGGCCTGAAGCAGTTGCCTGCCTTGCCTGCTGACATACAGAGCCTCTGTTTTTTAAATGCAATGCTTGGCAGTGCAACAAGAGTGAGTTTTTTAAAAAGAGGATTTTTAGGGTAATTTCCTACTGTCAGTGCAAACTTTGCCGATTTTGGGCTGCTGCTGTAGCTTAACGTTTGTAAGCTCTCAAGAATCCCCCAACAAGTGGGGCCCTAAGCAGTTGTCTGTCTTGCCCGTTGACAAGCAGAACCACTTGTTTTCATAAGCAGGGCTTAACAGTGCAACAAGAGTGAGTGCTGTCAGAAGGGATCCCTTTAGGGGGGTTTTCTACTGTCATTAAAAACTTTGCAAATTCTGGACCCCTTGTGTAATATCAAATTTGTTAGCTCTCTGTGGCGTTCTACTGACAAGGGGCCCCTTGTAGTCACCCATCTTGCCTCTTGACATACAGAATCCTCTTGTTTATAATGTGCATGGAAGTTTAACAAAAGTGGATGCTGTCAAAAGGGGTCCATTTAGGGGGTCTCCTGCCGTCATTGCAAATCTTGCCCATCTTAAACTACTGCTGTAATTTCAAAGTTTGTCTGCTATCATAGGCCCTCTACTGGCCTTGGGCCCTATAAGCAGTTGCTTGTCTTGCCTGTTGACAAGCAGAGCCTCTTGTTTCCATGTGCTGTTCCAGGCGGTGCACAAGAGTGAATGCTGTCAGAAGGGGTCCCTCAAGGGGGGTTCCTACTGTCATTGCAAAATTGCACATTCTAGACAACTGCTATAAAGTGTGTTAGCTCTGTGGGGCCTTCTACTGAGAAGGGGTCCCCTGCAGTCACAGATCTTGCCTGTTGAATTGCAGAACCCTCTTGTTTATAACTTGCTTGGCAGTTTAATAAAAGTGGTCGCTGTCAAAAGGGGTCCATTTAGGGGGCTTTCCCACTTACATTTTGAACCGCTGCTGTAATTTTAGAGTTTGTTTGCTGTTATAGTTCTGCTGGCCTTGGGCCTGAAGCAGTTGCCTGTCTTGTCTGTTGACAAGCAGAGCCTCTTGTTTTCATATGAACAAGAGTGAATGCTGTCAGAAGGGGTCCCTTTAGGGAGAATTTCTACTGTCATTGCAAACTTTGAATAT
The DNA here is from genome assembly GCF_018320785.1 of Cheilinus undulatus. Taxonomy (NCBI): domain Eukaryota; kingdom Metazoa; phylum Chordata; class Actinopteri; order Labriformes; family Labridae; genus Cheilinus; species Cheilinus undulatus. Next base: position 14,655,115 of record NC_054888.1, on the reverse strand, counting down.
TGTGGCCCCTGGTGTAATTTCAAACTTTGTCAGCTCTCTCAGCCTTCTACTGACAAGGGGCTCCTTGCAGTCACCCATCTTGCCTGCTGACATAACCCTCCTGTTTATAACCTGCTTGGAAGTTAAACAAAAGTGGATGTTGTCAGAAGGGATCCGTTTAGGGGGGTTTCCTGCCGTCATTGCAATACTTGCCCATCTTTAACTACTGTCATAATTTTAAAGTTTGTCTGCTGTTGTAGTCATTCTACTGGTCTTGGGCCCTGAGCAGTTGCCTGTCTTGTCTGTTGACAAGCAGAGCCAAATGTTGATATAACTGGAAACAGACAACATTATTTGAAATTGTATGCAAATAAATTGAATGCCTAGGAAATAATGCCTTGTGTGCCCTATAAAAAGCCTGCTAGACATTCAACATTTAATTTGGACATGTAGGAATTAAATAACGTCTGGTTTTCCATATATTTAGTGCCAGATTACATATGAAGTTCTCTCCAGGAAACTTTCTTTCCATGTTCAGTTATAGGAAATCATTAGAAGAAAATGAGCCTGTAAAATAAAGTGCTGCCACACTTGGTACAGACACATATAAGGTTTTCAAACACTGCAACAGTTTAGTTGCTACAGTCAATAATCAGAACTTTAAAACATGCAGAATGATTCTGTTAGCTGGATCTGTCATCATCATAAACAGGTTTAGCAGTGGTGTTTAGAGAAGCAGCAAGCTATGAGAGTTCCTGCACTCAGGGACGATTCCCAAACCCTTCTGAGAGGCACAAATCCACCATGTGTTGCAACTCTGCTGTCACTCAAACAGCCCACTGAGTATCATCTCTCTCACACACCTCCACGGCACATCTCGCTCCACATCTTTCCATCAAAACAACACGGTGTAGCCTCATCCATCATCCTGACACTGAGTGTTCCCCCCTTTGACTGCACAGGATGTCCTCTGCTCACAGTTTGCAGGTAATGTCAGGGGAATAATGGCTATTTACGATGTGTTTATGTACAGTACTGCGGGACGTTGTCCAGGGGCCCCTAGCTTTGGAAGTTCAAGCTGTAAATTGACAGTTTTGAGGGGCTTCAGTAACTTAATCTCTTTCAAGCATAATAAGGGTGACTTGCTTGGGGTCTTTTGATGGGTTCTACCCTTACAAAAGCTTTCAAAAACATCTCAAGTGCCATGAAGTTATCATGTACCATCAAACAGTGCCAGTGAAGGACCACTTGAACGATAAACAAACTTTATTTTCTGCATATTGTGCATATTAGCATGCAAATATTAGCCAAGGGTAAGCCTAGGCCTAAGCTAGGTTTAACAAACTTGCTAGCATCGCCTAGTACCAATGCCAATGCAATGCATCGTGTTTTCAAGAAATGTTAGTGCGGCACCACTTGACGGAAAGATCCAGCTTTATCCTCAGGTCCATAGGTAGGTTGACCATTAGACAATTGCCTGGGGCCTCATTTTAGAAGTTGCCTCAAGATATGCATCAAGAGGTATATGTCAAAAATGACTTTCAATGACTAAAACATGTATTTTGAATGTAAATAAGGGGCCAAGAGTGAATAACAGCAAGGTCCAAGCCTTCTTAAAAGGCCCAGAATGTCTTCAAATCAATCAAATTGATTGGGTACACCCCTATAGACATATAGAAACAATAAAAAGGCAGTTTATTTGGGGGTAAAATGGCACACAGAAAGAAAAAAAAAGTTTGATTTGTTACAGATATTGCCGCAATAGTGGCCATTAGAGATTACACCTGGCCTAGAGACGTTAAAAATATTACAGTGGAGTCTTTCAGTGGAGTTTTTATGCTCTTCCGGTCTGATTGCCAAGTACAGTTGAGTATTTGGGTATTTGAATGTCAGGTCTTGCTATGTCCTGTAGTTTTCTGGCCCAAGTTACCAACTAGTAGCAACTGGGACACATTAAACTTAGGTCTAGTGTCACTTCCAGCTATAACATTAGACTTCTGAGGTAAATGGAATGCAGCATTAGCTTAATGGAGAAGGGACTCTTTTTGGTCTTTGCCCAGGGTGTACAAATGAGCAAGATGCCGTGACCAGCGTTTGCTTGCCTTGTCCTGATTGTTTTATTAATGCTTTGTGGTCTTTGTCAAAAATAGGACTGCTAGATGATAAAATAAAGCACATTAACATACCAGTACTAAACAGCTGGTAGCTTTGCCAAAGCTCAGACTCTTGGAAGGCTTTTCAGTTACCATGGTAGACTTATCCCAAGAGGAGTTTGGCAGCAGATTTCCAATGTCAGGCCCCTTTTTCACTTAGGCCTCTTCTTCATTTTAGGCCCCTGTCTAGGTCTGAAGTGGAACTTGTGTTGTTATACCACAGATGATGGCAGTAAAGAGGTGCTAGCCCCCCGTTACAATCTCTCCTGTCATACCTTTTTAGGTCACGCTGCCTTGGTGCATTGCCTGTGAATTTATAACCAATCTTACCCTAACCCCAACACTAGGCCTGACCTGAACTTTTCCCCAATGCTAGGCCTGACCTTACCCTTCTCCTAACCCTAGGCCTGACCTGAACTCTTCCCCAATGCTAGGCCTGACCTTACCCTTCTCCTAACCCTAGGCCTGTCCTGAACTCTTCCCCAACACTAGGCCTGTCCTGAACTCTTCCCCAATGCTAGGCCTAATCTTGACCTCCCCCCAAAACCCTAGGCCTGACCTTAACTCTTTCCCTATCACTAGGCTTGATCTGAATCTTTTCCCAAAGCTAGACCTGATCTTAACCCTTTCTCTAATCCTAGGCCTGACCTTACACTTCCAAGAACCCTAGGCCTAACTCTAACAGAATGAGAGGGCCTGACAGTGGAGGCCTGCAGCCAGAGAGGTGTATACTTGCTAAATATCACCATCAGCTGTTGTGGAACAATATAATTTATATAAAGGGTTTGATAGTAAAAAGATGTCTTGCTTATCCCAGGCATTTATGGTTGCTTTATTTCGGTGATTCTTTGTACTATGAGTCTACTTAACACCTGATAGAAAAATCATGCTTTATGATCAAAATGCCGAGCTTATAGGCATGTAGGTGTTTGCATTCAGCTCAAAAAAGCACTATTCCTCATTAACAGGTGCAAAAATTGGCTGGCAATTAGAGAAAGGATGGACTTTCTTGCAACTTTATCATTTTTTTTTTTTTTTAATCCTGGGAAGAAAAGGCTTGTTTGTTGTCAAAATTTTTGCCATATCAGTATACAGATGTTAGCATTTACCTCAAAGGAACAAAACACCTCAGTGCAACCCTCCAATTTAAGAACTCATTGTATTTAGTCTCCGTGTTTCTTTGGGTGAGGATTGTATGCATGTTTTTGTCAGAAGGTGGCAGGAAAGGATGTCTTAGTGTAAAATCAACACTTTGCCATCAGCATATTTGCATGCAAACATTACCAAATAGAGATATATAATGGTTTCCACCTCATATCTAATTCAAATATTACTCTTGAAGGATCACCTGATGGGAAAATGAAGTTTTACTCTTATATCTAGAGTGGTTCTTGACCTTGAAAGGCCTTCTGCAACATCTTGAGTGTAATGAACGCAATTCTGCTTCTCACTCCTGCGCTGTTTTGCAGGGTTGATATGGTGTTATCCATGTGCAAAAACTTACAACCTCCCACACAACCATCTGCTATCACGCTGTGTGTTGGAGAGAGTTTATCATGCATGCAATCATATTCCTCCCATCCTGCAGAAGTTAGTTTGGATAACTTTCCTTGCAAAAGTTCGACACTACAACAGGCGACAGAATGGAAGCATGTCTGCCTGCTGCTGTTCCATCAGTTTTGTTGTCAAAAAATGAAGATGAAATGGGAATTATGATGCTGCAGCATGCAGATAACAAACCTCCCCTCCTCCCCTCGCTCTGATCTGCTGTAAGAGGATCTGTGGGCCTGGATTTGGCATGGCAGCTGTACAAGGCACCAAGCTTCCAAGCACACCGTATCTGTTTGCTTTGGAGACTGATGTTGTTGCGAACCTCCCGCAAGAGGATAATATTTCTTTGTAATTAATAGCAGCCTGTTCTGTCTTTTGGCCGAGGGAAGGAAGCTGGTTTGCGAACACAGAGACGGAAATTTCGCTTCCTTGCCAGCCGTGGTTGAGTTGGATCAGCTGGATGGAGGCAGCGCAGAGAGAGCGTCCCTGGACTGAGAAAACTCAGGTTCAGGGCCTCAAGCCGGCAATGATGTACTCCGCTGAAGTGCGCTTATGCAAAAGGCTGAATTCCTGCCATCTCACTTACATGCAGAAAGAGAAACAGCTATAAAATGTACTTTTTTAAACTCCTAGTTCAGTAATCCTACAAAGAATGCCCTTCCTCTTTTGCAAAAATGATGCACAAAGTTCATACAGCTTAGTGTATTTAACACTGATATAATCAAAGTAAAACCTAGAATTTCCCTGACAAATCAAGCCTTAATTCAGTTTGCATAAAGATACCCTTCCAGCAACCTTCCTGTAACCAATCCAGAAAGGTGTGAGTTTAAATTGCCACTTTTAGTCCCATCGTCTGCCTTATCTGATGTCATCGAGTTCATTAACTTGGCTTGAGCTCTGTGTGAATTGGCATCAAGAAGAGTACAAGAAGTATATCCAGCATAATCCCCGAGAATGCCACTGTCTAAAGCCGTAATCCTGGAAGGCTTTAAGACTCTTGCTTTGCAAATACTCCACAAAAAAGAAGCTCTCTCAAGATATTAGTTTAGCCTTAAATTTAGACGTGTCACGCACATTTGGAGAATCCAGGTGAAGATGTCGTGCATAATTTGGTTTCTGGATTAATCTCATTGGAACTTCTATATTTAATAAGTCTGAGATACAAATGTTAACCTTACAGAAAGAATAGCCCTTCCACAGAATGGCCAGACATCACAGTGCACATGCCACACATCCGGCCCCGACCAAAAACAAGAGCAGCTCTGTATATGCAGTGAGGAAAGAGGTGCATCCCTCTGACAGATTTCCATCAACTCCCCAGTGTGATTGTAAGCGCCTCATCTCCGCCAAGAAGGGTGACTCAGGCTGCACTTATGACATGTCATTAAATCAAGACTGTAGTGTATTAAGACGTGTCAGTGACAGCTCAGTGAAAGGTTTGTTTTGCCATGTTTTTCTTTGCAGACGAGAGAAGGCTGCTCAGCTCTGAGACAGAAAAAGGAGAAGAAAGAGGCAGGTTGAGAAATCAGGCCCTAAAGGTTGGGTGGATTTACAGTGTAGGAGATGATTGCAAAAATGTACAAATATAACTAAATTATATGTTAGAACCAGGTTGTTTGGCTCCTTTCTGAAGCAGCACCTCAATATTGTGAAAAATAAGCCTGACCACTTTCAAGTAAAGAGTTAGCTGAGAAGATTGATATGCCACATGGCCATTTTCTCCATGATAAATGTTAACAATAGCAAGTTACCTTAGCTTAGCTTAGCTTAGCTTAGCTTAGCATGAAAGTAACAAACAATTGCTTAATATTGAAATAGATTCATTCTCAAATTAATGCGGGAAGTTGGCTTAGAAGATTGATATCCCACATGACTATAAGTAAATATTCAGTAACAAAGCTTCTTGTTAGCTTAGTTTAGCTTAGCATGAAGACTTAGCCAACTTTATCCAAAAGCCCAATAAAGCTTTAGTTTTCTTGGTAAACTGAAATATTTTAATTTGGTGAAGCACAACCAGATAAGACAGTTAATTTGCAAACAGGGCTCATTTAGAATGTGGAGGTTAATTTTTATTTTCTCAAACAACAGAAATTTACATATATTCACAAAGTAAGTGATGAAACTGGGCGACAGTTGGGCTCCTTTTTAAATCAGAGCTTCAACACCTGAAGAAATATTCCCTCACATTGTAATGTGGAAAGTCTGCTGAGAAGATTGATATGCTACATGACTATAATGTAAATGTGTAGCTAAATCCAATATCCAATTAGCTTAGCATAGCGTGAAAACTAACAAGTTAGTTTTGTATCAGGGAAAAAATATTTCCTATTTTATTTGGAAGATAGCTGAGAGGATTGATATGCTACATGACTGTATTGTCAATATTTAGAAACCCAGCTCCCTGTTAACATAGCTTAGCATTAAAACTAAGCTAATTTTATCCAAAATACCAAGAAAGCTTTGGTTTTCCTTTGTTAACTGAAACTTACAGTTTGGAGAAACACAGCTAGATTAGACACGTAGCAAAAGGGATGAAATTAGTTTGTGAGGGTTTTTTTAAATCGCAATCAACAGAAATGTAAATATTAGCAAAGTCAACCATGTTACCAGGTTGTATTTCCTTGGCAGCATGTCAATATTTCAACAAATATGCATAACCACAGTAGAATTTAAAGTCAGATGAGAGGAGTGATGTCCTTAACGACCATAGAATAGATATTTTACTAAATCAAACCACCAGTTAGCTTAGCAAGGCATGGAAATGTTGCTTTGGCAATTATATTTCTTGGTAGAAATGAGGTTGTTTGGCTTGTTTACCTGAGAAGTGCCTAAGCGGTCTAGAGAGTATGACTTGAAGGTTGAACATGTGGTGAATTAAAAGCACGGAGGCAGATTAATTCAATCACAAAACCCTTCCAAATCTATATAAAAGGAATGTTATATTGTCAACAGGAAGATGGTTCCCCTTTTAAAATAGAGGTTAAATATTTTAAGAAATACTTCCTCTCACTTTCATAAGGGAAGTTTGCTGAGAAGATAGATATCCTACATGACCATACTCTGAATATAAAGCTAAAACCACTAGCCAGTTAGCTTAGCTTAGCATGAAAGCTCAGCTAACATAATCCAAATATATGCACCTTATCCAAATATTACTGGAAGTAACACAGTTTTCGGGAATACTACATTTTAATTAATGTAAATATTTAACTATATCTTGCAGCCTGTTAGCTTAGCATAGCATACTGAATAAGCTAACATTATCCAAAACTAACCATTCACTTGGTTTTTGTTGGTAGAAATAAGGTTTTCTGGCTTCAATATATAAGTGGCTGTATCTGCACTTTCATGCAATTAAATATCCAACATGAATTCACATTACTGAACAACAATAATTTAGCTAAATCCAGCAGCCTTTTTGATTAGCTAACTGTAAAAACTGTGCTAACATAATCAGGGAGTTTATATATTGTGTATTCTGCATTATATATGCTGGCAAGCTGTCCTTTTTACCTTTGAAAACACAAAAACTGTTTTCCCCGCTTTGTCCTTTTCTCATGCTAAGCTAAGCTAGCTTCTTTAGCTTTGTTTTTGGGTACTGACTTCAGTCATGTTCTCATTTGACCACCTGCAAAGAAGCAATGACTGGAGGAGGGGAAAAATTTGCTCTGTCATAACACAGAAACATGTTTTATCTTGTTTGTTTAATCTAAATAAAACTTCAGTGCCAAAATGATATGTTGAAGTTTAGCTAGGGCCTGCTATTTGTTGGCAGAGAGCAGGGGAAAGTCTGGCAAGGATTCAAATCAGTACAAGACTGAAATCTGATGTTTAGCTTAGCTTGGCTACACATTGAGAACAAGGCTTTCACAGGACAGCTTTTTAGTATATATTGGGGTTTTTCCCCCTTTAGACACATTCAGATTAGTTGTTTTCCCTGTTTTCTAGTCGTAATGCTAAGCTAAGCTAAAGTTGCAGTGGTTTTATATTTAAGTGCCATGAAAAATTGGGCTGTTGCTTCCTTCACCTTAAGTTTGGAAATGTTTCCAGTTGTTGCATCCAGAGATTCAGCTTTATCTAGTCCCATGCATTTTCATCCATAATGCCATGCAACCCCTCTTCCCCCTTTCTTTGAAACATCTCACTTGCTGAAAGTGTCTCTTTAGCTCTTCAAGTCTCAACAGCTGAGCCCTTGAAACAAAAGATCATGGTGCATCTGTCATTCACCTACACATATATGCACTCACGCTGTTTCTGACTCTCTGTCTACAAAACACTGTGAGTCAGTCCAGCCCGACAATGCCCTCCTGTTGCAGTATCGCATGTCTTGTGGAGAGACACAGCTCTGGCAGGGTCTCAAACAAGAGAACAAGAGCTTCAATCCAGCTGACTTTTGGAAGCTGATGAACTGCACGTATCCTGATACTTGACAGATTTGGAAGAGCGAGGCGTGGTGATAACTCAAGCCCAGAAGAAGAGGAGACAGGTTGTTCTTGCAGTCTCGTTCATCATGATTCCCATCAGCTGGTATCGCTGCGTCCAAAAAGGCAGGACTGACAAGCTCAGCAACTCCTGATAAAAATCTGCAATGCTCATGGAATTTTTTTTCTCTCGTTCTTTTGTAATGCAGGTCTCCTTGGCCTTTCACATATGCAAGTTCCCCAAGGACACTGACGAAACCACGACTCATGACATGACTTATCTTATGCAAGCCGTGCCAGAACTGTAAACTAAACCCTCTGGATTGTACTCCCACCACAGATTCCCCACACACTGGCACATCACTGTAGACAAAGCAAAACTGTTGAAGATAATTAAGCTCTGAGGGTGTAAAACCACAGTGTACCGTTGTTTATACAAGCCCACACCTGAAGGGGAGTCGATAAAACATTTCTGACGTTTGAGCACTGCAACAACTCTTAATCATATGAAGTCATTTCTGTCTACAGTTAAGCTCTCCCTTGTAATCTCTATAGAAAAAGCAAAGTCTAAGAGGGATCCCATTTAAATCAAATGTCTGATAGTTACATGCCTCTGTATGGGATTCAATTGCTGACTAGGGAAGGTACAGTGGTGGGTCAAGAAGAATAAGTGGGATATTTTTGTGGTAGAGTGATTTGTTGAATCCTTTGAGCAAGGGGTGAACATGAGGCCCATAGATTTTGACGTTTTACTTGTGATCTCAAATATGTAACCTCAGATCATACTTGAAACAAAGTGGGCATTTATGAAAACCCTTAAAAGATACTTGAGATACTGCATTCACAAGTAAGGGAAAAACACAAGGCCAAATACACTTGACATTTCACCTATGAACTTAAAAATCCAATCGGTTGGCACTTCGGGCCCTCATCTTCAGGAATTCAATAGGGGGTTGACTTCTTCCCAGTTGATTTTGGGGTGAGGCAGGGGTGCGTCTTTGCCCCTTCACTCCTCAGTATCTGTATGGACTGGGAAATGAGGTGAGTAACAGGGGCAGGGATTTGGGGATCTTGACTATGCTGAGGATGCTGTGATCCTTGCAGAGACTGTAGACGGCCTTGTGGGGGGTCTTAACTTGCTGAGTGAGAAGGCTCAAGTGTTGGGAAGGCACATCTCCTGGATCAAAACAAAGATCCAGGCATTTGGAGATGCCTTGGATGCTGCCATTAAATCTGCGAATGGTGAGAGCATGGGAGTCATAGAGCAGTTTATCTGCCTTGGAAGCGCAATCCATCAATTCGCTGACTGCGAGGCTTAGTAGACTTGGACTTGAGCACAAAGACAGGATGGCATTCCCGGTGTCTGAGCATGTAAACCAAAGTCAGAGTCTTTCAGTCCTTGGTCCTCCTGATCTTACAATACTTTTGTAAGGCCTGGACGTTGACTGATGGGCAGAGGCACCAACTGGACTCCTTTGTGACAACTTTGGCAAGACCACATGTCTAATGCTGACATGCTCAGGACAGCAGGAATGGGAACGGTCAGCTGCTTGATACAGGCGCACTTTCCTGGGCCTGATCCAGCTAACCACATACTGGGTGCCCAGGAACCGGTTGACTGGTCCCAACACCGGGGGTGATGAACCAGGCCCGGATGCTGGCCATCAGGAGACCAGAGCAGTAAAGGACCAAGGCTGATGTGGAGAAGTGCCGAACCAGCATACCTGACCTGACCTGATGAACATGAGGCCCTGAGATCTTAACTATGACCTATGACATCCAGAGTTCAAAGGTTCATCTCTTGAGTCAGAGTGGAGCTTTTTGTTTTAAAAAATATTAAAAAATCAGTAAAATATGCCAGTTTAAAGCAAGGAATGAACATGAGGCCCAGTAGGCTTAACTTTTTACTTAAAATCTGATCTATTCATCCTTAAATCAGAGTTTATATTTGTGTATAATTAAAGAAATATCCGAAAGATATCACATTCTCAAGCAAGAGATGGCCATGAGGCCCAAGGACTTTAAAATATCACTGGGCCTTGTGTTCATCCCTTGCTTAAAAATGCCATATCTCAAGAACGTTCTGATAGATTTTGTTTTTTCTTTTTGCTCTGCTGTTGTTGAATGACGTCGCCCTGCATCAGAGACTCATTTTCCATCTCATCCAACTTTTAAAAAAACCCTTAAACAAAGTTGAAATCAGCATTCCTTTTCAACAGTTCCATCGAAGTGGAAAGTGTGTCAAGGCTATATCAGGACAGCAAGCTTTGTTTCTCTTCTGCCCCCCTTTAGTTGGAGGCAAATTCTTTTCGTTGACTCAGCCAAACGATATGCCCCCTATATAATACCATACTATAGTCTAACATGATTAAATTAGAGGTGTTTGCTTTATGAGCATTCAAACCTGACATATTTACTGCTTGATTGAAGGTTTGCAGAGAAGTGTGCAAGAATTCCCTCGTCAGCAAAAGTTTGATGAATGATCCTTCTGCATCGAACCAAATAACTTCGGCTTAATCAAGACAGGAACCAACCTGATGAATCTGATTACACAGATTGAACTCACACATTGTGAACTCACAGCCTGAAGTTATGTGAGGTTGATTCAAAGATTGAGGCATTATGGATGTTTATTGGGATCCAAGTTTGCAGGTGTCTTTGTAACTCCTCCTGGCGGTCCACATCAATATAAGGAATGCAATGTTTCCACTCAGTCGTATTAGAATAAAACACTACACAGGGCTATTTTCACGTTTCGAAGATTGATGCAACTCCTTCTGATTGATTTGCTGATTTTTCATTAATGCACCAGCTCCTTTAACACAAGTCAGTGTTGCCATATAGTGGGAGGCTCATCCACAGAAATTACTACAGCTCTTACAAGCACAATAAAAGAGAACTGATTTGATAATCACCTCCAAGTCCGAGGCTATGCTTCTCTGCCTGAAAACGGTGGATTGCTCCCTCCAGGTGAGGTGAGTATCTTTGGCCCAAGTGAAGGAGTTCAAGTATCTCATGGTCTTGTTCACGAGTGAGGGTAGACTGGGCCGCGAGACTGGTGCAGCATTGGAAGTGTTGCAGACCTTACCGTTGTGGTGAAGAAGGAGCTGAGCCGGAAGGCAAAACTCTCATTTTCTAAAGAGTGGGAAAAAATGAGATTGCAGGTTCAAGCTATCAAAATCAGATTCGTGAGAGCAGTGGTTCTCAACCTTGGGGTCGGGACCCCCTTGGGGGTCGCAAGACACTGAGAGGGGGTCTACAGTTTCCCTTAAAAAAACTAAGAATATTATTAAAATTACACTGTTGCCACTTTACCCCTCATTTTTTCTTACCAAATTTAACACATTTTTTCTATTTAAAACCTATTTTTGTCAGTTTTAAACTCTTTCCATCACTTTTTTTCTGCCTGTTTTTGGCATTTCTAAAGCAACTCTTGCAACTGAAGCTTAATGTTGCCTCCATTGACCCATTATTGCTACTATTAACTCCTTTTAACAACTTTTTACACTCAATTTTCCCATTTTAAGCCCATTGATTTGCCCATTTTTGCTAGTTTAACCAATTTCTGCCAGTATCTACATATGTTTCTTTCTCAGTTAACCCATTTTTGCCAAATTAAAGCAATTTTAGCCACACTTTAACTCCTTTTTACCAAAATTTACCCCAATTTTTGCCACTTTAACACATTTTTCCTTTTTTTTTGCCATTTTTATCTAATTTTCACCACCTTTTAACCATTTCTGCTACTTTTCAAATCCAATTTCACCACCTTTTCCACAATTTTTTGCTATTATTAACCCATTGTAGCAATTTTAAAAGCATGTTAAATATGAACTAGAAAAGCACTTAGAGAGCACAGACCTCCGCCATTAGCCCTATCTCCCAATAGTGAAGAATCCTTTAAAAACATTCCTGGATCCAGACGGTGATCCAGATCACTCCCAAAATGTAATTTGCCAATTACTTCCTCCCCAGTGGGGTGGAGACACGGTGAGGCAATGCATTGGCTCCGCTACATGTGGAAGTCATGGCAGAGGGTGAATATTCCCTCTATTCCTCCCAGCATTGTGAGTATTGTCGATACAATTTGCTGTCTTTCTCTCTGTTATGCTCCGATTCGTCTCCTCGACTGGGTCTATAAACTACAAAATTTTGAATAAGTTACTCATGTCCGCCATCTCCTGGTGTGAAGTGGTAACAGTGCAGACCGCCATTAGCCCTATCTCCCAATAGTACAGAATCCTTCAAAAAATTCCTGGATCCAGACGGTGATCTGGATCAGTCCCAAAATCTAATCAGTTCTTCCTTATGCCATTTCTGACATTTCCTGAAAATTTCATGAAAATACGTCCATGACTTTTTGAGTTATGTTGCTAACAAACAAGCAAACTAACTAACTTACTAAAGAACAAACCCAAGGAGCCAGGATGCCTCCAGGTTTTCTCCCTGTCGAGGTCTTCCAGGCGGGTCCAACAGGAAGGAGACTCTGGGGTAGACCCAGGACTCGCTGGAAAGATTATACATCCTATCTAGCTCTGGAACACTTCGGAATCCCTCAGGAAAAGCTGGAAAATGTTGCAAGGGAGAGGGATGCCTGGGTCGACTTGTTTAGCTTGCTGCCACCGTGACCTAGCCCAGGATAAATGGCTGGGTGGCTGGCTGGGTGTGTACGAATGAGTTACCTTTCAGGGTTGAATGTCACTTTTAAATAAACCTTGTCAAATCAAAGACAAAAGTCAATATGTTCATCAGGCTAAATGCTACTTTATGCCGATGATACGTCAGTGTATATGTATGACACATTTGAATTTATTTTGTAATAGATTGATTCATTTGACATCTACTTTTGCTACATCTTTGTTCAGTTCTTACCATTTTTTTCATGCAATACAATTTTATATGTAACCTCACAGTGACTTTTAAGTCTCTTTAGGGCATTGTTAGCGGGTTTTGACCATAATGTCTCATGTGCAACATATCTGATGAATATAATCCACAATTGCATGGGTTGAAATGAAACCCATACGCCCATATGTGCATTCACATACTTATGACCTGCTGTGATAATCACCATTGATAGTTCCATGTCATGAACCTTCCAGTCAAAAAAGAATAGATGAAGTCCACAGGCCTCCTGCTGTGCAAAATTATACACTCAGATGTTTACGGAAGCAATGTACGGCATTCTCTAAATTGGGTTTGGAGAGGTCAGTTTGTCCCACCAATGGTATTTCAAGCCATAATTGCATTGTTTATTAATGGACATAGCATCAATAACGAGCCTTGATGTACTTCCAATAAATTATGTGCTACCACAAGAACGAATGGCAATGGAGGCAAGTAATTTTAAGACCCAGTCACTCATATTCTCTGTCAGCTGCAGTGTGCATGTGCATATTTATACGACCATCCTGAAATGAGGATAAAAACCAGAGGAAACAGCTTTCTGGAACTTCATGTGAAGACACGAATGATGCGCGCGAGGACACACTGACCCAAGAAACCACAGCAGGACTTATTCTGGGAAAGACCCTTTGGAGAAAAACTCAACCATAACTCACTGTGTAGAGCGTCGACACCGAGGACAGCGTGACCACGAGTTCAAACCAAAAACGAGCTGAGCTGTAAATCAAAAACGATTCCTCGGAGGACGTACTCTCGCCAAAAATCATTTATGGGACGATTTTCTGCGTGCCACGCTGCAGACGAGTAGCAACCGCAAATTCTGAGAAAGCATTTTCAGGTGTGTGAAGCCAAATTCTGGTTTTCCAGGAAATGTTTTGCTAGTTTTAACTCGATATTTTTTTGCCTGCAACTTAGCTTCATTTTTCAGCTGGAAGATGCAACCGTTTAAGGGAGTTTGACAATGATGAAGATGTCTTCGCCACATGTCAACCTACTTGAACAGTTCAAGTTAGAGCTACCTCCCTCTGCGAGAAAGGCCACCTGACACGGTTTGTCTTCACTACAAGGCTTTTAAATGCAGCTCACTTTACACAAGACAAATGACGGATTTGAAAGCACAGATTCACAGGGAAAAGCACTTGCTCTTTGAATAGATCCACCATGGCACCGTAGCTTTTCCAACATCTGGATCCAATGATCTGCCTTTTGTCCAATCCACGGTTGCCAGGGCCACACAGATGTGCTGACAGGGTTTCAGCCAATCTGCCATCCCGCGCACCGCCTCCTGTAATCCTCCTCCCTCACTGCAGCACTCTTCAAACACCTCGCTCCTGCTTGTTTTTTCCTCCTCTTACATCTCGCTATACTTTAGCGAGGAGATCACAGCGTCCTGCTGATTTGCGGTCGACGTTTCCCAAACATGCACCCGCCCCGTGTGTAATTTGGTGTCGATGACTGCGTTTGCTGTGTCATGGAAATTAAAATTGCACTGTCATCATAACAAGTTTGTGAATCAGAGCGACCGCAGCAAAGCAGATTACAGTAAAAGGCGGAAAATATATTGATTGGCACAAGATTTGTTTTTTGTCTTCGGTGCAGCTTGTAAACAACACATTACGCTCCTGTTTTCCTTTCTTCAGATAGCGTCATCAATGCTGAGCTGCCATTGATGTGGTCTTCTTGCACTTTACTTCCCACGTGCAAAATTGAAACCTGGATGTGTGGCCAGATGTCTTTTAAACTGGGATTTTCCCCTGATGAGTACTTGTTTTTTTAAGTGGAGCTCTGCTTGTTCACTGCTAATATGATTCACCTAATCTTTGTGCACAAGCCCCAATTCCAAAAAAAGTTTGGCCACAGTTCAAGATGTGAATAAAAACAGACAATATACAGTGTTTTGCAAATCTTTTTTAACCCTTATTCAGTTGCTGTCTGTACTTTACAGATGTGCAAGTAACCCATGCCATAGACACTAATACACCCCGACATTACAGATGTTTTTTTACTTTGTGCTGATAACAATCTGGATGGTTCTTGACTGGAGGAAAAAAAAAGTTGAGACAGGAGTATATTACCACTTTGTCACATCACCTTTTTCTCTAACACCACTCTGGAAGCATCTGGGGACTGAAAACACCAATTGTTGAAGTACTGATGGCGGAAATCTTTCCCTTTCATGTTGGATGTACATCTAAAGTTGCACAACAATGAAGGGTTTCCATTGCCCAACCATACATTTGCAATGGGGGTTGTTCTTTGAGTTGATTGACCAACGTAGGCCAACGATTTTAACCATATAACTTATTGTCCCACTGAAACAACCTGGGACATCCCTTGAAAAGACATCTGAGTGGAAGCATATGCAGCACCAAAACTTGAATGTATTGCCAGTACAAAAGCTGCATTCTTAGATGTGCAGGTAACCCAAACAATGCACTCTAATACATCCAGATCTTTACAGATTCAGGCTTTTTTCTTTGTGTTCATAGCCATCTAGGTCGTCCTTTTCCTCTTTAACCCAGAGGACCTTATTATACTTATAAGTCACAGGCATTTAATGTTGTTTTGGCCTTCTCTTTATTTTGATTCCACTCCATTTCCATTCTTTTCTTGCCTGTGCCCCAACTTTTTGGAATGCTTTGAAGGCATCAAATTTGGAGTGATTTTACTTTTTCATAAATATGATCAGCTTTACTATTAAACAACTAAACTCCGTGCTCTATTCAATTGAGTATGAGTACATTACACACAGTATCCCAACCATTTTGGACATCAGCCTTTTAATTTATTGCAGAAAAACACGAGTGCTAACGCCAAAACAACATGAAATACGTGACTTCCTCTGCAGCCTAGAACAACTTTTCATATGTAAATGACTGTTTGTTTTCCTTAGAAAGCCATTAGAAATGCATCATAAGTCTTTCTCATTTCCCAGTTTGCTTTGGGAAACACACACAGGGTCAGCACCCACCTGTCCTTCAAACTTACACAAGCATCACCCCTTGATAATCCAGCATGGACTGCTCTAATTGTTTCTGAAAATCAAGTGCTTACAGTATTCTGGGAACTGACTATTTCTCTGCATGAGAGTATATGGGGGAGGGCGATGCATGCTGCCTCAGCACATTTGCAGCGGTTTACTCGGCTTTGTCGCTTACAGTAAGCTCTGACTGTGTCATATGGTGCAAATCAGTCACGTACGACTAGTCAGCTGTTGATCCACATCAAGATGGTGATAAGTGGCACCAAATTCAAACCAAGCCACAGTAGAAGTGCATGGGTACATGAGTACTGTTTCATTTTGTGGTAAGTTGCCCACATATTCCTTTTTTTCAGGCCACAGATGTTGGCCAACAGCTGACAGTACGGAGCCTCTAGTGTTATCTAGGTCTGCTTTGGGTTAGGGTTAGGTCACCTAAAGTGGCACCATTCAACAACAAGGAAATGTTGCTCTACTTTTTGTGCTGCTCAAAGGGGCAACCCAGCAAACTTTTTGGGCCAGCTGGTGAAAGCCAGTAAAGGAAACATGGGCCTCATGTTCATCCCTTTCTTTTGAACATGATATATCATGAGTGCTTTTGAATATTTCCTTCAAACTATGTACAAATATCAACTCTGACTCATGAATGAACAGATTAGACTTTGGTGGTCAAAGATTAAGGTAAAGGGGCCTAATGTCCATCCCTGGATTGTGACCACTATATCTCTAAAATGCTTTGAGGTATTTTACTGAAACTTGGCAGAGATGTCCATTTTGACTCAAGGGTTAAGTGCTTAGATTTTGAAGTTATAAGTTCATTGTCATTGAGCCTCATGTTCATCCCTGGCTTTTGAACATGAAATATACCTTGAATGCAAAGAGGGATTTTCTCTAAATTTTGCACAAATGTTCATGTATAAACTGATTGGATTTTAGATGTTACTGGTCAAAGGTCAGGGTCATTTAACCTCATGGTCATCCCTTGCTTTTGAATGGGGTATACCATGAATGCTTTGAGGGATTTCCTTCAAACTTTGCACAGATATTCTCTCCAATTTGAGGATTAACTGATTAGACTTTTGAGGTCCAAAATTATGATAAAGGGGGACTAATGTTCATTCCTGGATTGTGACCTCAATATCTCCAAAATGCTTTGAGGTATTTTCTTCAAACTTGGCACAGATATCCAGTTTGACTCACAGATTAATTGGTTTGATTTTGAAGTTACAAAGTCATTGTCATTGGGCCTCATGTTCATCTGTTGCCTGTAACCCCAACAGCTTGAGAATACTTTGAGGGGCTTTCATTAAAGTGTGCACAAATGTCCACCAAGACTCGAGCATGAACCAGTTAAATTTTGAGAAACGTAATTGGGCCTCATGGTCAGGCCTTGCCTGTAGCATATCTACAATTCATACAAACAGAGAAAAACACCACTGCACTTCTTCCTGCACTTATCATTGTACAGAGCTACTTGTCTGATAGAGATCAGAATACTTCCAGAGTGCAAACGTGCTTATAGAGTTGACAGATTTGTCTGTTTAGGGTTAGGGTTAGAGCATTGCTTCTTACTTTTGAAAAGTTAAGTCAGTGCAGAGGTACCTCGGACCACAAATCTTTCCAAACACCAGCAAAGAATAACTCAATTTGTCACAAAAGATAAAGCAGAGTATGCAATTGTGACAAATCACTGCCGAGGCGACCTGTCAACCAGGACAGAAGCATTTCAAAGAGTGAGCAGCCTATTGCCAGGTACAAATAACCAATAATGTCCAAAAGTGACACACAAATCCTGCAGGACAGTCTTGCAAAGTATCACTTTCAGGCTGATTTACTTCATTGTGTTGCAAACTTTTCCTCCACTTACTCTCCTGTAGTGCTGATATTCAGCCCAATGTCCTCCAGCTGAAGAGAAACCCGACACTTGGGCTCTCTTTCCCTCAGATTGTATCACCACTCTGCCCCATTTTGTGCTGAAGTCGCTTCTTTTTTTTCCTCTTTCAATCATTACTCCCTTCGTTCAGGCATCACTCAAATTGACTGCAGCTTCATTATCTCTTCCAGAACAAGTGCAAGTTCTATGGAGGGATAAAGTGGGTCAGTGTGAAAGCCAAGCTGCACACAGAAGCAGAAGAATAATGGTTGAGGATCTCAGATGAGAGAGGCAAAAGACGGATGACTTAAACATGACTGGAAATACTTTTAAAACCTCTTGAGAATCCAAAGAGAAATCTCTTGCAACAGACAAAAACTTCACTCTTAATCTTTCATTATTCAGTAACTTCTGTGAAGCACATTTCTGTATGAAGTAAGCCCAAGAGTTGATAATACCTATACCTAAAAATGATCCACTTAAATGGTCCACTAAAATGGTCCACTAAAATGGACATACTTTTCAAGGGAAAACCAGATCATGAAGGGCCATGATAATCTCCAATCATGCATTATTAATATTATGCACTTACACACATACTGCCAAAGAGAATTACACAATATTCTCACCTCATGCATAAAGTGTCATCAAACATCCAGTCCTGGGCCAAATTTAATGGGAAATCCCTAACTAAAGGAATTTACACCATCTGTGCATCATATGGCCTATATACACCAACTGACTCAAACCCACATTACACAGGAAGCCAAACCTTAACAGATGTAGTGGCAGGGTTTATGATCCCTAGCAGGCCTTTGGCTAAGTTCCTCATTTCACATCTGGAGAAACCAAAACAACTACAGACATCCTGGCATTGTCAAAAGACCAATGGATAAAAGGATTAATTTATAAATCCAAACAAGTAGATGGATTTCTGGGATGATCAACTGAATTATGGGTTGGTTGGTTGGTTGGTTGGTTGGGTGGGTGGGTGGGTGGTTGGTTGAGTTTTTGGGTGATTGGGTTGGTTGGTTGGTTGGATGGTTGGTTGGTTGAGTGGTTGGGTGGTGGGTTGGTTCGTTGGTTGGGTGGGTGGTTGGTTGAGTTTTTGGTTGATTGGGTTGGTTGGTTGGCTGGTTGGTTGGTTGGTTGGTTGGTTGGATGGTGGGTGGGTTGGTTGAATCTTGATTTGGATTTTTCTTTTCTGTGTTTGTTGTTGTTGTTGTTGCTGCTGGTCAACCCATCCTTGTGTAATTGGACCATGTTTGAACAGTGGGTTTGGCCAAATTTGAATAGTTACTTTGACCATATTTAAGTTGTTTGTTGTGTTTGGGCCATCTTTGCTGCTTGTTAAACCATCTCTAAGGTTGCACAAGCTTTGAATTGTTGAATGTGACATGCTTAAATTTCTAGTTGGGCAATCTTTGAAATAGTGGTCCAACCTTTAGGTCACTACATCAGCCATCATTAAGATTAGATCATTTGATCTGTTAGTTGAACATTTTTTGAGCTCTTGATTTGATTAGCTTTGAGTTTTTTTTAGGCCAAAATTAAGTAGTTGGTTGCCCATCTTTAATTATCTAATTGCAAACTGTTGTGTTGTGGGCAGGACCCTTTTTATGGTTGGTTGGTCCACTCTTGTGTTATTAGCATTACTATGTTTGAGCAGTTGGTTTGACAACTTTAGTCTTTGGTTTGACCATATATAAGCTGTTTGACTATTAATGACTTGTTTGTTATGGTATCTTTGAGTTGCTGGTTGGGCAGTCCTTTGTTGTTAGTTGAACCATCTCATCGTCTTTGGTTGTAGCATTTTTCAGATGTTTTTTGGACCATCTTCCAATTGTTCAACCACAAATTAAAGCTTAGTTAGACTTTTCTAGGGTAGTTGGTTGGACAAACTTTGACTTAATATTCAAGCCAACTTTGAGATGTAAGTGGGTCATTTTTTAGTTTCTATCTGAACAGTATTTGAGCTGTTGGTCGGTGTATCTTTGATTGCCAGCAACTCAAACAGTTGGTTTGAGTTGCTGGCTTATTGAACTTGGAGTTGTTGACTAAACCACCTTTAAGTTGTTGGTTGGACCATCTTTATGTTCTTGGTTGGACCATCTATAAGCTCTTGGTTGGACCATCTTTATGTTCTTGGTTGGACCATCAATAAGCTCTTGGTTGGACCATCTATATGTTCTTGGTTGGACCATTTTTAAGCTCTTGGTTGGACCATCTTTAAGCTCTTGGTTGGACCATCTTTTTAGCTCTTGGTTGGACGATCTTTATGTTCTTGGTTGGACCATCTTTAAGCTCTTGGTTGGACCATCTTTATGTTCTTGGTTGGACCAACTTTATGTTCTTGGTTGGACCATCTATAAGCTCTTGGTTGGACCATCTTTAAGCTCTTGGTTGGACCATCTTGTTACAGATGGAGGTAATCTGTGACCTCCAGCACTCCTAACGAGCCTCTCACTCAGCTCACCTGTCCTCATTGCACTCAGCTGGTGCTCATCAGCCTGGGCAGTCTATAAAAAGAGGTTCTTTCCCTCAGTTTGGTGTGTGACACCAAAGAGCCAACACCTTCAGTTGGTTTCTCTTGGTTTGTGTGATGAGTGTTTTTGAGAGTGTGAGAGTGGTTATGTGTT
Organism: Cheilinus undulatus; assembly: GCF_018320785.1. NCBI lineage: Eukaryota > Metazoa > Chordata > Actinopteri > Labriformes > Labridae > Cheilinus > Cheilinus undulatus. The sequence continues at coordinate 14,634,614 of NC_054888.1, read as the reverse complement.
TTGAGGGAAAGAGGGTAAATTCTAGAGTTTCTGTGAGGGTTGATCTCTAAGGAGATTTCTGCACTTAGTGTTTTCTCCCCACCAAGCGATTCTACCTCTGTTTGAGGCCTTTTTGCTTTAGTTTGCCAACTTTTGGCAAAATTAGTGGGTGGCTGTGGAGAAGCATAACTCTACTCCATCTTTTAGACCCCAAAGGCCTTATTTTTGTTTTGTATAAAGGTGCAGATTTTCTTTTTGTTACTTTCCCTGTCCATGACCCCTGTCCTTCACATCATGCGACTTGCAGAAACGTGACAATCTATATGTTCATGGTTGGACCATCTATAAGCTCTTGGTTGGACCATATTTATGTCTTTGGTTTCCCTTCTTTAAGCTCTTGGATGGGCCATCTTTGTCTTTGGTTACCCATCATTAAGCTCTTGGTTGGACCATCTTTTAGGTTTTTCGATGGACCATCTATAAGTTCTTGGTAGGACCATCTATCGACTGTCAGTTGGACTGTCATTAAGTTCTTGATTGCTCAACCCTCAAGTTGTTGTTCGGACAAGCCTTCAGTTCTTTGTTGGACCATTGTAAATCTCGTTTGAAGTTGTTCGTTGGGACCTCTGGGAAGAATCTGTGTAAACACTTCAAGATCGTTTTTGGATATGACTTTCCAGAGATACTGGTTTGTTAGCACTATATTTTGTTTCTAGTGAAACACAACTTTGATGATCTTCGCATTTCTTTTTTGGAGAGTTTGTGATTCTAGTGGTTATCCCTCTGAACTAACTTTAAGGAACCTGGGTCTGCAAATGCGTCCTATTTCCTAATTCCCTGACATTGAGTTGGTTGCACTACCTTTGAGTTGTTGACTGTCTTTGATTTGTTGCTTCTCTTACCTTCTAAAGTTGTCCGTCATGAGCTGTGAGAGACAGCTGTGTCACCCATATGTATGATATGAATGGCGCTTTGTCTTCAAAGGTGTACGGATTGACCGAGAAATGAAAGGGTTCTGTTTGCCACGATGAGCTGACCTTCCTGCCTGTTGTGACGTTGTTTGACACCTGATCTGACGCAAAGGTCAAGGGCAAAGGCAAACAAGGGGTCGGGTGACGGGTGCAGAGTTTGCCGACAAAGTTTCACAAGGAGGGGGAGAGGAAGTGAAATGAAGCTTTGATCAGTGTGGGCCTTTAAAGGTCAGTTTCAGTGCTGGAAAACATCCGAAATTGGATCATCTTACCATGGATGGGACTCTAAAACATCATTTAAAGTTAGCAAACAAGATAAAAATAACAGGATGTAAACTGAGGAGTAAATAAAGCCAAATAATCAAGAATCATACACAAAGTACTCTGAGTCGACTTGGGTCAAAACATTTAATAAACTCTTTCTGGGCTTTGCAGAGGCTCTGTTTACTAAAAACAAAAACATGCTGATCGTTACAGACATATATCGCTATCTGCCAAAACATCAAGTGAATTATGAGGAGTTTGTACTTTAGCTGAGCTGACCACTTATCTCAGTGGACGCTGACCTCGCTGAGTCATAAATAAGGTCAGTATGAGTGCGGTTCTGCCCTGATCAGGACCCGTTTTATACAGATCTTTGGAGAGTGCATTTGTTATGGTTAAGACAGCATCGCACAAATATTTAAAGCTGCAGCTCTTTGGCAAAAGCGAGAAACCCGAGGACATCTGAGGGGAATTGTAAAAGCGTTCCTGTTTCACAAGCAGGATCCCACCCTTTACTTTGAAAAGTTTCGGTTTTATTATATAATGAGTGTATTTGATGCCATCGGACGGTCAAATTTCACCAAAATGTTTCAAAAAGAAAGAGAGGAAGAAAAAAATGGCACATGTTCGGGTGTAGCGGGTCGTCCATCTGGCAGCTCCACAGGAGAACATGTTCAACATAAATATCTGACCGCATCTTTCAAGGAGGAAATGTCAGACAAGTATTAAGATTTTGATGGAGATCATCTGGGATTTCTGCATTTTGGAGTAAAACAAGCAGAGATCAGGATGAAATCCAGGCCTGGAGAGGATATTTCTGGGGTCAAGTCAGGAAACTGGGATTTAAATGGTTGTGTTGGTGCACAGCAAAGCAGAGAACGAGATATATGATTTTATTTAGTGACACATATGAAGGTCAGTGTCATATCCCATGCATGGATTCCCCACTATCAGGCCTTTTATACGCCTGAACATCGCAGATACTTCCCTCATTTTACAGATGCTAGGCATTCTTTAGTAGAGTTAAACCAAGTATCATAATCAGCTCATGAATCCTGTTGAGTTTAGCCACATTTTCTTCTTTTTTACCAACTTATTTCCTTCGTGATTGCAGTGCATGCAACCACTTCATGTTGCTCTCCTCTAAAATCCAATAGGGCTATTTAAAGTTTTTTGGGGGGGGCTTTTTCTGACTTTATTTACAGCAGTGGTTCCCAAGCACTCCCTGTCAGGCCCCTCTTTGGCATATGAAAATATTTTCAAGCCCTCCCACCCCTTACTATTCACATCAACACATAAACAGGTATTGATATCCACAGAAAACCTATCTAACCCAGATAGGATGTGGCAAAATGAAGATGTGTGGCTCTATCTTAAATGCCCGTAGATGTGCTGGTGAAGGAGTCATGTTATCTGGTATAGATTCATGCATGTACTGACAATCCTCTCATAAAATGCAGGACGTTTTAACTTCGCCTTACCATAGAGTCTGTAGTGAATACATGGCCTTATTGTAGACAAACATGGATGACTGCCCTCACCTTCCAGGGTGCACTTTAAAGAGGAAATACATGATGAAGTGCCTTCCAGGGTGTCATTACATTGGACAGAATGAGATTAAGTAGCCTCCGAAGTGCACTTCTAAGGGGCAACACATGATAAAGCGCCCTCCAGAGTGTGTTTCAAGGGACGATGCATGATAAAGTGCCCTCTATTGTGCCCCTCCACTGGACAAAATTTGGTAAAGTTTCCTACAGAGTGTGCTTTCAAGAAGCAATGCATGATAAAGTGCCTTCCAGGGTGTCATTACAGTGGACAGAATGAGATTAAGTAGCCTCCAAAGTGCACTTCTAAGGGGCAATACATGATAAAGTCCTTTCCAGAGTGTGCTTGCAAGGGGCAAAGCATGATAAAGTCACTTCAGAACGTGTATTCAAGTGGCAATATATGATAAAGTGCTCAAGAGAGTTCCATTACAGTAGAAAAATGATAATAGAGCCTTCAGAGAGCACTTCTTAGGGGCAATACATAATAAAGCGCCCTTCAGAGTTTGCTTTAAAGGGGCAATACATGATAAAGTACCCTTCAGAGTGTGCTTTCAAGGGGCAATACAAAATAAAGTTCCCTTCAGAGTGTGTTTCAAGGGACAATAAATGATAAAGTGTCTAAGAATGTCCTATAACAGTAGAAAAAAATGATAAAGGAGCCTTCAGAGAGCACTTCTAAGGGGTAATACATGATAAAGTTCCCTTCAGAGTGTGCTTTTAAGTGGCACTACATGAAAAAGTGCCATCCAGAGTTTGCTTTTAACTGGCAAAACATGATAAAATACCCTCCAGATTGTGCTTTTTAATGGCAATACATGATAAGTATCCAAGAGAGCTCCATTGCAGTAAACAGATTTGATAAAGGAGCCTTCAGAGAGCACTTCTAGGGGGCAAGGCATTATAAATTGCCATTTAGAGTGTGTTTCAAGAGCCAATATATGATGAAGTGTCCAAGAGGGTTCCATTACAGCAGAAAAGTTATAATAGAGCCTTCAGAGAGCACTTCTAAGGGGCAATACATGATAAAGTACCCTTTAGAGTTCGCTTTCAAGAGGCAATACAAAATAAAGTTCCCTTCAGAGTCTGTTTCAAGGGACAATACATGATAAAGTTCCCTCTAGAGTGTGCTTTCAAGTGGCAGTACATGACAAAGTGCCATCCAGAGTGTGCTTTTTAGTGGCAATACATGATAAGTATCCAAGATAGTTCCAGTACAGTAAACAGATGTGATAAAGGAGCCTTCAGAGAGCACTTCTGAGGGGCAAAGCATGATAAAGTGCTCTCCAGAGTGTACTTTCAAGGGGCAATGCATAATAGCGCCCTCCGGAGTGTGCTTTCAAGATATCATACATTAAAAAGTGCCAAGCAGAGTGTCTTTACAGTTGACAAAATTTGAAAATGTATTTTTCAAAGTGCACTTCTAAGGGGCAAGGCATGATAAAGTGCTCTCCAGAGTGCACTTTTAGAGGACAAAACGTCATAAAGTTCCCTCTATGATGTCCTTCTAGGGTGTTACATGTAATAAAGCGCCTCCAGGGCCATTTCAGTAAAAAACACATTTCCATGGGGGAAATATATGATAATGTGCCCTCTTGGTAACTTCCATGGGACAGTACATGATAAAGTTCCCCTTCAAAGAGCATGATGTGATAAAGTGCTCACCTGACTGCCTTTACAGTGGATAAAAAAATGACAAAGTAGCCTTTAGAGAGCACTTCTAATGGGAAATAAATGATCAGATGCCCTCCAGAGTCATTCCAGTGGCCAAAGTGTGATAAAGTGCCCTCTGGAGTGCACTTGCAAGGGGGCAATGCTATGCTACGGTGACAACTTCTCCAAATTGTGGCTGTTTATTAGTGTATTGGGAGTGCACAATATCATCAGCATAAAATCAGTGTTGGCAGATGATGGCCTGTTAAGTTCATTGGCAGCATGCATCAATAGCTTCAGTTTCCATAATCTTTATCTTTACTGGTACATAGAAGCCTGCTCCTCTTATACAACACAAACAGGATATCCAGCACATGACATCTGTTACTATTACTCACATTTTCAGTCTTGTTTGCACTAAAAGCATCATATCATACTCTTCTTTGCACTCCAATAGTACTGTTTAAGTCAAGTTTCCACATTCTCAGTCTTGTTCTGAGGCTCATACAGCAGCATATATCAATAACAATTTTGCCTCCACGAGCCTGGGGAAACTAAATGGCCACTGTGCAGCGAGAGAGAGGGAGAGACAAGGTCTTATTCAGTCGCCTTCAGGAGCATCGTCTCGTATCTGGCAGATCTGGAGGCATGCCAGCACCCGCCCTGTGAAATCAGCATCGCAGCGCGCGGAGTTGACAAGTGCGCCTCCCCCTCTCCAAACGTTGTTTGACATACCCATCGTTATAGGCTTCGCCTCTGGCAGTTTCTTTTTTTTTTTAAAGGCAAGCTCAAAGCCGCAGATCATACATTTTGCTCACAAACCGTGCGGGTTAAATATCCTACAGAGGGAGAGGCAGCGGGAATCAGGCGCTTTCCTTTCGCATTTGGAGTGCGTAAACGGCACCGGGCATCACTGAGGGAACAGATACGCTCGTTTTGGATATTTTCTGCTCTTTTTTGATTTATTTCAAGGCTGCAGGGCTGTGCTTTGGCAGCAGAGAGAGTGGGCTGCGAGTATTGGATCATTTTGGACTTGAGCGCGCAGAGCACCTGTGGATGCTGATGTTTGGACTGAACCCTTTTGCAAAGACAAGATTTAGTTGATATTCACAGCAAGTGTCGATCAGAGAAGCTCCGTTCAAGACGAGAAGAGCGCACCATGCTCCTGCGTGTCCCCTTCCTGGTGGTCCCTCTGCTGAGCATCACGGGCTGCGGCTCGTCCTACGTGCCGTGCCAGCCGTGCGACCAGAAGGCTCTGTCCATGTGTCCGCCGGTGCCGGTGGCCTGTCAGCTGGTCAAGGAGCCCGGCTGCGGCTGCTGCCTGACGTGCGCGCTCGAGGAGGGCCAGGCGTGCGGCGTGTACACGGGGCCGTGCACGCGCGGGTTCCGCTGCCTGCCCAAGAACGGCGAGGAGAAGCCGCTGCACGCGCTGCTGCACGGCCGCGGGGTGTGCAGGAACGAGAAGTTGTACAAACTGCTGCATCCGTCAAAAGGTGAGGCGTGTGGAGAGATGACTGATTCAGACCACTTAAACAGGTCACTGAATCCAGCGGGGCGTTAATTAAGCGAATTAATTGAGTCATAAATTGACGACAGCCTCGTTATATATTCATTAGAATCAGCTCAACACCCAATTTATCACATTTGTCTCATTTTTACCCAACTTTAAGAAGTCTTGAGCCAACAAAATCCAGTTTTAGCTTCATATTACACAAGATTTTAAAGCTGCTTTCCCAATTCAAGATTCATCTCTAATAAAAAGCTGCTGAACTGAAATAAATCCTTTAATTTTTAGAAATAATGTGGTAGAGAAAGAAGACATGGTGGAAACTTACCTGCCTTATTTCTCAAAATAAATTATAAGTAGTTGAAATCATCTTTTATTTAATTTCCTATCGATAAAATATAATTTTAAGTGTTTAAAGTCACATTAAAGCTCCTCTGAGGAGTTTTTTAATGGGCATGAATTTGCTTGATATTATTATTGCTGATTTTAAATGAGCTACAAAAGCAAAAAATGCCGCCATCGTAAAAAATTGTCACTTTCTGTTGAGTTTTAACAAGTGATCTTAACCACTGCCGCAGGGTAGGTGTCAGACAAGGGTATAACCATGCTGTTTCCCTGAGTTTTACACTCTTTTATGCCAGTTGTCATGTTAAAAGATGCTGTGCTAAAAAAAAAACAGTGATAATGACAAAATCAATTGTCTTTTTTTTACATGCATTTAACAATTTTTCAAGCTTGAAGTCACATTAAAGCTCCCATGAGGAGTTTTCAGATGGACTTGAATTGTTTTGAAATGGATATTGCTGATTTTATATGAGCTAAAAAACAAACAACACCTTCAGTGTTAAAAAAATGTCACTCTCTGATGAGTTTTAACAAGTGATTTCAAAAACTGCCGCAGGGTAGGCGTCAGACAAGGGTATTACCAATAAACTTGCTGTTTCCCTCTCATTTAACAGGTTTTTTTCATTGTTTTATGCTAGTTGTCATGGTAAAAGATGTGCGAAAAAACTGTGATAATGACAACATTACTTGCCTTGTTTCCTCATTTGCCTATTATGTAACCAGTTTCAAAGCTTGAAGTTGCATTAAAGCTCCCTCAGGGTTTTTTTTAAATTGATTTGAGTTGTTTGGAAATGTATATTGCTGATTTTATATGAGCTATAATATCAAACAACACCATTAGTTTTAAAACATTGTCACTTTCTGTTGAATTTTGACAAGTGATTTTACACATTGCCGCAGGGTAGGCGCAGGACAAGGGTATCAGCAATAAACTTGCTGTTTCTCTGAATTTTATACTCTTTTATGCCAGTTGTCATGTTAAAAGATGCTGTGCTAAAAAAAACAGTGATAAAGACAACATCAATTGTCTTAAAGTTTAACTAACAATTTTTAGGAGCTTAAAGTCACATTAAAGCTCCCATGAGGAGTTTTCAAATGGACTTGAATTGTTAAGAAATTGATATTGCTGATTTTATATGAGCTATAAAATCAAACAACACCATCAGCGTTAAAAATTGTCACTTTCTGTTGCATTCTTAACAAGTGATTTTAAAAACTGCCGCAGGGTAGGCGTCAGACAAGGGTATCAGCAGTAAACTCACTGTTTCCCTCTCATTTAACATTTTTTTTCCCTGTTTAATGCTTGTTGTCATGGTAAAAGATGTGCGAAAAAACTGTGATAGTGACTACACTAATTGCATTTTTTTCTCATTTCCCTTTTATGTAACCAGTTTTCAAAGCTTTAAGTCACATTAAAGCTCCCTCGAGGGTTTTTTTAAATTGAATTGAGTTGTCTGGAAATGTACATTGCTGATTTTATATGAGCTGTAAAATCGAACAACACCATCAACGTTAAAAAATAGTCTTTTTCTGTTTAGTTTTGACAAGTGATTTTACACATTGCCTTAGGGTAGGCATCAGACAAGGGTATCATCAATAAACTTACTGGTTCCATCTCAATTAACAGTTTACACTGTTTAATGCTATTTGTCATGTCAAAACGTGCAAAAAACCCTGTGACAATGATGACATTCATTGCCTTTTTATCTTATTTCCCTTTAATGTAACCATTTTTCGAAGCTTGAAGTCACATTAAAGCTCCCTCGAGGAGTTTTTAAATTTACTTGAATTGTTTTGAAATGGATATAGCTGATTTTATATGAGCTGTAAAATCAAACAACACCATCAGCGTTAAAAAATAGTTTTTTTCTGTGAAATTATTACAAGTTATTTTAACCACTGCCACAGGGTAGGTGTCAGACAAGGGTATCAGCAGCAAACTTGCTGGTTCCCTCTCATTTAATAGTTTTTTTTTACTGTTTTATGTTAATCATCAAGTTAAAAAATGTTGTGCAGAAAAAAAAGTGATAATGACAACATTAATTGCCTTCTTTTATCTAATTTCCCTTTTATTCAACAACTTTTCGAAGTTTCAAGTCACATTAAAGCTCCCATGAGGAGTTTGAAATTTGCTTGAATTGGTTTAAAATGGATAATCCTGATTTTATATGAGCTACAAAATCAAACAACACCATCAGCGTTAAAAAATAGTCTTTTTCTGTTAAGTCACAACAAGTTATTTTAACCACTGCCGCAGGGTAGGTGTCAGACAAGGCTATCAGCAGCAAACTTGCTGTTTCCCTCTCATTTAAGCAAAATTGTGCAATATTTTATGCTAGTTATTATGTTTAAACATGTTGTGCAAAGAAATGACAGTAATAATGACAACATAAATTGTCTTTTTATCTCATTTACCTTTATTTGATTACTTTTAGGAGCTTGAAGTCTCATTAAAGCTGCCTGTGGGAAGTTTTTTAATTGACTCGAATTGGTTTGAAATGAACAATTCTGATTTTATATGAGCTACAAAAGCAAACAATGCCATCAGGGTTAGAAAATTGTCTCTTTCTGTTAAGTTATAACAAGTGATTTTAACCACTGCCACAGGGTAGGTGTCAGACCATGGTATTAACACAAAATAGCTAAATTACAGCAATAAACTTGCCTTTTCCCTCTCATTTAAGCAGTACTTACAATCTTTTATGTTCGTTATCAGTTGTGAAAATTTGCAAAGAATTAACAGGGATGTTGACAGTTTAAATAATCTTTTAATCTTATTTCCCTATTTGACTCAATTCTTAGGAGCATAAAGTAAAATTAAAGCTCCCATCATGAGTTTTAGCAGCTTATGAAACAGATTCAAATAATCTGTCTGATTCTTTTTTAGCCATAGTCGTAAACAAGGCTATCATCAGCATAAAGAGAGATCATTACTAAGGAATAATATTGAATGCTTTTGACAAATGTCATGGGGTAGGTGGCAAGACAAGTAGAAACACATAAAAAAGAAAACAGCCTTAATTGCATTTTCTTTGACAAAAATTGGGATTGTTGATTATTGGTGCATTTGAGTCTTTAAGTAAGCAATACAGGTAACAGAGGTAGTAAAACTGTCTATTTTTAGTCTTTTTAAGTCAAGTTAAAGCTCCTGTATAGAGTTTTAGCTGCTTATAAAATGGGCCAAAATGAGCTACAAAAGCAAACAACACCATCACTATTTAGAAATTACAGTTTTTTTCAAGTCTTACTCAGTATTTTTAAAACTGCTGCTATGGGGTAGGTGTCAACTGAGGAGATAAAAATCAAAACAAGCATTTTTTTTCTGCATTTTTCATGACAAGAAAAAATAGATTAGTAATACATTTCAGTGTCAAAAGAAGCATGGTTTATTTTGTTTCAAATAAACACTAACAAAACATTTTTAATAGAAATGGAATGCTAAAATTGAAATTAAAGCTCCTATGAGGAGTTTTTAGCAACTCACTAAATAGGCCGAAAATATTCGTGCCATCTTATTTCAAGCTAGAAAAACAAACAAGACTATCATTAGCATAAAGAATGACTGTTTTCTGTACTGCTATTAAAATGCCTGTAACCACTGCCACTGGGTAGGCGTCAGGCAAGAAAATTAACATTAAATAACAGCCATTTTTCACATTGTTATGGCAAAAAAATCTGGATTAGTGACGAATTTAAGTGCTAGAAGGAGCAAGTTGCATTTTTGGTTTATATACACCTGATTTTAAAGTTGCTCACAGGAGCTTTAAAGCAAAATTGGTGTTAAATACAGCTATTTCAGCAATTTAATTGTAGAAATTATGCTTGAAGAAGTGGTGCAAAAGAATGGAACATCTGCATTCTCAAATAAATGAAAAACTAACAAACCATGTTATGTTTTTATTAGTTCATGGCAGTACAAAAGATCTTTCATTTCCTCCTATTAAACTTAACAACTTGGATTTCAATATCATATTATATTAAAGCTCCTATTCGGATTTTTCAGCTGCTTTTTAAAAGGACCGGAATTCATTTCCCTTCCTTGTTTCAAGCTACAAAAGCAAACAAAACATCAGACATCAGTTGTTGTTTTTTTTTTTTTTAAATTGCAGTTTTTGAGTTGCATTGAGAGTTTTTTACCACTGCCACGGGGTAGGCGTCAGGCAAGAAAATTAACATTAAAAACCCAGCAATTTTTCATATTTTCATGGCAAAAAAAATCTGGATTGGCAACTAATTTAAGTGTTAGAAGAAGCAAGGGGCATATTTGGTTGATACATGCTGGATTTTAAAAGTTGCTCACAGGAGCTTTAAAGCAAAGGTGTTAAATAAAGCTATTTTAGCAATTTTATTGCAGAAATTATGTTTTTAAAAAGTGGTGCTAAGGGATGGAACATCTGTATTCTCAACTGAACAAATAGTACCCAACAGTTTTAGGTGAAATGACCCAGCTTACTTATATCTATAACTGGTGTTTTAAAAAAATGTAAAAGTCCAATTAAAGCTCCTATGCAGAGATTTCAGCTGCTTGTGAAATGCACTGATTTAATTTTCCGTCCTTGTTTGAAGCTACAAAAGCACATAATCCAATCAGTATTACAAAAAAAATGACTGTTTCTGTGACTTACGTTGACATCTTTTAACCACTGCCGCAGGGTAGGCGACAGACGAGGTAATTAACATTAAAAACTGACAATTTCTTGTTACATTTTCCATTAATAACCTTGATTTGTGAACATTTTTTAATATTTTAAGAAGCAGGGTGCATTTTTTTTAAAAATAAACCAAACTGAAACACTTCAGACAGGAGCTTTAAAGCAGAATTTGATGCCAAATAAAGCTTGTGCTTAAAGATAAGGTTTAAAGAAGAAGTACCATCATTGCTGAAATAAAAGGAGTGTAAAAGGACCAAAAGAAGTGCAAGAATGTCTTCTCAAAGCAGCACCTCCTTTAAATTTGCCTCTGACGTGCATGCTTTTATTTTGTAGCTTGTGATCATGGTGTGAAGTGAGTTTAACCACCCTCCTCTGTCTCTGGAGGAGCCAGCGATCCTGATGTGGGTCATCCTCACTGACACCTGTCATTAACCGAGGCACACGACTCAAAGGCCTCTGCTGCGCCTTGACCCCGTGAACTCTGTCAACAATCGGTGCCGGGCGCCAATCAACCTGTCATCTCGTTTTTTCCCCTTTAAAGACCCTTGTGGGGGCTGCCAGCCGTAAATCAGTAGGTCTCGTGTGAGTGGCCCTGTCGCCTTAGGGCCCTGCTAGCCTGACATAAAACAAGGGAGAAGATTACAGGTGGTGCTAAAGGAGAGGCTCCTTGTTGGCTCCTTTGAATGACAGTCACTGTGTCTACTTTGTGGGGAGAATTGTGGGAAATTTTTTTTTTAGCCCTCTTCTTCTTCTACAGTTTCTTTTTTCCCCCGTTCTTTTGTCACATCTCTTCATCCACCACCTGTGCCTTTTTTCCCACACCTTTTTTTGTCTCCCCATTCTCTCCCACCTCTTCTCCTCTTTCCCTGCCTGGCCGCCGTCCCTCTTCATCTTTAACACCCTATTCTTCTTTTCTCTCCTCACCCCTCCCCATACCCGGTTTCACCCTTTCCATTCTGTCTGCTGCTTTATTTTCCAGCAGATTGGAGCGTTAGCATTCTCTGGAAACATAAATAATCCTTCTAGCTGTGTTAAAACCTCAGCTGGCTAAGGGGAAGAACCGCAGTTTTTCTTGCAAAGGGCAAAGTGGGAAGCCTTGAAAGTCACATTCAAATGAGCTCTATCAGAAATAAGCCATCACACTGACATTTACAACCTTTTTTTCTGTTTTATTTTTGCTCTCTGCACCAAAAAAATCTCCCATTTATGTCCCCTTCCATTTCTTTCCCACACTCCCTCCCACTCCGCTTTGTTAGTCCCACCCTGCTCTCTCTCTCTCTCTTCATCTCTCCTCCTCCTCTTGCTCCGTCTCGGCTGTGCAGTGATTCAGCAGAATGCAGCCCAAGCGTGGGTTACTGATCCCCCCTCACTCAACCCCCCATCTGTCTGCCCGTCAGCCAAGCTTCTCCATTAACTCCTGTCTCCTGCTGGGCAATCGCTCAATGCATAAATTAAGCATATGTACTCATGGCCCAGAAAATACAAATTTTCTAGGCGTTTGAGAAGATTTATGTGTGTGTGCATACTGTAAATTTCTTAGAATGCAGGAGGAGATGCTTAAAAGGCCAATTTAAATGTGATTTCACAGCACTTAGTTTATGTACCAGTAAAAATGTGTTCATTTTAGCATTTAGCATATGTTAAAAATGATAAAAGCTTACATTTTATAGACATTTAAGAAAAGTGGAGCAAGCATGCATACAGTGGACTTATAAAGATGTGTCGGAAAACCTAAAAAAGATGCATTTGAACACATTAAATATGTGAATTTGTGCTAAACTAAGCTAATATATTTCATTTTAGCATTTAGCAAATGGCAAAATCACTTAAACTGGTTTTATTAACACTTTAAATTCAAGGTATATATAAATACAGTAAGCCCATGTATTTGCTAAACGTATCTAAGCTAATGCAGCACTTTATGTAAATTTAAGCTTTAAGTATGCAACAAAAAAAATTTCAAAAATTACATTTTATTTATATCAAATGAGAAAAATGCATATATATATTCTGTAAACTCTTTAAATTTGCAGTTACTGCTGAAAAGCACATTTAAAACTTAAACCTTCAATGCTATGCTAATGCATCACTATAAATGTGCCCATTTTAGCATTTAGCATATGCCAAAATCTATTAAAAGTAACATTTTAAAGACACTTAGGATGATGTATGCACACTACAATTTCTTACAATGCTGTAGGAGTTGCTTAAAAGATGCTAACAAGTGTAATTTTACCATGCTAAGCTAATAGATCATGATAATTCAGCTAATTTAGCATATAGCATGTTAAAAGACTATTAGAAAATACATTTTAAAGATACTTTAGAATATCTATGTATATTGTAGGGCAATATAATGTCAATAAAGTTGTTAAAAATGGAGACTTGAACAAAACTATCACTGCAAGGCTAACGCACCTCTGAGATGTTTGTTTTAGTATTAAGCTTGTGATAAAATTATCAAGACTTACATGTTAGTCACTTTAGAAATTTTTGGCATGCACATTATAAATTTTTTTATTGTGAAAGTTCAAGAAGTAGCTCAAAAGTGTAACTATCTAGTATTATTTCTGCTTTTCTTTTAATGCTAAGCTAATGCACCATAATAAATAGTCCAAATTTAGCATTTAGCATACATTAAAAACAGTTAAACCTACATTTCAGAGACATATTACAAAATCCATGTTCATTGCAAAGTCATGTAATTCTTCTAAAGTAAAAAAAAAAGTTAAGCAAAGTCTCTACTGCTAGGCTAAGGAACCACTTAATGTGTCGATTTTAGCATTTAGCATGTGACAAAATGACAAAAGCTTACTAAACGGACAATAGGATTTAAGCATGCTTTCTGTCTCCTTGATAACAAAAGTTCAAGAACTTGCAAATAAGTCAATCTGAGCAAATGTTCAATGTGATTTTTGACTTTTAAGCTAATAAAATTTGTTAATTTTAGCATAAAGCTAGTGTGACTCTCCTGCTGAGCTATTGCACCACTACAAATGTGTCAATTTTGGCATTTATAAAGTGGAAAAATTATAAAAGCTCACATGTTAAAGACACTTGAGAAGGTTAAGTGTCCTTATTGTAAGTTTAGTTGATTACAACAATCACAAAAGCGAAGGAAGTTGCTTAAAAGAGCATCCGAACAAATGTTTAATATTTTTTTCTCTGCTATGCACCAAAATAAATGGGCCAATTTTAGCATCTAGCATGTGACAAATGCCAAAAGCTCACATACTGTAGACATTTGAGAAGATTAAGTTTATTGATTACTTAAAAGAAAATAAAGCAAATTGAGCACAGCTTTTACTGCTAAGCTAATGCACCATTGAAGGTGTCAATTTTAGCATTTAGCATGTCATAAAAGATAAAAGTGTACTAAATAGACAAGAGGATTTAAACAGGCTTACTGTAAGTCTTTTTGATACAGAAGCTCAAGAGCTTGCTAATAAGTGAATCTGAACAGATACTTAGTGTTGTTTTTACTTTTAAGCTAATGTATCACTACAAATAGGTCAATTTTAGCATACAGCATGTGCCAAAGACAATTAGAAGTTGCATTTTAAAGACACATTTTTAAAAAAAAATCTATGTTCAATGTTAAGACATAAGCTTTTAAAATGGCATGAACATGGTTTAACTGCTAAGCTAATGGTCCACTGCCTGTGCTGATGTTAGCATTTAGCATGTGACATTATAACAAATACTTAGGTTATCGACACTTGAGAATATGTAAGCGTGCTTTTTGTAACTTTCTTTATTTACAGAAGTTCTAAAGTTAAAGTGCTTGCTAAAAAAGTGCACCTGGAAAAAAAAAAGTTTAGAAGGATTTTTCCTGCTAAGCTAATGTACCACTATGAATTTGTCAATTGTAGCATATAGACAATAAACAATTGAAAGATGCATTTGAAATATGTGTGAGTATATATACGTGTATTGTTAAGTAATGTTACTGTAGTAAAAATACAAGTGAACTCACCAAGCTAGCTTTTACTGCTAGGCTAACATTTTACCCAATGTGTCCATTTAAGCTTTTTAAAATGTGCCAAAATGATAAGAAACATGTTATGAACACTTCAGAAGATTGAAGTAAACAAGTCAACACCAATTAAAAATTTTACTTTAATGACCAACAGTAAATCAGTGTGTATTGTAAAGTCTTGTTACAGAAGTTGCTATAAAAGGGAATTGAGCAAATCTTATACTGCTAGGCTAGCATACCCCCGAATGTGTCAATTTTAGCATTTAGCATGTAACAAAATTATAAAAGCCAACATAGAATAGACACAAGAGATTATTAAGTATACATGCTGTAAGTTTTATTTAGTTTCAAAAGATGTTGATAAATAAAATTGCATCCCCTAAATTTAATGAATTTTTTTAATGCTAAGCTAATGTACCGTTGTAATAATGTAGCATATAGCTTTGATGCAATGATTTCAAAAACATTTTTAGAGAGATAGACCTTTATATGCATCTGTAGACTCATAAAATATGTTAGTTGCACTAAAAAGTACATTCAGACACACTTTGAGTCGTTGTTTTGTTTTTTGGTTGTTGTTTTTTTGTTTTGTTTTGTTTTGTTTTGTTTTGTTCAGTTAAACTAAATAGCCTTAAGTATTTTGTGCATTTTAGCATTTAGCATGCAACAGTGTAGTGGTGCAATGACATAGTTAAGATTTACATGTATGGCAAATAAAAACTCCTAAAATGTTGTGGAGGTTGCTAAAAGTGCAAGTTTTAACAGTTTTGAAGCATTGCTAATACACTAATATCAATGCTAACTTTAGCAGCTAGCAGGCATGTAAAAAACTGATTTATAAATGTATTTTTATGGACACTTGAGAAGATTTTGGTGTAAATGCATGCTTTAAATACATAAATTGTTGTGTGAGCTTTAGATAAACTTAATCTAAGCATATTTAAAGTGTAATTTTACAGTAATTTCTAAGCTAGTGTACCTCTTTAAACATGTTTTTAGCACTACGGATGTGTCTAAAAGGATTTAAAAACCGAAACAAGTAAGCATGCACTCTGCTGATACCTTCAAAAGCATTTTCAATTTTTTACTGCTATGTAAATGTGACAGCTAAGTTATGTACAACAAAATATGCCTGTTTTTAGCAGTTAGCATGTGTTAAATATAAAAACTTTAAAAACAGAAAGAATGGCATAAAATTAGAAATTATAAAAGTCTTGATTTGAGTAATTATGCATGAGAAAACATGACACAAGTTGAATATCAAATCTAAATTAGAGCTAAAAGTAGGCCATTTAAATCGCCCCTTTCACATGAAATTTCAGATATAGCTCTGCCTTTGCAGGATTAACTGGATGGCATATGTAACAATGATTCTGCAGATAAAATGAGGAAGAAAATGTTTTATGAAAGAGCTTTAAAAGGGGGTGAAAAATTTATCAAGAAGGCACCGTCCTGTAAATCCTGCAGGAATCTTGTTCTCCAGGATCACTATGTTTCCTAGTGAAAAAGAGAAAGAAGGGAGGAAAATGAAAGACGTGATCAGTCAGCACAGGTCAGATTAGACAAGCTGCAGGATTAGCAAGTGAGGACTTGATTGGACTTATGCTGATCTGCTCTGGCTTTCTCCTCACAGAGTGAGAGAGAGAAAAATGGTGTCAGCAGGAAACTGGAGGATGGGGGAATCTCTTTTGCTTTTTCCAAGAACCTGTCATTATGTGGACAGATGACATCATCATGATGATGATCAACGCCAAACGGGTTGGGTGGAGGGGCTTAGGCGTCATTTGCAACGTGGCGGGTGACCTTGTTTCACCGCCGGGTTAGCTTAGTAGCTTAGCGATCACGTCAGTGCAGAAATGGAGGGGCTTTATGTGCAGAATCCACCCAAAATGAGGCGGAAACAAGTGCGTGACACAGCAGTGGAAATGGGCCAGCTGTGGCTTAGGATGCGTACGAGCTAATGCATGTTTTAAAGCTATAAATGAGGGGGAATATCAGTTTTAAAGTGCTTTTGGGAAGGGATGCCTCAGCAGCTCGTTCAGGCCTCCACACAGGCGCTGTGGTCGCCTGAATAGAGGGTGGGACAAGAGAGAGGGGCAAGTGACTGAGATTGAGCGACTCCTTGAGATTTAACAGCTGTATTTTTCATAAAAGATGCATGTACGTGAGGCCTCCTGCGACCCAAAACGGGCTGCGGCTGTTTCTGTCGGCCTGCCACATGACAAGTGTAATAGTATGTTTTCATGGGCCTGGGTGCCAGGGTGAGACTAAATATCTCATTTAGGTCAGCGGCTATAAAAGTTTTAAAACCCCTGGTCTACATATACCCCAAACTGGCAGCTTGACTTGCCATAAATGTAGGCTATGTTGTCCCGTGTGTCAACACTTCCAATCTGAAGCTGGCCAGTAGCCACTGAGTGTGTTAAATAAGCATTTAGCTGCTGCAATGAAATCATCATGTTGTGTTGTGACGTTGCCAAAATTGACACTGCTGTCTTGGACTTAGCGTGCTTGATTCTGACCCTGCTTCAAACAGGCTTTTAAGCAGCAGAAAAATGCTTTGAAGCTCTCTTTGAAAGGTCTAATATCACAGCTAAGAGCATCAAATTGTTTGTAATAATTGGTTGCATTTGTAATTTAATCCAGTATGTCTGTAATTTGCAGTTCTGGTGCAAATTATGGTCCAGACCTCTGATAACAGTAATCCTGATGTGAATCAAGCAGTGGGCTAACATGTTAGCCTATCATGGCAATGATACTCACTTGAATGCACTGTATTTCTTAAATACACGTTAGCTTACTGCTACCTGCTAGCAAAAATAGCAAGTACAATAGCCCGCTACATCATTTTAAGTTATATTTATTCTTGTCCACTATTTTATTATTTTAGCCTTTCAGTGGTCTCCAGAGAAACTTGTTTCTCTTCTTAAGCAGCTAAATGCTATGCTGTGGTCACTAGCTAGCTGACACTGGCTGTATTGTGAATTAAAACTGCTTGCTAGCACTTACTAGTAAAATTAGCTAAGCTTGCTCACAAAATGACCTTTAAATTTCTGTCTATGCTTGTGAATCAACCGTTTACATTTTTTTAGCCTTAATATGACCTCCATCAACTCCTGTGAAACATATCTTTATCTGTAGTGGCTAAATGCTACGCTGTTTTCACTAGCTAGCTGCTGGATGGTTCTGTCCTGCATGGCAGCTCACATATGGTGCATTTTCTGAGCTATTTCTCTGAAAACAGTTACTTGCAATGGCAGGAAATGTAAGTGAAGACTTTTGATAGTAATCCTGATGTAAATCAAGCTGTGAGTTAACATGTTAGCTTTTAATATAAACTCATGGCCTCTAAATAGCTGTTTCAGTGAGAACACGAGCTATAAAGTATTGTTGTTCATAGCAGCTTGCTAGCTAACAACTACCTACAAGTAAAATTAGCTAAGCTGTTTCATTAACAGTCCATTTACTTTCCATTTAAGCTTGTGAATCAACTATTTAGTTTTTAAGCCCTGATATAGCAGCTACCCACCAACTCCTTAGAAACTCCTGCTTCTCTTTAGAGGCTAAATGCTATGCTGTGTTCACTAGCTAGCTGCTACATGGTTCTGTGCTGCCTGAAAGTTAGCATTTGTTATGTTTTAGAGCTGTTTGTTTGAAATCAGCTATTTGCAATGGTAGAAGATGCATACATCTACCAAAAATAAATAATAGCTAAATGATAAAGTGTGGGTGTGAAAACCAAAAACTGGCCAAGGAAGCTAACAAAAGAACTGAGGAGCTGGCAACGATTACTGAAGAAATGTTATTGAAGCTTTAAGTACATTGTTTACTTCCACTTTACAGTGGGAGGTTTATAACTGATTGTATGACTTGCAAATGTTTTTTAACTGTTAGACTTTGATTCATTTACTTCTGGTGACACTAAAAATGCATTTATTTGGTTTAAAACTAAGAGATCCTACTTCACTGCATTGAGATGGTATCAAGGGATCAATTTCATTTGTATGTAGGTGCTGTTGTTGGACCATTCCTTCTGTACCTGTTTTTATCCATGATTGTATAATGTCTTACAGCAGTTTAACTTAAAGAAAAATAGCTTTATGCTATTAAATGAAGGCTAAAGAAGAGGTGAAAGGCTGCTTTTTGTGTGACATATTACATTGAGATATTTTTGGAATTGCATTGATGTCAAATATTGAAAAATGTACATATTCCTTAAAGTTGGCTACCTTTTTGGCTTATACGGTGGTTAATTTACCAGTATGGTGGCAAACCAAGAAGGTAATGGTTGGCGATGTGTCAATGTCTTATACATAGTCCAAATTAGTGATGTTTCTGGGCAGATACTGTAATATCTGATTAAATTCAACCCATAGCATTTACTTGGCTAAAGTCTTAAGCCAAGAAAACTCCCAGAAAAAAGCCACTGGATCGCAGGAGTAGTGGGTGTAATGCTTTGGTCATATGCAAGAATGAGCCAAACCAGTCTGCAAAGAACTTTATCCCTGTTTTCTGGATTGAAATGGTGCTAAACCGCAATGTTCCAACAAGATGCTATCGGTACTATCAGTTGACGGTTGTTTACATGGTGTTAAATAGCATTATGGTTATGGCGGTAGCCATTACCTGGAGCTATAGTGGCTACTAGTGGTGGGCAGCTCTGTTACTGTTTAGGTAGAGCATTTGATTGGTTGAAAGCCTGCACTGATGTAAAATATTAACTATCAAAGTAATAAATAAGAGGCATTTGATGTCAAGTAACAGTCAACTGACACTGTTGCAAGGCTTAAATGTTACACACTATGTATTTTTATGGCCTAAATCCCCTTTGAGTACTGTTACTTAACTTCAAACCCTCCCTGTCTTTGTCCCCCCATCAGATGGTGACTCTACTAATGACATGCTACCAGTCCCAGAGTCCATGCTCCCCCAAACCAAGGTACCGTTATACAGCAGAGACCACATCAGCAGTCGGAAGGCACAGGCCATGAAGCAGGCGCAGGACCGCAGGAAGCAGCTGGCGAGGCTTGGACAAACCAGCACCCTGGACTTCACTCCGCTGAGCATCGACAAACTGGAGCCTGAGTTTGTAAGTGTAGTAGGGATTGCAGAGATGCAGCTCAGCCCTGAGGGAAGTTATTTGCTTCACTGATCAAGATTTAGAGCCATTCCAGAGCCATAATTTGTTGGATATTGGCAAGAAAACAATGTTTGCTTTGCTGTAAATCATAAAAATCTCAGATACAGCATCCTACTGCTTGAGGCTTAATAAAGAAACCAGTTCTGACAAATCTGCCAAGATGCCTCTCGGGCAACTTTCACACGTGACAACATGGTGTGAACAGAGTTAATTGCCAAATTACCCCATAATTCTTGACTCCATGTCATGTTGAACCATAATTTTTACTCTGGGGCAGAAGCACAAATTGAGATCATGCAGAAACTCACATATTTGGTTTGTGTGTGCAGGGACCCTGCAGGAGACGACTGGATAATCTCATCCAAAGCATGAAGGACACTTCTAGGGTTTTGGCTCTCTCACTTTACATCCCCAACTGTGACAAGAAGGGTTTCTTCAAGCGCAAACAGGTATAAATACATCTGTTTTTCATTTATTCATATTAAAAATGAGACAAGGGATGTTTTGTTTCTACAATACCTTGGATTTGAGTTACACTTGAAGCAAAACTTTGACTAGAAATGTTTTTAAAAAATTGGCTTTTCTTGCCTCCTCAACTCTTTCCTTGCAGTGTAAGCCGTCTCGTGGTCGTCGGAGGGGGATCTGCTGGTGCGTCGACCGCTTCGGCGTGAAAATCCCTGGCATCAACTACGCCGGAGGAGACCTGCAGTGCAAAGAGCACGACAGCAGCAGCAACAGCAACGAATGATAGAAGAAAAATGCACCTCGAGCCCTGTTCTTCTGTAAACCTGCCAATCAAGCTAGCACGCTAAATGACTGCCAAATCAGGAAAATGTGGCACAAATAGTTATATATATGGTCAGGTGTGATGGACTGCGTTGTTTTTGTTGTGTTGTAAAAGGGGAGTTGAACCGAAGTCCTTGCTTGGGTTAAAGTGTGCTCATGTAGGTCTCAATTTTTGCTCCCAACTGACTCTGTTTGAGGTTAGCTAACATCACACCTCTTTATATCCATAAATAGAATAGAGCATTATATATATTTGTATGATATTGATGATATATTGTGTACTTCTGAGTCTGTTTAATTTTACTAAGAAATTGTAGGACAAGACATATTTTAAATGTGGCTACAAATCATTATTTTTTCTCATTTGAGTCAGTTTTGTCAAAATTAGCCATGTAGTGCTAACTGTTAGTCGTGTTAATCATATCTTGATGTAAGATGAGTTCTCATATTGTCATCACATGGAGGGAAATGGCCTAAAAGTGGGCTGGAGTCATTGAAAATGCTAAAGCTGGGGCAGCAGGATAGCTATATCTGGCTAGCATAGCTGCTTGTTGCTAATTAGAGGCTTTCAGCTTCAGAAAGCAAAAGAGAATAATTTCTAACTTATAGACATAACTGTAATAATATCTTTGCAGAAATTAAGATGAAGAGATTGACACCACTTTGATGTCAGTTCATTAAACATCCAGCCAGGAATTGTGATTGTTAGCCTAGCATTGCGCACATAGAGGAAAGCTAGCAGTTCAAATGTGTAAAAAAAAAAAAAAAAAAAGCACCTCTGTAGCTTAAGTAATCTAATGTTAAGTGACTTCTGGGTATATTCATACCAAAGTTAAATGTAATAGAATGAGCAAGAGCCTTTTACTAAAGTTGAAGCAGCTGAAGCATTGCTATTCCGTTAGCATAGCCAGTTTTAACTTATTTGAGGCTAGCTAAAATAGGCTACCTACTAAAATGAATATTTTAGGAAACAAATCTAATTGCTTCTTTGGAGTGGAAAAAAAATTATAACACTTTAATGTCAGTCCATTAAAAATCAAGCTAACATCTGCAGTTTGTTAGCCTAGCATTGCCCAAAACAGACAATAGCTAACTGCTGAAATTCTTTAAATAATCCACCAAAAAGCACCTTGGTAGTTCACTGTTGGTTCAATTTTTGTGGTTCAATTCATACCAAAGTTAAGTACAAAAGAATGAGAAAGAGCCTTTTGCTCAAGCTTTATGGGCAGTACAGCTAACACTGTTTGGTTAGCATAGCCGATTTTCACTTATTGGAGGCCTTAAGTCTTGCTACTAAAACAAATGGTAACACTATTTAGAAAAAAAAAATGCTTTTTTGAGAGGAAAAGATTGATACCACTTTAATGCTAGTCAGTTAAAAAATCAGCTATTATTGTTTGGTTAGCATAGCCAGATTTAGCTAGTTGGAAGCTTGAGGCTAACAATAAAAAACATATGGGTAAACATTTTTTTAATTAAAAAAATCAGTGCTTTTTTGAGATAGAGATTGATTTCACTTTAATGCTGTCCATTAAAAACCAAGCTAAGAACTGTAGCTTAGCGCTAATAGATGATAGCATCTCTTGGCTTGGAGGATGACTTCCTGTTGTTTGCCAGCCAAAGAAATTGAAAAATCTGTCCTGTGGTAAGATGAGTTTTTATTTACTATAAGAAAATATGACTGTTAAATGAGCAGAAGCCTTTGGCTAAATCTGTAGCTACAGGATAGCTATTACTGTTTGATTAGCATAGCTGGTTTTGCTGATTGAAGGCTATAGGCTAGCTAATAACAGGCTACACAATAAAAAGAACAAACATTTAAGTAGGTAAACATAATTGCTTGCTTAATTCTTACCACCTTAATGCAACTCCATGAAAAATTAAGCTAACAAGTGGAGCTTGTTAGCCAAGTATAGCATAAATAGAAAACAGCTATTCAAATGTTAAAAAAGTCCTCCATAAAGTACCTCAAAAGCGAACTTAATATTATGTTCTTAATTTTTTGGTTCAATTTACACCAAAACTTAACAGTTTGCCATAAAAAGGGAACTATTTCTTGGCTAAAAACATTGACTTGGCTAACATAGCCAGTTTTTGCTAGTTGGAGGCTTCTTGTCTGGCTAAAAACAGACTACATGCTTGAAAGAATAAACATTTTAGTAAATAAACACCATTGCTCTCTTAAGATGGAAAGATTCATTCCACTTTTATGCAAGTCCATAAAAAATCTTTGTAAGCACTGCAGCCTGTTAGCCTAGCATAGAGATGGCTAGCTCAGTTCCGTTCAAATGTTAAATATGCATCAACAAGGACCTGAACAGCGAATTTAATGTCATGTCTGTTAATATTAATTTAATTAATGCCAAAAGTAAAGCATTGACGGAGAAACTGACACTTAAAAGGGAAGTATCTCTTGGCTAGGACCTGTAACTTCCTGTTGTTACTGTTAGCCTAGCAAAAGATCAAAACCTATGACATAGACTCAAAAATGATGTAAAATTCAACCTTAAATTTGTGGATATCAAACCAGAATATTTTATGCTTTCTGTGATAAAAGGAGATTTTTTTCCATCCTACTTTAAGTAAATACCGCCACTTGGCAGTGCACTTAGCCGTAACTGTAGCTCATCATCAGAAGAGTCTTGTATGCTTCTACTTGTTAAACTTGGTTTTATTTTAGGCATTTAGCACAAAACCTGGTTCATTAACAAACTGCATTGTACATTAAAAGCTTAGATATTTAAAACTGCTCTTGAAAGGCCTTTTCAAGTCCGAAAAACTGCGTCCACTGTTTGTAAATGTATGTACAGAGTGTGTGTGCATGCTCCTGAGTGTCTGTATGTGAAATACTGTACTGTACTGTACGTGCCATGCCCTTATATTGTTCTCAAAAATCTCTGGTTTCAATTCTCACAAGCTATCCAAGCTACTGTCTGACACAGGGTGCTGTGCATTTCCCTCCACACACAAATCATATGCAAACGCCTCACGTTGGTCGTGGTTCCACGTGCAGGGTCTCCACAGGCAAATCCGTCGGCCGATGGGGACTTGGTTAATCGGGTTTCTTATCCTGCGTAGAGCCAGGTCGCTGAGTTTGTATGGAAATTCAAGTGCCTTCTGGCAAACGCCACTTTGAATTTGATTTGCATGTGGGCCCAATGTGTTGTTGAAAGAGGGACACTCCAGCACAAAAGTTTTCTGACAAGGTTCTCCCAGTCAGTCGCCAGCGTTTGTAGATTTAATCTCCCAGTTATGATCTCAGACATTCCTGACGCATTGACAGAGACTTATAAACACTTACTGTTAATAGTAGCACAACACAGGGACACTTTTAACTTCTCAAAATCTCAGCTAAGACAGAAACATTAATGTGAACATTATGGTGAAATATTTATCAGGCGTGTAATTGATGTACTCGTTTTTGTAATGACAAATCACTATTTAAATAAACTTCATGTACTCACAAAAATGCCTTTTATCCTCCTGTCTTTTGTCCAAACCCTCCTCAGATGATTTATGCTGACTCAGTAGTTGTGTTCTTTGATGGATGCTAACTCTATGACCTTGAGACTGTTAAAGATACTTGTGGTTTTCCATGTGGGTTGTTTCTACCAGCAGTCAAAGACCAAACTGCTTGGTAGTGCATTTCTCATTGGGGCGTTGCTAAATGTCATTTTCCTCAGATAAGAAGGGCCAGCAGTGCAATATTTTATGCAAAATCCATTAAATCTGGCTCATGCATTTATGCTTAAATTGGTACAGCCATTCAGTGTCCCCAGAGGATGTTTTCTATCAACTCTGGCTAAGTCCTGACTCTACCTCTTACGCCCCTTTGATGCTCACATTTTTAACTGAACTGTCTTTACTATATTACCTTGAGTGCTATTCAATTTTGTCAAATCAGTGTCTCCAGAGGATAAACTCACTTTTTAAAATGTGTACCTTTCCCTAGCGCCACCATGAGGCTTTATTCTTAGTAGAACTATCTCTATAAATATTGGCTTTTTGAATGACATGTTTTTAAGTCAGACTCTCCAGAGGATATATCGCACTAACTTTGATGGAGTCAGAGGGCGTTTTTACACTTTTTGTTTGATTGCTCTGACCCAAATCACAGCTGAAATTGTTACATTCTTTTACATAATCACTATAAAGCTGTGAATTTACATTTACAACTGGACCAAATGGGTGTTGTACAATAAAAAAGGCCATCTAATTGGTCAGAATTTCATGAGGTTCATAAATACATAGTAAAATCATAGATCAGGTGTGTCCAAACTATGGCCCGGGGACCATTTTTGATTGGCCCACCAAAAATTCTATATATAAATGAAATATGGCCCTAAACAGAGCATGAAGCTTGTGTTGGACTATATTCTTCTTAGTATCAGCACAAGGCAGTGCTACCATGCTGGTACTGTAAACAAACATTTTGACAAGTTTTAATGCTGGTGTTTTCAGGGCTAAATTGAGGAAATAGTAAACTCATTGGCAACCAAAATGATAAAGATATCTTGATTTATAATGTCCTAATGGATTACAGTAGCAACTAGCACCAATGATGGTGGTAGCCAGAGCCGACCAAGGCCCCAAAATCTGATTGGCTTCCCCAAAATCCTTGAAATGATTGGCTATTTGTCTTGTCAGCCATCAACTAACCATTTAAGCATACCCAATCTTTAATATCAAGGTGAGGTATATGAAAGTGGCCGCACCATCCTTATGTATTTCTGTATGTAGCCCCCAATGGAAAAAGTTTGGACACCCCTGGTATAGATGTATACAACTCTGGTTTTTCAACCTGAGGCTGAACCTTTTCAAGACCCTTTCAAAGTAAAATTAGAGCTATTTTTGCATAGCATTGGTGTTAATATTATTTTATGTATGGCTCAGTGGCCTTGATTCCCATTGTCCTCAGTTTAAATAGGTTTTTGAAAGTCTTGCAGGTTTTCTTATAACTGTTTGCATCTGCCATCTATTCCTTGTAGTTTCCATCTTAAAGCTTCACAAATTCCTTTATTTCAATCCCACCATGAATGCAGTGTATTGAGATATTAACAGGCAAATCCAGAACAGAGAACAATGTATAAGTGATATATAAGACCATGAAGATTGGGGTTTTCAGCTGGACCCTAAGTGGACATTTATAGGGTCAGGGTACCAAGTATAATTTTGAAGGGTATTTGATCGTGTGGAAATCAAGAAAATGGCCAGCTTCACTTGTTTAGGGTTTCTGGGTATAAACCAAAAAAACAACAACAGCCAACACTTTCCCTTTTTAGGTTTTTGAATTAAAACCTTGAAAAACAGTTGAATTTTCTTTAATGTCTTTTCCTTTTGTTGTTTTCCAAAAAGGCAGCACAGAAGCGAAAAGGGCCGATCACATGACCCAGAAGTAAATGTAAACTTTTCAAAATAAAAGCCTGAGTAAGACAGTAGTGATTGCTAGATAGATAGATGACTCATCTAGGAGGTCAAAAAAGAACCCAGAACCACATCCATAGAACTGCAGGCCTCACTGGCCTCAGTTAAGGTCAGAGTTCATGACTCAACCATGAGAAAGACACTGGGCAAAAATGGCATCCACGGGAGAGTTCCAAGGCTAAAACCACTGCTGTCAAAAGGAACACAAAGCCTCTTCTCACAAAAAACATCCTGATGATCCCCAAGACTTTTGATGAAATATTCTGTGGACTGACGAGACAAAAGTTGAACTTTTTGGAAGGTGTGCGGCCTGTTACATCTGGCGTAAAAATAAGCATTTGATAAAAAGAACATCATGCCAACAGCCAAACATGGTGGTGGCAGTGTGATGGTCTGGGGCTGCCTTGGTGCTTCAGGACCAGGACCACTTGCTGTGATTGATGGAACCATGAATTCTGCTGTCTACCAGAAAATCCTGAAGGCAATCATCCGGCCATCAGTTCATGCCCTCGAGCTCAAGTGCTTTTGGGTTATGCAGCAGGACAACGACCTAAAATATACCAGCAAGTCCACCTCTGGACCATCTAGGGTCCAAAAGTGAGTTGAAAATTTTTGAAAATTTGGTCACAGTTTCTCTTAATGAGGTTGCAGTGCATCCCAGTTGGGAACCAGTGGTGTAGATAAAATATTCTGACGTCAGTCCTCTACCTGATAAAATCCTGACATTTTTTGGTTCTAAATTCTAAAAATATATTTTCTTAAGACTTCTTAAAGATCCACAACAATCCTGAAGCCAATAAAGTATATCCTCTGGTGTTTCATCCTTTGGGAACCATGAACTAACCATGATTGGTAATCTACTGCTATAATATTTAGATATGTCAATCAACAACAAATTTTGGAGGTGGAGGAAATGTTTTGGTTTTGACAACCTGTCTGGAAGATCAAGCAGTCGATCAAGCCTTGATTCGGAACACGCAAGTGGACCAAGACTGCTTTAAGAAAAGCTCCTGGTCCACTTTTTAAGACTCTGGTGTGGTCCATTTGTGATAACGACATGGACGGACCTCAGTCTATCCTAACTGTTTACCATTAGACCATCTTTTATAGGTATTTTCTCCCTTCTTTTTATGTTTTTAATGCTTGGAGTGTCTGGTTTCTCCCTTTGACTGCATTCAGCAGCCTGTTAACTGTTAATTGAAAGCAGGTGTTCCAATCACTTCCATAGCCACAGGTGTATAAAATCAAGCACCTAGGCATGCAGACTGTTTCTATAAAACATTTGTGAAAGAATGGGTCGCTCTCAGGAGCTCAGTGAATTCCAGCATGGTCAGCTGTATTATAACAAAGTGGAAGTGATTGGGAATGACGGCAACTCAGCCACGAAGTGGTAGGCCACGTACAATGATGGAGCGGGGTCAGCGGATGCTGAGGTGCACAGTGTGCAGAGGTCCCCAACTTTCTGTAGAGTCAATCGCTACGGACCTCCAAACTTCATGTGGCCTTCTATGCAAGAAGAGTGCATAGGGAGCTTCATAGAATGGGTTTCCATGGCCGAGCAGCTGCATCCAAGCCGTACATCACCAAGTGCAATGCAAAGTGTCAGATGTAGTGGTGTAAAGCATGCCGCCACTGGACTCTAGAGCAGTGGAGACACGTTCTCTGAGTGACTTCTCGATCTAACAATCTGGTGGACAAGTCTGGGTTCGGTGGTTGCCAGGAGAACAGTACTTGTCTGACTGCATTGTGCCGAGTGTAAAGTTTGGTGGAGGGGGGATTATGGTGTGGGGTTGTTTTTCAGGAGCAGGGCTTGGCCCCTTAGTTCCAGTGAAAAGAACTCTGAATGCTTCAGCATCCCCAGAGATTTGGAACTTGACTGGCCTGCACAGATTCCTGACCTCGATAGAACACCTTTGGGATGAATTAGAGCGGAGACTGAGAGCCAGGCCTTCTCGTCCAACATCAGTGTGTGACCTCACAAATGCACTTCTGGAAGAATGGACAAAGATTCCCATAAACACACTCCTAAACCTTGTGGAAAGCCTTCCCAGAACAGTTGAAGCTGTTATAGCTGCAAAGGTTGTACCGACGTCATATTAAACCCCATGGATAAAGAATAGGATGTCACTTAAGTTTATATGCGAGTCAAGGCAGATGAGCAAATACTTTTGGCAATATAGTGTATGTTTTAATGGATTCAATACTTCTCCTTGCATTTCTCCAGTGCAAGCACTTTCTCAAATAACTTCTCATGCACCCAATTCAAAGTGAGTCAAAGTAAACCACAGGCAGTCTTGGGTTGAATTTATCACCATTTTAATAGCATAATCTGTTAATGTTGCGTAACAGTAGTCTGCAAGCTATGACACAAAAAAATCTCCTAAAAACACCAAATATGTTGAAGGCTTTTCCTCTTTTCAACACATACAGTACAAAACACTGATAAGAGCAAAGTCACATTAGTAAAGCCAAGTCACCGACTCTCCAGCTGACATCTACCGAATATCTACGAGTCTTATCTTTACTCCTCCTAAAATAATCTGCTGTTACGTCCTACGCAGCAAGCTGGATTCTACCGTGTAATCCTTTTTGGTGGCTAAGTTTTCACATGTCGCTGAACTAGAGACGCATACACACAGAAAGATAAGATATAGCTTACTCAGATGTTCTTTGTTCCCAAGTACTTTACAGTTTTTTTTTTTCTTTTTTTTTGCTTTTAACACCGCTCTATATCTGGGCTGTGTCAGGGAGTTCCAGCTCCAGCTCTCTGAGGTACTGGCTGCAGTTAGGGTCGCCCCTCACAGTGGGGGCTGATGGGATGGGTCGGCCAGTGTGGGGGTTGACGCACCAGCACTCGCCCCGCTGACCATGGAGAGACATCTTGCACTGGAAAACATAAACAGATTATTTCTGCATTTTTAAATACCGATTTTTAAAACTTCAGTATGCCTTGATGTGCATAGATGCATCATTTGTGCAGAAATTTAAAGCTTAAATGTGTATTTATACTGCAAATGTTTCCCTTTCCATCAAATATCTGGATGATTATCTAAAAAAGAAGAGTCGCTTCTAAGATGGGCAATGCTTATACATGCAAGGATGTGTGATCTGCATAAAAACATGCCACAAAACTTTGTATTTTTAGTTTTATCATATTTCCATCATTTAATGCCCTTTGCACATAAAAAGACAATAAAATGGAGTATCATCATTGTTAAACCCTCAGGCATCACTTTAATTTACGACCCTTTAAAGCCATTAAGGACAAAAATGTCCACTTCCAATAAACTGCTATAAAAACTTAACAATGACATATTTTACTATTTTTCTCAATAATGAAACCATTAAAATTACAGCATGCATGATTATATCATGCAGTGGCTATGAGATCAAAAAATGTGGTTTGATTGGGAGTCAATGGGACGTTTTTGTCCAAAAGTGACTCAAAAGGGTCGTAAATTTTAAATCGGATGCTACACAAAAACTAATAATGCATCAAAGTCAATATTTTGGCTAATGTTTGACATACCCAGGACTGATTTACAAAAACACCCCCACCCCACAAGCATTAGTTTTCTGGAAAATAATTAATGTTTTGTGTTTTGTTTTTTTGTTTTTTTAGAAAAAATATTACCATCCTGTTATCAAACTGGCATATAAAGGGTTAAAATCCTGAAAATTATTCAATATTTGATTGGTTTGATCTCAGCTGAAGTTAATCACAAGATTTGACCCTAAAAAGCATAAAAAACATGAATGTGTACTGTTTTTGTTGCCATTTTTGGAAGTGGACGTTTTTGTCCTTAATGGCTTAAAAGGGTTGTAAATTTTAAAACGGTTGCTATACAAAAACTACAAACACATCAAAGTCAATATTTTGGCTAATCATAGACATATCCATGCTGGATTTAGGAAAAAAGCCCCAGCCATCCAACATTTGGTTTGAGGAAGATATCACTTTTTTTTTTTTTTTTTTTGCTTTTTTCATAAAAAAACATTGACTTTAAGTAATCAAACTGGCATTTAAAGGGTTAAAATCCTTAAAATGATTGAATGTTTTGTAGTTTTGAGCACAGCTGAAGTTGTTTAAGAGATTTATGCGAAAAAAAAAAAGCTGAAAAAGTTATTAATCTGTTAAGTTTTATAGCAGTTTTTTGGACATTTTTGTCCTTAATAGCTTTAAAGGGTGGTGAATTTGTTTCACAGTGTTCCCCTGACCTATTAAAATTTGAATTCTAAAATTTGCCAAGAATGATACTTTGTTGCAAAACAGTTTGACCATATGGACTAACAGCCAAAATGGTGAGTAGATAAAGATGAAAAATTGGCCCAAATGGGCAAAAATGTCCCTAGTGATGCCTGAGGGTTAAGTTTATTCCATACACATTTAAAAGTAATAATCTGATGACCTCTCAACAGTCACAGAGTCATTTAAATGAATTATCTGTTAAAAATAAGTATGATTTTTTGTTTTGAAATGATCAAATTGTGCTCTTATTTTCTGTTTTATGGAAGTATTTCTTAGTATTGACTGAAATTAATGCTATAGAAATGTTTTTTGATCATTATCAAGGAAGTTTCTGGAAGTCAAGTCATATAAATGAATGGGAAATTGATCCCTAAGTTTATTTTTGCTACAGATAAGCAACAACATTTAGTGTAATTTAATGTTCTGATGCTGTCTATACTTTTTCCCTGGCATATTCCATGAGGAAAGCTCCTTCTGCTTGCTCTTGAATCACCTGTTTGAGGTTATACTGCCCCCTCTTGTCACAGTTGGGGATGTGCAGGGCGTACAGATCTTCCAGAGGGCCTCTGTTGTCTCTGAAGGGCATCTTGGATATCCTCTCCAGGATCTGGTCCAGCTCCTGCTGACACTGAGTCTTTAAAAAGAACAAAACAAAACTCATGAAACTCACAGGCCCGTAAAACAGGATTTGGGTGTGATTGCAGCGTCAAGTTTCTGGTTAAATATCGACGCCTGTGGCAGAAAATGTCCAGGTAAACCTATTAGAACTTATGCACAGGAAAATCCACGCACATAGCGGGAACACCTGACTTTGAAGCATGTGTTTGCAAGGCAATCAACACATTTCTCACTTGCTATAAAATCACATAAAAGGAAACACACACATTATAAAGCTGAGGGGATTTCTGTAATGAACAAATGATTCATGTTTTCACACCAGTAATGAACAACAACTCCTGCCAGTGACCTAAGCTTTACCTCTCCAATCAAAGGCAGCCAAGAGTCTTGTTGAGACAGTTATACATTTCTGGTAGAGCAATATGTTTTTTAAATGTTTTTATGGCTAATGGAAAGTACCCTGATGCCTGACAGAAATGCCCTGGAAGACAAAACTCAGGGATCAGGTGCATTTAAGGTTATGTGGTTTTTAAATTAGAAGGCAAAGGACGATAAAATAAATGAACCAAAAGAGGAAAATTAAGATGTTTTTGTGTCAGATCTCACTCAAATGTTTCCTGTTTGTCCCTTTCAGGCTTTGACATTAGAATAAAAGGACTATTTCACTATTTTAAGTGCTTTATAATAATGCTCTAATCTAAACAGAACCACATGGAGGCAGCGCTGCGCTGCTTTACTAAAGATGATAAAGGATTACAAGCATGCATCTTCAGTCATTTGGTACTTTCTGACTGCCATCCTGTGATCAGCCTAGATCCCCAATTCCAAAAAAGTTGGGACATTATTTAAAGTGTGACTAGAAAGCAGAGTACAGGGATATATTCAGTTGAATACAGCGCACTGACAAAATATTTCATGTTTAAGCTGACTGACTTAATGTTTCTTTTTTTTTCAATAAACACACATTCTGACCTTGATGCCAGCTGCATATGTCAAAAAGTTGGGACAGCAGCACGTTAACAAATCTGAGGACTGAAGACACCAACTCAGTCGCCGTGAAGCCATGGTGTCGTAACTCATGCAGAATATGGCTTGGCATCATCTTGCTGAAATAATCAGCGACGTCCCTGAGAAAGATGTTGCCTGGGTGTCCTGCTTTTACCTCTATTAATGATGCCTTCACAGATGTGGACAAATACACCCACACTCCATCACTGCTGGCTTCTGAACTTTGCCTTCATAGCAAACTTGATGGTTCTTTTCCTCTTTAGATGAGAGGACTTAACAGTTATTATTTCCACAAATAATTTGACATGTGGACTTGTCAGACCAACAGCCCTCTTTTCCAGTTTAGATCAGTCCATCTCAGATGAGCTCAGGACCAGAGGAGTAGATGACGCCTCTGGATGCTGCTGATATAGGGCTTTAACTCTGCATGGTAGTCTTAACTTACATTTGTAGATGCAGTGATGGTTTTACTATCAGTGGTTTCCAGAAGTAATAGAGAGAATAGAGATGCATTATAATTATTCATATTGATAATGAAAATAATTGATTTTTTTTTTTTTTCAATAATAAAATATTAACCGATCAAATCCACTGATAACGAACAAGTTTGTTTTCTTCCTTGCGAGACTACACATTCTGGAACAGTAGGTGGCGCCATAGAGCGTGACCGGAATTCTACCTTTTTTTTTTAAATACCTGTTTTTTTCTGTTTGGTTTGATTTGGATTTGTTTTTTGTTTTTGTTTGTTTGTTTTTTACAGCTGAATGTGTGGTTGGTATGGGAGCCCATTTCCATCAAATAAAGAAGAGAAAATGTGAATACAAGTCAATTTTTAAAAATCCTGAATCATAATAAAATAATTATGAGATAAAAAGTCAAAATGATGATATTAAAATTTGAAATTATGAAATAAAAAGAAATTATGAGATAAAACATTATTATGGCTTCTTATCTCATAATTTCAACTTTTAATCTAATAATTATGAAGTTTTATCTCATAATTTCGACTTTTAATTTATAATTATGACTTCTTATTTCATAATTTTGACTTTTAATCTCATAATTAAGATTTTTATGTAATAGTTATGACTTGTCTCATAATTTTGACTTTTAATCTCATAATTCTGACGTTTTATCTCTAATTTTGACTTTTATCTCATAATTATGACTTTTTTCTCATAATCTTGACTTTTAATCTCATAATTATGTTTTTTTCTCGTATAGTTTTGATTTTTTTATCTTATAATTATGATTTTTCTATCTCATAATTTCAGCTTTTTTTCTCATAGTTTTGACTTTTTATCTCATAATTCTCACTTTTTTTTAATCGCCTAACTTCACATTTTTCTTTTTTAAGTGCTGGAAATGGGCTTCCATATGTTGGACATATGTTGGCTGAAATTTTATTGAGTATTATTATTAGCTGATTGAGATGTCAGATTTGACAATTTGTCAAGAGATTTTAATTTATTTCATGGCAAAATTCAAAAAAGCAAACTCTTGAAAACCAATGTATGTCAGTTGTTCATGTTGTATTTTGGTGCACAAATGTTCTAATTAAAGTTAAATAGAAGGAGTAAAAGTTGTAAAGTCAGAACTTTTCTTTATTTTTTGATGTAAACATGAGTGATGTTAGTTGGAAGTGGTTATAAATATATCTTGGCTCACTCTATATTAACCTTTCATACCCTCACATGTGCATAAATACATACAAAAAACATTTTAAAAATCATTATGGGTTTCTATCAGCCATCAGGAGTAGGAAATTATCTGTATCAGTTCAAAAAAGGACTTATCGTGCATCACCAAATTGCAGGGTAAGGGCGTCAAAATTAAGTGTTTTATTCTCATTGAGCACTTCAAATGTAACAAGTCCAATAACTCGTCCAATACTGCAACAAGAGAGTTGCTGTGTTACATCTCACCTGTTTTGGCCGTGCCGGTTTTGTCTCCTCCACCTTGTTGGTCTTCATCTTGGTCTTCATCTCCTGCCTGTGCTGGCGTACGGCGCTCTCTTTGGGCCCCAGCCAGGTGGTCTCTTTGGTGGGTTTACGTATTGCTGGGATCTCGCTCACACCCTGCTCAGGCAGCGGTTCCACAGCCTCACCTGAGGATGAAAAGACAGGACATCAACAAAATCAAACACATGGTTCCCTTAGATTTAATGCAACTGCAAGGTAAACAATCACCAGAGAGTGAATATAGGGGTTGGTTGGATTTTGACCTTAGCCTTTGACCTCCACAATTTAAACAGTTCATGCTTGAGTCAGATTGGACATTTGTGCAAACTTTGAAGAAAAATTCTCAAAGCATTCCCGAGATGTCGTGTTCATAACAAAGTATGAACATGAGGCCAAGTGAGCGCCAATATCTCATGAGTTCATCCTCGAGTCAGAGCTGACATACTAGCAGTAATTTTAAAAAATCCTTCAAAGTGTTTTTGAGATATCACATTGACAATCAAGGGATGAACATGAGGCCCAGTGGCATTGACTATTGGCCATTTAAAGTAATGTTTTACCCTTATGTCATAGTGTACATGTGTACAAAGTTTGAAGAAAATCCCTGAAAACATTTGAGATATTTATTGCCTTTACAAGCAACCTCAACCTTTATCTTTTACAAGTCTAATCCAAAAATCTAATCAGTTAATCCTGGAGTGCAATTGGAGGTTTGTTTCAAGTTTGAGGAAAATCCCTTGAGGAGTTCTTTAGGTATTGCATCAGCCCAGACTGGCGTACGTAACTAAACAAAACCCTACTGCCCCTTGCTTGTATAGGGGCAACAAATGTAGGTTTACAGCTGAAAATGTCAAAAAAGTGCCACTAACTACACTTTTTTGCAAACCTGAAACTAAATTGAGTGAGAGATGACCTTAATGTCTTGATCAAGGACACTTTGAAAGCTATTTTGGCCTTTGAAATAATTTAAATGGTGACTTGCAGGAGGTATTCTTCATTTGCTGTCATATCTGTAATAGAGTGGCCTTTTAAAGGGCTGGAAACAGAGGTGGCTTTACTTCTTGAAGCAAAAAATAACTTTCTTCTTCTTGAGATGTACTGTGTCGTCTACATACAGCTAGCACTCTTTACCCTTGCTCTTTTATTGAACCCAATTTTGTGCGAATAGAACAATTCAAACCACTTTTTCCATTCTCTTTACACGTCATACGCACTTATGTAGCCAGGTAGCTTCTTAGCTAGCTAGGAATAAATCAAGCTAGCTTGGTCATCTAACAAATTTCTCAGCTAGAGCAAACTTATGGCTTTCTTCTCATTCTTACCTCAAATGACTTTTTATTTGATTCTTCTTCTATTGTGTGCCACTGTCTGCTGTTTGTTACAGCCAAATTAGAACTAAAGATAACGTTGTCAGGTGAGGGCTAAGCTCTGAAGTGTCCAAACCTCTGTTAAAGTGCTCTGAAATGCATCGGCACAATCAATGAGTCACTACAAACCCTTTTTCACAGAGGGAACCAACCACATGCAGCTCCATTAACAAGCTGGCTGGCTGAGAAAAAGTTGGCCAGTGTTGAACTTTAGTCACACTCAGGTTTCCATGGTTGCTTTTTTTCCCTGAGTAGTGTGATTTTAATTTCATGAGCAGATGTTTAGAGTGGTTATAAATGACGTTTGCACTTTTCTAGAACTTCTATTTGGAAGACTGGATGATGAATCAGCATATATTTAAGATCCTGATAGGTCACTGCAGCGTTCTCATTAAAGAAATGGTGTCCTTCAAAGCCAAAAAGAGTGGGAACTGAAAAGTTCAAGGGAAAGTGGGTTCAAATTTTTGGTCTGTGAAACTTTTACCTAAATACCGGCTTATGCCACAGTCTAAGAAGGCATTAAAGAGGTGTTACAGTGTTAAAGTCAATACTTAAACAGCTAATAAAAAACTATTTCTTGGTGTAAACCTACTACATAATTTAATATCTACACATAACAGAATAAACCCAAATAACAAAGTCATTTTAGGGTAAAAATGAATATTAAAAAGGACTGGTCTAATCCGCTGCCTTCCTCAGAGTTGAAAATTAGAAATTTACACTAAAATATGATTCAAATTCAGCAATAACTAAAGATAATATGGTACTTGCTCACTATTTAGGTGGTGGCTATATAAAATAAGTTTGGTTTTAGGCAATAGAAATTGGACAATTCTTCCTTTCAAATCACAACAAAGGGCCAGGTTAATTAGCTATAGCTGACTAGCCAAATTGAAGATGCTTAACTGTGATATTTGGTAAAAAGGAACAGGAAATTTCTCAACATAAAATCACAACAAAATGGCCGACTATCTAGCTACGTACTGAAAATTACTTTATAAATCGAAAAAGTAGCACACCAGCTAGCTAACTAGCTCAATTAATGATGTTTTAATGTGAAAATTGGGGTTAAAGAAATTAAAATGTACAATTTCTCACAGTAAAATCACACTAAATCAGCAGGCTTGCTAACCAGCTAGCTAACCAACCAACAAATAGATGATAAATTGTGATATTCTGTATTGAGGAAATCATTTTTTAATTATCAATATAACATTACAACCAAATGGCACACTACCTAGCTAATCCCCAAGCAGAAGACACTGACATGTGATACTGGGTAATGTGGAGCTGAAAATGTACATTTTTCCCTAAACTCGCAAGGAACTGGCACAGTACCTAGCTACCAAGCTAACTAGATAAGCAGAGGATGCTAAATGACACACTAGCTAGCTAGCCAATAAATTAAATTTATTTTAATGTAATTATGTGTTAAAGAAATGAAAATGTACAGTTTCTCGCCCTAAAATCACAACAAAATGGCCCGCTAACAAGCTATGTACTGAAGATTAATTTATAGATCGATAAAGTAGCACATCAGCTAGCTAACTAGCTCAATTAATCATGTTTTAATGTAAAAATTGGTGTTAAAGAAATGAAAATGTACAATTTTCTAGAGTAAAAATCACACTAAATCAGTAGGCTGGCTAACCAGCCAGCTAACCGACCAACAATTAGACGCTAAGTTGTGATATTCTGTAAGGAAATCATTTTTTTATTTATCAAAATAATATTACAACCAAATGGCACACTACAATTTATTTCCCTAAACTCACAAGAAACTGGCACACTACCTAGCTACCAAGCTAACTAGCCAAGCAGAGGATGTTAAATGGCACACTAGTTAGCTAGCCCAAAAAAAAGTTTATTTTAATGTTATTATGTGTTTTTAAAAAATGGAAATGTACAGTTTCTTACCCTAAAATCACAACAGACTGGTATGCTACCTAGCTAACTTGCTGCCTATGCTGTCACAATGTAGCATTTCAGCTAGCTTATCACGTTAAAAGCTACTCAACTTTCCAGAGCCCAACAAATCTATACTATAAGGTTAAATTCATTACAAAACAGCCCAAAAGTTAGCATTTCTCAGTCTGACACCTCTTCATGGCTGTTATTTAAAACTAATAACTATCTAGCATGTAGCATTTAGCTCCTTTTTTGACAGAACAAGGCAGAACACTCAATAAAAACACCATTTAACAGCTCAGATGTTTTTTTAGAGGCAACTTGGGCCTTTAATTGCATAAACGCTAAAAAAAATAAATGCTCCATGACTACTGAAACAACAGGGTAAATTAAAATGCCATTGCTGTGCGACGATAAAAAAAAAGCCTTTTGTTCATCAAGTTGGAAACTATATTACTGTTCTTATCCAAAAGTAAGTGAGTTGCACTGTTTCTGCCATCAGTCAAATACCGTTTAAGATTTCCTGTAGCCATCCAGCAATCCCTGCAGACGGTTTTCATTCACTCTGCTGTCTCCTCTCATCTCCTCTCTCCTTGGAGTCTTGTTAAACATCAACCTAAAAAAAAAAAACCCTTTCTCTTCAAACAGATGGAGCAAACAATGTGAGAGGCCATCAGGTCCAACCCAACATGTTGTTTCTGACAACAGAGCATGCTTAGGGAGTGGAAAAGGAGCGTCACTGCAATCCAGCTGATTTTATAGATGAAATGTCTTTTAAGGAGAAACTACTTTAATTCTTAGCTTATGGGAATGAATATGCTGACAGGAAAGCTTGTATTTCTCCTATTCAGAACTTCACTTGACACCCGAAGAAAAGAAGGGAAATAAGCACAGACAGTAGAGAAGGTCAAATAGCCGGCCAGAAAGCGGATAGTTCACGGTTATGCAAGGGCCAAGCTGTAACTTGCAGACTTGTGGAAAGACGTCTGAGGGACAGAGAAAGAAAGCAAGTGTGGATACTCTGCAAGAGGTAAATTTGACATCCGGTTGTAGAATATGATTACAAAAGGCCTAACAGAGAACGGGAGAAAGGAAATTCCAAACGAAGCAAAAACAAGGTGCTGGCGCCTTTCGCCATCAGATAGATGTGGTGTTGTTGGACGCTAGTTCCCCCTATGACGCTCCACTGTGCTCTCTCTGGTTTTTCTTTGAAGACTTCGCAAAAAAAAGGGGCAAAAGTCAACTGAAATCAGGTGTGTGTTCAAACTCAGGAGTATCGACAGCTGGGGTGCCTTTTGTTTTGCTGTCTTACATAATCTCCACAGTATCCAAAGTGCAGAACTATCACTCCTTCTTTTCTGGTGAAACATGAGACTTTCACTGTCTAGGGTTCACATAGAGCGTATATTTTATAAGCAGCGATCTCTGTATCAAATATACAGGTACACACAAACACAGAGGGTCAGGACCCCACTTTCGGGGGGCACTAGGCCTCTGCAGTCCAAGCCGTTCCACAGCGGTGGGCTCGGGATCAGCAGTATCAACAGAGCAACAAGCCTACTGTCCAGTCTACTGCTTGAGTTAATCCTCGCACAATAGCCCACAGAGGCTTGCTTTCTATATCTGATCCATGTCGAATTCCCAGATGGCACGTAGGCCAGAAGTGTCATGTCTGATTGTTCAGATTTAGGGTCAACTGAGCAAATGGTAAAGCTTGGCCGAGCTGCGGAGGATGGAGAAGGTTGGGAAAGGATGGAACAACAAGATTTACCGCTGTCAGATTTGGTAAATACAAGCAGATCTTTGTTTTAGCTCTGGTTGTGTTGTCTTTCTTAGGGCTTACCATGCAGTTTGAGGGGATTTTGACTCCTAAGCTTAACTTAAAAAATTGGTGGTCATCGGCAAAAACTGCAAAAAAAAAAAATAAATAAATAAATCACATTTGCACCTTGCCAAAACAGAAAATCGAGTGTTTTTTCCATCCAAATGTATCAGAGACTTTAAATGTTTTTTTCTAAATTCAATGAAAGAAATAACCTTGCAAAGCAGGATACGCCCGTTTCCTTGTTTTTCACCGGCGAATCCATCTTGCAAAGCTCCCATCTGAACCGTTTGGGCCCGGTTAGAAAGTGACAGGACCAATCAGCGACAAGGGGCAGTACTTTCAGGTGCAGCAGAGTCGTGACGTTAACAAGCAGCAGCAAGAGCTGGTGCAGTTATGGAGGAAGAGATTAGCGTGGATGCTGCTTAAGCACCAGTTTTATCAGAGCTTGATGACATTTCTTCGTTAAAAGAAGAACAAAGAACAGCAGTGAGTTGTTTTCTTTTCAAAAACGACAAAAGTCGAGTACTTACATGTCTGTAGTGGCCATGTTTCGCGTTATTCCTCAGTAGCTGCGCACGCGCAGCTTGATAGCAGCTACGTCACGTGTTTTGTTGCTCTGATTGGCCCGTAGAGATGTGACAGACAGAATCTTCACCCAATCATACTCCGAGTTTTTTTCAAGGCCTCTGCCTTTTCTCAAACATTTCATATTGAAGCTTTCCCAGATGGATGTGTTTCACACATCCATCTGGTGTGTCATGTTATGAAAGAAAGGCATGCTTCCTTTTAGCAGGCTTGCCTATTCAGAATGGGCCTTCCCCAACTGTGACTTATTGATGATAAAAATGCATGTGTGTTGGATGTGTAGCATTGGTGCTAGCGCCCTGGCTAACAGTCACCTTTTTTGGATCGAAAAAGTGTGTTGCAGTATTACTGAGTTCTTATGTTTGAGTTCTTTGTTTGTGCTACTTATTAACTGCTTTTCAGCACTTTTTCCGCCTATTTTTGCTACTTCCTCTTGCCTTTTCTAGCCCATTTCAGCTGTCTTCGCATTTTGACACTTTTAACCCATTTTTGCTGTTTTTTTGCCTCTCGTTTGCCTCTTAATACCTAATTTTACCACTTGTTTTTGGCATTTAGAGTCCATTTTTGCTGCTTTTTTGCCCACTTTAGTTGCTTTTCACTCATTTTTGCCATAACTTTTTGACTGTTTTTACCCAATTTTTTTTTTTTTTTTTTTTTTTTTGCCATTTTTATCACCAATCTGTCCAGGAGGAGTTCTAGTAATGGCCTTTGGTGCTTGGATTGGTGCTTCCATTGCAAAAAAGGCAGTCTCTATTTAACAATGTACCGGGTTTTCCACTTCCTCCAAGTGTAGAAACTTTTTGGCAATATTTTATGGTTTTTATTGAATTTGCATTATTTCCCATCAGGTTTTATTGCACAAATTTAAACTGTGCATAAAAACTGGTGGATGGAACCCCCACTAAGGGCTTTCATTTACCCTGTGATTCCTAAAGTGGCCACTAGGGTTGCCTGCAGCAATGACGAAGGGGCTCAGTAAGGCTAAATAAAAAAATAGCACTTTTTCTAGACAGTGTGGCTGCAGACCATCAAAGACACCATATTTTTCAGAATGGAACTGCAGTAATTTGTTTGAACATCATATTTCCAGTTTTAGTTTCAGTTTTAATTCAAGTTTTTTCATAAACATAGTTTGACAGTTAAATTAATGAAATAACAACTTCACAAATATTACAGAAACATTTCATTAATAAAGAAAAAGAAAAAGGTCAAAGGTCTAATCCAGATTAAATTCTGTATAGACCTGTTTTTGAAGTGTGTACAAAAATGGTGGCGCGTTTTGGCTTTCTTAGCTTTAAGTAAGGCTAATCCAACATACAACAAGGTCGCCACGTTAGCTTTAGCAATGTGAGCATTAGCGAATGTAGCTAAAGCTAACTTAGCTACATAGATGGTGTAGCTACAAAGCAGTTTTCTTAGCCCAGCTTTAGCTATGTAGCTACGTAGCTTATGCAGCTAATGTAGCTACATAAGCTACGTTAGCTATACGTTAGCTATAGTTAGTTATTGAATTTACCTTCGGGGATAAATAAATAAAGTTCTTGTATTAGCTGCATCAGAATGTTTTCATAAAACAAGCATTTTTCCTGTAAGCAGACTGTGTACCAGGCTTTATGAAATGTTATGTAATCAGGTTTTGCCAGTCCCTTTTAACTTCTGGTATCCTAACCATTACCAAACTAAAGTTTAATTCCATTTTATTTCAAAAGTTTTAGCGTGCATTTCTGTTCTGAAATAGATGGCATCTCAGATTAACAGTCTGTGAGAGTGGTCGTCAGCGATGTACGGTAAGCACAGCAAGTCTGTGCAAACAGTCACTCCACAGCGGTCATCTTGGCTAAAATGGCAAGAAAATATAATGACCCATATCTTGGCTTTGCCTATGACGAAGCGAATATAAGAAAGAGTGACATATAGTTATTGGGTCTCCAATATGCCCACTCCAGAATGGTCCCTGACAGATTTCAACGTTAAAGTTTCCTCATTTCAATTTGTTGTAGATGTGTGAAATTTTGGGATCAGATGTGTCTGGCAGAGATCTACAAAAGACCCAGTGGAATCATGGCTATATCTCATTATGAATAGATCACTCATAATTTGGTCATTTTTAACCAGTTCCAAGGGTCATATTTGGATGAACTAGTCATTGGGCGTTCATCCAATTGACTTCTGTTTTGGTGTACAGCTAGAAGAGACCTTAATGATAAAAATGTATTCTAAACTTTTACATTGGTCAAAGGGTATGGCTGTGGCAAGCCCTCAAATTTTCGGAATAAGTCACTATGGAAGTGACTCTGTATAGGTCTGGACCGTATTCACCCAAATTGAACCTTCTCCAAATGCCAGAGTGTGGAAATCTATGACAAAGTCATATATCCCTCTCATTATGGAGCTCTGAGGTGTGAAGTAGGTCATGTGCAGCTTAAGAAGTGGATGAAAAGCACTACCAAGAGTAGCTGCTGTTGATCATCCATTATGAGGTGGGACTGTTATCCTAGAAACACAAACTCAGCAAAGTGCAGATATGTTTACCTTCCAGGCTTTCTGGCCCGCAACCGTCATCTAAAAGCCGGCATTGGACAGGCTCTGGCATGCCGCACCACATCCGAAGCCAGAGATATTGCTCATTACCAGCACCGCAGGATGAACTTTGGGGTGATTGTACAGGGCCTAAACTAGGACATGAACTTGGGCAAGCTGGGACACAACAGACTTGTAGAGTGTCACATGAAGCTACATCTGACAGTCATTCTTAATCTGTGTGGAAGAGAGAAAACCTCATGGTTTTAAGCTTCTGTTTTATTATGAGGGTAGACTGGAGGTCACTGGGTGAAAATCTTATGCCTCTATAATGTCAACATCTGGGTTTCCAAGGGGATGGCTGGGCAGGTTTTTAAAAGGTCAAGGGACGATGTCAACCTACAGTACAGCTTTTTTAAGATTGGATGTTTTTTTACCGAAGACACTGAAGGCAACAACAAAACATTAGAAAGCAAAATTCAAAATTTCAGGTGAATTATGAAAACATTTATGGTGAAACCAGTCATTATCAATAAATTTTAGTGATATTCATGGTCCCTAGAGGATGCATCCAAGTGGCTTTGGCAATCTCTGAAAGTTTCTCTTTAGTTCCACAATAACTTTGCCTATTATATTTGACCTACTGTAACATATAACAAAAAGTATTGGATGGATTGTGGCAAAATTTGGTAGTGCCATTCATGTTTCCAAGAGGATAGACCCAAAAGGTTTTGACAAGCCTTTGAAACCCATAGATGAAATGTTTCACCTACATTTTCAAGGAAAATGACAAAAGAAGTAGAAAAAGTATAGTGCCCAACTTTCCCTGTTGGGAATCAACATTTAGGCTGTGCAAGGTTAATCCAAAATGGATTTTCGGCCATAAACAGTAGAGTTATTCATATTTCCTAGAGGATGGACCCTATAACCATTGCCAAGTCCCTAAATAACCTGTGGACAACTATTTAGCCCAAGGAATACGGTTGACAGGTTTTGGGAATATCCAAAAATGACTGAATGGATTTTTACAGAATTTGGTGGAGCCATTCATATTTCCCAGGAGATAGACCCTGTTAACTTTGATGAGTCTCTGAGGAACCTGTGGAGAACTGTCTTAACTTCTTCACCTCCATTTTATATGAAGAAAAGAGAAAATTTAAGAAAGTAGCCCCATACCATTGGATGCACCTTTATTTTAAGGCAAACTACATGGGAAATTTGGTGGTAAAAGTATTGGTTTTCAGAAGTGATGTTGTTCTGAAACTTGACAGAGTCCTTCATACTCCCCAGAGGATGAACCTTGTAACATTTTGATCACTTTCTGAGGAATGTTATGAATATTGTGACAACAGAAAGTGACAAAAATGCTTCCAATCATGTCGAGTAGAGGCCTAAAGCTTGGTTTTAATAAGTGATAACCAAAAGTAGAAACCATAAATACTGGATGAACCATATAAAGTTTGATAAATATCCAGAGAACTGTTTCTACCGTTCCACCTTTGTTTTAGCCAAACTACATGGGAACTTTAGTAGTAAGTACCATTTATACATTGCTGAACAAAGGTTTTGCAATGAAACAAGCAAATATATTTGCTTTAAATGGCAGAGCCATTCTTATTACCCAGAGGACAGTCCTTGAAAACCACTCACCACTATCCAAACTCCATAACTGCCCATTTTTTGAAAGTTGACAAGGAAAATCAAGTATTAACACCCAAACTGTGTGCTTTATGAAGCTAGAACTTGGGGTTTGTGACGTGAAATCCAAAAACTATTGACACAAAATTTGGTAGAGCCATTCTTACTGCCCAGAGGATGCGCACTATAAACTTTAAGTCTCTGAGAAACCCGTGGAGAACTGTTCACAACCAATTACTACTCCTTCCTCTCTGGTCATAAGCTGATAGCAAGGCAAATGGAATAATAAGCCTCCAATTATGAACTTAGAAGCTTTGACAAAGTCATAATGATGAGCACAAGCCATAAATGATAGCACTCTATAAGCTACTTGGCTAAGGAAATCAGTTATGGTTGGGGATTGATAGGTCATTTTTGGAAAAATGTACTTAAATATCATGCTTCTTTTGCATTTGGTTTCACTCTAGATGGTAATGATGAAGACCCGCTACACATCTTCGATCCCCCCAAACCCACATCTGCCAACATCCCGGCCCCCTTCAATATGAGTAGTATCCAGACAGAGTTTGTGTTATCTTAAATCACCCTTGACCAAAAAAAAAAAAA
The DNA here is from genome assembly GCF_018320785.1 of Cheilinus undulatus. Classification (NCBI taxonomy): domain Eukaryota; kingdom Metazoa; phylum Chordata; class Actinopteri; order Labriformes; family Labridae; genus Cheilinus; species Cheilinus undulatus. The sequence goes on along the minus strand of NC_054888.1, from coordinate 14,590,085 downwards.
AAAAGCAGAGCGGGAAGTCACTCCAGATCTCGAAAGGCACGAGGAGATTCTTGGCACGGATACATGTGAAGTAGACGCCTGGGGGCGAGATGGTGTGAATGCCCCTGTTTTTGGAGACGCCTGTGGGGGGGATTATCTGGGAGCTATTTCAGTCTCCGTCTGGATGCCCCCGCAGGTACACAGGAATGCCCCCCTTGTTAGCTAACCGTGTTATGTCAGCGTCCAGATGGCACAGGAGTTTTCCACTTTCCTTTAACAGTCCAATTTTTCCTCTCCAAATTAACTTTTATAATGGGACTGATATTAAAACCCTACCTTTTGATTGTCAACACTTTAAAATCTACATATGTTTGGGAAAAATTGACACGGAAACAAATAAAGTAACCAATTTACAGTGTCTTATAATAGAATTTGGCACCATTGGACTAGCTACAGGCTCTATGTTAATCTACTCAAGGTTATATGGTGAAATCCCAGTCGAAACTACTTCATATCCATCCGATCAGATTCAAAGAGCCTTTATTTGAGTCCAGGTCTCTGTAGGAACAAAATTTAGAGTGATACCATGCATAAACAGAGCTTATATGGGGAAATTTGGGGATTTTAGTCCGAATATTCAGCTAAAAATGAAAGAAACATGAAATATTTTTCCAGAAATTGAGTGGAATTTATATTAAGATAACTTACAAATTTCTATAAGAAATCCTGGTCCTATTGAATGAATATTAAGGATTTTTAGTATGTTTTCATAGCATTAAAGAGCAAACAATCCTCTTTGGCACATCAAGAGCAAATTACCATGCAACTTAATATATGTTGTAGTACCCAGTACATTATTAAAAATCCACAAAAGTGTACTTTTGAGATACTTCTGGTATCAAATGTAGTCTAACTTTTCTGTTTGGTCTTTTTCTGAACACATTTGGGTGTATTTTTGTCAATTTAAATCAAAGTTTCCCACAGAAACACATGCTGACAATGCAGCAAACAAACACACCGATTATAAAGAGAGTGGGTGGTTCTGGGTAGAAATTTGAGCTCCCAGGATTTGGTTTTTTGGTGTTCTTCAACTGAACCAAAGCACAATTTCATATTTTCATGTTTCCAATTCAGATGTTTAGCTGTAACTGGGGGAAACCACATGTCTGTGTGGTCGCACAAGCACCACAGAAACATCAGAGGCTTGTTGGTGAATTAGGAGTGTCATACAGACACTTCTTCATCCTGCAGCTTTGGAAAACACCCATATATTATTACCAGCAATGCACACTGTAAGTCACTTCATAGCAAATTAATTGAGAAAACAGAACTTGCCAACATATCTGACTTTAAGTATGTGAAAGGTGAATTTTACAAAGGGCAATTTTTGCTGTTTGAATGTTCTTTCTTCACCCTGGGTGAGTGCGTTTTGGAGATTTATGAAGCAATATCTAATTACTAATATGCTGTAATTAGGTGCTTAGATAATTTAAAACAGGGAACAAAAATGGCCTGTGGTCTGGACCGCAGAACAAAATAAGCAATCTCGGTGCCAGTACACTTAATCCAATCAGAGTTTCATTAAAAGCAAACAAAAAGCTCAATTAGTTCATTGTTCCACTTTTAAAGTCATTACCACAGGCTTTACTTAAGACAGGGGGATAGTTAGAGGGTCAAAAGAAGACGGGTCTGACCTTTGACATCTTTGGTGGTTTGTTTTAAGTGCTGATCCAGGAGTTTTAGGGATTGCACTCCAGCTGTCAATGCAAAATGTGATAGATATTGCTTTATCAAATCTACAAATGCAAAAGCCTGAAAACTCTGTCATTCATGTATTTAAACAGCAGTTATTTTTCTCTTACTTTACACAGGGTTAGAGGTTGAAACACTGTAGATTTCTGTGTCCATTGTTAAGGAACTACACAAACATTGAACAGTAAAGGGATACTAACCTCTCAAGTTAAAACAACACATTTTATTGCCTATACGGCTAATGTTAGCCATGCTACAGCAGCCTAATTTTAAGCTAAGATGAGACTAAATGCTTCACTGTTTGACAGTATTTGATAAAATTCCTATTTAAGTATTGTTAACTGACTAAAAGCCTTTCAAAATTGCCAAAAGTATCATTCCCTAACTAAAACAGGCTATTAATGATTAGCTAAAGGTGTTACTTTGCTGAATTTTGCCACTTATTTGCATTGAGTCATTCACTTGCTTACACATATCAGAAGTCTGAATGGTAATGCTCAAGTTAGCTCCAAGCTAAATGTCATGTTAGCAAGTCAGAAGTAATATTATTTACATTGAGTATTTAGCTAAAGGTATTGATTTCTTGAAGTTGCTGTCAGCCATGATTTTGTATCAAGCCACTCTAGCTAACAGCTATAAGCTGGGAGGGACCATCATGCTAATGGTTCGCTAGCATACAACCAAATTCTACAATTCTGAGCTAAAGAAATGTTAAAAGTAATACTATTTAGATAAAGAAGGCTACTGTTAATTACATAAAGGTATTAATTACTTATAGCTGATGTAAGCAATGATCTTGTATAGCCACTCTCTAGCTAACAGTTATAGGCTAGGAGGGAACTCCATGCTAATGTTATAGTTTGTCAGTATTTAACAAAAATAATACAATTCAAGGCAAAAGTCCACGTTAAATGTGATATCTTGATAGAGTAGGCCAGGGGTAATCAATTAAAATTCAAAGAGGTCCAGTCAGAGAAAATATATTAAACCAAAGGTCCGGAAAATCATAATGTTTAACTTGAGTTAGTGTGATATGTGTATCTGGGTGCGATTTCAGGGACTTGTTGCACTGATAAAATATGAACATTTTCTTTGTCTACAGCTCACCCATTTCTCTGTCTGTGAATCTCTCCTTTAGGGCCCTATGAAATCCATTAAATTTTTTGCCAAATTCCGTTTTAATATTTTGGAATTCCTTTTTTAACCTTTCCACTAATTTTACCATAAAAAGAGTTCCCTGTTTATTTAAATGAGTAAAATGTTCACTAATTAAATAGAAAGAACCTTTAATTTATTTAAAAAGGGCCACAGTTGGCCCATGAGCCACAGTTTGGATAACCCTGATATAAAATAACTATAACCAGTGTAACAGTCAGATATGATCACGTGTATAATCACATCCTGGCTGATGTTTGTAATGTAAATGAAGAAATCCTTCTGTTTTCTCAGACAGTGATAACAACTTAATAAGAAGGTAACATTAAAGTTAAATGGTTAAAAGTCAACCTGTTACCTGAACTTCTCTTTACTCTCTCAATATGTAACAGTGCATGCAGTTTGATGCTACATTGTGTTTTACTACTGACCGTAACTTTTCTCTCCTCATCTCTCTAATGCAGAAACATACTGCGTCGTTAAAGTGGGGGTATTGTTCCTTTTTTTCAAAGCTTTACACCATCTCTCTGATACACACGTAGTAGCTTCACATGGTTTACAGCTCAAAAAACTCTGGCGTCCTGAAAAATCCTTATTTTAACCTCCGTCTGAAACGCTTCGTTTTCGCTGCTGTCTCTTTAACACCCCCCAACGCCCCCCTCCACAAACCTGCTTTCCTCCGATTGGCTGAATTTTCCGGAGACTGGCCAGCGGGAGGACTCAGTGTTTTGTGCCCACTCCATCCAATGTGGCCAATTTGCTATGCTAGTATTTGTAAACTTTGAATGAACCGGTCCGACTGAGTAAAATATGGCGAATTTTGATATACGTCCGTACGTGCTAGACTCGGAGTCTGACGCTGATAGTTTGGAGAGAGAGGGGGAAGAAAACCAGCAGCAGCAGTGAAGGATAGAGCGGGATGTATCTGTTTGGTAAGTGTTACTGTGTTACTAAATGGCTAAAAGGCCTTGTGGGGGTGGTCTGTTCCGCTTTGCTGGCAGCACAGACGAACCAGTCAGGAGATCTTATTGCGATGACCTCCCTGTTCGCTCCATCGAAATCTCGTCTCAGGAAGATCTCGGAGAGATTCCCTACAAACCGTTTTTATCAGTTTACACTCTAATTCAAGGATTTCTGCCACATACGTTTATCTTACGGTTTGAAAATTTGCATACATGAAGTATGGACCCCCAACATTGTGACTTTATATTTATGTTTTAAAAATCGGAAAAATATAATACCCCCTCTTTAAGCAACCAAAGGGAACTACAGTATCTACGGGAGGGATTATTAAGCCAATTGATACTTGAATGGAACATCATTTAGACTGCGGGACTTCGAGTCCGTCCAACTCAAGTTTGGAGCCCTTGAGGGGTGAGTAGGTGAGAGGTGTGTCTGTGCCTCGCACAGTCTCTCCGTGACTCTCAGATGTGGTGAGGTAAAATAACTCATAGCACAGATGAGTTTTCTTGAAGGTTCAACATTATGTTGTCCCGTACTGCCCCGCGTTGAGCTGATGTTTGCCGGTGTTCCGTGCAGCTGCTTTGACATGCTGTTATTGTTTAGGAGGGGGCGGGTCGCGGGGTGAGTGTTTGTTACGTTAGGCACAAGTTGTGCCATGCTTTAGTGTCCCCCTGGAGCATATTCCTCAGATACACATTCCTCTTAAATAAAAACACACCATTTCAGTCGAATTCATTAAAATTTTCGGGATTTCCACGTTAAATAGTAGATACTGTTTTTATCCGCCAATTCCGCAATTCTATGAACCCGGAAATCATAGGGCCCTCGACTCCTTGTCTAAGCTCACTCGTGTTTTCGTCTACTCTCTTTGTCTTTCTAATGATTGTGGGTCCGGGGCCAGGTCCGTATCAGATGGCGTCTGGGTCTGGACCCAGACCGGGGTCTGCCATTTGGTGACCCCTGGAGTAGGCTATTATTAATTAGCTAAAGCTATTAACTAGCTGAATTTGTTGTTAGCATTTTTTTCAAACCACTGTCTAGATTTGCTAAATACAAATGTCACAGTTTGCTGGTGTTTAACTAAATGATAACATTCCTAGCTAAAGGTCACGTAAGCTACTTAAAAGTAGCAATAGCTGAGCAAAAGTCTTTATCTAGCATAAAGTCGCCTATCTTACAATTCTAATTAGCTTAAAATGTAGCCACTTGCCTAAATATAATCAAGCCACTTATCTAGGTTAATAAAACAAACGGATATTGTACTGTTAGCAAGCTAGCATGCTAGCAAAAATGAGCATCTGCTTGCTAGCTAGCATGTTATCTGAAGCTGCAGCTCATTTCAACCAAGAAAAAGTCATTTAAGGCAAAATAAGTTCATTTTCTTTAAGTGAATAATATCAACATAAAATAAAAGTTACAAGAATCTAGGGTGAAAATAGCCATCACATTTTGACTTAGATTGCTTAATGTCTGTCAGGCATCTGATTTTAAAAGGGAAGAGAAGAAGAAAACCATCATTACTTGCTGTTAGGGCAAATGGCAGTCTGTGATGTGAGACAATACTTACCCACTGTGAGTAGGTACTCTGTACTGCATATTCATGTACTGTAATATTGTATGTTAACATAAGTAAGTATGCAATTTCAGACACACAGTTAAAGTAATGTAACCTGCAATCTAAAGATATCTACTCTTAGCTACTGTTAAGGTTAACAAGCTAACTGAAATCTTAGCTAGCTAATAGTATTGTTAGCAAAACTAAAAGTTAAATTAACCTAGCAATTTACTAGTTCTACCCTTAGCTATTGTTATTAATAGGCTAACTGTAATCTTAGCTGTCTAGCAGTATTGTTAGTAAACTAAAAGAAAAGTTAACCTTCAAATTAACTAGTTCTACTCTTAGCTATTGTTATGGTTAATGAGCTAACTGTTATCTTAGCTAGCTATCAGTATTGCTAGCAAACTAAAAGTAAAGTTTACCAACAAATTAACTAGTTCTACCCTAGCTATTGTTTTGGGTTGCGAGCTAAGTGTAATCTTAGCTAGCTAATAGTCTTGTTAGCAAACTAAAAGTAAAGTTAAACTACAAATTAACTAGTTATACCCATTGCTATTGGTATTGTTAATGAGCTAACTGTAATCTTAGCTAGTTAACGTTACTGCTAGCAAACAAAAAGAAAAGTTAAACTACAAGTGAACTAGTTCTAACCTTACTTAGCTATTGTTTTGGGTTGCAATATTATGAGCTAGCTAATAGTATTGTTAACAAACTAAAGTTAACCTACATATTTATTGGTTCTTCCCTTAGCTTTTGTTATGCTTAATGATCCAACTGTTATCTTAGCTAGCTATCAGTATTGCTAGCAAACAAAAAGTAAAGTTAACCTACAAGTTAATTAGTTCTACCCTTAGCTATTGTTTTGAGTTACAAGTTAAGTATAATCTCAGCAAGCTAATAGTATTGTTAACAAACTTACTGTAAAGTTAACCGACAAATTCACTCTTAGTTCCCTTAGCTTCTTTTATGGTTAGTAAGCCAACCGTAATCTTAGCTCTCATATAGTATTGTTAACAAACTAAAAGTATGTTATTTGAAGTTCTTAACAAGCTAAGGGTAAAGCTAGCTAGCAGCTAAATGTACTTTTTTCTTATATTTATTTAACTTTAAGTTGAATTTTTACATTTGAAAACTGAAATAGTAGAACCATGACAGAGATTTCAACAAAACATTACCTTAAAGCAAAATGGTTGCGGAGTGAATGTTGTCATACTGTAGGATATATTAATTGATAAATAAGATGAAAACAAGCTTTTTTAAATTCCTTGGGTTTCCAGGTTAGCTTTTTGTTTCATGCTAGCTCCATACTGACCTGCAGTCAAACAGAATAACATCACACAGTTTTAAATGTGTAATTTTTATCTGTGGCTAAACTCAATATGCTAAAAGAAACAGGATGACAGGATGTTGAAGCTTTGAAACATCCAAATAAAGCAGCTGAAGTATTTCATCCTTTGATTCTTTGCCCAGCTCTTAGCTTAGCTTGTTTTCCTTTCAACTAAATACAATCACTTCGTATCATAATCAGCCTTTTTTCTTTCTTTTTAAGCCTACAGATTAAGTCTCTGGAGTAAATGAGATGCAAATGGAAAGTAGCCAGGAGTCTAGAAGTTAAAAGCTGATTTCTATCAAGGATTTCATTACTTCCTCTTTTTTGCGGCGTATCTGAGAAGAATTAATGAGAGGAAATAAAACGGCTGTAGTTTAAAGCGAGGCCAAACACTGACAGCGACCACCTGTAACACCAGATGTACATTTATGAAGTTGTATTAAAGGAATTGAATTTAATTAATTGGAGCAGAAGTGGGAAAAGGGGCATTTTTTTCTGTTTTGAGGGTCTTTTAAGCCTTGCTTCTGCTCTGAAAGAATTATTTTCCTCCATGTTTTGACCTTGAGAAACACTCCGCTTTGGCCACTCAGTCTTTGTCAGAAATCGCTCTTCCATTTGAAGCAGCAAGGCTTTTATCCAAAACAGCATTTAGAGCCAATTTCTAAGCTTTTACTGCATTTTTGGACACTTTGTACCTCATCTTAGGGCTCTCAGCCTGCAAGAGAAAGCACACAGCAAGGTCTTGAACCTGAGGGGAGAGAAAAATCATTGACTTCTAACAAATTGCCTTCTTGCAAGCAAGTCTTTACATGATGCGCCCGTGTATTTTGTCATGTTTTGCTGTTGCGTAACTCTGCAACTCAGGCCTGTTTAAGAGGTCACAGCTTGAAGGTGGAAATGAATGGTTATGATGCCTGATTATTAAGGCTTTTTTGAGCTTCTTTCCTCTGGACTCCTTGCAGAGAACCCCGGTAGTTTCTCTACATCTCGGTGCCAAAATAAACACCTTTTGGTCCGGAGGTAAACTTGGACAAAGCCTGGGTTTTGTTAACAGGGATAAAGTCACACAGCAAGCACTGCTGGACACCTTAAAATCAACTGCTGACTTTTCTTCTACTCCATGGCCTTTCCTTGTTAACATGGAGCTTTACCTACTTGCATGTATGGCTCATTTTCAATGCAGAACACCTAATTGTCAACAGCAGGTTACAGCTACATGTACTCAAAGTTTAAAGTCCACTTTTCCAATCTATGTCAGCATTCCTCTCGCTGTATTTTTCTCCGTTTTGCTCCCTCCACTCCCCTGCAGAAATGTCAACATCAATACTACGATGTTTTCTGTGTCCCATCCCTCTGATAGCACAAGTTCTGGGAATGTTTTTTGCAGGCCGCAGACTTCTCAAGGCAGATATGAGGGGAAAAGGCTGCAGGGCCAGCTGTTTGGTGCATAGTTGAAGTAGGCAGAGTGATTATTTTACTCTTTTGTTTCTCTCTGCTCATGCAAATAAGCATGATTCATTTTGAACAGGTCCATGCAACACAGGTTTTAATGACGTGCAATGAGCAGAAAATAGGTGGGGGAATATTAGGAATATAAAATACTTGACTGTGGGTGTGAAAAGTGCTGTGAGTGCAATTTTATGCATTATTTCAAGATTTTAGGTGGCTGCAGAGGCTTGAAAATGTTGCTAAAAGTTCGCACTGTAAATAACTATGTAGAAATGCAGAACACTCACTAGAACTTCCCCGTCAGGCAACAGTCCCTGTTTAACACAGCTTTAGCTTTCATGACTCTGCATTATTACTAAACTTTCCCCTAGGGCCGGACAATAAATCACATTTCGAAGATATGCTGACATATTTGCAAAGGGTGGGAAAATGTTGTTGATATCAATCAAGTTTGCCATTGATGGGTGAAATATAAATTTACCTGATTAGAAAACAGGCACCAGGCATAATGCCTCGTAACAACGCCGTCTAAAATGCACAAAATGTTGGAAACATTTCTGTAACACTGTTTAAATTGCACAACTTCATTGGCAACATTTGGAAAAGTGGTTGGAAATGGCAGGGACTAAGGGTCTGACACCACTGCAGCAAAAACAACACACAGTTTTTGATTTATAAATATAAACGTTTCCAGGCAAACTCCAGCACACTGCAAAATTGCATAAATGCGTTGGCAACATTTGGAAAAGATAGTTGAACTCGGGGGAAGCAATGGAAACCCTCCCCATGTGCAATTTGGATAAGGTTTTTCTAATTCGTCTAAGGTTACTCACTGGTTCCACCTTTTTTCCAAATGTTGTCAACGTCTTTGTGCAATTTAGAAGTTTGCCTGCAATATTTGCTCATTAAAAAAAAAAGCCCAATATGGACTTAGCCTTGTTGCTGTGTTGTCAATTAGAGGCAACAGGTAAGGAGCAAGGATGTCGCTCCTTGCCAGTTCCACTCACTTTTCCAAATGTTGACAACTTATCTCTGCAATGTAGGAATTTCTCTCTCTCTTTGGTGTGTATAAGAATTTGGCTGCAGTTTTTGGCTGTTCAGGACTTTCATTTTGTTGCTATAGTGGAAGACTCTGGCTTCTTGCCAGTTCCATCAGCTTTTCAAATGTTGCCAACTTATTTGTGCAATTTAAGGAGTACCCCCTGTCCTCTGATTAAAAGTATGACTGAAGAGCTTTAAGTTTCTGTACTTTTTGATTCCACCTATCATTACAGTAATGGAGATTTTATCATTTTGAAACACATGGTATTTAAGAGTAATGTTGACAATGTTTCTGGTTAATTAGACTGTGTGTATAAGTTTGCCCGCAACTGCAAACACTAAATGACGTAAAATTGCACAATATTGTGTGTCTGTTGTACAATTCAAAAGTACTTCCTCTCTTTTGGCAAAAAGTATGACTGAAGAGCATTAATACTGAAACACTAATCATTACAATAATGGAGATTGATTGATATGATATGATTTTGAAACATATGGTATTCAAGGACAATGTTGATCATGTTTTGTGCAATTCATAAAGTTGTGTAGGAGTTTGCCTGCAATTTTGAATAATGAAAAAATAAAAAACTGCCCAATATTGCGTGTTCAAGACTTTGTTTTCCCTCGCTGTGGCGTCAGACCATCACACCTAGTCAGTTTCAACAACTGTTTCAAATGTTGCTAACAAATTTGTGCAATTAAGACAGAGTGTATGAGCTTGTCTGAAGTTTTCTGATTGTTTGAAAAGACATAGTTGCTCAGTGTTGAGTGTTAAACACTTTGTTTATGTTGCTTTGCTGGCAGCCCCTTGCTTTTCAACAGTTCGACACACTTATGCAAAAGTTGCCAATGAATTTTTGCAATTTGGACAGAATGTATGAGCTTGTGTGCAATTTTTGGTTATTTAAAATGAAAAACTGTCCCAGGTTGTGTGTTGAAGACTTCGTTTTTGTTGCTCTGGTGTCTGACCCATGTTCTTCAACAATTCTATCCACTTTTCCAAATGTTGCCAACAAATTTGTGCAATTGCCTCAGAGTAAGAGTTGAGAAAGAAAACGCAGCAGAATGTGTGTTAAAGTCATTGTTTTTGTTGCTTAGGTGACAGATCCTAACTTTTCAACAATTCCATCCACTTCTCCAAATGTTGCCAAAGGATTTGTGCAATTTAGATAAAGTATGGGAGTTTTTCTGGAATTGTTGTTTTTTTAAAATGAGAAATGCCCCAGATTGTGTCAAAGGGCTTAGTTTTTGTTGCTTTGGTGTCAGTCCCATGTTACCTCAACAGATCTACCAACTTTTACAAATGTTGCCAATGTATTTGTGCAATTTAGACAGAGTGTAGAAGTTTTCTGCAATTTTTCATACTTAAGAACAAAAAAAAAAACCAAAATTTTGGGTGTTCAGGACTCTGGTTTTGTTGCCGTGGCATCAGACCCTCGCTCTTGCACGTTTCATCCCCTTTTACAAATGTTGCCAAAATATTTTTGCAATTTCCAAAGTGTGTAGGAGTTTGTCTACAATTTTTGATTTTTAAAATATTTTTAAAAATGCCCAATATTAGGCATCCATTACATAGTATTTGTTGCTATGGTATTAGACCCTTACTCCTCAATATTCACCACCCACACACTAACTTTTCCAAATGTTGCCAACAAATTTGTGCAATTGAGACAGAGTGGAGGAATTTGTCTACAGTTTTTGATTATCTAAAATGAAAAATTGCCCAATATCGTGTGTTCAGTACTTACTTTGGTGTCAGACCCTCACCCGTCAACACTTTTCCAAATGTTGCCAACAAAATTTGTGCAATTTAGACAGTGTTGGGGAGTTTGAAAACAAAACAAATGCAACTTTTTGGTGTTTAGATGTCTGGTTTTGTTGCATCAAGCCTTGCTGCTCACCAGTTCCGATTGCTTTCTCAAATGTTGCCAACAAGTTTGTGCAATTCCCACTTTCTGATTAAAGTGTAACCAAACATCATTAAGTTGATGTGATTTCTGATTCTATCATAGAAAGTCATTAGTCATTTTCAAACAAACAGAAAATATCAATAACCTCAAGGTGCTGAAATGTTGCCAAAATTTTCAAGAGTTTACAAATTAGTCAGCAATTTTTCGTATTTTACAAAAGGCAGAAGTCCTAGACACCAGTAAGGGGCATTTTTAGGTATTAAACTGATTTCAATATGGGTGTATTTTGTCAACAATTCAAATTTCACTTGTCAAAGTTTATAATTCTGGCATTGTGACAACCAGTTGTTACTTATAAACAGAAAAAAATTACATTATTTTTGGTCCCAATTGCCCAGCCCTACAGTATCCCCCTTGCTGCAGTCTAGACAGAGTCATTAAAAATTGATAGAAGATAACCAGATTTCCAGTAATAAACCCACTCACCGCTGGTTTGCTCCCGCTGCTCCTGGATGTAGGTGCTGGTCTCGGTGTCTACTTTGCGCCGGCACTGGCCCTGGCCCTGCACCAGTTGCTCAAGGGGAAGCTCCGAGTCGGGCGTCGGGTAGCACCGCAGACCAGTGGAGCACCTCGGGGTGTACACGCCGCACATCTCGCCCTCTTGCCGGGCGCACACGGGGCAGCACCCGCAGCCCGGCTCACGCACGATCTCCGCGCAAGCCTCGGTGAGCTTCGGGCACAGCGCCTGACGCTCCGCCGTGCAGCCCGGGCAGCGGAACACCATCTCGGCCAGGGAGGCGCCGGCGAGGGACGCGGAGAGGAAGAGCAAGCTGCAGCCCGCGTACGACAGCATTGTTAAAGGCATGAGGGCTCTGGGCATTATCATGGGGCGATGGAAGGCAATCCCAAGTGGGAAAAAAGGGGAAGAAATGTGCATGCGAACAGGTGAAGCCAGAGGCAGTGAGTGCTGCTGGGTCCTACAAATTCCCAGGTTTGCTCTTGGGGCCACAAGTTGGTGTTGATGTGAGATTAAATCCACTTTAAAGCTCCTGTGAGGAGTTTTCCACTGGTTACAAAACAGACTGAATTTAATACTTTTACATCTCTATATGAGCCACAAAAGCAAACAAGGTCATCAGCATCAATATTGATCATTTCTGAATAGACATTTTTAATTTGCTTTTAGCTCTGCCGCAGGGTAGGTGTCAAACAAAATCAACGACACATTTTACCAGTTTGATTCTCCGCTGATTTTCTGGATTTTTTTCAATAAGTCATTAAAAACCTAGCATAAAAGCAGCATTTAAACAATCCTGATAGGATCTTTAACTGGCATCACAGAAGGATTTTAAAGGTCCTGTGTGAACTTTATAGCTAGTTATGAAACAGACTACAAATAAACACTCGTGACTTTTTTTCACCTAGGAAAGCAAAACAAACTAGTTTCGACACTATCGATCATTTCTAGATGGTATATTTTAAATAATTTGTAAGCACCACCGCAGGGTAGGTGTCAGGTAAGGTGAGTTTTAGCATGATTCTTAATGAGTGGCACATTTGTATTGTTAAAAGTATGCAAAACAAGATATTTAGCCGGAAAACACTGCTTATATATTAGTTTCATTAGTTGGCAAAAGCAGCAACGAAATGAAAGGTTATAATTTTGTCCACAGGGGGCGCCATAACCAACTCAAAGTTCCTTACAGGAGCTTTGAAATTAGCACTATTTTACTCATTTTATCATCATACTCAATTTATCTCATTGCTCATTTTATCATCATACAAGTTGCACAACCCAAAATGAGAATAATGATCATCAGAGCTGGAATTAACTGTGTAAATAAACTGTCTTAGGAAATTAAAGCTCCCGATAAAAAAATTTTGTTGTGTTGATTTTGATGCCCCCTTGTGGACAAGAATGTATGATTATTTAATCTTCTTCATTCAAAATGTATAACAAGCAACACAAAGAATCTTGACGTCTACAGAGGCTGTTTTTAAACCCAACCCCAGCAGGTCACCTACCCCCTGGCAGCAGTGGTGGGTGTTGAAAGAAACTATAAAAATTAGTCATGAATGTTGTTGCTGATGTTTTTGTTTGCTTTTGTGGCTCATATACTGTCACCAGACATTTTATTACTAGGAAAAATGTATCACAGGAGCTTTAAAAAAAACTTGAATGTTTTTATTCCTTTTAAACAGTCAAAGCCAAGATGCATTTTTAAAAAATACATATAATTTGCCTATCTTACCCCTAAAATTCTTTGTTTTAGCTTTAAAAAGTAGTTTGATTCTCAGGGGTTGACTAATGGTGTTAGATTAAAATATATTGTTTAATTGGCTACATATAGGGAAATTGAAGCACCTGCCAGGAACTTAGTTTTGTGTTGATTTTTGCACCCCCTTGTGGAGAAAATTGTATGATAATTTTCTCTTCTTTTCTTTAAAGAAATGTAAGAATCTTTAGCATCTAAAAAATGCAGTTTTTTTCTCCAGTGTGACATAATTCACTTGGCTGGTCACCTACCCCCCGGCAAAAGTTTCAGGTATAAATAATAACTATAAAGTTTAGTTATTAATCTTGTTGCTTGTGGTCTTGTTTGCTTTTGTAGCTCATATACTACCACCTTCATTAAACTGAGCCCATTTCATAACTAGGTAAAAATGTATCACAGGAGCTTTAAAACAATCTCAGATCTGTAATATGTTCTTATAAGGAAGTCAAAAATGTATCATTCCCTATTTTTTGTTTTAGCTTTAAAAAATAATTTAATTCTCAGCAGGCTTGACTTATAGTTTTAAGATTAAAAGTCAATCAAGATCATCCTAATGCATTGTTTAATTGGCTATACATGGGAAAATTAAAGCACCTGTAGGTGTGATGTAAATTGCTTTGTCAGTTGCCTACTGGGAGTCATTTTTAAAATGTTAATTTATTTACCTATGTTGTCTTGTTTTAGTTTTAGCTTTAGAAAATTTATTCAATTCTCAAAAATCATGTAAACCATCTTATTATAGTGTTTAATGGCTACATTTAGGGAAATTAAAGCTCCCGTGAGGTTGTGTTTACTTTGGCGCCCCCTGTGGACAACTGTCTTATTAGTCATTACTCTTTTAATGTTTAACATGCAACACAAAGACTAGTTAGCATGTACCACGGCTTTTTTATCGGTGTTGGTTGGTCACCTACCCCCCGACAACGATTCTAGGTATTAAAAATAATATAAAAATGAGGCTTTAAAATTGTTGCTGATGGTCTTGTTTGCTTTTTTAGCTCATATACAGTCTTTATATATGAATTTTAGTCACTTTCATTCGAAGTAAAATTATCTCACAGGAGCTTTAAAATAATCGCAAAAAGTGTCAAAAATCCTAATTAATCAAGCCATGTCGCCCCAAAAAGCGTCAGGAAAATTATGTCTTTAATCCACAAGAATTTACCAAAGGAACCTTAATTGTTTGGTATTTTATTGGCCAAATACATGGAAATTAAAGGGCAACCATCAGCATTTCTCGTCACTGGAGGCTTTAACTAGGGGAAAAGCTATTTATAAATAACAATACTCTATTTACTGTCTCAGAAACCTAGACATGAATCTTGAATTTCTCCCCAAAACAAGCCAGTATATTAAAGGCCCCCCGACTGAAGGACTGCATTAACATACGTACAGCATGTTTCTTTTCAATCAGCACAGCCTGCCCCCAAAACTCGCCGAATGCATAAACAAACAAACAAACAAACAAAACGACTATGTGCGGAGCTTTCCTAACATGGAAAGACCTCCCGTGCTGTGGCAGACATGTCCATTGACACTCAATTAAAACTCCCCCTGTGTACAGTAATGCTACTGTGCACATATAGGCTGCTGCAATGTTTCCTATTGAACAAGCGCCTGTTAACCCTGTGTGTGTTTATCCAAAGGGACAGAAATAAAACCTTACCCCGCAGATTATTTTGTTTTGTGGGTGCACGCTGATTTAATACTATTCGGGGACAGAAAGAGCACATTTGAAGCTGTCTCGTGTCTCATTGGTGTAAATCAGGAGGATGCCCAGAGGCCTGTTTGCACACAGAACCTCATATGTCACATTATGAAACCAGTGCATGGAAAAGCAGGCGGCTAATAGGCCCCAAACAGGCCGCAGTATCTGCCCATGTGTGCAAAGTTATCCTCGCCAAGGTCACTTACTTAAATTTCCTCCCCGTGGAAACTCTGGATAAGCTCGACATTGATAGAGGAGGGTATGGGATCACTGATTGGACGAGGATGCTTACAGAGCACATGTCTCTGCGGGCATACAGAGGGAGGTTTGTATGCAAGAGGTCATATTCATAATTAAACATTTTCTCTGTATTTGTCCCCCATATTTAGCATTTATGTGCAAAATAATAACACATGATGAATGCTCTGTAACACATGTAAATGTACAATTAAAGCTCCCATTCTGAGCTGTGGGTTGAGGGGATTTTGGCGCCCCCTCAGGACAAGAATGTGTTCTTTCAATGTTCAAATATCTCAGAAAATGTTGAGGGAAAAACAGTTTATGCTGTCTTAACACCCACTCCACTGCTACAAAATAAAATGTCCTCACAGTAGCTTTAATGTCATGTTTGAACCAAAGATGTATGAGCAAATGTATTGCACAACTTTTTATATAAGTAACACATATGTGATGTCTCTATTGTACTCTGTATCATAGTATTTTAAATTTTGGCCAAAATAATAAAGCGGTGTACTCAGTCACATTACAACCAAGGAAAAAAAAGTGTGCATGCATAAATTTATGATTTTTATTCAGATATTGTGTAACACAGGGTTATGTGAAATTTATGTTGATTGTTGTTCACATTGATATTTGCTGCTCTGTTTACATATGAGTTGTTGTTTTAAATTGTTTGTAATTGCTAATCCTGTTTATGGCCACAAATCTACAACAAATTCCCTCAAGGGGACTTAAATAATAGTGTAATCTGTCAAATTGTATTTTTGGTATTATATCATATAAAATGGCATAATATTGTATGGTATCCAGTTAAAGCATATATAGTAGTACTAGATGTATCATATTGTCTAATATAATATGGCATTGCTTAAAGGGGGAGTATTGCATCGCATCACATTGTATCACATCGTGCCATACTGTGTTGTATTTTTCAAATGGTGTGGTATGGTAGGGTAGGGTAGGGTAGGGTACGATAGGCTAGGGTAGGGTATAGTATGGTAGGGTAGGGTAACCTACGGTAGGGTAGGGTAGGGTATGGTATGGTAGGGTATGGTATGGTATGGTAGAGTAGAGTATGGTATGGTATGGTATGGTAGCATAGGGTAGGGTAGGGTATGGTAGGGTAAAGCATTGTAGGGTAGGGTATGGTACGGTACGGTAGGGTAGGGTAGGGTAGAGTATTATATTGTAGGGTATGGTATGGTATGGTAGGGTAGGGTCTCAGGTTGTATCTAAACTAACTTATCATACCATGCTGTATTGTATTATTTGGTATGGTATTGTTTCATAAAACATGGTTTAGTATGGTGTGTTATAGTACGGTATAGTATGTTATGGCATTATTGAAAATAAATTAGCTTTGGATCATTTTGTATGTGATGGTATCGCACTGTATTGCATCATATAGGTATATCATATAGAATGGTAATGTATCTTATAGTATGGTATGATACAATATAATCTCATTTTGTGTGGTATGATATGGTATAGTGTGTTGTGATATGGTATGGTAGCATATCATCTCATTTTGGAGTGCATGGTATCCTATCATACCATTTGGTTTCCATTATCTTACTATATTACCATATAATTTAGTTTTGTTTCTACTAATTTCTTTTCACATGGTATTGTTTCATATTGTAGAGTATTGTTAAGTATTATGCCATATTGTAACTCATCATAATAAATCCTATCAGACACAGAGTACCACATTGTATTATTTCGCTTGTGTTCTACTGTATCATAAGAGACTGTATGATAACGTACTGTTTAGTTTTGTGTTGAATCATAACTGATCATAACAATAATATTAAGTTACATTGTACCCGTTTGTTTCACATTGTGTTGTATCATTTCATATGCTTATGTTTTGTATTGTGGATTATCACATTATTGCATTGTGTCACATATAATCACTGTGTAGCATAACTTTGTATGGAAAAGTCATTTGTCACCTGGTTAGATAAAGTAAAAAGATGACAGTTAAGTTTTCAGCCTCAAAACAACTGAAATTGTATCGCTCATTAAGATCTTTATGTGATAGCAATGCTGCATGAGGATTTCCAAACTGTCCAAAAACGCTCTCATGAATTTACTTTAACAACCGCAGCAAAGTGCAACATCTCCCTGAGTGGAAATGTTTACCAAAGTGCACTACATAAATCCTTACATGGAAACGCTCACATCACAAGTCCCAAACGGAAAAATGCTTATGTGTGTGTGTTTGTCTGCAAGTGTGTTTGTTTGCTGCCTGGCAACAAGTGATGCATGTGTAATTTAGGGAAAGTTCTTGCTTCATTTGGTCATTCAAATCTTTGTGAGGTATCCACATTACGTATTCCCCCAATGAAACTAAATGAAGACTTGCTGAAAACCGCTCTCCTTATGTGTTAGAGGAGTTTTAGTGTGGGTTTACGCTTTTGAAGGCCAGGAGTTGCAGCTCTTATTTGCTGATGTCAGCGTTACATTACACTGAAATCCTGCAAAAGCATTAAATGGGTGATTAAGGTCACAAAACTATCAGTATACCATATAAAAGAAGCAACAAAAGGACATTTTGGTATTTGGCATGGTTGTTTTTTTCCAAATGTAGCAAAAGTGAGATCAGGCTTGGTTTAATTTCCTCATTAGTCCCTCTGCTGCATGCAAAGTAAGCATAAATAACACTCTTTGCCAACCAGCTACCCTGATCTGGCTTTTATTGGTGCCATGACTCGGATATGGTGCTCCCGACATCTGCCAGAAAACAGATGTGGTGTGAGACTCAGCCTGGTAAATTTGCATCTTGTATTTATTAAAAGCTTGTGCCTGGCATTTGTCTAACTGGTTGGTTTATAAGGCTGGGGAGCAAAACAAAAAGGCCTGTTTTGAGTTATTTTTTGGTCTAAAACTGTATTAAAGAATGAAATGCGAAATACATTTTGATTCTAGGAAGGAGTCAGTGTCTTAAGTGGTGCCTAGAAGGGCTAAAGTTTCAATGTTGCAGTGCTTTTGTCACTTAGGTTTGTAATAAAGAGCATATTTTTGTCTAAAACTGCAAATTGGAATAAAATACATATATCTTTTGACTTTTTGGAAGGATTCATTGTCTGAAGTGGTGTCTAGAAGGACAACAGTGCTTATTTGGCAATGGCATTGTGTTTTCGGTTAAAAATAAGGATCTTGTTTTTGTCTAATACCGCATTAAAGAATAAAATACAGATACATTCTGATTTTGGGAAGGAGTCTGTGCCTAAGTTGTGCCTAGAATAGCTCAAGGTTTAGTTTTGCAACGCTATTTTGCTGTCAGATTTGAATTTAGACCATATTTTTGTCTAAAATTGATTTGAATAGTGACAAATAGATATATTTTGATTCTGGGAAGGATTCAGTGTCTTAAATGGTGCTAAGAGGGGTTAAATTTAAGGATTTCTGTGCAACTGTGTGGTCACGTTTTCGGGTAAACTAGCTGTTTCACGCCACCCAGTGGCCCTTCTATCCAGAGCGCCATTATCCATTGACATGACCGTTAAGTGTTTAAAATCAATGTTACGACTAATAATATTTCCCTAAAATTACTTAAAAGCGAAGAAATGTTCATAAGAAGTGTAAGAAACTTTATCTTCGAGTCAAAATCAATTTAAATGTCATTAATGTGCGTTTGTTTGCACATACATTAAAACTGAATGATTTGTCAAGCAGTTAGCCGAGTATAGTCGACAAAAAGCCGTGTTATACATTCTGGGAGGTTCTTTTTTCTCTTTCTGTATATAAAGTGAATAACAGTGAGGAAAAATTTTCGAAGAGCCACTATTTTGCCGTCGAGAAAAGACTTTCTACTTATTTTGGGTAACCGTCCTTTTTGGGCTGTTGAGGCCACCGTCGCGGTTTAATCAATCCGTCATGTGAGAGGAAAAATATCAACATCACTGCGCGCTGCACCGTGAAACGGACAAATTACCACTGAAATGTCGTTTTTCTTTGTGTAAAAATGACGGAAATGTTCTAGCACTGACTTCTCAGAGTAAAACTTTATGCTAGATGTTTATTTTTCCAGCTGCCACAGCACAGGTTTGTAGCTCTTCTGTCTTCTCTACCGGGAAACTGGTGAGCTAGTTAACGTTAGCTTAGCAGTAACAAGTGCAGGGGTTTGGATGCTAATGCTAGTTAGCGATGCTGTAAATGGAATGACAGCGATATGAACTGAAACATCTCGCCTTAAAGTAGCATTTTAGTTTGAAATTAGCATCTTAAAGGGGGAGTTTTGCTTGTTTTTGTTGATAAATGCCCACGCTAATGTCATACTTTGTTGTGACCTTGTCTTTTAGGATGGCTGTCTCCCAAAATGGTCAGTCCTCTCTGGTACAGAGTTTGGCTACACTCCTCCGAAATGATGGTATGTACGGTGTCTTTGGTAAATAACTAAATGTGGCTGATTTTAGGGTGTTGTCAAGTGTTTTAAGGGCTGCGTGTCAGCAAAAACAATCACAGGGTGCTCTGGCAGTGAGTGTAAACATACAAACAGGAAGTTGTCCTCCCATTGTGTCCCATTGTATTTCTTAAATCTTATGATACTGAGCTTTGGTTGGTAGAATGAGATATTATTAAACCTCTCTTTTTATTATTGGTTTGAGTTTTCACGTTTCAATCACTAAAGGGTTATTAAAGAAGTGTGACTACCCAAATATAATCTCTAATATTCATCTCTGTAAACTCACTTTCTGGCCCAGCAATCTCACACCTAGAAGCATTAATATCTCCTATGACACTTGTGTATTCTTAAAGCTAGAAAGTAAGCAGCACAGTAGAATGTTGTATGGAATGTCACCAGTTAATCCAACTCCAGTTGAACCATGACACCAGTTCCATATGTCAGATAAAACAAATGGTAGCAAGGTGACTCTGAGTTGAAATGAAAGGCTGTGTTTTTTAACTTCTGTGACTTAAATAATAACATGTAATCAAGTGTTTTATGGTCTTTTAGAGCAGTGGTTCTCAACCTTTTCAGACTGCGACCCCCAAAATAAAGGTGCCAGAGAGCGGGGACCCCCGCTGTACCTGGAGGTGGTTGAACAGCCATGCGCAGTTCAGAATAGTCATGTGCAGACAAGGCTGTCCATAAGGGGGTTAGAGGGGGAGGTTTCTGGGACCCAGCCAAACTGGGGGCCCATGGAGATCAGCAAATCCATGGTCCATTGTGAAGTTAAGCTGTGGAAACCATATTTTGTATTTGACCTGAATGATAGCCACTCTTGTTAAAGAAACAAATATCTTTATTTATTCATTAAGCCTTCTTTAGATAAAAAAATGCTTTGTTAAAAACATCATAAATGGGTTTAAAATTGCTAAAATTGGTTAATAATGGCAAAAAAAGGTGAAAAGGTGGTGAAGTTTGATTTTTAAAGAACATTAATGGGTTAAAGTGGCAAAAATGGGCAGAAGTGGTAAATGGGGATTAAAAAGTGGCTGAAATGGCTTTAAATTGCAAAACATTGGTGGAAATTAGGTGGGATGGGGTGAAAAATGGATATAAACTGGCAAAAATGGGTTAACTGTGGTTAAAAAGGGCAAAAGGGGTGGAAAAAGGGGTTGATAGAGGCAATAATGGGTCAATAGAGGCAAAAATAGGCAGAAAGTGGCAAAAAATTGGTTTTGAAGTGGCAAAAACAGGCAAAAAAAGTGATAGAAGTTGTTTAAAATGGACAAAAATTGGTTTTAAGTTGCAAAACATGTTAAAATTAATGTTAAAGATGGATGAAAAAGGGTTAAAATTAGCTAAAATTGGTGTAAAGTGGCAGCAGTATAATTTGAAAAAAATTCTTAGTTCTTTTAAGGCATCTGGAGACCCCCTCTCAGTGTCTCGTGACCCCCAATGGGGTCCTGACCCCAAGGTTGAGAGCCACTGTTTTAGAGCATCCTTTTTGTATAATTTTTTCAGAGTTTTGTAGTTATTGTGAATGACCTCTTGCAGCCCACCTGCAGTGCCTCTTGGGCCAACCAGGGGGTCCCGGCCCTGACTTTGGGAAGCACTGCATTATGGAATTACAATCAGATAAATTTATCAAAAGCCTTTGACAAAATCAGTCAAAGGGCTTCAGGTCAAAGCAAAGATTCTAGGTTAACAGCCTTTTGTTGTATCTCAGAGAGTTTAAAAACAGAACAGTCAAACATTAAAAAGCATTAAAACACAGCAGATTTCTGATAGTTTGTTCCATTGGTGATTGGGGCGTGGAAACTAAAAGCCTCCTCACCCTGCTTGGTTCTGGTTCTGGGGACAGTTAGTAAACCTGTCCCAGAGAAATAAAGGTAAACGTAAATGAGGTATAAAAATCAAAACACCTCCCATAAGCACAGCATCAATGATGAGGCTTTATTTGACCTCCACTACTTGATTGTTTTGTTATTTATTGTTTATTTTAGCAGGGAGAAACCACTGAGATTAGATCTCTTTTCAAGGGTTGCAGAAATACAGATAGAATAGTTAAAAAAAGATTGATAAACACAGATTTATACTTGCAAACCCATGCCCAAAGATCATAGGCCATATTTCAAAGCAGTACAATCACTGTTTTTTTTTAACTAGTTTGGACGCTGCTCTAAAAGCTGTCTTACCCCATTCAATCCTGAACCTTAGTGTTTTAAAGTGACCCAGTTCTGAGATCTGGTTGTACAGCTTCTACCACCAGTGACAAGTGCAGATCACTGTGATACAGCACAGGTGTCAAACTCAAGGCCTGGGGGCCAAATCTGGCCTATGGAACGATTATATCCGGCCTGCGAGATCATATCATATTTGTATTATTACTTGCCCACCAGTATGAGGTCTGCAGATTTCCTCCAGTATAAAAATGTAAACTTCAACTTAATTATTTAAAAAATCCTTGTTAAGTCATAAAAATCTGAAAAAGTAAAGAGTAGGAAAAATTAGATAAACAGTCAAGAATGTGGGGGGGGGGGG
Source organism: Cheilinus undulatus (assembly GCF_018320785.1). Lineage (NCBI taxonomy): Eukaryota > Metazoa > Chordata > Actinopteri > Labriformes > Labridae > Cheilinus > Cheilinus undulatus. Next base: position 14,567,787 of record NC_054888.1, on the reverse strand, counting down.
TAAATTTGTGTTTTATTTCTTATTTTCAATTTTGCATCTAAAGATTACGACTCAAACTCATGATTTTGACTTTTCATTTTATGCTTTGACCTTTTCAACTCATAATTTGGACGTTACATCTCACATTTTTTTTATCTTTTAGATTCCTAATTTTAAATTGTAAGTCATATTTTGACCTTTTTAACTACTTACTTTGGCTTTTAAATCCAATATTTTGACTTTAAAACACATGCTTTCAGTTTTTTCTCATATTTTGACATTTTAAATTAATTGTTTTTGAATTTATATCATATTTTTGACTTTTTAAGTCATCATTTTGAATTCTAGCTCATATTTTGACATCTTCAACTCCTAATTTTGGCTTTTTAATCCCATATTTTGACAGATCAGACTCACAATTTAAAGTTTTAAGACATAATTGAGTTATGATTTCATATTTTGACCTTTCAAACTTATCATTTCAACTTTCTCCTTGTATATTTTCTCCTTAAAAACATTATTGTTCTATGTTTGATATTGTGTTCTGATCTTTTGAACCAATAAATTGGAATTTTTATCTGATGTGAGCCTTTAAACTTAAAATTTTTACTTTTTTGAATTTCCAAATTGTTTATCATCAGTGCTGTTTTTTGTTTTTGTTTTTGTTTTTTCATATTTTATTACTGGTGAAAATAAGGTTGACAGTTTAAGGCTGTGTTGACCCTGTTTAGCCCTCAGGTTAGACCTAAATCCAGAATCCGGCTCCTGCTGTGGTTGAGTTTGACACCCTTGATACACAGCATCTGATCGCTTAAAGACAAAACATGTGCATAGAGTGTCTCCATAACAGGCTGTGTGCAGCTTGAGCAATCTTTTTATGTTTTTCCTCATTAAGAAAGACCCATTCCTTGAAAGAAAACCTAGTCAAGGCCTTATTTTCCAGTTAAATTTGAAATGGGTTCCTTTAAGAGACAAGTCCAAAAAGGGCAAGTCTACAGGCAAGTAATGGTGCTAATAACAGAGCATCCCTTGTAATTTTGAGGGAGGTCGAGCCCTTTCCAAGCCCCCTGTTCCAAATTGCTTGTGACTGATATTTATTGCTGCATAAGCATGAGTGTAATTCATTTTCTTTCTAAATGTGTAGGTGACTTGGTGCTGGACGGCAGCAGCACTCTGACATTACCAGCGACCACATTACAGCAGCTCACCAGGCTGTTCGAACAGTACCTACTGTCCAGGAGTCAGCAGCACGGCTTCCTCGCACTGCCCTCCCACCCTGCAGACACCGCCTCGCTGCTACAGCTGCAGTTTCTGTTCGACGTCCTGCAGAAGACAATCTCACTCAAGGTTAGGATGGAGGACTTAAATGGGACAAAGTAGCATCTGTTTTAACAATCAAAGGTCTTCGTATGTGAAATTTTAGAGACTTTAACGGCTTTCTTAGAGGTTATTAGCACCAAAATTTGCTCAAGAGTTTGCTTTCCTCTTCTGTTATCTGGAAGAGGTATCTGTTTCATATTTGTGCATAAAAGGCTTTATTATTAGATCATAAGCAGATAAAATACCCTTTCTTTTCTGATGTATAAGAAACCAGTGTTTTGAACTCCTTTGAGCTGATACTGATGCATCTGAAGTTTGTAGTAGTTTAACTGGTTCCATGATCAGATGTGATCAAATGAACTTTATTGGTAATTTTTTTTTATCTTAAACCCCTTTTTCATTTCCTAAATTTGCAACAAAATGTGATTTTGCATTTGTATTCTGGAGCTCTGATCAGCTGCATTTTTTTATTCTTAAACACAGCTCATCAACCCTCCAGGGGAAAGACTTCAATCTGTGGTGAAAATTTTCCCCTTCAAGTCCTTAAAATGTTTGGAGGTAGACTATTCTTTTATTTCTTCCTGACCCTGTTCCATTCTTCCTTTTAACATTGATCTAACTCAACATTACTCACCTCTTTTCTTCTTAAACAGCTGAAAAGAGTCCCTCCTCACTGCTTGGAGGGACTGAGAGGAGTTTACTCCCAGTTGGAGGTCTTCACGTGTTCAAAGAGCCTCAGCTCTTTAGAGGTACTGTCCTGTGCCAGTAGAAACATCACTGAATATTTGAGAGACACATCTGGCTATAAAAGGCAATACAAAGTGAGACTTAAATGTGTAAATCTGTTTTTAGGAGCTGCTGTCTTTGTGTGGAGGCGACCTGAGCTCTGCACTGCCTTGGCTGGAACTGCACACCCTTAACTTTAGCTACAACTCTATCGTCTGCCTTGACCAGTCACTAGTGAGACAAACTCACACATTAATGCATCATTCTTCACCTATAATCATCAAATAGCTGAAACCTTTTGTGTCTTCTTCTTAGAGTTTACTGAATGTCCTGAAGTCTTTAGATTTAAGCCATAACAAGATTCAGGAGTGTGCTGAATTTCTAAAGGTGAACATCTTTAAATCAGTATCCATTTTATTTTTTATGAATGTATTGGTGTTGTTTTTCCTTGATTTTTGTGTCATGTTCGCCTTTGTTTCTCTCAGCCCTTGAGCGAACTGGAGCACTTAAACCTGGGCTACAACTGCCTGCAGAGGGCGCCAACGCTCGGCTTGAGCACCAGGGCCAAACTGCTGACACTCAACCTCAGGAATAATGAGCTGGAGACTATAAACGGTGAGGCAGACTCAGATACAGCGACACCATCCTCAGAATCTTTTCTGAGCCCTTTTGTTTCTTTTGGATATTGTTATCATCACAAACTAAAGCATTAGATAACATTACACCTGCCTGTTTATTATATCTGCATGGGTGGGATGGGAGACTAGCCACAGGATTGAAATCAAGCTGCAGCTTTCTTTTTATTCATCTTGGTTACATAGGTGTGGAGCAGTTATCTTCACTCCAGCACTTAGACCTGGCCTACAACCTGCTGCTGGAGCACTCCCAGCTGGCTCCCCTCTCCTTGCTGCACAGCCTCGCCACAGTAAGGAAACACTAACACCCACAAAAACCTGCTGTATATATTTAATGCAGTAAAAGCACCCAAACATCCTCATATGTGAGACAAAACATGCTTTAAATGTCTTTTAGCTGAACTTGGAGGGCAACCCGCTTCACTTCCAGAAATCGCACCGCAGCTGCACCGTCCGGCACCTCTCCCCAAAGGCTGCAAACCTGAAAGTAAGTAACCATCATAGCAACATTTACTATTTTTTTAACTGAAGAGTCATCTAAAAATGAAGTTTAAACTCCATTGGTACAAATTTAGACCTCTAGGAGCTGCACCTTTCATATAAGAGCAGATACACCAGAAAATAGCCACAGAAGACAGAGAGAGTCCGACATGTGGCTGGGATAAAAAGGGAAAAATTTACGTTCATGGGAAGCTGTAAACGTTCTGAATCGTCTGTGTTTTCAGAGCGTACCGTAACATTTGTAACAGCTGTTGGATCATCTGCTTTGCATCGACACAAGCATGTAGCTATAAGCCTTGAATTATTTGACGTTGTAGACGACAGAAGAAAATGAGCTTCCTGGGCGACAGTTGGCTTAATTGGTCGAGCAGGAAGCTATAAGCAGAGTCCTCCAAGCACTGGTTGCAGGCTCGAATCCCAAGCCTGGCACTATTTTGGAGCATGTTTTCCCTGTCTCTTTTTAGGTGTCCTTTAGAAATAAAGGCAAAAAAGCCCTGTAAAGATCTTTCCATCTAAATAAAGAGACCCAAAGTGGCCCTCGGGTGTCCATAATCACAATCTGACAAGCACCCAGAGGAAATCTAGTGTTTAGAGTCGCTCTTATATAGGGATGTCCCGATCAGACTTTTTCACTTCCGATACGATACCGATATTGCAGCCTTGAGTATCGGCCGATACGATATCAGCACGAATCATGCATACTTTTATTGCTCATTTTGTAGTATGGAATGTAAGAAAAGGCTTGATCAAGTGATATTACTCAGGGAACAAGTCAGCAACAGTAGGTACGAGAACCAATGGGTGCATAAATTTTGACCTTAAACATAAGCACATTTTACAATTAAATAGAATACATCAAAAATAAATTTGACAAGCCTGTCTATAATGTGTTTCTTTCTGTGAGCATGAATGTGTGGGGACAGGGTGTGAAAAGCCGAAATGCTCATCTTCTTATAAAAGAATCTCCACATCATGCTTGGACTGCAGAAAGTGGAGATGGAGGAGTAGGAAGGGTTTTGTTAGGAATTTAGTTGACTGATTGTTATTTGTTTTCTGCTCTTGTTATTAGAGTAAGATGTTTATTTTGAAATTGGAGCTGTGGACTCTTAACTTTGAGCAGATGGACAATAGACAATATTGTGGGATTTTTTTTTCCCTGCCCTCAGTTGTTCCCACCATATACTGGCAGTAAAAAATAACTGAGGTGAACTTCATTTGTTATTTAGTACTTTAAAAGCCTGATTTGTTTTTATTGGATTTATTGAGGTCATTTTTAAGGCTTGTCTAATTTATTTTTGATTTATTCTATTCAACTGTAGAATATGCATATGTTTAAGGTCAAAATTTATGCAACCCGTTGGTTAAAAATAGGCTCGAGGTTCAATCAAGCGTTTAAACCCAACATTACTCACCACTGACAGGGGCTCATCATTGATCTTTTCTGTTATAGCTAATGCCTTTCTGCCATCCCGTGGGAGTTTATCATGCTTTCCAAATGTTTCGGACAGCGTTGGTTGTTTGAAGGAGCCAGAGCCTTGTTGTTTCTTCGTGGTCTTGTGAAAATCCTCATGCTGTTTTTTGTGATGAAGTTTTGCACTCAGCTGCAACGTCTTTATCTGACTTTAACGAAAAATACTGCGACATGGCCGACATCACTCCTTTCAACTGTGTTAGCGGTTAGCACCGGTTAGCACTCAAGCACGCTGTTGTTGTGATCACGTGGGCTCTGCATGCTGGATCCTGTGGCGCTGCTGGATAGAAGTGCTGGAGCGGAGTCTGGAATGGACTGCTTGTATCGGAGTGCTTAAATCAGAGATTTTATATGTAATCCGATATAATCCGCTAGTTGTTTTTTTGCTGATATCAAATCGTTATCCGATATCAATATGGGATCGGGAAACCTCTACTCTTATACAAAATGTAGCTATATGAAATCTAGATATATCAATAGAATAAGAATCATTTATGAGAACTACACTGGTTCCTGAGCCTTTTACTTCCACTACAACTAAAATCGTGGTGATGCCTTTGAATACAAATAAAACAAAACAGACTCAGTGTGTGGATTTTAGGATTACAGATCCGAAACAAACATATCCAAAAATAACAGACCCAGTATGTGACGACCTAAATAAGACACATAGTGAAAACTTCCTTATTCTCACTATCTTGCCCTTCTTCTGGTAAGAAATTAGCTCTCTTTTTTCATACTTACTTTTCTCTCCCTTAAACTGTTTAGTATTTTCTGCTGGCTCTTTTTATGTGTCCCATAGTTGTGACATTTTTCATTGGCAAACCTGCAGTCCAGGCCAGGTTGTTTTATCAACCGCATCTGTAGCATTTTCTGATGTCCGGCTAGGGCTTTGGTCCTGTGTCGCTCGCCTTCTTCACTGACCCCTCTGCTCTGCTCCATTTACCAGGTTCCTTCATGCCGTGCAAATCCAGAGTATCTCGGTTTGCCTCCTCTTTGAGTGTGTTTTTAAAAGTTCTCCGACAGCAGCCTCCACTGTATCTTGTCTTCATTTATGCCACAGATCAAATGATCTCTCAACACCATTGTCAACAAATCATCAAAGTTACAGTCCTGCACCAGCTTTCTTTATTCAGCCGCATAATCACCCACACTTTGCTATTTCTCTGGTGCCCTCTGATTCCACACTGGCTTCATAACACAGGGGAAGTCCCAAATTATGACACTTAAGGGTTTGTTAAAAATCTTTGCATACTTGTGATTTTTTATGGCATCTGTTTTGAACCAGTACACCCGAAAAGTCTTCTGAGAGATTTCAAGGACAGTTGGAGTAGTGATGTGGCATGCAAATCAACACAGACAGACAATCATGCCATCAATTATAGTAGTAAGATAAAAAAGCAAAGAGGATATGAAGAATTACTGTGTTGTCCAAAATATGCATGGAAATGAAGAAATACAATCAAATACAACGTGCCATGATAGATATAAATGTGGTGGGGTTGGGACTGCCTTTTACCATCTTTTATCCCCCCATGAGTTAAACTTTCCTGCATGAAAGGAAGCTTTCATATTGTGAAAAGTAAATGAAGCTTGTGGTGTACTGGTTTGATTGAAAACACTCCTATACTAAAGATGGAGATGGGCAGATTGACTCATAGACTGTGTGTCTGCAAACTTCACAGCAATCCCATGCAAGCTGAGAGCTCAACTACCATATTTTAAGCTAGCAGAGATGCTAAAACAGATGGTGCTAAAAAAAAAAAAAAACTAACTGAAGGTCAATGCAATTGCTGTGCAATAGGAATTCATCATGCAAGAAGGTGGTTGAAAGCTTGTTTCCTCTTTGAGGTGTGGCATATAAATGTGCATCCTATAATCTCTTTGCAAATAACTGATTCTTTGTTTTTTCTCAGTTCAAACTTGATGGTATTCCACTGTCTTCATCTGAAATATCTGTAAGTTTATCATCCATATGTATGAAAAGTTGATGTTTTAAATCTTTTGAAACATTTTGTATTTTTTTTTCCTTGAGTACTGTCTCAAGACGTTTCTAGGGGAATAAATGTAACTTAAAACTATGTTCAGTTGCATTGAAATAAGGTATCAGGTATTTTTTGTGTGTGTGTTTGCATTTGCAGCAAAATATAACTAAAATGCACACATTTTCTAATTGAAAAACTATGAGGGATTTGCAATTAAAAACCAGATGATTCTTGTCTGCAGGTTCTGCCAAAACAAGGCCAAATGATCGTCCAGGTGCAGCCATCACCAACAGTCATAAGACAACCTGAGCGGATCAACCAGGACGCATCGAGTGGTGCTGGAGAGCTCAGTGACAGCATGTCGGTGGGAGAAGTGGGAGTGTCCCGCATGCGGAAGAAGAAATCAAGAGTAAGACTTTGGCCCCTACCCAAGTGTCCATCCTGATGAGGAAAAACGACAGGAAATCGTCTCCTTACATTTAAAAGATTCTTATGAAGTATTTGACCACCTGTCTTTTTGAAAAGATTTATTTTGGGCTTTTGTTTATAGGTGAAACATCACAAATCCTCCATAAATGCTTTAAAAAATTCAGGATTTTGATTTATGACTAATGGCACACATTTTCCTGACATGTTTGAAACTTGTCAAACTTTAAATTCTAAGACCTTTCTCATTGTGTAAATCTCTATTCAATAGTATATATTTTATAATTTACTGACTGAAAAGTGTTTTTTTTTTTCTAAATATATTCATGTCTTAACACATTTTTATTTTGCAGAGTAAAGTGAAAGTGCGGAGAGCGAGCATATCTGAGCCTAGTGACACCGATTATGAGTCCAAGCCACGATCGTCCACACAGGGTGGGTTTTAAAGTGTTTCAAAATTTTGCCCTTTTTCTCCTCAGATTTGACCCTTTCAGTGTAGACTTTTACTTGTACACTGCAAAAACGTATATCTATGCACATGCATTTGTCTTCTATCTCATCTAAAATATTCCTTAGAATTTAAGCCACATGAACCTAGCAAGTCCTGATAGACCTAATTTTTCATGGTATGAACATAAAAACAAGAGGGGCTGCTGATCACATTAAAGCTAAGTTAAGTAAATGTCTAAACATGAATTTTAATGTTATTTCTCCACTAGACATCGTCCTCCCCCACCAGCAGGACATCGAGCGCATGTCCAGCTTCAGAGACCAGATGGGTGAGGATTGGTTGAGGTACCAGCACCATCTCGATGGCGCTCCCCCCTCCAATGACACCAACCAGCCCCTCCAAAACGGCCTCAGTGCCAGCAACGGGCACCAGCCGTCTCCATTGTCCATGGAAGTCCCAGAGGTCCTCCCCCCTCCGCTGCTCTCTTCAGAGCCCAAGCTGGAAACGTCAGACCCGGACGCAGACCTGGAGACAGAGTCCACGCTGCAGTGGGTGGGGCATAGCTCGCGGCCCACAGAGTCCACGCTGGAGGACAGCACAGTGGACGGCCAGGTGAACCAGGAAGCAGCACATGAGCCGAGTGTAGAGTCTCAAAGGTCAGTGAGGAGGGAGAGTAGAGACACCAAAGAAGAAGAAGAGGAGGAAGATCTAGGAGGTAGGGAAATCAGAAATATGAAGTTTGTGTACAATCAAAATTTATGCAAAAATAACAACGTAATATCCTCCCTTTTCTGTGTCTCAGTGGACCTGTGTCACCCTCTGCTTGTGGGCGTCTTATCTGACAAAGAGGAAGACGACGTGGCAGACAACGGAGAGAAGAAGAGGAGGAGGAGGGAGGTGTTCCTGTGTGTCAAACAAGGCCTGATGTTGGAGGTGGACATGCAGCGAGGACAGGAGAGGTGTCGGCTGGAGCTGGGCAGCTTGGCAAGGGTGGAGACGACGGAGGCCGCGTGGACAAGAGGGGTAAGGAAAGGGAGAGAGGAGGATGCTCGTTCACAGAGTAAGTGTGCGATAGATTTCAGGGAGATATAATCGTGTTCTAGGTTTGCTTACAAGCTAACCTGCTAAAACAAGTCATGTATTAGTTTGATATGAAGGGCAGTCAGACTGTCTTGGCAGTTTGAAACATACTTGCGCATTTAAGTGAAACATTAGAAGGCATAATTAAATAAAAAGCATGTCTGTTAACATGCAAATTAATGTTTGAATTGCTAAACAACAACAGTTTGCCATTTTCAGCTAGTTATACATCTTTTTTTTTATATATTTCTCAAAACTTGCTTCTTTCTCTACTAACCAGCAGTTTCACATATTTTTTGACATACGATATTGCTCCTGTTATTGTCTTGCCGATTCTCCAAGCAAATGTTCCTTTTTTATTCCTCTGGAAACCCTCTGTTTTGCTATTCTAAAGATGCTATCCATGCCTTTGTGGCTCTAACTGAGGCTTTCCTAGCAAGCCTGGAACTTGGGTGACTTTCTAGGGCATTCAAAGATTAAATCCACACCAGTAATTCCAACATTGACTGTCCTTTTTTATCTGTTTTTTAGTCCAACTTTAATCCATTCATGCAGTTAGCTTTAGGATTAGCCACCATAATTTTCCCACAATGCAGTGTGACGGGCTGTGACAACCAATGGCAGGCTGTTCTGTCATCACGTCATGTTTTTCCAAAACTGACATGCTTTAATACTTTGAAACTGGATGAGACAGCCTGAGGAGTTTTTAATGGAGAGGAGACACAGAGAGGCTGTGACGTGTCCCTCTGTCACTGCAGACAGGAACTGCTGTGAATAATGACTCATAGAAGCTAATTCAAAAAACTTATTTTGTAAATATATTAATATTTTTAAGACTTTTTGTCACAAAATAATCTTTTTTTAACTTTTCAGTCCCCAGAGATGGGAAGTTTATGCAAAAAAGGCTTCGTCATTTATGTTTATTATGTTTAATACATTCGAGTTTTAATTTCTGTGTCCTTTTTTTGTCTTTATAGTTTCAGAACTTTTTAAAAATTCACAGGACATATGCAGCATACATATTCTTAAAGCCCAGGTTGCCCTGAGCAAGAGGATGTTTAGATCTTGTCTGTACACCACAGGGTTGATGTTTCACAAGCAATTTAACGAAATCCAGGTGAGAAAGAATGGCTAAGAATATAGCGTAGGGCTCAGAGGGTTAAGCAATATCTGAATGAAAGCCAGTCTATAAACCCATCAGCAGTCATAGTCACGTCTGGTAATGAAGATTCATTTCTCAGAAATGTGCGTGTAAAATCATTTGGAAGGTGCGTTAAGAGGAAATTGGAAACCAGTGCCAGGTGTGCAATAGGGCACAGGTAGTAGACGATTTTGGTTTTCTTGTAACTATGGTAAATCTTGTTGCTTTCTCTCAGGAAAAAGAAGAGATGCTTCCAGCTGTAGAGCTTCAGTTCGACTACATCAGCAGTGAGAAGAGGAGGAGATGCTACGTCTTGCTGGATGACGACCCACAGCAGGCCCTGCAGGTTCTAACACACTGATGAATCCTTCTATGTTTGTGAAAAATGATAACTTTTATCTAGGTGACACATGGATTAGAAGTGCAAACATGGTATTGAGACCCATCCAAGTGAAGTAACTCACATTCAGCCCATGTGCATGAAACAAACACCCACCCACTGACTTCTTGGATGTGTCTAGTCATGCTCACTGGCCACACTCTCCTCTCCTGTGTTTTAAATGTGACGTCAGCATGGAGCAGCACATTCTGTACCATGTTTACTACCTTGTTTACGATTCTGGTCCCCTCATATTGTGTAACAACTGAAGTGTGCCAGATTTAATTTTGACACACAAAGCCAATACCAATTCCAGGATGTGATGTTGTTTTTGCAGATTTGCGGTTAGCTGTCTGGGAATTAGGTTTTATAAACACCAACATAGCTGAAGTGACAAGTCTAAAAGCCCTATGAATACTTTAACTCTTGATCATGCCAACTATGATGTAAACCTTTAAAATGTCAGGAAGTTTTACTGATTTTTTTTTTCTTTTAGTTTCATTTAACTCCTGTACATACTTGTTTACAGCTGCAAAAATTAAGCTCATATAGGGCCAAAAAAAACATGGAAAAAGAGCATCAGATATCCTGCTTTTGCTTTCAGGCTCTGACCGATGTGCTTTCTCACGTGGCGGAAGAAAACCAGCGGCGCGACTCTGAGCTACGCCCCAGCCGCATCCATCTGCAGTGCCTCCGCTGCAGGTCAGAGTTCATGGCAGGGAGTGGCGAGGAGGAGGCGGGAGGGAGGGGCAAGGATGATGGCGATGAAGGTAAGAGGGTTAAGAGAGGAATTTTACTGTAGCCTTGGGGCTAAACATGGAAAAACAGAGACAAGGGGATGCTTGTGTAATGCATGCGTAGGCATCTTTGTTTGAACTTTTGCATAAAATTGTCTGGTTTAAATGTTGACGCCAAATTTCATGTAATTTTTCTTTCTTTTGCTATTTTTTATGGGTAAAATGTTGCATTTTCTGCTTTTTAACTAGCAAGATGTTCTGGGCATCCTAGCAATTAAAATGGTCATGTTGAGAGGTAAAATTGCCCACAGGAACAAACAACTAATTCAAGCACTCCACAGATAGAAGACAGACAAAACTAAATTTTTGAGTTAAAAAAGGGTTAAACAAAGTGGTTTAAACATTCACTAGCTTTGGTCTTTTCTTAGCCACCACATGTTGAAAGACATCTCCAATAAAAAAACAGAAAAACACACAAAAAGCAAAATGAAAAACGTTTGACGTGATAAAATGGGCTGCTTTTAGGTGGATACGTTGCCCAAGCAATGCAATGTTTGGCTTATGTTTATATCCTAATATGTCATTCATAGATTTCAGATAATCCCACACATGCACCAACCTGCATGTTGTGTGCACAGAACTGTAAATCGCCATCTTGTCTAGAATAGGCATAACATATATGTAGGCAATCAGATAGCGCCCCAAGGAGAAGTTTGGTCAGATATAGAACCTTTGTGTAAAGCAAAACAGCCATTTTCTAGAAGTTGAAAAGAAAATGTTGTACTTCCTGTTTGTATTTTGGCATTGGTCCTAGAGGCCAGAGATGTATATGTTTGGGATTTATATAATCCATGCAGCAAGGGCTGATTTTTGAAAATATTATAGGGGGTACCACTTAGCCATTAAGCCACAGCTATCCATCAAAATCTAAAGGTATGTAAGACTTATTAACTTAGTCATTTGTTATTAAACTTGGTGACTGTACCAGCCTGTTAAACCTGCCAAAGAGCTACTTCCTTTTTTCATGGCGTCCAAGGCAATTCTGCTGTTACAGCATTAGAGGCCGGCCTTTCACCTTTGGATTTCAGTATGGTTAAGGTATTAGGATGTTCCACACTAATTTAGAGGAAGATCTGACCAACCATTTAAAAATGCGAAATCATAACCCTAAAAGGTCACTTCCTGTTGGCAGTAGGGGGGGCTGTAAAGAACTGAGGAATACTGTATTTGAATGTGGGAGTCTGGGAGTGTTACCATGGCCAATAAGTTTGTTCAGGATTGACATAAGCACTGCAGCAATATAACCAATTACATTTTTGGCACAGTGCCAAGATTTACTATTTAACTTTGGAAACTGATCTCGGCCATTTCCTTTGATGAAAACTAACAGTTTGCACAGCTTAAGATCTCTCATTTGTCTACGATGAGGGAAAAATTTCTGGAGTCAATACGAGGAAATCCCTCAGAGGAGTTGCTCCAGATGTGACACCTGTGAATCGCCCAGAAAACCGGCAAAATTTGACCTTTACTTGTCATGTGTGTAAAATGTGGTAGTTGTACAAGCATATTAAGCCTATTAAAGAACTACTTCCTGTTTTATGGCATTCGACAAATTGCACAGTGATAGGATTAGAGGCAGGGCTTTTACCTTTTAATGACAGCATGGCAAAGGTGTTAAAGATCTGACCAGCTATGTAGAAATGAGAAATCATAACCTTGAAAAAGTCACTTCCTGTTGGCAGCAGGGGTTGCTGTGACAAAATGAGATAGTCTGAATAGAAATGTATTCAGGGCTTTGAAGTTTAGTGATGATTGACCAAGGCACTGCAGAGCAGTCATTTCTACCCTTTTTAGTTTCAGTCTAGTTTCAGTCGATGGAAACTCCCAAACATTTTAGTCTAGTTTTAGTCCATAAAAAGTCCTCACATTTTAGTCTTGACTTTTAGTCCAAGCATTTATTCTCTTGCCTAAATCTAGTACCAAGTCCTGGTGGTGTGTTCTGTGCACTCTGCCTAACCTGGGGTCTCTGCTTTCTACAGCTGAGGGGCAGAATAGATACAGATACATTGTTTTTTTACAGATTTACCCACAATGGAGAAATATCACAAATTAAGAATGTCTGACGAAAAATAAATTACATTTTAGTCTAGTTTTTTTGTCATCTTGACCAATCTAAACTTACTTTTTGTCAGTTTTAGTCATCACAGATCTATTTTTAGCTAGTCTTAGTCTAGTTTTTTTCATGGAAAAAAGGGCCAACAACGAACATTTTTAGTCATAGTTTTAGTCGATGAAATAACACTGCTGCAGAGATATAATCAATTACATTTTTGGCACAGTGCCAAGATTTGCTCTTCAACTTTGGCACCTGATTGCAGCCTTAAACTTTGAATTAGCACAACTAAAGATCTCTTATTTGTCTTGAATGGGGGGGGGGATTTCTGGAGTCAATCCAATGAAACCTCTTAGAGGAGTTGTGACACCTGCAAATCGGCCAGAAAACTTGACCCTTAACTGCTGATGGCACACTTACTGAACATTAATTTAAAAGACAGTGAATACGTTTTTTTGTTTGTCTGGACATGGTACATATGTGTGGTGACTTTCATGCATGTAGTTCAAATCCTCTGAATTGGGGATTCAAAAGGGACTCTCTTATTTTGGTGCTTTTTGCCTTTATTTGATAGGACATGGACAATATGGGATGAGAGGGTTGGGAGGGGCGTGCACCGAGAGTGGTAAAGGATCCCGCAATCAGTGCATTTAAGACTATGGTGTCTGTACATGGGCGCCTGCTTTACCAAATGAGCTAAATTGGTGCCCATGAGTGTGCAATTTTGGTAAGCATTGCATTTTCTGCTTTTTATCAGCAAGATGTTGGGGGAATTCTAGCAATTAAAATGATGGTGTTGAAAGGCAAATTGCCCACAGGACCAAAAAGCAACTTTGGGCAAATACAAGATAGTTCACAGATGGAAAACGGGCAACAACAAAAGCAGAAAAATCGACTTTTCATTAAAGTTATGAGTGAAAGATCAAATTAAATAAAGTGGTTTTCAACAGACATCACTTTTGTTCTCTTCTAAGTGACCACATGTTTAAAGAAACATCCAAATAAGGTTAGAGTTGTTTAAAAAAAATCACTAAAAACCAAAATAAAGAACAACTGACAACAAGAAATGGCCTCCTCTTAGGTTGATAGGTTGCCTGAGCGATGGGATGTTTGGCTTAAGTTTATATCTCAATCTTTCATCCATGAATTTCAAACAATCCCACACGCACCAAAGAAAGCTAATTACTGATTCATCCGTCATACTGAGTCACGCACACTCTCTCATGAGTCACATACTCTCGAGCATCCTTAAGAGAAGCATGTATCTTTAATTTTTTCCATTAGAATCATACTCTCATGCTTTTTTGTCTTCTTGCGCTGCTTTTGAACAAGTGTGTTCAGAAGGAAGTCAAACATTACACCTGGCACGTCGTCACATTCATGCAAAAAATAAGTAAAACATTTAGCATCGACTCCTCCTCTGCTATCACGCTCTTCTGCATTTTTTCCCAAAACAAAGCTCTGCTCTCAAATGAACCCAATAGAAGCATCCGTGGAGTTATCTCCTCTCTTTTTATTGCCGAGCCGGGTTCCCACCTCTATAATCAGCAGCAGACAGATAGCACCCTGCGCTCCCAGCAGCCGCCTCCTTCGCCTTTCAACCAAACCCAACATTAGGACCTGCTCCGGCATGCACGGGCTGCACGCAGGCTTTGTGCTACAGATGTTTCAGGGATTCTTTGGAACCGTGCTCCTTTGTTAGTGTGCTTAGGAGGAGATGTCAGGCAATAAATACCTTTTTCATATGCGCGTGTCTGGACTGAGACGAGTGTTTGCTTGTGGGGAGCTAAAATTTATGCCCTGCAGACACAAAAAAGAAGAAACTTGATCGGAATAAAGGAATTTCTGCATAGATTTTTGTCATTTTTCTGGCATTATGGGCAATTTGGCTGTCAGTGTCTAGACAGATGACAGAACCGTATGTAATCACTTAGGTTGACAGCTCTCTGTGATACAATAGAACCAGAAGAGTTTTTTCAGCCAATCACTGGAGATAAGTCAACATCACGGAAAGTGACATCACAGCATCCGACCATCAAACTTCATGTTTCCTCCAGAACTTGAAAAATGCATTTTTTCTATATTTGGCCCCAAATAATCAGTCCTAAAATCATGACAAACTGTGATAAGTTGATGAAACTCACATTATAAAGGGGAATAGCGGTGGCAAAAATCTAACAGTTTACATTACTCAACTGGTGGGTCAAAACCCAAAAGTGGGTCGTGATCTCTTTTCAGTGGGTTGCGGATGTCTGCCTGAGAAAAAAATGGTGCCAAGTTGTCTGTGTGATTCTATAAAACCTGCATGTTTTGACCTGTTTCATTGTTTTATTACACCTTTGGTACTGTTTTAGGCCCAAGCTCTATTATTTTTTTTATAAAATACATGTGATTGACCAAATAAAATCTCCAAAATTTGAGTCGCAATGTTCCTTGAGGAGTTGATGGTGGGTCCCGGGACCCAACCAGTTGAGAACCACTGGTTTACATTGATAAAAAGCAGCACAGTCAAACCTTTCATTTTGATTACCCTTTCCAAATAAAACCTTGAAAACAAGATGTTCATAAAACAACTCATAATCTAGCCGAGAGCACTGAAGTCAACCAAACGAGACATTAGGAAGAGCATTTCCTGCTCCATGTGAATGGTTTAGAGACTTTAAGCATCATTAAATTGTAGTTTTTTACTTCAGTTTTTTATATTTATTTTTTCAGGAAGCAGTAATGTTTGTCCAGACTGTGGTAGCGATCACATAGTCCAGCTTGCCGCACAGTCCTCTCCCTACACAAGCACACCGATCCGTCACACGTCAAGGCCGGACAGCGAAGACGATCACCTTGAAAAAACCCAGAGCACACGCAGCATCAATAAGGTCTGTTTTTTCATCCTAGTGTGTCATTTACTCCCAAACTTTTCCGTTCATAATCTCACCTTTTCCTTTGTTTTTATATCAGGATGCTGACACGGACGCCAGCATCAGCAGCAGTCCTTTACTTGAATCTACGGCGAACACAGAGGATCAAACTTTCGTCACCGCCCACGGAAGCACCTTCTACATCGGGGACGAGCAGGGCGACGCCGCCAGCTCCAGCGTCTTCTACAACACTGAGTGCCAAAGTAAAGAGGAGCTGGCAGGGAGCTACCGCTACAACGCTGTTAGTGTTACACCACCTGAAGTCCAAGCACAACCTGCAGGGAGGTCGGAACTGAACGGTTGGTTTCTACACTGTTAACACTCTTTATCCAGGCTTTTGATGGTCTTAAAAAGCTTTGAAATTTCTTTTATTTTGTAGATGACTCATGATAATTTGAAATTTCTAAAATATATGAAGCTTAAGGTAAATCTAGCTGTGAGTTATCTGCTTCAGGTGGCATTAATATGACATCATATCATTGGGAATTTTTATCATTTTCTGCTCGAAGTACTTTAAAAATAGTCTAGCCTTTTCACATTAGGGGCCTGGGCTTTGATCCAAGTACACTTTAGCCCAAAGTCTGGTTGCAAATGCAAACCCATTGCACCTTACAGGACCCTAGTCCACTTGATCAGGATTGCTTTTCTAAATTTTTTTCCCCTTGACCTTTCAAACAGGTTTTACACCCAGGTGACTTAGACTGTACAGTACTTTACAGTAATACTTGAAGCGGTAAGATTATAAATACAGCTTGTTTTAGAATGGGTTTGGAACATTGAAGAAACCAAACTAGGGCAGTGGTTCAAAAGCCATTGTTGTCAAAATCAACAACTGTTTTTTTACTTAAAATACCAAAAAAAAAGCCCAAAATAGTTAGTTCAGGCAGGCTATAAAGTCTAGCGCTGCCATGTTATCCAGTTGAGCTGATCTCACGCAAGCTGATTCGTTCTTAGTACACTATTGGCTAATTTTACTCAAACAGCAATATTTAAGTTTTGCTGCTTCCTCTGCAAGCTGTTTTTAGCAACTTTCCTCCACCCCAGCTCCTCCTTTATGCTACATCTGTAATAATCCATGTCATTCTGCTGTCATTGATGCTGGCTTTGTTCTGTTTTTTTCTTCTCTTTCTGCCTCAGGCTTTCATTGTAGGCACAGCAAAGGCAGGAACACGTGCTTGATGCTTTCCACAGAATGCTTTTTCGTCATAGCACCTGTTTTCTTTGAGGTTTCAAGCTGGATTTCAAAAAATAAAAGAAGAAACTTTTCATGTGGAAGAAACTGCCATTAGCAGCTTTGAATGTCAGTCTGTGCTTTATTAGAATATTTCGTCTTGCCTCTTGGATTGAACTCGATGAACCCTGCAAAAAAAGCTTTTTTTTACACTCTAACTAAATACTTCATGTTTTGCTTTCGCTGCGTGTGTTTCAAACCGGTCCAACCTCAGTGTGCATTTCTTTCCTTCAACACACGATCGCTGTTTCCATCCTTTCATTCATTCTGTCAGCGGATTAAAACCCAGCATCTTCTGACTGTGAGGAGACAGCAGAAACTACGTTAGTGCCCTTTAATTATTAGTCAAAATAACTCCCAAGTATCAGAGAAAGGGAATGCAGTAAAACCAGCATTAAAAACACAAACAACACCAAGCTAAATCACATGAAAAATGATGATAAAACTCATAAATTACATGTTTAAGATTGCTTTCAACCAAATGATTTTTGATTTACAGTGATATTAAACAGCAAATCGTCACATTTTAGGAGCTCAATCCAAGAAACTGACAGCTTAAACTGTATAAAAATTAGATTAATAGCAAAATGAACCCGGCTGTACATATTTTACATCCATAATAACTTTAGGAAATTGGCAGGAGTGAGTTTTATTGGAGGAAAGCCCAAACAGCAGTAAAATAAAACAGTATCTTATGACTAAATTTGAATGTTGCAGCTCATACGGTCAATGTGAAACACATCAAGCATGGTTTACATCTTGTCTTATGAGAGATTTGTTTTAAAAGATGGGAAATATTTGGGTTTTTCAGACTTAGAGAAGCTCTTTGTATCTCTGTGAAAGCATCCCAACTCTCTGACTGAACATCTGTCTGCCATTTTTAGACAAACCGCACACTAAATGTGCAACAAGACAGATTGGAATCATTACTGGATGTGATGGGAAAGGAATGAAAGCCGAAGAGAAGGACGGCCCGAGTCTTAATAATAGCTTTCTATGACTTTTCCTTTTTTATATGGTGGAGCTGCGGTGCCAATAGCATGTAATCTGCCCCTGTGAAACCGCAGTCTCACACTGGAGACGACGCTGAAGCGCTGTCACTGAATATAGCCTGTCTTCCTCTGGTGGTACAGTGCTCCTATTGTTGAAGAGGAGAGCACAAGTCTTTGTCTTTCTGTAAAGCTCTTTGTCTTGTGTGTTTGTGGTGCCTACCTTCACCTTGAGGCCTTTTTAATCTAATCTCTAATCTCTTAAAATGCATGTTTTGGCCTCTGCAGCTCTGGCTCTGTCATTTCAAGGCAGCTTCAACCGTTAATCAGTGTTAATAAAGCCTTCATTGCTGTTCGGTGGTCGATTTATTGCTCTTTAAATGCCTTTCTGCTTGAGGCCTGCTGGCTTCAAAATGAGGCCAAAGTTTTGAACAAATATGCTTTTATGAAAGTCAAACATCACTGCCAGGAAACTATGGCTGAACTATTAATGTAAGGTATCATTTGAGGGAATAAATAAAAAATAGGAATGTTCAGTTTGAGTTATTAAAGGCTAACCGACTGTCCATTTGTCTGTAGATGGTTTGGACCTCCTCACTGAGGACTACAAGGCCGTGGATCACCGGCTGCAGCTCTTCCTGGATGTGGAGGTCTTTGAAGGAGAAGAGCACCTTCATTCTTTTCTAAAGGTGAGGAATGCACATTAAAAGTCCAGGAAAGCTTAATTCACGTTTATCTCTATGACATTCAGTATGCAAAACTATGACAAATAATTAAGCAAGAAACCCACAGTGAAACTGCATGTTCTTCTTTAAAATGGCAGTTTTCTGCTGAAACAAAAATATGAATATTAACCTGACGAGCAGTTTCCGGCATGTCGGGTCTTTATTTGAAGGCTGAAATACGTTATGGAATTTGATTATATGTCACCTTAAACGGGCTTCCTTTTCTTCTCCTGTGTTGGATTGGCATCTTATTTCTACAAATCATTTATGACACCCAGAGAGCTTTTATTCGCCCACTGACTTTTAACACATTTTTCTCTCGGATGTATCAATTCAGGCACCGTTTAGCAGCGGCTCTGTAGAAAAAGTACAGATTCAGCACCGGGTTCAGGTAAAACCCAAATGATACCCAACCCTGTGCTTTTTACCTCAGGGCCTCCCTTGTTGTACCTAAGAAAAGCTAAGCCCCACCTTGTAAAAATCAAACATCAATCGTAACAGTTTTTAATTAACAAAATCTTAACATAATAGGCTTACATACACTTGTTATTAGAAAAAGATCTAAAGATAAACTATCCATTATTGCAATGGATCAAGACCTCTAAAAATAATGTTAATTTGGGGAAAAAAAATAAAAATTTACAAGTTGAAGAAGTCTAGAATCTTAAAAAAATCTCAAACTTTAAACTTAGAAGTTTTTTATATTACAAAATTGAAAACGGACAAATGTTTTGACCAGTTGAAGCCATTTTTCTTTGCATGTCTTACAGTTAAAACCTTAATCTAGGGGTGTCAAACTCAAGGCCCAGGGGCCTAATCCGGCCCGTGGTACAGTTATTCCCCGGCCCACCAGATCATATCATATTTTATTATAACTGGCCCATTGTGAGGTCGGCAGATTTTCTTGTTTAAAAATGCAAATTCAACCCTGATTATTTAAAATATGCTTGTTAAGTCATAAAAATGAAAATACATAAAAAGTTAAAACAACTTGATGAAGAAAAAAATCTGTTTTCGTTTCATATTCTTAATTTTATTAAAGTTAAAGTTATGACGGAAAGTTACGGTTTTGACATTTTATTTCATATTTTGAAATTTTCAATTCACAATTTTGACTTTTATCTTACTTTCTGACCTTTTAGATCCTCAATTATATATTTTTTAATAATATTTTGACTTCTTAAACTCACAATTTTGATTTTTTTCTCACATTTTGTCCCTTTTAGCTCCTTACTATGACTTTTATCTCATAATTTGACCTTTTGTGTCCTCAATTTTTAATTTTAAGTAATATTTTGACCATTAAAACTCAAAATGTAAACATTTTTCTCATGCTTTGATGTTTTAAAGTAATGATTTTTAAATTTATCTCATTTGACCATTAAAAATTGTGATTTTAAAAATTCTGATATGTTTGCCTTTTAAAAACATTATTTTGACTTTAAATGCTATGTTTTAACCTTTTGAGCTAATAAGTTGAATTTTTTTATCTCAGACTTTAAACCTTTAAATTTATCATTTTGACTTTTTTTCAATCTCAAAATCATTTTTTTAAAATCAGTGCTGAGGTTTTTCCCCCATATTTCATTGCTGGTGAAAATGAGGTTGGCAGTTTATGGTTAAATGTTGACCTGGTTGGCCCTCAGGTTGGACCCAAATTCAGAATTCAGCCCCTGCTTTTTTTTTACTTTACAATGTCATAAAATTATGACTTTAAAAATGTGAAATTTTGACTTTATAATACCAAGAGCTTTGAGTTTTGAAATCCTGGAAATCTGAGTCTAGCTCTTGTAAATATAAAACTTTATTATCTCAAATCTATTTTTCTTAATTTTTTTTTTTTTTTTTTTTTTAACAACCGATTATCTTATGTGTTTTATATTTTAGGGTTGGCCTAATTCTCTTTCATACATCATTTTTTTCATCATAGTATAAAAGAATATTTGTACTTCTTATTATGACAAGGTCAGAGCAGACAGAGCCCCGCAACCCGAAGAGATCTTTGGCGCCCCCCTTAAGGGTACCCGGACCCCAGGTTGGGAGCCAGTGTCTTACTGTATCGTATTACATCCAATCATATCATGTCATATCATACCACATGTGGTATCCGTGCGGTCTGGTATGGCATCGCAACCCAAATGTGTCTTTTCCAATTCAATCCTACTGTTCTGTATCAAATTGTGTCTTATTGTATCCCATTCCACTCTATTGTATCATATCGTTTAGTTTCATTTCATATTGTTTCGGTTTTTTTAAAAGTATCAAAAGTTAATAAATCATTTTTGTGAAAATTAAGGCTTAATGACTGCGATTTTTATCATCACCACAAGGTTGAAACTTGTTTTTTGTGTGTTTGTTTTTTAAATTTTAAGCTATTTTATTTAAACTCAAATAATTCTTTTGGAACCATGGCAGATCTGACGGTATTGAGCTGTAAGTGCATCTTCAAAGCACTGCTGCTTCTCTTGTTGGAGCTAAAGTGCAGAATTTGTATAAAGGTACTTTCTGACTGTGGTATGGAAACTCAGAGTCATTTAAAAAAGGGCCCGGCATTGTCAGCTCCCTGTCCTATCCTCTCACATCGTGCCACTTCCTGTTGAATTTCAATGTATCCTGTATTGGTTTATGTCGTATTCAAGGACAGCCTCATGAAAGCAGCATCTTATTTTGAAGGATATAATATTGCATCATTTTTGATTTAAGCAAGTCATGTCATTGTTCTGCACTGTCCATTTAGTTTCTCCTCATGCCGGGTCATTTTAAATCATACCATTCCTTTGTAAAGGCATGGCATCACATATTTTCCAGCTGAGCTCCATCCTTCAAAACCAACAGAACAAGCCAGGACAAAATCAGAAATTCACCACTAAAATAACCAAAGCTCATCTAACTTTGGCAGCAAACAGTCTGTTTGTGTAGGACTCCATCGTTCCCAGCATGAAGTGCATGAAAAAATCTGTTTTCAGGGCCTTTAATTCTCTACTGGAGCTGTTATTAAAACCGTATTATTACCAGACTCTGCAGTATTTCTCCCTGACAGCAGCCTGTGACTGATCGCTCAAATTTAGCTGCATATTGTTTTTTATGTTGCTGTTATTGTTTCTTTTGTTATTGCGGTTTTAAAATCTCCTTTATCATACCTCCCTGATGGGGGGAAAGATTCCAGTTTAATGAGTGGTGACAACTTTAAGACCTACAACTCTTAGGCTGTGGTTTGCTCTCTGTCAAAGCTCCGGGAGAGCCCATTCAGCCGCAAAGTCGTCTTCTTCTAAGCTGCTCTCCTGCCTCCTTTTAATATGAAATGCATCCTGGGAGCTCTTCAAACCAGCAGCCTTTTGCCTTTTCTCTGTCGGACACCTGGACGAGGAGCAAAGAGCGGAACGAGCCGGAGTGAAACACAGCTGGAAACAGGAGGTCGCGCTCTATTCATCTTAGTCGTGTTTGTTTATCCAGCGACAGGCCTCCTCACTGTTTCACTTGTTCCTCTTGTGATGTTTCAGAGAAAGATTTTAAACCCCTAAAGAACTCCTAAAAATCTGGTTTAGCCTTATGATGTTTGTCAATAGGCTTTAAACAGAATTCCCAAGAGAGAATAGCTCAAACTCTGGTTTTTTTGCAACAAACAATGAGCATTACTCATTTTAATGTTGTGCTTCTCTGTTTTGTGCTTATTAGATGTCAGCTGTCAAATTTGGTGAACCAGGCGAGGTTCCCTCTCTGCTGGTGGTGTCAAACAAGAGGATCTACTTCTTGGAAATGATGTCAGAAACACAGTGAGTTCAGCAGCACTTCACATATCCCTCTGTCTTCCTCTATTTATTCCTCTCCTTGAGCAACTCTAAAGCCTCTTAAAACTCCCCCTCACCACTCTTAACTGTTTTCACCTTAGGAGCTAAATGCCTTTTATCTTTATAAGAACCTTAGCCTTAACTCTGAGGGGAAACTCTTAGAAACTGCATGATTCTAAGAATTCTCCTAGACCTGCTCCTGGATGCTCATTATTTGATAATCTCTCTAACTATATGATGAAAAAGCAGAATATATATGTGAAGTAAACCTAAACAATGGTAACAACGATGACTTTTAACACCAGGCAAAACAGCATGATCAAAAAATGAGCAGGATGAAGCTTCCTACCTCTCTTATCAATCCTCCTGCCTTTTCTCACCTTTCCTACCAAATTTCCAGCCTTCTCTTTCCTTTTCTTACCAATCATTTGCTTCCTTTCCTACCTTTTTCTATCCTCCAACCTTTTCTTACCTTTCTTCCTACCCTTTTCTACCTACCTTCCTATCTTTTCTACATTTCCTAGCTACCATCCTTTTTCTAACCTTCCTACCTACCTTCCTACTTCCATTACCCTCCTACCTATCATTTCCTGCCTTTCCTACCTTCTTTCCTACCTATTTTTACCCTCCTACCTACCTATCTTCCTACCCCTTCTACCATTTCCTATCTACCTCCCTACCTTTTCTACCTTTCCTACCTACCTTTCCCTACCTGTCCTCCCTACCTTTCCTACCTTCATTCCTACTTTTTCCTACCTTCCTACCTACCTTCCTACCTCTTTTACCCTCCCACCTATCTTTTCCTACCTTTTCTACCTTCTTTCCTACCTTTTTCTACTCTTCTACCTACCTTCTAACCAATTCCTACCTTTCATAGCTTCTCTTACCTTTCCTACCTTCTTTCCTACCCTCCTACCTACTTACCTACCTTCCTACCTCTTCTACCATTTCCTACCTTTCCTTCCTACCCTGCCACCTTTTCCTACCTTTCCAACTTACCCTTCTACCTTTTTCTACCTTTCCATCTTTTCTACCAGATCCTACCTTCCTTTCTACCTTTTCCTACCTTTTCTGCCTACCCTTCCTCCATTTCTCACCTTTCCTACCTACCTTCCTACCTTTACCTCCTTTCCTACATGGGGTTTCCCACCTTTTCTACCTACCGTTTCCTACCCTTTATCTTCTTTACAACACATTTAAAACACTTTAATCTCCTTCATCAGTCAAGCAAAACGAACATGTAAAAACAAATTCAACCATCTACAATCCCAATTCCAAAAAAGTTGGGCCGCTGTGGAAAATGCAAAAAGAAAAAAAAAAACAAAAAAAAACAGAAAGCAATGAATTGCAAATCTCATAAACCCATTTTTTATTTACAATTTAACTTAAACAACATATCAGAAATGTGTGTTGCTGCCTTTAAATTCAAAATGAGCTAGTATTTTTCATGAAATGGTAAAATGTCTCAGTTTCAACATCTGATATGTTGATATCTGTTGTTTTGAAATATTGGATTGCATTGCCTTCTGTTTTACTTTACAATTTACGTAGCAGCCCAACTTTTTTGGAATTAGGGTTATATCACCATCTTTCCTCTGCCTTATTCATATTTAAATTGTATAGATTCAGTCAATGTTATGACCCAAGAAACAAAGTGTTTTGATGCTTGCAGGCTTTTTTGCCCTTATTAATCTTTATGTCAATAAAACTCAACCAGGCATGGTTTATTAGTAGTGCCTTCAGGGAGAAGGATTATTTTTTAGCCTCTGAGGAGAAGTCATGGCAGGAAGAAGGTGGAGAAACAATTTCTTTAAGTGGGGGAGATTAGGAAAGGCATTGTCGGAAAGATTTACAGAAGACAGTCTAATTTTGGGGACATACAAAGTAAATATATACAAAAAAAACTCTACAAGTATGTTTTAAAGTGCATAAAAAGGTGAGAAACTGTTGGAAAAATTCATGTTGAGTTGATTCCAGCAGATGGAAATTGACCCAGAAAGAATAAAAACATAAATTCTACAGTTTTCAAACATATCTTTGAAGCATAAACCAAGTCAGTGAGAAATTTCCGCAACACATTTCCAGTTTATCACAAGAGTAATCAAATCCTGCTGCTTTGGATTCAAAAGAGGGCGCCACTCTGCAGTTAACAATTAGGAGGTTTTTAATACTGCTGTGTAGCCCCTACACCCGTTTTTTAGGATGTGGATTACATTGCATAACCTGTGCAGGTTTCTGGGTCACATCTTGAGAACACATTGACCTCTCCGCGTCTCTCCTGCCTCAGCTTCTTTATTCTCAATTTTTCTTCTCTCATCAAAACAAGATCCAGTTCCCTGAGACGTGAGCTCACGCTGTGACTTAGGAGTTAGCGTGAGTTCGACCATAGGGGTTGTCTCCTCTTGTTCTTGGCGTGAAGCAAGAGACTTTTAATTTGAAGTTAATCCTTGAAAATTAAGGTATTACATAATTTATCATCCGGATTGTGCTGAGTAAACTTTGGCTTTGACAAACACATACACCTCTAAGCATCAGGAAAAGCTTTTTAATCCTGCTCTTCTGCACTCTCCTCCCAGCAGAGGCCAGCTCTCTGATTGGCTCCAGAAGCGAGACAGCCATCCAATCCTGGAGCTCAGTTTCCTGGAAGTGGGGTTGGGTTCACAGACGGTCCACATGGAGTTCGATGGGGGCGTGGCTTATACTCTGCTGGTCAGAGACAGCCAGCGATGCAAGCGTTTCTTTGGCTTGTTGACAGGTAAGAGGAAAGACTGCCAAATAGGAGCAAAGTGGAAAATAACTCACGTTTAACGTATGGAAAAACACATAAAGGGAAATTTTATATCCTGGGAGAGAAACTCACTCACCCTGTGCTTCTTTTCCGTCACTGGTTGCACTGGTTTCAGCTCTTTTCTTTGGGTATCTTCAAGGGAAGATAGCACAAAATAGGCACTGGCTACTTTAGTTCAAACACAAGTCATAGAGCAGTGTAGAGTCCCTCAGGCAGGTATGAGAACAACATGTTCCTCTTGCAGGCATCATGCCACAGAAAACTTCTCCCTTCACCATCTAATACTATACCATATGTGGGCTACGTGACGCAGGTCTCCCCCTCCCCTCTATTGGGTTGCGTACATCCTGCCCAGACCTACTCGTCTGCTGCAGAGAGGAAAACCTTTTATTAGACGGGGGGGCTCCGTCTCCCACTCAGGAGCTGGAATGTCTGGAGAAATATGGAAAATGAATTTGACGATACACAGAAAACCGGACAAACATCCCGACACGTGTGGAAAAAAGGATTGTAATTCACTTAATTATATCAGAAAATGGGACTTTTCCATATTGCTTAATCAAATTAGCTACAGGAGACAGAACACGAGCAGAACAAGCCTTTTAATTCTGTCGACAATCATGGCGATTACATGATTAGAGGAGCCACTGCTTTTTTCCACAACTGGTGGATTCTGTCCAGATTTCAGTCACACACAATCAAGCAGGAACATTTGTTTAAGGAGTGCATGGAAAGAATTGTTTCATGCATCATCTTTAAGCGTCATATGCAGAGTTTTATCCTCTTAAAATACACATCTGTGTCATAAAGTCATCATTTGTTTAACCCACTAGTTTAAAAGTTTGAAAGAGAAGAAGCACAGAAGGGATTTTTACAGCAAAAGATGCAAACAAGTTACAACTTCCAAATGATGAAAAAGAGACAGTTAAACATTACCGACTTAAGTTGCAGGTGCTGACATGATATACTGTACATGCAACCCAAATTTTCAAGTTTCAGTGTACATCAAGCTGCAGGGGCTGGTTTAGAAAAACATTTTAGAGGGTGTTTTTGTACCAAGTTTTATTGCTGGGTGTTTAACATCCTTGAAAATACTACTTTCTGTTTCATGGCAATCAGGCAATCTGTGGTGGCAGCTTAACATATACATGAAAATGGGAAGTAATGAACATGCTTGTTACTGCTATCTTGAAAACATAGCACTGGGACACTTCTAGGATGTTAAAAGCCAATTTTGAGGCAGAAGTTTTAAGGGACTCTCCTGTTATTTTGAGGGGAAAAGTAATACTGTGCCATTTTGAGATATTAAAGTTTGATGAGCCGTCTTGGCCATGCCCTTTGAGTTTCAAACATGAACTTTATGACTTTTTCTCATACACATCTCCTCTAGCAGAACAGAAAATTTCAAGCTGATCTGATGACCCCCCTTGGAGATGTTCATCCTAGAAGGTCTCCTGTAAATTACTAATTGGACCAATATTTTTTTTTCCAAAAATCAATACGGCCAACTTACTGTTTTTGGCGATATAGGTCCAAGGGGCTTTTTTGTGGGTCCTGACATGATGAATATGCCCCCCAAATTTTAAGTTTCTAAATCCATTGTGCTGCAGGGTTTGTTTTTAAATATTGTAGTGGGTGCCACTGAGCTCTTTAGCCAAAATCAGTATTATTAATCTACTTTTGCCGGTCTGCATTTTTGTATCAAGTTTCATGGCTCGGTGTCCTTGACAATACTACTTCCTGTTTCTTGGAAAACGAAAAATAGCTGTGGTGGCAACACTGGATCTAGCATCAGGGATGAAATTTTGATCAACATATACATGAAAATAGTAAGTAATGAACATTAACTTGTTACTGCGTCAGGAACGGTTAAATTAGACAAATAATAAAACTTCCTGTTTTCAGATCAGACTCAGAGACCATACTTCCATCATTCATGTCAAATCCCACAGGGTTCTATTATTCTAGGACTAAACATCTTCTTTCTTTACCTCCTCCCTTTGGGTTTTTTTTTCCAAAAAACATGGTATATAGTACCACCTCTACGCAGATGATGCTCAAATATACCTGCTTTTTTACTGACCCATCCACATCATAAATAAGTAAACCTGTCCATACTTATGTAGATTTTTATTCTGGTGTAGTTAAAGAGATGGATTCTCCTCTACTGTAGATGTACTGGTATGTAAACACCATCTGAAGATAAGTTGTGGCCTAAAACTTCCTCTTATAAGTGATATAACTAGTGTCCCAAGTGTTGTAAAAGGGTCTTTACTGACAAAAAGCTTTGTGAACATGCCTTGATTAAAATGCCCAGTATTTGAATTCAGCACCAGTTTTCAACAGCTCTGTTTTCCAAGATCATTGCAAACTCATGAATAGACCTTGTGCTTTTGTTAGCTTTGTGGCTTTAACTTTTTCCAGATAGCTTTAAGGGAAGACCACAGAGAGTGTTGAAAGCAGAGCAAATGAGGGAAAAATATGAATGATGGTTTGCCATTCGCCCTAAGGTGTATCCTCAGAAAGATGCATGAAAATCAGATGTTTTTGTTCACAAAGTACTGTATGTGGTGTTCACATTTCCCATTATTCTTTGAGACAAAGACAGCTCAGTGCTATGATGGAAAACTCCATTTTTCCAGCTGCCACATTGACACAGAATCAGCTGCTGTAATCCTCTGTCAGCAGAAGTAGGGGAAGCTTAAATATAACAAACCCGGCCTATCTTCCAATCTGGCTCCCAGTGTGCAGACAAAGATAAAAACCGCAACTGGAATGACGAAGGACTCAAAGAGGGGGAAAGGATGTGGTTATAACTAGGGCTCAGAAACTTACAGAGTCAGACACAACTTTATTGAAACATGAGCAATAACATGAGGCTCCCACATTCAGCAGCCAAGACAGACAAAACGGGGGGTCTCGAGGAGAATCTGCTGCTTTTATTGCCGAGTTTCTTGTTTCTCACAGAGGAAATTGTCTGTTTTTGTTGTTGTAGTCAAACTGTGTAAAAGGAGATTTGGTAAAAGTTACTCAAATGCTTCCTTTAAAACCAGAAGCCCTTTTTCTCACTCTGTCCTGTCTCTGCTCTCTAACATTTCCGATCATGTTGTAGGGTTTAATTTCATGTGATAATCATCAGGGAGCTTTGGTGTTTGAGGTACAGGCAGCCAAACAGTCTGACAAAGACCAGAACACCGACCAAACTTGGTTCTCCACCCGCTTGGCCCGCCGGCTTTGTTTACCCAGGTTGCGATCTTGGATGGCACCTTGTTCAAACTGTGTCTATTCACACGTTATATAATTGTTCTGCTCCTTAGCACGTGGAAATGTTTCCCCAAACAGTGGCAGACTTTTGACTCCAATCCAATGCAAATTAATCTAAAAAGCAATCAAACCTTTTTTGGCCAAAACATGTTGAAGCAAACTGGAGGTAATTGCTGGCTTCTTACTGAATGTTTCCATCAGAAAAGACAAGTTAATCACACTGAAAACAACACTGAATCTGATTGGAAGCAGATATTTTTGTATGATTTAGTATCAAAGAATGTCAGAAAGGTGCTAGAAAACAGTGAAAAGATTTATCATTTACCAGAGCATTCAACCATTTAGAAGTAAAATTTTGCCAAAATTAAACTTCCTGTTTCAATCCTCCTACTGTGAGTGACAGGTCACCGTGAAACAGTTGAAGTGACAGGCCGTCAGCTTGAAAAGATAGCACTGGACACTTCTAGGACGTTTAAAGCCAATTTTGAGGCTGATTTGATCAAGTTTTAAAGGACTCCCCCTGCTATTTTGAGGAAAAAGTCAATACCGTTCCATTTTGAGATAACAAAGTTTAAGCATGTCTCGCAAGCATGTCTTCTAGAGTAAACGTCAAGCAGATCTGATGAGCCCCCTTGGAGGAGTTCATCCTAGAAGGAGCCTTGGAAGTGGCTACTTTTACATATATTCTTACTTAAAATCAAAAATGGTGGACTTCCTGTTTATTTGGCAGTATGGTTTCAAGAGGGGCAAATTTGTTTAAATATTGCAGGGGGCATCACTGAGCCATTTAGCCAAAATCAGTATCACCTGCTTTTGCAGATAGGCATTTTTGTACCAAGTTTTATGGCTGGGTGTTTTAAGTCCTTGAAAATACAACTTCCTGTTTCATGGCAAATAAGGAAATTGCCATGGTAGCATTTGACATAGCTTCATGGCTTGAACTTATTTGAGAATAGTAGGTAATGAACATGCTTGTTACTGCGTCAATAGTGGTTAAATCAAAGCTTGTGAGATTTTTTTATTTTAAATTCAAAAAACAGTTAAAGCAATTAAAAACTCAAACAAATGTGTTTAATGCATTTGAGATTCCTGAGTGTTTTTCCTTTGGTTCCACATGGTTCCGGTTTAAAATTCCCAGGCACAAGTTTATTCTCATTTCTTACTTGCCTTAAACACTGTTTCAAAACACTGGTTTAAAAGGGACAGTCTTAAACTGGTTGACATCTTTATGTCAAATAGATGATTTTAGATCAGACTTGGAGACTACTTCCTCTTTTGCCCCCCCCTTTCATGTGGAGTCCTACAGGGTTCAATTCTAGGACCTGTCCTCTCTTTACCTCCTCCCTCTGGGCTGGATTAAAGAAAAAACATGTTATATCGTACCACCTCCATGCAGATGATATGCACATATACCTGCCTTTGAAAAAAATGGCTGTCTTAAGGACACTGATGTAACTTTTTAAATGTATTTATTTCAGGACTAAATATAGATGGAAAACTGTGAGAACTCTGGTCTTTTTCACATGCATATCATATAGTCACAGGGAAGTGGACACAAGTGACCCATTTAGAAAGAAATGGTTGGTATTGATGAGGCCCTTTTTCTGTTCTTTGCGTGTTCTTCATAAGAAGGTATTGATCATCCTGGTTTTGTTTATCCTTAAACCATTTTTGTCCTTGTTCTCTCCTCTGTGTCCCTTTAAATCCTTTAAAAGTCCATCTATTCAAACTTGACTGTGAAGCCACACTGCAGATATCCTCTCGTCCCTGTATTGTTGTCACACTGAATGATACGCTACAATCCATGAATGTGAGCGTGACCCAAGGCATTGTGTTTGCCACATTTTCTCACCCAGCGAGTCTATGCGGCTGAAACTTTACACCTGCAACCAGAGACCTTTTGGCTTTCTTATCCGTGTTACAAAAGCAGAGAAGAAGTCTCAGATTGAGTTTAGCTTTTGTGTTTATGAATGTTTGGGTGTGACATTTTTGGGATACTGTAACTCGTCTCTGCCCTTTAAAAGATGGAGGAGGAGTTCTCTGACCTACAGTAGGTCTACCCTGATGGCAGTGATGAAGCTTTTGGAAGTGATCCCTACTGCAATAGGTTGTAAGAAATATACCGTAGGTGTCTTTATAGACTTTATAAAAAAATTTTTGTTACTATTGATCATTGCATATTTTTGAATAACTAGAGAGAAATGGAGGAAGAGGTCTAACATACCCATGAACAAAAAGTTACCATGATGACAAGTATCAGTATGTACAATTAACAGTTTAAAATCAAATTTAGAAGGTTACTCGGCTGCTAATTTCATACTTTTTACAATATTTTTAACAATGTTTAAAACTAGATAAAACTAGATTCGTTACATTTGCTTGAATTACGAGCAGATATTTAATTATGATAAAGATATAACAGGTATGTTTTCATTGTTAATAATTGGTTTTTGAACTATAATGACTACAATTCCCATGATCCCACACTAAATCCTCACGTATGCTGCGTTCCATTTACCTCATGGGTCCGAACTGGGAATGACACCACATTCGTCTGAAAAACTGGATTTCCCAGTTGTTTGAGTTCCTTTTGTCACAACCACAAGTTGGAAAAACAATGGATACGGTTCTTGCGTTAGCCAGTCATTGTTTTTAGCAGCACTGACCAGGTGCTAGCTGATGAGCCTTTAAAACAACACATTGCGCAGTACTACAGTACTACAGTTACAAGACTTTTGCTACACACAACATGCAACCGCAGGGTAGTGCCGTGTCTACAATTTCTAAATATGCACTGAGAAACAGCAAAAAGTTCCTGTTAACAGGTCAAAATCACAGCTTTTACTACACTTAATTCATTGAGTGCCAGCCCTTTTATAAAAAGGGAAGTGGCTTGTGCCAGCATTTTTGGCCATTTTGAGTCATCTTTCAAGACCCACAGAATATTTTGTACTATAATTCTGAAAACACCTTATAGCTCAAATGAAAGAAGAAACCTTGCGGCATTCTTTAGCCTCTTTGCCGGCCGAGGCAGATCAATAAAAGCGCCGATCCCTGGATTCGTTGTCGTTAAGGTCAGTGTCGGTTTCAGTGAGTAAGCGATTTCTCAGGCAAAAGTTTAAAGTTTCTTCCAGCATCTAAGTAAGAACTTTTAGCTTAGATTACCTCCATAATGATCGCTCCGCTCTTTGACACCAGGGTCTCCACCTCTGATGTTTGATCTACCATCACTTCTGACTGTAGTGTTCTGACTACGTATCCCAGAAGCCCCAAAATTATTCACAGGGAGCATGAGAGCACCCCCTTGTGCCAGCCGCCGAAAAAACACTTTGACATATATATATATATATATATATATATATATATATATATATACACACACACACACATACGTCAATGGAACTCAAGCGTTGTTTTTTTAAATGACGTATATATATATGTCAGTGGCACTCCATGAGTTAATGCTTTTTGCCACCATGTTGTGTTGTCAAGGTCGGGGAACTCTGTGAAAGAACGAGTTCATAAGTTGTGAATACAACAATGAGAGACATTTCATTTGCCCTTTCTGGTCAGAAGTCAGAAAAAACAAGTCGGAATGCTGCGTTCCTTTTGTCATCGTCACTCATATTTTTTTTTTCTGGTCAGAAATCAGAAAAAACAAGTCGGAATATGAGTGAAGATGACAAAAGGAACGCAGCATTCAAGCCCACTTGTTGCAGAGGTTACAAATTGTGCCTCTAAGTACTTTCAGTAAGTTCAAGATTCTAGAACAAATCATTGTCTTTCTTTACCTTCTTCCTCTGGGCTTGATTTAAAATCAACATGGCATATCATACCACTTCTACCCAACTGCAACTTCCTGTTTCATGGCAAACAAAACTATGGCTGTGGTGACCAGCAGTTATTCTAGCATCATGGATAAATTTTTGATTAGCATGACTTGGAGACTCTGCTTTCTCCTTTGCCATCTTCATGTCAAATACCACAGGGTTCTGTTCTAGGGCTAATGGTCTTCTGTCCTTTCCTCCTTCTTCTAGGCTTGTTTTTAAAAAAAACATGGCATATTATACTACTTCTACCCAACTACTACTTCCTTTTTCATGGTAATTAAAATGGATTGATGGCAGCTTTAGATCCTTTAGAGTTTCTTTCAACATTATTATGACTTGGAAAGTCTGCTTCCTCCTTTCCTCCCTTTATGTCAAATCACACAGGGTGCTATTCAAGGATGAATCATTTTCTTTCTTCATCTTCTTCCTCTTGGCTTGGTTTAAAAACAATATGAAATATCATACCACTTCTACCCACTTTCTACTTCCTGTTTCATGGCAAACAAAATAATGGCTGTGGTGACAGATTCTAGGATGAATCATCTTCTTTCTTTACCTTCTTCCTCTGGGTTTAATTTAAAAACAACATGGCATATCATCCCTTTTCTACACACCTGGTACTTCCTGTTTCATGGGGAACCAAAAACCGGCTGTGGTGACAGCAATGGATGTAGCATTATAGATAAAACTCTGACAAACATGACTCGGAGACTCTGCCTCCTCCTTTGTCATCGTCATGTCAAATCCCACAGGGTTCTCTTCTAGGACTAGTTGTCTTTACCTTCACCCTCTAGGCTTCTTAAAAAAAACATGCCATATCATACTACTTCCACTCAACTGCTACTTCCTGTTTCATGGTGAAAAAAAATGGCTCAATTTCTATCAATAATAACATGAATTAGAAAGTCTGCCCCCCCCCCCCCCATGTCAAATCACACAGGGTGCTATTCTAGGACGAAACACTTTCTTTCTTTACCTTCTTCCTCTGGGCTTGATTTAAAAACAGCATGAAATATCATACAGCTTCTACTCACCTGCTACTTAGCTTGTAGTGCTCGTGAAACAGCATACTTGAGACAATTGCCAACCTTTTTTTTTTTTTATGTTTTTTTGTCATTTTCCAGGAATTGTTCGTGAAATGGCCCATGATTCAGACAGCAAGCTCCAGTCCATCTCCACCACCAGACTCAACCCTCAGCACCACCTCTGGTACGCTCCGTACTGTCATTTTTGTTTTTATTTGTTTATTTGCTGACAGATGTGGTCTCAATGGTGTTATGCACATTTACATGTGGTTAGGAGGTGCAAGTTAAAGACCCTTTCTGACGCATGTTTAGCTGATTACAATCAGGCTCTTTTATTTTTTTTTTATTTTGTTAAAGCGGACCGCTAAATTAGCTGGCAAACCACATGTTAATTTGTAGCATGTGTAGAGTTGGAATTCCCAAAGCATGCATGTTTTGTTGTGTCCCCTCCTTGGAGTTTTTCTGAAGCTTTATTTATTGTGTTTCTCTCCTAAAACTGAAGATAGAAGCTTTGTTTATGTGCTATTATGAAAGAGTATGGTTCCCTCTTGAAATTGTAAATAGCTTGTTTCCTTTTGTTGGGAGTAGAAAGAAATCCTGCTTCTCCTGCACTGAAATTCTTCAGTCGTAGTTTAACATTATTCCTGAGATGACAGACTCCACATCTTAATATTCAAGAAGTTAAAATAAATCAAAAGCCTCTGTTTCAAGGCAGCTAACCACAGTCAAAAAGCGCACTTCACTGTGTTTTCCCAACCAATTCCTGTCTTCTGTTATTATGTCAATTATCCCCTTTGCCTCACAGTTACTGTGAAACACACCCCGTGATGCTCAAGTGCTTCCATGTGAGAGCGTGGCAGCACCTGGCAGCCTCAAACCACCACAGACGCCGTGTTATCTTTAGGAAAACAGCGTCTGCTTTTAACTACAGCAGCCAGGAGCTCTCTGTTCTAACACATATATACAATTAATATGATGGTGTCTTTTATTTTGATAGGCCGCTGGTGTGTGAAGACATCCAGGCGGATGTGGAGGACGGCCAGCTGCAGTTTTTCTACATGCTGGCCTTCGTCCTGCAAGGTGAAATATCAGCTCAGTCTGTAAAAGAACAATCATGCATCATGTTTAATATGCAAGGATCTATTTTCTCTGCCTGGGACAATTTGTGCTTCCACCCCCATCTAACTCAGTCTTATTGAGTATACATTAGGCAGTAGCAGAGCTCAGGACTCAACATGCAGCAGGACTTATATAGACGCAGTCAAACTGTTTAAGCTAATTAGTAATCATTGTCTTCACGGGGTTGCCAGTTCTGAATCTACACTTTTCTAATGTTTTTAAGATTTATTTGGGGGATTTTATGCCTTTATTATAGCAATAGGACAGTGGATAGAAGGGAAAACAGGATGAAGATATGCTGGAAAGGAGCCAGAGGCCAGATATATTTATTTTATTTGAAAAACATGTTTAACCACAATGTTTAATCTGTTTTTGTACGTCTTTTTTCATACATACAAACATAATTTCAGCCAAAAATGTGTTTGTTTTTATATTTCTTTGGGGGTTCTTTGACATAGCTTTTTAAACATAATGAGATAATGTTATTTTTTGAAATATTTCCTAGTTGCAGTTATTTCCCAGTGTTGCTATATTTCCCAAAATATATATATATTTTTTTTTTTCGAACAGTTTTTTTTCTAATTGATCTTTATGGCTTATTTTATTTTTTATTTTTTTTAAATACAAATAAATTCTACTTTTTCAATTAACTTTTAAGGTTTTTTATGCAGTATATTTTTAGGTCAATGTGCTTTTGTGATTTATTTAATTTGACTTCTTTTTTATTATTCTTTCATTCTTCTGTTGTTTATGTTTTTTTGGGGGTTAGTTTATTTCCCCTCATTTTTTTATTTATTCTTTTAAATTCTGCTTTCCTTTTCTGTGTTTTTTCTAATTGAACTTGAAGGTGTTGTTTGTTGATTTTTAAAATAATTTATTATTTAATTTGTCTTTTACTATTTAAATGAATTTTATACAAAGAGTATAAAAGGGTTTCGATGAGTGTTATTTTGAGGTAGAAGGCTGGCTTATTCAGTTTTTTTTTTCCTCTATTTTGTTTCTCTTAAGTTTTTCTGTGTGTTGTGTTTTTTTTTACTTTCCTGTAGTGATATTAAACACTGAACAGGAATACAGTGTCAAATGAGAAAATGGGAGTTACAAAAGCAACAGACTTGTGTAAAGCTGGAACAAACTTAAAAGAGTGGAGAAAACTAAGAGAAAAAGAGAATTAGAAATCCGAGAAGTCTCATGAGCTTAAGGACAGGGGAGTTTGAATCAGACAGGTCTAAGTGCTTAAATTGATCTTAAAAACCTTAAGGGAGGACATCCAAGAGTTGGCGCCAAAATAAAAGCCCTGTTAGTTTCAATCCCAGAAACTAAAAAAGAAGTCTCAGGAAAATGTGAAAAATAGGAGATAATAACAAAATTGATAAAATGATAGGAAACGGAAAACCCAGCAGCCAGGATGTGATTTGTGGGGAGTCGGATGATTTGAGATTCAGCTACAGCTTCTTGTTAACAACATGTGCTGTAAAAAAACATGCAGAAATTAGTCACTCTGACAGGAATGATCGACAAGTAATTATGCAGATCATGTGGTGATGCCTCATGAGTCGGCACGTTTCTGTCCAAGCTAGCTGCGGGCCACTCACAGCTGTTTACAGCTGAGGAATGTAAGTGCTGTCATTCTAACGTGCCTAGATCTGCCTTTTTCTTCTTCTCACTGCTCTGAAGACGAGTTTGACAGATAGTTCCAGCACATGTAATGGAGCAGAAAAGCACTTACTTTGTCTCTCTTTACCTTGATGAAGATATTTTAAGGTTTTAAACAGCTATAAGGTGGAGAAAGGGAAAGTTTCTGCAAAGTTGTGAACAGATAAAACCATGAGAAGTGCATTGTTGACTGGATAAACTCATTAAACTGCTTTTGTCTTCCAGAGGATATTTGGACACCACTGACAGTCCTTGCAACCCGGGAAACCCTCTACCTCCTTAGAGAAGACCACCAGTGGGCTAAAAGCTCAAACGGCTCCACAGGAGACGCAAACAAGGAAGCAAGCAGCGGAGGCGTTACAGTTTTAGAGACACAGCCAATCAGCTGTGTTAGCTCTGTCCACCTGTGGCCGACTGACGAGTGCAGGGTGGATTTTCAGCTTTATGATGAGGTTAGTATCAACAGGCCTCTAGTTGTTTTTTTTTTACCCATGGTTTCCTAAAAGCATTTCATATTTTTATTGATTTGACCACAGAACAGTTTTCCATTTTGCCTCAGTCCATTTTAAATGAGCTTTGGCCCAGAGAAGACAGCGTTTCTGGATCGTGTTCGCATATGGCTTCTTTTTTGCATGATACAGCTTCAACTTGCGTTTTTTTTCAGCCCTACTATCTGTTTTAATTTCCCTAATCTGTCATGTTGCATTTCCCCCACAGACGGTGAAACAGGAGAAGACATGGTGTGTGCACTCAGAGAGCTCAGAGCTCCTCCAGGGTCTGCTGTCCTGGGTCAGGGCTCAGTGGGAGGCCATGTTCGGAGTAAAACTGAACTGCAAAACAAAACAGCATGACAGCTGAGTGCGCTTTAGATGTTACAGACCCTCATATAGGGTCACCAAACACCTTTCCTCCCCATTTTACAGTCCTATGATGTCTCTGCAATGCATCATGGGAACACAAAAGGATGCCACAAGTGCAAATGTGCAGATAATATTAACCATACCACTTATTTTTTATCCTGGGAACAGGTGTTTATTTTGCTAACGTGTAACACGGGTGTATTTCTGGTCATCTTTTTTAGGCGCTGTTGTCATCTCCTAAGTCAGTGTTCTGAAGTATATCAGCTAAATCTTTGTATTTTTACATTAACGTAGATCATTCTATAATCCGACACTTCTGTAGGCTCTAGGATGTGAATCAGTACATGCTCCTTTCATGTAAAGATGCTGTATATGAATCTAAATTCATTCTCCATTCTGATTAACTGTAACAAATATGATGTAATTTATGTCTTTATTAGCATTTTTCATAATGGGTTAATGCAAAAAAAGCTTTATTTTTATATAAATGTGAAAAAAGTTTTTATGTAAATAACTGAATATGAAAGTTGTGGGCATTTGTGTTTTGGTTTCCTTATGACAAAAGTATTTGCACATTTATTTTTGTTTTTGATTTTAATAAAGTTTTGTTGTGTATTAAGTTTAACTACAAAATATTTGAGTACTTGAATCCAGTGTACTTAAGAATTTCAAATGATTAAGGCTTTATTCTGAAAATCCAATCTATTTCAAAGTGCCTGCTTTCAAACATTTGAAGGCTTTATTTTGAAAATCCACTGTACTTAAGATTCCAAATAATTCACTTTCGAGTAAATGTACAGTCTACTAAAGAGTAGACTTTAAATTTAGAACGAATTTAACGAATTTAAATTTAGAATAAAATTAAGGCTTTTATTTTGAAAATCCTACCCACTCAAAACATTTTTCTTCAGGATAAACTGTTCAATAGTTGAGGCTTTTATTTCGAAAGCCCAGTCTACACTAGCAGTTCAACACAATTCATATACACAATCTGCTAAACTTTAATGTCACTCTTCAGTAAATTCCTCACAAACAACTACATGTTTTACTTTGAAAGTCCAGCCTGTTTAAAATATTCTGTGTAACTTGCTCTAAGATGATAGAGGCTTTTTTTTAAGTCCAGTCTACTTAATAGATTTAAAATCATTTAATTTTAAATGTCCTTCATTTTTTTAGCTAACCTACTGAAGATGTACACAACTAATCCCCAACTGAAAGGTTATATTCTACCAATATTAATACAAATAACAACAGACCGCCCACCTTATTAGATAGTCATTTCCATTTAGCTTTACCCATTTTTGACCCTTTTGGCTTGTGATGTCTGTATGGGACAGCGGTGTATCAGAGAGGTCTCCAAGCTGCAGCAATACCTAAGTGGGTTTTTCCATGGCTGCATGACGTTCCAGTCGGGCAGACTAAGAGAAGTTCCTCCGCCTGTCCAGAGGTGAGTTCTTTCAGTAAATTTCAAATAATTTAACGGTTTGATATGTCATTAGGATGTTATGCATCCTGGGAGATCCACCATGCTGGTAGCCACTAGGGTTTGTCCTGTCTGCTAGCAGTGTAGTGACAGTAGTAAGCTTTCTCCGTCTGATGTAATAATTTCTTTTATTGCATTTTGAATTCACAATAAAGGTAAGGTGTTGAGTGACAGGGTGTAGTGCCACTTCACATCCATAAGGATAGAAAAAAAGTTACTGTCTTCCTTTGTCATATGTGCACTGTTACCGCTATTTTGAACAGTAGAGGAGTTTATTCAGGTGCTGAGAGCACATGATCTGAGTAGAGAAAAAAAGGAAAATTTATTTAATTGATTTGTCGTTTGTTTATGAAATGTTAAAAATGCTTACATTGATGTTTATCCATTTATAAGCATAACATTTTATTGATAGAAATAATGTATATCTTGTGTTATGGTGGTGTCTAAAATATTTTGATATAGTGTATTGTGTATTATAGTGGATTGTATTGAGATATACATTGTGTAATGCCATTCAGCTAAAAATAATAAGATGTAAATCAAGTAATGCCATTTAACAGAAAAATATTGAGATAAACATCATGTATTAGAATTTAATTAAAAAATATTGAGATACACCTCATGTATTGCCATTAAACATAAAAATATTGAGATATACATTGTGTATTTCCATTCAGTTAAAAAATTTAAATATAAATTGTGTATTGCCATTCAGCTAAAAAATATTGAGATATAGTGTATTTCCATTCAAATAACAAATATTGAGATATACATTGTGTTGCCATTCAACAGAAAGATATTGAGATACACATGTATTGTCATTCAACTAAAAAATATCTAGATATGCATCATGTGTTGCCATTCATCTAAAAAGTATTGAGATACATTTGTAATGCCACTCAACTAAAAAAGATTGAGATATACACCATGTCTTGCTATTTAGTTTAAAAATATTGAGATAAACATCATGTATTGCCATTCAACAGAAAGATATTGAGATAAACATGTTTTGCTATTCAACTGAAAAATATTAAGATATACATCATGTATTGCCATTCAACTTAAAAATATAGAGATATACATCATACATTGCCATTCAACTATATTCAGATATACATCATGTATTGCCGTTCAACTAAAAAATATTGAGATACATTAGTAATACCATTCAACTAAAAAAAATTGAGATATACATCATATCTAGCCATTTGATTTAAAAATATTGAGATATACACTGCTTAACAAATTTATTAGACCACCTGTCATATTTGTCTCAAAGACCATCCAGCATCATGAAATGCTTTAATGTAGACTCTTTCACTTTCAGGGAGCTCTGCACATTTTACCATTTTAAACAGGAATGAGAGACTTCAAACTGAATTCACCCAAATTTGAGCCGGTTCACTGGGCTTCTCTGAGAAGTCAGAAATTAATCAAGCAACACATTTAACCACTGAAATATTAATGTGCTTTACTATTTTTTCAGTTTTCTGTAAATCAGTAAATTTGAAAATTCATGGATAAAAATAATAATTATAGTTTAGCATTAAAAATATCATTTTGGTTAAAGAGCTTCTACATATTGGTGTATTTACCATTGCAGAAACATTAAAAATGATTTTGGTAATTACCAATGCTGTTAATTTACGCCAGCTGTGGCATAAACCTTACTTTGGTTAGGGTTAGGGTGGTATAATTTGTTAAGCACTGTACATCATGTATTGCCATTCAACTAAAAAAATATTTAGATATACATCATGTGTTGCAGTTCAACTAAAAAATATTGAGATGTATATCATGTCTTGCCATTCCAACTTAAAAATATTGAGATAAATATCCTGTATAGCCATTTAACTAAAAATATTTTAGATATACATTGTGTATTACATTTCAACTAAAAAATATTGAGATCCATATTGATCATCATTATTTAGATAAAAAAATATTGAGATATGTACATTGTATCACCATTCAACTGAAAAATATTGAGATACATATTGTATATTGTTATTTCAGGGAAAATTATAGATATATATATTGTGTATCTCCATTCATCTGAAAAATATCATGATATATATTGTGTATTAAATTTAATTGAAAGATATCAAGATGTATATAGTGTATTACCATTCAACTAAAAGGTATCGAAAAATATATATTGTGTATTGCAATTCAGTTGTAAATATTGATTTACATATTGTGTATCACCATTTAACTAAACAATATCAAGATATTGTATGTCATCATTCCACTGAAAAATATTGAGATGCATATTGTGTATCTCAATTCAACTGAGAAATGTTGAAATACGTAGTGTATTGCAATTCAACTGAATAATATCTTATATACATGGTGTATCATCATTCAACTGAAAAATATTGAGATACATTGTGTAGTCATTCAGCTACTAAATACTGAAGCATTTCAAGTATCATGTAGCTAAAATTATTGTGATTTATATCATGTATCACAGTTCAACTAAAAAATATAAAAGTATAATTTTGGTCTATATGGCCAAGTCCCACTATTTGCCTTTATTTCTGCCCTTCTATCCGCCTAATTTCTCTCATCTGTCATGTTGTGTTTCCCCCACAGACAGGGAAACAGGAGAAGACGTGGTGTGTGTCTCAGAGGGCTCAGAGCTCTTTCAGGGTCTGCTGTCCTGGGTCAGAGCTCAGTGGGAGGCCATGTTCAGAGTATAGCTGAGCTGCAAAACAAAGCAGCATGATGGCTGAGTGCACTGAACATGTTACAGACTCTGTGTGTGTTTTGTGAATGTTTTTTGGTACTGGGAAATGTTAAGTGAGCGTGAGTGAGTTTGTCTTTATTCTCTCTCTCTGCAGTCTGCTCTTATTCTGCTCCATTATGTTTTCTTTTAAGCCATGAGCTTGGAAATAATTACGCTCATTCATGTGGTACACAAGCCTGTAAAAACACCAGTTGCATAATTCTGCCCTCCAGATACCAACTCACTGAACTTTTCCACAACTCAAATGGAGTGTGCCTTGTTTTATCTGCAGCTGCTGCATTATTTCTCTTGAAACGCACCTGAACGCATCTCTATTTGTTCCCCAGTCACCACGTCGTCAGAACAGATTTGGGTTTTGCGAGCTAAGAGAGTGTTAAGTTAAGCTTGACGGAGCCCTTCCTCACCGTCTTAGGGTGCAGTGAGCTGGGACATCACGCGCTCAACACGAGGACTTAGGGGCACTCTTGAGGGGTCAAAGCTTACAACACTTGTCATCGAGGGTCACCAAACACCTTTCCTCCCCAATTAGAGTCTTATGATGTCCCTGCAATGGATCATGGGAAAACAGAGGATGCCACAAGTGCAAATGTGCAGATAAGATTAACCATACCAGGTGTTTGATTTGTTGTTTAACATGGTTGTATTTCTGGTTTTGAAACATATTTTTTAGGCACTGTTGTCATCTTCTAAGTCACATTTCTTCAGTTTGTCAGCTTAAATCCTTGCATTTTTTATTTCACATAGATTCATAATACAATCCAACACTTCTT
The DNA here is from genome assembly GCF_018320785.1 of Cheilinus undulatus. NCBI lineage: Eukaryota > Metazoa > Chordata > Actinopteri > Labriformes > Labridae > Cheilinus > Cheilinus undulatus. Next base: position 14,525,654 of record NC_054888.1, on the reverse strand, counting down.
CAGGCTTTAGGATGTGAATCAGTAAATGCTGGGTTGCGCCCCATGTGCTAAAGCGTCCCAGGTTGCGGTCTGACCTGTGGCTCCTTTTCCCCATGTCTCACTGCCACTCTCCTATCTCTGTTTCCAACACTTTCCGCTGTCTTATCCTCTAAATAAATGCATAAAAAGCCCAAAAATACATTGAAAAAAAAAACGTTTCTTTGACAACTTAATTTAGTCTGCTGAAGGATTTCAAATTAAAGAGGCTTTTTTTAAATCCAGTCTTTTTCAAAGATTCCAAAGCACATACTTTCAAAGAATTTAAGCTTTTATTTTGAAAATCCAGCTTGTATTAGATTCCAAAGAAAAAGGATCAAGGCGTTTTTAGTTTGAAAGGCCCGTCCATTTCAAAGACTCTAAAGCACATACTTTCAAACAGGTGACCTTTTTCTTTTTTTGGGGGGGAAATCCAATGATGTTATAACCTCGAATATCGCATAGCAGATGGATATGCCCGTTTCCGTGTTTCTCACTGGCGAATCCATCTTGCAAAGCTCCCGTCTGAACTGTTTGAGCCCGGTTAGAGAGTGACAGGACCAGTCAGCGTCGAGGGGCAGTACTTTCTGGCACGGCTGAGTCGTGACGTAAGCAAGCAGCAACAAGAGGACAGTGCGATTATGGCGGAGGAGCTTAGCGTGGATGCTGCTAAAGCGCAAGTTTTAAAAGTCGTTCTGCAGTTCCCTATGGAGTTTAGTCCTCGGTAGGGGCGCAGCTCAATAGCAGCTACGTCATGTGTTTTGTTGCTCTGATTGGCCCGTAAAGATGTGACAGAACGTTCATTCAGTCACCCTCCAAGTTTTGTTTTTGTTTTTGTTTTGTTTTGTTTTTTTAAGGCTCTGCCCATTCCCAAATGTGTCAGGTTAATGGTGTTAGAGATCCCAAAGAAAAATAATTGAGGCTTTTAGTTTGAAAGTCCAGTTCATTTCAAAGTTTCCAAAGCACATTCTTCCATACACTTGAACTTTGTGTTTTGAAAATCCAGTGTGCATAAGTCACTCCAAAGAAAAATGATCAAGGTTTTTTATTTTGAAAGTATAGTCCACTTCAAAGATTCCAAAGTACATACTTTCAAACTATTGAACTTTTGTTTTGAAAATCAAGTGGTGTTAGAGATTTCAAAGAAAAATGATCGAGGCTTTTATTTTAAAGGTCCAGTCTGCTTTAGGTATTCAAAACCATTTATAATTTTCATTTAAAAATCCTCTCAACTTACAAGGAAATTTCTTGCAAAGGATTTTTTTAATCTTGAAAATAGCCTATTGAAGAAATTCCATCCTGCTTAGTCAAAAGTATTCATGCTTTTATTTTGAACGTCCAGTACACTTAAAACTATCAGGACCATTTAATATGAAAACAGTATGTTTTTTTTTTGTTTTGTTTTGTTTTTTTTTTTTGTTTGGTTTTTTTTTTTTTTTTTTTTTTTTTTTTGTAAATCCACTCAACTCTAATCTGATTTTGAAAGAAATTGCAATTAAACAATTAATAAATATCTATATTTTCAAAAGTCCAATGAACTAAAGAGATTCCAAAGATCTTCATTTGAAATGTTTTTGGTTTCTATATTGAAATTCCAGTCTATTTGTAAGTCAAAACAACTCTGTTAATAAAAATGTGGATTACATTGTAAAAGTTCAGTGAACTTAAAGATTTAAAAATTGAATTCTGTCTTTTAAAAATCTACTCAATTTGACATGGACATGATTTTGAAAGATTTGAGGCTTATATTTTTAAAATCCAGTCCACTGAAGATATTTTTAAGGAATTTACTTAAAATTAAATAATTAAGATTCTGTACTGAAAGTCACAACTATTTATGAAATGCATATAAATTTAGATAGGAAAAACTGACATTCCAAGCTTTAGAATGTTTGAAATGATTTAGGGTTTTATTTTAAAAGTCAAGTTGGCTTATGAGATGAAACATTTTATTGAACTGATAAATCCTTTCAACTCAAAGGGACATTTGAGAAGACTAGAAAAAAATGTGGCTTTTATTTTGAAATCCAGTCCACTGAAGAAGTTTTAAGGAGCTTGATTGCGGCTTTAATTTTGAAAGAGAAGTCTATTGATGATATTTTAAACAATGTAGCTTGAAAAACAAATAAGGATTTTAGGTTGAAAATCCAGTTTAAGCAAAAGATTATATTGCTTTCAAATGTTTGAAGCGTTTATTTTGAAGCGATAATCTTAACAATTTAGTTTAAAAAGACTTGTTTTTAAAAAAAATCCAGTCCACTCTTTAGAAATTCAAAGCATACTACTTTCAAATGATTAAGGCTTTTATTTTGAAAGTCCAGTCCACTTGAAAGATAGAAACATATTCAATTAAAATATTTTATTCACTTTATATAGAAAAAAACACTCAACTTAAAAGAGATTTTGAGGATATAACAATCAAAAAATTGAGGCTTTAATTTTGAAATCCAGTCTACTGAAGAGAGTTGAAGGAACTAATTTTAAGATGATTGGGGCTTTCATTGTGGAGGTCAAGTCTCTTTAGGAGATTCAAATAATCTAGTTTACTTAAAAAAATATTGGAAGCTAAGTATTTAATACTTAGAATATTCCAAGCATTTAGTTTGAAAAATAGGCTTTTATTTTAAAAACCCTATCCATTCAAGACATTTAGAGTAATTCAGACTAATAATTTTGATGGTTTGTTTTTGTTTTTGTTTTTTGTTTTTTTTTGCATTGAGAATACACTCAACTACAAAAACCTTGAAAGTTAATTTCAAATGTTATTTTGAAAGACTAGTTTGACTACAGAAAATTATTTAAAAATTATAAGGCTTCTATTATGAAAATTAAGTTACTTATGACATTCAAAACAATTTTATTTATTAAATGACCGGCTTTTATTTTGAAAGTACAGTGTGCAAATTACTTTCAAATTATTTGTTTTGATAGTTCAGTCTACTAAGCTATTCAAAGCCTTTCTTTTGGAGCAAGGGGATTTATTTTGAAAATACAATCCATTCAAGAAATTCAGCACAACTTATACTGAAAATTTTGAAACATGATTTTTGTTTTTAAATTCCACTCAACTCAAAAAAAAAAGTAATATGCCTAAAAACGATTTTAGGCAATATGATTTTAGGCATATTACTTTCAAATGATAAAGGCTTTTATTTTGAAATCCAGTCTACTTAGAGGACTGTAGTTAACATGAAATGATTGAGGGCTTATATTTTGAAAGTCCAGTCTACTTGATGTTCAAAAAACATGTAATTTAAATTGATTATGGCTTCATTTTTAAAAATCCACATTACCCAAAATAGATTATAAGAAAATAACCTTACTTTTGGGAGCTGTCATGCCATCAGTTGCTCCTTTTCTGCCTGGGTAAAGGAGTTTTATCAACCTTCTCCCCTAAAAAAAGTGGATACATACTGAAAAAGATGACTTAACTACATAAAAAAATGCAGTTAATTGAGCCTATAGCGTGGCTCAGGCAGACTTTTGAGTCAAGCACTGCTGTAATTGAGATCAGCTGATCTTATGCATGCAAGCCCTCATCAGCTGACGGCCAGCTGATTTGCTCTAAGCATGCTATTGGCTAATCGCTCTCATGCTGCCCTATTTAAACTGCTCTTGCAACCCCTCCTCCACCCCAGCTCCTCCCTCACTCTGTTTCTGGCTTAAACAGTGTCATTCCGTTGTCACTAATGCCTGCTCTGCTTTGGGTGTTTTCCTGCTTCACTCCCTGCCTTTGGCTTTACTTATCAGCATAGGAAGAGCAGGGATGTGTGCTTTTCCTGCTTGATCCTTTCCATATAGGCTCGTGGAAGGGCAGAGAGATCCCAAACCAGCCAGTTTTCCTGACTGAATTAATGATTTAGCACCTGCAGAAATTAAATACTCCATTCAGCATTGTTTCCTGTAGATTTATGTCTTAACCAGCCGTCTCTACTTTATTGGGTCAGCTTAATCACTCCAGGATTTCTGGCTCCAGTTAAAACAGAAACAATGGAGGAATGCTGAAACACTGCAGAAGAACAAATCATGAAAGTTTGATTATTGGATCTGACATGCAGCCTTTCTTAGTTACAAAGTGTACTTTTTACCATTCTAACGCCAAACTGCGCGTCCCTCCCCTCTAATCGAAGCTTCGTTTGGCTCAGCTGGTTGGAGGTATGTTAACCAATTTCACAAAGTAAATATTTCTTTAACCCCCGCCGATGCTGTACATGTGCTGTCCACATGCTGGTAGGACAAAACTGGATCGCCTTCAATTGCACCCACGTGGCTGACAAAGTCCACGATCCACGCCACAGTCAGCAGGAGCAGCTTTACGCACTGATGACTTGTGACTCTTTTAATGCTCTTTACATAAATCTAAATCACACAATAAATAAAAGTGGCGGATTCTCTTCAGGGCTTCTGGTTCCTGCAGAAGTCAGCTGCAGAAAATCACCCCCATAACTGATCCGGAACCCCTAAAATCTCCCCATAGAAAAGAGGGATTTTGGTTTCTGTTGACATATTTCAACGCAGCCTTTTCACGGGAAACGGATCCAAAAGAATCAAAGGACTTACGGGATATGTGGAGAAAAAATTGACAAAGCTTTCATATTAAGAACTCATGTGTTACAGCTGCAGCTCTCAATGCTGGATTTTAGGATTTTATTGAGCACATGAGTCAACAATTGATACACTTTGTGATTCAAATCAGCTGAATGCACACCTCGTGCACGCCATATTTTTAGAGAGTGGGTTAGGAAGAAAAATTACTACACCATTTATGAAGTGTTGCATTTTACATACAGCATCATGTCTTTGATTTATGTTGCTTTCTTTTTATGTTTTTGTGGGGAGGTCCAAGTAGCTCAAATAAGTGTCTCAAAGTGTAATATTTTATTATTATTTTCAGCCTTCGTGCATTAAAGCGGCTTAAAAACTTAAGGATTTGCATCGTAACAAAAGAGTATTTTGCAGTTTGTTTCAAAGTTTGCACTTCGTTTTTCTGTACAAAAGCGTGCAACTTCTTGTGACTTCCGAACTTGCTTCGTAAAATATTTATCTGGGAAAGAATCTTTGTTCCTGAAGATTCACCGCGCACATCCTGAAAGTTCAACAAAATTATTCTTTTCAAAGTGTAACAGAAATTTTTGTCTTAAATGCTGCAGTTCTACTGCAAACACATCATTTTCGTAACTTTATGACCACCGTTAGAAAAGAAAGGAAATTCTAAATTCACCAAACTTAACATTAAAAATATCATCTTAAAATTTCTCTTAAATCTTGCAAACATTTTTACAAATGGTCCATTAAAAATGTTGAGACTTATGATGGAAAGTTGTATTTACTTTCATAACTTAATGACTCAGATCAAAAAGGAAAAGCATGTTTGGTCTCATAAATTTACAGCTTATGTCCAGGAAATTGTAATTTACAATAATTAACATTTTGCAAACATCTTTACAGTCGGTCCATTAAAACAGATCAAAACTAACGTGGGAAAATTGTGTGTATTTTCAAATTTTAATGACTCAGATCATAAGGGAAAAGCATGTTTGTTCTTATAAATTCACAGCTTACGTCCAGGAAATTATAATTTACAAAAATTAACATTTAAAAATCTTAACCTTAAAAATTGTTTACATTTTTGCAAATATCTTTACAGGTGGTCCATTAAAACAGTTCAAAACTAACGAGGGAAAGTTGTGTTTATTTTTAATGACACAGATTGTAAGGGAAAAGCATGTTTGTTCTTATAAATTTAAAGTTTATGTCCAGGATATTCTAATTTTACAGAAATAAACTTTTTAAACATGTTAAACTTAAAATTATTTTAAAATTTTGCAAATATTATTACAGGCAGTCCATTAAAACAGGTGGAATCTTATGAAGGAAACTTGTTTATTTCAAAATTTAAGGTAAGGGGTAAATCATTTTTGGTTCTTGTAAATTCGTGAATCACATCCAGGAAATTCTAAATTTGACAAAATCAAGATTTCCAATATCTTTATTTTTTTTTTAAATGTCCTGAAATGAACACTTTTTTGAGATGTTAAAATAAATAAAAAACTTACGAGTGCATGCAACTACGTCCGTAACTTCGTACAACTTGCAACTTGGATTCAAAGATTTAAAAGCATTTTAAGACCGGCCACACACTACAAGATTTTGAGCTCGATTCGGGGCAAGATTTGCCTCCCCCAGCGATCGTGGGGGCGGATCCCGGGAGGAGCCTCGTCGCAAACGACTAGTTGTCTGAATAATCCTCGTGTGTGGTGTCAACACGATTGTTTTACTGCTCCAAATCGCGTTGTCGCTTCCAAAATCCTGAATTGTCATAGTGCCTCTGACGAAGTACCCACAACAACCAATGAGAGCGAGCAGACCGGGTAGCGTCACAGCCGGATCATACTTACTTTCACCGCTCACAATCATAAACACAACTGAACCTTAATTTCAGCCATGATTTCATCCCGAGTTTTTCCCATGTTTTATGATTTTTGCTGCACCTATAACGAATGCCAGGGCAGTATCGACAGACATCGGTGTTTGTTTGTTTATTTTTTTTTTTCCTGAAGTCAGTGATCACGCGAGGTCGTAGGCAGGTCAGCAGGTGTGTGGTCTCCAGTGATCTGACAGTCTTGCTGAGTCATGTAGTGTGTGCGAGAGTATTGAAGATGAAAAATCTTTGGAAATTGTCCTTAAGTCTGTGTTCTCTCACGGTTTTAAAATTGTTTCAGATTAAAAAATCATCTAGTGTGTGTGGCCGGCCTAAGTAAGATTTTCCACCCTTTTAAGAAGCTAGGGGTGAAAATGTGGACTGAAAGTAGCATTTCAACACTTCTTAGTGTAAATTTGTTTCTAAAATAATCCAATTTGTATCCTCGTAAGGATATCTAATACAATTTTTCTAACTTTATGGGACCAGGGGTCAAAATGGGGTCAAATTCACATTTCATCTTATTCAATATGAGCCTTTGGACACTTGTTGTTAATTTTTTTTCTTAGAAAATCAATACATTATAATATCTTTCTCTCTTTTCTTTCACAATGTGAGTTAGGGGTCAAAACAGGGTCTGGAAACTCAGTTTACCTCAAAGTATTAATTTGGAGATTCCTGTACATTTTTGATATTAAATTTGCACTGAAATAATCAATTGTATACTCAAATAATAATATCTAAGTAAGTTTTTCTGACACTTTAAAGAAGCTAGGGGTCAAAATGGGATCTTAAGATTGCACCCAGACATAATGAATTCAGAAATAAAATCCAGAAGCTTCTGAGAGTAAATTGTTTCCTATAATAATCAAATTGGCACTAACATTATGATTTCAGTAGGCATTTTCCACCTTTTTAAAGCTAGTGGTTTAAAAATGTTTGTTTCAAAGGCGTGGTCCATAAAAGAGGTCAAATAAGGAGGTCACGTTATGATAAAATATAAAGTCAAATTAGGATATCTAAATAAGTTTTCAAACATTTTAAGAAGCAAGGTGTCATAACGGGATCTAAAAGTAGCATTCGGACATCCAGAATTAGCTTTTTTTCCTAAAATAATCAAATTGGCACTAAAATTTTTATAACAGTACGTTTTTTCCCCACCTTTTTAGAAGATAGGGGTCAAAGAGGGGTTTAAAAGTGGTCAAAAAATTGAGGGAAATGTCACTTTTTGTCTAAGTTAATGAGTTCTCTCACCTTTTTTTGTCCCAAAATAATCAAATTTGCATTTACGTAAAGCTAACTCGTCCATTTTTTACTTTTGTTTTGAGATGCTGGGGGTCAAAAAAAGGGGTCTAAAAGAAGCATTTGGACATCCTGCATTAAGAATTAATGTTAAGTCACTTAGACTAGATTTTGTTCTGAAATAATCGGCACTAAAATGATGATAACATTGAGTTTTTTCACTTTTTTTGAAGCACGGGGTCAAAGAGGGGTCTAAAAGTTGTGAAACGTTTTGGAAAATGTCCTTGTCCAAGTTAAGATGTTTGATTTGGCAATTCTGTTTTTTAAGTTAACATTATTCTGGAACTTGCATTCACGCTTGGCTAGCATGTTCAGTTTTTCTTCTTCGTAGGATGCTAGGGGTCAAAAAGGGGTCTAAAAGTTCACTTAACCCTCTTAAGTATTAAGTTTCATTGAAAGTAAATGCAGCAGGTATATAAAACTAAGTTGTGCGTCATTATTTCTCTTTTATAGCTCTGATATGGCATCTGGGACCATTTTCCTCACACATTTCTTATTTTTATCATCCGTCTCCATGTGTAACTTGTTTGTTTTAGCTTGTATTTTTTCGGCGAATGTCGAAAAGAAAAATAGGTAATTTCCGACCCCGATGATCAAAATACTCTTTCAGCGCCTCATCCGTCTTGCCCGGAGTAAACTTCTCGTGAGGAAATATTGAATCCTGTTCTCTTTTTTGGACTCCAATATGGGCAAAATTAATGATCCCAGAAAGTCAGCCTTAAAAAATCCATGAGTCATAACAGTTACGCGGCATGAATTCGTGTCAGAAAGTTTTATGTTGAAGGAGGAAATAAGCAATCGGGACTGATACTAAAACATAACCACTACATATACAAGTCAAAAAAAGAGAAGAATGAGAATGTCCTTTCTGCATTGAGGCGGTTAATTTAATCCCTGCAGGGGTGTAGGAAGGAATTTAAAGTCCTAAATGAGACTCGCCCTCCCTTTACGCCACTTTAGCTTAAATTGCATAATGCTGCTATCAAGTTTGGGCCTCTTTCCAGCTTGTCACACCTTTCAAACACATTTTTGATCCAAATGGCAAAAAAAAAAAACAACTTCCTGAAAGATTCTAGGAGTGAAAAGTGAAAAATAAGGACTTCCCAAGCATGCCAGAGTTTAATTAGTGCAGTCTGCAGGGATTTAAAGGTGCAGGTGAACGAGTGCATGCCTCACTTGGATCTGATTTGAGACACAAGAAGAAAGGGAGGATAGTTAGTGTGAGAGCAAAGCTGGGATGCAGCCACAGCGCACTTGGCCCAGCGCGCACATCTGGCCTGTTTCGACTTCCCACAGCCTCCTCCAAACATTTCAGGTCCTCCGGTTCGATCAGGAGCACTACAGCTGTGGCGTGCATGACAGCAAGAAATCTGTTGTTTTGCTGAACGCCGGACTCGACTCAAATCTTGGATGGTGGGCCCCTCGTCTTCTAAAAGCTGCAGTCACGCAGCGCTTCGTCAGGCCCGGGGAGCTGCCAAACTCTGGTTCATGGGATTGCACGGGCCTTTGGATTGAAGAGGATTGATTAGATTATGGTGATGTAGCACTCGGTGTACTTTTTTAGCATCGAAATGTAAACAGTTTCAAGATAGGAAAGTCTTTTCAGGTGGTGGCACTTTGAAGAGGAGGGGAATTCCATGAATTTTCACCAAAATCAGTCACGAAGAGATGATTCGGCCTGCCAAAAGTGGCATTTGTGGAGGCAACAAAGATTGTGCAAGTCCCTGTGATCTCCCTGTGAATGCAAATAATGCTTGCACTGATTTTGCACCACTAAGCATGCACAAGTTGCAAAATGCAAATGACCAGTAAGAGTAGTGTTCAAGCAAAGTAATGAAACAAGTTTGCAAAGTCTTGCCCAGTTTAGGACCCTCAATACTATCAAGAACTTGCGTTAAACAAAGCAGTATAACCCTCTTACAATCATGGAACTGGTACCCTCCATGTGGTCCAAGTTGTTGGCCGCGCCCTCTGGTGGTATCCTCAGTAATGTGCAAAATGTGCCAATAAAATACCTGAAGCTGACCTTGCAAAGCTCCAATCTGAAATCCCTGTGCCAGGTCTGAAAACGTACCTGAACAAATCAGCGCCATTTGAGGAGAACGAGGCGGGATTTAGTGGCACTGGAAGCTGGCATATGGCTGCAGCTGGTGTTGTGGTTCACAATCATAAGTAATCAACTTAATATCAAAGGACTACAGCGTTAATGCTAGAAGATGTGCATAATTCAGTTAAAATATTTTTTTTTAATGTAGAAATTACCAGAGGCTGATTCAGGGACAGTTGGAAATAATAAGTGAGGCATTTGTTGTACACGATGGTGTACCAGCCCACAAAAGGTTGTTATACATTTAAACTAATGCTATGACTTTTCCTACTACTCTCTGTAATACAACAGATGAGTAATTGTGAAGTATTTACCCACTGGGGGCAACCTGGGGACAAATTTACCAAATTTTGTCTGCTGAGAGGGCAACAAAAAATAGAACTTCATGAATTATGTCCACAGAAAGCACCAAAAAAGGGCACCATGTCAGGTTTTGTCCACTTTGGGGGCACCAAAGTGGGAACTTTATCAAATTGTCAAGTTAGGGGGCAACAGAAGGGGCACCTTGGCAAATTTTTTAAACTTTGTGGGCACCATAAAGAGCATTTCATCCTCTAAGGAGGCACCAAAAAGGGTACTTCAAATGTTGTCCACTAAGAGGGAACTTAAGTGGGCACATTGTCAGAGGGCACCCTAAAGGGCACCTTGTCAAATTTTGTCCACTTAGGGGGCAGCAAAAATGGCACTTTGTCCATTTACGGGATACCAAAAAGGGCATCTTTCAAATTTTGTAGACTCCATGGGCCTTCTAAAGGGCACTTTGTTAAATGTTGACCACTTAGGGGGCACCAAAAAGGACACTTGTCAAATTTTGTCCACTAAGAGGGAACTAAAGTGGGCACATCTTCAGAGGGCACCCTAAAGGGCACATTGTTCAATTTTGTCCACATAGGGGGCACCAAAAAGTGCATTTGTCATTTTATTCCACTTTGAGTGCACCAAAAAGGGAATTTGTGATTTTTTTTTTTCAAATTTAGGGGCTCCAAGAATGGTACCTTTTCAAATTTTGTCCACTAAGGGAGCCTCCTAGAGGGCACTTTATCAGATTGTATCCATTTAAGGTGCACCCTTGAGAGCACTTTGTCAAAGCTTGTCCACTCAGAGGGCTTGAAAATGCTCATGCTGTCAAATATAAACCACTGTGAGGGCACTAATGAGAGCATTTGTCAAATTGTGTCACTAAGGGGCACCCTAGAGGGCAATCTTTCAAATTTCATGCAGTGACAGGACACCATAAAGGGCATGTTGACCAATCTGTCCACATAGGTTGCACCCGAGAGTGCATTCCTTGTGTACTTACAGAGCAACCTAGATAGCACTTTATCATGGTTATCTACTAAAGGGGCGTCCAAGAGGGCAAACCTGCTGTCTTTTTTTCTTTTTAAACATCTGGGGACTTAGGGGGCGGTTAGCACCTCTGCCCCCCCTCTGAGTCCACCAGTGGAAATAACTCTTTATCCTGAAAACAATGGGGAAAAAAACATGGAAGTGTGTCCACTTGAGGCTTCCATAAAGTATGCATTAAACGTATTTTCAATAATTTATATAATTATTATTGTGGCTTCCCAATATATGGGCGCTGTAGGTTTGAAATTTCTAGTTTGTGTGAAGTTTTTTATCCTCAAGTTTGTTTTTTAGGTAATTAAGGAATATTTTTCATGATTTATTATTAGACATGGTGGTTTTTATTCATTTTAGAGCCAAACACCATGACTTTGCACTGAAATAGGGTGTAAGTTTCATCATAGATGTTGTAGTGGCTTCATTGTGCCTGGTGGTTTTTTTATATCCTGTGAAATTCCTATAAACTCCCCACGGACACCCGAGGTTTAACATAGCATCATCTTATTATAAAACACATAATAGGATTTCCATAGTCCTTTGTCGCGAGGGCAGAACGGTAGTCAGCGTCGCGAGGCTCAAGTTTCAGGCCTCCTCTTTTTGAAGTTACGTGGAGGAGGTGCAGACGCAGGAGGAGGAGGAGAAGGAGTATTCAGAAATCAATTTTTTTTTTCTCGTTTCGCCGACACATGGGGTCAACCGAGCTGAATGGGTTCACACTGAAGGACTACTGGCTCGGACGCGGACGCACACGCAGACGCCGATGAGAGCGCGCGCGCTAATTAGGAAAACCTGGTCGAGCAATTAAGCGCGAGGAGTGAACACGCGCGGGACGGAGCGGCAGAAGGTGGGTGTTTGGCAGCTAGAAAAGTTTGTTAAGAGAGTTAAATATCTTTCTAAGCGTTAATTAAGCTTTTTTTTGTCATCCGGGGATTTATTTTACGAGCCTGAAAGTGCTCCACGTAAGGAGTTTTGGATCTGCGCGTGCCGGAGAGTGGTGAGTCTTGACGGAAAACCTGTTTTGGCTAGCTAAAACTTCAAAGGGGAGCGAAATAGCCCATTACACTACGATAAAGTCGCATTTAACTCGACTTTAAATGCGTTAAAGTTGGTATTTTTAACCCCCTGCCACATCAGAATGGCTAAATAAACCCACACGACTCCCTCCCAAGCATTACCCTGGTTTTCCTTTGTTATTTTAATGACTAACTCTCATATTAGCGGCGGTTTAACCTTTTTGCTAATCGTGTCTTTTACTGTTTCAAATGACGGCTTCATCCTGTAATCCGGCGGATTTTTGTTTCCCCACTGAAGCTTGGCAGCACTTTGTTTTCCTCAAGGAATGCCACAATTTCCAAAACAATTCAGTCTGAGTCAGCAAAGCGTGTTCATAGCCTTCAACAGCTCTTTGAAAACCCTCCTTTTAACTCCTTTTACTGCTTTTATATGAAACAGAGACGACTGCCTCTCTTTTGGTTCAACTTTTGCACTCAGTTTGGATGTCCTCCTCGAGTTCAAGCTGTACTTTTTGTGCACCACGAAGAAGAGCAGTGATTGACATTTGTAGGTGCATGTCTTTAGACTGCATGGGGATTTCATGTGCCCTCTGTCTGCTCCCTGAACCCTAAAATCCAGGCTCTCTGCTTTTGGTTAGGCAGGAATGTTCGCTTTGTCCAGATCCTCTGCCCAAAAAACTCTCCAACCCCCTCCAATCTCCTCCTGCAGCCCAGTGCAGTGACTCCTGGAGCAGAGAAAGCCATTAAATCAGCTGAGCTGCCCACATGAGCAAATAAGCTACTGTTTGAGCTGACTTTGGTTAGCTGTTGCAAAAATGTTGGCGTTTACGCCAGTTAAGTTTGTCCAGGATAAACAGTTTATGCTGATGAGCTGCTTTTGTTGTCTTCATGTAGGGAGGAAGACAGCAGCGAGGGGCATTTAACAGTATGGGTACATTTTGTCTGTTTACTGTGGGAGGAGAGACAGCCCTTTAACCTTTAAAATCTGCACCTTTGGAAACCTTTCATGGGTGTTTAATAGGAGATACACCCCTCTTTGGAGCGCTAACACCTGCTCTACAGACTAGACATCACGTCAAGAATCAAAACCTTTAAATAAAACCAACTTTTTTAGCCTTTTTGGCAGGGATTTTGCCAACAAGAATGCAAATAAGACAACCAGAACTTCAGGTTTCTATGCAATTTAAATTAAAGGAAGCAGCTTTTCTGCAGCTTTAAAATAAAGGCATAAATCTCTGCCATTATCAGGCTGATGAGATGCCAATATGAAAGAGTTTATACACGTGCATTTTCTTGCAAAATGTACATGTCAGAGCATCACCACTAGGGCTGAACAGTTTGGCAAAATTATCTAATTGTGATTTTTTTTCACCTAACATTGTGATTGCAATTTAACATGTGATTATTCTTCAGGTTCCTCATCTTATAAATCATTCTATATTCTATCACACAAAACTATTTCCCCCAGAAATTTATATCCATCTCCCTAAATCTACAAATAAATGTTCAAAAAGTCTAAGAAAATAACTAAAAATGAAAAACCTGCCCCACCACCCAAATAATTCAATAATTTTCATAAAGATACAAAAAAAATCAAAGCAACCCCCCCCAAAAAATATTAAATAAACTTCTCAAAAAATTAAAAATAAATTTCTCAAATTTTCATGAAATTACCTTAAAGTTTCAAAGCTAATTCCCCCAGAAATTTGAATCAAATTCCCCCAAAATCTACAGATAAATGTTCGAAAGTTCTACTGAGATAACTAAAAATTAGAAACCTGCCCCCCCACCCCAAAAAATCGAATCAAATTCCCTCAAAAATTCAAATAAATTCCTTTAATTTTCATAAAAGTACTAAAAAAGATCAAAGCAAACCCCCCAAAAAATCAAATAAACTTTGAAAAAATTTTTAAAATAAATGTCTCAAATTTTCATGAAATTATCTTCAAGTTTCTAAGCTAATTCCCCCAGAAATTTCAATCAAATTCCCCCAAAATCTACAAATAAATGTTCCAAAATTCTAATAAAATAACTAAAAATTTAAAAATCCTGCCCCCCACCCAAAAAAATCAAATCAAATTCCCTCAAAAATTCAAAAAAATTCCTCAAATTTTCATAAGAGTACAAAAAAAAAAAATCAGAGCAACCCCCCCCCAAAAAATCAAATAAACTTTTTAAAATTTTTTAAAAATAAATGACTCAAATTTTCATAAAATAACCTTAAAGTTTCAAAGCTAATTCCCCCAGAAATTTGAATCAAATTCCCCCAAAAGTTACAAATGTTAAAAATTTCCGTAAAAATACCAAAAATCTTCTAAAGAAGTTTCCAAAGAAATTTGAATCAAATTTCCAAAAATGTACAAATTTCTCACATTTTCAAGAAGATACTTTAAATTTTCAAAGCAACTCCCCCCCAAAAAATCAAATCAAATTCCTAAAAATATCAAAATATATTTTTTTAAATTTCCGCAAAAATATCTTATAACTTCGAAGCAAAATCCCCCAAAATTTACAATAATTTTTTTCTAAATTGCAAATTTGATATGAATTGTAATGAAGGGGTTGATGACTTTATGGATTTCTTATTTTGAAGAAGACAAAAATATACAAAAACAAGGAAGGTAGGAACTTTTGTCAATTATTCTAGAAAAATATATAATAAAATATTAATAAAATATTGGCACCTGAATGTTTGCATTCAGCAAAACACCTCTGCTTAAAAAAACGTATTAAAGTGGTATTTCAAAAACACATTCCAGGTCAAAGAAATATTGCACCCTCTGCGATTTGAAAATTGCATTAGGTCATGTTGTGATTTAATCTTTATTTCGATTATTTGCCCAGCCCTAATCACCACTGAGGCTTTTGTCGACTCTGCATTTAGGTCATTATACATCATGTTTTCATCCTCTTATAGAAGGTTATTTGTGCAAAAGCAGCCTTTTAAGTCACTTTATATTGTTGTAATAGTAAAAAATCAATGCATTATTAACTTTCTCAATTGATTCAGCTCAAAAATGCCCTGAAAGGGCCTCCACATGGCTGAGCAAGGATCTTGAATTCTCTCTGAAATCATTTTTAAAAGTCTAATTTTACTCAAACTCTGCCTCAAATCATAGGATAACAACTCGCTGATATTTTATAAAGTGGTCACATTAAACTATGCAAGCATTTGCAATCATTAAAGGATAAAAATCTCATTAAACTGACTACTGCGTGGCGTCTAGGTCACTTTTTCCCCTCTGCAGTCATTTTAAAATGTTTAACTTCATTAAAAGTGCTTTGTCGAATCAGAGGATTGAAAGAATTGACTCACCCTTAAGTAGTCATAGTCTGGAATAAGGATTTTTTTCTCTAAAAAAAAGCAGCTTTTCAAGTAATTAAACCTCGCTGAAACAGGAGCAAAATCAATGCACACTCAATTTCCTCAACTCTCTCTCCTTAAAGCTGAAAAATCTGCTCTTTTGGCCCACATATAGAGATAAAATGGTCTGTTTCCCCCTCTAAAAAGATCAGAACTGTATCATTTAAGTCAAGCTCTGAAACTTAAGTACTGCATGATGTTAAATCATAAAGTGTTTATTGTAACAACCATTGCTTTATCCATTTAGGGATGAAGCCAAAATAATTACATGTTGACTAACTAGAAGGGATGTTAGGGCTGTCAAGATTAATCAAGTTAATCTTGATTAAGTAAGGCCAACAATTAGAGCACTAATTCTTTTAATCACGATTAATCTTGTGCTTTATTGACCCTTTAGACACACTTGGTTAAGACACGTCGGTTTGTCCTTGTCAAAAGCGATCTGAACCTTTATTATGATCTCTGATTTCATTTTTAATCCATGACAAGTTCCTTTTTTTGTTGAATATGTTCATGTTATCTTTGATAAAAGCAGGTCTGTATCCAATAGGAAGTCAGTTACCCTTATTTTAAGACGGCAGAAAAGTCTAAACAGGAGGATTTTAAAATGCAAATAAAAGGGTGAGATTAATCGCAGTTAACTACAGAAAACTCTGAGATTAATTGGGACTTAAAACTGTATGTTATGACAGCCCTAATTGCAACACATTTAAAAAGCAATACAAGTAGTGTCAATTTAAATCAGCTTTACGTGATTATTTGCTTTAAAAGGTCTATTTTGAAGTTATCAGCGTCACCTTTTAGGGAGAAAATTTGCATTTGTTTTCATATTATCCCTAAAATTAATAAATTACTTGGATTTATGAGAAGAAGTAAGAAAATGAAAATTGTACTTGTTGAAAGAAAAGAGAAAAAAGTCTTAAAAATTGGAAAATCATTAAAAAAAAAGGTAAGTTCATCTAGTGACTCATCATATCTATTACACATTGTTTTGGGATGCATTCCATGATATGCCCTGCAATACAATTAATCATTGATAAAACGATTTGAGTCAATTTTATGGGAATGTAAACTGCAGTAGAGATTTTGCAGCCCTTTGGCTAAAAATCTTTTATTTCTGTAGAGCTCTCTGATAGTTTGCATAGCTATACAACCTAGAAATGAAAGTAATGCTTGTGTTCTTAGACATTGTATTTCGAGAAACATTAACATTACAGAATTAAAATTGTCCATAAACTGATTTTAACACACGTTATCTAAAATCCACCACCAGGGGGCTCTCAATCAAAACAATAACAAAAGATTAGTAGAGGCAGCTCCACAAATCTCTGCTGTTTACTTCTTGTTTTGAATTTAACACTTACTTTAGGCTATTCAATTATAGCAAAAGTACTGGTTTTTTTATATTGTCTTATTTTCATGAGTAATGCATAACTGCAGAATTATGAACAGTTTCTACAGAGGTGAAAAGTCTGAGGATCTTGTGTTTACTGCAGCAGATTATGGCCATCAAACATGCAACAAGTCAGCAGAAACATGAATGAGATTCCTGTTAATGTGGATATATCAGGGGAAAAATTCCATATTAAATCTTTCAATAAGCATGGTGTTGTGAGCTCAGATGTTTTTGCATCCCTACTTATTGGTATTCTGACATTTCAGAAATCATTCTAGCTCTCAAAGCATCCTGTTTCACTCAAGCTCTACCTCAAACCAAAGAAAGAATGATTAAAACTTGGATGGATTATGAGGAGCTTTGTGGAAAATATCAAAGTTTTAGGGTGGCTTCATCATCCAAGAATTGCTCTTTTAGCAGAAGAGGCACGTACTGTGGTGTTCCAGCTGTTTTCAAAGCAAAGTCACATCCAGTAAAGAGGTTTCCAGGTGTCTGTGTGACTGATAAGAAAGCAGACACTGGAGGACTAATTCAGACATCAGCATTCTTCAGCGTCTTGTTTCGGCCGTGGTGGTTCCACTTGTATGCAGATAAACGTCCATTAGTGGTCAAACTGCTGTAAATTCATGACTCTTCTGGCAAGATGCTCCAGAACGGGTCACGTCCTCAAAAAACAGCTCATACCAGAGTCTTGAATCTCAGCTCTCAAGGAGAGTTTAAATGGAGGAAACCCAAGCCTGGCAGAAGTGGGTCGTGTCTTGTTTAAAGGGACAATTCACCCGGTTCAGAGCAGGAGTGGCTTTTAAATCTGAACTTTTTCACTCGTGAGAACACTAAAGAGCGTTAGAGAGTGAACTTCAGGCTGCGAAACAACCTCCTTGTTGGTTTGTTTGTGTTTCAAAGTGCTTTTTTACATGTTTATGTGCTCTACACCTCTGCTTTAACACCCACAGCACAGCACATAGGTGGGGTTTGTAATTGCACGTTGGGGTAAAACAGATGTCACCTCCCAGCTGTGCATGGTCCCGGGTCACAAAGCTGACTCCGTTTTATGCAATTTCCCCCTCCTAGCATCCAGAAGGAGCTCTTTTGTTTTAATTTTCTCCCAGATTACAGTTTGAACCCCCTGGATTGGGTGAATCTTCCTTTTAAACCCTCTTTTCTGAGTGCGATTAGTCGGATTTTATGAAAGGGACTTTCAGACTTAGTTTCAGATATGAGAAAAATCTCAGGCCCATAATTTTCCCCGTCTGGCTCCAGCCAAGAAAACGCCAACTTCCAGCGTGCTATCATAGTTTTGGTTTAGCTGTCGAGCGTCTGAACTTTCACCATGACGGCTCTGGTTTTGAGGAGAACATTCCTCCTGGTCAGGCTCGGACAAGTCAGCCTTAACCAAAGCGAACAAAGATGCCAGTTTGGAGAGAGGAATGGATGAGTAACCTGGCCAGGGGAGACAGAAAAAAGCACTGATCGAAAGAGACATGCCTCAAGATGCTTGTAATGGCTACAGCCTTAAATGAGTCATGAAATTCTGGTAATCTTCTGTGTTACACCCTTTATTTTGAAAGGAGAAATTTACACAAGATGCATCCAATACATCCTGATGTTTCTGTAGGGCTTATGCTCTTAAGCTTGGTTGTCAAACTGGCTTAGAAATCAACTTTAAAGGTACAATACGCCACATTTTTGCACTTTAATGTCTTAATTGATCAAAAATGATTAAACCTCTCTACTAAATGTCTCTGCTTTGGTCCATAGGAGCTCGTTTTCATCAGGAAAGGGGGCTGGAGCTACCTACATCATCATCTTTTGTTACTGTTTTGATTTAGAGCCTCTCTGTGGCATTCAAAACCAGTTTTCATCAGAGATTTTTGCTCTACTAGGTGTAGAAAATGTCCATTTAAAATATTTAAGCAAACAAATGAGAGACAAAGTTAACAATGGGGTGCTTTATTGGAGTCTGGCAATCAATTTAAGGAGAGAAATATTACCAAAGGAATGGTCTTTTGCCCCTCTAAAAAGGGAAACTTAAGAAAGAAAACCTTAAAGAAGTCTGGTTGTCTGAAGCCTCTTTTTGTTTTAGATTCTTAGAGGTGCAGAAGAAGCCTTTAAGCTATTTTTAAGAGGGAAAGTGAAGCGAAGTGACTTAAAAAAATGACAATTTAAAGTCTTCTGTTGTCTAAAGATCCAGATTGGTTTAATTAAGTTTCCTCTTTTTCTTCTCTGAGGTATTAAAGGGTTTTTTTTTAGCCATTTTCAAGAGCTATACTGATGAACCGTGACTTTAAAACACATCATTAAAAAGTCAAAGGGTGGCTCACGATCCAAACTGGTCTGAAAGCAATTTTTTAAATTAAGAGAGCGAAATTTTCTGCCATTTTTAAAGGTTAAATTACGGCTAAAAGTACCATAAACATTGGAGATGTTCTGCAGATGCCAAATCTGTCAAATTGAGCCTTTTCTTTCAGTTTACAGAGGCTCTAAAATTTGCTTTTCAGCTGTATTTAAGGAGGAACCTGAGTAATCATGACTTGGAAAAAAAAACGACCATTGAGAGTCTTAGGTTGTCTGCAGACTCCAAGGCATTTTTTTACATTCTCAAAAGCTTTAAAGGAAGCTTTTTGCTGTTTTTTAAAAGGAAACAAATAAGTCATGACTCCAAAAGTACAATAAAAGATTCAGGTTGTCTGCAGAAACTAAATCTGTTGAATGAAGTTGCTTCTTTAGATTCTGAGAGGCTCTAAAAGCTTTTTTTGCCATGTTTGGTTGAGGAAATATCCTGTAGACGTTAAAGCTAACCAACTTAAGATTAAATTATGATTTAGGTGCTTTAATTACAATTAGGCTACATGGACAAAAGTTTTTTCATTCGTTTTATTTATTTTTTTTCCAAACTAATCATGACATGACAACAATAATGACACTTATGATTAAAAACCTGCTATTAAACATTTTTAGGTTGTCTGCAGACTAAAAACCAGTTGAATCAAACTCTTTCTGTAGATTGTTGAGTTGAGTTTAATTTTTTTCTTTATTCTTTTAGGCTTTAAGAAGTTTTTTTTTTTTTTTTGCCATTTTTGAGAAGGAAACCAGTCATAACCTAAAAACTACTATTAAAGTCTTGTGATGTCTGCAGACTGTAAATCAGTTTAATCAAACCTTTTCTGTAGATTCTTGACGGCTCCAATGAAAGCTATTTAGCCATTTTGGTTGTAAAATTATGCCTTTTTTTTATCCTGTTTGTTTGAGGAAATGTCCATCTAGGTATTTAAGCAAACAAACACCAGGTGAGCTAAAAAGTAGAGGCTTTAGCTGTAGTCCTGGATTAAATTCCAGGTTAAAAAAAAGGCCCTTATTAAGAAACGCTTGAATCGAACTTTTCTATAAATTCTTGGAGGCTATCAGCAGATATAAAGTTTCCTGCAGGCTAACCCGTATATCATCCATAAATATCAGCCTTTATCGGCTGTAAATGTTAGCTGTATGTATGAATGAATAAGTGGAGTTTTAGGCAGGACTAACTGTCCTACATCAGCTGAAGTCTTTCTTTGCACTTTAAAGTAAGCTTTAAGGTCAGAACTACATTTTATACTTCTAAAGTTGCTTCATAAATATCCACATATCTGTTAAGACAAATCAAATTCATTGCATCCCTGTTTTTTGGCAGGGAAACAGATCAAATATGTCTTTTAAAAAAAACTCCATTAAAGTCTTGGATTGTTTGCAGACTCCAAGCTGTTTCTTTGGATTCCCAGAGCTCTTAAATTAATCATTTTACTCTGTGTGGTTGAGGGGAAACATCCGTTAGTTGGTAAACGAAACTTAACTGAGATAATTTAACAAACAAGGTGATTTGGTTGTTCGTCCCACATTAATTTTAGTGACAAAATGTAGCTTCAAGTGGCCTTTTTGGGGTTTGAGACCTTTAAGTTTCTACCAGCATCTACCGAGTTTCCAACTTCTTAAAGCTGAAGTTTGTCATTTTAGCTGATTTATTTGTACTTTTCATTCTACTATCATTTCAAAGCCTGTAGCCTTTCTAGAGAGCACTCAAAGACGCACTGTTTTTCTTCCTTTTACCAGATTTGATTAAATGTGGTGTGCATGTTTTAAAAAACAGGTAAAGGATGTTTCTAGTGAGTTTTATTAGGATTTATCAGAGGTGTTTTGAGTTCTAAGGGTGCTACAGAGCCATTTTTGGTGAATTTTCGTCCACTCAGTGTTGAGGCAGACTCAAAGTTTATGGGTCAGCAACTCCCAAAAAAAAACAAGATACCAACAGGTGTTTCACAGCATTTATTTAGCTTCATTCAAGGACTATTCTCAGGAAATTTGCTACCAGTCAGACCTACAGTTTAGGAGGAGGTGTAAAAAATGTGTCTTATAAGTGGTGGACAATCCATCATAGTCGACTCAAAAAAGCTTCTTCTCTCAGCAGTTATAGCGCCACCATCTGGCCAGTTTGGTTCATATTTATTGGGAAGGTAGTGCATGGAAGCTCCAGTCATACTGGTGAGTTTAGTGTTTCTAGCACATTCCATCTCCTTGGAGTTGGAGCATTTTTAACGGATAAATAATTGAAAACCAATGCAAGAACACTACTAACACAATGGAGCCTTAAATAGACTCCAAGAAGGGTTTTGAGATATTTTTAAGAAAGAAACCATCTAATTATGACTAAACTTATCATAAGCAGTCTTGGGTTGTCAGCAGACTCCATTTCTGTCAAATCAAACTTGTTCCATAGGTTATCAGACGGCCAGATTTACTCTAAATGTGCTCAAAAATGTACCGTCTCTGTCTTTGTCACAGTCACGTGTGATGATCAAATAGTTGTTTTAAAGTCTTTAAAGGTATAATTCCTGGCAAGGTGGCAGGAAACAAATTCCTCAGCCCCATTCACTCCTTCAGTATCATAATTGCAGCAGCAGGTCTCCTCACAGCTAGCGGCAACCTGCCGGCGGATGCTTTGAAGTTTGATTAAGCAGCTCAGGCTCTGAGTAGCAGGGAGGTGTGAGACTGAAGGTGTAGCAAACTGTCACTAAGGTTACAGGTCTGAATCCAAGAGTGCTGTGCTGTTTACACGTGGATACCTGCATGTGTGAGAGATCTGCAGCCGATTAAGCCAAAGAATGTGGCTGTTTATTTCTCTGACCTGCTGTCGAGGTCGGACTAAAACACTTGCATGCAAGATTTGATCGAGCGGTCAGTGAGGAAAGGTAAGCCTGTAAATGCTCGCTTGTTTTACCCAAGGAGAAGATTGAGGGTAAAGGTAACACGGGGTGAAGAGGTCGCTGATTGTCTCAGTTGGTAGTTTAGAAAAGGGATAAAGGACGTTGTTTATATGCTTGATTCTCAACTAGTGGGTTGCAGGGTGATTGTCAGTGGATTGTGGCAAAAAGTCTATGATGTGCTTTTATTTTGAAGGACAAGTCTCCATCCCTTTCTCTAACGCAGTGATACTCAACGTGTGGCTCATTTGTGATGATTTGTGGTTCTTCTATGTCTTAATTTGAATCATTATTCCCCCAAAAAAAACCTTAAAAAGGAACATTTTACCTCAGAAATTATCCATTGCAAGTCACATTAATCACTTTGTTTCCCACACTTACACAGTGGGCTTTAATTTTCAACCTCTGTTTTTTGTCTGCATTTTTCCATTGTCATTATTTGCTTTTTTTTTTCAACTTTAATTACATTTTTACATTTTTAGCACATTTTTGACACTTTTATCCAGCTGTTTGCAATTTTTTCACCTTTTTTTTGGCCTTTTTGCCACTTCTCGCCCATTTGAGCTGTCTCTTGCAATTAAATCCCACTAATTTCTCATTTTGCCACTTATTTTTGCTTTTTGCCCGTTTTTCCCACCTTTTTTCAGATTTTTGCCCATATTAGTCGCTTTCACTTATTTTCTACACACTTTTGCCTTTTTTGGACCATTTTTGCCACCTGTAACTAATGTTTTTGCCACTTTCTGCTCTTTTTAGCCACTTTTCTCCCAGTGTTTGCCACTCTAAGCCCATTTTTGCCGCTTCTTTTTGTTACTTTTCTCCCATTTTCACACTTTATCCTGCTTTTTGCAATTTTTTGTTCCTTTTTTGCCACTCCTTGCACATTTAAGCCGCGTTTTGCAATTAAATGCCACTTTTTGCCTATTTTTCCCACCTTTTTTCCCGATTTTTGCTCATTTTAGTCACTTTTCACTCCTTTTTTACCACTTTTAACTCATCATTTGGTCACTTCCCACCCATTTTTTGCCACCTTTCTCCCAGTGTTTGCCGCTTTTTGACCATTTTTGCCACCTTTAACTTATTTTAATTTCCACTTTTCACCACTTAGATTGTGGCTCTTGTAAATGTATTTTTCAACAACTTGGATCTTTGAGCAGGTTTGAGTAGCACTGCTCTAACACATTTTTTGCTCCATCTCAAGCCAAAAACTGCCCCACTTTCATTAAAAACATTTGGCTGTGATTGTAAAACACAGGAAATTTGGGTCAAAATTTCTCTGAAAGAAGGTGTTTGTTGGTTTTGATAGTCGACCAGTTGTGAACCACTGATTATGATTAAACTTTTGGTCCTGTCTGAGGCTAAAACCTGACATGCAAAGGATCTTCCATATCTGGAAATGTCCTTAAACTTGTGCCGTAACTCGTGAATACAAGGCATTCAGAAATATCAGACTTAGGATGTGGTGGATACCTTCAGAAAGGTGCATTCATATGATCTCTTCTTGTGAAGACACCATTAGTCCAGGGAACCTTTCAATAAAGGCCCTACTTTTTTCTAATAGAGGTGCCAAATCTAGAGTGGTTTAAAGGGAATGTCAAAGGAAATTGACAGGAAAAACACTTAATATTCCCATGTTTTTGAGTGGAAATGCTGATGTTTTGTATTTTTTCTTAAATGTGCAGTATGTAAATACCATTTCCAGGGGGCTCTCAATTAAAACAATAACAAAAGATGGCAAGTAGAGACCTAGACATGCTGTTCAGCTGTGCTCATGCTAGCTGCTTATGTTATCTTTTAAATTTTGGACTCTGTTCAACAGAAATGACAATCAAACAATAAGCCAACATTTTGGTTTCATAGATGAACTTCAAATAATAAGGGAGAAAAGCTGTTAAAAGTGGCCTTCCTCATTTGTTCTGCAAGCTGCACACAAAGCATTCTGGGATTGCTTAGGGTGCTACCTGGAAATGCATACTAGGGCTGGGCGACTTTGGAAAATGATCTAATTGCTATCCCCCCCACTAGATTCTGCAGTTTTGACACCAGGTGACGTGGCTGACAAACTCTCCAAATATTGCTTTTTCCAGCCCAAATGCCAAAAAATGACGACAATTCAGCTTCAAATCACTGCAAAATTTGAAGAATTGCTTATTTTTGTATGTTAAAGCCTGGAAAACCAACCATTTTGGACATTTTGTCCTCATAGTAATGACTCAAATGAACCTAAATGTAGCAAAAAAGATGGCCTTAGTTGACCTACTTATTGAAAAATGGCGTGGTTGTGTTTACCAGTGGTTTTCCAACTTTTTGCCCACTTAAAATCTAGCCAAAATCTGGAGGCACACCACACTTATATCCATTGGAAAACAGCCTCTTTAACACATGTTACGGTTTCTTTTATTGATGTTTTGTTGTAGTAATAACTCCTTGTACAAATTCCCATGGTACGCCCAGAGAACCACTGATGACCCTCAAAACACTTAAACATTGAGCCCATACATTCCTTTAACAGTTTAAGTTGAACAGAATGCATCAGATTTACCCCCCAGTTTGAGAGTGAAACCATCACTTCTAGCTGTGTCTGTAGTCCTCAGTTCATTCTTGCTGCTCAGTGGAAAAATCTTCTTTCTGAGCTGTAACCTCAAGAAAAACAAAAACAGTCAAACTGTGCAAAAGAGCATATGTTTGCAATACAATGGTGGGTCAGTGAACTATAAAAGGACCAAATCAAAACAAAAACAAGACTAAAAGGATTAAAAAGTCTGTTTTTGTTCCTCTTCCAGAGCTGGTTTAGCTCCACGGTCACCTCGGCACCATGAGCTGGAGCTTCCTCACTCGTCTGCTGGACGAGAT
Organism: Cheilinus undulatus; assembly: GCF_018320785.1. NCBI lineage: Eukaryota > Metazoa > Chordata > Actinopteri > Labriformes > Labridae > Cheilinus > Cheilinus undulatus. Next base: position 14,500,608 of record NC_054888.1, on the reverse strand, counting down.
CTCCAACCACTCCACGTTCGTGGGGAAGGTCTGGCTGACTGTGCTGATCATCTTCCGCATCGTGCTGACAGCCGTCGGAGGTGAAACCATCTACTACGATGAGCAGAGTAAATTTGTGTGTAACACGCAGCAGCCCGGATGTGAGAATGTTTGCTACGATGCGTTTGCACCACTCTCACACGTCAGATTCTGGATCTTTCAGGTGAGGTCAACACCACATTTCTGCTGTGACGTTTTCAGCTTTATTATGCCTGACGGTCTAAGTCTTATCTCTTTTTCTAGGTGATTATGATCACAACCCCCACCATTATGTACCTGGGATTTGCAATGCACAAGATTGCAAGAAGTGAAGACAGCGAGTACAGACCTGTGAAGAAGCACAAGAAGAGGATGCCCATCGTGAGTCGAGGCGCAGTTCGAGACTACGAAGAGGCAGAGGATAATGGAGAGGAAGACCCCATGATTGCTGAAGAAATCGAACCAGAGAAGGTGGAAAAAGCAGACAAAAGTAAGATACAGATGAGCTGTTATTTGCTTCCAATTCAGAGAATAATTCAGATTCTAAATTGTTTGTTTCTTTTCTTTAAAGGTGCAGAGAAAAAGCACGATGGTCGTCGGCGAATCCTCCGTGACGGCCTCATGAAAGTCTATGTTTGCCAGCTGATGTGGCGCTCCGCCTTCGAAATCGCCTTCCTCTTCGGCCAGTACATCCTCTATGGCTTCGAGGTGATCCCTTCCTACATCTGCACCCGCTCGCCGTGCCCCCACACGGTTGACTGCTTCGTGTCCCGCCCCACAGAGAAAACCATCTTCCTCCTCGTGATGTACTTCGTCTCCTTCCTCTGCCTGATCCTCACCATCTTCGAAATCATCCACCTCGGGATCGGCGGTATAAGAGATACCTTCCGCAGGAGGGCAACTTTGACCTCACGAGGCCCACGACCGATCTCACGCGCCATGCCGACAGCTCCGCCCGGATACCACGCCACCATGAAAAAGGAGAAGCTTAAAGGGGAGCTGAGGGACTTGCCGATGGGCGACTCGGGGCGGGAGAGCTTCGGGGACGAGGTGCAGTCATCCAGGGAGATTGAGCGGTTGAGGAGGCACCTGAAGCTGGCACAGCAGCACCTGGACCTGGCCTACCAGGCTGACGAAGGGAGTCCTTCACGGAGCAGCAGCCCGGAGGTGAACACGGCTGCTGAGGCGGCTGCCGAGCAGAACCGGCTCAACTTCGCCCAGGAAAAGCAGGGAGAGACCAGTGAGAAAGGTAGAGATGCTTAACAAGGTGGTCTTTCCCATGCAAATGCAAAGAGTAACTAAACCCTTAGTTTAAGCTGAATGTCAGAAAATAGGCCTGAGAGAGAAGGGGGATAGGACATGCCCACTCCAACCTTCCTGCTGTCCCTGATCAGCCACGTCATCATTATGTCTGTGCTGCTTTGTAGATTTGATTATGAGCCATAATGGTGAGAGTGTGTATTTCTATTTTGATCTTATTTCCAACTCAGCTCCTTCAGTAAGTCTAAAATACACTGTTTACGGAAAAAGAGTTATATTGAAGCTGTTAAGAGCAAAAAATGCTCCACTGAAACCCATTCAAACTAGGATTTTAGATCTCACTTCCATTCAAGCATAAAACATGCATTTTATTATCTGAGTGTCAATCTGGACTTTTAATTTTTACTACTCTCCACCAGATGGTGCCATTTTGACCATATTTGGCATATTGCAAAAAAACATGCTGTCTTCACTGAATGGCACTGTCACAACCCCTACCCCCCAAGTAAACAAATTTACTTTGCACGTAGTATATTGAAATCTTTCATTTTTCTTTTTGTTTTCTTTGAAAAACATGGTGGCATCACGACAAAAGACTGGCATTCAAAGGGTTGAAATTTCAAAAAATTAATGGATATTTTAAATATCAATAATTAGATTAGTTGTAATGGAAATAGCTGGGTCAGTAAAAGTGGAATAAAATAATAATGTGTGATATTTTTTTAAAGCTAACAATTGAAAAGCGCATTTTTTATGCGTAGCAACAGAGAGTCAGTATTCTAGTAACTCCAGGGACTCCCTCTGTCTCTGGAGTTGGTTAAAGCATACAGGATGGTCCAAACTAATATTTTAAGAAACGTTTTACAAATGACTCTCAAACCAGCACAAGTGTCACTTATTAACTCTGGCTATGTTTTCATTTGAACTCATTTTTTGTGTCTTTTTTGCAATGATGGGTATAAAAACCACTGTAAATCATGAAAATTTCAGATTTTTAGAAAGCTTCCCATGACCCTTGATTCAGTGTCTCGTTACCCCCTGTGGTGTCCCGGCCCTCGCTTTGCAAGCACTAATGTAGATGACAGGTTCATTAGTTATCTAATTTTAAGAGAGGGTTGAAAAGTGGCAACAGTGGGTTACAGAGGCAAAAGTATGCAAAGAGTGGCAAAAATTGGTGGAAAAAGTGTTGAAAAACTGTTCAAAAGCAACAAATTCACAATCTCAGGTTACAGCACTACATTACCCACAGTCCTAGAGTAACTCATCACATTTGATTGGTTAAGCCTGCATTTACCCACAAAACATCTGCATTCTACCGCTAAAAGTGAATTTACCAGTCAATTTTTAAACAAAAGACTGTTAAACACTGAAACAACGTTTCTGGTCATGTAGAAAAGTGCTCTCGCCTCATGACCAACCACTTCCTTAACGGAAAATCATGACCTGAAGTTCAAAAAGCATAACCAGATGTTTTTGGTGAAACATGGCTTTGCCACATTTTTGTTCCATTTGAAACCCAAACTGTCCCAAGAGATGGTAACATACCCTTCAAAATAAAAGCACATCATAGACTTTTTACAATTATTTCCAGACTCACATCTGCAACCCATTAAAAAAAAGACTTTGCGTCCCACTTTTGGGTCCCGGCTCCACGAGTTTAGAACCGAGGCACAAATTTTATGTTGGTGACCTCATTTTAAGAATCACATGGTTAATTCGCAATCTCTGGCAGCAGTCTAACATTACCCAGAATTCTAGAGTGTCAGAGCAACATCTTTACCTGTGGAGCTTCCTTCTTCTTCTACTAGAATGAACTGTTTTTATTGAACGGTTTGAACAGGGAGGCAGTGATATTTGGTCAGGTTAAACCCACACGCTAGGATGTTTTCATTTTTGAGCTTAGAGTCTCTTAGCGACAGGTGCCATAGCAACATCTCTGATTGGTTGAACCCACATTTAACCACAAATCCCCCTTTTATTGGTGTTATTAGTGACTCTCCTGTATTATAAAGATGTTTAAAATAAGCAAACAATTGAACATGATCATGAAGAACAGCGGTCCAGTGGCTCACAAGATGCTTTCCAATAATATATTCTCCTTCCAACCATTCTTTGTATAAATGACTACATTAAAAATGTTTTTAAGGCTGTTGTGCTCTCTTGCACCACAACATTATGCTTACATTTCTGGATAGTGGGCTCCCCAGCCTCTGTCACTGTTATTTTGGGGGTCTGGGCCTGACTTTTTTTTAGGAAGCCTGGTGTCCATAGGGTCTTAAAGTATTTAAAAAAAAAAAAAAAAAGCCAAAATTAAGGCTATTAAAAAGTCTTAAATGCAAGACTATAAGATCTTTATTTTTAGAGAAATACAAAAAGGTTGTAGGCTTTAAAATGCTTTGAAATGAGAATTAAAGAGTATTAAAAGTATCCTGAAACTAAATGTATGCTGTTCTACTTTTTAGTTTTGCAGTGCAAAACACATAAAAACTGTAAATCAAGATTGTGATACAACTACTTTCAGGCATCTTAAGAAAAAAATATGACCCTCTGTTGTTAGCTACCGTTTGGTTTCAGGGTTTTTTCTCATAGTTTAGTCTAAAAATTTTCCAAAAAATCCCTAATTTGCTTACCTAGAAATACTATCCGCATTTTCTTTGTTGTCACATTTCTGCATATCAGCGCAAAACGAAAAAATAAGTGGACAAGAAATTCAACCTAAGATCGTCTTACTATGTATTAATAAAGTATAAAATTTAATGTCAGAGTTTCTGTAAGCTTGTGTGTGATAAAGCTTGTTTTAAGGAAAACATGGTTTATACCTTTATTTAGCCAAAGCACTACACTACCCACAATCCTAGAGTAACACCAGCTTCTATGATTGGTGGGGCCTTCTGCCTGCTGCCACCAGTGCAGTGATGAGTTCAGCCTGTATAGAGCGGTCAGTGTGCACATTTTTAACACATAAACAGAGAATTTCAGTACTTAAAATGTTAAAATATTGAGATTTGGACCCTAAGTGGTCAAGTGGTGCATCTGAGAAAGTGGTCTAAGGGTTTAGTAACTCTTAACGATGTTTTTAAAGACATTTTTCTTGTAATGCCTTGCTCTGCAGCAAGATTTTCTACCAGTCGGTGCTGTTAGTCACCAAATTTAACCTGAAAACTTGAACTAACCAGCAACTTGATTAAGAGGCCTAAAACATCTTGAGTGAACACCTCTTTAAGAGCAAAGATTCCTACTTTCCTGTGATTTTTTTTTTGGCCTAGATATGCCAACTTATTGAGTGATTTAAGCATCAAGTGTGCTGCATTTTTATTCAAAGTACTGAGCGAGTCATAGTAGCAGACCTGAACCTTGAGCTAATTTTTGGTGGAGAAAACATCTGGAAGAAAAGTAATGCCAACCTATAAAAATACTTTTTCCATAAGTCATGTTTTGCAACTTGCAATGAACCCACTAACATCAAATGAGATTAAGTTTCATTGAATTTATGTAAGAAAATGATTTAAAAACACCCTGGAGAATTGCAGAGTGAGAGTTTACAGCTTGAAGTTGATTTTCTGAACACTTGGTGCAGAAAATTGTGATATGTGATGCAAGGATTGACTGTTTAAATGCAGTTTAAGCTTTCTAATGAATAGCCTACTTCAGATTTGTTTTGGTTAATTAAAGCCTGACCTCTACTAAGAGAGGAACTTTTGAAGTGAAGGTTTTTGAGTGAGCAGACGTGCTGAATCTCTCTCTTGTTTTGCTCTTCCTCCCCTAGGAATACATGCCTGAGCGTGCTTCCTGCCTCAAACGTCTGCGCCTCCATTCCTACTGGCCTTAAACACATGGGGGAAGCACATATGGGAGTGCAGTCAGACCACTGAGGGAGACCAAGAGCGTGTGTTTGTGTGCGTGTGTGTGTGCGTGGATGAGAGAAACGTGCCTTTCAGTATTAGGGGTCGGCCTGAACGCCTGACTGAGGTTCATCTCCACGACTGTAAACTTGAAAGCCGGCCACATCTCCAGTTTCTACTCGCCAGCTTCGACCGTGCCTTCAGCTGAAACCATGTCTACACCCTTTTTTTTTTTTCCTGTACGCCCACTCTATGTTTTTGTGGCCATGCTGTAATCCTCCATTTCAAACCTCGCAAGGATTACGGAAAGCTCCTCCAGCCGAGTCTACTTTAGTTGTCTGTCTCACAAAAGAGATGCTGTTTATAAAAACGTCCCTGAATCATAACTTTGTCGGCTTCGGAGAGATTTCAAGCAACGCAGCCTGGAGTTACGCCGTGAACGGAGCACGTGCAGTAGATTTTTGGGGGGGGGGGCTTAACATGAACTAGATAGGTCACATTTCACAGATTTGATTCTAGGGATTATTGTTGAATAGCTGGAACCACACCATTAATTTCATACTATTTTACAGATTCTGTAGCCTGTATATTTGCTCAAATTGGCCAAAATGTTTACCTGGGAAATGCTTGAATTCTGTAAAGACCGGAACTGTTCCAAGAGATTTCCAATTACAATCAATTCATTTAAACATTTTTTACTTCTTGACCAAAGCTCTGTCCAGATTAGAAGGAAGTGAACGCCACCTGTTTCACATAACTGCTGAAAAATAGGCTCTTGGATGTTAGATAATCCTTTTTTTCCTTTCCTTGATTTATGTACAAAACAAATGATTCATAATGTTGGTGAAGAAAGCTTAGAAAATGTCACTTTTTCTTTCGTAAAACAGCTGAAAACATCTGTCTCCCGGGCTACCGTCAACAATGACATTCCATCCTCGTCCTTTCGATTTACATTTTTCTCCGCTGAGACATATTTTCCATCCTTGACGTGCACCGCTGCCCCTCCGCTCCTGAAACACGGGTGCTTTTCATGCACCCTGAAGAGAAAGAAAACCCAGCTGAGGAGGGGATGACAGTTGGCTGCTGACGCACAGCCCGGCGCCATGTAAACACAAACTCATTCTCCATTCATCATGAGACTTTTGATCAATCGCTTTCCGTGTCCAGTGTACTTTGGTTTTATGATCTTTGGCTGGAATAATGAAACTGCAGATCGCCAAAGAGCTGTTTGATGCTGTATTTTTGTAATCATCTCAATTTCAACATTTCATACAAGGTACGACGCTCCATTTTTTGAATATGGTACTTTTTTTCAATGCTTTTTTTTCTATTGTCAGTTTTGTAGTTTTTGTAACTGTAGAGATTATTTTGTCTTCAGAGTAAATAAATATATTTGAACGGTATCTTTTTAAGCCTTTGGGGTAGTTGCTGCTTGTTTTGTTTCTCCTGTTTCTCTGACAAAGTCTTGATTGAGAACACCTGAAAGTTAAACATGCAAATGTTCAAAGGGACAAAGCACTTTAATACTTGAAGAAATACAAACCCTGGTGTAAAATCTTTTAAAATGTGTTTAATTGTGTATATAGAAACAAAAAGTCAGGTTCAAAACAGTGATTTCATGTCATATACTATTTCTAACAGCAAGGCCGCCAAGAAAGGGGATAAAAGAGCTTTAGGCCCATTCAAAAGTTAATCAGTGATAACCACATTTTGTATTTAATAACCACTCTTATCAAAGTAATAAAGAATCTGATTTATCTGTTTGTTTATGCTGTGTATAGTGTAGCTTTTTTCAAAATTCAAACCCCTTTTCTTAAAACAAAATTGCCTTTCTTTCTGGAAATCTTAATAATATAAACTGTAAACTGTTAGGAAAGTAATGTCAGATTACATGGCTATGCTGATGTGCTCAAACATCATGCCAGAGAATAAAATAGAAGGAAGTGAATCACTAAGGAAAAATTTGTGATTGCAAAAAGATGCAAAAAAAAATGCTAATAAAAAAGGCAAAAAGTGACAAAGTTGCAGAAAAAGTAATGAAGACTAATTACAGAGGCAAAAATGGGATGACATCAGAGACAATGGGCTAAAAAAATGCTGAAAGGGGCAAAAATGGAAAGAAAAAAAAATGGTGAAAAAACTGTTAAAAAGTGACAATGAATCTGGAAAAGTGTCAAGAATTGGTCAAAGAGGCAAAAAATTAGTACAAATTGGCAACCAAAGCAGTGAAAGATGTGAAGGGGTAGCAGAAAAAGGGTTAAAAGGCAAAAAAGGGTTAAAAATGGCATGACAGTAACAGACAAAATGGGCTAAGAAAGGCAAATAAGGGTGAGAAGCTGTTGAAATGTGCGGCAAAAATGGGCAAAAAATTAAAAATGGCAAAATGGGCAGAAAAAATGGTGAAAACCAGTAAAAAAGTGGCACAAAGGGTGGTCGCAGAGGTATGTCAAAGCTGCAAAAATGTGATAATTAGAGGGGAAATGGTCTAAAAAGTGGCCAAAAGCAGTTAAAAAGTTGCAACAATGGGTTAAAGAGACAGAGGTCTGTGGAAGTGGCAAAAATGGGCAGAAAACATGGTGAAAAGCAGTTAAAAAGTCTTAACAGTGGAATGATGGCCAAAGTGGGCTAAGAAAGTCCGAAAGTGGCAAAAATGGGCAAAAAAAAAATGGTGAAAAGCAGTGAACAAACACAAATGCATTATCAGTACATCACAACTGGGGAGGGCCCATTTACTCTCTTTTCAGCTGAACAGTCCTGCCTGCCTAACAGCAGAACTGAGACTACTGAAAGATACTGATGTCCAATGCTATGTGAAAGTGGGCCAACGCTGCCCTCTAGAGGTTATAAGCGATAACAGAAAATGTAAGAAAACAGGCCATCCAGGATTTACTTTGCCTGAAAAACTACAAAAAGACTTGGAAAACCCTCAGAAATGTCTGATTGATAAAACAAAAGACATTTAAAGGGCCAATCCACCTAGTTTGCAACATGTCCTGAGTCTTAAAAGCTGTGCTTTATATGCTTAGATTTTAAGTAATCCATGTTGAAATAGAAAAGAATCCTTGGAAACAAACAGAAAACTAAAGAAACTTTTGAAACATGGTTGTATAAGTATTTGAAAGTTATAAGGGCTATCATCTCCCCATTTAACTATAATAAATGGGATTTTTATGTCTGGTAGCACACAGTTGAGCTCTGTTGGTGGCAGAAATCTGAAAGATTCATTACTTTCAATTAAGTAGAGAAGCAGAAACTTGACAAACTCACAAGTTTAGTTACATTGGTGAACTGGCCCTTTAACACTGCAGTGCTCAGATACAAGTGCACTCTGCAGCCATAATATTCGGCAGGGTCTCGTATTTAAAAGAGTACCCTCCATCAGACGTGGTCATGATCCTCATGGACCTCATTGTCCCTGGCACTGGAGCGCAGCACTGTGTCATCCCCAGCATGGTTGTTGTTCGATCCCAAGCTGAGCAGTTCCCATTGCAGTAGTAGAACATCATCACCTTTGGATAGACGATCCAGTTATCCCAGCCAAGTTCCTCAAAGCTGATTTGGATCTCTTCACGGTGGCAGTCGCTTTGCTGGGGTCTCTCGTGTGAGGGCCTCTGCAGGAGGTCAATTGCGGAGGAAGACCAGGGGATGGTTACTGGAGCCTGGCGTGGGGATCGAACAGGACCTTTCGGCTGAGTTTTGAGATGGAGAAACGGCAACTTGTCTGGTTCATTGGCATGGCACTCACAGGCCAGACATCGCACTTGAAGCAGAAAAGGACCCTCAGCTAAAAAGATGAGCAACTTTTGATCAACGTCAAACGTGGTCCAACCATCTGAGCTCCTTGTTGATGGAGAGTCTGCTGCTTTAAGTAGCTGCTGCCCAGAAGTGAGAATAAAGAGCTGGGCAGAGGTGTTCACGGAGGGTTTTTCACCTGCGTAGAACCAGAAGTGGGCAGATGTGTGCATTGTCTCATGATTGTTGACGGATGGCTGGAAGTAATAAGTGAAGTTACTAGAAGTGGTTTCTCCTGGAGTTGAGTCAGATGAGGCACAGGTAGAATCTGAAAAGTGGGATTAGAGAGTAGTTCATGAAATATAATGACTTTCTATAGAGATTTATTCATATGCAGATGATACAATGTTATACTTTACTAACAGGAAGCATTAAATAGTAATTTCTGCATCAGTATTATTCAAGAGGAGTCAGTGATAGATAGATTATAGATACGTTGTTAATCCCAAGGGAAATTCAAGAAAACATCTTCTGAAATGAGAGATTAACAAAGAATACGGGAGAGATGTTACACTTTACAAAAAAAAGAACCTAAAATAACTTCTGATGAAGTGAGATCAAAGGAGTCAGTGAAGTATGTTGGTTTTCAATTGGTGATATACTTGTACATAGATAAACAAATAATAAAAATTAAACAAAAATAAATTCTGCAAAAGTGAGATTATAGGGGTCTAAAGTAAAAAACCTTTGTATAGAGGATTCCCTCATATGCAGATGATACAATGTTATAGGTTATACAAACAGAAACACTGGATAATTCTGATAAGTGAGATGATTGAGAGGAGTCCTTGTATGCAGATGATACCTTGGTATATTTTACAACAAGAAGTATCAATAATGACTACTAAAAAAAGTAAGATGAAACAGGAGTCTATTTTTATCATACTGATTTTGTATAGGAGATTCCCTTGTTTGCAGATGATACTATGTTATACTTTAGAACACAGGCGTCAAACTCAAGGCCCGGGGGCCAAATCCAGCCTACAAGATGATCTCATATTTCTGTTATAACTGGCCTATCAGCATGAGGTCTGCAGATTTCCTCAAGTATAAAAATGTGAACTTATCCTTGATGATTTAAGATATCCTTGTTAAATCACAAAATCTGATTCTATTTTGTATTTTACCTCATATTTTCAACTCCGAACTTTGACTTCATAATCCCATAGTTGACCTTTTAGACTCACAATTTAAAATTTTGAATCATATTTTGACTTTTTCATTTCATGATTACAAATTTTATTTCATATTGTGACCTTTTAAACTCATAATTTTGACTTTCTTTCTAATATATTTACCTTTAAAAAACATTATTTTTCAATTTCCATTTCTTATTTTGACCTTTTTGAACTAATAAATTTACTTCTCTGAGGTTGTGAGCCTTTTAAACTTATCTTTTTTACTTTTTTAAATGTCAAAATCATTCATCATCAGTGCTGTTTTTTTAAATTTCATATTTAATTACTGATGAAATGAGGTTTACAGTTTATGGTTAAAAAGGTGACCCTGTTAGGCCCTCAGGTTAGTCCTGGATCCAGAATCTGGCCCCTGCTGTGATTGAGTTTGACATCCCCGCTTTAGAAACAGAAAACAGATCAATTTTGATAAAGGGAGATCAAAGGAGCCAGTGAAGTAAAAGTAATTTTCTACCGGGGATTTCCTTGTATGCAGATGACTCTATTTTATACTTTACAAACAAGAAATATTAAATGACTTGGACTTCTGTTAAATTGAGATTTAAGAGGAGTGTACGAAGTATGTATTGTAACAGTGATTTCCTTGTATGCAGATATTATGCTATACTTATAAATAAGAGGTACTGAATAGCAATAACATTGGTAAAAGTAAGATTAAAGAGGAATTAGTGAAGTATAATGGTTTTCTATTGGGGATATCCGTGTATGCAGACGATATAATGCTCTACTTTCAAAAGCAAGAACCATTCAATCACAATAACTATTTTTCTGATTACTTGTTCAGGACTACTTCAGGTTAAACTTCTATGCCATGCCATAGATTTTATAACACAGTGACATAGACTGAAGTTTGAGGGGGCGGTCTATCATCTTTAGCTGCAGTTACTTTGCTATTATCACTTAAATAGTCAATATTTAGGGCTCTCAATAAGAAAATGCCTTCCAAATTGTGTTAAGCCTCGTCAAGGCAAGTTACGTCATGCAGCTGCAAGATACATCTAACAAAAGGGATGTAAGGGGATTTTCAGCTTGTTATAACCTGGATGTCTTACCAGAGCTGGGGAAGACAATAATTTGAGTCATGTCCTGCTTTGGACTACTCTGCTCCTTGACCAGCATTGTCCTGCTCATCCTCAGGACCCTCGGGGGTTCAGGCCTTGCTTCCGTCTCCACCACATCCCCATCTGGACCTTGCATTGTCATCCGCGGCGGCTCCTCTAAATCCAGACCCTCCAAAACCCTCTGTCTGAACCAGGACAACACAGCCTCCCGGGGTAGCTCGTCTCCCACGCAGGCTTGAGTCAAAAAATAGATCCACAGAGGAGCCAGGATTAGGGCCTTGCTGGACACCATGACTGTACTGTAGCTCCAGAAAACTGATTCCCTTGTGTGGCTTTCCTCATTTTCACACATTTTGTTTGGCTGTGCAGCTATCTGAGTCTGACTGAAGTCTGCAAGCGAAGTGTGTTGTTGCCAATACACAAAGGGAAGATAGCAAAGAATGGCCTTGACAGTAGGGATGTTGTATTTTCTGCTTCTGCGACTGTGTGGCACAATTTTGAGGCAAACTGTATACTTTTTATGTCTTAAAGTGGCTCCGTACAAAATTAAGAACCGTCAAGTTTCATAAAATCCCACTGATTTGATTTCTAGTTTCACATAAACGGATATTAACTGTGATATGTAACATGCACCTGTTTTCCCACTGAAACAAAGAAGCCTCTCCCTACTGTACCTCCCTTTGTTATCTTAATCTGACCGTCCTTGAGTCCTTGAAAGCATAGCAGAGGAGTAGTTTTTCAAAATGTATCTGTGTAAAGCAGATGCTCACACATAAGCTTTGTTTTGTACCAGCAAATCATCTCTGAGGTTCTTTATAGCAGTGGTTCTCAACCTTAAGGGTCACGAGACTCTGAGAGGGGGTCTCCAGATGCCCCCAAAACTAAGAATATGTTTAAGTTACACTGTTGCACTTTACACCAGTTTTGTCAAATTTCAACCCCTTTCCATCATTTTCCCCACCAATTTTAACACATTTTAACTATTTAACATCTATTTTTGTCAGTTTTAAACTTTTACACCCCTTTTTCCTGCTTGTTTTTGCCACTTCTAAACCAGTTCTTGCCACTTCAGCTCAATGTTGCCTCTGTTGACCCATTATTGCCACTATTAACCGCTTTTTACCACTTTTTAAGGCCATTTTTCCAATTTTAACCCCATTTCACCATTCATTATGCCCATTTTTGCTAATTTAACCAATTTCTGCCATTATCTGCCTTTTTGTTTCTTGGTTAACCCTTTTTGCAAGATTTTTAAACCATTTTTCATCCCATTTCACAAAATTTCCACCCATTTTTGCCAACTAAAGGCCATTTCAGCCATTTTATAACTCCCTTTGACCACTATTTATGCCCATTTTTTTGCCACTTTAACCCATTTTTGCCATCTTTTTTGCCATTTTTGTGTCATTTTTAACACTTCAAACCCATTTCGGCTACTTTTAAAATCCAATTTCACCACTTTTTCCACCATTTTTTGCCATTATTAACTCATTGTATCAATTTTTAAACCATTTTAATTCTTTTTTTAACAAAGATAAGATAAGATATTCCTTTATTAGTCCCACAAGGGGAAATTCATTTTTAAGAAGGCTATTCACTACACAACTGATTGAAAAAAGATTTTTTGTTTCTTTGATAAGAGTGGTTATTTTTTCAGGTTAAATATAAAATATGGGTATCAAAGCTTAACTTTACAATGGACCGTGGTTTTGCTGACCTCCATGGGCCCCCAGTTTGGCTGGGTCCCAGAAACCCTAGTTGTATATGGCTGTGATCAAGCACCTTCAGGTACAGTGGGGGGCCCTTTATTTGGCACCTTTATTTTGGGGGTCAGGGGCTGAAAAGGTTGAGAACCCCTGCTTTATAGGAGGTTAAATAAAAAAAAAGACCCCTTAGTTAAAATTCACTTTTTCAGAGGCTTTAAATCTCATTTTCTTGTATTAAAATTGTGGTTGAACAGTTGCCATCGAGATTTTTCATGTAAATGCAAATTTATTTTGAAAAGCTTCCAGGTGACTGTTATAGAAGTGTTTGAAGCTTTTTTTGGAATTCTTTTCCTTTAATTTTTCCAAATTAGTCAGTAAATTTACATTAAAATTGGCAGGATCAAAGGCAAGGATACGGACGTCAGAGTGCATTGAAATGTTCTTGTCACCTATTTAACATTTTTCAAAATAAAGCATCAAATCTGGCCGCATTGCTTCTTGAATCATCTCAAGTATGCAACAAATATTTATTAAAATTTCAATAAAATGAGCCAAGACTTATAGAATAAGAGTCAGGGAAATGTTTCCTGTCATCGATTGAACATTTTTCAAAATAAAACATCAAATCTGGCCGGACAGATAGAGGCATTCCTTAAGAGTTTCTTGTCACCTATTTAAGATACTATCAAAATAAAATACCAAATTGACATTATTAAAGCATTGCAATGAAATTTGTGCATGTTTTTTCTTTAATTGTCTCCAAAAGCATGAGGTAAATATTTATTAAAATTAGCTTGATATGAGCCAAGGCATGTAGAATAAGTGTGAGCTAAATGTCTCATGTCAACTATTACAAAGTTTACAAAATAAAATATAAAATCATAAAACATTTGCACAGATTGTCTTTAAAATTTTCCTCAGAATTATACAGTATGCAACTTAAGATTTACAGGAATTTACAAGAATCATTTGATATTTCCTTGTCATGATTTTTTTTCTCAAAATAAAATACTGAAAAGACTGCATTATTTAAGTGTTAGAGATTGAGCAAAATTATCTTTTAGTGTTCTCAAAAGGTATACAGTAAAATCATCTTGAAATAAAAAATACTACAGTCAGGAACATGATGAAAGACTCCACTGAGAGCTTCCTGTCACCTTTATTGCCAAAATAAAATGTCAAACGACGTTATCAAAGCATTTAAATTGTTTGTGTGGTATTTTTTATTTATTTTCTGAAATATTACATGAAAACCAATATGGGCTTTTTTTCAATTTACCTCCGGTAAAATTTAATTCAACTAAAGAAGTTAAAGTTTCTTCTGACAGGTCAAATTAACAGGTCATTGTAAGCTTTCCTTTGTTGTTATAAACTTTAATCAACAGCGATTTTATTGATAATGAATAATTAATTTTCTTTTATAAATTAATACCATATAGTGCGCTTTATAACATATTATTTGCTCTCATAGTTAATTAATTTATGCTTAATTTTTCCAAATAACTCGAGGCCGTATTCGTTCTTTTTGGACGCTCTAAGCACGTGTACCGTAAATACTTGAATAGATACGCACTGGTGTTTAACCGGCAGCTAGCTTTATCTGAGCTATGCAAACAACGGCTCACCTGTCTGCTATCATTCTAATTACGTGAGTGTTAGCTATATTTGTCTTTTAGTCACTGTTACATCCCTTAAACGGGATTTTAAGTCGATAGCCACAAGGACACTAGCAAGCAGCTTCGTGGAATCAGAGCCAACGGCAGTTAGAATTTTTAACGGCTAAAATTAGCCCGTAACGTTCGCAGTTGTCTTGTAAGTGGAAGTATTTTTCTTTTTTTTAAAAACTATTGCCCCTTTTTCCAGACATGATATTATCCAGAGATACACAAATATGAGATATATGAGAGAAATATTAATTTTAGAAAATGAAAAAATAAACGTTCTGGGGGAAAAGTCGCCGCAGGTTTATTTGGTAAATATTTGGAGTAAAGTGAATATAAGTAGTGCTGTTATAAATGAGTGAATGTGGCTTATTCATCATTGTGACCACAAGGGGGCGACAGAAACCTATAAGTGTATGACCGTGGACTGGCAGCTGCATGTTTTGGCCATAAATAAAGCTTCCCTCGAACAAGTATCGTGTAAAATACATATTGTCGTAAGAAGTTTGTAGATGTTTAGCTTATATTTATTGTTATATATTACATACCAGGAGATTTTTGAGCACTGTATGCTTCCTTTGCCGACAAGCTGCACAGAGATGCTGATTTCCTTTCCAGCAGAAGAACTAGGAAGAGAGAGAGTTGGGACACAAGGGGGAGAGAAACCTGCCTCCTGCTTTGCATACAACAATCTTAGTCATTAATATCATTACAAAAATATAGTTCAGACCTAAAACTTTAATGCTCAAGACACTCTTTGAAGTTTAAGGATGAACAAAGACACAAACTTCAGTCCTTAAATATGCTTCAGAGTTTAGGGAACGAGGAGAGATGAACTTACACAACAGCTGACGCAGGTCTGTTGGTCCCACCTTAATCCCACAAGCATATTCATATATTTGGTCAATACTTACAGCCAATACAGGTCGATATCAACAGCTGAGAAAAGCTGATGTTTAATGTTGATAATGGCAGATATTTACAGATTAAATAGTGAACATATAGGCCAATATTTACAGCCAGTTTAAGATGATATTAACAGCTGATATAGGTTGATAATTTTAACCAATATAAGTCAATATTATCAGCCGATAAAGGGGGATATTTACACCTAATGTAGAGGGATATTTTCTGTCAATACGGGCTTATGTTTGCAGCTGATATAAGTTGATATTCACAGTCAATATTGCCTTATATTCACAGCCGGTAAAGGCAGATATTACAGCAGATCTAAGCCAATATTAACAACTGATATAGGCTGATAATTACATCCAATATAGGCCTATATTTACAGCTAATACTGGCTGATATTTATAGCTAATACTGGCTGATATTTACAGCAGATATAGGCCTATAATTACAACCAATATCAGCTTAGATTCAAGCAGACATAAGAAAATATTTACAGCTGATAATAATCAAAATTGACATCAAATATAGGCTGGTATTTGCAGCACATTTAAGCTTTTATTCACAGCTTAAATATAGCTTAATAATTTCAACCAATAAAAGCCAATATTTATATGCAACACAGGTTGATATGTATAGTATTTACTGCCAATATGAGCTGAAATTCACAGGTGATATAGGACAACACTTTTAAATATATAGGGCAATATTCACAGCCAATATAGGCCAACATTTACAGCCAATATTGGCTTATATTTACAGCAGACAGAAGGCAATATATACAGCTGATGCTGTTCAATATTTACAGCTTATATAAGCTTTTATTCACAGCTAATATATCCCCATAATTTCAACCAATATAAGCCAATATTTGCAGTCCATACAGGTGGATATTTGTGGTTGATTTTTACAGACAATATTGGCTTTTATTTACAGGCAGTAAACGCTGATATTACAGCAGATCTAAGCCAATATTTATAGTTGATATAGGCAGATATTCACAGCCAATATAGGCCAACATTTACAGCTGATATAGCTTATATATACAGGCCAATAATTACAGCATATATAGTTTAAAATCTACAGCCAATAAAAGCTAATATTTACAGCAGATATAGGCTTAAATATACAGCAGACATAAAGCAATATTTACAGCTGATACTATTTAATGTTTATAGGAAAAATAGGCTTTTTCATAGCTGATATAGCTTGGTAATTTTAAACCGTATAAGCCATTATTTAGAGATGACAGAGGTCAATGTTTACAGTCAATATAGGCTGATATAGGTCAATTTTAACAGCCATTATCATCTTTTATTCACAGCTAATATGGTCAGATAATATCAACCAATAAAAGCCAATATTAACATCCAATATAGGCCTATATTTACAGCAGATATCAGCTGATATTTACCTCCAGTGTAGGCCAATAATTACATCTTCTATATTGACTTTTCAGTAACAGTAGCATTGTTTATCTGTCAATATGGAAAATTAACTTTTAATCTAGTTTCTGCTGGTTCTGATTTCATGCTGGTAAAATCGTCTATCCCTAGTAATGAATGAAGAGTAAATCAAAGTTTCATTCTTTGAAACGTTTCAGTGACACTCTTATTCTCTGAAAGCACATTTAGGTTAACAGAAAAAACAAGAAAAGCAATATTTCTAAACTTTTAAAGAAGAAAAAATAAGATAAAGCATGTTGAGGTTAAGCCATTGGACTTGAAACTTCTGCAGCCTTCGCTAAGATGTTATATAATTTTTGGCCTCTTCTTTGTCTGGATTATTGAAGGACAAATCACAGCTAAGTGCTTAGAATGAAACCCCAGTACTCCAGAATCTACATGATGCTGCTTTGGCTTTCAAAGCGAATAAAACGAAGAAAAAGATTTTAGAAATGACTTACTCAGAAGAAATGGGAACAAATTTGAATGAAACTTTTTACATTAACACGTTTTAATGGCTCAAACATTTTTATTGCAGTCTTGTGCCATTATTACACCATTAGACGACATTGTTTTATTATATCACTGCCCTACCGCTGCATGAATCACTCGGTCCTAACTTTATTCTTAGACTTTCTTTTTATAGCTTCTCCAACTGTCACATGCATGCCGTCTCTGCCTGTCTCACACACTCACACACACACACCCATTTTGCTTGATAACATTATCTAAAGGGCCTGGAGTGTGGGAGCGTTTGTGTGAGTGTGAGTGCAGGTCGTACATGGCAGCCAAAGAAATGTGACCTATCCGTGGTGGTGCAGCTGTCGTGTCCAACCTGACTGAGCTGGGGGTGAAGCAGTGAGATGGGAGAGAGAGGCATGAGCTGGTTTAAGCCCTAAAGAGGTACAAAAGTTTGATTCTTTGAATGTAAACAAAGGTAGAAGAAGCAGAAGGAGGAGGCCGGAGTGGTTTGACATTTAGGAAAGTGAGCCCTCTTTCTCTCTCAGCAGGGTCAGAGCTGTTGAAAAGGGACCATGGCCGTGGCTGATAATGCTACATGATCTCGGGTGGACTTACACCTAGAGGCCGAGCTCGCTAAAGGACACAGAGACACACAAATGATTTGAGATGACACATTTCGCTCAATGGATCCTGTTACCTTCGCTCGGACTTTGCGGGGATGTCCAAAGGGATTCTTTACGGCTGTGATGGCAAGAGTGAGGTAAGCTGGATTTCTCTCGATTATCGAGGAAGAGCTATTTTTAGAAGCCCTTCACATCAGCATATTTGTTGGATATTCAATTAGAGTATGAAGGAAATCAGATGCTGGTGGAAGCTTTGATCCAGTTTGCAGCTGAATTTGCAGGAAGTCCAAAAACAGCAGTCTTGTTTTTGCTCTTTTTCTAATTTTTGCCTCCTTTAAGCAGAATGAAGACAAACCAGCTTGCTTAAAATCACAAAAATGTCATAACTGAGTGGAGACTGGAGCCTAATCCTGGCCTCCAGAGCTCAGGACTTGTCTTTTTCACTCCTTAGCAGGCATTTTGACAGCCACCATCTTAGTGTTTCTGCTCTTTTGACTGTATTCATCAGCAGTGCATTCAAAAAGACGCTCAAATAACATTACTTGCCTTTTAAAATGTTTCAAATAATATACCAGAATCATAGCTGCACTTGTTGACGAGGTATCAATTGCAGCCATTATACTAGAGCAGTGGTTCCTAACCAGGGGTCCTGGCACCCCCAGGGGGGGTCCCGATATCTCAGTGGGGGCGTGAGACCCTGTCTGCTCTGACGTTGTCAAAATTAGATTTATGTATTTATATTTTTTAAAATCATGATTAGAAACAAAATGTATGACAGCCTATTAGGGCAAACCTAAAGATGAAAAAAGCAAGAGAATATGTTAATTTATTAGCAAACACAAGTCACAATTTGGGTGAAAAAATTTGACATTTTTGAGGTCATCAAATCGTTTATTTATGAGAAAACAAACTCAAAATTTCAGAGTTTAAAAAGTTGGAATTTTATGATGAAAACTTGAAATTTCCATGTTTACAAATTCTTACATTTTGACATTAGAAAGTCAAATATTTAAAGTTTTTAATTGTAAATGTAAAACAGTGTAATATCAGACATTTACAAGAAACCAACCTGCAAACAGTGGTTGGATTTTTGACTTTATAATTTAAAAAATTCTAAGTTCTGGTTCTTGTAAATTTGACTTTTTAAGGTGGACTTTTAAAACCTTACAGTTAATTTTAAGTACTATTTAGTACTATTAAGTACTATTTTCTTGAAAATAACCAGCTCCATTTTTTTTATTGTTTTTTTTGTTTTGTTTTGTTTTGGTTTTTTTTGTTTTTTTTGTTGGTTTTTTTTTCGTAGAGTGGCCCCAATAGACTGTTGTCATACTGAATGAAATATAAATAGCTCTTTTGTCAAAACAGATGTATGTTGGCCTATTATGTTGGGTTTTTTTTCAGAGAAAACAATTAGAAAAGAGTAGGGGGGCCCTAAGGTCAAAAGTTTGGGAACCACTCTTCTAGAGTGCACAAGTACTGGAGGATATCAGGAGCAAGAAGCTGCAGGAAAATGTTAAACAATGGCTCATGAAGCTTAAATTTTAATATGAAACTTTGAACCTCAGCTGGGATCATGAGGAATGAATTGATGAATTTTCTTGTGGGAGCTGATGGTTGACGATTACCATTGTTAAGAATGAAAATGGAAAAAAAGTCAGCAAATATACTTGGGTGGCTTTAAATATACCTGGGTGGCCCATCTAAGAATTGTCAGTTTTTCTGGGGAAGGGGCTGGTAAATATCAGATGATACCAATAGATTTTTCAGTAGCACGGCAACAGGAAGTGACCTGCTTGGCGCCTCATACTGGTTGAGTTACTTTTGATTTCCAACTTACACATTACAAAGAGTCACTGGCCTCATACTGAATCTGACATCCTGTTAATACAAATGATATAAATAAAGTTGGATCAGACTTCCGTTAAGGGTAGGGGTAAGGACCTAAAAGTCAAAAACCTGACCTTCAAAACCTGATTAAAAAATGTTTAATAAAGTCCAGTGAACAGTCTTACAGGTTAAAAGCTCATCCTCCATGAAGACATTCTAACACAGCAAGTGTAGCTTACATAGCTCTTTTAGCTGTATAAGCTACATAGCTAATGTAGCTGAAGCAAGCTACACAGGCATGTCATGTGAACTTCAGCTACATTTGCTAAAGTTCGTGTTGCTAAAGCTAACTTAGCTAAGGTAGCTAAAGCTAAGCTCACAAATCAGCTGTTAGATTTAGCTACATTTACGAGAGCTGAAATTGCTAAAGCTAACTTAGCTACATTGGCTTATGTAGTAACGTCAATTACATAGCTTGCATAGCTATGTTAGCTTTAGCTAAAGCTAATGAAGCTAAACTGAACAACTGTTTGTGTAGCTACTTCTAAAATGAGTCTATGCATAATTTCATCCTGTGTTTGTTCCGCTGAGCTTTTTCTCTGTTTTATTTCTGAAATGTTGCTCAGTCTGTAATGTTTACAATGTGATTATCTAGTGAATATAAATCCCAGACTTTTTATGAACACAGTTAATTAAGAAAAATCTAAAATAGGAAATACATTGGAACTTCTATATATGGTGCCAAACCCCTCTCTAATACAAATTAATAGTTCCTCTGATTAGTCTTCAATAATCTAGAGGAAATATATGCAGTAATTGTGCTTTACATTAGTGCTTTCTGATTTTCTTATTTAGGTCATTTAATAGTCACGTCTTTCTGCTCTCTGTTTGTCTTTAACAGACCTTAATGTTGACATTCCCATCTTTATGAGATATCAGCACTTTATATATTTAAGTATTTGCCTCTAGTGAATAAAAAAGTTTCCATTTGTGACAGAGGGTGGATCAGAGACACACGGTTTGCAGGAGCAAGCGACCTCTAAGTAGCTAGCAAACAAAATCCTGCACCTTCCTGCACGTTTGTGTGAAGGTGTCGACATGGTTTTAAGTTCGTTAGGGCCTAGCTGCTGTGAAACAATCAGAAAAGATACTAGTGATTATTGGAATATTATTTGACCACTAATCAAGAGGCTACAGGTGTGGTTTAGTGATACTGTAAGCCTATAAACAATGGTGGCAGGTTAAGAGTGGTAACAGCAGATTTGAATATAGATAGTATGAAAGTTAGCAGACATAGAAAGAGTTAAAGAAAACTCCTTGACGTGTGCTTAAGAGAGACTGAAAACAAACATAATTTTTGAATGAATTGCCTAAGACACCTGTCATAATGCAATTTAAGATCACACAGACACAATCACTTTTTGTCCTTTTTTTCATCTTGTCTTGACTGTAACTCTAAATGTGCTAAAAATAGCTCAGCTTAAGTAATGATATTCAAGTCTTTTTCTCAGAGTTGATGAAGTTCAAGTATTGAATCTAAATATATCTCATTATTACGCATATTAAAAACTACATTCAGTCCAGTGATATATATATATATAGGTGTATATTCACCTGAAAATAGACATAAACCTGCTAAAGTTGGAGTTTATGTACTGCTGGAACAAAAATACTGCTCGCCATGTCTTTAAATAGAATAACAGTGATGTAATCCTTCACAATGAGCACATTCAGTAGTAAAAAGCTGGTATAGTCATGCTGTTTACTGTCTAAAGATAACTTTAATGTCTCCTGATTGATGCCCTTTTGTCGTCCCAGTCCCCAGTCCCCCAGCCGAGGTCAGACATCCTCTGTGAGCCCAGAGACATCTGAACCGATGGAGTCTCTCAGAGGAGGCCTTCAATAACCACTGCTCATCTTGATACCAAAATCAATCACCAGAAGGGACAGTGCTTGAAGAAGAGAGATCAACATGTCCAGTCCCAGTCTCACCTCAACCTCCAAGAGGCCCAGAAACTCAAAAGACAGAGGCGATGGGGTTGGAACGCAAGAACCAGCACCCCCGGTTTTCACCCGTAAACTCCGTAAAGCAGCCGTAGGAACTGGCTGTGATATCCGACTGAGGGTGTCTGTGTCGGGGTTTCCAACACCTACACTGACGTGGTTCCACAATGATGAGCTGCTCCCTCCCTCAGAGAACCAGGACTCAGGAGGGCTGTGGATACGGGACTGTCATACGAATGATGCTGGCTTGTATGCTTGTGTGGCGACCAATGAGCTGGGGGAGGCTAGCTGCAGCGCTTTGGTGGCTATCATGGACCTTGGTGAAGGTAACTTCCACTCTCTTTTAACGGGATGATTTAACCTCTTAAAACCCTGCATGTATATATACGAGGTTTACATTTATGCTTTCTTACAACCATGTCAACTCAAAATCTGTGAGATAATAAGCCAGAATGCCCATTGAAGTTCAAGTTAATAGCTTGGAAGTTGTGAGAATTTGCTGTGAAATTTTCAGATATAAAATTAATTAATAAATGGAAATTTTAGTTAATTTGTTAGGATATTTTGAGGAATTTTCTGGCATTTTCGAGGAAATTTTAGGACCATGTTTCTATATTTTGGAGAGTTTAAAACTTTTTAGGTAAATTTTTCGTTGAAATTTTTCGCCATCTTCATGGGAATGTGGGAAGTTTGTTTGGATGTCTGGGGTAAATTTAATAAGAAATATTAACATATTGTCATAGAGATTCAAGAAAATTGCTTGTAAATGTTTGGGAATTTGCTTTTAAATTTTTAGCTATTTTCATGAAAATATGGGAATTTGATTGGGAATTAGGTGTCCTTTGAAATTTTAAGGAGTTTCACAGAAATCCAAGAATTTTCAGGAAATTTCCAAGATTTTCAGGAAAGTTTCATGTCATGGAAAGTTATTTGGATGTTTGCATACATTGTCTATCATTTTGGGGAACAGATTAAGGAATTTTTTGGGGGGGTTGTTACCAAAATTAAGGGGAATTTGCTTGAAAAACTTGAAGAATGTTTGGGGAATTTTCTTAGGAATGTTAAGGCTTTATGATCAAGTTTCACTGCTGAGGTCTCAAGAGGTTAAGTCATCATTTTTATGCTTTCTTTTACACACATATATATGAGAATTTGATTGGGAATTAGGTATCCTTTGGAATTTTAAGAATTTTCAAGGTAATTTTATAAAACTTCTTTAACATTGGGGGAATTTGTATTGGGGGAATTCATGTATTGTCATGGAAATAATATGAATTTATTTGTGAATTTTTGGGAATTTGATTTGAAGTTTCACCTTTTAAGTCTCAGAAGGTTAAGTCATCATTTTAAATTCTACGCTTTCTTTTACTCACATAGATAGGATAATGTTTGGTCTTAGTTTTTACTGCTCACTGATGCCTACATCCATCATCCACCAATCAGTATCAGCTGATTTTCACTGTGGCACTGAACATGCAGTCTAGTGTAATTATGTAGTTGAACTGTCTGCCAAGAAGTGCCATGCAGTTCAGCACTGTGAGCCAAATTTTGGAGTGGTTTCGTGGTTTAGTACCATCTGTTTCTGGTATGGAGCCTGTGCATCATCTTCACAGTAGTTGAGCCTCCATCCATGATCTGTTATCCTTATTAAGGAGTGCTAACTACCTAATAGTATACTGAAGTTTTCTTTAAATGCACGGTTCTGACCTGACAAGGTAGAAAACAATTAAAAAGAGGCATTGTTGTTATGTATTCCAGCACGTTCTGTGCAATGAAGTCAAAGTGGCCTTGCAAATACACAGTGGATGGGAGGAATTTTCATTATAGATGAAATAAATATACCAAAAGTATGGATTATACACCAGATTTTACTGCTGTACTAGACGGAATATACTGTTAGCTGCACTACAGAAACATTTGGGACTTTATGTCAAACCATGTTCCCAAAATTGAGGTACAAACTGTGAACTGATAACCTAGAAGTAATGGGTTGGACTCCATTTTCCAAACAAAACTGGAGAATCTTACTCAGATGATTACTGTGGATCAGTGTAGATTTGTGAGTCATCTGCATATTTATAGCTACTAAACTTTTGACATGATATTTTCATCAGTAAATTTGATTGAAGATTAAATTTATCTTAGCAAAATAAAACTGTAAAAAAAAAAGGCATGAATAAGGATGACTTTTGTGGCCTTTTTTAGTCTCTGCTGCCACCTGCAGGAGATCTCGGCACACTACAAAGCTAAGTGGTCTGACCAGCTATTAAACCTGCAGAACACAATACTGGTGGATCTCTTTCATAACTGATTGCCGTGGTTTTTGCACCTAAAAAAGATGATCAGTACATCTATATTTTACCTTTGAAGGGTCCTTAAATGAAAAGAACAACATCAAACATTAGAAGAACTTCACATTTTTGTCCAAAGGCTAAGACTCAAACGTGTTAAGCTAATTGCCAGTCTCAACACTTTGTCTTCTCTAATTGATATGGATCCCTCGAAACATTATCCCAGTTCAGGGAGAGTGCACCCAGACTAAACAATGCAAATCCAACGCTGTGTTTTTGATCATCAGACAGTAACCCTGCTCTCCGCGTCTGCAGAGCGGAGCTTAAAATTAGCCGTGAATGTAAATAGACTCAGCTTTGCAGCACCTGCCGTTGCTTTCTATTAGCTGCACAGCTGAACTTTTGAGTTGTTTGTTGTGCCGTCAGAGCTGAGGAAGTTTGGAAATGGGCAGCTGGTTATAACACTGAGGATATTTTGCGTCTTATGCAACTGAAATTAGCCTGAGAAAAGTTGCCCACGAGACTAAACAAATCGTTATAAAGTCTACAACTGTGGGCTTGTAATGGTTGTCTCTCACCATCAGCTGCTACTGTATATTGTAACATAATGCAGACGGCAGACTGATATGATACTAAAGTTGTCAGCATAATTCATAAAAGCTAAATAACAAGCTCCTGCTATGTGCTATTTTTTGCATTGCAGCTCTGCAACATTTTCAGGATTGAGATACTTCGTGGGTCTGTTTCTCTCCGGGTGGTCGTACAGCTGACATAAATTCACACAGCAAAGCATGCAAGACTCAAATACTTCATTTATGGCAGCCCCATCTATCCCTTCATCCGAGTTATCCTCATATCTCTGTCACTTCCTTTACCAGAAACCACATCTTTGAAATTCTATTCCCGGCGAGTAGAAATCGAGCAGTATTGATAGCTGTTTCAATACCAGAGCGACGAAAATAGTTGTCCTGGGCAACCAAGAAAATTGTATCACATCCCCTCACTAATCTGTTCAGTTCCCCTGTTCTTATATGGGGCAAAGGTAATCAGGTGATATCAAATGTAGACCTGTGAGTCATCTGTATATTTATATATACAGATGACTCACATTGGTTTTGTTGTTGATTGGTTTGATTGGTCTGATTGGTTTTGTTGTTCTCCATGGCATGAGCCACTGGAAGTTTGTGTTAAACAAAAGAGGCCCAAGGGTGGAGCCTTGGGGTACTCGCATGTAGTTTCTCATGTACTCTGATGTGAAGTTGTCAGTTGACGCAAAGACACCCCCTTCATTCGAATGATAATGAAACCTGTTTAGATCTGTTCCACAAAGTCCCACCTTGTTCTCTTGTCCAGGGGTTCTGAAACTTTTCAGCCTGTGACCTGCAAAATAAAGGTGCCAGAGACCGGGGACCCCAACTGCACCTGATAGTGGTTGAAGCATAGTAGCATAGCATAGTTTAGTTCATGCAGGACCCAGCAGATTCTAATTATTGCCTCCCATCTCCCACAGCCAATCACAGCTCTCTTTCTCTCAAAACAGCGGTGTATTTAAAAGTGATGTACTTCTCACTAATCCCTTCTTCCATTATTGCAGATGCACCATGCTGCAGTTGCAGCTGCTGCTTGCAAAAATTAACTTCCTCCACCCCAGCCTCCTCCTTTATAGCATAAAGCTATATTCAGATTCATGCCACTTTGGATTAATTGCTTCTTAACTAATTTTATTATATTTGGTATGCATCGTCATAAATGTATCTGGGGGTTTCTAGCCATGGGCTCCCAGTCTTCTCTGCCAAGTAAAACTTTATATCCATTTTGCAATAGAATAGTTAAACGTATGATGAGAATGTTCCTGACTGAACTAGAGTTTGTGCGTATATTTTTATAAAAATTCAACAGTTGAAATCATTTCAAAATATTCTGTCTTTTTGGAAGGCGTTCAGGGACCCCATCTCCTCTCTTGCGACCCCAAGGGGGTCCTGACTCCCAGGTTGAGAACCACTCTTCTGGTCTGTGCTGAAATATGATGGGCGGTAATTTGACCTGAAGTTTTTACTTTAAAAATTGTGGGGAAGTTTCCACCTGGTGACATAGAACTGTAGATGTGTGAGTCATCTGCATATAGAGTAACCTGTAGCTTGTTCTCGAAAAATCTAGGCAAGTATTTGGTTTCAAATAAGAATGAAACAGGTTAGTACTGGCCAGAACTAACCCTAACTCTAACCCTTTCATCAACTATTTATTACCTCCACCAAGGAGGTTATGTGATGGGGTGGGTTTGTTCGTTTGTTAGTTTGTCAGATAGTTTGTTTGTTAGTTTGTTTGTTTGTTAGCAACATAACTCAAAAACTCATGGACTGATTTTCAGGAAATTTTCAGGAAATGTCAGAAGTGGCATAAGGAAGAACTGATTAGATTTTGGGACTGATCTGGATCACCCTCTGGATCCAGGAATTTTTTTAAAGGATTCTG
The DNA here is from genome assembly GCF_018320785.1 of Cheilinus undulatus. Lineage (NCBI taxonomy): Eukaryota > Metazoa > Chordata > Actinopteri > Labriformes > Labridae > Cheilinus > Cheilinus undulatus. The sequence continues at coordinate 14,474,039 of NC_054888.1, read as the reverse complement.
TACTATTGGGAGATAGGGCTGCACTGTTACCACGTTACACCAGGAGATGGCAGACATGAGTAACTTATTCAAAGTTTTGGAGTGTATAGACTTTGTAAGACACACTCCTGGTCGAGAAGACGAGTCGGAGGGTAACAGAGAGAAAGACATCGAATTGTAGCGGGAATACTCACAATGCTGGGAGGAAAAGAGGAATATTCACCCTCTGCCATAACTTCCAGTCATCCGGTGAGACCATGGGTGCTTCCGCCATGACAGTCCACACGTAGCAAAGCCAATGTTTTGCCTCACCGTGTCTCCACCCCACCAGGGAGGGAGTAATTGGCGAATTAGATTTTGGGAGTGATCCAGATCACCGTCTGAATCCAGGAATGTTTTTAAAGGATTCTTCACTATTGGGAGATAGGGCTGATGGCAGAGGTCTGCGCTCTCTGAGTGCTTTTCTAGTTCTTAGTATTTCTGAGACATGTTGAACAGACCTAAAACAGCTTGAATAATCATGAACCGTACACTGTTATGATCATTTTTTTGCTAAACATGAGAGATTAAGTTTAAACATCAAACATGAACTGTTTTTTATTGTAAGACTGCCTTTCCAGTCACTGTAGTTTGATATTGTTATTCTTAGTCAAATCTTTCCAAGCCTAAAATGATACTGAAAAGTGATTTTCTACTTTGTTAAGAAGCTAACAGGCAGAAAATACTTTAAGTGATATCATTATCTGAATAGAACCCAAGCACTAAACTTAATTTTCCAGGATATTGAGCATCACAGTCAGAGTTCTAAATCCGTCTGACTAGTTTGCATCATCTGTCTGATTGACACAGTCTCGTGAAGAATATAGAAGACAATCTCCAGTGAGATCATCGCCGGTTAGATCTGATAGCGGCTCTGTTCGCCTCCATCAGTGGAGAGAGTCGACGGTTGAGCTCACATGTCAGCGGCGCACACACTATGAGCTGGCAGGCGCGGTCCAGCTGGCGTACCACTCAGCACCCCTCTGTCTCACTCGCCAGGATTTGATCTCCAAACATCAATCTAATCTCTACTTTCTGACCTCTGCTGCCCCAGAAACTATTCCTGACAACTTTGTTCCTTTTATCAAGCCTTTCTTTGGTCTTTTTCAGCTCATTTCAGGTTGAAGCAGGGATTTAGGTTTATGGAACAGCCCTACAACACCCTGCAGATTTATTTTGTTTCTTAATACTCTTTATAGATGAAAAAATGCTCCAGTGCTGTTGCTTATTACATATGTAGACTGAAAAAGTGCAAATGATCTATGATAAATGATTATCTCAGGGATAAAACAATACCTTGCAATATGATTACAAAAAAAATCTATAAAATATGAACAATTAAAATTGATTCAACAAAAGTATAGATTGCACTGCTAGCAGAGAGTGCATTGCTAAAAAGGGGGCTGTAATGGTCAGAGACCTAGCAGGATAGGGATTGAGGAAAACATCCCACCCAGGATTCTAGTTCATATAAATAACCTGAAATAAAGTGTTTTCTTCTGCTTTGTTGCAACTATAATACTGTTTTGAAGAAGACACATTAGAATTGTGGATCATAAGTTTGAAATACGGGTTTGTTAGTCATGGGCAAGTTTCTTAAAATAAGTAGTCATTACAGTTATGTTACAGCTATCAACAACTGACTGAGTTCCTCAGAAACATAACTTTAGCACTACCCCTTCTTGTGTTCTTAATATTAATGGACTACAGTGTGAGAGAAAAAAACACTACAATTTCATAATCTGTAAGAGATCCTAGTGACATTTTTTGCCCTTCAGTTTTTTTATTTTCAAGTCATTTTGGATGTGTTGAATGAAAACAGCTCAAATTTGCCAAACAATATTAATTTTGGAAAATGTAAATAATTTTGGCTTAAATTAGCCTTAAATGGCTAAGTACAAAGAGGATTAGGGCCACTGAAAACAAAAATTGAGATGCAATTTTGTTTTTTTTTTAACTTGTGACAAAAAGTAGAATCTCAGAATTCTCAGATTAGAGTCAAATTTTTGACTTGAATCTCAGGATTATGACATTAATCTCAGAATTCTGACTTTTTTCTCAGAATTCTGACTTTAATCTCAGAATTCTGACTATTTTTCTCACATTAAAAAAAAAAAAAAAACTGCATCTCAAAATCTTTTTCTAGTGGCCCAAATCCTCTTCCATAGCCAAGCTACACAAAAACCATCAATTTTGTTCCTGAGGACCAAAAATGTCCCGTTTTTACATTTGTCCACCAGATGGCGCTACTTTTTCCATTCAAAGCATGCTGCAAAAATCCACTCTTTTTTTCTAACTTTTCTCTGCAAAAGTGCCTTGCAAGTGAAATAATAAGTGTGTGTCACTATTGCTGTTGGAAAAAAACAAGTCTGTGTATTTTATTTTAATTCATTTTATTTTGATCTATTACAACAGTGGAGTTGTGTAAACATACTGGCCTTTAAAGGGTTTAAATCCCCAAAATTATTATTAACGTTTGATACGTATATTTCAGGTTGAAGACTCTCCCTGAAGACTAGCTTTTTTAAAGTGTAAAAAAATATATGTATATTGTTTTTACAGCTGATTTTAGGAGGCGGACATTTTTTGTCTTTAGTGCGATGAGTGTGAACTTTTTATTTAAATTTGACAGTAAGAAAAAAATAACAATGTATCAAAATCAATGTTTCTGCCAACCACTGACTCATCTAAAAGCCTGATAATAATAATGAGCAAAAACTCCTTGAAATGTATTTAATGTTAATTTATTATTATTAGTTTTTGTGATTAAAAAAACTGTAGAGCAATGTCAACATACTGGCCTTCAAAAATATAAGTAATATAAGTAATATTTGATATGTACATTTCAGGCTAGAGTAGTTTCAAAAGAGTGACTCATTTAAAGTGAAAAAAATATTAATTTATTATTTTTATAGCAGTTTTGGAGAAGCAGACATTTTTTGTCCTTAGGGGCAAATGTGTCAGGCTATTAAAAAAACTTTTAAGGGTTTGTATTGTAGCCATTTTCAAATTTCTGGCTTGACCATGACCACCTCTGACTTACTAGGACAATTCCTCTCGTTCGCCCTTGTCTCGCCTTCTGTTTTTTTTAATCTACGCCTTAAGCTGCAGACATGACACTTGGACTTGTGTCACAGTTAAGTCACACAAATGAAGAGCTGAGACTCGACTTGGATTTGACTGCTGGGAGACTTTGCTTGCCTCAGACTTGACCTGGCAAGGGCTTGACCTAAATGCAAAAACATCCAAAGTTAAGCCCTTTTAAAAGTCTACAAAAACAACCCAAATATTTACTTAAAGCACCAGTGGATTTAAGAATATTATTGCAATGCAGAAGAGATAATCCTAAAGGAAGATGGTTAAATAAAGTCAGTTTAGTTTTGGCTTCAGAAGGCTTGTGAAGGACTGAGCACACCCCTGTCTCTGCTTAAATTTTGCCAGTTTATTAAGAATATTTAGGTCAATAGCGAACTAGAGCAAATTAGCATGTTTGTTTGAACTACTATGTCCTGGTTACTCTCCATTTTCTACCTCCTCTCTCTCCTCGTGGTTATTTATGGCGTGGTATGTGTCGTGCTGGCCACAGGGCTCGTGCTCTAGTGATGTGTGGATGCCGCCGGCCCCCTTCTCCGATTGCACCGGCAGACATCACAGATAATTATAGCATCGCCACGGTCAAGACGCGGCACTGTCACACTCAATCACGGTCAGCGTGATGAAAGAGACGCGGAGAGGGGCGGAGGGGGTGAAGCTGGGCCATGATTGCGGGTGAATATCTGTGTGTATTCGCTCACGTGTGCTCGCTCGGTTTTAATGGCTGTTCTGGCTGCTTTTGAGCGGTGAGTCAGGCTGACATCCCGGGCTGCCACTTTAAGGTTTTACCCCGAGAGATGAGACCAACCAGAAAGCTGAGTAGTGCTGTGTCACAAGTCTAGACCACTTTATTGACGTCAGCCTGTGGCGTATGGCTTTGATTAACATACTGTCAGGATATAAGGCCGCTGAGGCCGTTTGATGGAGGCTCTGAGAAAGCAGCACATCGCTCACCTGTGGTATTTTAAGCTGCTTTGAGAACAGATGATTGTTGTATTATGACGCAGGATTAATAACAGCCCAGACTTCACTTGCAGTTAGTCATAAAATAACTTTAAAAAGAGTTCTGAGAAATAGATCTGTGGTGTTCCAGTGCTATTGACAAGACAGGAGCAGAAATAGTGTCCTTATGCTACTCTTTTTGTTTTTAGAGGGCTCTAGATGTTGGCATGCTGGTTAACATGTAAAATCTAGAGATGCCTGGATTACTTTTTTTGATAACACTTTTACAACTTGTAATTTTTGTGAGTCCCAGTTTGAAAACACTTTGCACTCTCACTCAACTCTGGACTTAAATGTCTGAAACTTCACTGTAATTTTTGGTTACAATTTCATCTCTAACTTACCTTTTGGGAATTTTTGAGTCGAAAAATGGAAGTTGGGGATTTTTAACCCTTAAGAGTTCCTTTAATACCCTAACACATTTGCCCCTAAGGACAAAAAATTTTCGCTTCCAAAAAACTGCAATTAAAAATAATATATTAATATTTTTCTCTATTTAAATGAGTCAGTCTTTAAAAACTACTTCAGCCTGAAATATACATATCAAATATTACTTATATTTGAGGGATTTTAACCCTTTAAAGACCAGTATATTTACACAACTCCCCTTTTTTTAAAAATCAAAATAATAACAACAACAATAATGATAATAATAATCATTTTCATAAAATACATTTCAAGAAGTTTTGCTTGTTATTGTTATCAGGGCCTGAGATGGGTCAATGGTTGGCAGCAGTATTGATGATTTTCATGCTTTTATATTTTTTTATTTATTTATTTTGCAGTTTCAGATTTAAAGAAAAAGCTGACACTCATTGCCCCCTTGCAAAACACAGTAAAAAAGTGTGAATTTTTGTGGCATGCTTTAATTGGAAAAAGTAGCGCCACTTGGTGGACAAATATAAAAATTTAAAATTGAAAGCTAGTAGTCCAAAATAAAATCTAAAAATTAAGGAATGCATTAGTTTGTGTTAAGATAAATGTGGGATCAAAAATGGCATTTTCAATGGTTTTAGATGGGACATTTTTGGTCCTCAGGAACAAATGTATCGGTTTTTGTGTAGCTTGGCCATTTTAGGCAAATTTGAAGAACTGAGATAACTATTTTAAACATTCTGTGTTGTTTTTGGAGATAAGAAGCTCCAGGCTCAGCCGGAATATAACCATATGGCAGTACATAAAATATAAAATTAGCCCTGAGAAATCTCCCATGTTTCATTATTGACCGTTTGCTGTGCAAAAAATTACTAATTTTTCTCCATTCAGGCCTAGAAGGTCTTAGAAAGTCTTAAATTTGGTTTTCAAAAGTTTGAGGAACACTGCTTTTTGTTCAGATTAAATTTGGGCTGTCAAACAACTAAATCATTTAATCACAATTAATCTCTGATTTTCTGAAATTAATAAATTAATCCCCCTTTTTGTTGCATTTTTTAAATTCTACTGTTTTGTAATTAAAGCCTTTTAAAATTTTTTTTAAATTTTTTCATTTTTTTAAAAAATTTTTTTTGTACTACCTCAACTTTATAAAATGAAAACTATATTTTTTAAAGTTTAATTAACGCTATTTGATATAGGACCTCCAAAAAAAAACAGACCCCTAAAAATGGATTTTTTAAAATTATTTAAAACAATATAAAAAAGAAATTACAAAGTACTGAAATCATGAAATACCAGTGCCAGTCCTTTACAGTGTGGTCTGCTGTCTCCTATATGTAAAATTAGTTTTTATTCCAATTTTAAATAATCATATTTCCTGTTTTACTTGGCCTGGTGACATCAAATAAAAACAGAAAGAAAGCTTAAAAATCACACTTTCCTCACTAAGGGATTGCCATTCAAAAATGTGGCTTTGTTTTTATGCGGATGATGAAATCATGTTGGCATGATCATGGACCCCTTAGGGGTTAACAGTGAAAAAGAACCTGTTATGGCTTGAAAAAGAAAGTAAAAAGATAAATGCTTGATAACACAGGTGAGGGTGGAAGGATTCCCAGGCATCTATTTCCCCATTCTGCATGGCTAACATTAGCAGCTAGCTCTTCTAGCATTTGTTCCCATTTACAGATTGATTTGGTGCTTTGATATTCAACAGTCTAAGTACCATTTTATTTCTATTTACTGTTAAAGAAACTGTCAAACCGCACTGTTCTACGACATGCTAACCACAGGTATAGGTAATTAGTTTAACCGACTTGTAAATATTGCTCTAGCTAATTTGGCTAACATTTATCAGTTTAGCAATGCTAATGAGATCGCATTAGTTAGCTTAGCTGTTGTCATTTCGTTGACACATGTTGGTTTGTTGAACTCCACCAGTTTTGCTTGACATCCACGGCTTGATCCTGAGTTGGTGTTAGCGTCATCGCTAACATTAGCAAAGCTAGTAATACAAGTAAGCATCTTTGTTAATGGATTAATGGTTAGCATTGTTAGACTTTGATAAAATGCCGGTCAACCGGGGCATCTCTGGTAGAAACTGGTTCACCTGAGGACAGCTGCGAGGCAGTCAAATCTTGTCAAATCTGAGTTGTTTTTGTGCTCTCTTGAAATTTGTTTTTGCCGTGGACATCATCCAGCAGCAGAATGTTTAAACTTTTATGATATGCAGGAAGTTTTGAAGGTTAGGGAAAGGAAGGATGTGAGGAAGAGGTCAAGTGTGAGAGAAGAAAGTTAACCTGGTGCGGGCTTTGTGGATTTGTATGGAGGGAGGAGGAGACCCAGTGTAGGGGAACGGGCTACGGTTGTGCGTCACTGCAGCCCATTTTGAACTCCAGACGGCACCTGGAAAAGGAAGAGATAGGAGAGGAGAGGTATGCGGAGAATTGGAAAGACTTTTTGACAGGAAGGATGGTTGGATGAATAGATAGGGCAGAGGGAAGAGGGGCTGAAATATTGAAGGGAATGGATGATGGAAAGGAGAGACTGTGGAGCAAAATCTGGACAGAATTCTGAGCACATGTCTTTCACAGGTTTTTATTTAAGACTTGAACAAGATTTGATGAGATTTCCAAAGAGATGTGTGCATTAAAAATGAGCAGGAGTGAGTGAGATTGATAGGCAGAGATCTAATCAGTCGCATTCAGTATGAATTTGTTTATTTGGGTTTCTGGGTCACTGCAACTCTTTTGCATTAGTCTCACATCTCAAGCACTTCAAGTTGCTGGAAACTTGAACAAACTGGTCTTTAATGAGGTTTTTTCAGTGCCTTCTGATATTCCATTACGGTTCATTAAAGCCAGAGGACTTGAGAGTTTATATACCAACGTCCTCTTAGGGAACAAAGCAACTCAGGATGCTACATTTGTCTTGATGTGACAAGTCCTCAGCACTCCTCCAGAATGTGCTTTCAATCTAAACCTCTAACTTTGTTTGGTTAAAGAATTGTGTGGTGGCCTTCAGAGCTAAGAAATGGTATCAGAAGAGATTGCTTTCAAGCTGAAAACTTGTTAACTGACCTTTTCTACAACTTCAAGTACACTGTAGTAGGCTGCTTCACTTATTTAAAGGCTCATAAACAGACTAATATTAAATTAGAAAAGCTGATACGGGACAAAATCAATCGAGTAATACCTTAGGGATGTTCTGTGGTTATACCATGTTAATTTCCTCTGTTGAATGTAGGTAGCATTAGCAGAGTTAGCACCGCCGACCTTTGACCCTCCTAGCATGGTTGGCATCCTTACGTCTGTGCTGGGTGTAGGCAGTCATTGCTTTATTTCATGTATTATGTCATTCTTCAAAATACTGCCAAACTGCTCTGCTTATGTAAGATGCTGTGCTCAGTTCACTGTGCTTGTTTACATCCCTGCAGTAGAGCCAAACAAGACAGCTCATAGACGGAAACTACTAATGACCATTAGCATTGGTGCTAGCATCCTGACTAACTGCTACCTCATTCTGGAGCTGAAAAGTGTGCTAAGCTATTTTTGGGCTCTGATGTTGGAATGATTTATTCATCATACCCTTTAAACACTTTAACCATCTTTTTTGCCACTTTAAACCCCCTTTTGCTTCTTTTTTTACCACCTTTATCACATTTTTGCCCTTTTTTGTCTAATTTTTGCCACTTTCCATCATTTTCTCCTACATCTTTTTATAACTTTTTGCCTACTTTAGCCACCCTTTGCCATTTCTTGCCAGTCTATTTTTGCCACTTTTATCCCTTTTCTGATCTTTTTCACAAAATTCCGCCTCTTTTTCAACCACCAGACCCAATTTTGCGTGTTTCTGCAACATCTTTTTGCCACTTTTTGGCCATTTTTGCCCTTTTATATTTAACCACTTACCGCCCATATTTGCAAATTACTTTGCTGTTTTTTTGTTTGTTTATTTGTTTTTTTGTCTATTTTTTGCCACTTTTTGCCACAACATCTTTTTGTAACTTTTTGCCTATTTGTGCCTTTTTGTTTTTTTGGCAGCTTTTCGCCAATTTTTTCCACTTCCAACCCATTTTGCCTTTTTTTTTTACCCATTTCTGTCACTTATTTAACCACTTTTAGACCGTGTCTTTGCCCATTACTGCAACATCTTTTTCCACTTTCTGCCTACTTGAGCTGCTTTTTTGCTACTTTTTGTCCTTCTTTTTACTTTTTGCCCATTTCTACAATTTTTTGTGAACTTTTGCCTACTTTAGCACCCTTCTGTTATTTTTTTTCCACTTTTTGCCTATTTTTGTCTTTATTTCTGCCTTTCACCCATTTTACCCCCTTTTTATTTGTTTTTTTTTTGCCACTTCTATCTTTTTTTTGCCCTTTCACCCATTTCTGTCACTTTTCTAACCACTTTTTTCTCATTTCTTCATCTTTTAGCAACATTTTGCCAGCTTTACCTGCTTCGCCACTTTTAACCCATTTTTGCCAGATTTTGTTGCATTAGCTCATTTTTGCAACTGTCCATCTATTCTTGCCAGTTTCTGCCAATGTGCCCCTTTTTATCAATGTTTTTGCCCATTTTTTCACATTGAGCCCATGTTGCTCATTTATGTCATTTTTTACCATTTCTTGCCCTATTTACACAATTTTTTAGACTATTTTAGCCCATTCTCTCCACTTTTCACCCATTTTTGGCCTCTTGTCACAATTTTTCAATTCTTAACTTTATTTCCAAATAAATTGTCTCTGTTTCTTCTATTTCAATCTCTGACATCCTGACATTTGTGCACATCATGACTTAACTATGAAATCTGAATGGTTAAGTTCACGCCCCATCTATATTGTTATCATTACCATTTTTATTGCGCATTTTCATGTTAACGATTAATTAAACTTTCTGTTTGAATCTAGCTAAATAGACTGCCTCTGCAGTTAAAGTGATCACAAAAAAATGCTAAATATGTTAGCCTGTTACAAGAAATTTCTATTATTGTTAGCATTGAGCTAATGAAGTCAAATGTACAGTATATTTGTGCCCATCTCGAGAATCTCAAACTGTATGAATTGCAGAAGCAGGACTCCAACCAGCCTGGCCATCATTTGATATTCATGAAACAGCCCTGGCCTCATTGATCTATAATCACATTCATATTTATATAACAATGAATTTCAAGCACCTGAAGCATGCGTTAGCAGCCTTTTTTTCATGTCATCCATTTATTCACACTGTCTTCAACTTTCTATTTATCCCATCCAAGGCTACGGTGTTATTTTCACCCCCACCTCCAAGGTTTATGAGCATTATCCTTCTGAAATAGACCCACCTCACTTCAGCTGGCGTCCCTGTAGCTGTTTCATTGTTCAATAATGTATGTGCAGTTGTGGCATATCATTAAAGCTGTATTACAACATGTCTGCCTTGTTCTAGAGTTTCAGAACTCCCCATAGCCCCGAGCAGAGTGACCCACAGAGGACAGCAAAGGTTGTTGTGCAGCATGTTTAATCTCCGGCTATAACTAGGGGGGGAAGGCTCTCTGAAAGGGGGTGCAAAGGGAAGGGAAGGTACAGTGCTAGTGAAGGGGTTGTACTATGCAAGACTGGAAATAGAGCGCAGAAGTTGGCAGGGAGGACTGGGGGAAGACGGGGAGAGGGCAAGAAGGACAGGCATGGGTTGAAGAAGATGAAGTTTTAAGGTCCAGCGGCCATCTTTGAGCGACTTTCCTTGCTTGACGAATTCAAATTTCATGCTGCAGAGGAAGCCTTTTTAAAGAAATGATACAAGAGGTGGAAATGGGAGGAGAAGGCCTTTTGGATTCGCCTTGTTTTTAGCAGTAAGAAAAAGTTTTTTAGGAAAAGAAGTCTGCTTTTCAAAAGATGTATCGGAAGGAGCTGCTCGATGCTCGGAAAGCTTTGAGAAGTGTCAGGGAAGGCGTGAGTGGGCCGAGAAGTAAGAAACAGAGAGGTGAGTGGGAGCTGGTATCAATACAAAACGTGTCCTTTGAAAGCAAACACTGGTTTGTTGGGAATTCTCAATAGCAGTGGTGCAGGGAATGATAAAATGCAGAGTCAACTGAGTGGAACAGCTGTAATGGAAATGAAAACAAGGTAATTCTCTGGAGGATGCCATCGTGGCGGCTTAATTGGATTCATTTTGTGTCTCCTGTAGGCTTTGCCTTTATCTAAGCCTCTGTTATATTCATGGATAAAGCTTTTTACTGAAGGCTTTGCTTTAAATGCAATAATCTTTTTGGTGCTAATGCAGATATAGATAGGGGTACAGATGCACAAATCACGTTTTTATATTTGATAAAGGAGCTGGTTTCGACTTGACTTTGGAATGGCCAGTAAGCCCTGGCCTGAGGATCTAAGGCTTTGTGATGGCTCATATGTGGTCAGCATCTCAGAAATATTAATCCAAGGATGACCCATAAGAGCTTTAAAAGCAATTAGTAAAATCTTAAATCAATTCTAAGAGTGGCAGGGGTGCCTACAACAAAAGCCCAATCTCCTTTAGATTCAAGTTTCGACTTTGGAATGACCAGGAAGCCGTGGTCTGAGGATCCAGGGATGACCCATAAGAGCTTTAAAAGTTATCAGTAAAATCTTAAAGTCAGCTCTAAAAGTGATGGGGGCTCTAAGAGCAAAAGACCAATCCCCTTGAATTTTGAGTCTCGACTTTGGAATGACCAGAAAGCCCAAGCTCAAAATCTAAGGTTTTGTGATGGCTCATATAGGTCAGACTCTTAGAAATATTATCCAAGGATGACCAGAAAGAGCTTTAAAAGTAATCAGTTAAATCTTAAAATCAGCTCTCAAAGTGATGGGGGCTCTTAGAGCAAAAGCCCAATCTCCTTCAGATTTGAGTTCCAACTTTGGAACGACTAGGAAGCCCTGGCCCAAAACCTAAGGTTTTGTGATGGCTCATATGGGGTCATCCTCTCAGAAATTTTATCCATGGATGACCAGTAAGATCTTTAAAGGTACTCAGTACAACCTTAAAATCAATTCTAAGAGTGACAGGGGCTCTTAGAGCAAAAGCCCAAACTCCTTTAGATTCAAGTCTCGATTTGAAATGACCAGGAAGCCGGCCAGCATCTCAAAAATATAATCCAGGGATGACCCATAAGAGCTTTAAAAATAATCAGTAAAATCTTAAAACCAGCTCTCAAAATGATGGGGGCTCTTAAAGCAAAAGCCCGATCTCCTTTAGATTTGAGTCTCAACTTTTGAACGAACAGGAAGCCCTGGCCCGAGAATCTAAGGTTTTCAGATGGCTCATATGGGGTCAGCCTCTCAGAAAATTATCCATGGATGACTGGTGATAGTTTTGAAAGTAATCAGTAAAACCTTAAAATCAGTCCTAAGAGTGGCAGGGGCTCTTAGAGCAAAAGCCCAAACTCCTTTAGATTTGAGTCTTGACTTTGGAACAACCAGGAAGCCGGCCAGCATCTCAGAAATATTATCCAGGGGTGACCCATAAGAGCGTTAAAAGTAATCAGTAAAATTTTAAGTCAATTCTAAAAGTAAAAGGGAGCCAGTGGAGGAAATCAAAGACACAAAACATCATATCCATGAGCATTGATTGGTTGCAAAAATCCTGATCAAGGCATCCCTACCTTATGCAAATAGTCATATAACAAAGCAAATATGCGAATCACATATTTCCATTAAAAAACTGGACGATAATGACCACTTGCCAGTCATTTTGGGCATCTCTAATGGATCCCAAAAATCACCAAAAATTTGATAAATTTCAACTGAGTCACATTTAAAGAACTTGGCAGATGTAGCAACATAATTGCCCTGTATTTATATCACAAAAGCTGTTCTAGAAATCATAAACTCAACAACTCTTGTCCACTTAACATGCATGGCATGTCTTCTGTAACAGTTTCTTTTCAGCCTGTCTTCTAGTCTGGATTGTGCCCCGCTTACATTGGCATTCTCTTGCAGAGATAATCTATAGCCGCTTGATGATTTCACATTCTCTAAATGTTACGTTAAAGTGGATTAACCATACAATACAATTAATTAGGTTGTCTATTCCCACGAGGCAGCTGAGGCAATATGCGAGGGTCAACCCAGTCACTGTTTCCTCGCTGTTTGGCCTGGCAAAGCGTGTGTTTGTGTTCCATCGCCGCTGGTACACGGTCATTCACAGGAACCCTCAGGGATTCGGTCGGGATTAAGTGGTAGGATCGGGTTGCAGTGTGACTGTCAACATCGGCCACTGTTATTTGGGATTTCCAAACTAGTTACCGTACAGACTGAGTGGACATACCAGTAGACACATTCATCTCTGAAGGGTGATGAAGTCTCACAGTGTGAAAACTCAAATCCAAGCTGGGGTATAATTTCAATTTCTAGTCAGAAATATGTCATTACACTTAATATAAGCCTTTTTTTGCATATTTACATCCAGGATTTTTCCCATAAGATGTGGCAGATTATAGAGCCTTTTTCCTCATATGTATCACACATTCTTGTCTGCTTATAAATACCCCCATGTGAACACAGACCAAACCTGAGGTAAAACTGCAACCATGTAACAGCCTAAAGGTGCAAAAACACCATAAACGATAAAGTTAAGTCTTATCAATGTTTATTTTGATCATTAACTTAACAATGTTAAGTAAAACTGTATTTTTTCTTATGAAGTAAAGGCGTGTTAATTTATTTCTTAACATATCCAGTCTGTAATGCACAGACAGAACAGCACAGAGATTATTAAGAACAAGTTTGCATACAAGGGGAAGCATTTTACCACAGTGAGCTTTCTTACAGTATGTGAGTACAGTAAATTGATTATTTAGAGCAAGTGTGCATATGAGGTGAGATATTTTACCACAGTGAGTTTTCTTACAGTATTTGATGTACTGTACATAGATTATTCAGAGCAAATATCTATATGAGGTAAGGCATTTTACCACAGTGATATTTGTTACAGTAGTTGAGTACAGTAAATAACTTTTTTGTAGCAAATGTCCATATGAGGTTAGCGGTTTAACCGCAGTGAGCTTTCTTACAGTATTTGAGCACAGTAAATTGATTATATAAAGCAATTGTACATATAAGATACGGCTTTTAACCACAGTGAGCTTTCTTATATTATTTGACTACCGTAAATAGATTATTAAGTGCAAATGTGCATGAGGACAGGTATTTTACCACAGTGAGCTTCCTTACAGTATTTGACTACAGTGAATAGATTATTTTTAGATAATGTGCATATGAGGTGAGGTATTTTACCACAGTGAGTTTTCTTCCAGTACTTCAGTACAGTATATAGATTATTCAGAGTAAATGTGCATTTGAGTTGAGGCACTTTACAACAGTGAGCTTTTTTAAAGCATTTGAGTACTTTATGTTCATTATTCAGAGAAAATGTATTTATGAGGTGAGACACACAGTGAGCTAACAGTATTTGAGTTCAGTAAATAGATTTTTTAGCGCAAATGTGCATATGAGGTCAGGCATTTCACTGCGGTAAGATAGGTTGCAGTCGTTATGAACATGAAGTAGATTATTTGTAGCAAATGTGCATATGAGATGAGGCATTTTACAACAGTGAGCTTTCTTACAGTATTTGAGTACAGTTGATAGATTATTTAGAGCAAATATGCATATAAGGTGAAACATTTTACTGCAGTGAGATATGTCGCAGTAATTTTTCCACATTAAGTAGTACCACAGTAAGCTTTCTTACATTATTTGTGTACAGTAAGTAGATTATTAGAGCAAATATGAAATCAAATATTCAAAATTCACCTGTCAAATCTAGTCCACTTTGTAGAAGTAGGCCAGTTAGAACTGCTTCTAATCAAAGAAGCCTTGCAATTTTATGTGGTGGGTAAAACCATTGATTTGCCTCATTGATTTTAGTACAAATAGCAGCTACTGCCATGTATTGGGTGATTTGAATTAACACAATTTTAAAGAGTAATTTGCACACTTTTCTGGATCCTGATCCCTTGCTTGTATCGTGTAGTAAATATTCTTTTGAAGACTGTTGGATAAAGGCTGGGTTATTGTGTAAGCTATTTTTTATTGGACTGTAGCTCCAGATGAACCCCAGACAGAAATAGAAAGGCTCAAAGAAATCACTGAAAGATTAGATCAAAGCTGGGGCAGTGAGCTTTATTTATTAATCAATACAGTAAGCTGATACCGAGGCTGACTCTCCAAATCTTCTCTACATTTATGACGCCTTGCTTCTTAGACTGTGAGCAGGTTTTTCTCACGCAAGATGTCTGAGGAAGGAGCCCCCCCCCCCGCTGCTTTGCTACAGACGCCTTGTTCTGATTGTGAAGTACACCGACATGATAAGGAAGCTCGGGTTTGATTTGACAAGACTCGTTCTGCGCTGAGAAGCAGATACAGTGCGATCACAGTGATGTAACAGCAGCTGAATCTGTATTCTGGAGCTGAGAGATTAAACCCGACTGGCTGCTGATAAAGCCGTAGGCCTGGAAGGCATCCATCAGGGCTGCTCCACGGAATGCGGCTTGTGTCACAAAATCAATGGGTTTCCAAGAAGTCTCCTTATTCTTTTGTTGTTTTAAGCTAATTAAACCGTAGCGTGCTTCAAGCTGCACCTGCCTGAAGTCTTTAAACGCTCATGCTTGGGATTCCACCATGTGTTGCCAAAATTTGCATCGTCACAGAAAGCTTAAAGGCTTTGAAATGACAAATAAAAGCAAAGAAAGACAAAGAGCATGCACAATTAATCTAATAATCTTGTTTTATTGGCTGATATTTAATGATATCCCAGCATGAGATTGTCTCAAGCTGAGTCCTTTTGGCTTTTACCGAGCATCCAAAAAAAAACCAACCTCATGAGAGATATTTCCAAGCAGCATGAAATGGACCTGGATGATGGTCCTGGAATCCTTTGTTATGATGAGTTTATCGATCCAGGGGGGCGTTTGAACTGTTACTTGGGGGTGTATCCCGTATCACGCATAAAGCATTGGTATTGATTGCTGCACTCTGCCTGGACCGAGTGCCTCTCACTGGTGATGGATGGAGGAGGAGTGCGAGGCGGGCGGGGGTGAAGAGAGGGAGGTTTGTAAAAAGATAAAAAATAACAATACAAGCCACTAGATCAACATCTCCTTAATGGAAAAGGATGATTATGTGTAATTTGTTGTCTTAAATACAAAACTTGAAGCTGAAAAAAGACGATAGAGCAACTTCCTGATTCATGGCGAGACTAAATCACACATATTGATTCTGTGTTTACAAGGCCGTAAACATTAACATGCCTGATTTAACGGAGCTAAAAAGCACATTGTTCAGGGAAGAGAGTCAGCAATCAAGAGTAGAAAAGAGTGCTGAAATGTAAGACGAGGATTCAGAGACGTAATTATTCTCAGATTGGTTTGATGGAGGTGCGGAGGGGAGCACAGATGTGTCTGAAAGGACAATTAACACGCGTCGGAGTGTGTTTTAGAGTGGAGGAGGTGGAGAGATGGTGGGAGGCAGTTACACATTCTTGTCACGTTTGTTGGAGCAATTATGGAGGAGAACCTTGTCTAATTTTCTTGCATTATTCTAGTATTTGTTTTTACAGGCCCCTGTATGTGGAAAAATATATTAGAAGTATGCCATTATTACTTACTCAAATTAAGTAGACAAAGTAGGGGGGACATTTAGGCTCTAAAGAGTTGAAATGAGTCATATTTGACAAATGGTGATTATCTTTATCCTTGCAGTGTAGGTTGTCCTTACTCCAAATATTTCAAATGTTACACTTAAGACAGACAAAGTTTGAAACTACATTGTAATGATTGTAAAGCACTTTACATTGATAAAGCAGAATATAAAAAGTAAATCTTGGCAGGATGTGAATGTTATGAAAGAGAACTCCAACAAGACAGCGAACTGTAATTCAACACATAATTTAAACCTTTGAAATGTTAAAATGAATACCTGGCATGACATTGCCTTGACTGTCACCATAGTAATCAGAAAACCTGGCTTTAACACCACTCAATCCACATTCATGTACCACCGGTTCTCTAAAAATGCAAATAATGTTCCTTTTAGATGCTGTTATTGAGGTGTTTTTGAAACTTTATGAGTCTTATTTGCATAGAAATGAACCAAGTGTATGCACATTACACAATTTAATGGTGCAAATATAACCAGAGTGCCAAATGGTAGCATAGTTATGGTGCATTTGCAGATAACTGGAATGGTGGGTTAAGGTTAGGATTATGAAACCTTGTTGATCGATAGCTGATGACATCATAACTCTATAGAGGCTAAATGAATAGAATTGGCGAACGCATGAATCTCCCCAACCATACGCCTTTGGATCCTAGGAGTAAAACTCTGAAGAAAGTAGTGAATTCCTCTGGTTGGAGGAGGGGATAGAACAGAAAGGAGTAAGGGATAAAGGGGTCAAGGAGAATGGAGAGTTTTAAGTCAATAAGAGGAAACACAGTTAGAGAGGGACACCTCCAATGAGACTTGGCTTCTGTGCAGTCCTACACACTGCCTCCATCAGGAGGAGGTAGAATTGAAGAAGGAGAATTTAATTCTCAAGTACCATAAATTAGGTTGTCAAACTGGTGAGGAACTTCTGAAGATGCAGGTTCAGGTCAGGTGATGTTGATAAGTCCAGAGGTGGTCCATTTCCTGTATATCCTTTCTTCTGAATGGTAAGGTTGAGAGTTAAGGCTTTAGGGCTAGCTGTTAAATGGTTGTACTTGGAACTGAAGTAGTCATAAATGAGGAATGGTTAGGGTTTGGGTTTATGCCTCCGGGCTAGGTGTAAAATGGTTGTACTTGGGTTTGTTGTGGTCTTACATGAGGAATGGTAAGGGTCTGGGATTAGGCTTCAGGGCGAGTTAAATGGTCGCACTTTGAATTGAAGTCGTCATGAGGGCGGAATGGTTCGGGTTTAGATTTCAGGGCGAGCTGTTAAATTGTTGTATTTGGAATTAAAGTAGATGTAAACAAGGAATGGTTAGGGTTAGGATGAATTCTTCAGGTGTAAAATCAGTGTACCTAGATTTAAAGTAGTTGAAAGGAGGAATGTTAGGGTAAGGGTTAAGGTTTCAGGGCTAGGTGTTAAATGGTTGTACTTGGAATAGAAGTAGTCATCTATGAGGAATGGCGAGGGTTAGATGCCAGAGCTAAACATTAACCTCGACTAATGTGGGAGGGTTCGGCTTGGGTGTAAACCTTGGGGGGGTTAGGGTTGGGCTTAACCCCTTACCCTTATAGTGTGGTATTGTCTTAGCTGCTTCAATTAGCTCTGAAATGGATAGTAAACAGATGCCCATGTAAAATTAGTATACTTAGATGAACCAATAGGCTTTAATACATAATCTTGAAAACGGAGATTGCATGACAAGACTATTATTGTGCTTCAGTTGCATTTTAAGACATTGCAGTGTGTCTCTGACGACTGACATCACACCCTAATTTCTTCATTTTTCCCAACAGATATTGGATTATTTAAATCTTTTATTCATGGTGAAAACATAAAGTTGAACTGCGACTGCTGCTTCTAGTGCCCCTGAAATAAGTCCCATGTATCTCGCTGTAATCCAGAGGGGAAAATGTGTTTGCTTTTTGAGCTCGAGTCACCCTCTGTGCTCCAGGCAGTGCTCACCTTGACCCTATCATGGTTAAAGCCAACAGACACGGAAAAAAAGATAAATAATAGATGGCTTCTGGGTTTCTCTGGGGGATGGTTGCTTTCTTAGAGAGGGGAACAAAGAAAAGAGGAGGATTTAGTGGTGTTTTTAATTTTGCCATTTCACCCTCTTTGTCATATCATCTGTGTCTTTTTCTCTTTCATTTTTCTTCGCCTCCTTTGTGAATAACTCCCCCATCAACCTCTCGCCTCCACTCCCTTCCTCTTTCACCCCCTTGTCGTGCTCATCTTTCACTCCTTTTCCCAAGAGGACAAAAAAGCCATCTTACTCCTTTCAAATCTGGTTGTTTTCCTCCTCATTTTCCCTTCTTCCTCCTCCTCTTCTTCACCACTCTCATCGCTGCAATCAAGATCAACACGCCCCTTTCTGCTCAGACTTCCAACCCCCACCTCCTCTTGAGCGCTCTCGATCGAGGCAGAACGGGGCAGAGAGGTGGCCGCGGCGACGGAGAGGTGGGTGAGTGGGGGAGTCAGACAAAACCAGCTGAGAATTGCCCCCCTCCTCTAAAAGGCGGCGTCTACGTCAGAGAGGGACGCTGTTCACATCAGCGGATGCGCGCTCAGACACAAAGACACCTGGCTCCGGCTTATTTGCATCCTCTCCGCTCTTGTGTCCCCGTCTTCTTCTCCCCCCGTCTCGCTGCTGCCAGCTCGGAGAGTAAACACACCCACGCACAAAAACAGGCAGCTGAAGCCTGTACTGAATTTTGATTTTCCTCAAATTTTCTTCTTGTTGAAGCCACACCCTGGGCTTATTTAACGGGGATGTTTTTGTGAGCTTGTGCTACAGGTAATCTTGCAGGCTTGACAGGAAGCACTGCTTAAAGAGAGATGAAGAAAATCTGGTCTAAGAAGAGATTTCAGGTGAGTTTGCCCCTTTTTTCAATTCCATATCTTGCTCTAAAAATGCTGTTTTCAAGCTGTTTGCTTGTTGTTTTTCATACGGATTAGATATAAAAAATAAAGCCACACCCTTTACCTTCAAATTATATACAAATGTGTAAATTTGTAACTAATGACAGTGGTTTAAATAAGAGTTTTTTGATATTTTGAAGGTTATTTCTTAATTTAAACATTCACTTTTGTTGAAGTATTGTCAGGAGGTTGTGCTTGTTATCTTCTGCCTTTGTTGTCAGTTATCTATCAGTGCAAGTGAGGATAAATCAGGACAACATAACAAAGAAACTCGCTGTACAGAGCAGTCGTTGCCAGGCAGAGAAAGTGCATTTTCTTCCATCTAAGCAAAGAAAATCATTGCATAAATCCTCACTTAAAACACAACAAAGCCCACTTGATATCATTTAAAAGCCAAAATTTCTGCTTCAAGATCAGTAAGCTTATGTTCAATATGTATTTTCTTGGCTCTTGCAGCAGTTTCTGTCAAATTTTAAGTTATTCTCTCTGAAAATCGGAGCAAATGGAAAGTGTGTCAGTAGGCTACACTCCATGGAGACATGAGAATCAGGGCAGCCAAGCACAGGGGCTACGAAGTGAGCAAAGAAACAGGATAACGCTGATTTCTAACGGTGGCTTTTGGCTTCTCTGAATTCTGCAGAAGTACCAAATCCTTCAGTCTTGCTCTTTTGCTTCCAGTCACAGAATAACACAGTTAGGATTTGGATTATATGCATTCAATATTTTTTGAAGTCTTTGCCAAATACAGCCCTTTTCAAAGGATCCCATTCGTGGCTGGCTCCTGCTGATATGATTGCCTTGAGGCCACAACAATGGAGATCACGACAGCGATGGAAGCTTCGAGTGGAGTCTGACAAATAACAGCTACCACCAGGCAACAGTTAATCAAACTGCCTGACACTAAACATTAACCAATGGGGAGTGCGAAGCAAAACGCGGGGGGAAATGAGTGTGAAATGAGTCATTTCACTTCGCACTTCGGCTACTTTTTTGCTTTTTTTTCCCACCGGCTGTAAAGCTGTGAGTCACTCAGAGGAGCTCTCCTTGGTGCTGATTGACAGACTGTCCAAGAAGCAGTTTTAACAACTGCTTTATCAGCACCAAAACTGACACAAATGTGGCCTGTTTAGTCACAAAGTTTTTACTTTAGAAATGGAAATAAGGTCTGACATTTAGTCTTATCATTAATTATATCTTTGGGAACATAACATGCAATTTATTCCCAATTGCTAGCGTGAAAATTCCAGCAAACTGAGGGATATATAAAGACTGTTTGCCCAAATGTACTCGAATAAGTGGACACTTGAAGACCAACTAGAACAATGGGCATGGTAGTGCCAATTGGTCATACCTTAGCAATACCTATTTACTTTTGCATGTGGTTCCATTGGGTACACGTTTCACATGGACCACTTTACCTCCTTCATCATCATCCAACATGTATTCAAGTCCCATCTGATTTCTGCCATGAATATAATTGTACTTCCTTTAGTACCAACTTGGGTAGTCTTTCCTTGGTCTGCCATTTTCCAACAAATTCTTCTTCATTCTGTTATGCTTGTTTGGCTCGTACTGTTGGCTGCACTACATATCATTTACCCCTTGATTTATGGTGGTATTGTAACGTTTGGTCCAAATTCGTAAGCCTCCAGAAAAGTGGCATAAACCACAGCAAAATAAGCGTAGAGTATGGAAAGAAGGCCCTGTCCATATTTGTATCGAACTTAAATTACCAATGGTTAATTTCCCAACTGACTCATTATGTTATATCGCTCTTTTACAAACAAAAGCCAAACTAGAGACTTTTAAAAAAGCATGCTATAACTTAAAATTTGTCTCAATAACCTTTTGGAAACTACTCTAGATATTGGTGTGTATAGTAGATGGTAATTCCAATGCCCCTGATAGAATTCCAAAGCTCCTGGCTCAAAATTCAAGGCCAATTTCATCATATTTTAAGAAGCTTTTTACTTAAATCTCTACACAAATGGAGAGACTAGAGGCAGCTCAATTTACAGGTTAGGGCATGTTAGAAAGCTCCAAAGACAAGTGGACTTCTGAGTCCAGACTTTCAAGATACAAATGAAATCCCAAGGCTTGGGGAGGCTTGATTTACTTTAAATTTAATGAATTTTAATGAGCATTATGATATCTTTAATAACTTGCCATTAAAGTTGAGGTCCATCAGCCTTTCTAGAAAACATTTCTGTGTAGAAAAAGGGAAATGACCACAAATCCAGTATAACAATGTACAATAGCTGCAACTGGTAATTTGTGGGTCACAGCGAAATCATCTGGCCAATTTTTGTCATGTATGTCCAAAATCAAAAAATGATTTGGTAGGCTTATTCCTAGTCTGGCTATGAATGTATGTAGCAAGATTGATAATGATTGAGAAAATTATCGTGGAGTTATGGCTATTTTCGTGTTAAACCTGCTTCACTCTAACTTTATCGCTCAATTAATTCAAAATGAAGCAACATATCAACAGGCCTTGAATATTTTTTGATAAGCTTCCCTCAAAGACTATTCACTGTGAATTTGGTAGAAACTGGTGGTACTGTTTAAGAGTAGTTGTCAAAAATGTGTTTTTTAAAGAAGTAAAAATGGCGGGATATCAATCATGGCAGACTAAACTACAGCACCACCATCTGACCAATTGAGTTTCTATTTCTTGGGAAGGTAGAGCAGAAGATTTTCAGTAATTCTGGCAAGTTTTGAGTTTCTAGGACATTCCATCTCACTAGAATTGAGCTTTTTTGTAGCAGACCGACTCTGTGGAAACTGGAACCCCGACAAGAACATTTAGACTAAAATATGAGGCAACTTTTCCCATTTTTTTGCAGTGTAATCATTGGTTGAGTTTCATATTAGCACATTTTAAAGTTGTGCAAAAATATGCTGACTGGAAATGCTGCAATTCCATTAAGAAGACCTCCAAATATCAAAAAAGTTATAACACTTTTTTGTATTGATAAAGTAAAGAACTTGTCATGGAAACACATTAGGTAATACATAATAACGCTGCTGGATGGGTATGCTTAAATTAGCACCCAGGGCTGTTTCTAGAACTCTTCCAAGAGCACAGTTGTTAAAGAGGTGGTCAGAACTCTCCATTTCTACATTTGGGATGGATTTAAACCCACATTTGATTTGTTTATCTCTTTTCTAGCGTCCAGGATACAGTATATGACAGCCCTCTTGTGTTTTTTTTTCTTTTTTTTTTCATGAATTGCACAGCCTACTGCTTAACCTGATGAATCTGAATGCTGGCGCAACAGTAGTAGATGGAAACATGCGTATACTTAGCATTTTCTTTTGCTGAATTTCTAAAAATCGGCTTAAATTTTGCGATACCTAAATATGAAACCCCACTAGTAATGTTGCTACAACGGGATATTTGCAGTCTGCACTCTTGTGTTTTGTTTACAACAAAATCTCTTTCTGTCTTGACTGTTAAATAATTTATTTTACTCTGTCTTTTTTCAGAGAACTGGGCACTCCACACGGACATTTGGCAGATTAACCCATGGTGTGTTGTCAGTACGAGCTCTTCCACCATTCTCCTCCATTCTTTCGTATCTATTTCTGTTAAAAACCTAAATATACTACTGCTTTTTGATTTTTTTCTTGCCTTTTTTTCTCTTTCTGTGTCCAGCATGTGCTTCCTCTTTGATTTATCCCTGTAATAGTCTTGTATATAGAAAAATGATTGCTTTCTACATGTTTTTACTGCTTGCCTGCTTACAACAAGAGCCGGTATTATTGTTGTACATCCACCCCCACGAGGCAATATTTTTATAATCAGGCTGTTGCATAAAATCCTGAGTGAATATAATATCTGGCCTGGATGGTGTATTGTGTGATATCTGTGTAATCTATGAGCCAAGAGAAATTGTATTTACTCTATATGAAGCTATACGTTGTAATATATCCTGTTCTAATTACATTGGGGAGTCCATTTCTCCACATAGAGCGGCAAACTTAATTTGATTCACACGGGTGGACCTACATATGCTGCCTGCGATGTAACCCGCTAATGGTGATTGTTCATTGGCTTTCTTATCATCAGGCAGACCTTCTGGAATTATCTAATCAGGATCTGACTTGATGTGAGGCGCAATGAGGCACAACCTGTTATGTGGTTGTCTTAGTCCTCCTCCTCCTCCTCCTCTTCCTCCTTCTCGAGCTCTCTCTCTCTCTAACCAGTAAACATATCCGTCAGCCACCCAGCAGCCTGGCTGGCGATTTTTAGACTCTTAATGGGTACGAAGAGGATTGGTCGTGTGGGTGAGAGGGATGCTGGTTTCCATAGTAACGGTGCTCTCCCGTCTGCCCTCTCTTGCTGCCACTATGGAAGCGAAGTTTTCCGCTCCTGCCGAAAGCAAAGCTATGGTAAAACCTTCCTGTCTCGATTCACCTTTTTTTTTTTTTTTTTTTTTTTTTTTTTGTTACCCTCCTTGACTTCATCTGTTCATCCTGCTGATGTCATGTGATGGTGCTCTTTTGGTCTTTATTTCCATTTGTGGCTTATGTTTCTTTTACAGTACCTTTTCCCATATCTTTTAAAAACCAAAAACCATCTTTTTTGAAAATGCACTACATATTGTTTTCAGCACTACAACTACTACCCATATATTTGTGTTTTCTCTCTGTTTTTGAATGTTTCTCATTAAACCAACATTAGACTCACATAAATAGGCTGTTTTGTGCATTTTCTTTCATTTTTGTGGTTTGAAAGTCACTTTCTGTAATTGTATTTTCCATATGCTTCATGTTACTTTATAATAAGCTTCACTCTTGAACAGAAATACCATTGCATGTTGTTTTTTAATGTGGCTGAACAGTGTTGTAAAAAATTACAAAATTATATCTTTACTTATTCTATATAGTGAGACATTAGAAAAAATGCAAGATTTTGAACATGGAACTATCTCTGTCCTAAAACTCATTAAACAGAGTTTTAGCTGAAAATGCAGACTTTATCACACTTGTAAATTACATATAATGTACATGTAATGTAATGTACAATGTTTAGACTTCCATTAACGTTGTACTGTTAAATGGACGAAATCAACAATGGCAGATGATTGAGTTCTGCTTCTCCTAGTCAGTTTCACTTCGTTTGAAGTTTAGGGTCACTTGGAAAAAACTTCACTTTGTTGTCTATGACAAAGACCTTCCTTTGTTTGGCATTTTTGTAGTGTACATCCAACCACTTTGTAGAAGGAAGTATGTAAAGGCTCAAAATATCGGCCTGCATCTGCTGAATATTGGCCGATATTTACTGCAAGTATTACCTTTGTTGCCGGTCAGTATGAGCTATTTCGGCTGTATAATATAGCCCTATATAGAGTGGTGCAGTCGTGGCATAATTTTGTAGGCAAACCTGGAACCCTGAGTCTATGGGATTTTTCAATTAGTTTTTGGATTATTGCTGGAAAATTAGGTCTGTGTCCAATGAAAGTTTATGAAACTTACACGTTTTGGTAATCTTCATAAATTGATAATATAAGCATCATATCTGGTTTGTTAATCTGACTGGCGAAAGTAAAAAGCTAACGTCATGCTATATTGAACTACAACATGGTCAACTGAAATTAACGTCATCACCCGTGGATGCAAGTGAACGGCAGGCTCAGTTGCCGGGCTTCTGATGATGAAGTGTAGCACGCTGTAGTCCTTGTTAGCTGTCTTTTAGCAACCGCTTCTATTAAGACGTGAAAAGATACACAATTCAAAGGTGGGGCACATTTCAGATGTATTTTATGTTGTAGGATAAAACATTAAATTCTCTTGAACTTGTGTTCACCACAGACCTTATTTCAGGCATTTAGCCAATAACTCATTCAAAAATCCCATAGACTTTCAGATGAGGGAACCGGAAGTGCTAAAATGCTAACTTACTTCCACATTTTAGGACTCATTCCTGCACCACTCTATTGGCTGTGAATATTGGCCTATATTGGCTGTAGAGATCTGCTTATATTGACTGTAAATATAGCCCTATATTGACTGTAAATATTGGCCTATATCAGCTGTAAATATTTGCCCATACTGGCTGTAAATATCGGCCTAAATTGGTTGTAAATATCTGCTTATTGACTGTAAATATAGGCTGATATTGGCTGTAAATATCTGCTTATATTGACTCTTAATATCAGCTAATATTGGCTGTAAATATCTGCTTATATTGACTGTAAATATCAGCCTAAATTGGCTGTAAATATCTGCTTATATTGACTGTAAATATCAGCCTAAATTGGCTGTAAATACCTGCTTATATTGACTGTAAATATCAGCCTAAATTGGCTGTAAATACCTGCTTATATTGACTGTAAATATCAGCCTAAATTGGCTGTAAATATCTGCTTATATTGACTGTAAATATCAGCCTAAATTGGCTGTAAATATCTGCTTATATTGACTGTAAATATCAGCCTAAATTGGCTGTAAATACCTGCTTATATTGACTGTAAATATCAGCCTAAATTGGCTGTAAATATCTGCTTATATTGACTGTAAATATCGGTTGATATTGGCTGTAAATATCTGCTTATATTAACTGTAAATATCAGTCCATATTGACTGTAAATATCAGTCAATATTGGCTGTAAATATCTGCTTATATTGGCTGTAAATATCGGTCGATATTGGCTGTAAATATCTGCTTATATTGACTGTAAATATCAGTCAATATTGGCTGTAAATATCTGCTTATATTGGCTGTAAATATCGGTCAATATTGGCTGTAAATATCTGCTTATATTGACTGTAAATATCAGACAATATTGGCTGTAAATATCTGCTTATATTGGCTGTAAATATCGGTCAATATTGGTTGTAAATATCTGCTTATATTGACCCTTAATATTGGTCGATATTGGCTGTAAATATCTGCTTATATTGACTGCCTTTACAATGGATATGTAACATTATCATCAGCATTAAGTTGAAACATTCCATAAGTACTGTCTCTATGACTCTCTATGACTAATTTATACAAATTTATGTAAATGTCAAAAAATAGAGGGTTTTTTTTTTTTTTTTTTTTTGGTTGTATGTTCCCTTTAACTCTTTCAGCAATAAAACAGGTCCATCTAGAACAAACAGAAGCAACACTACATTTTCATTAAGGTCTAACAGTTCAGTGGCGGTACTATACAATGGCCTTCATTCAAGTGGTATGGTGTTTTCTCCTATTGTAAACCTAAATTGGATGGTAAATGTGCTTATGTGAAGAGGTGCTTTGCTTTTAAAGTGTATGAGTAATGATTTTAGCAGGTTAAACATGTATATTTATAGATTTTAAAACCACAAACCGTAGAAACTGAGGATCAAAATGTTGAGTCCAAGCAACGACAAACATCCTGTCATGAGGAAAGAGCATTTATATACCCCCCTCCTCTTCATGTATCCGTCATGTATTTTCATAAGCCACAGCTGGCTTCATGTCACGCCTGAGCTTCAACCCATTTATTTCACTCTGGGGGCTCTCCGCCGCTCCTTTCAAGGACCCATCACACTCTGCGGTGCTAAGCAAATGTGAGATGTCATTTTCGCCTCGACTCTGGTGTTGTTTTCAGCCTCAGTTTGTCCTTCCTGAATTCTCTCCTCTCCTTTTTATCTCACCTTTGTGTTGTAAATCTCTTTTTGCTTTAGACTCTGAGACCACCGAGGATGAGACCACAGAACCCCAGATGGAAACCAAAGAAGGGCTCGGGAGGCACCAGGACAAGGCGGGAAGGAGAGGACATCAAGGTATTTAATTTAAAATGCTGCCATGATGAACGTTTTTACAGCTACAAACACTCCAAATGATGATACAGTAAAAAGAAAAGCAGCGTGCACATATTCAGCATCTTTTTATGAGGCTGAGAGTCCAAATGATTTACTGCAGCACCACATCTCTGCCAAAAACACTCCTCTACAATATTATGATTCAATGCCGATTGATAGATTTAATGGAGGCTTGTTACCAGCTTGGCTCAAGTGGCGCGTTGGATAAAATCCGATACGGCAGAATGCATTAATCCCTCCTGGTGTGATGCAACAGAGTGACACACTGCCCTAGTTTTCAGCAAAAAAAAACCTGTCTCAGGTCTGGATCTCACCGTGGGGCTCCACAGGGAGCGCAGAGCCTTGAAATTTGGGCTGCTTTTGCTCGATAAGCGAGGCTAAATAGGATAGTTATTTGACTATATTGTGTACTTTTGTGCTGCCAGATTAAATAGAGCAGATGATTAGCCAATTAGAGCTGCAGGAGTAGATGTCAATGTTTGTCAATAGAGATTGTTTGAGCTGGAAAAATTAGTTGATTTAACTGCATGACTGATTGAGGAAAAATTAATTTCCAAGTATTTTTAGTCAGAATTTTTTGTGTAATGGTTATAATTTTCCAGTTTCTGCACAGGATTTCTATTTGGTAGTGTGGCTGTTCTGGGATCCCCTCTACACAAGCCTACATGGAAAGCATCAAGCGGGAACAGCACTCATTCCAGCTCTTCCTGTGCCTACAAGGAAAGCCTAAGGCTGGAGAGAAGCAGCAATAAAGCCAGAACAGAGCAGGCATCAGTGACAACAGAATGACACTGATTAAGTCAGATAAAGCATAGAGGAGGAGCTGGGGTGGAGAAGGGTTGCAAAAAGCAGCTTTCAGAGAGTAAATAAACTCAATAGAGTGCAGTTTTTTAATGAAACAAGCCCTGAATTTGAAAAAGGAAGTAAATTGCAGAGCTGAGCAGCACTACTTGATTTGGAAATGTCTAGTGGGGCCACATCTTTATGGAAACTGGGACTGGGGGCATGGAGTTACAGGGGCTCTTGTTACAGAGAACACTCATAGGCCATCAAAAAGTAGCAGCTCAAAGTATCAATGAGACACAGCAACAGAACAGCAGCTTTTGGTAATTTTACGTAGCATCTTTGATTTAATATCGAGCGTTTCTATGGCAGTGAAACATGTCAAGTCTGTCCTGGTGGCAGCCATGACGTATAAAAATTAGGAATATCTCTGACTTTGAAAACTGTTAGAAATATCTGAGGTAATATAAGAACTCATCAGAAATATACCTATAATATAGGAGTAGTAATTTTTTGGATTAATGTTGAAACTTTGGAGCAAAAATTCCACGTATTGTTCCTTTAAAAGACTAGTCATCATCCAAGAAATATAAACAGTTGTTAGGTACAGCTGTACATATTGTCCTCAGTAGACTCATACAGTCAAATGCGTAAGTGTGTGGCATGTCAGGTGCTCTGCATCTCTTTTGTTTGGGCTTTTTCACCCCTGGAGACCATCTGCTGTTGTCAGGCTGGTGTCAACCCTACTTGGGTTCAAGTCCAACCTGGACGATACACTAGGCCAGGGGTGTCTAAACTATGGCCCGGGGGCCAAATGCGGCCCTTTACCCATTTTTAATTGGCCTGCAGCAAATTTTTAAAAAAAAAAGGAGAAAAATGGCTCACATTAAAACATGAAGCTTGTGCTTGACTGTATATTTTACCTGTGTTTTCTTATTGACAGATGAGTATAGTTTAGTTTTATCTTGGGGGCTCGTCCGGGAAGGCAACAAAAACTATAATCTTCTGTAAATAAGAAAACAGAAAAAAAATCACAGTTTGTGAAGACGGTATGAATATATATGGATTAGTGTATATTTTAGTTTCAACATGAGGCATTGCTACTGTGCTAATTCTGTTAACATACATTTTGACAGGACAGTTTATTGATGTGCTTTTATCATGATTTAAACTGAGACAACACTGTAAATTCTCTGGTACATGGAGCGCCATTCTCATTCTGACTAGGGCGGAGCCAGTGATAGCCGGGTCCAACCAGGGTTACCCCCGAATCTCACTGACCTCCTTAAAATCCTTGAACCTGTTGCGATTAGCATTGTTAACTTGCCATTTGAACATATCCATTCACTAAGCTCATATTAACCTAAATTAGACTGGATTTACTGACTTCAGTATCACAAAGGTGAGGTATATGAAAGTGGCCCCACCATCCTTATTATTTTATATATGTGGCCCTCGGTGGAAAAAGTTTGGACACCCCTGCACTTGGCTATGCTCACTCGGCACATCTACCCCTGGTCGGCCGACAAGAAGCATCCCTACAGCATGATGCTGCCACCACCATGCTTCACATTGAGAGTGGTGTGTTTGTGGTGATGTCTGTTGCCAAAAAGCACCGTTTTGGTCTCAGCAGACCTAAGAACTTTCTCCCTCTTGACCATGGAGTCTCCCACATGCCTTTTGGTAAACTCTAGTCAAGATTTAATGAGTTTTCTTCAACAGTAGCTTTCTCTTTTCCACTCTCCCATAAAGCTTTGACTGATGAAGAACCCGGGCAACAGTTGTTGGATGCAGAGTGTCTCCCATCTTAGTAGCTGAGGCTTGTAACTCCTTCAGAGTAGTCATAGGTGTCTCGGTGGCCTCTCAGTAGTCTCCGTCTTGCACGGTCACTCAGATTGTGAGGAAAGCCTGATTTAAGCAGATTTACACTTGGAGACTTGATGGATTCCCTGACTTTTACTTTTTAATAACATTTTCTTTGAGTTGCCTGGAGTGTTCTTTTGTCTTCATGGTGTAATGGTAGCAAGGAATAACAACTAACCAGTGAATGGACCTTCCAAGCATTAAGCATTTCTAACCTCATGTGTCAGTGTTTCCTGGAGGCGTTGCTTTGAAAAAAACAGTCCCTGAGTATTTACTCATTTGTTGCTATCGTCTCAAGACCTGCATGCCCTCACGCCTATTCCTACTCGAGCTACAGGATGTCCAAATATAGACCAGAAATCTTGACACCCTTCTCCTCTGACACAAAGAAATTTTATATTCTACCCTCGCTCATGCACACTGTTTTCCCTTTCTACGCTTCCGTGTCGGCGGGCCTCATCACGCCCCTCTGGAGACGAGCAGCAAAAGAAATAAAGAGGGAATATTAAATGAAGGAGGGATGAGGTGATACATCATTTGTTCGGATTCTGGATGCCTCAGCTGCATGCAAACACCACAGTGCCTTGTTGAACACAAACAAGATGATTTGTCTCCCTAAATTGAGGCATTTCTGCAGGAGCTTTGGTTCATGTCACTCCAGATGGACCTCGTTTGGATCCAGAGACAAGATTCATGTTCTCAGTTTGGTTTAAGATCTGCCTTCAGGTAGAAAAAACAGAACTTTAAAGCTCAAGGCTGATACAGTTTGTTTTCAGATAGTGCAGCTGAGTCAGTATCATCCACGACTGCAGCGGGAGCCTGTCGTTTTATATCCCCGACACCATCCCCGCTTCAAGGCTTCTGTCGTTAACGGGAAGATGCTGACGGCTCTTTCTTTTCGCTGCCAAAGCATTCCTGTCTCCGTTGCTCATCACTAAAATGTCAATCATTACCTGATTTGTGACGGGGGAGGATCTCTTTAAGTGGTGCGCGCTCAACAACGTAGCCGTTCCACTTTCTGTTTCATTTCCTGTCTGAAAGGAATCAATAGACTCTTTATCCATTGTGCCCTTTTTATGCTTAATGATGTTCCTGCTGCTCTCCATCTGACGTCAGGATCATTTCTACCAGCTCAGGGTTCTCGCTCTTTTATCGATCAATCTCTTTAGTAAATGAAGTAATCTTATATGACTTTTGAGTCTTAAATGAAGAAAATGCAGATTAAGCCTTGAGTGTGTCAGTATGTAAATTGACTCTAAAGTTCAATTTTTAAGTCCTGTCTCCTTACAAAAAACTAAAAAATAGGTATTTTCATTTTAAAGATGGAAGTACTATCAGTTTATGAGTGTTTATCCCTTTCCATTTCCATTCCTCAACTTGGGGATCGCGAGACACTGAGATGAGGTTGCCAGATGCCTAAAAAAAAGGAATAATATTTTTTAAATGATTTCAAACTGTATAATTTTGCCATGAAAATATGTGCTTCAAATTAGTTAAATGGGCAATAAAAACATGGATTTAATTTATTAAGATTAAGATTTAGATTTATGCTCAAATCAAGGTCATGTTAAAAAAGAAACCTGTGAAAAGTAAGAATGGGCCCTCCCCAGTTGTGGTTTATTGATGGTGTCAATGCATGTGTGTTTTTATCAGTAGCATCGGTGCTAGCATCCTGGCTAGTTACTTCATTTTGGAGCTGGAAAGTGTGTTGAACTGGTATTGGGTTCTAATGTTGAAAGTATTTATTTGTGCCCCTTTCAACAACTTTTCGCACAATTTGTGCCCATTTTTGCCACATTTTCATCTGATTTTATTACTTTTTCCCAGCAAATTTTTACACTTTTAACACATTTTTGCCTCTTTTCTCCCATTTCTACCACTTCTTAATCCTTTAAGCCAGTGGTTGTCAACTGGTGGGTTGCGGATGGGTGCCTGGGAAAAAACTGCACCAAATTGTCTATTAGACAATATAAAACATGCATGTTTTGTCCTGTTTTATGTATTGTTATGCCATTTCTACTGTCTTAGGCCCAAGCTCTACCATTTTATTTTTTTTTATAAAATACATGCGACTGACCAAAAAAAATCTCTGAAATTTGGGTCTCAATTCTCTTTAAGGAGTTAATGATGGGTTCCATGACTATTTTTCTGCCCATTTGTGTCGCTTCTAAATCAATTTTTACCACCCACCCCTCCACCTTTTTTTATTGCCATGATTATCCCATTTTCACCACTTTTTAAGCCTATTTTTGCCCATTTAAATGGTACTTCACTGTTTGTTTGCCCGCTTTTGCCATTTTTCCAACTTTCTACCTCTTTTTTGCCTCAGTAAACCCACTTTTGCCAGTTAAGACCAACTTTCCCCACTTTTAATCCAGTTTCACCATCTTTTTGAACCCTTTTCAACACTTTTTAAACCCCTTCCATCACTTGTCTGCCCATTTTTTCCACTTCTAAACAAATTCTTGCCATTCTCCAACAATTGTTGCCTCTGTTGACCCATTACTGCCACTATTGACCCCTTTTCACCACTTTTTAAGCCCATTTTTGCCACTTTTAACCAATTTCTGCTACTTTTAAAATCCCATTTCACCACATTTTCCACCAATTTCATGCGTTTTAACCCATTTTCATTCTGTTTTTAAGATTTACTTTTTACTAAGATGGCTATAAACTACAGCAATGTTCTTATAACGTTGTAGATATTACACCATATCTTGTGTTAAGACACAATTTTTGAATTTAATTTTATTGGGACTTTCATGGCAGATAGCAATAAACATTTGCAACTCAATTATTTCCTGCACAACATGGAGGTTTGTCCCAACTTTTCTTTTTTACAAGCACTCATCTGACAACCACTGAGAAAGTCTAGGCAACCAATCTTTTGGCCCTAACTACCAGTGAGGAACCAAGGCTCTACACTGCAAAATGTGTGTTAATCCACATGATATTTTATGTCATGTGCCCTCACTATTCATGTCCAGCGCTGTGACATGAGGATTTCAGGGGCAGTCTTTGTGATTTCTAGAAGTTTTGCCAACAGCTTTGTTGTTAAAAGACTTTAGGGTTCTATCTTTCACTATGTGAGCCAAACTTGAATGTGGTCTCTCCTTTTCTTTCTCCAGGTGAGGGAGGAGGGATGATGGACTATAACCCCGACGCTCCTGATCGCAGAGCCACCCTCCCAGGCGGCTATGACCCCGTGGTGGAACGTGAGCTCCGAGCTCTCGGCTCCCGCCCCCCAGGGTCCCACTTTGACCCCACAAACCCAGCCAGGCAAGCTCTCGGCGGGGCTCCCGCTGAGGGAGGCGCCCCCGTCCGTCACCTTGGAGTGGAACCACTGATCCGAGCATCTCACGCTAACCTGGCGCGGCCCGTTCAGGGGTCAGAGGAAAGTGTTTCTGTAGGCAGCGACTACTATGGGAGCATGTTCAGCCTCTACAGAGGGAGAACATTTTCCATGCCGTTATAGCACATGGCTTTTTATTTTACGGATTCTACAGAAAATCAAGAGAGACTGGCCACAAACCTAAATTGCAACGAATACTGACACATAAGATGAGACATTTTAACAAACATAGACCCAATGTGCAAAAATTGTACTTCTTTTGTTAAAAGATACAAAAAATTGTTCATTTTTTACTCTTCTTTTCAGAAGTTCCCTACTTTTATTTTGACATCGCACTTTCCTTTGACTCTTTTATTGCTGTGAATGTGGTTTGGTTTCAGTTTACTAATGATAAGTTTTACAAATGATTACTGTTGATATTTCTTATAGCCATTAGAAAGAACACAATGGTACAGTCTGCTTCTATATATTATTCAGCACTTCTTGAAAACTGTGATGACTCTTTTTAGCCACCGCATGTTTTGTAGAGCAGCCGTGCACTTTCGGATTAACACCTTATCTTTATAGGTTTGCTGTGGCATGCATGGGTTGCTGGCTTTGATCCAATGCTAATGTTAGCATGTATGCTCTCACAATTTAATGAACATGTGATTCACAGGTTGTTTTTAGGCATGATGTTTTTGTATTTGGAGTTAAGGCAGGAGTGTTTCTTCTGGCGTTTTGTAAAAGCTCCTGTTGTAAATGTGCAATTTTGTTGCTGCACAAGCCAATAATTTTCAATTATTCCTGTCTTTAGCGTGTCTTCCACTTCACCACTGTTTTGTTGAGTTCTTTTGAGAGTTTTATGTAAATGTGGGAAATATTTTACTCTTATTCCTTTTCCTATCATTTCATTTCACACTGTCTGATCTCTCTAAAAATGAGACACAAAGAGCACAGACAAATCACAAAGAACTCACTGGTGAATATGAAAACACAAGACAAAATGACACAAATGGAGCTTGATCTGCTTCTTGATTACTCCTCCAACGCCTACAGCAACTGCACTACAGATCTAACTTTACAACTCCCAATCCTTACCCTTCTAGGAGTCAAACTGCTACCGATTCCTCCTGTGCCCCCTTGTCTTCTGCCCAGCCATCTCCCACTGCACACAAAAACATCCCAAACCAAGACCTGGACAAAGCCAAACATTCAGACCCTCAAACTACCAAGGCAGACCAAGCAGCAGGTGTAAACAGTGTAGTCATGACGCCCAAAATGGCTCGCGCAGGGCCTAAGATCTTCGACAAAGTCCGTGCTTTCGAAGAGCGAAGGGCAAGCTTGGACTTGCCAGGGGGAGCAGCAGGATCAGGGCTTGGACGAGCAAGTTCTTTTGACTCGGACGACAGCGGAAAGAAATCCGGAGGCCTCACTAAAGAGGAGGGTCGACTCCTGCAAGGGGTAGCCCAGAAGCGAGCCGCCTTCAAGCAACGGGCCTCATCTTTAGAGGACAAGACAAGCTACTCCCAGAAGGTCCAGACCTACCAGAGCAAGTTCGCAGAGGAGCTGCAGCGCATCAAGAAACTGGTGGGGAAGCCCAGCTTGAAGAAGGCGTATTCCACCGAGCAGCTGTCCCAGAAAGAGAGGCTGACCACAGGGAAAGTGGAGCCCATTCCTCCACAAGTGGTGAAAAAGTTGGAGGCCCGGGAGCGAGCCCTGGGGGACGCCAGAGTTGAAGAACTGCAGATGTCTCGACAGGGGAAAGGGAATCAAAGTACTGAAAAGGAAAACATGACACAGCCAAATCTACCAGTGGATATCTCATCAGGAGGAAGCACAGGGAATATCTCTGTTGCCATGGAGACAGCACCGGATAACCAGTTACCAGGGAAACCATTGCCAACAGCAACAAGGACAAGCATCACCAGGTTTGGAAAAGATCCTCTCGACATCTAAATTTTGTGTATTTCTGAAATCATTTGTGAACTTTGGGTTTTCTTTGTAATTCAGCTGCTTGTAAACAAATCAAGACACAACATTCCAACCACTCGACACTATTTGAATATTTATACCACACTTGTCAGCATTACATAACAGTTTTCTTGTCTTGGCACGCAGGGAAATCCTACAAAACTCTCCGGCAGCTGACAAAGACACACTTGTTGCCACGACGCATAAACCCTCATCCCCAGTTAGAGATCTGGGGGCCGATTCAAAGATGGAAACCAAGATGGATGACAAATCAGACCACAGATCGCCAAGCCCGAGCGGGAAGAGAGCATCCCCGGTAACCGTGAGGCAACCAGGGTCTCAGTATCCACCCAAGCCACCCAGACTCACCCCATCACCCACCCCTTCCATCAGTCCGCTCATGAAAAGGAGGAAGGCTGAAATGGGGCGAACGTCTCCGGCCTTGAAGGTGAATATCCCTACGATTTTAGTGGAGGATGAGCCAATGGAGACGGAATGTGCTCAGGACGGGAACAAGGAAGAAAGCAGGACCAGGAGGAAGGAGGGGAGGGTTCGCAAGAGCAGGAAAGGCCGATCAAGTCAACCAAGGTCTCCTGAAGAGGGTAAGACAAATACAATAATTCTTTAGAATATAAGTGAAGCCAAGAGAAGCCGTAGAGTCAAACAGTGACTGTTGGCACCAACAGTTGAAGGTTGCTCTAGATGCCCCAGTGTCTATGGCAAAAATGTCTTTGATTGTCAGCTCTTTTAGGCAGTTTCAGGCAGTTGTGCCTGCTATATTTGAACCTTTCCAAAAAGTCCTTGTTTGGCACCCTTAAGGTTTCCTAAAACTAAAGCCTGAAGTTGTACTTACAGAATGTCTTTTCATACATCTGTCTTCCCCTTTATTTTGATGAATTGTTTTACTTTTCATTTTGTTAAATGGGTGGACTTTGCACCACACAGTTAGGGAAAGTTAGAGTAAAGCTAGATTTATATGCTTCTGCTTAGCTGTAGCTACACCAAAGTTTAAATACACCTAAATGACAGGAAAAGTGACTCACTTTTCAGTCAAACTATTATATAAAGTCAACAGTAAGAGAAACGTTGTCAGCTGTAATAAAGTGAGTAGCCTGCCGTTTCGCAGCTTGAACTTCAAGAAATATGAAATCTTGTCACATGAATTGTGATTATATATCTTGTTTTTAATTGGATAACAAGCAGAAAAGGTGGGGAACAAACAATCAAGTTTGTTTGCTAAGTGCTGCTAAATATTAAACGCTGTGCCTTTAAATGATGACTTTCTGATTTTAAAAGTGACGTCACAAATCTAACATAGCAGCCACACAGAAATGATTATGACTGATTTCCCCACAATAAAGAGATAAGTTTTATTTCTAGGTAGCAAAGAAACATTTAAATCTAAAACGACTTTATTTAAGTAGCTTCATTGTTTCTAAAATTGAGAGGAAAGGTGAGTCAACACGTTAGTCAAACTGTTTTATATAGACAACAAGAAAAAGGGGGCAGAAATTAAGTGAGTAGCCTGCTGTTTTGCTGACAGCAAGTGCTTATGGAATGCCTAAAACAATTTTAAGAAATATGAAATTTTTGTTCATGGGTTGTGACCATATATCTTGTTTTTAACAGTAAAGCATGTGGGAAACAAACAGCCTAGCTTGTTTGCTAAATGCTGCGAAATGGTGCTAAATATTAACACAGGAATTATAATGACTGATTTACCCAAGGTGAAGGAGTTTTTTTAATTGGATAAATTGTAGAAATAGGTCTAAAATTGAAAAAAAAAAAACAAGTCACAGCGTGTTAGTCAAGATATTTTATAAAGACAACAGTAAGAAAGAAGTGGCCCTGTGTGATTAAGTGAGTAGCCTGCTGTTTTGCTGACAGTTGATTCTTATGGAAAGCCTTGAAAGTAATGCTCACAGTTTTAAGAAATATGAAAAAAAAACTGGGACACAAAAATTCATATTTATTTGCTAAACTCTTCTAATTATGCTACATATTAACTATATACCTTGAAATGAAGATAAGGACATTAATTTCATGTTTAAGTAGCAAACAATTTTTTTGAAATTTAATATAACTACACTTTAAGTGGTTGCATTGTTGTTTTAGATCTAACAACATTAAGAAAGAAGTAGTCTTCTGTAATTGAGTAGCCTGCTATTTTTGCTGGGAGTTGATGCTGATGGAAAGCTTTGAACTTAATGCTCACAGTTTTGAAAATGGGACGTTTTTGCCCATGGATAATGACTGTATATCTTGTCTAAAAAACAAAATAACAAGCCAGAAAAGTGGGACCTTTTAGTGAGGATTTTTAGAGTTTAAAAGCTACGACACAAACCTGTCGCACAGTAACATTTATCCACAATAAGTAGCTAATATTTTTAATTAAAAAAGACTTCATTTTAAGTTATAACATTGTTGAAATAAATCAAAAATTTACATGAAAAGCAAGTTGCTAGTCTTGCTATTAAGTAAAGTCAGCAGTAAGAGAAAAGTTGTCAGCTGTTATTCAGTGAGTAGCCTGCCGTTTTGCGGACAGCTGGTGCTTATGTAAAGCCCTGAATTTTACTCTCAGAATTTCAAGAAATAGGACATTTTTGCTCTTGATTTGTGACTTGAAAACAAGTAAAAGGTGGGAAACAAACAACTATAGTGTACTTATTGTAAGTGGAAATGGGAAAACACCTGAAAGCTGTTGTTTTAGAAGCAAATTGATGAGAAACTAGAGGAGAGTTTGTATCTTAAGCTAAATAGCATATAATATGAAAAAAGGATGTCAAACTGATATGTATCTATTGTGTTGTATACGTTGGTAAATATATATCTAATGCACAGACTTTACTCGAGGTAAAACTCATTGACAACAAACCAATGTAGCCAATGACTACTTCAAGCTCTCAACCAGGCTGTAGAGCTCCAGGAGATTCACATAAACCCGACCTGTCTTTTTCAGGCGGATCATCCGATGACTCTTACCTGTCTGCTGATGACGAGCCCGCTGAGGCTCCGAGGTTCGAGAGGCCACTTCAGGACGCCACGGCATCCAGCAGCAGTGAGGTCACACTGAGGTGTATAATCAGCGGTAGTCCAACCCCTACAGGTACAACAAAGAGCCACTTTATTTTAAAGGAAATACTTAAAAGTTAGCTGTGGATAATTCAGTTTTTTGTTCTTTCTTATGAGCATTTTGTTGAGGTTTTTATGTGTTACCTGGAGAAATATAATTGTAAGAAAGCATTTTTTGTACACAAATCTTCTTGTAATTTGGTTATCTAGTTCTTTTGTTCTCATTTCTTCATTATTTAAAAGGGCATATAAGATCTGATGGTGTCTGTTTGCAACAAAAATAACCAAATAAGATTAGTTTAAAATTCTATCTTTAAAGAAAATAGATCTTTATTTTTTTCAGCAATAATTGCACAACGAAAACAGCCTGGTTTATCCATTACACATCTTGGTGAGGTGGATTGTGCTACATCAGTGTTTCTGTGGGAGGTGTTGTTGATTTCATTGTTTGTGTGAATGTTTTCTTCTCTGCCTCCTCAGTGACATGGAGGAAGAACAACGTGGAGATACGGACCGATGCCTTCCATGTGGTGAA
The DNA here is from genome assembly GCF_018320785.1 of Cheilinus undulatus. Taxonomy (NCBI): domain Eukaryota; kingdom Metazoa; phylum Chordata; class Actinopteri; order Labriformes; family Labridae; genus Cheilinus; species Cheilinus undulatus. Next base: position 14,435,613 of record NC_054888.1, on the reverse strand, counting down.
GTATGAAGGGGAGCGGCACAGTCTGGTGATAAAACACATGAGGCCGAACAACGCCGGGTCGTACTGCGTCTCAGCTGTCAACCCAGCGGGAAGAGCGTCCTGCAGCGCCACTATCTACATCCAGTCAGGTGAGATAAAGCCAGAGATGGCTGTCACACAGAAAGATTTCCACAGTTTGATTTGTTGTTACAGTGACACATATCCAAGCGTGTAACATACATTTAAATGAAGTCACATGAAAAATGATGCTCTCCTTGCACGCTTTAATCCGCTGCCAGCCCTCCTCCGCCTGACATTCTGTCTTAACGACTACAAAGGCCTGCTGGAGCTCAGCATCCCGACCGTGGCTCCTCGCAGCGATAGTTGCCATGGCAACCCATTAATTCTTAAAGGCACTGAGCTCCCCCTCAGTGCCGATTCGAAAAACACAGACCTGCCCCGTCACATAAAGGTCCCTGGAGTCTTAAAGGCAGACGTGGCATTCAGGATGAGGAGTAAACAAAACAAAAATTCTTTTTGGAAAAAGAAAAAAATGTAAATATGCCTGAGGTGTTTTTGTGTCTGCAGAGTACAGCAATCAGCATATGAGTGAAGCCTGTACCTATCCAGGATTTTTTTTGAGTATGTTAGTACAACCCCAATTCCAAAAAAAGTTGGGGCACTGTTTAAAAAATAAATAAAAATGGAATGCAGTGCATTAATCTAATAAACCCTTATTTTATTCAAAATGGAACATGGACAACATATCTGATGTTGAAATTTCTATGAAAAACTTGAGCTCATTTTGAATTTAATGTCAGCAGCACATTTCAAAAAAGTAGGGACGGGGCAACAAAAGGCTGGAAAAGTAAGTTGCAATGAAACAGGCGTGATTCTGTACAGGAACCACTGTATGAGCTCAAGAAAGCTTCCAGAAATCATTTTCTGTTTACACAGTTAACTATGCCATCAACAAATGCCAGTTAAAGCTGTATCATACAAAGAAAAAGCCATATGTGAGTTTTTCTTCTGGGCCAAAATTCATTTAAGATGGACTGAGGCAAAATGGAAAACTGTTCTGTAGTCAGGTGAATCACAATTTGGAATTTGTTTTTGAAAGGTTTTTTGTGTGTGTGTGTCCTTCAGCTGTTCTTCATTAGTACAACTAACCCAATGGTGGACAATTTTGTTTTTGATTGTCAAAATTGCAGACAAACTACAAATAAATTGTTCAGAAACATTTATTGTGAATGTAATTTGAAAAGGTACTTTTTCTCGGCCAAATATTGCCAATGTATTTTTGCAAGTAAGAAAGGGCTCTCTGTCTTGGTTCAAGTCTGACTGAAGAGCATTAAGTTTCTGTACCTTTTGTTACAAAGAATCATCAAAATAATGGAGATTTTATCAATTTGAAACACGGTACTTGCCAATGGTTTTGTACATTTTTTCAGAGTTTGTCTGCTATTTTTGATCATTAAAAACAAACAAAGTTGCTCAAAATTTCCCAAATGTTGACATTTTTCAGCTGAATGGGGATACAGGACATCTATTTAGTATTCTTTTCTGTAAAGAAATGATAAATAGCTGTTGCCGTACTAGAATTATATACTCTCATGTGATTCTAGCAAAACTCAAACCACATTGAAACCTGTTTGATACAATGGTGACAAACATTGATGTCCTGGACAGCCAATATTGGGCAGTTTTTTGTATAGTCAAAAATATTTGCTAACTGTGACTCACTGTCTTGGTTGTACAAAAATACCTGTAACATTTTATACATTGAGATCATCAAAATCTTCTTTACCGTTAAACACCATGTGTTTCGAATGACCATATCACTGTTATTTTAATGATCAGTGGCATCAGCAAGTACAGAAACTTCATGCTCTTATTTGTAAACAAAAAGAGAGACACAGAGAGCAGTGTCTCAATTACAGAAATATATTGGCAACATTTGGAAAATTGGGTGGAGCTGGACTAGACAAGAGGATCTGGCTGCAGGCCTCTATGGTGGGGCGTTTCGGGCTCATCTGTTGTAGACCTCTACAATGGGGCGACCTTGAATGTATACATTACCCAAGCCAGAACCAGAATATGCCACATGACGTATACTTTGATATGATAAGTGGCTATTTTTCACAGCAGCAGCATTGCATCAATAAATCTGAAAAATGTACTGAGGGGGATAAATTGTTATCTAATACACAGCAAACTAAAGAAATCCCAAAGGGGGTTAGGGTTAGGGGGAGGGGGATAAAATTAAAAATTATGCCCCACAACCTAAAGAAACCCCTAAGAGTGTTAGGGTTAGGGCCCTGAACCCTAAAGGTTAGGGTAAGAGGGAGGGGATAAAATAACACACTAGAAACTGAGGAAAGCCCAAGGAGGGTTAAAGTTAGTTAGTTATCCCACGTGTTTTTATAGATAAAACAAAAAGTACCCATTATTGGGTGGCTGTTACTTCTATTTTGCTGTTGTGATCTCTAATAGGTCAGCCTTTTTGCCAGTTCCACCCACATTTCCAAATGTTTCCATTTTATTTGCACAATTTGGACAGAATTTTAATTTTTTTTTATGGGTTAAAATTTTGGCTCAAGATTATTATTTATCAGTATTTCTTGATACCATCCGTCATTTGTCATTTTAAAACACATGGACCAACATCAGGTGTCCAGATCCTTTTACTTTTCTTGCAGTGCAAACAAACAGGTTTCTATATACTTAATTCTTTTACTAGAATCACCTCAAAGTTAACAACCATTTGTCCTTTCTCTGCAGAAAAACTACCAAGACAAATCTCATGCATCACCATTTAGCTAGGATATGTTTATGGGTCCATATTGCTCAGCCCTATCCTAGAGTGTTGATTCAGCTCGTGTAAATGCATCTTACACTTCTCCTCTTTTGTCAACAAATGCGAGCGTAGTCTCTGCTCCAGTCTCAACAGCAGCTCGGGGCCTGTGTTGCCATATTAGGCCAGTGGAGTCGAACTTGCGGGAGTATTTTTAGCCGCCCTCTTGTTCTCTCGGGTAATTGCAGTCTGCTTTATGTCCCCCCGTGTGAGATTACTGCCGCAATCATGGAGTTTTTCATCCCTGTCGTTTTTACACCCCAGACTTTGGAGTTGTCAAAATGTGCTGGTAGATTATGTGAGTCATTGTAGCTGGGAACAGTTGAGATTTTTTGGCAATGTGAGCCAAAAGTGAGGGGGAGAGTGACTGAATAGCTGCAAAGGATGCCAAAACTCAACATGCTGAAAGAGATTAACATTGTTTTCTTGTGCTTTATACACAAAGCAATCAATCAAATACATCTGTAGGGCAAAATCCTCAATTTTTGCGCAATGAATAAAGACTTTTGTTTGAAAATTTAAAAGAATGCGAGTATGACAGTGACAGGGAGCAGAGGATGAGAAGGTTAGCTGGCTCTGACTGTGCTGCAGTTGTGTAAGAGTTGGCAGGTTTAAGTAAATACTCCCGGGAGTTATTCCCTTGAGCATAGCAGCAGAGATGTGACTCTAGGTAAGTTATTTTTCCATTTTAATGCCTGTGCAGTGATATTTCAACAAAATACCTATGTGCTTACGCTTAATATTCCTGCATCAATTGTTTGTCTGTAAGGAGTGTAAGTGTTTTACTGCCGTGAGTTAATTCTCCTCCGTTTGTCTTTTTTACCATTTACTTTGACTTTTTTCTGCTGTAGATTGCACAGGAAGATGTCTTTCCTCCTGTTTTTGACTGTTCAGTTAGTTTAACAGAAGCATTTTTATCTCTACACCCTACTGCTGTTCTCCCTTCAAAGGATGACAAGTTTTTATTCTGTTCCACTGATGGATATTTTTCATTTTCAGTGGTTACAATGTTATCAACTCATGCCGGAGCTTGAGGTCTAACAGAGAAAGTGAGAATAAAAAAAGGCAAAAAGAGAAGTCTAAAGAGAGGTACTGCAGCGTGTCAGTGTTTTATATTTCTCTACCCAGCAGTGAATTAATTCTGACTTCACCGCCGGGAGTTGAGACGTAGCGTCTGTCCTGGAACTCCACGGGAATAAGCGAGTGATTGGGTCAGGGATTAAGGGATTAATTCATTATCTGTGACTTCAGAGAGGTCCCCGCTTCCTACGCCGCTCTGTGTGGGAGCAAGTGGCCCGCTCTACTCCAACTCATCTTGGCGAAGAAAGTCATCTCCAAAAAACGAGCAAAGACTGTAAACACGAGCACGCTGACAGATTGTAAACTCAGAAAGGTTTAAAGAGCCTCCCTCCATTAGTGCCATGTTGACCATATCACAGAGATTTATGCCTAATTACTTGAATTAAAATGAGTCCAAATCAGAGCGGATGTCTTCTTGAATCTAATTAAGTGAATTAGATTTACTATCATACTTATGCGAAATGTCTTATTGCTTGTTCCAGAGCCCACCCACACACAATGTGGGAAACCAGAATTCAGCAGTCCCATCCAATCAGATGAGGAGTATCTGAGCCCTCAAGAGGAGGCCATGGAGATTGGGGAGTCACCTGCTCCCACCAAAAGGGTCCACTTTACTGAACCGCCATCTTTTCAGGTAAAACATTGTCAGCAGTTACCAGCAACAACCTATGAAGAGGTATTTTCCTTAAACTTTGCACAAATGTTCAGTTTGACTCAAGATTCAATCATGAAATGATTGTTCTTTGGAAGTCAGAGGTCAAGGTCATAGGGCCTAATGTTCAACCCTTGCTTGTGGATGCTACTTCCCAAATCCTTAAAGGATTTCGTTAAACTTTCTACAAATGTTTACTCTTACTGAAGGATAAACCGAACAAACATTAATGATATAAGGTTAACTGGCTAAGAGCATTGGGCCTTATGTTCATCCCTTACTCTTGAGTGCAATATCCCGAAAGGGTTTTGCAGAATTTCCACAAACTTAGTACAGATGTCCACTCTGACTCAAGGATAAACCAAACAAACATTAATGATCTAAGGTTAACTGGCTAGGAGCATTGGGCCTTATGTTCATCCCTTACTTGTGAGTGCAATATCCCAAAAGGGTTTTGAAAAATCATAGGTCATAGGCCCTCATGTTCATCCCTTGTTTGCCAATGTGACATCCCATAAATTCTTTAATGACTTACCTTCAGACTTTGTACAGATGTTCACTCTGACTAATTTAAAAGCAGATTTTAGTAATTGTTGGTGAAAAATTAAGCTAATTGGGCCTCATGTTCATCCCTTGCATTCCTTGCATGTCCACTTTGACTCAAAGAAGCATTGATTAGATTTAAGAGACTGTAGGTTGAAGGTCAATGTAATTGGGCCTCATGTTCATCCCTTACTGGTGTACGCAATATCTCAAGAACACCTTTAGGAGATAAAACGTTAGGTCTCTGGAGAAAATGGTTGTAAGGATACGTCGTTGGGCCTCATGCTCATCCATTGTTTGCGGACCTAATATCTTAAGAAGGCTTTGAGTGATTTCCTCCAAACATAGCATGAATGTCTAATCTGATTCAAGTATGAATTTATTACATTTTGAAAAATTTAGCTTAAAGCTCAAGTCATCAGGCCTCATGTTCATGCCTTGCTTGTGAATGTAATATCAAAAGTAACCTTTTAATCTGTTGCTTCAAAATTTGCACAATTGCCCATTTTTACACCAGGATGTAATGATAGGTCTCTGGAGAACGTGGATGAAAGGTCAAGTCATCTGGCCTAATGTTCATCCCTTTCTTCTGGATGTAATATCTGAATTACACTTTAAAGGAATTTGCTCTGGACTTGCTAGAATGTCCACTTCGACTCAAGTATGAACTGATTAGATTTTGGTGATCTAGATAAACGGTCAAGTCACAGCGCCTCATGCTCATCACTTGCTTGCCAATGTGATATCTCTTAAGGTCAAGGAAATTGGGCCCCATGCCCATCCCTTGCTTGTGAGCACAATATCTCAAGAACATTTCAAGGTTTGTTTGTTTTTTTAAAGTCTGCACGAAAGTCCACTTTGACCAAAGTCTTCGGAGGAGTCTTTGGAGATTGTAGGTTGAACGTTAAGTCATCAGGCCTCATTTTCATCCCTTTTGTGCGAATGCGATATCTTAAGAAGGCTAAGAGGGATTTTCTTTAAATATCGCAGAAATATCCACTGTGACTCAAGGGTGAACTGATTAGTTTTCAGAGATCATACTTTAAAGATCAGGTCTTTAGGCCTCATGTTCATTCTTTACTTGTCAATTTGATATCTCAAGAGTGCACTCAGTAAGTTTCCTTTAACTTTCCACAAATTTACATTCTGACTCAAGGATGAACTCATTCAATTTTGGAGACTGTAGGTTCAGGGTCAGATTTTTTAGGCCTTCTGTTCATGGCTTGCTTGGTTGCATGATATCTTAAGAATGTGTCAAGGAGTTTACCTCAGATTTTGTAGAAATGTCCTCAGTGACACAGGGATGAACCGATAGGATTTTGGAGATCCAAGGTTAATAGTCAGGACAATGGGCCTTACGTTCATGCCTTGCTTGTCTAGGCAATATCTCCAGAGTGCTAAGAGGAATTTTCCATAAACTTCATGCCAATGCCAGCTCTGACTCAAGCATTAACCGATGGGAAATTGGACGAAGTGGGTTTACGGTCAAGTCACAGGGCCTGATGTTTATTCCTTGCTTGTGAATGGAATATCTCAAATTTTTTTGAGGGATTTTATTAAAACTTTGCATTAATTTCAGCTCAGTCTCAAGGATAAACTGTATACCCCTGCCCTTTTCTTGGCCTTTCTTTCTTGGACTGGCACAAAATTTCCTCAAAACAGCAAAAAAAGTCGAATCAATTGTCAATATAGCTGTAAAATAACTGATTTTGATTGTTTAAGAGCTGAAATAGTTTGCTGATAAATTGGCTGGTCTTCATCGTCATGCCCTCATACTTTAATTCATAAAATAATGTGACTGTTCAACAGGTGGCGCCGGCAGATCAGAGTGTAACTGAAGGTCAGGATGTCGTCATCTCAGTGAAGATCAGAGGGCAGCCCAAACCCATGGTTTACTGGTGAGACACCTCTTTTTAAAGCTTCATTACTTACAGGTTTTTGTAGACACCTACATCCATTATTTCCACCAAGGTTACCCGCCGTCAGGCAGACACGGTGCTTTATTAAGCATGTGAGCGTAAACATCTGTGACAGCCACTTTGTTCCGACCCAGGCTGAAGGACAGAGTCACGGTGAAGACAGCGGGGCGCTTCTCCGTGCGGGAGACGGCCGAGGGCAGCAGCGAAATGAGAATCAGCTCAGCTCAGAGGGCAGACGGCGGACTTTATATGTGCAAGATCATCAACGAGCACGGGGCCAAGCAGGCCGAGTGCAGAGTGGATGTCAGAGGTCAGTGATGAGGACATGGAGCAGTCTGGTTCAATTATCTATTAACATTTGTAGTATTTTAACTCTGGTTTTTCAATATTTGATCATAGCTGGATCACAGACAGCTCTGAAAATCATCAGGGAGGTAGAAGACGTGGCGGTGAGGGCAGGAGAGTCGGCCATGTTTGAGTGTTACATGACAGGACCTCCAGACGTCGATGTTGACTGGCTGTCCAATGGGAAGCTGATCCAGCCGGCACTGCTCAACTGCAAGATGCATTTTGATGGCAGGAGGTGAGTTTGTAATCCTTTTAGAAACATTTATGGAAAGCATGTCTAACATCAAAGTTCTTTGCAAGTATTGAAAGGTGGAAAAACATTTTTAAAAGCTTGAAAAATACACCAAAGTAAGAATCTTGGCTTGGTCTAACTTGTGTACTTTCCACTGTCATGCTCTTAAAGGTGCCGCCTGCTGCTAAATTCAGTCCATGAGGATGATAGTGGAACATACACCTGCAAGCTGAGCACTGCCAAAGGTGAGCCACAGCTATCGCTGTAAACCAAGAGATCAACTGTCATGCTGGTGAAGTCACTAGCAGGATTGGTACTCCATGTAGCATGGTGAATTGGCCTGGAAGAGTTTTTCTTCCTCTGGGAGACCTGCAAGTCTCATCCAATATGTACAGGATTTTATTCCAGCTCTTTTAGATATGACACATAACAGGGTGCTGGTTTAGCCCAGTCAGTACTGCAGGCATTACACTGTTTACACTCATTTTTTATCACTTTTTACCCACTTTTTAACTGCTTTTCACAACTATTTACATTCAGTTTTACCACTTTAAACCTCTTGTTCTACCTTGCCTGCCCATTTTTTCCTGTTTAACCCACTTTGCAACTGTCAATGTTTTTTGTCATTTTTGAACTGTATTGTTATAACAAGTTATTGTTGGGGTCTGATATTGATTTATACCACTTTACTACCACTTTTTAACCACCTTTCACCACTGTTTCCTCTGATTTTTACCCCTTTTCCCCACTTTTACCTCTTTTTTTCACTTTAACCCTTTCTTACTACCTACTATCTAGCCATTTATGCAACTTTTTTGGGCATTGAAAAAAATCTTCTGCCTTTGTTTTTTTTGTTGTTGTTGTTGTTTTTTGCCTAGATTTTATAATTTTTCATCACCTTTAAACAGATTTTGACCATTTTCCAAATGTTTTTGTAACAGTTTTTTTTTTTTTTTGCCACTTTTGACCCCTTTTTTTGACTTTATCACTTTAAACCTCTCTTTACTACCTTATCTGGCCATTTTTTTTAACTTTTTGTCACTTTTAACCCATTTTTCTTTGACCACTTTGCCTAATCAGCCCCTTTTCATTACTTGTAAACAATTTTTTCACCACTATTCACCATATTCACCTCCCACCCATTTTTGCATTAATGTAACTAATTTTTGCTGCTGTTGTAGCTCCCTTTGTCACTACTTTTTTGCCAATTTGTTCCACTTTTAACACTTTTCCTATTATACTAACTGGCCATTTTTGGCACTTTTAACCCATATTCTAATATTTCTTTGCCCATTTTAGCCTGTTTAAACTATTTTTGCCATTCTAAAAGAAGATTCACCACTTTCCACCATTTTCCACCCTATTTTTGCATTTGTGTTACCAATTTTTGCCCTTTTCAAAATGTCTTTCACCATTCTTTTGCCAGTTTTCTTCCACTTTTAACTTTTTTTTTTTTCTTTACCTATTTTTATTACCTCATCTGGTCATTTTGTGACTCTTTGCCACTTGTAACCCATACTTCCATTTTCCTATTCCCATTTTTGCCTGTTTAATTATTTTTGCCAATTTTAAACATTTTTTTTCATCATTTTCCACCCATTTTTGCATCAATGTACTAATTTTTGCCTTTTTTTTAACCTCTTCTGATTTTTTTCTGCCAATTTTTCCACCATTAACTAATTTTTCCACTTTTTAATCCTTTCTTACTATGCTATCTGGCTTTTCTGTGCAACTTTTTGCAACTTTTAACCCATATTTCTATTTTTCTTTGTCCATTTTTGCCTGTTAAACCAATTTTTGCCTCTAACCCTAACCACTCCACACCCATTTTTCCATTTATGTAACCAATTTTTGTCTTTTTAACTTCTTTTAACATTTTTGACATTATTTTCCCCACTTTTGATTTACTTTTTTCCCGATTTTTGATACTTTTTTATTACTTTTCTGGCCATTTTAGCCGCTTTTGCCACTTTTAACCCATATTCTCATTTTCTCCACCCATTTTTGCACTGTTTGACAAATTTTCACCACTTTTTACTGTTTCTTGCCACTTTTTCACCATTTTCCATCCATTTTTTAATTTCTGTAACCAATCTTTGCATTTTTAACATTTTAAACCATTTTTTACCACTTATTGCCACTTTTAACCTATTTTTTCCAATTTTTTGCAACAATAGGATATTATCCTTATAGTTTAGTTCAGTGTGCCCTTCACATTTCTAACATTACCCTTTAAAGGTATTTCTGCTTTAAGAAAGGGAGTTTAACATTTGAGAAAGGCTATATTATACCAAAGCATAAATAAATATATTAAATTAATTGTTTTTTGCTTTGATAAGAGTAGTTATTATTCAGATTGAAATTAAAGAACGCTCTCCCCTTTTCCCCCCTTAAGGGTGGCCTTGATCCACAATGGAAAACATGTTAAAATATATAGATTTGATAGACAAAAATGTCCTAGGAAACTGACTTTAAAAGGATGTCTTGTTTTATTTTCAGAGGAGTTAACCTCAAGCGCAAAGCTAAAGGTCACCCCATCCAGGGAGCCTCTGTTCACCCGTAAACTGGACATCCTGGAGGTCATCGAAGGCCGTACCGCTCGCTTTGACTGCAAGGTGAGCGGATCGCCGGCTCCACGAGTCACATGGATGCACTTCGGTGAGTCTCTCCAGCCTTTGAATCTTACACATGCTCATTGAGATGCAGAGAAAACGCCAGCTTGATCGTTTTTTAATGTTCTTTCAGAGACGAGAGTGGAGGAGAGCGATAATGTTCGAATCCTCCAGGAGGGGGGTCGTCACTCTCTTGTCATCACTCATGTTAGCAGCGACACTGAAGGCTTCTACACGGCAGTCGCACAAAACATTTATGGAAAATCTGAATGCACCGCTGAGCTTTACATGCAAGAACCCAGAGCTGCTATTGCCTCTCACATGTAAGAATAGAATTTACGTGTGATTTTAAAGGGGGAAACTGTCTGGAGAAATTTAAGACGAGCCATTTCTGCTTATAAGTGAAAGAAAAAGTGCTCAAGGAGGAAAGGAAGCAATTTAAAGCACATAAAAAATAACAAAATGAACCCTCTCTTTTGTCTTCCACCCTCCAGGTCCAAGCTGGAGAAAATGCCATCCATCCCCGAGGAGCCTGAAATGCTGGAGAGCGAAGTGGAGAAAAGGACCATGCCGGATTTTGTCAAACCTCTGGCTGACGTGGAAGTGATCGAAGGCAAAGAGGCCGTGCTGAAATGCAAAGTGACGGGGCTGCCTTACCCGACCATCGGCTGGTACCACAACGGGAAACGGATAGAGAGCAGCGACGAGCGCAAAATGGCCCAGCGTAAGCACAGGAGCTGATCAGAGTTTTAAGAACATTTGAAGGTGAAGATTAGTGAATAAAAAACGTGTATGTCTGTTCTTCAGACAGGGATGTCCACAGTTTGGTTATTCGGAGTGCTTGTCACGCTCACGGAGGCGTCTATAAGGCCGTCATCTCTAATAAACTGGGCAAAGCCGCCTGCTACGCTCATCTATACGTCACAGGTAGAGAAGCTTAATATGTCACACTAGAGTTCAGAGAAGACTAATTGTTTGACTAAATTTGCGCTGATTTTGCATTTTCTGTCGACAGATATCATTCCTGACCCTCCTGATGGTCCTCCAGTGATTGAGGCAATCACAGGGAAAACTATCAGCCTGAGCTGGAAGAAACCAAAGAAGCTTGACTCTACATTTGGTAAGTTAATCATCTTTTACTGAGACAATATAACTTTTAAAGGGGATGTATTATGAAAAACTCACTTTTTCAGTGTTTTGCGAGTATAATTTGGTATCAAGAGAATCTACTGGCTACTGAATTCTCACAGCTGTCCATCACTATTTCTCTGAGAGATCTCTGGATGTTTCTGGTTTTGATCTGTAAGATTTGATACATAACAGGGTGCTGGTTTAGCTCAGCCAGTACTGCAGGCATTACATTCACAAAGGCTAAAGTCCTTGACAGCCCTGCCCACAGAATTAGCAGGGCCCCCTGATGAACCCAGAGACCTGGCCCTCAGCAGGTGTGATTTATTGATATCAATGCATGTGTGTAGCATTGGTGCTAGCATCCTGGCTAACAGTTTCCTCATTTTGGAGCTGTGTCAAGTTACTATTGGGTAGTGGTGTTGGTTCATGCCACTTTTTACCACTTTTTAACCGCTCTTCACCACTGTTTGCACTAATTTTTATCACTTTTAACTCTCTCTTAACCACTTTTCACCACTGTTTCCACTCATTTTTTATCACTTTTAACTCTCTTTTAACCACTTTTCACCACTGTTTCCACTCATTTTCTGCACTTTTAAGCTTTTTTTTTTTACAACTTTTCAGTTTACACTTATTTTACCACTTTTTACCCAGTTTTTAACCCCTTTTCACCATTATTTACACTCATTTTACCACTTTTAACTCTCTTTTAACTGCTTTTCACCACTGCTTACACTCAATTTTATAACTTTTAACTCTTTTTAACCACATTTCACCACTGTTTACACTATTTCAGCACATTTATAACACTTTATAACTGCTTTTTAGAACTGTTTGCACTCATATTTACCAATTTTTAACCTCTTTCACCACTGCTAACACTCATTTTTTACCACTTTTTGACCTCTTTTAACCGCTTTTCACCACAGTTTACACCTATTTTTACCACTTTTTAACAGCTTTTCACCACTGTTTACAGTCATTTTTACCACTTTTTTACCTATTTTTTCTACCTTATCTGGCATTTTTTTTCCTGTTTAACCCATTTTTTACACTGTCAATGTTTTTTGTCACTTTTGAACTGCTTTTCATCATTTTCCAACACTTTTTTTGCATATAAATGACAACTTTTTAGTACTTTTTAGTACTTAATCACTTCTAAACCTATTTAAACTGCTCTATATTGCCATTTTTGCAACCTTTGTCTGTTTAACCCAGTTCCCCACTTTTAAACAATTTTTCAACACTTTTCACCTTTTTCCTACCATTTTTGCATTTATGTGACAAATTTCTGCCTTTTTAAACCTCTTTTCCCCAAATTTTTATTAATTTTTAACCCTTTTTTACTACCTTATATGGCCATTTTTGCAACTTTTTTGCCACTTTTATCCCACTTTTAAATATATATTTTGCCTATGTTTTTCCTATTTAACCTATTTTTGCACCTGTTTGATTTTTTTGTCACTTTAAAGCTGCTTTTCAGTTTTCACCCATTTTTGACACTCTAACCCCTTTTTATACTTCTTTATCACTTCTTAACTCTTTTTTATTACTTTATCTGGCAATGTTTGCAACATTTTGCCACTTTTCACCATTTTCCATCTGGATTTGAATCTAGATGTTTCTTAACGGCATTTTAGCCGTGAATTAGTCACGCAAAAACCCCTGCTGATTAGTCAGGTGATAAAATTAGAGATAATCATTAAAAACAAAAGAAAATCCTGTGCATTTTGTTTCTGCCTCTATTGAGTAAGTAATCATTGTACGTGTTTGCAGATGCTGGCTCCTTGCTCTACGTGGTCCAGCAGCAGCCTCTGGGCTCGATCCAGTGGTCTGTTGTGGCGTCAAATCTAAGAGAGACCAACTACACCGTCACATCCTTGTCTAAAGGAGTCCGCTACGCCTTCAGAGTGCTGACGTCTACTGGGAAGACAACAAGCAAACCATCTCCATCCACTGACCTGGTCCAGCTGCTGGACAGAGGTAACTGCTACACCAGCCATTTTTAGAGTGAAATATGAGCTCTCTTCATTGTTTGATGGCATCTTTTCAATCTGCATTGCCTGTAGGACCGTATCTAAGGAAAGCACCGATCATTACGGACAAACCTGACGTTGTTTATGTGGTGGAGAATCAACCTGCGAGCATCACCATCACTCTGAACCACGTTCATGCAGTCGTGGCCTGGAAAAGGTTCGTTCTTCTGTCTCTTTTTGAAAAATGGCGTACTGTACTGTATTTCCTGAATACTGAAAGACAGGTTAAGTGCATCTTATGACTAATGTGTCTTTGTTTAAATGCTGGGACAGTTTGAAGAGCCGGCAGCTCATTTCAAACAAATGGCTGCAGAAGGATCCTCTCAGGAGTCAGAGCACTGCTGGTTTTTATCTCATTTTTATTCACTTCAGGGACTGTTTTATTAATGGAGATCAAGCTTGCCAGCATGCTTATCCAAAGCTCTACAGACCAGGAGTGAGAAGCACCACTGATTGAATGTTGCGTTCAAGGATTTCTGCAGAGCTTGGCTGATTCACACAATTATTGTGAATTTACAGGAAGAAAACCAAACACCCAGTCAGTAGAATTTGCAACAAGGTATGATGAACATTTTCAGTCATAAGCAATAGATAAATAGTTCCTATAAAAAGATTTTACCCCCTTGGATGGTTTACCCTTTTATTGATTTTATAAATCAATAAATCATTCTGTCTTATTCCGTTCCACGTCAGCATGGCTGGAGCCTATCCCAGCTGTCACTGGGCGGGAGGCAGGGTACACCCTGGACTGGTCGCCAGTCAATCGCTGACATATAGAGACAGACAACCAGGCATGCTCACATTCACACCTACGGGCAATTTAGAGTGATCAATTAACCTAATGGGCATGTTTTTGGTGGTGGGAGGAACCCACGCATGCACGGGGGGAACGTGCAAACTCAAACTCAAACAGAATGGCCCTGACTGGGAAGCGAACCAGCAACCTTCTTCAGCGCTAACCACTGTGCCATCATGCCACCCATTTTATGAATCAATCGCAGTCAATATAGTTTGGCTGTCTGTCTTTGCCTTTGTCAAGTTGTGGTTCCTAACCTGGGGTCCAGGCACCCCTGAGGGGTGTGGAAGATCTCAGGGGGGCCACTGTGGCTACATGTTTTTGAAAAGTTACTAGCCACTGAGCATTTCCACTAGCCACAGTTTTGTTGTTGGGAAACTATGTGTACATGCCAAATAGAGTATGTCTGGAATGAGATGAAACACATGCTCTGTTTCTCTCTTTCATGGATATTAAGTTTATAGTAATATTAAAACACTGGATGTAATTTTAACTTCATTCAAAAAATCTGAAATGCAGCAGGTTTTGACACTGATGAATTCAACCGGTCATAATGGCTAGTTGGAGTCAATCTGGTACCTGCCATGGCTGTGTAAATGTCAAGCCCTGCTTACCAGACACCAAACTTCAAATTTCAGGGTTTAAAAAGTCAGACATTAACAAGAAAAGCTTGACATTTCCAAGTTTAACAAGTCTTAAATATTGACACTAGAATCTCAAAATTGTCAATTTTTAAAACCTTAAATTTACAACAGTGTAAAGTAAAAAAAAACAAAAAAAAAAAACAAGAAAATTTGAAACAGTGATTGGATTTTCTACTGCATATTCTCAAAAATTGTATGTTTTGTTTCAAGTACATTTACAGCTTTAAAAGTGGAAAAAAGAAAAAAACATTATAATTAACGACTTTTTAGACTTATGATTTTTGAGGTTTTTTCGTAAAAAAGATGAGATCATCTTTATTATACACTGTTATAGTAATGGATAGTTTATACACTGATATTTTGTCAAGAACAAATGCAAGTAGGCCTTTTATGTTGGGAGGTTTTCAATGAAAAAAATTAAAGTTGATGTTTGATTTTTCCAAGTGGGTCCTGGGGGGGCTTAGCTCTTCCTAGATATGACTGGGGGCCTGAAAGAAAAAAGATTGGGAACTGCCGGTCTGGTCTCTGATTGTAGTAGAAAGACACTTATGTCTCGAAGGTAAAGTCACATTTAATCAGTATTGCTTGCTACCATTGCACCATGAAGACAAAAGAACACTCCAAGCAGCTCAACCACTGTTGAAGAAAATTCATTAAATTTGTACTACAGTTCACCAAAAGCCATGTGGGAGACTCCATGGTCAAGTGGGAGAAAATTTTTTGGTCTGATGAGACCCCAATGGTGCTTTTTGGCCATTGGACAAGATGACAAACACTAAACATTACCACGAACACACCATACCCACTTAGAAGCACAGTGGTGGGAGCATCATGCTGCAGGGGTGCTTCTTGGCAGCTGGCCCTGGAAGGCTTGTAACCTTAGAGGTCGGTCTTATTCAGTCAGAAATGGTTTAAAGACAACAAGAAGAATGTTTTGGATAAGTCTGAAACAGCAGGAGGTCCATCCACAATTGTGATATTGCTGAGTTTCTGAAATCCAAATGAAATTTGATGAACCTCCCATAGCCATAGACTTAAATTCATTCTGAGCTGTGGCAACCTCCCTCCAAGATGGCTCCCACAAGGATGTATTGCCACAAGTTTTCAAACAACAGAAAGATACTGTATCTATTTGTTTCCTCAACCAACATTTCAAAACTTGAGAGAAATGTTGTTTACCATAAAGCAAAGAAAAGAAAATTAATTCAAACACAAACCCATAAACAGTAGAACCAGAGAGAAAACAGATGCTTCTGTGCAGCTCTATATGACAACATCTTAAGGCCAATTTTACTTTTATATTCAAGTGAGGGATAAAACAGCCCAGATCTTAGTTTCCCATCTGTTTCCCTAACTGCGATATACTTCCTCTTCTGTCCCCAGGAGAGGCGTGGTGCTGGCCAACAAACCGGGCGTGTTCGAGATGAGTATGCCAGATGACGACCAGCACACCCTGAAGCTCCAGCGGGTCAAAAGCACAGACATCGGTCAGCTGGTGGTCACGGCCAGCAACCAGTTTGGCAGCGACCTGTGCACGCTGCAGCTCGCCATGGCAGGTCAGTGCAGTTCAGGCAGAGCAGCACACGTTAAATTTAGAGTTTCTGCTTGAATCCAAAGAACTTACTACTTACTCCTGGCAGCAGCTGACGCCAGCATGGAGGAGATGTTTGTAATTTAAGTTTGGCTATTTTGAAGTACGATATCATGACCTTTGAATAGCTGTGGGTGGAAATTACTTTGAAATGACTTAACTTTCTTTTCATTCTTGGTTGGGACTGATGTCTTTCTACATTATTTTGAAAGGTCAGAGTCCTCAGGGGCTTTTGCATCTTGTAAGAATGTAACCAAATGAGAATTTTTCTTGTAGCTTTTCACAGCAAGTAGAGGAAACTACTGACAAAGCAGCTAAAATTAGCATAATAATGCATAAAACTGGTATAAATTGGATCTTAGCATGCAAGAACTGTAGAGAAAGGATCTCATTCTACTACCCAGATATGTTTTAGCTGCTTTATGATTGACTAATATTACATGAGGTTTGCTATTGTTCTAAAATGTTCAAGATTATACACTATCAGACATCAGTTTCATGCCGTTGACTAACATAGCCATTCTATATCCATATACATAGTATTTATAGGAAAGGCTAGCATGTTTGTATCATTTCTTATCAAAATATATGCAGCCACTAGCATATAAACCAATGAAAATGTGTTAATATTCATTTTCATATAAGTAAATGGCATAGATAACAAGGTTACACAGTGAACATTAGCCCAAATTGACAGTTAGTTACACCAATTACAATTAGATTTGTCCTGCTCCGTCTGACAGCAGGATCAAATATCCTGGACTGTTTCAGTGCCGCCAACCAAAATATCTCAATGTGCCAAACACAGTGTTTTATTGTACAGAAGCATAAACAATTTACAGACAAATAGTTTTAAAATTACATATCATCTCGACAAACATTTCATTTTGAACTCACCACTGCTACTCAAATACTCACAAGGTATTTTTTTAGACAAAACAATATCGATGGGAATAGCAGCAGACAAAAATGTATAATTCACCAATGACTGATTTCATTTTTTAAACATCTGTTTTATTCTAAAATGGCTCATGCCAAGTTCCTTCCACTTCCACATTGTATTGTTGCTGATAAAAAGTTTATTTAAGGATACACGGTAATGACTGACTTTGGTGGAAAGAGGGGAAAAAAGGGAGAGGGAAATAGTGCCAGTTTAACCCCTGGTTTCATTTGGTGTTCAAATGCCATTTTTACAGCTAAAAGCCATGTAAGAAATGTAACTATTCTTTAATGGGTTTGCTCCGGCGTTTTTAAAATGTGCTAGAGGTTGTTTGCAGATGACGTCACGTAACAGTGAAGAAGTCTAAATGGGGGCCAGGAAGTGAACTCTGGATAGAGAAGCACTATCAAAATGCTACAGTTCAAATTGCAGGAAAAAACAATCTTAAGCCTCTGAATTTGAAAGCAAAAGTGTAGAAGTGTGACATACCGGTCCTCTTTGGAAACTTTGGGTTTGATTTGCTCAGTTTGTCTTCTAAAGTAGTGGTTGCATGTGTACAAAAAGGGTACATAGATGAGCATGTGTACAAAAAGGGTACATAGATGAGCATGTGTACAAAAAGGGTACATGGATGAGCATGTGTACAAAAAGGGTACATAGATGAGCATGTGTACAAAAAGGGTACATAGATGAGCATGTGTACAAAAAGGGTACATGGATGAGCATGTGTACAAAAAGGGTACATAGATGAGCATGTGTACAAAAAGGGTACATGGATGAGCATGTGTACAAAAAGGGTACATAAATGAGCATGTGTACAAAAAAGGTACATAGATGGGCATGTGTACAAAAAGGGTACATAAATGAGCATGTGTACAAAAAAGGTACACAGATGGGCATGTGTACAAAAAGGGTACATAGATGGGCATGTGTACAAAAAGGGTACATAAATGAGCATGTGTACAAAAAGGGTACATAGATGATCTATGTCAGACAACACTCGCATTCGGTCTGTTTCTACCAAATGATCAGCTTTGGTTTAGCTTAGATTATCCATATTTGATCGTCTAATCTTTCTGTGTCATCCACAGTGCCTCCAAAGTTTGAGTCCATCATGGAGGATGTTGACGTGAACATTGGAGAGACGTCCCGCCTCGCTGTAGAGGTTGAAGGGAAACCAGACCCTGATATTCTGTGGTACAAGGTATGAGGTCACTTTTGCAGTATGCAGAAAGACTAAAATACCAGTAAAATTGCGAAATTACTGCCATTATCTGCAACCGTTTGAATCTTTTATGGTTCCATTTCAGGATGATGTCCTTCTCACTGAGAGCAGCCACTTCACCTTCGTGTACGATGACCCTGAATATTCCCTTGTCGTCCTGAATGCTCGCCCTGAACACTCGGGCGTGTACACCTGCACTGCGAAGAACCTGGCCGGCTCCAACTCCTGCAAAGCTGAACTCACGGTGCACACAGGTCTGCAGCATCAAAATACATCAATACTGTCTCCATGCATGAGTTATAATACTCTAAATTATGAAAGAAGGATCAATGCTTTGATCATACACTGAATTATTTAGGATATTTCCTGGTAAATTATGCACAAACATGCTCCTTTCTTCATTTTCAGCCAATTGAGTTTAGGTTTTATCAGTTTCCTGATGTACTACGCTTCATAAAAGCGAGTTGTTGTTGAAAATTACGCCTCTAAATCTACAACATATGGGCGGGACCACGAGGCGTTCAGAGACTACAATATGAAACCATCTGTCTCTATGCTGGCTCACATTTACAGCCAAACACAGGCTCATAAAACGCCTCTGTCGGTCCCTGCAGAGCCACAAGAAGCAGCCGAGCCAATGGAAGATGAGGGAACCATCCTGAGGAAGATGAGGCGCTTGACGGATTATTATGATCTCCACAAAGAGATAGGGAGGTGAGTCTGTGTGCATCTCGTCACTCAGCGAGTACATCAGCGCTAATGGCCGTTTGAGCGCCGAGGGGTCGGGCTGTAGGAGGGACTCGAGCTGCACCTGCTGATCGACAGCAGACGAGAGATGAGTCACCAGGCGGAGAGGAGGAAATACATCAGACGGCAGATGATTGTTTTGGTTTAACACAGCAGACTGACTGAGAATTTAAGAGCAAATGGGAGAGAAAAAACAAGCAGACGGGAAAATCTGTCAGCGCTTCGTGGTTATGAAACCTTCCAAGAAACTCAAATGAAAATGTTTAACATATCAACAAAGCCTTAAAGTAAATGACGGCTCATTTTTACTTAAGTGACACCTCTAATACTGATTTGGATGCTTCATTTTGGTACCCCTTACCAAATAAAGGCCCAAAAAGTTACAGTTTCCTTTTCTTAACCTGTATTTTTCATCTTTTAAACATATTTTTACAGCATACAGCAAAATCATTTCTCTTGAGCTCATCTGGTAAAGTAAGCTCCCAGATTTGTCCTAAACTCTCGTACTTTCTGATAGTTTCTGTCTGGCTGCTTGCAACCATCTCTGGATGTTACATTAGGAGGGTTGACTGGGACAATAGAGCACACTGCTTAGCCCCTGTAAACAAAGAGCTGAGGCTGAGTTATTTAAAGAAATTCTGTTTTATTTGCCAATAATGAAAAAATGTTACATAACAGGGGTGTCAAACTCAAGGCCAAATACGGCCCGTGACAAAGTTATACCCGGCCCACGAGATTATATCATGTTTTTATTATAAATGGCCAACAAGTATGCAGTCTGCAGATTTCCTCCAGTATAAACATGTAAATTTAACCTTGATGATTTAAAATAGCCTTTAAAAAGAGTAAAAATAGTTACATATGTAGTCAGTAATGTAGGAAAAGAAGTTTATTAGTGTTTTCATATTTTCAATTTTTGCTTCTCACAATTACAACTCAAACTTATGATTTTGACTTTTTATTTCATATTTTTTATCTTTTATAGCCACAATTTTAAATCATAAATCACATTTAGACTTTTTGAACTAATGATTTAGAATTTTATGTCAAATTTTGACCTTTTCAACTCCTAAATTTGACTTTTATTCCCATATTTTGACCTTTTAGACTTGCAATTTCAAATTAAAACTCATATTTTGACCTCATGCTTTATCATTTATTTCATATTTGAGAGCTTTTCAACACATGATTTTGAATTTCCTCCCATATTTTGACCTTTTAAACTGCTAATTTTGACTTTTAATCCCATACTCTGACCTTTTAGACTCACATTTTTAAAATTGATCTCATATTTGAACCATTAAAACTCGTGATTTTGAATTTTATTTCTATTTTTTTCCTTTCAAATATACAGTTTTAAATTATAAGTCATATTTTTACCTTTTGAACTCATGAGTTTGAATTTTAACTCATATTTTGAGCTTTTTCAAGTCCTAACTTTGACTTTTATTCCCATACACTGACCTTTCAGAATCCAAACTTAAGATTTAAAAATTAAACTCATATTTTGGCCGGTAAAACTTCTAACTTTGACTTTAAATCCCATAATATGACATTTTAAACTCACAACCCAAAATTTAAACTCATATTTTAGACTTTTAAAGTCATGATTTTGAGTTTTATCTCATATTTTCGTCACTGTAAGTTCATGATTTCAACTTTTATTTTCTATTTTAGACTTTTAAATTCATGATTTTGAATTTTGTCTCACATTTTCACCTTAAAAACATATGACTATGACTGTCTGCCTTATATATTTTCCTTTAAAAACATTATCTTGACTTTGAAATTTGTGTTTGGACCTTTTGAACTAATAAGTTTTACTTTTATCTCAGATTTTGAACCTTTAAACTTAATATTTTGGCTTTTAATTTATCTCAAAATCATTTATCATAAGTGCTAAGTTTTTTTCCCATAATTCATTGCTGGTGAGAATGAAGTTGACAGTTTAAGGGTAAATGTTGACCCTGTTAGACCCTCAGGTTTGTCCTGAATTCAGACTCTGGCTTCTGCTTTGATTGAGTTTGTTCTATAAGCTTAAAGCTCCACTTTGTTGCTTTTTTCAGCTTCGTGATTTTCTTCCGGCTGAAAGCTCCATAAAGCTGTATTGTATCTTTTCCTGTAACAAGGTCCATCCTGCTCATTTGATCCTGAAAAATGTATGAAATTACAGTCAACTGTACAGGAAAATGACGCCTAACTCAGAATGAACAAACAGATATCACTCAGTTTGTTTTTGCGTATTGAACTGTGATTGTCTCCTCTCAGGGGAGCCTTCTCTTATGTGAAGAGGGTGACTCAGAAAAAAGGAAAGGACGACTTCGCTGCCAAGTTCATCTCCGCCCGAGGGAAGAGGAAAGCTGTGGCCCTCCGAGAGATGGACCTGCTGTCTGAGCTGGACAATGAGAGGATTCTCTATTTCCACGATGCCTTTGAGAAGAAGAACGTGGTGGTGATCATCACAGAGCTGTATCCTTCCACAGGCACAGACAATAGAATCTAAAACATGATGGCATCTTTAATTCAGTCGCCATCTTTGCCTCAGTCTTGTTTCAGATTTCTTCTGCTTCATGGTGGAACAAAAGTGCACTCAAATGAATCTCAAGGACACTAAAGATCCACAGCATTAATCCTAATGTCTTCTGCAAACCCCTGGAGGCATGAATGGAGTGCAGCATCGCTTTTTCTCTCTGACTCATCCCCGATGAGTGGAATTAGCCCGAGATGGGGATGTGTGGGAGTTTTTCTGCTCATTTATAATTCATTCCTCATGCACCTACCTTCCTACCTACTGCCTGGACTCTGCAGGCAAGTAACAGCTTTTTTATTTTTCCTTAACTGCTGTACGAAGATGTCACGAGGAGCTGCTGGAGAGGATGGCCAAAAAAACAACAGTGAAGGAAGTGGAGGTTTGTTGTGCTTCTGCTGACTGCACTGCGCTAACATTATGTAACATGACTTTTTCAATCCACTCCTTTCTGTTCCTCTAAAGATCCGTTCCAGTGTGCAGCAGGTTCTTGAAGGTCTTCGTTATCTGCACCAGAAAAACATTGCCCACCTTGATATAAAGGTATCCCTCTCTCCTACCAATGATGTTTAACCCTATTTGTTCCCATGTTTTAACCTGAGTTGCTGCTTTTACCACTTTAGCCAGAAAACATCCTGATGGCAGCTCCTGCAAGCGACCAGATCCGCATTTGCGACTTTGGCAATGCAATGAAACTGCAGAAATCAGAGGAGTTTTACTGCAAATACGGCACGCCAGAATACGTTGCACCAGAGATTGTTAATCAAACTCCAGTCTCCACAGCAACAGACATATGGTGAGCCACCTGTTCCTGCAGTCGCTGTCTTCTTATCTGCAGAAAAATAATATTTCAGTCCTGTCACTCATCCTCTCTCTCTCCCACAGGCCCGTTGGTGTCATCACTTACCTCTGGTAGGTTTGTTAACACGATATTTCACTCAGATTATATGTTTTATACTTTTAAGATTTGTTTATGCAATTTTGAAGCATCAGCTACTCAACTTTTTAAACATTGATTCCAAAAAAGTTGAGACGCTGTGTAAATGTGAATAAAAAAAGATATCTGAATCTCTTTCAACATATATTCAGTCAGAGAAAAGATGTTGAACTCAAGCAGGCAGTGATCATCAACTGGCAGACCAGGGGCCACGTTAGGCTCTGTACACTTTTTGTGTACACTCATCACCCTCGTGACCAAAAATGCCCCATTGAATCCCATTAAAATCACATTTTTTGATCCCTTAACCATTACAGTAAAAAAAAAAACATTCATTGTTTGATATCAGGCCTTAATTTAGCAGTAATTGAGTCAAATTTGCAGTTTTTCCTATTCATCACCAAATGTCAGCCATTTTCCTATACTTAGCCTAAAGGAAAATTGCATGATTTTTCCTGGTTTCAAATTTCCTAGTAATGAGAGATTTAAAGAGTTTACATGGGTGTTTGTGAAGATTATTTTATTTTTGTGTTTTTCCACATCAAAACAAAGGGATTTTATGCCTTTACACTTGCATTTAATGGGTTAAATTCCTTAAAATTCATCAGAATGTGATATTTTTCAACAGGTTTCATGTTGATGAAAAATTAGTATGGGGTCCATATTCGGACACGAAGAGTCTGAGTGTAACAATTTTGAAAAATGTGAAAAAATAACATAAATATCAAAGTTTCTGCTCATCATTGACATATGCAAGGATGTGATGTCATTTTTAAGGAAATCCAATTTGTATGTAGTTTAAGGAAATTATTTAATTTTCTGAGTTTTTCCACACAAAACGGGGGGGCTTTATGCCTTTAAACTAGCATTTTAAGGATTAAATTCCTGAATATTCATCAGAATTTGATATTTATCTTTAGGTCACATGTTGATGAATAAATTAATGCAAAAACGTGGGGAAAAAATGTTCATGTATTTTGTTATTACTGCTATTCATGTGTGGTGTCCACTTTTGGACACCAAGATGCTGTGTGTAACATCTGTTTAGGATATCTGAGGGTTAACTTGCCCTCCAGTGCAGGGTTTTTCTTGCAAGCTAGCTTAGGTCGTCAGTCTCAGGCTCATAATTCACATGTGACCAGTCTCTTCTTCTGCTCTGCCCTGAATCAGAACTGTGCTCTCGCTTTCAACCCACCTCCACCCCAGCATCCACCTGTAGGCTCTGATAGGGGGATTGAAGACGTTATCTCATCACTCCTAAATTCTGCTTTTAAAATATATTTGTGAGGAGTGATGAAATCAGAGTCTGATGTTATGTTGCCATAATTAATGCTTGAACAATTGCAAACATGAGATGACATATTTCAGGCTGCATAATGTGCATACATTTTCAATGGGAGACAGGTCTGGATTGCATGCATGCCAATCTACTACATACGCTCTTTTACTGTAAGGCCATGCTGTGGTAACTGATACAGATTGTGTCTTCACAGTGTCTTATAGAAGTAACATTACATATCTTGTAAAAGAGGGAGTCTTTTGCCAACAGCCACTCCACAGGTGGAGGTCGGTGCTCACAGAAGGAAGTAGTAACTAACAAAGGTGTATCAATGGATTTATCTCACAGGCAAATACAGTGAAGAAACTAGAGCACACAAATCACTTCCCTTTAATTTGAAATCTAATTCAAGTCAAGAAATTCAAATTCAAGTTGAGAATTTCAAATTCTTGTAGAAAATTGAAATTGAAATTGAAATTCAAGTCAAATTAAATTTAAAATTCCAATCAAAATTCCAATTTGAAAGTCAAATCAAAATTCTAATCAAAATTCTAATCTAAAATCAAATCAAAATTCAAATTGTAAATCAAATCCAAATTCAAATTCAAAGCCAAATTCAAATTCAAAGTTAAATCCAAATCAAAATTCAAATCAAAATTCAAACCAAGATTTAAATCAAAATTCAAACCCAAACCCAAATTGAAGTTCAAACCAAGATTCAAATTCAAAGCAAAGTTCAAATGAAAATTCAAACCAAAATTCTAATCAAAATTCTAATTCAAGTGCATTTTCTAATCAAAATTCAAATCAAAATTCAAACCAAGATTTAAATCAAAATTCAAACCCAAATTCAAATTGAAATTCAAACCAAGATTCAAACTCAAAGCAAAATTCAATTGAAAATCCAAACCAAAATTCAAATTGAAATTCAAACCAAAATTCAAATTCGATTCAAATCAAAATTCAAACTGCATTTCAAATCAAAATTCAAATCGAAATTCAAATCAAAATCTAAATCCAAATTCAAATTCAAGTACAATTTCAAATCAAAATTCAAATCAAAATCCAAATTCAAATTCAAGTCGAGAAATTCAAATTATTCAAGTAAAGAAATACAAATTCAAGTTGTGAAATTCAAATTCAGCTAGAGAAATTCAAGTAAATAAATTCAAATTCAAGTTGACAAATTCAAATTCAACTAGAGAAATTCGAATTCAAGTCAAGAATTTCAAATTCATTTTGAGAAATTCAAATTCAAGTTGACACATTCAAATTCAAATTTGTTACTAATAATGTTTCTCATTTTCAGCTTGACTGGTGTGTCTCCTTTCGCTGGCGAGAATGACAGAGCGACTACCTTAAACATCCGTAACTACAACGTGGCGTTTGAAGAGAGCATGTTTTCTGACCTCTGCAAAGAAGCAAAGGGATTCGTCATCAAACTTTTGGTGGTGGACAGACTGTAAGCAAATTTATTCTCTATCCCTAACCTTAAATTGAAGTGTCAAAACAATGGCATGCTCCCTCCTTATGGTGATATTTTCTCCTCTCTCAGGAGGCCCAGTGCTATCGAGTGCCTTCGCCATCCTTGGTTCAAGGTGAGGCGATGATTTTGACAAATACCTCCCTGCTTTGAAGTTCACCAGTGTTGTGACACTTTTATTTATAGCTCAAGTAAAGTTAATGAAAGCTCCCTTCTTTTTGTATTACAGTCACCAACGAACAAAAGCATCAATACAGCGATGTTAAAGCAAGTTTTGTCGAGGAGGCGATGGCAGGTAAGCCACCACTGATGGTGAACTGATAGACATACTGTAAATGAGGAATTAAGAGGTAAAAATGTGATTCCTGGAGGGCCAGAAAACCTTTGTTTTGGATAGAAGTAGCCCTTTTTCTTGCAAGGCCTAAGTAAACAGACCAAAGCTGGTGGGATTGAGTTAAGAGATGCATTCATGAAGATGTACATGACATTTCAGTCAATTTTAAACAAGGCTGACCAGCAGAATCATTTAGGAAAGTTCTTTCTGACAGAAATCAGCCCCCTAACTCAGATTAAATCAGTTTTCTGAGAATTAGCATATAAATTAAAGAGATTTGATACCAAAAGTCACTATCTCATGTTCTCTTTGCTCTTCCTTCCAGCGTTCTCTTATCAACTATAAATCCAAGATGGTGATGCGCTCGATTCCTGAACTTTTAAACGACTCTTCCAGCCATGTCTCCATCGCTGTGGCACGGCACTTAAAAGAAGGCTCCCCTCCGCCCTCCTCCTCCTCAGACTCGGATGCAGATGTGGATGAGCTCCCCTTTATTCCTATGCCGCTGTCCATGGTCTTTTCTGGTTCAAGGGTCTCTCTTAACGAGATCCCAGGGGATGACGATGCAACTGTGCGGCCCGCTGTGGCGTCTGATGGGACAAAGAGGAAGGATAACGTGGAGATAGCAGGTACTAGAGGAGGGGTTAATAAGAGAGATAAAGAAGGAACTGCTAATGAGGAGGAAGCAGAAAAGACAAAACCAGCTCCTCTGAAGAAAGGATCAAGCGTGGAGTCGGAGGATTCACAGACTAAAGCACGGCGGGCGACGATGAGGAGAGGCAGCTCTGCTGACTCAGCACTGCTCCTCCACATCGACCCAGGGGAGGGAGATTCAAATAAAGATTCAGAGCCGAGTAACAAGAGCTTGAAAAAAGCTGTTTCAATGGAGCTGCCCAATCGCAGCCCGAGCCCCGGGGCGGCAAAGTTAAGCCAGGAGGATTACGCCCTGAAACTGGAACTGATGAGGCAGCGGCTGCTCAGGGGAGGCAGCATGGATAAAAAGATGAGCGGCCTGCGCGGACCGTTGTTTGAAACACTCGGGATGGAGGATGAGCGCCGCACAGGGTCTCTGGATCGCAATTTGAGGAAATCAAGAACAGGACCCTCGGCACTTACAAGAGCAGCGTCATCTGAGACTCCTGGGGAGGATGTACCAAAGACTAAAGTGTTTCGTAAAAGCGCCTCCTTCACTCAGGGAGATTCTGAGCCCATGCCCTTGCACCGCAGGTTCGGAGCCCCCTTAGAGATCCCGTCTGCAGGCAGTGGTAGCACAGACGCGAAGAAGCTCCAGGAGGCAACGTCGATGTCCGCACTCACAGAACAAACATCTCTAGAGTCTTCACCAACTTCATTTATATTCCCAACGTCAAGACTGGACCAACAGAACAATGTGAAAGAAAGCAGGGATGAAGTGACAGAAAAAAGGACCAAAAACCAGTCAGAAAAGGCAGAATCAGACTCTATGTCACCTTCTGTAGTCACTCCTATTATTGTAATCGAGGAGGAGGATGAGGAAGATGAGAGGAAAGAGAATCATGAGTTACATATTAATGAAAAAGATGAAAATGAAAATTTGGAATTGGCAGAAAATAGTAAGGTGTCATCTGCAAATGAGAGTATCCCACCATCTAAAATATCTGAAAAAACAGAGCCAAAAAGCCCTATGACTTCAAACGATACAAAGTCTTCAGATATGCCGACATTACCTGAACATGCCGCTGTATTCGCTAAAGTAGCCACAGGGGATAGATCTCCAGTTTCCACATCATCAAACCCTGATCTCCCTGCCCTCCCACGCCAGCCGGTGCTCAGAACAGACATAAAAGACATCGACTCAGAGGAGCTCTTTGAAGCCCGCTTTAAAAAACGAGAGTCGTCTTTGACTCGCGGTCTCCGGAAACTGACCAGAAACAAATCAGAGGAGAAATCACCTGTGCTTAGCCGAAAGGGAGTTGAAGGGGGAGAGGAGGTTTACAGGCCGGGGCCGAGAGGGGCTCCACTTGAAATGGTGTCTAAAGGACTGCAGGAGAAATCCAAATCTGTTCAGGATTTAAGAGAAGAAGATAAGGAAGCAGGGCTTGGTCTGATTGGGAGGTTTTCCCTACGGGCGAAGAGG
The DNA here is from genome assembly GCF_018320785.1 of Cheilinus undulatus. Taxonomy (NCBI): domain Eukaryota; kingdom Metazoa; phylum Chordata; class Actinopteri; order Labriformes; family Labridae; genus Cheilinus; species Cheilinus undulatus. The sequence continues at coordinate 14,407,608 of NC_054888.1, read as the reverse complement.
TCAACATCCGTCGACAAGAAGGGCGAGAAACCAAAGGAGGAAAAGCAGCAGGATGTGAAAGAAACTGCCGTCAGCAAGAGGGTTTCATGGGCGATCGGTCGCAGCAAGTCTCTGGATACAAAAGAGCTGAACAGTGCACAGAAGCAGCTGGAAGAAAAGGAGCAAAGAAAAGCAGAGGAGTCGTCGGTTTCTGCCATGAGGCGAAAGTTTGAGTCCAAAGTGGCTGGGATATCGGCCAGAATAAGGACCCAGTCAGAAGAGAGGAAGGATAAAGACAGTGAAGGAAGTCAGAAAGATCTGAAGAAAGTCTCCGATTCTCCAGTTCTAGCAATGAGGAACAAGTTTGAAAATAAAGTGGCGGGAATTTCCAGCAAAATCAGGAGTCAATCTGAGGAGAGGAAAGACGATGCAGAAGGGAAAAGGACGCCCCTATTTGCACGTCATCGCCATTCCCAATCAGAGGGGCGAGGACTGAAAGGAATGGGCATTCCAGAGAATCAGCTTGCCAAACAAACGGGGGCCGGTGCCTCCAAGGAGTCCATTGAATCCACTTCAAGCATCCAGTCTGAGAGTGACAGGCGATCGCGATGGGATAGGTGGGGTTTATCACGGAGTAAGAAAGACAAAACCCCATCTCAGACGGATCTGCAGTCATCCGCCCCCAAAGAGGAGGGTTTGTCAAAGAGCCAGCAGTTTATCCGCTCTGCTTCGGATTTCGCTCCTGTTTTCCACATCAAACTGAAAGACCACGTCTTATTGGAGGGAGAACCCGTCACTCTGAGCTGCCTCCCCGCTGGGAGTCCACATCCAGAGATTACATGGATGAAAGGTTTCTCTTTAGATATTTAAGTCATATGATAGACTGTTTATAAAGATGGAGAAAGCATGAGCTGCCTGGAAGTGAAGCCAAAGTATTCTGCTCTGGATGGCTAGTTAATATCAGAAATTCAAACTTCTTCAAAGATGATAATCTATAAAGTCGTGTCAAACCCCAATTCTGTCTGGAGTGTTAGTTATTATCATAATGATTTATGTCCAGCTAGACATCTTTCTGAGAAGTTTTAGTTTGATTATTTAATTGATGCAAAAAGGACCAGATATAACCTCATCCCTGTTGGTGAATAATGCTCGTTGCAGCATTTTTAATCAGATTGACACAACAGGAACAAAGCATAATGTATTTCCAATTTTGGGGAAAACAACTACACTATAATATAATACACTACCCATAATCCTTGAGTGTTAGAGCCATATCTTTGATTAGTGGAGCTCGCTGCTATCAACGAAACTTTTACAAACTTGGGCTTTTTGCACCTGATGACGACTGATCCCACTATATAAAAAAAATAATCGAAAAACAACAGATTTGCAGAAGCATGCTAAGCCAATGTTTGTTACGTAGCATACTATAGCTCCTACACATTGGCCCGCCCCCTCACCCACATATGGTGGGCAGAAGTTGTCACAAAGTCAAAGATAACAAACCCCGCCCACTAAAGGAGGTGATTTGATTGGTCAGTTTTACTGCCATTCAGAAATATTCTCTCTTAAATAACATTACTCAGGCACTCCTCAATTTTAAGGGCACACTAGTGAAATAGCTTGAAAGTAAAGCATTTCCTGCCTAGCAACAGCAGCAGTGTAAATTTCAGATTGGATGAAGTACTGTTCTGTTATCTAACCCGTAACACAAATAACAAAAAATGTGAACTGATGACATTTCAGTTGTTATTGTAGGAATTGAACTGGATTGCGGGATGTGTAGTTGTTGTTTTTCCTTGAAAAAAATCTGTGCATAATCTGTAGCAAAGTTTTTGTAGCTTTGAGTATTCAAAAAGCTGGTCGGCTTTGTTTTAGGATTTTTTTGAAATGTCAAAATTTCCTTCAGGAACCAAAGCAAGCAAAAGAGTGGACGGTCACTGTTGAATAAGCTCATATATATGTCAAGGTCAAGCTCGATGGCATCTCTTTTGTCCAAGCTTTTGATGCATCCAGAAACCAACGGCGGTTTTTGGGCTCTTTGGGTATCCACAGGGCAACCAGGGTCTCGTGGCAACCCTACTACCCACCAGGATGGTACCCTAGGCCAGTCCTACTTACCACATCCACCCCTAATTCCACCCTTAAGGTGTAGACTTTGTTACTTCTTTAAGGGATTATTTTCCCATGCCCCTGGTAATATACAAGAACATCTAGAGCAGGACAGGGGTTGTGCCAATCCTCCATCCTTTGGTGCTCAGCTTACTTACCACATCAGTGAATGCATTACCAGATCATCAGAATGTATTTTGGCTTCACTTTTGAACAACAGGAGACATCTTGTCCATATTAATATACTATTGTTGAGTTTTAACAAGAAGCAGCTTTTTTATGTGTTTTATTGTTTTGTTTCTAGATCGCAAACCGCTCGAGGTTGAAGACAGAGTCAACCTCGTGTCACACCCAGACGGCAGGCAGCTTCTGATGATCATGAAATCCAGCCACAAGGACGCTGGAGTTTACGAATGTGTCGCCACCAACCCCATCGCAACCATCACTACCTCCTGCACGCTTTCCATAGCCAGTGAGTCCCCTAAAGACATTAATAATGTGTTTTTAAGTTAATTTGATACTGAATACAGGGGTGAAATGGGATTTAGGAATGGGTAACTGGAGATCTTCGTTAACATCAGAGCTGCAAATTGAATAAGCTCACTTTCCAGGATTTCTACCCTTTTATGGACAAACAGTAATGATCATTAAAGTGTGATGTATTTTACATAATTTAATTTTAATAGCAGGAAGAATGGTTTGACTATTAATCCAGCTGGAATGAATATTAATGCCAACAGATTAGCTTTACAGTAGATTAACTAAATGGATTTTTCCCTCTTATTCATCATATCATTGGAATAAATGATGCTTCGTGCAGTGTGGCGGCTCATATTCCAGTCTGCAGTCATGCCCTTTACAAATAGAGTGTAATGAGAGCAGCTCTGCTTAGTTTCTGTAACAATGATAACAATGAGGCTTCAGCAGGAGGCGTATTTCTCCGCTGTCAGGTTCCATCGATTGAATTTGGACTTTATTTGTTACGGCTGTTAGAATCTCAGCCAATGGAGCGATTCGTCTCCCCTCAATAATCTATCAGGAGTGTGAAAAATATCTCAGACAGCTTATCTCATCCGAAGAATCGGCCTCTCTGCTGCTTCAGGTGTACACGCTAAATGGGAAATGTATTTTTGAGATTAAGGAAGGACTATTTGTGTCAAGTTTAGTTTGATGAAACGACAAACATGAGTTGTCTTTGTGCCTTGAGCTTGCCTCTTTTTCTTTAGCTTTAATTGTGACAGTTGCTGAAAGTTGCAACAGAATTATAATAGAGATGATTTCCTGCAAAGTGAGGCCTTTTTAAGTGGTCTTTAAGCACTGTGACATCCAGAATGTGAGTCACACCGGTATATAAGACTGTTTAGGGGGGGTTTGAAGAGGGTTTAAAGGGTGTTCTTGTGTGAGGACTTCAATTGCATTCATCAAATTCCTCATTGTGCAGTTTCTGTGCAGCTGTTTAGCTCTTTTTGTACCATTTGCTTTCACCATGTGGAGTTTGTAATCCTGCTAGCTAACATGCTGCCCTCCTTTGGTCACTTGTCTTTAACAGATGAGTCTTTTCAGTCAAACTCTCAATATTTGTGCCAAGGCTTCTGCAATTGAAATGCTTCTTTAGAGATCAACAGGTCAAATTCTCTCACCTTACCTCTCCTGCAAACTGTAATAGGGAGACCCTTAGAGGGTCAACTGGTTGAGAAAGGTTGATGGACAAATGGCCAACTGCTCTCTTATTGGCCCTGTGAATCATGTGGGATTGCAAGTGAGGGTGAAAGATTAGATTCTCACGTTTATAGAAGTGTTTAAACCGAATTTCTATGACTTAAAATGTCAAAGATATTAATAAAAACTACAAAAATGTGCCAAAGACTGCTTAGACCTCAGAGGGTTAAGCAGGGTTTGCTTTAAACTTTAGAGGACTGAACTAGATTTAAATATCGGTACTGATACTGGTATCGGCTAGAATAAATTTGAAAGTATCAGCATGTTTTAAAGGATATTTTCATTTTTTAAATCAAACATCCTATCCCACCAGCTTCTTCAATGACAAGTCGCAGCCCAGAAATGTTCATGTTTATGTTCATTGTTCATTTTTATTTTAATGAATAATTTTGCAGTTTGGATCTTGAATGGAACAAAATATGTGACCTAAAAGACAGGCAGTCCAAAACCGACACATTTCACACCTCATTTCCCTGCAATTGCCAGTAAACTTTAGCCTATTTCCAGAAATCTTGCAAAATCACCTCATAAGAGTGGGAAAAGCTGTTTTGTTATTGCATGATGATGAGATAAATGAGTTGAAATATCGAGAAAATGTACAAATGTATTAATAGGTGTCCACCAAGGACTTTTCATTGACTTAAAACAGCTGAAAACAGCTCTGTGACCTAATTTTGGGTCCTGACCCACCAGTTGAGAACCACTGATCTAAGCTATAAGTTTAAAGTCCTTGTGAAGTGATAAAAAAACTGTATTTTAGGTTTGTTGTGTGACAGGCCACTGTGTTATGAACCACCATGCCAAATTCTAGTTGTCAAAATCATCTCTAAGTTTATGAAATTAAGCTTCGAAATCATAAAAATTCAGGCTGGTGTGGGCGTGTCGGTTGAATGAGCTGAAGCCACGACCACTCACAAGAAATACGTTCCTCTCAAATTAAAAATATGCTACAGTGCAGCTGCTTGGCTCTGTGCCGGAGCAGAGATAGAAGTTGGGGATAAAAATTTACTGTTTTCTGGCACAAAATTCTTCCTTATGATACTTTGAATGACCCGTAGACCACCGTGGCTGATTGATTTGGGAAATTTACCTCATAGCGAAAAAAAACACAGCATGTAGCTAGCATGTTGAGATGCACATATGCTTGTAAAAACACATCTTACAGTGAAACAACCTACATATACACCCTTTAAACCGCATCACAGTTGAAATCCCAAGCCTCTTGACTAAAATATAAAAACAGAACCATCAAAAGTATCTTAATTTTAAAGTTTTTTTTCCAAAATCCTTGTTAAACAGATTTTGTTTCTATAAATATCAACTTAACCATGCTGTTTTTCTATCTTAAGGTGTCCCTAAACGCCCAGGAACCCCTGAAGTCCCTCAGACGTACAACAACACGGCTCTGGTTCTGTGGAAACCAGCTGACACCAAGTCACCATGCAGCTACAACCTTGAGAGAAAGACAGAGGGTGAGCAAGAAATTTGATTAAAAGCCAAGCATGGGAACATCTCCATGTTTATAGTTTGTGTTATAATAGTTGCCGCTTTTAAAACTACATCCTCTTTTGTGTTATTGTCAAGAAAATTCAAATAAACGAGGAGTTCGAGCTCCTGGAGGCTGCCGGTGTCTGAAAATGTCTGACAATATTTGGCTTTATACCGTCTGCGAAGAAGGAAATAAGTTTTCTAATCCACAGACACCAATTAGACGGAGAAAATGAGTCAGACCGCCAGGGAATACAGACTGTACTCATTCTGCTGTCGAAGCTTTTTGTCATTATGCAACTTTAATCATCGTTATGTCATAATGCAGTGGATGGAAATGAAGTCTACAGAACTCTGAGACTAGCACACTCCAAGTTCGTTAATATTTATTGAACTTTTTTGCTCTTGATTCTGGCTTGTTTTGCTTGTTTTGCCTTATCGTCTTGTTCCAGATTTCATCTTTGCCAGGCAGCGTGGGTGTACTCTGAGTACAGTGTATTATGAGCTCATTTACATTTTAATTCAGCTCTTTTTTACATGAATATATAAGAAATTAAAGGCTTTGACAGATGATTTTTACAGCAGCCAAATTAGGCATTAACTGGTTTGCATTTAAGCCAGATTTTACAAATTAAATGACATCAAGTCATATTACTTTGACAACGCTGCCATCTGCTGGCAAATCTGTGCACTGCAACTAATTCTTCAAAGGAAGCAAAGCTAAAATTCAGGATTTTCTTACAAACATCATAACATTTCTTTCCCTCTCTCTCCTGCAGGTGATTCTAACTGGATGACTGTCGCCACCGGGGTCGTCGACTGTTACTACAACGTCTCAGATTTACCGCCAGGGGCTGCCTTTAGGTTCAGAGTCTGCTGTGTGAACAAAGCAGGACAAGGACCGCACAGTAACAGCTCTGCTCCCGTCAGCCTTGACTCAACAGGTAGATGATCAATCAGTCAGCCAAACTTTATTCATAAAGTTATCAACTGCAGTTTATAGCACAAGAGAATTGAAAAGATGGACACAAAGGTACAAGGTAAAGCTTAAGTGATGTCGCACTCTTGTATATAAAAAGTACACAAAACTGTACAGAATTTTGTAGACATTCAACCTGGTGGCGGTGTAGAGAGAAGATGATATATTGAACTTTTAACCTTTATTTTGACAGGACAGCTAAAGAGAGACAGGAAATATGGAGAGAGACAGTGGGGTATGATTCAGTGTATTTTCTGGCAGTCGCATTTCCTGGTTGATTTAAGGCTCAGAAATCAGGAAAAGCCCTTGTTATTCAATTTTTTTCATTTTTGACTGAAAATGGAAATAAAGTGAAAAATATGCAGATTACCCCTTTTTTGCTGCTGAAAAAAAAGAGCCATTTTCCCTTTTTTTTCTTCTAAATAAGATAAAATAACGGAAAAAACAAGCCATTTTCGTCATTTTTTTGTTTTGAAAAAAAGAGAAAACATTGACAAAAACGTGTTGTTTTCCCATTTTTTCCTTAAAAGAATAAACATATGGAAAAAACAAGCCTTTTTCTGTAGATGGAAAAACAAGCCATTTTTCCTTTTTTTGGTTTTGAAAAAAAAACAGAAAAACAAGCTATTTTCTCTTCTTTTGGTTCCTTATAAAAAGAAAAACTGAAAACAAGCCTTTTTTGGTCCTAAAATAATAAACAGATGAAAAAAAAACATTTTCCTATTTTTCTTTTTTTCTGAAGAAAAAAAGAATAAAAATGAGCCATTTTCTATTTCTTTTTGGTTCTGAAAGAAAAAAGCAAAAATAGAAAAACAAGCCTTTTGGCTTTTTTGTCCTAAACAATAAACAGAAAAAAAAAACTTTTTTTCCAATATTTTGTTTCCAAAAAAGGTAAACTAGCCAGTTTCCCATTTTTCACTTCTGAAAAACACAGGTCGAAAAAAAAAAACACAAAAAAACAAGTAATTTACTTTGAAAAAAAAAAAAAAAACGGAAAAACAAAGGGTCCCCCCCCCCATTTTTTTACTCCTGAAAAAGAAAGGAAAAAAAAATTTTTTTTTTTTGTTTTGTTTCAGTCACATAAAATTGGACAGAAGGAAAACATTTTTTAAGTGCTTTTTGTTCTAAATCCCTTTTTTTTTTTTTTTTTTTTCTTTTTTTGTTTTGATAAAATATTTTAAACAAGGAAATCATGTGGCCCAGTTGGTCAGGTGAACATTTCAAAATAAAAGTGCTCATATCAAAATGTTGGCCTACATTGCCATATGTTGTGTTTTTCAGTATAATAGGCCTATGAAATCTATGCAGTGTATTAGAAATAATGTCAGTAGTTACAGTACTTGTGATTTGCTGGACTTAATGTTTGGAGAAAATACATTTTTCTGAAAAAAAGCTTGGACTGTTTGAGGTTTTCATTCGTGTACACAGCAGGAGTCAAATGTTCAGTTCATGATTGTCTAAAAATAAGAGTTTCTCCTGATTTCTGTGGCTTGTTTTAACCAGGAAATGGTCCAAACAGAGCCAGGACCGGTACTTAATCCTAAGACCAGTGTGTCAAGAACTGGTCCATGCCTGCTCTATCGACTGAGCTTAAATGGCACCCACTGTCTAACTGCCTTTAACTGTGTCCCGGTGCCTTATGAGGGTCCAGCATGACAAAATTACAGTTCAGTATCACTCAGGTGTAATTATTTTTCATCTGTGTGTTTGTTTCCACAGCAGGAGGAAGTCCACCTGCCGTAGCCGTTGTAAAAACAATCCCACCTGCGCCTGTCGTCACCTCCTCAGTCACCGTCCCCCCTCTCAAACCCGTCCAGAACAGCGCTCCCAGGGTCACGGCCTCCGCCATCACCTCCACCTCTCCTTCTCATGCTGCCTCTCCTCCACCTGTGGTAGAACCAACCAAGGAGGCTCAGAAAGCCCCCCCCTCTATCCCATCTTCAGCTCCAGTCAAAGCTCCTCCACCTTTTGTCCTCCCCAAACCACAGAGTCCCATAAATATAGTGTCCCCTATGACCCAGACCCCACCCATATCTCCTCCTCTCGTGACTCCACCAGCGACTCCACCCAAACCCACAGTGGCTTCTGTTCCCACGTACGTCCCCACCATTGCCGTCACTGCCCGAGTCGCCCCGAGTCCCATCTCCTTTACCCCACAAGTGCTGCAGAGCTCCAGCCTAAGCCCCATCGCTGATGGAGCCAACACCCCCACCAGGGGGACCCCGTCAGGACGATCTACACCCTCCACCACACTGCGACAAGGGGTACCACAGAAACCATACACCTTCTTAGACGAAAAGGCCAGGTGAGAAAGAGAAACAAATCAAACTCTGATGCATTTTTTTAACAGTGGTAAGATGAAGGAGAACTCAACTCATAAAAACTCAGTTTAGTTTTCCAGATGCAGAATTCACCACTGCTCTATAAAAGCAGCTGTGAAGCTGATGTATAGAAGACTTCAAAGCTACTTTCCCCACAAGTTAATTAATCTGTTTTTATGCTCTGCTTTATAGTCAAATTATTTCAGTGCACACTCAGATCTCCTACTGTGCTCAAACTGCTTTTTAAAGAACATTTGTAAGGGTTTTTCTCAGAGTTAAAAGAGAATTATTACAATATTTTGGTTTAAAAAAGTTTCTACCTAAATACTTGTATGTTTGTTAAATGTATGGGATTTTGGACAAAAATCATGTGTTTTATCATGTGTATTTATAATGAAAAATAGTTTGTTTGTTTTTTTTTGCAAAATTCTTCAGTTGTCAGAACAGAGACGAAGAATATGTATTTAAATTTTTCCCAGGAACATAATAACATTTATATATATAAACCAATATCCAAGACAAAACAAAAAAAGACAAAAATTGATATAAAATATCATATAAATAAAAAAATATATCAGAACACTGCTAACAGGAGAAAGCATAAAGAATCTTCAAATAATTAGAAAAAAAACAACAGAGCTCATATCCCAGAAAAATGTTGAGCAAACAAATTTTTTAAAAAAGAAAGGAAAACGAAAGCTGACCAAAAACAAGCCTAACAAAGAAAACATTGAATCATTGAGCTTGTAAACAGGGAAAAAAACAAAGGAAGAAGAAATCACAAAAAAACTAATAAAAACAAAGCTTACAGACAACAATATTTTGAAGAAATAAACATTAAGCCAATAAAAAAAGCTTACAAACATAATAAACAAGCAAGACTAGCATACAAACAAAACAATTAACAACCAAGAATAATAACCCCCCTCCCCCAAAAAATAGACAGGAAAACAAATAATGAACAAAAGTAACAAAGAAAAAGTAAAAGCAATGACCAAAACAGACGACAAAAAAAGCAAAGAAACAAAACACAACAGAGATAACCCCCCGAAACAGAAAAACAATCACTAAGACAAACAAAAACAAAATTTTAAAAAATGAAAATAAATACAGCTCAAACTATACAAATAAAAAAATCCCAGAAAAAAATCAAACTAGATATACAAACCCCCCCAAAAGTGGAACTAACCAAATAAACAAAAACTAGCATGCAAACAAAACAAACCAAGATTACACAGAAACAAAATCAGGAAAAACAATCAATTCACAAAAGTGACAAAAGACAACAACTACAAAAAAACAAACAAAAACAAAACAAAACAAAACAAAGCTAACAAACAAAAAAGATCTGTTTTTTTTTTTTTTTTTTTCTTTTACCTCTATGTCTTGCTAAATGTAATTTTTAACAGTATAAATTTAACATTAAAACTGTTGAATTAATTTTGTTTTATTTCCTCAGGGGTCGTTTTGGAGTCATCCGAGAGTGCCGTGAGAACCTGACGGGTAAAATCTACATGGCTAAGATCATTCCCTACAGCCAGGAGGACAAACAGAGCGTCCTGAAGGAGTACGAGATCCTAAAGTCACTGCACAACGAGAAGATCATGGCTCTGCACGAGGCCTACATCACGCCGCGGTACCTGGTCCTGGTGGCCGAGTACTGCACGGGAAAAGAGCTGCTGTTCAGCCTCATAGACAGGTAAATACGGTGGCCCTAAAGCACAAAACTCAACTGCAGAAAACAAAACACAACTAAAGCAAACTAAACACAACTGCAAATAGAAAAAGGAAAATCAGAAAACACAACTGCAGTATATTCTGCCTGCAGGTACCTGCCTCTTCAGTTTTGAGTTAATTTTGTTGTGTTTCCTGTTTTTGCGGTTGTGTTTAGTTTTTTGCAATTTTGTTTTAGTCTTTTGCTGTTGTTTTTTCTTTTTTATTGTCGTTTTTTTTTTTTACAGTTGTGTTTGGTTTTTTGAGTTGTGTTTATTCTTTTTTCCAGTTATGTTTTTTGATTTTCGGTTGTGTTTATTTATTTATTTATTTTTTTCAGTTACGTTTTTTTCTGTTGTTTTTTTTTTTTTAGAGTTATGTTTTTTTTGTTTCAGCTGTATTTATTTTTTTGAAGTTATATTTTTTATTTGCGGTTGTGTTTATTTTTTGCAGCTAGTTTTTTTTTTGCATTTTTAGTTCTGTTTATTTTTTGCTGTGATGATTTTTTTATTTTCAGTTCTTTTTACTTTTTTGCAGTTATGTTTTTTTTTTAATTTGCAGTTGTGTTTTGCACCTCAGGGCCACCGTACATAAAGGCTGTGGGAAGAGTCACCTCATATGATAGAGAAATTTTCCAATTTTTAAGCCTTAAAAGTACTATATTTGCTTTACTCTGAAGGTTTCGTTATTCCGAGGATGACGTGGTGGGTTACTTAGTCCAGATCCTGCAGGGAGTTGAGTACCTCCACAACCGCCGCGTCCTCCACCTGGACCTGAAGCCTGATAACATCATGGTGACCAACCTGAACGCAGTTAAGATTGTGGACTTTGGCAGCGCTCAGAGCTTCAACCCGCTGAGCCTCAGACACAGAGACTCAGGAGCAGGGACGCTCGAGTACATGGGTGAGGATAAAAATACAAATTCCTCTTCACTCGCCCCCCATAGATTAATTTTTGTCACAATGTTGTGTAAGTTTTTCCAATTTTCCATCCTCTACAAATATGACTGAAGCTCCTGAGATGATTAAAGGTGAAGTGGTCGGACCTCCTGCAGACATCTGGAGTGTTGGAGTCATCGCACACATCCTGTAAGCTTTAGGTCACATCAGTTATAATCACCCAGATTTATCACTGCATTTTGGGAAATTTCTAGCCTTTTTTGTGTTTTTACACCAGGCTTGGTGGTCGGCTCCCCTTTGAAGACAAAGACCCTGTCCAAGTGGAATCCAAAATCCTGATGGCGAAGTTTGACCCCACTAAACTCTACCCTAACGTGTCCCAAAGTGCCTCCGCCTTTCTCAAAAAGATGTTGAGCAGTTACCCATGGTGAGTACGATTTTCTCTTCACCCTCCCTTTAAGAGAAGAAGAAGAAATCCTAACATCTGTTCTTTCAGGGCTCGTCCGACTACGCGCGACTGCTTCTCCCAGGCGTGGCTTCAGGACTCGTACCTGATGAAGCTGAGGAGGCAGACCCTCACCTTCACCTCCAGCCGCCTCAAAGAGTTCCTGGTGGAGCAGCAGAGCCGCCGCACCGAGGACGCCACCAAGCACAAGGTGCTGCTGCGCACCTACCAGAGCTCGCCCAAGTCTCCAGGCTCTGGGACGGCGACGAGCCTGAAGTGACGGGGAAACTGCATTTGTGTTGGAACTAGAACCAACGCTGTGAGACGAATATCCACCTGGAGAGGAAAACGCTGTGTCGTTTTTTTTAGGATAGTGAAAGTCAGAGCTGCCTGTAATCTGCTGAAAGGACACAGGATGTTCTTTATTTTTTTGATCGCACAATTTCTCAGCCACATTGTGAGTTCTGAAATTGCACATTTGATTTCACTGTTCTCCACTCTGGAACATTGGTGTGCATCGTTTCTTCTTTAGTAGTGAACAACTCATGTGAATGTACCATGATGATTTAAGCTGCTAACTTATTTTGCATTTTAAAAACCAAAAACATGATTTCTTTTCCTTGAAATTGTTTACCTTTTCATGTTAATTTATTTGCATGTGCGTGCGCGAACCTTTTCCGATCCACTTTTTTGACTTAGCACAGAGGGGAAAATCAAAAATAAGGAGTGTGTTTGTGATTGGTGTTAGGATCAAGACTCTTTTAGGGCAAGTAGGACTTTTTTTGGTATAATTTCTTGTTCTGTGGTTGAACGAACTCTTACCGTAACACAAAAGCAGTCAGTAAGTTGCTGTTGTTTCTCAGTATTACCCGTCGGATTACCCAGTCAGTGCCTGAATCGGATTAATATCCAAAATCTCAATCTTGTAAATGTCTCCATTGATTCTTACTCAGAACTATTCAAACTTAAAGAAACATTTGACTGCTTTTATTTGGACTTTACAACAACACAAAGATACTTCTAGATTCTTACACAACGTGCAGACATAGAGAACATGCAGTCCTTGTAATAATAGAACGTCTTGTGTATTGATCTATCGCAGTGTTCCTCTTTTTGTATGAATTTGGACGGTTGATGATTTGTAAATGTACCAATTTGCGGTGTTTATATGTGGACAAAGTTGAAAATGTTTTTATGAGATAGTCTGTAATAAACTATTGATACAACTGGGAAAGGGAGCGTGAGTTTTTACCTTCACATTTCCTTGTTCAATATTTTTTTGTCACAGAAGTTTTTAATCATACAGATTTTTTAACATAAAAACGCTCAAAACACACCTGCTAACATCTTAAAGCACAGGTGTAACCATCGCCAGTAATTGTTTCCACCAGTTCAGGTGTGCAACTTCCTGTTTGGCTATTTTAATGCTTCTTGATGAGTTTTTCTTACCCTGTCAAGTCAAAAACAGTGTCATAAGTTGCAAAAAAGACCCATTATCCCATATTGCCATGCTTAACAGACATAAAGGAGCTTCCAACTTAGAAAAGGGACTGATGTGTGATGACTCAAGAAGAAATAAGGTGAGTTTGCATCATAATTCTCCTTTAAGAAGCATATTTTGGCAAAATAATATGGAGCTAATGGATATCGTAAAAAAATATATATATTCAAGTCCATTAAGGATAAAATATTGTGCATAAAGTATACAAAAATACTATACAAAAAATAATGATAATAAATGAATACATAAATAAATGAAATTAAACACAGCCTGACCTCAGCCAGCAGCTGTATTTTCGACAAGATAAAATAAACACAAGGGGGAAAGACAGCACTTTTGCGACGCTCCCTAACCCTCAACAGTTTCAAGGGAACCCAAACTGGGCGTTTCTTCACTGCTACTTCTACTCAAAGTTTTACTCTTGAGCAAGGTTTTACTAACAGCTGTCATTACACAATTACCATAACAGCATGCACCAACACATGTATGCAATTTATTGTCCATATGTTGTCAATACGGAGGAAACCGTGGAACGATGCTGCCCAATTTGTAGTTTGAAAGACTGTAGTGTCGGCAGAGTAGCCGTTAGCTTAAGTTTTGGGGGTTATTTGCTACTTGTTGTGTAAACGTGGTCTTATAACGTGATAGCTGCAAAATAAAACAGTGTTTCGTCGGCGTAAGTCGTAATGTACGACGACAATTGTGCCAATGGCTCAGGGGTGCATCCAGGAACCGTTTATTTGACTTAGAAACGTAAAGTGTAACGGTGTAAATAGTGACCGTGTTGACCGGTGTCGGATGTATCCATTGTCGTACTTGCAGCAGATGTTGAATGCTGAAATTCTTCGCATATGCTTTTTTTTTTATTTGATTTGTATTGCCTTAGTGACAAAAACAAGACTTAGAACACATGTGTTTACTCATTAACTACACAGGAAGGCAATTTCGATGACTTGAGCCACGGACGTAAACGGCTGAAAGCCGTCAGTTAACACGGTCGCTTTTTAATCCAGTACACTAGTACAGCGAGCCTAGCTTAGCGAAGTTTTTAATTAAAAAAAAAAAAAACACAAGCTTTATTGGCACGTTGGAACGTAACAGCGGGGTTCAAAAACAGTATTAACGCAGGGTGAGCTCGTATAAATCGACACATAATACAACAAATGTATTTAAGAAAAAAAAGTTGAAGTAAATTGATAAATACAGTTTGAATTTATTAAACAAAACTTGCAACTGCCAAGCTTATGGGGTATGGTATTGTGTTAAAATAGGATTAAAGGGGGTATTACGATAGAACTCTTTTTTTTGTCTTCATTATTGTACAGAAATTTTTATAATAATTTTAGGAGTTTTGAAAGAAGTTTAGGAACTTTGTTTTAGGCTACTTTAAGGGATCGTCATAAACTTGTAGACGCCAGAAGAGGGAGTGTTTTACTCGGCCATTCCCTTACTGCGCCACTTTAAGTGAAATGGGAAGCCTTGAAACCTCCATGTTTGTATCTTGAAATTGCGAGCGGAGTTGAGCACCATATTGAATCAAAGTTGCCATCTCCCTGTCAAATGTTTTCCAACTTTTCGACTTCAGACTTTAGCGGCGTTTCGACAACTTTTGGAGTGTAATGGACGAACTTTAGGCGACTTGTGGCGATGTTTCCCGGGCCGTTACAGCCTCGTTGTCGTTGACGTGAAGTAGTTTTAATGCAGCAGCGAGTTAGCGAACAATCTCTAACTTTAAAGTGTGAGGTCAGCATTGTGGACCAGACCTGGATGTGATGGACAATCCGTCCTCAGTTATCACGCAAGTCAGCCGGGATGAAGAGGGAAACAAAGCCGCAGGAGAGAGGGGTAAGTGTCGATTTATTTTTGCCTTCGCTTTTGCTTCGGCTGCACTCATGTCAGAAAAAGTTTTGCAGCTTCGTGGCCAAACTTTGTTACCCTCATTGTAGTAACCGCCCATACCCATACTTTAATATAACGTCACGTAAAAGTTACAGCAGCTCAGTACTTGCAGTAATAGGGACTAATGATAGGGGAAAACTGTCACTGTTTTTTCTGTTTTGCATAGATTATGGCTGCGGCCCAGATGAAAGTAACGGAAGTGACGTAACAATATTTATCAAGCTAGCTGTAATTTTTGAAATAATTGAATTTTTATGTTATTTTTCTTTCAACCATTAGATTAAATGTGAAAACTTTATTTAAAGCAGTGTTGTTTGAAATGTATTAACGTGGGTTTAGCTCTATTTATGTGCATTGTGTTGACACTATTTTGACATCAACGTCCTGAACAATAAAGTTTTGGAAAAAACCAAAGTTAACGCCGTAAAGTTGCTTTTCTGACATAACAGTGGCAAGAAATAAATTTGAATACAAAAAACTAAATTAGGTCGTCATAAAGTATTTTACATTTTTTATTTTTATGTGAAAGTAATGAACAATAACGTTTTAAGGAAAAATATTTTGGAAAAAAATCGTTTTACTAATTCTAATTGACTTTTTTCCGTCAAATTTGAGTATAAAAAGGCAGGTTAATTTTTGTTTAAATAAAATCGTGATAAAAGTTAAATTTACTATTTTGATGCTGGAGGGCTAAACAATAAAGTTTCAGCGAAAATATTTTTATAAAACCATCATGATTTCCTATTTTGCCTCAAATAAACAAAATCATCATAGTGAAATCTTACATTTGTTATTTTACGTAATATTCGAGAAGATTAAGTTTTAGGGAAGAATAATTTTTATTATGTCGTCATAAAAAATCTCTGATTTCCTATTTAGATTTACATCCAAGTGAAACATTAATCTTAGGGATATTATTTATGGGGTGGGGATAAAATAGTCCTCAAAATCTGAATTTTTTTTTTTTCCTTTACATCAAATTTGTGAAAAATCAGTTTTCAGGGAGAAGTAATTTAATCAAATAGTCATAAAAAATCTTAAATTTGATGTTTCACAATAGATTTGTGAACATTAAAGTTAAAGGGTAAATATTTTGAAAAATCAACCTTAAAAAATATCTTAAATTTATGTATTTGAGAACACGGGAAAATATTTTTGATATAATCACCATAAAAATACCACACAAATGGAAAAACGAACAAAATCACTTGGTTAAGATAGCTTGAAGGTTTTACAAAAGCAAAAAAAAATCACAAAAAGTTGACGAACCCACTTTTGAGCCCAAGCCACTATTTTGGTGGTTTTATCTGGTAATAGCTTAATAATTCAATTGACTGTAGTACGAAATGACCTTCACATATGGGAAATACTGGCCTTCGTTAGCAAGTATCTGATTTACTCTGAGAGTTTACGAAAACTTGATGTTTGGACTCCACATGCCTTCTGTTTGTATTTTCATGACACTTTTACCTTCTTCCAATGCTACCGTTTCCTCTAAAGCCCTGTTAGTCAGACTTCTATGATGACTAACGCCGCCGTTATCAGCTCAGCGTTGGCGAGCGTAGATCGAGACCGTCACTGTACACAAACCAGAGAGATAGCAGAGAGTGTAAATGCAGGTTACTGAATAATCAGATGGCCTGACGGTCATCATCCCTGAGAAAACCCTGCCTGTCCTCATAGTGAAGGCCAAAGCATCACATTTATAATGTCCCTTAAAGGCTTCTGTAGTTTCATCCAAACATTTAAATTCTGTTGTACACTGAGGCACAGTTAGAGATATGTTGGACAGTATTTTGACATGAAAAGATAAGCTGGGATGTGAAGCAGCAGCTCTGTTGTGAATGTGAGGTAGCCTAATCTATTACATAACCCCCACACACTCACACTCACAGCTGCTGTTACAAACAGTCCGCTCACCCCGTCCTCCCCAAAGTGTCATGACGTCGTTAAAACAAAAGTTCATTATCTCCTTCACATCAAAAACACTTTTATTTTCACTTCTTTAAGAGCCTCTGAGAATGAAAGAGTCCCAGAAGCTCCAAACAAAACTGTCTGCTCTGTGGTTTGTTTCTTGTAAATGTAACAGTCGTGTCTTGTTATGATCGGCCATCTTTGATGCAGTGAGTGAATGTTTCACAACTCTAACTACTAAAACAAGATGTTGCTCAACATGAGTAGCTGGAGATCACTGCTGCTGATTACAGCTGTTTATTTACGTGAAACAGTTATAGGCACAGTGTTAATCCAACCTGATTTATATATAATCCGTGTGTAGCGCAGAGAAAATGAACCGATACACACTTAGATTAGTGTAACGTCCTGCAGTGATGCCTTTCTATCTTCACAAGAGAATGAGGAGCATTTGGAGGCAAAAAAATGAAGGAATGGCAGAAAAACGACCTGGCCATCCTATTAAAGTGATAGGTGAAATGTAACAGAGCTTTATAGTAGGGTTGTGTTGATACCAATTTTAATCCTCAGTATTATTCTGGTAAAAATCAAAAAAGGTGAAATCATAAAATCGTATGCTTACAAGAAATAAAACTTAGTCTTTCAGACTTTAAAAATCTGAAATTTACAAAAAAAAAAAAGATCTATATATATATATAATATATATATAAAGTTTAGAAAGTCTTAAATTTTGGCACCAGAAACTAAAAAGTGTAAAGTTTTTATAATAGTAAATTTACAACAGTGTAAAGTGATATATTTACAAGAAATCAAGCTGACGACTGTGGCAGAATTTTCCACTTCATAGTCTCAAAAATTCAACATTCCAGTTCACGGATGTTTACAACTTCTGCAGTACGAAAACAAACATTTTTTACTTGCGAATTAGCAACTATTTAAACGTACGAATTGTGAGTTTTTTCTTGAAAATGATTGGATCCTCTTATTTTTTCCTAGATGTCCCTAGTACATCATCGTAATAATGCATAGTTTATACATAGATATTCTGCCTGGATCAATTTTATTTAGGCCTATTATGTTGGGATTTTGTCAATGAAAACAGTTACAAATGCTGAATTTTTCCAAGTGGGTCATGGGGAGGCTTAGCTAAGGCCCTTAGGAAAAAGGTTGGGAACCACTGGGCTATATGACTGAAATGTTTACACATAAAGCATAAAAGTTCTGCTGTGATCTTCTGATCTTGTTTAAAAGTTCAGGGAAGTCTTGACTGTAAAGCATCATTCAGTACTGGATGTGCTGTTAATGCTAACCCTGATTAGCCTGGTGTTTAACTATGTGTAGACAGACTGGTGTTGCTGCAGTGTTTTACCTCATTTTTGCACAGCTTTGCATGACTAGTCCAACTCTCGACTATGTTGTTTGAAGAAACCTGAAATAATCCAGCAGTTTTGTTTTCAGTCTTGCTGGCACTAGATGGACTTTCTCTGCATGTTAGTTTGTTTTAATTTGAAACATGTTTCATCACATAGTTTAGCATCTGTTAGCAGATGTCTTAGAAGATGCTAAACGTGACAGAACAAAGACATTGAATGTAAGATGCATTGACTTTTTTATTTAGATAGTGCCCCCTTCAGCAGCTTTGGGTTAGGGTTGGGGGTTAAAATATGACCAGTATGACATTTTCTTTATAGCTTTGGAACTTTTCACTATCATTAAAACACAGATTATAAATGAAACACATGAAACGGTAAGTGTATCTCCCAGATTAGACGATTCCTATATATAAAGGTTGATAATTGCATTTTCACGTACTCATTTCAGAGGTTTTCTTGGTTCATGTTTTATTAGAAAGTTTTACTGCAACATGAAAGTCTAAACAGCTGCTTTAGATGCTGTCAGAGTCAAATGAAACCCTCAGAAACAGTAAAATTCTCGTCACTAACTGAGGAAAGTTTGGCATTATTGGCTGCTTATTATCTACTCTGCATGATTAAAGACATAACAGACACAATACAGGAACTCAGAGTCCAAACAAATAGTATGCAAGTTACTAACACTCAGCCATGACAGATTCAGATATGATCGAGTCTTAAACAGGAAACTGTTGGCCTTAAAATGATTCGGCTGATCTGATAAGTAAAAATATGTTCTCATGAGAAGGTCAGTCATACAGCGAGGTAGAAATATTCATTTGTAATAAGTCACAGGACAGGAGGCAACACGTCGACATATCTGTAATTCAACAGGTGATCTTAAAGTGGTCTAAAGCAGCGATGAATGCTGGGAGATTATCTCTGTGATGTGGCAACAAACAGTCTAATTTTAAGGTAATCTGCAGTTTGTATTTGCCTGCTCTGCTGGCAGATTTTACTTTTGTTACCTGAAAGTGTTTCTCAGCCCTAAACCTTGCATCATTTCTTTTTAAATAAAAGGCATACATCTAATTTCACTGTAATGTAATAGTCATACATCATGTTCCACATTCTTGAGAGTATTTTTATTTCAGATACTCATTTTTGACGCCTTCATGATACTAATTAACGCTCTAATAATAAAAGTAAAATCCAGAATTAAAAGGTTTGCAGACAGGAAGTTTTAAGACCTCAACCTCAAGGAGGAAGAAAGTTTGATCTTTATTTAGATCAGTAAGTGCTGACAGGTTGTTATCATAGTTTAAAACCATGGCTTAAAATGCATTCCTCAGTTCCTCTTTGGTATCACTGTTTTAAGACACTATTATTCATTGGTGTATGGAAATTTAATATTTTTAGCAGCTGCATATAAAGCTGTTTTTAACAGTTGGTGGATTCTGATGGGAAAAGAGAAGTTATTTGGGGTGCAACATTGATATCTGATATGTCGATGTTGACAGATTCATGATGCGCAATACCAATACTGATACTGATGTATAAACGAGTTCAGACTTTATAATTCAATCCTTAAAACACTCTTGAAAGTTTTAGGAACGAGGATTAACAAAAAAGACAGCTGACATAGGTCTATTGGTCCTGCCAAAACCCCCTGCAAGACTTTATACAGCCGATATTTACGTACAGGCTGATATTAACAGCCAAAATAGGCTGATATTTACAGATGATATAGGTCTTTATTTAGAGCCAGTATATTCGGTTGATATTAACAGAAGACGTAGGTTGATATTCAATATTTACAGCCTATATAGGCAAGTATATACGGTTGATTTGAGCAGAATTTAAAGTAGATGTAGGCAGATATTTACAGTTGACTTGGGCAATATTTACAGTAGATGTAGGCAGATATTCAAAGCTGATACAGGCAGTATTTACGGTAGATGTAGGCAGATATTTACAGCTGATATAGGCAGTATTTACAGTAGATGTAGGCAGATATTCAAAGCTGATATAGGCAGTATTTACGGTAGATGTAGGCTGATATTCACAGCTGATACAGGCATTAAAGTAGATGTAGGCTGATATTTACAGCTGATTTTTGCTGTATTTACAGTAGATGTAGGCTGATATTCACAGCTGATTCGGGCAGTATTTACAGTTAATGTACGCCGATATTTACAGCTGATCTGGACATAGTAACAGTAGATAGAAGCTGATATTTACAGCTGATACAGGCATTTTGTAAAGTAGATGTAGGCTGATATTTACAGCTGATATGAGCAGTATTTACAGTAGATGTAGGCTGATATTTACAGCTGATATGAGCAGTATTTACAGTAGATGTAGGCTGATATTTACAGCTGATATGAGCAGTATTTACAGTAGATGTAGGCTGATATTTACCGCTGATTTGGGCAGTATTTACATAAGATGTAGGCTGATATTCACAGCTGACTAGGGCAGTATTTGCAAGAGATGTAGGCCGATATTCACAGCTGATAAAGGCATCATTTAAAGTAGATGAAGGCTGATATTTACAGCTGATTTGAGCAGTATTTCAAGTAGATGTAGGCTGATATTTACAGCTGATATAGGCATTTTGTAAAGTAGATGTAGGCTGATATTAATGGCTTGTTGACAGTTCTTTAGAGCATTACCACTGGGAAACAATCAGAAAATGACATTCTGTACCACTGCTTCGTATGTTTACCTCTCTCTACCTGAATTTACCACTGTTGCATGCTCCTCTCTCTCTTTCCTGTTTCTCATTTCCTCCTTTCCCTACAACCTCTGATGTAGATGGAGCCCAGTGTGTGCTGTGGAATCACAAAAGCTAACATTATTTCTCTGTGATGAATTTGGCCTTTTCTTCTGTTCATTGCTCAGTTTGTGGAGTAGTTTGTGTGGTACTGATAGCTGTGGATCAAACTGCCCCTTACTGGTTATTAAGACCTCTCCTTGAACCTTGATCCTGTGATTTGCTCTGGAGTGCACGGTGCAGACGGAACGTTGACCCAGAATTGGAAATCGTAAGCTTCTGCTCCAAATGAACACCCCTTGTGGACTGGTACTGTGTCTTCCACTGTGTCTGTGTAGTATTTAGTATTTATAAGTCACTGTGGAGTTTACATGTAAGCAAAAAAATTAGATAAACTGTGAGAGTTCTCCATAACAACTCAAATTAAGAAATTTTGCGATTAAACATCCCTTTAGATAAAAAAATGTACTTTAACGGAGATGTAACCACATAGAAATAAGTCTATACCGTGATGGCGAGCAGCTTCCTGCACTGATACCCGTCTGTTTCCTCTTCCTGTTGTGGTCTTGGTGCAGCAGAGGGCCAGCGGAGGGTCAGACGGGGTTTGAATCCACAAATGGAGCCGAGAGGGAAAGAAAGAGGCGTGAGAGATGCACAACAGAGGCCCGAGTGTTGGTAACACGGTCACGTCCAGAGAGAGGGAGCATAAAGAGGGCGAAACAAAGATTTATGGGACACGGAAACTCACAGATCGGAGTGTCGGCATGCGGACAAATCCTCCTAATGATATAAACTTCACTAGGATTGGCTTAAATGCTGTTTTCTCTGTCAACACTTGAATAAAGCTGTGGCAGTGATGCCGAAAACACCTTTAATTCCTTATTAGAGGGTCTCTGAAGTCCAGCTGATTTCATCCTGACCATTCAGGATAGTTTTTTAAAGATGAAGTCATGAATAAATCCAAAATTGGCTGATAAATGCAGAATATAGTGCCAGTCTCAATGTGTTTTTTTGTGGGATTCATGCCTTAAAAACTTTGTGGCATTATTCATTCCCTTCATGCCTATATAAAGATTTGATCATGAAATATCCCAGTTTAAAAGGAATTTAAGGCACACATTGATTAGCCATGAACTAGGTCTTACTTTCTCCTTTCTTTCCCCTTTAGATGTCCTTTTCAATTCGTAAAATACATGGGAGTGTATCTTGTACATTTTTAACCCAGGAGTCCATGTGTTTTATTTCTCCCCAAAAGCTTAGTTGGATTTATGTGATATAGATAGAAAAAAATCTTAACTTCTTTTGATTTGATATGAACTTTTTATAGAACTGGGCAGTATTTAAAGTAGATGTGGGACAGTATTTCAAGCTGATATATGTTGATATTTTATGCAGATATAAGTTGATATTTAAAGTTGATTGGGGTGGTGTGTACAGCCTTTATAGGCTGTATAGGCTGATATTTACAACCTGTAGACTGCTATTTATAGCAGATATAATATGATATTTAAGGCTGATGTAAGCCAAGATTTACAGCTGATACAGGCCATTATTAAAGACCGATACAGGATATTTACAACTGTTAAAGGCTGATTTATACCTTGTTTTTAGCTGACTAAGACTGATATTTACAGCTAATATGCACCAATATCTACACATGATATAGGCCAATATTTCTGGCTGATATAGGTTGATATTTAAGGTCAATTTAGGCCGATATTTACAGCTGTTATAGGCCCATATCTAGAGAGCTGATATAGGCTGATATTAAAGGTCAATATAGGCCAACTTGTATGGCTGATACAGGCCAATGTTTACAGCTGATATAGGCTGATGTTTAAGGCTAATAGAGGCCAATGTTTACAGGCTGATAAAGGTTGATATTTAAGGTCAATTTAGGCTAGTATTTACAGCTGTTATAAACCCATATCTAGAGCTGATATAGGCTGATATTTAAGGTCAATATTGGCCAAGATTAACAGCTGATATAGGCCGATATTTAGAGCTGATATAGGCCAATATTTAAGTTTGATAGAGGCCAATATTTACAGTTTATATAGGCCAATGTTTACAGCAGATATAGGCCAATAGTTACAGCAGATATAGGCCAATAGTTACAGCAGATATAGGGCAATATTTACAGCTAAAACAGGCCAATATTTAATGCTGATATAGGACAAGATTTACAGCTGACATATGCAAATGCTTAGAGCTGATATAGGCCAATATTTAAGGTTGATGGAGGCCAATATTTACAGCTGATATAAGCCAATATTTAGGACTGATAGTATGATATTTTCAACCAATATAGGCTGATTTTTACAGCTGATATAACCCCCTTGATTATACACAAGAATCTGTGCAATTTTGATAATTGTGTTATTCATTTACTGAGCAATAAAGCAGTAGTTTACCTCAACTCCAGCTTCTTGATTGAAAGGTATTTGATACTTTTTGGGATGTGATGATGAGACATTGGTGTATTAGCTATACTACAAAATAAACCAATGTTGTTTTTCATTTTTTTCTGTATTCAAAATAAATGACTTAGTAAAATAACTATTAAAGAGGATAACATCCATTCCCTTACCACAGAGGGCCCCAGTAGCCTGTTTTTTGCACTGTGTAACTTACAAGTACATGCAGATGTTTGGCACTAGTTCACACACCAGCCTTTAGCTAAAAAGAAGTCAGTTAGGCCATAGGATAGCAGAGTGTGCATTAGCCAATGTTATTAGCCAGTGTTTTTCTGCTGTGTTGTATTAATTTAATGCTACTTAACCTTAGTGTGGACTCAGAGAAGAGGCTTTTATTTGGACAGAAAGGTCCTCTTTCAGGTGAACTCTGATGCAAAGCTTATTGTGGCTTATTTTAAGTCGTCTTGGTCAGATACACTCTTTGGTACTACTCCACTGTTTAAAATGAGAAGCAGTGGTGTAATAAACATCACGTTGACGTTGCACACCTGTGCTTGTGCAGTGCCTGAGCAGTCACACCGCACTGTAGCTATAGCCCACCTCTTCTATTTATGCCAGGGCCAGGGAAGAGTACCACTATGTGGGAATCCTCAAGCAGGAACAGCACACGTTCCTGCTCTTCCTGTGCCCACAAGGAAAGCCTGAGGCATGGAGAGAAGCAGCAATAAACCCCAGAGCAGAGCAGAGCAGAGCAAGCAACAGTGACAACAGAATGGCATTGATTAAGTTAGATAAAGCATGGAAGAGGAGTTGGGGTGGAGGAGGGTTGTAAAAAGCAGCTTGCAGAGGGAGCAGCGAAGCATTAAATATGGGAGCATGAGTGCAGTTAGCCATTAGCTGATTAGAGTCAATCAGCTGGCTGTAAGCGGATGAGAGCTGAGAGATCAGCTGATCTCAAATATATGGCAGCGCTGGACTTTGTGACCTGCCTGAACTAACGCTGTATGCTTGATTTTTTTTTTCTTTTTTCTTTTTTTAAGTTTAATAATGAGAAGAAATTTAGAGTACGCAATCGCTGAATAATCAGTAAAATGAGATAATTTTTTAAATTGGAAATTTTAAGATAGCATTGTCTTATGGCTGCTTAATTTCTGCACAATCATCCCTCACTGATTGACAGAGATTAGTCATGATTCACCTTTTTGTACCAAAACTTTCTGGTTAAACTTCTAATTTGCAAGAATCAGCTGTTTGTATGTCACTAAATAACTATCCTACAGCTGAAAGAATCCATGCATGATGCCTTGAGTCTTACTCATTTAACTCACATATGCTCATATTTCAGCTCTTCCTTAGTCCGATCCTTTAAACCTGTTTTTAAAGGTGTCATTTGAGTAAGCATGCTGTTGGATTACAATGAAGCTGAAGTTTGTCTCTGCTCAAGCAGTTTGGTTACATAGTATTGTGGTTACAACTTGCATACCAAGCAAATTCACCTGGAGTGTCATCAGCAGTGTCGTGTTTTTATTGAAGTTTACTGCCATTGATTGTTATACATTAACTTTTGTGTAGTTGCAGTTTAAACACACATATCTGGATGTGCATATAGAACATAGTGTTACGTAGCATATTTTAATATCTATAGCAGGCTCGATGCATTCCTTAATGATGTGTTTACAACGCCTTCATAACGTCTGCATGCTTCAGAGCGAGGTGTTAAAGAGCTGCATGCTCATTGGTAGTATTCGAGGCCCTTTGTTGATGACATCACACAGCAGGTTATGCAAGAGGTGCTGGCAGCAGCTCCATGAGGGTTTTTGCACATGACAGAAGTATGAGGAAAGCTGCTCAATGTGCTTTTTACTGTTTTACACCTTCACTAGCAAGGTGGAGTTATATGTTAGAGGGCTCTTATGCTTATAAAGCAGTAGCAAGAACTTTTTGCAGCTTGATTGTGCTTTATTTAAAGGCATAAATCTAAATTGCATCATACTTGTGTGCAGTGCAGTTTAGTTTGCTTCTGCTTTAGTCATTTAATTCATTTTGAAGGGCTTCTTGCCAGTAATATATGAAATTTTTAAACTTCACATTATAATATAACAAAACAGCTCTTATCTAGGATGCTCTTTAAATTATTATCTTTGCCTATATCAGCTGTAAATCTTTGTCTATATCAGCTGTAAATATTGGTCTATATCAGCTGTAAATCTTGGCCTATATCAGCTGTAAATCTTGGTCTATGTCAGCTTTAAATATTGGTCTATATCAGCTGTAAATCTTGGCCTATATCAGCTGTAAATTTTGGCCTATATCAGCTGTAAATCTTGGTCCATATCAGCTCTAAATCTTGGCCTGTATCTGCAGAAAATCTTGGCCTATATCTGTTGAAAATATTGGCCTTTATCAGCTTTGAATAATGGCCTATATCAGCTGTAAATTTTGGCCTATATCAGCTGTAAATAATGGCTTATATCATCTGTAAATATTGGCCTTTACTGTCTGTTAATTAGGCCCATGTGATCCGTTAATGTTGTCTCCAAACTGTCTGTAAATATCTGCCTGTATCTGCTGTAAATATCTGCCTGTATCTGCTGTAAATATTGGCCTATATCTGCCATAAATCTTGGCCTATGTCTACTGTAAATCTTGGTCTATGTCAGCTGTGAATATTGGCCTATATCAGCTCTAAATCTTGGCCTATATCTGCTTTAAATGTTGGTCTATGTCAGCTGTTAATATTGGTCTATATCAGCTCTAAATCTTGGCCTATATCTGCTTTAAATATTGGTCTATATCGGCTGTAAATATTGGTCCATATCAGCTCTAAATCTTGGCCTATATCTGCTTTAAATGTTGGTCTATGTCAGCTGTTAATATTGGTCTATATCAGCTCTAAATCTTGGCCTATATCTGCTTTAAATGTTGGTCTATGTCAGCTGTAAATATTGGCCTATATCTGCTATAAATAACGACCTTTATCAGCTTTGAATATTTGCCTATATCAGCTGTAAATATTGGCTTATATCATCTCTAAATATCTGCCTATATTGTCTGTTAATTAGGCCCATGTGATCTGTTAATGTTGTCTCCAAACTGTCTGTAAATATCTGCCTGTATCTGCTGTAAATATTGGCCTATATCAGCTGTAAATATTGGCCCATATAAGTTGTAAATCTTGGCCTGTATCAGCTGTAAATAATGATCTATATCAGCTGTAAATATTGGCCTATATCAGCTGTAAATGTCAGCCTTTATTGTCTGTTAATTAGGCCCGTGTGATCTGTTAATGTTGTCTCCATACTGTCTGTAAATATCTGCCTGTATCTCCTGTAAATATTGGCCTATATCTGCCGTAAATATCTGTCTGTGTCTCCTGTAAATATTGGCTTATATCAGCTGTAAATCTTGGTCTTATCTACAAAAAAAGTTTAGAGTTTTAGAGTTTTAACATTTATCTGCTGTAGCTTCTTAAATATGACAATTTGCTGTTTTTCTCTGTTATATTTATTGAAAATGGACATCTTTGGATTATTTTTGTAGTGATTTGGAAATAAATAAGAAATTAATGACGTTATATGTGATTTTGTTATTGATGTTATTGTTTTCCTGACACCATAGTCCAGGAGTCTTTGCAGACCGTCCTTATTAGTCCAAATAGATATAGGGTGTTTGTTTTAGCCCTTTTAGAAAAGCCCATAAGTCATGCCTGAATAAACACTAACATCTATAACATCTAGTAAATCCTGATCTCTAAACATTTCTATGATTTTTAAGCACTGTATAAGCTCTTATTGTTGAAAGTTTTTTCCTTTTAAATCAGCTTGATGATGAACTTTTTCTCTTTACAGGTTCGTCCCCTGCTCTGTCCTCTAAGAAGCCTCGCAGCAGAGGCCTCCTCTCCAGCCTCTTCTGTTGTCTGTGTCGGGATCAGCCCGAGCCTCCGCCCGTCAACAACAACGCCCCTCTGCTGGTCGAGGAGAACGGAACCGTCTCAAAGGTGAGTTTACCTCCGTCTTACGGTGTACATTTCTTTCCTGTTATGACACAAACAAAGATCATATCTCTGTCTCGCAGATTTAAGCTGCATTTTAGGTCATGTTTCCTAGATGTCACCCTCTCTAATTCTCCCTCTTTGGTTTTTATTTTGTTGTATTTCTAGATTCAGGTAAAGCCGCTGCTGCCTCCAGTGAAGTCAAAAGACTCTGGGAAGATCTGTGTGGTTATAGATTTGGACGAGACATTAGTTCACAGCTCTTTTAAGGTAAGAAGAGCAAATACAAATGTGATGATGCAGTGGCTTTAACTATTGGAAATTAATTAGTTCTACTTTGGACACCCTGATTTAGTTTTATTTTTGTCTTATTTCCCTCATATGAGCCATTATAAGTTGTTTTCTGGACATCTCGACTTTTTTCTCTCATCTCCAAGAAACAAATAATACTGCTTTCCCCAAAAAAATCTCTTAAAAATCACTGGAAAACAAGTCATTTTTCCAAAATAGCTCGACAAAATAGGTCAAAATCTGAGGAAAACAACTTTAAATGACTTTGTTGTTATGGGAAAATAATGAACTCAATGTTCTACTCACCAGTGTCTCCAACTTCCCTAAAATGTAATAAACCTCAACAAATAAACAGATCTGCAGTTTTGAATGTAATAATCCCACAGACTTAATAGCAGTCGCCTATTTATTTATTATGCTTGTGGGTAGGGAAAAAATCACTCTCTCAAATCTGTATTAACTTCCCTCAAATGTAATGTGAACATGAAAAAAGAAATTTGTGCTTATTGTTTGTTTCCTTTTTACAACTGCCAGTGGGTTCCAGTCAGCTTAAGCTAAAGTCACATCAGAAAGTTTTGTTTGTTCGCCATGAAACAGGAGGGGTTTTTTTTCCTGAGTCTTTGAACACTGAAGAATCTTAGCACAAAATTTTTGAAAGAGAAAAGAAGAAGGTTGATATCAATTTTAGAAAATTCAAGGGGTTATCCTTCAGTTTAGTCCAAAGAGGGAGTTTATCTGATCTAAATACAAGTCATTTTAGGGATGCACAATGATGATAAATAAAGGAAAAAAACTTCAGCTGACATAAGTCTGTTGGTCCAGCCTAAAACGACACAAACTTATATGTTTGTACGGCCAAAAATACAGCTGATATAGGCAGATTTTTATAATCAAAATATCATGAGTAAATTTCAGCAGAAATTTTCAGCACTGCCAAAATCATACAGATAATATTGTGCATCCCTATTAACTTTACAGTCCTTAGATAGCTGATGAAGTTTAATGTCTCTACCTATTAAAAAAAGTGACTTTGTCTTAAAAACACAGGGTTCAAACCTCCTGGGACTAAAAAAACATTTTGAATAAATAGGGATTTTAAGTTATTGTAAAACAATAATACTCGAAGATACATGAGTGTACCAGTGTTGTAAGACTGATGAAACTACTTCCTGTTTCATGGCGAACAAAATACTGCCTACATTTTTGGATATGACTTGAACTTAAACTGACATGGACCCACTGACAGTTGTATAAAAGCTACAATACACAAACAAACAATGACAGCAAACATTTAGTTTTCATTTTCATATGACATTTGGAGGAAATTACAACGATTTTTAGAAGCTGTAGATTTTTATCTTCCCACAAACTCAAATCCTCCAAGTATTGTAGTTATTTTGTTTGTGTGAATTTTATTACATGCGCATTAGGCAACTGCCATTAAATTTGTGGGAAATTGCTTACATTTGTGAGATTATTAAGTTGAAAACTGCTTATATTACATTTGTGGTTTATTATGTTTATGGGCAGTTAGCTACGTTTGTGGGAGTTCATGGACGTATTACAGATCTGCCGTTTGCGAAATAAAATGTTGTGATTTCACCAGCATTTTCATCATTTTTTACTGAATAAACAGGCAAAAGAAGTCATTCTAACAAGATTACACACACAAGGCTTTCTGCAGGTTTTTACCTGGTATATATGGATTTCATTGTGAAATAACAATGTCATCAGCATATGCGTGCAGCCAAGAAGAAGCCTAGCCTTCTGTTGCAACAATGATGAATCCATTCCAGATTTTTTTAGGGAATTTCCTTGTGTGTTTTTTCTCTTACAAGAACAAAATAACATCATCAGCAAACAGAGAGAACAATCAGCTGATAAACAAAAATCACAGTCTCTGGTTGCAACAAAATCAAAGGCTCCACCTATGTTGTTTTTTTAATTTTAAATCAATGCTTTGCAAAGCAAAGGGTTAAAACTGAAGCTCCTATTTGTCCTCTGTTATCCCATTACACCATCACAGAGCTATGTTTAATATTAAAAACACTCTTTACGGACTACATTTCCCTCCATCTGGTTGTTTTTGGCTTTAAAGCGACATTTCCATCATTGCTGGCAAATGCCAAACCCAAACTAGCTGGTTCATAAACCCAAATAAACACAGCGCTCCTTCATGTACACACACTGTGCAGACTGTTTGTCTCTACCTGCATGTGTCCTCAAATAACTCTACTTTTAAACAAGCCTGCAGCTTTTCCTTGTAATTTTCTGTCTTGTGGCAATTTTTGCACAAGAAACCTTCAGTCTGATGTCTTTTTATGCTTGTTAACATGCCAGTAAGTCATATTCAGTTTCTGAAATCAGGTTTTTTGATTTCTATTACAGCCGGTGAACAACGCAGATTTCATCATTCCCGTGGAAATCGATGGAACGGTACACCAGGTAATGTCAGCGCTGCCTCACACTCCTTGTGGTTGTGGTCTTAGGTGTCGGCTGCGTTTAAGGGATTTGAAGACGGATGACGTACCCTGGGTTTGGGCCTGATTCAAGTAATCCAGGATAGGTTTGTTCAGACAAGCTCAGCCTATTCCGGATGACTTGGTTCAGGAACGCTGCCCTCAGCCGCAGAGAGACGAAAACATGCAGGAGCTTCAAGGAGATGAGAAGTGAATTTTCACATTTTCAATGACTGTATTTGCTTAGTGGCAATAACCTTCAGATCTATGCACAATTTTACTAACTCATTAAAGAGTCATATGAAGTTCCTTAGGCAGTGTGGTTTGTGGAAACATGTTTTATATAAAAATGTACGCCGTGCAGATACCTGATTTGAGAATTCCTGCGTCTTCCAGGTGTATGTCCTGAAGCGGCCGCATGTTGATGAGTTTCTGAAGAGGATGGGCGAGCTGTTTGAGTGCGTCCTCTTTACTGCCAGTTTAGCCAAGGTGAGAACCAAGACATCAAAGCCATTTTTGCTTTCATTATGTTTATTTTTGGTGTCGTTAAACTTGATAATTAACTCCCAGAGGCTTGCATACAGGAACTTTGATTTTCAGCATTTTCACTTACAAAATAGTTCAGAATCAGAAGTAGAGCAGGGCCTAGTAGCTCACTCCTTTCTCCACATATCGTTGTCCTCTTCCTGATTCCCTGCTCTGTCAGCTATCTCTTTGAGAAAGGCCTAAAAAAGACCAAATTCCAAAAGGCTTTCCAACAACATTTAAAGCATGAATGTGTTCAAAATAATCTTAGTAAAGCAACCCTGAAGCAATGCGTGCTGTCATTGTTGTTGTTCTCAGTAAGAGGTGTTAACCAGCTAAATTTGGCAACAGCTGTTGAGCTTAAGAGAGGAAGTGAGCTCTGATTGGCTGTCACTAAGAAAAGAGACGTGTAATGTAAAAAAAAACACCACGATCTATGATGCAGCAGGCCACAAGAAGACAGGCTCGCCTACAGGATATGCCGGGCCCAGAGAATGAGCCGTCCCTTATTGTGATTTGGCACCAATAACAACTCATTTTTGACACTTTCCAACCCCTTTTACTACTTCATTCGGCCATTTCTGCAACATTTTTTGCCACTCTTAACCCATTTCTGTTTATTTTTGCCCCTTCTCACTATTTTTGCTATATTTTTGCCACATTTAACCCATTTGTGTTACTTTTTGCCCTTTTGTACCTCTTTGACCCAATTTTTGCCATTCTTTAAACCCTTTAAACTAGGGCTGTGCAATTAATCGCAAATTAGTTTAAATCGCAATATGGCCTGCTGCAATTTTCAAATCCCAGAGAGTGCAATATTTTTTTAACCTGAAATGTGGCAAAATAACAAATTGATGCATTTTTTTTTGCTGCAGAAATTTCATGCTTTACACATTGTGAATATAGACAAGTGTCCTTTTTTTCAAAAAGTTAAGTAAAATCCTACTTTTCCAGTTCGTGTATATGATTTTCTTGATGATTTATGAATAACATAAAGAAATTAATCATTGTTTATATGATTGTCAGTTTAGCAAGCGCTATCAAATTTGCTGTATGAGCCAAAATCACCATATTTTCATCTTTCATCCCGAGTTAAATTTATCCAGTATTGCATTGGTTATAATGTAGAATGATTTGTTGCTTATGTTTGTTGAATAATATTGCACATTAAATTGCAGTTGCAATATTGGGGGGAAAAATTGCAATTAGATTTTTTTTTTTTTTTTTTCTCAAATCAATCAGCCCTACTTCAAACTCATTTTTCTGCCACTTTTAACCCTTTTTTGATGCTTTTTGCCCTGTGTTTTTCTCTTTTACCCTTTTTTTTTTTTTTTTTTACTACATTTGAACCCCTTTTTGCAACTTTCCTACAAATTGTTGCCCCTGGGTACCATGCTCTAACACCTTTTCACTACTTTGCCGGGCAATTTTTGCTATATTTTTGCCACCCTTTTGTTATACTTTTTGCCCCTTTGTACTGCTGACCCAATTTTT
Source organism: Cheilinus undulatus (assembly GCF_018320785.1). Taxonomy (NCBI): domain Eukaryota; kingdom Metazoa; phylum Chordata; class Actinopteri; order Labriformes; family Labridae; genus Cheilinus; species Cheilinus undulatus. The sequence goes on along the minus strand of NC_054888.1, from coordinate 14,375,334 downwards.
GCCTTCTTTAACCCCTTTAAACCCATTTTCCTGCATGTTTTAGCCCCTTTTTGCCACTCCTTTATCCAGTTTTGCCACTTTTAACCTCTTTTTGTTACTATTTTGCGCCATTTTTGCCATTTTAAACCCATTTTTGATGCTTTTTGCCTTGTTTTTTCCTCTTTAACCAATTTTTGCAACATTTTAACCCCTTTTTGCCACTCCCTTGTCCAATTTTGCCACTTATTTATTTTCGCCACTTTTTATCCTCTTTCCACCACTTTTCCAGCCAATTTCTGTCCCTTTGTCCCACTCCACAAACCACCACTTTTTTAAAACCATTTTTCTGTGCCTCATCATCTGTGCCTCTTTAAGCCAATTTTTGTCATTCTGTAACCCCTTTAAACCCCTTTTCCTGCATGTTTTATCCCCTTTTTGCCAGTCTTTTATCTGTTTTTTTGCCACTTCTAGCCAATTTTTGAAAACTTTTTGGCACTTTTTTCCTCTTTCCACCACTTTTCCTACCAATTTCTGTCCCTTTGTCCCACTCCACAAGCCACTTTGACACTTATCACTCATTTCTGTCACTCTCTAACCCCATTTTCACCACTTTATCTGGACATTTTTGCAACATTTCCTTCATTCTTAATCCATATAAAAAAATTAATGATATTGGCTGACAAGTATTTCTGACTAGTAAGAATTTCTGTATCAATTTTAAGTCATTCTAAAACTATTTCAATATTATTTTTTTGGGGGGGTGCAGGCATTTAAAGCCAATAGTTACTTTTAAAACCTCAATGTCTTATTTTCCTCCTTTTCTGAATTTAATGATCTTCTTGGGGCCGGACAGGAAGCTTTGGGGATCCTGATATGGTCCTTAGGCCACCAGCTGGACTAGGACAAAACCTCTTATCTACCTTTCAGCAGCTAGATCATGAACATCTACCCAGTGTCAAACATCTTTAAAAAATGCATAGGTCCTTCCTCTTCTTAACTGCCAAATGTTGGTGTTGTCTTGAAAGAATTCTTAAAATTGTGCGAGGACTTCTAAAGTTCAGTATTTTTGTTTTAGAGACCACTAATTAATTTGTTTTGTCTGTTTTGTCCTCAAGTATGCAGACCCCGTCTCCGACCTCCTCGACAAATGGGGCGCCTTTCGCTGCCGCCTCTTCCGGGAGTCGTGCGTCTTCCACCGAGGCAACTACGTCAAGGACCTGAGCCGCCTGGGCAGGGACCTCAACAAGGTCATCATCGTGGACAACTCCCCCGCCTCTTACGTCTTCCACCCTGACAACGCGGTGAGTGTTCTTGGACAGCCGTGATGAGTTTGGGTGGAGCGGCGGTTAGTCACCTGTCATTTACAGCAACTTTTGATCAGTTTACTGGACAATTTATGACTCAATCTGAGAAAGCTGCTCTAAGGAAGGAGGAAAGTGACAATCACGGTTACGTATCTTTAAGATAATGCTGTTTATTTTTTTTTTTTTTTTGCATTTCTTGGAATTTCCCCAAGATTCTGCATCAAAACAAACAGCTTCTTTTCTGACATTCACTTTAATTTTGCGCATGAAACCAACAGCTGGGTACTTGTAAATCATTGTAGGTAATGTCCAACTAAAGGAAAAACTCTGCTTTGCTCCTTACTTTGTTTTGTTGTGTTTATTGTTTACATGCCTTACCATTGTATTGGGAAATACAAGGAATTTTCACCTAGGTAAGGCAAAGTCATATCAACTATAGCAGCTTCCCTTGAGAGAAGCCTTATGAAAACCTAGTTTCACTCTGATTTAGTGCCCCAAAATGTCCAAAAATGGATGATTACTGGGATCCTAAGTTTGTTTACTGATGATTTTTGTCATCCTCCAGGTGCCCGTGGCCTCATGGTTCGACGACATGTCCGACACCGAGCTGCTGGACCTCATCCCCTTCTTCGAGCGGCTGAGCAAAGTGGATAACGTCTACACAGTCCTCAAACAGCAAGGGACCGCGAGCTAACAGCGTTTGATTTTTTTTTTATCATCTCAGCCTTGAACAACAACAGATTTAAAAAACACCAGCTCCAGCTATCACTGCCCCCTCTGAACACAGACTGCTTCACAGCTGACCGAGCCTTCACCTTCCCTGAATCAAAACCAGGTCATGTTTTTTGGTGTCGACGCCGCCACCTGCTGGTCAAAACTGTCTGGAAAAAGGCTGGGTACTAGACTTTCTCCTGTATTATGGGTGTAGCAGTCCCATCCTGCAGAAAGTTCAGGATTTAGACAGCAGGAAAGGAAAGACTTACACACAAACTGATCAGTACTGTCACATAAAGAGCAGACAGGTGTTGTTTTAGGTAATATTTGTCACCCTAATCTCATCAGATCACACTATATGTCTGCAGACAAACACAATGTGCCTTTTTAGAGTTTTTAGAGCGATATGATCAGGTATTGTTGCATAATCATGACAGTGTTATGGCTAAATCTGAACAAAAGCGGGGTTGTAAAGTCTGAGAAATTGGTAAGAGACTTTTTCAGTGCCTTGAGTGCAATTCCAGCTTAAAAAACTTTTTTTTTTGGCCAAAAAAATTTAGAAAATTTAAATTTCTTGCTTTTTCAGGTAGTATCAGTACAACTTGTGGGAAAGTGGGAACATAAATCAGTTTAAAAATCTGTTAAAACATGCTGATGCATGTTTAAAAATTGGACTTTCCTGCAGTGATCACTCGATATGTTCCCCGCTAAACAAGCTAAGCTTTTTTGGCAAGTGTCTTTAAGGAAAAAGATGATGAATACAATATTTTCCCTTTAAATCCTGACACTAATATGAACATCAGAGCATCCACACAACTGTAAAGGAGCAGCTGCTATGTTTATCGGACATAGATCATGATTATTGGACGTGATGGACGCCCCAAATCACCTGTCTTGGGCCAAGAGGACCAGTACTGCCTCCTGAAGCAGCTTGGAAACTGGTCTTAGTGAATGTTGCATCATCACCATTTGTGGTTTTAAAGCCACATATACAACACTTGAATTTCTCTCAGCATTTACAGACTGTATTTGAATGGTAAAAGAGAGCTGCATGATGCAAAAAAAAAGGAGTTCAACTTTGGCTTCTCATAAGCTTCAGAGTACATGTTTTTTTTCCTGAAAGCGGTACACATTGGCTGGGAAGTATTTCAGGACTTTGTTATAAAATGTGTGAGTGGTGAAGCTGCCATGAGGACTCAGAAAAGGTGTTTGAAAAACAAAATGTCCAGATTTAAAGGAGAAATTCACCCTGAAACGCTTCACTGTGAAAATAATACAAAATTTGGTCATTTTTTTTGCACCTTGGATTAAAAAACATCTCCATAAAATGTTTTTTTAGAAGAAATATCCACCATTAAGAGGCAAAGAAGCATCTTATTCTCTGAAGCTGCAAAAAAATGCATTCTGGGAAATGTAGTTAATGTTTAACAGGAATCAAATTCATCAAAAATTTATGTTTAACCACTTGAAGGAGTTAAAGAGTGGATTATTCCTTTAAAATCAACTCCTACATGGAGTTTGACCCAAACTGGACACCGTTGAGACTTCTCGTATGCGTTGACAATACCATGTGTTGACACTGATGAATGCAGGTGGATTTGACGAAGTGCCTCCGCTGAAGGCTTGTGATGTGACTTAATCTTGACGGGACAACAAGAACAAATAAATCCACTGTATTAAGAGCTATTACATTATTTTTCTATGTTTAACAAATTCTTGTCAATCAAATTAGCCTGTTTTTTTCTTTTCTAAATAATGATTTATTTCCTCTTTTTGCCCTGGAGTTGGTCCTCTTGATGCATTAAGTGCATAAACACCAGCAAATGACTAAAAAGTAAAGTATGTTTCTGTTGTAGGCACATAACTGGGTAAACGTTTCCATAGGTGTTTCATGTAAGCCATCTTGTCTCAATTGGGCTCAATGCTGGTAACTGTTGTTTTATAGTATTTCATTGGCAAGAAAGAATATTTATAGGAGCATACAGTCATTTAATTCACATAAAACAAGTGTTGTGTCACTACAAGGGCCCATTCACTGATACTCTACTTCTTACACATTCAGTAGGTTTGTATATTTTGTTTTGCACAGTAATAAAGCAAACAAATTGTCATTAATATATGGAATATTCATGTTACTGTACTCATGATTGAATAGATGTAACCTAATTTTTTTGACCTTTTGTTTTATCATACCAAATTATATATGGACTCTATGTAATGTAATTTTCTTTCCCATAAATGCTAAATGAAAGATGGTCCAAGTGAGGTTTTGTTGAGCACTTCTTTCCAAAAAATGAACCAGGAACCAGAGGCCAATTTATCACTGGGTAAAGGCGGGAATTTACCTGGGCCCAGGTGATGTCAGGTGAGTATAATGTAAATAGGGCTGGAATGTATAAAATGCTCTCGAAATAGTTTGATAGTCCAAAAAATTTACCTAGGAAGGTCCCCTGGACCTCCTATGGAGTTCAAACCCAGTGATAAGGGTCACATTTGGATGTCAAATCAATATGAAGCTCAGTGGCTTTCTGAATTAAAATAAATGTTAAAGCTTTCGCCAGGGGCCTGTGCTGTTGTTCCCCTGAGGCCTTTAAATTGCAACAGTATTAAGAAACCGTTGATTTTCACATATATTTATGATAATTAATAATAAAGTGAAGTTGAAGTGGTTCATGAAGCTGCGTAGTCACGGCGTTATCGACAGTTATTTGCTGTTAGCGTGACAAGTTAAGCAACTAGCAGGCTAGCTAACTTGGCGTCCTGTCATTTGCCAACTGTTGAACACAGGTTGGGTAATTATTCAAAGAACAGCACCCTTTTCATTGTTCACCAACAATTAAAGAAATAATTTTGCATCTTAAAGCCGCTAAATTCTTATTTTAAGTACAAACGCTGACGATATTATGGTAATATTGCAAATGAGCGTAGTAACCGTTGGCTAACACTATTTAGCCTCGGTAGCCGCTAACGTACGCTCTAAAGTGGTGGAAAGGTAGCGTATAAGTATTTTTATTCTTATAAAAGTTTGAAATTTTTTAAGGATTTTCTTACTAGCAAATCAAACTAACTACAGCACTGAACTATGTATTGACCCTTTGTTTCCCCCCTTAAATTTAGATTAGCTGGATTTTATGGGACAACAAAACCCAAATAATTCTCCAGGTATGGAAATATGAGATGCAAGAACTATTTTAGTATCTTTTTCATATATGGGGAGAAATAAGTTATACAAAATGTGATTTGATTAGTTGGGCTTCCATTATTTAATCAGTTAGCTATTTCTACGTTGTAATTTCTATTGCTAACTTGTCCAGTTACCTAAAATAATGCAGATGTTTTTACATTTTCTTAGTCAGAGACATATATAATTGTAATTGTACCACTTGAGATTTATTTTGGATTGTTCACTCAAATAAAGGAACAAAAAGTACATTAGAAAACTTAATCAGGCAAATAAATATATCCTACACTGTAAAAAAGAGTATCTTATCTGAAGTAAAATGCTTCAGGTATCTCCAAGTACCTTCAATTTGAACTAAAACTTTCCCATTTTAGCAGTCCTTCTTTTCTCTTCTCCATCAGATTCACTTGCTTTCCTGTCTTTTTCTTCACTTTTCCATTACAGTGAGCATGGCGCTGCTCTTGGCTTTGCCCATGGTAAACTTCACTACCCCACTCATGTCCACACTGGTGTTTTTCAGGGTGAGTTTGTGGACCGTCCCACGGTTTTCCACACGGACGAAGGGGCCCGCTTGTAGGGTTTCTCCATTCAGAGTCCAAACGGGGGGCTTGTTTATGGCAACAGACACCTCGCACTGGAAACATGCTGGCTCAGACTCAATAACCTCCTCATCTTCCAGCTCTTTGACCATTACGAGCGCTTGGGCTGCAGCAGAAAAGGGGAAAAATGTTAATCATATCAGATTCACCTGAGAATTTTTGCCTTATTTAAGGAGCTACAACCAACCTACCTTCTACCATCAGTTTGGCTTTGCACGTGTGCTCTCCAACCTCGATGCTGTATGTGCCTTCATCCTCCACAGCCGCCTGCAGGATCACCAGTTTATGTGAGCATCCATCAGCCAGGATTTCAATCCGATCTGAGGGAACCACCTCCTCATTGCCCTTATACCAGGTGGCTTCGCAACGAGGTGTGGAAATAGTGCATTCAAGGATCACACGATGTTTCTCCAGGGCTGTTCGATCTCGCAGAGGTTTTACGATGGAGACAGGAAGTTCTAGGGTGAGAGAAGAATGTCTTTGGTAACATTTTAAGTGTTCTAAATGCCCCAAAACTGAAGTTTTACGTTAAAAAGTTGGATTTACCCTCGACTTCAAGGTATGCTGTGGATTCAACATCCCTGGCTACAAAGCGGATTTCCCCAGCATCCTCAGCTGTCACATTACACATCAGTAGGAAATGTTTGGTCCCTAAAAGAGAACAGCAGACACAAGGGTTAATTCATGTTCTCTGTGCTACATCCTGGTCTTGCAATTGTCTTTACACCCACCAGAGGTCCTCCTAATTACTTATATCACGTCTAGAAGCAGCCTCTTCAGTCTCTTTGTAAAATTTTTAATGGTGTCCCCTGCTCAGTGTCCTTTGTTACTTTATCCGACTTTGTTGTAAAATTTTCACACCTTTCAGTCTTTGGTTACTGAGGTTATATGGGTATTTAAGTGATTTAAATTTGCATGATTATTTGTTCTCTCTTACAATAATGGGGGGATCTCATGACTTATTAAACTCCTCCTTTTCTGACCTTCAGTGCGGATTTTGATGGTACTAGTCGGCCGGATCTTGTGGCCATCTTTGAACCACTCCCCGGCAACATCTTCCAGAGAAACTTCACACATGAAGACAGCATTTTGGTCCTCCTGGATGTAAAGATCCTCCAGGTCCTGCACTAACTCCAACTTGTGCTCTGTGAGGTGTGTAGGGAGATTTAGATCAGTAATAATAGAGTCCAGTCACAAGGTAAGGAAATGGTCATTGTATGTGCAACTTTTGGCTTGTGTTCTTATTCCTACCATAAACCTCCAGTGTACAGGATGTGTTTATTTCCCCTGTATCACACATGTAGGTGCCAGAGTCAGCCAGGGAGCACTGCATGATTTGACAGAACCGCTTTCGGCCCATGGAGTAGATCCGATAGTTCTTTCCAGGCTTCAGCTCCGTCCCGTTCTGGTTTGCAGAAGCAAATGGTTACAGGTATTTCTCATGAGCCTTAATGTTATTTTACAGTACGCAAAAGCATACTTGAGAGCAATTTGATCATCAACTCCTTTTTTTTTTTTTACCTTAAACCATTTAACCTCAACTATTTGTCTGGAGAATTCACACTCAAGAGTGGCAGGGAATTCCTCCTCTACACGGACATCTGATAGTGGTTTCAGGATGGATACCGGAGTCTCTGTCAGTGATTAAATCATGTGATTAAATATCACTTACTATTCAGAAGTTGTCAAACTTACTGTTACCTATCAATTTAGACTTAAAGCTCTTTTTTTGGTAAGCCCAAGGGCAGAGCCTCAGAGGTTTGTATTTACCTTTGACAGTGAGCCTCGCAGTCGTGCGTACCCCTTCAGCTGAGAAGACAATTGTGCCTGTGTCCTCCAGGGTTAGGTTTGACAGGGTAAGGCCATGGACTAGCCCGTTAGTGCTCACCCGAAACTGGTTGTTTGGTTTCACACGGATGCCATCCTTCTGCCAAATTCCCTCCACATCTGTGTGGGAGAGCTCCACCTCGAAGGAGGCTGTCTCTCTTTCAAAGGTTTCCTGGTCAGTTAGGCCTTTGCGGATGGAGATTTTGCGAGCTGAACATTAAGAGATAAAATAGACAAGTATATTAAAGATTTAATAAGCTTTTCTTTTCTGGACTAAATTAAACAAAACAGATAAAAAGCAAAGATGTCGAGAATACTTCCTAAACCCTTGGAAAAACACATGGCCAGTGTAATACTGAAGCAATTTGTAAACTAAATCTTACATTTGCATTTTAGATTCACTCATATTTCTTTAGAATTTAGCTAACACTTTCACTGTACCTTGAAAAGAACACAATGTTTCAAGGATAACACAAGCTGTTTCGAATATAGACCCAGCTCGGTTTATCACAGTACAAAAACAACACCTACAGGGGCTCCATGTTCCATTGTCACCGTGTCATTCAACACACCATTGTTGACAGCATGGCTGTGATTCAAAAAACCTTTTCACGCTTACAGGTCTCGCCCAGCTATTCTTAGTGTCTCTTTGCACTATGACATACTTTGAAAACACCTTGCAATGTATCTTGTTCTCCACTTGCACAACTGTGTCAGATGGGGTTCCAGTAACAAGGTTGTACATTAAACTAACCGCTGAAGAAATCCTGTTCTGCCTAATGAATACTCTAAATATTAAACAACTATCAGATTTGAATTGTTTCTAAATGAGAAAAAAAAACTTTTATTTGAAAAAAATGCCAAATTCTTCTGGTTCCACAATTTCAAACATGACAATATGCTACCTTTTTCTCTCTTATGTTGTGGCAGATTTCACATTTGAGGTCTTAATGATTCTGTTAAAAAAAAAAAAGCAATAAACACAATTCTGAGATACCAACTCTTATGAATAAACACCTAGTCCACTTACGTTCCACATTGAGCTTGACCTGTGCCCGGTCATGCAGGGTCTCACAGCGGTAGGTTCCCCGGTCGGCCAGCGTCAGGTTCAGGATTGTCAAACTGCGTTTACAACCATTCTGAGCCAGGATGTACCTTGGACCTGGCTGGATGACCACCCCTTGCCTCATCCACTGGACTTCTCCCGTCTCAAGGCTGATCTCTGTCTCCAGAGTAGCATCGCAAAACTCTTCTGCCATAACAGCCTCCATTTTCTTGGTAAACATGACTTGAGCCTCTAAAGATAGGGAGTAGAGACAGAAAGGAAATGTTTCAATGATCTGCTGGTCATGCAGCTGATCCTTTCTTTGTATTAAAGTAATCTTACCTTGAACTTTGAGGCTTGCTTTGCTGATGTGTCCCTCAGCCTCTGCTGTAATCCTCGAGCAGTCCAACATCTGGCACTTTTTGATCACCAAGGTGTGACACAGTCCGTTCTGGCTTGCCTGGAAACGATCACCAAGGTTGATAGGCTCATTGTCCATGAGCCAAACCAACTGGACATCCTCAGGGGAAACCACACACTTGAAAGTGGCATCTTCTCCTTCAAGAACAGTGGTGTTGTGGAGCTCCGTCAGGAACTCCACCACTCGAGGCACTAAAAAGACAGAATGGAGATCATGAATCTCCGGTCTTACCCCAAGAAGGACTTCTGAATGCAGGAATACTTACTCTCTACTCTCAGAATTGCTGTGGTCCGATCATCTCTGGACTCGCAAGCGTACTCCCCAGAGTCCTCTCTGGTTAAACGGTGGATAGTCAAGCTTCGCTCAACTCCATCCGCTCTTATGGAGAACCTTCTGCTTGGAACTATCTCCAAGCCATTAAGTAGCCACTGGACGTCTGCTTTTGGCTTGCACACGTGACAGCGGAGGGTCACCATACCGTCAGCATGGGCCACAGTGTCTCGCAGAGGACTCACAAACTTTATTCTCATTTCTGTGAATCAGAAAACAAAAAAGATTGAAATCTCATTTGAGTCCTACCATAAAATGTTTTAAAACGCTTTTGGATCAGGAAGCTAAGATGCTCACCTTTCACAAGCAAGCTGAAATGGACCTGGTCTGTGTTCACGTCACAGGTGTACTCGCCAGCATCAGAGCGCCTCAAAGGGTCAATAGTAAGGGTGCGCTCGTGACCATCGGTGAGTGCTTGGAAACGCTCGCCTTCCACAGGTGTCCAGTCTTTCAGCCAACGTACTAAAGCATTTTCCTTTGACACATAGCTCATCAAGGTCACACTTTCTGCCTCATAACCCGTAATAACAATGTCATCTTGCTTGTTCACAAACGTAACCGGAGACTCTTCAATAGAAAGAAAGAGAGAAAGTCAACAGTTCACTTATCTTCTTACAACTGTTTTTGTAATCAGACATCTGTAAGCATCATTCAGAGTTTTTACCTTGAATCCTGACAATGCTAATCATCTTGTCATCCACTGCATCACACACATATTTCCCAGAATCTGATGGCTGGATGTTTGAGATGATAATTTTCCTCAAGGTGCCGTAGGTCTCTATGTAGGTACGGGAGTCATTGGAGAGCAGGCAGTCATTGCAGTACCACTGGACCGGGGCGTTGGCGCGAGAAACTTCACATGCCAGGATGAGCTCATCCCCTGCCATCATCTCCTGGTAGTCAGGGTCATTGGAGTTGCCTACGATTCTCACTGGAGGTTCTAAAGCCACAAAAAGAGGTGAACTGTTTGAAATGAAAACATTCATTTTAAAATATTCACAACATGAATCTTACCTTCTACTGTAACCTGGAAGCTGATGCTGTCATCTCCAACATCCAGGAAGTACTCTCCAGAGTCTTCTAGTTCAGCATTTAGGATGACCAGCGAGCGGAAAGGACCTTCTTCTTCTTCACAGAACCTTTCATCACCCTCAATACGATAGCTGTCCTTGTACCACTTGGCAACAGCATTGGCTCTGGACAGCTCACACTCCAGCACAATGTCGTCAGAGATCAGGGATTTAATATTTGTCTTTATCTCTGACTTTCGTAAGATCTTCACTGGAGGCTCTGAGGATACAGAATTACACACCAGCTCTCAGTGGTGGTCTTTGAGTTAGTCCTGTAGAAAAGAAACAGTCTAAGGTTTCTTACCTGAAACTTTGACCTGGAAATCAATTTTATCATCCAAAGCGTCACAGGTGTACTTCCCAGAATCCTCAGGTGTGGGAGAGCGGATAGTCAATCGATGGATTAGTCCATCTACTGTGATAGCTATGTTACTGCTTTCCTGTATTTCTTTCCCGTTTAGCCACCACTTGACCTCAGCATTTAGTCGGGACACTTCAATTTCCAGCACGATTGGTTTGCCAGTTAAACTGTCCAATTTGTCAGGCATGTTCGCAGGACGAGTAAGAGTCACGGGTGACTCTGGGAGAAAGACAAGAACCAGGTTATTTAGAGGGGGATGATCGTGAATGATGGAAAATCTTAATGCAAACTTGTTCGCCTTCTGCCTCAATCTTACCTGTAATGGTCACAAGGAAGGCCACAGAATCATCTTCCGTGTCACAGATATATTCGCCTGCATCATCCACAGTGGTAAAAGGTATGACCAGCCTACGCTGGGCTCCTTCAACCTCCAGGATCAAGTTTACACCCTCCTCTACCTCCAGGTTGTCTTTGTACCAACGCACAGGGGCATCTGCATGGGAGATCTCACAGTTGAGCTCGAGCCTCTCAGGGGCCACATGGGTCAGTTCCAAGTCTGATTCCTTGGGGAAAATTATTCTAACTAGTTGCTCTGCAAAAGGAAAAGGAAAGTTGAATGCAGTCCTTTTTTAATTTTTTCTTCACATTATTAATGGCGGCATGGGAAGAATTCAGTCTTACCCTTGACTGTAACTTGGAAAAAGACAGAGTCTCCGTCTGTTTCACATACATACTCTCCAGCATCCTCCACTGAGCCACTGAGGATAGTCAGCCTCCTGTAAGGACCCTCAGATATCAGCTGGATGTTGCTGCTCTCCTCCACTTCCTGGCCATCCTTGAACCAACGCACCTTCCCACTGGAACGGGACAGCTCACATTGCAAAGTGATCTCCTCTGAGATGTAACCCTCCATGACAATATCATCCTTTGGTTCCACAATCATCACTGGGGGTTCTGTGTTTGAAGTTGGAGGTAGTCGGTGAATTGAGATGTCCTATGTATTTTTAAACACTACTTAAACAGGAAGAAGGCGCATGTACCTCTTATATTAACAGTGAATTCCATGCTGTTGTTTCCTGCCTGGCAGGTGTAGCTTCCAGCATCGGAGGTCTCTGCAGAGCGGATGATCAATCTTCTCATTGTTCCCTCTGCCTGCAGAGTGATGTTATCACTGGGCTTAACTTCACAGCCATCCTTATACCTGAGACAAACAAAACAAAAAGATAACAATGCCTTGAATAACCAACTGATGACACAAATGAAAAGCAACAAAGAACTGTGTTGGAAAAAGAGCTTGCATGGATGGACTTGTTGGCAACTTTCTTTTAATTGTTCTTATTCCTTTTCATCCTACCAAACAACTTCAGCATCATCAGCAGAGACATGGCACATCAGCACCACGGGGTCCAGCTCCATGCTGCTCTTATGGTGTTCCTCCTCTGGGATGGGGGTAAACTTTACAGGAGGGCCTAAATAACAGCAAGAGAGAGGAATGCATGTCAGCTACAACACCAGGTACTACTCAGTTAACTTGTCACTTTTAAATCAGAAACATTCTTATAGAATTGTTCAAATCCTAATACCTATCATGGTATCATCATTAATTGTTGTAATCATTTATTTTGAACAGTCATCTAAGATCTGGTCAAAAGTTTGTCAGATTTGTTCCAACCAATGCTTATTTTCTATACCTTGATTAAAAAAAATTAGTTTAACAAATTTCTACCCATAGACTGTTAAACATCATGCACATGACCAATGCCAATTATCCCCAAATACAAGTTTTAATGAACATTTTACCTGCAACATCCACATTGAATTGGATGACATCTCCTGAAGTTTCACACGAATAAACTCCAGAGTGAGATGCATCAGCCGACTGAATCACAACTCTCCTCATGTTTCCATCTGACTGGATGTTAAGGCCATCGGTCACTTCAAGTTCCTTGCCATCTTTGAACCAGGATACTTTTGCAAAGGGGTGGGAAACTTCACAGTAGAGTACAATGGCGTCACCAATTTCTACCCTCTTTTTGCTGTCCGACTCTGACAGAGGACTGAATTTTATCACAGCAGCTGTGAAGAAACAAACCCACAATTACATCTCACAAAAAGGCATCAATGATAGGCCTAAAACACCAGAAATGATGCTTTTACACCTACGTTTAACTTTTAGAGCAGCTGAATCCCTGACTCCGTTGGCTATGAACGTGATCTCTGCTGTGTCTTCTGTAGAGCGAGTTTCATGGATAACCAAAGAGTGCTTTGTTTGGGATTGCTGTATTGAGTATCGGCCACCATGCTTTAGTTGGGCACTATTTAAAAACCAGGTTCCAACCATTGTTGCAGACAGTTCAATGGAGAAGTGGGCATCTTCTCCTTCCACCACCTCACAGGCTTTGAGGTTACTATGAATCTTGGGACCAGGAACTAAGGAAACAGGAAAAAAATTTACAAAGAAACTAAACCTCACTGGAATTTCACCTACCATAGAATTTCTTATGAAAACAACACAAAATGTTGTTGGTATACATCTGCAATGTTGGCCAGATTCTATGTTCAAAGAAAGTGAAGATACTTTTAGAACATATAGTAATAAATGCATTTCTGCTTCACAGTTGACTTCCTCACCAAGATGGACGGCTTTGGGAAACTCCACATGCCCACTTCGCCCATACTTGTTGATGCAACAGACACGGAAACGGTAGTTGCCTTCACACGGCACGCTGTCCCCAGTGACCTCGGCTGTTGTCATGGTCTCTGAGGTGAAGCACTTCTGCCATTCTTGGGAGCCTACTTCCTGTCTCTCCACGACAAAGATGGATCTGGTGGACGTTTGGCTGTTGGGGGCTGGAACCCAGGTAAGCAGGGCACTGTTGGGGCGATCTGCGTCCATTTTGACTCCGACAGGACAGATAGGAGGGCAGTGTCTTGTAGCTTCAAAAAGGGGAAGATGCACAATGGTTATACATTGCCAAGGCAACTGGGGTGGGTTGTTAAAGACGCCATCCATCCATCACCACACAATTTTCATCGTTGATATCTAACAAAACCTACTGTGAACAAGTTTAGAGAGTTTACCTTTCACTTTGAGACGCGCTGAGGTCTTGGACCTTCCTGTGACAAAGGTAACCACCCCAGAGTCATGATAGGCCACGTTGACAAAGACCAGAATGTGAGTTTTGCCGAAAGACTTCAGGATCGTTTGGTGCGTCTCGTGTAACTTTAGACCATCTTTAAACCAGTGAACTTCCATGTCATCGCTTTCTACCTCCACACAGAACACGGCATTTTCGCCTTCTAGGACCTCCAGCTTCCGAGGAAGTTTACGAATAATAGTACCTGTAAGTACAACATCTTTTTGTAGTCACGTTTATTTGTATGGTATACCTATGGCATTTACATAAAAGGTATAGTAGCTGACTTTCACTTAGTACAAGAATTACAATTGTATGATTTAAACAAATCAGGTTTAAGATAGTTGAGGAGTTTTGTTAACTCAAGTTTCACTAGAATAGCTTTTCCCAATGAAACCCTAAAAAAACTAATATTTTTTGAAGCCTTAAAATATAGTCTCTTAACTTGATGTTACAATTACTTCTGAAATCTAAAGTACAACATACCTTTAACTGATAGCTCTGCAATGCTCTTTGCTCCATCAGGCATCTCACAGAGATACACTCCATCGTCGTCCGTCCCAACATCATGAATCGTAAGTCTCCGTCTGGTTCCTTTCTGCTCCATCCCGTACTTACTGCTTGGCATCAGCCTCTGATCCTCTAAGTACCAAGCCGATGGAATCGACTCGTCAGGCACCTCACACTCCAGCACGGCAACATCCCTCTCCCTCACCTCTACATCTTTCAGTGGACGTCGGAACCTCACTGCTGGGCCTGCAGAAAAAGGTAAATGGATATTTAAGAAGAGCTCTTTTACCTTGAGAAAGGTAGATGGGTTGTACATTTTTGATGGTAAAAGTTAATTCAAAAAAACTTTTAGCCTTGGCTAAAACTGACATAAAATGTTCAAAGATATACAGGTATAATGAAACAGTTTTACAATAATGATAAGGAGATTGATGATAGTGATTATGCAGCCTATAATGCAGTATTGTTGCCCATGTTACATCCCAATCTACTTCCAAACAATTTGAAATTATATGGCAAGTACAGACATTTCCAATTCATTTAAATTTCCTATGCCATCATTCATTAAATGCTTTTAAAGCAATGCTCAGTTTCTTTAATGGCACCCCATTATGTATGTGTATAAAGGACTTGAATATTGACCCCGTCACTAAGCGAACACTTGTGATAACGACAGCTGGCACAATGTATGGCTGTGTAGATGATAAGGTGTTTGCCCTTGACAATTATCTGCCCATTATGCAGGGATCAGGACAAAGCAGTTTGCCACTTTAGAGGGTGATGGCATGCATTCATACAAGGAACATAAAGCAGTTACGCTTAAAGTATTTTTCTGAGTGGCTGAATGAACCTGTAATGTGATGAATCTTTCATTTGCTCTGTTATTTGTTGGTTTGAAATTGTGTATTCAATGGCAAGAATGAAGCTTGCACAGATTTTGCCCTGTTTGATATAAATAAGACAACTGTACAGCTTATTTATTTGAAGTCTATTCCATTATGCTTTTATAAAAACCAAAAAGGTTTACCTCTCGAATTTAGGAAAGCTTTTTTATTTTATCATTGTATTAGCAATGGTTTTCTATCAGTCTATCAAACCATATTTTTTGGTAAGCTGGAAAGTTTTTCCTACCTTTGACAGACAGGTGAACAGCACTGAGTGTGTTTCCAAGAGCATTTGATGCTGCACACACATAGAGTCCTGTATCCTGAACTTTACAGTACAGGACCTTCAGTGTGTAGTATCCCTCTCTATCCTCAAATATCAGATGACGCCTCCCAGGCTCAAGGGGAACCCCATCTTTCTTCCAAACGATCTCTGGCTTGGGCTTCCCAGTCACAAAGCAGCGGAACTTGGCATGCTTCCCCTCTGCGACTGCAAACTTCTTGGCTTTGGAAGCGTTGACAGATTGTTCCTCTGCAATCCTGGACAAACTGAGCCTACTCGCCCTGTGCTTTGGAGACCACTTACTGCTATTCTGGCCACTTGAAGACTTCTTACTATCCTCCCGCTCTGGTACTGGCTCAACAAGCAGGACAGCACCAGCCAAGGCCTCACCATTACAGTTGACGGCCTTGCAGGTGTAGACACCTTTGTCTGGCATTCGTGTCCTGTAGATCTTGAGCTGGAACCAGCCGCCATCTTGATTGCTCACGCTGAAGTGTGCACTCTCAAAGATGTCATTCAGCTTCTTCCCGTCTTTCTCCCATGTTACCTCGGGAAGAGGAGTACCCCAGATTTTGCAGGAGAAGGCGGCATCTTCTCCGCGATCCACACGCAGAGAGAGAGGCTTAATGAGGAATCTCGGTTTGTCATCAGACATTAGATCCACCTCCTCACTTAACTTGCTGTTCTTTCTGTGCTCTCCATTCAACCTCTCTCCATTTTCACCATTTTGCACCGCACAGTAGCCATTGAGCTGTCCTTTGAGCTCACCATTCTCCCTCACTGGTTGCGCCACACCGTTGACCGCCATTTGCCTTTGCCCTCCTTCTTGCGTTGAGGCCTCTCCTTCCACTTTCAAGGTGGCTGCTGCATAAGTCTCGCCTATGCTATTTTTGGCTTTGCAAATATACTGGCCAGCATCCTGTGGGGTCACTCCAGTAATGGTCAGCAGGTAAGCTTTTCCCTCCTCAGAGAGCTTGTAGTGTCCATCAGAATTGATTCTCACATTTTTACGCTCCCAGATCACATCAGGACGAGGGTCCCCATCGATTTGGCAACGTAGTGTTGCATCTGTGCCACACTTTGCCAACACAGGGCGTGGATATCCCAAAACACGAGGAGCACCACCAAAAATATCCATAGTTTTGTCTCTTTTTTCTCAGTGTGGTTGAAGAACTGTGTTTTGCTGCTAGGTTGATTCGCTTAGAGATCTTTGCTGAAAAGTGCTGCAAGATAAAGAAAAGTTTACATCAGAAGTCAGTCAACTTCAGTGTTAATAGTGAATCAAATAAATTACTACGCATCTTCAGAAACTCAAGCCTTATTTATACTTCTTCACTGAATCTGAGCTGTATCAAATACTGTACAGTTCTTGTTGCTCTGGAGCAACCCAAAGGCCTGTGCAAGGAGTTTGACTTGCACCTCTTCAAAAATGTAACTACATTTTGAAATTAACAAGCCTGCAAGTTCTTAAATCGGTCCACTGGGTAGCATCAGGTGGCTGCCACTCCACTGCCAATTGCTGTGGACCAGGGGTTCTCAACCTTTTCAGCCCGCGACCCCCAAAATAAAGGTGCCAGAGACCGGGGACCCCACTATATCTGTAGGTGGTTGAACAGCCATGAACATTCAAGAACAGTCATGTGGAGACAAGGCTGAAAAGAGGTCAGCAAAACCATGGTCCATTGTGAAGTTAAGCTGTGAAAACCATATTTTATATTTGACCTGAATAAGAACCACTGTTATCAACAAACATATGCCTTTATCTATTCATTTAGCCTTCTTTCAATGTAATACTTTTTGTTAAAACTTAATTAAAATAGGTTTAAAATTCCTAAAGTTGGTTAATAATGACAAAAATGGTGGAAACAGCGGTGAAGTTGGATTTTTAAAGAAAATAAATGGGTTAGAAGTGGGAAAAATAAGATAAAGTGGCAAAAACAGGAACAAAGTGGTAAAATAGGATTAAAAAGTGGGTGAAATGGCTTTAAAGTGCAAAAAAATTGTTAAAATTAGGTGGAATGGGATGGAAATTTGATATAAACTGGCAAAAATTGGTTAACTCTGGTTAAAATGGGCAATAAGTGGTGTAAAAAGTGGCTGTCAGAGGCAATAATGGGTTAACAGTGGCAACTATAGGCAGAAAGTAGCAAGAATTGGTTTAGAAGTGGTAAAAACTGGCAGAATGGGTTTGAAATGGACAAAAATAGGTTTTAAGTGTTAAAAGTGCTAAAATCTGCAAAATTGGTGTTAAAAAGTGATGAAAAGAGTTAACATATGGTAAAATTGGTGTAAAAGAAGCAACAGTGTGATAAAATATTCTTTTTTTTTTTTTTTTAAGGCATCTGGTGACCCCCTCTCAGTTTCTCACAACCCCCAAGGGGGTCCTGACCCCAAGGTTGAGAACCACTGCTGTAGGCAATAAACCAGTTCTTCAAATCTACTTTCCGTCATCCAACGATATTGGAAGTGCGTGTCCTCATCCATGTCTCAGTGCAAAATATTCCCCATCCTCTGCTTCAACTATACACCCACCACCTCTGATGACTCCTCTCTTTCTTTCTTTGCAGTACTTGCCGTATAATCAACTATTGACAGTTGATGTAGTGGGACCAGAACCTGGCGATACACCTAACAACTTTCAGGTAGAGTTTTCCAGAACTACCTACAAACTAATGCACAGCTATGTAGTGCTCATGACGGCATAGGCCACTCTAGCGTAGGCCACATGGTTTAGCCAAGATTCAATGTAGAAGTACAAACTAAACAAAACAATAACTTCCTACAGCATATTGGTTTTCTTGCATCTAAGTCCTGTACAGTTTTGTTTACATCTGACTTGTGATAATTCAGAGCAGTGATGCCTGCACTGAAGTGTTTCAGACACTCAGATTTCTTCGAGAACTTGCCAGGGCTTAACTGAAATTTAGTTCGCTCATTATCACTTGCATGGCTGCTTATTAAAGTCGGTTTTCTAGCAAACATAACTCACTCTCGGTTGTCTCTCAGCTGGTGCTGTAACTCATTGAAGAGTGTATTTATAAAGCAGTCTGTCCCAAAAAAAGACGCTAGAGACCATGTGCCACACAGCACACACCTGCAGTCACTAACTACAGCAGAATGGACCTGAGAGTGTTTGTGTAAATAATTTGGTTATGTCTCTAAATTCTTGTTTTATTGTCAAAGCTCAAGCTAGTCCCTTGACAAAGATGTCTTGCGTTGTGACAGTTTATAGTCCAAGCCAAACCAGCCGGTGGAAAACATCAATCTCCCTCTTGTGGCTCATTTGTTTCCCTTATGTTGTCACCATCTTCCTCCTGGCATTAAGAATTGCAACCATCCCTGCTGTATGACGCACTACACTCCTTATTCAATACACATCATCTAAACAGCATGGATCATTACTCATGTGCTTATGTCTTCAGATGAAACAGGCTCAGCTTATAGCTCATGGAAAGATAGTTTTCCTAGATAGGAAATGAGCATAGTCTTGCCTATTAAACTTGCCAGAAAATAACTCTTTTATGATTACGATCAAACAGATAAACTCACCACTTCTTAAGGTGCCTGCTTTAAACCATTTTAGGTGATGATGATGTCCTCAAGCATTCAAGCTGGCTTCAGTTCATTCGTATGATCTTGGTCCTTCTTGGAGAATGTCTTTGCTTTGTAGAAATGCCAGATATTGGTTCCCTTTCTCCAGAAAACAGTCATGAAGCTCCTCTTGCCCCTCTGGTCTGGTTTGTTGTCTGCTAATTCTGGTGTGTCAGAGTTGAGGCAAGTGAGAAAAATAGCACCTTCAATCCACCCCTGTTGGCTTGCAATTATCGTTATGATCTCTTGATAGTGTCTCCTCGGTTTGGCATTTGGTACAGGTGGCAGAGAGGAATATGACCACAGTCTTTCAGCAGAGTTCTTGGTTCATGCGTCAGCTCTGATACTGTCATTGTCCGACAGCTAAAGAGTGAGAGAGAGGGGGTAGGAATTGGGGGGGGGGCGGCATTAAATGCTTTCACAGCTGCTGCCACTGCGAGCCACTACCTAAAAATACCCGCAGTTTCGATGACAGTGGGTCAGATAAAGTTAGGGCCTCCATTCACAGACCGTGGCTCTCTAAAGATAGTGGGGAGGGCGAGCTCTGCTGTGGATCACCCGGCTCAATAGATATCCCGAGTTAAACCTCAGAAAAGAAAGGACGCCCCAGCTGCCGGGGCTCCTTGAGTCATGAGTCATGCTGACCCATAAATAGGGTCAGATTGGAGTAAAACAGTAAAAGAAAAAGATTTATTCAAAGCGATGATTTAAAGCAGCACCAACTAGATTTAGGGCAGCATTGCAAAAATCCTGAAGAAGTTATTGCAACACTAGAAACACTGCCCCACCCCAATTGCTGTTGTGTAATATGTTTTGGTGTATAGCACCTACAAATCTTACCAGTTGATATAAACATTACTATCCTTCTAAATCCTATAATGAAAGGCTATTTCTGATATTTGATAGGGGATGTATAAACGGTTAGGCTTTCCAGATTAATAAATAGGATTCTAGAAATAATTTAATCAACATGTTTGGAAGTCCCATGGTTTCTTAAGGTTAAGAGGCTACAAGCTGATTTAAAGCAAGTATGAAAATATTTCTACCCAAAGTTTTCTACCTATTAAATCTATTAAAGGATCAAAATATGTATTTATAATGAATATTTCAGTCTTTTAATTTCAGCATAAGTGCATAATAACATTAAAACCTGAAAAAAATGTCATATGACACAAGAGCAGCATTATGTTTTTGTCAGAATTCTCACAAGTAAATCCTCTGTCTAAAGTAGCTTAGTAACATTGCTTTGTTTAAACATGCAGCACTCATTAAATGGTACGTGCATCTAATACTGGATAATTTATATGAAGTATTCCAGCAGTCGATTTATCAGTATTTGCTCATGCTTGACATGGCAAAAAATAGTTTGGCCCACCGGACGTCACATTGGAGCAAATTTGGCCCCCAACCCAAAATAAGTTTGACATCCCTGCTTTAGCGTCTTTAGCTGAAGCCAAAGCTAACATAGCTTTGCTAATTATGTAGTTTGCATTAATATGTAAGCCAACGTAGCTGTATATGAAGCTAAAGTTAGCCACTGTCTGCATAACTATCTCTAAAATGGGTCTAGCTTTAGCAAACGAAGTAAAATCTGACCTAGACATTTTGTTGCTTTATCTTTAGCTATGTTAGTTATGTAGCTATGCTGCCTATTTAGTTCATGTGACTAATGTAGCTTTTTCTGCTTCATCCTTAAATGTGGTTTTCTTTGTTTTATCTTTAGCTTTGTTAGTTATGTAGCACTGTTACCTATGTAGTTCACGTAGCTAATGTTGTTTTCTTTGCTTTATCTTTAGCTTTGTTAGTTATGTAGCATTGTTACCTATGTAGTTCACGTAGCTTATGTAGTTTTCTTTGCTTTATCTTTAGCTTTGTTAGTTATGTAGCATTGTTACCTATGTAGTTCACGTAGCTAATGTAGTTTTCTTTGCTTTATCTTTAGCTTTGTTAGTTATGTAGCATTGTTACCTATGTAGTTCACGTAGCTAATGTTGTTTTCTTTGCTTTATCTTTAGCTTTGTTAGTTATGTAGCACTGTTACCTATGTAGTTCACGTAGCTAATGTTGTTTTCTTTGCTTTATCTTTAGCTTTGTTAGTTATGTAGCATTGTTACCTATGTAGTTCACGTAGCTTATGTAGTTTTCTTTGCTTTATCTTTAGCTTTGTTAGTTATGTGGCATTGTTACCTTTGTAGTTCATGAAGCTGATGTAGCTTTGATTGTTTTATCTTTAGCTATGTAAGTCATGTAGCATTGCTAGCACTTTAGTTTACATAGCTAATGTAGCTTTGTTTGTTTTATCTTTAGCTATGTAATTTATGTAGCATTGTTACCTTTGTAGTTCACATAGCTAATGTAGCTTTGCTGGCTTTATCTTTAGCTATGTAAGTCATGCAGAATTGTTACTTATGTAGTTTACATAGCTAACGTAGCTTTGCTAACTTTAGATTTAGATGTGAGGCTTTGTAACCTACGTTGTCTATGTAGCTAACATAGCTTTGTTAGCTGTAGCCTTAGCTACGTTAGCTGCGTCAGTATGTTGTCATGTCAGGCAAGCCTTTTTCCTGTCAGCATATTGTTAACTTGGCTTTATTAAACACTTTGTTACAAGTCAAGTTTTTTACTTTTACCTCAAGGTATCCTAACCCAAACAGGAAGTTGAATCGGATTGTATTTAGAAAGTTTTAGCGTGTATTTCTGTCAGAGACAGATGCAGGGTCTCACTGTTGTGGTCTGCAAGAGTCTGCAGCCCCTCTGTCTTCTAAGCTTCGGCATCACTTGAAGTTTAGGATAAAACTGACATTTGTTGGCTTGTGGCCCCTAAGAATCGTTGATCTTATACGGTTGTACTTCTTACTACAAGCGTTGCTTGAGCATCCTGTTTTCCTCAAGAGAGCACAAGTAACACATTTAGAGAACCACTTGTGTAATTTTTATGTTAAATTGCAGCAAGGACCATTAGTAGTAGCTCTCATATATAATCTGTGTAATGAAAGTTTACTTTTAGGTAAACCTTATTAAAAGCAATCAATTAAACTGCAAATGCTTGACAGCTTTTATTTTAGGCTTCTTGAGTAATCTGTCCCATCAGTGTGTTTTTTTCCAACAATTTTCTAATATTTCTCGACACTCAGTATATATATTATACAGTACCACTGAAGAATTCTTTGTTTTCAGTTTTAAAAGATCATAGATAACTGTAGGAAACTGTAAACCTGAAATGAGATGGCAGTAGGCATGGTGTGTGATGTTTCTGCCTCTGTGTAAGCTGAGACTGTTCCTGCTGATGTATGGGACACTGATAAAGGAAAGATTACATAAGTGTCAAAAGAATTTGAGCTCATTATAACCCAACAAAGGCTATCCTCACTATCACAGTGTTAGGAAGAAACATTCTAAGGTCTTATTCATTCTACAAAACAAACAGGATAAACAACTTTTCTCTCTTATTTGACCAATAAAGGCCCAACACACAAACAAACTTAAATATACAAGGGAGCAACCTGTCATAGTTTCCATTTATGTAGTTTTTCTGCCTACCTGACACAGACGTCCCCACCCTTTCTTTATTAGAAATAGAGTTAAGTCATTTCTGACTTTGATTATGGGTCCTTGCATTAGTTTTTATATAGGTCAGTTTTTCCATGTAACACATTTCCTCTGCTATGTCTAACTCTTATACTGGACTTCAGGAGGTCACGTTTAAACTCCTTGGGATGGCCTTTGTCCAAGCAGGTATCAGGATTTTAAGGGGCAGATGTCCTTTTGGATCATCTTACTGGAAGTCAGGCCCAGATAATAAACCCATGGCCTAGAGAGAATAAATGTGAATCTTAAAATAGTCTCAGAAGTCTGAAAAATTTTGTCCCAAGTTGTTTCTAGTATTCACAGCCAGAAAATACATGAGTGATGGGCATTCGTTTGTCTACATATTTTCCTGCAAAGGATTTTTAACAAGTACTTCTTAGTTTTGTTAAGCTACTCTGATTATTCTGAGCTGTACTTGTAGCTCTTAATGGAATGGATATGATTATAAATGCATAGAAAACTAAGTCAAACATGTTTTGAAGTTAGTACAAAACGTTTGAGTTGTCGGACTTTCTTTTTTTGAACATTTATCTCCCCAAGTATGCACTTGTGCCTTAACAACCCCCACAGATTTGTATCCGGTGTTGACAGTTGTCGCCTGCATTCTCAGACAGTAACTCTCTCTTGAAGTGGAGTGTTTTGGGCGGCCCAAGCCACTGATAGACACTGCAAACAATGTCAAAGATATTTGACCTTCAGTGCCTTGGCGTACCATCTTAACCACAGATGTATTCTGATATTTCCATTAAAGATAAGCACCATCAACAGAGATGAAGAGATACTGAGTCAGTTTATGATCAAGAAACTAAAATAAGCTCTGATAACAAGCACGTGTCGCAAAACAATTTGCTAAATGAATCGCAGAGTCATTTGAAGGACTGACACTACACTGGTCATTCCATTTAAAGCTGCGTGTACCTTTGACATCCATGTAGTCATCCCTGCAGCTGTTAGGTACAATGACTACACCCGGGAATCAAAAGCACAGAGCTGCATTTTGCTATGAGATTAGGTTTCAATCACTGAAGCTGAAGTGGATTGGAAAAGGCTGTAGGCCTTTTAAATGATGGCGGTCAACAAGGGCTTTTTTGAGTACATTTTGAAATCAGTACTTTAACTTTTGCTAAAGATTTACCCAGAGTAACTGTACTTTTACTTAAGTCCAATACTCCCCCCCCATTCTGTTGACTACATAGAAGCACATAGTGAGAGAATGAGTCCACATCACAACCCAAAACAGCTGTTATACACGGCAAAAACTAGAGTGTTGATATTCAGGGTTAAACATTTCCACTGGTAGATTGTTGTGCACTGTGAGGGAAGTTATTCACTGAGTTAGAGTTTTGTCTTGTGACTTCCTAAAGGATGCATAGTGCATCCGAATGCATTGCCTCGCAATGATGTTGACTCTCTTTGTTCTTACAAGGAGGACCCACCTTGCCATGTAGTGTTGACCATTATAAAGACTTTTAAAGTGTTAAATTTAACTCTATAATTGTTCAATTAAGACTGGCAATTTTGCTGTGTACTTTACTTTATTGTAGAGGTGAGACTTTATCTGAACAACCTGGCTGGAGATCTATTCTCTAAATCAGGGGTGTCAAACTCAAGGCCCAGGGACCAAATCCAGCCCATGGTACAGATACACCCTGCCCACAAGATCATATCATATTCTTATTATAACTGGCCCTAAAATATGATGCCTGCAGATTTTGTCCAGTGTAAAAATGTAAACTTAATCTTGATGATATCAAATATCCTTAAGTCATAAAAATGTGGAAATAAAAACAGTAAAATAATAAGATAAAAAGAAATATTGGAAAAGAAATTCATTTGTGTTTTCATCTCATATTTTCAATTTTGCATTGCACAGTTATGACTTCAAGCTATTATTTGGTCTTTTATATCATATTTTGAATTTTTACATTTATTATTTTGACTTTTAATCTCATATTTGTACCATTTTCAATTTATTATTTTGACATTTTGTGTCATATTTTGACTTTTTCAACTTATATTTTTCACTTTATCTTATAATTCTGGCTTTTTCAATTCAAAATTTTGGCTTTTTATCTAATATTTTGACCTTTTCAATTTAGAATTTTGACCTTTTAGGTGCACCAGTTTAGGCATTGGACTTTTTCTATGAATTTAACTTTATTATGGAGGTGTGACTTTACCTGAACACCCTGGTTTTAGATAGATTCTCTTGTTTTCTTCTAATTTATTGTTGATTGGGACATAGGTGGCCTAGTGGTTTAAGGCGCGCCCCATGTACGTGGTCGCTCTGGGTTTGAATCCTGCCTGTGGCACTTTCCTGCATGTCTCTCCCCAGCTCTCTTGTTCCTGTTTTCAAATCTATCCACTGTCCTCCTCTGTCATTAAAGGTATAAAAAGCCCAAAAATATTTATTTTATTGTTGTTCAATCATCAAAAAGCAGAATGCACGCCATCTAAATTGCACAAATACTCCAACGTTTGTAGCGCTCTTTTCTAGTTCTATTTTGGCAGTGTAGACAGTACTCCCTCTCTCTTGGTTACAAATACAGTCACCGGCCACTTTATTAGGTACATCCATTCAATTGCTTGTTAACACAAATTGAGCTGATCACATGATAGTAACCTCAATGCATTTAGAAAAGTAGACGTGGCAACTACTGTAATTTTCACCCACAGCCATCCTAAGGCTTTATAGAGGATGGTCAGAAAAAAGGGAAAGTATCCAGTGAGCAGCAGTCGTGGGGATGGAAATGCCTTGTTGATGTCAGAGGTCAGAGGAGAATGGACAGACTGGTTTGAGATCACAGAAGGGCAACAGTAACTCAAATAACCAAGAAGCTGGACTGAGAAGACTTTTGGAAAATTGATGTACACAAAAATAAATCAATGAAGTAAACAAAACTTAGACAAAACCTACAAGGATAGAAGATCAGACAGTAAGTCATTTGCAGCTTTGTCCAGTAGATGGAGCTGGAGGTTTATTTTAGATGACCAAATACTGGCGCGTAGACTACAAACTCAAGTGACCTCCAGAGAAAAGAAGGGAAAAGGATGAAGTTCATTCTTTTAAGCACTGATTTCCCTTAATAAGGGGGATGGATATCTTATAATAGTAGAAAGTGAAGCAATGAAAATACTGAATATGCTGAGGCTGTCTTTGTTAGGTTATAACCTAATTCTAAAAATGATCTAAATGGAGTTGAATAGGTTAAAAAAAAATTGGTAGAAAATGTATTATTGACTCGTTAAGCTTTAGAAATATGCTGAATTGAAGAGGATTTGTGCTTAAAAATGTGTTTTGAACACAGATTTTCATGTTCAGATTCTTCTTTTCGCCATGAAATTGAGACTTTCCTGTGTGATCTTATCAAAAGGGAAGTCTGACGTCTTAATCTGTGGAAGTGTTTCAGTCCCAGAAAAAAAAACATTTAAGGCCGCAGAGTGTAGAAGCAGCATGTTAAAATGCACGTACACTCTTGAATGCTTAACCCTGTCCCCTCATGATCTCTGCTCTGAAAGTGAGGGGTAAATGTATACTGAGAAGAAAAGGAGGAGGCAGAGAGGTGGTAAATGATAGAAAAAGACACGCAGAGAGGAGAATAAAGATCAAACATTCCTGTCAGGTGACCTCTGACATTGTAGCTCCTCCTCCTTCTCCCTGCAACCTGCGAGCGTGCTGGGAGAATCAACAAGGGATTCTGGGAAAGACAGGAGGAGGGCTTTTTTTTAAATATAAACAACATCTGTGTATGTGTGCAAGTCAGAAAGAGGAACATATTCAAGTACAAATGTTCTTTGAAATTATTACTTTTAAATATTTTTCTCCTGAGAATATATTTAGCTCAGGATAATCTTTTTTTTCTGGATGTAGCAATGGAACAGGCTGTAGCTCTGAAATCATCATAATGCGATGATAGCAGCTTTTTTAGACTGATTTAGTAGAAATTGAGTTTCCTCGTTCAGTTTTTTTGCAGAACGCTTTCCAGTTGTGAAGAGAAGTCCATGTAATATAACATCAAACAGTCTGACTCCAGTGGCTGATTTGATTTCTAAAGTCACAAGACTGAGACATGCCATCATAAAAGCTTTAGTTCATAGATGTAATTTCTCCCTGCAAAGTCATAGAAAAACACCCCAAACCTGCTTCACTCTGCCTCATTTAAACAAACCCCATATGTTTGCACCTCTGCTATGGTAAACATCCAACCAAACCAAACCAAACATACCTTAAATACCCTCTGCTACCCTCCTGGGTTACAAAAACACCAAATGGTTGAAGTACCTCATGCTTTGGTCTTTGCATAGCAGCCAAAATAACAAAAATAAGAGCATCAAATTACAGCTGAAAATAGTCCCCAGTGAATACACAGTATACCAATTTGGCCATTTTTAAGGAATTAATGTAATAACTGATGTAACAATCTTAACCAGCAGAGAGTTTCATAACATGTTCATATTCCATTATTTCAAAACACTGAAAAGACATGTTGTCCTCAAAGGTTGCCATATTTAAGGCCAAGGCTCAATCCCACCCAGCATTATCCCTGCGTTTTGCACATTCATGTCTATACATAGGGTGTCTATCCTTCTAAGCGGACGGATATGCCTGTTTCCTTGTTTCACACTGGTGAATCCATCTTGCAAAGCTCCCATCTGAACCATTTGGGCCCGGCTAGAAAGTGGCAGGACCGATCAGCGATGAGGGGCAGTACTTTCAGGTGTGGTAGAGTCGTGTTTTATCAGAACTTGACAACATTTCTTCCTTAAAAGAAGAACAAAGAACAGCAGTGAGTTGTTTTCTGTTCAAAAAGACAAAAGTCGTGTACTGACATGTCTACGGTCGCCATGATTCACGTCCTCGGTAACTGTGGATGTGCACATCGATCGCGGCTACATCAGGTGTTTTGTTGCTCTGTTTGGCCTGTTAAGATGTGACAGAATGTTTGTCCAGTCACAGTCCGAGGATTTTCAAATCCTCTGCCCTTTCCCAAATGCTTAGTATTGAAGGTTTTCCAGATGGACGTGTGAAACAAATCCATCTGGTTTGTCAGGTTACAAGGTGTCCTGTTACCACTGAAATGGAGGGTTAAGTGTAGATGCTAGGGTTACATGGCTCTTTGAGGTTTTCTTGCGGCAGAGTCCAAACCAAGTGTCTTGGTAGATTCCCTGAAGCTTACAAGTCATTGGCAAGATTTGAAGATCAGTCTAATATCATAATATAATTTTGTTTTACTGCACTATGTTCTGTTTGACTTTTTCACAACAATAGCTTGCAATAGATAGGTAAGGTATTGTTGCATCTGTTTATGTAACGTTTTAGACGACTACTCATGACCAGTCAGGAGCTTGAAGGATAAACTGATTTTATTAGGGAAGGATTTTGTGATGATTTCGTGGGGCCGTCAGACATGGGACAGAGTCTTATGGACTTAGCACACTTAGTTTGTTATTTTTATCGGAATTTTCCACGATTTAAAAAAAAACAAACAATATCAATTTTTGTGTTAATCATGTTTGCACATGGACTCCATTTAGATGAGTCTCTCCTTCCCTCCCTCATACTGAAACCTTTCTTTAAACACTATGATTTGCCCATTTATGATGTGGATGTACACCATTGAACATAACATAACATAAAGTTCAAAATAAGTGATAAGAGACCAAATTAAACAGTCGACTCTGTTTCTCCAAGTTAGCACAGCACCGTGATGCACAAGTTTGTTCAGATAACCCATTTGAAGGTCTGTCAGGAAAGGTTGGACCCACTTTTTACTTTTTCTTTTTCACGGAGTGAAAGAGCCATAGATCAGTTCTACTGCTTTTTTCTTTGAGACCATTTTGCCATGTCCTGCCAATTTTCACAGGGAAAAGAAAAAGTGCCCGTCTGTTCGTCATTCAAAATTTTCCATTCATAAGTATAACTCTGCAAAGGCAGGCAACAGTTTGTTTTTTTTTAATAAAAAGAAATCCTCTCATGTCAGATTGTTCAGAGATCCTTGAGCAACAGTAAACTTCTGTTTACTCTTAATCAAAAGTTGCTTTAGATGACTTATCTCACAGAAGTCAGGGTTAAGATCTCTCAGCCGCCAGCGTTTACTCCAAAGCTCTCCACACTATTGTGTGTAAACTCAGACCAGTATTTTGTGTTCTGCTGCTTGTAGCCAATACACTCCAATGTGAGGATTTGGCCTTTAAGTCCAGCACCATATTGTATTCGGTTTAATAATGGGAGTCAGATGTTGTATTGGATAAATATTACAGTGCCTTTCATGATCAGAAGCAGATGTGTGGCAAACTCTGGAAAAATGGCTCCATGCTGAGAAGGCACGGACAAAAACAGCTGATGGAGGGCAAAGGAGGAATGAATGTTATTTTTCCTCCGTGTGGATCAATCAGTTTTCAAGGTTATCCATTCTAGTATTCAGTTTCTGTGTTTTCTCAAGTGCTGAGAACAAGGACAGTTCAGGAGTAAAAACTACAAAAACCTTGTTTTATCCCTGTTAAAGTCAGCTCAAAAATGCAAAATTGTATTCCTCTGTTAAATCAGACTTACTTAGATTTGAATGTAGAAATGTTTTCACCCTAGATGTTCTGCAAAATACATTTCTAAACCAAAACAGACACAAATATTCTCATTTAGCTCCTCCTTTGAATCTACAGGAGGTTTTTTGGGGACAGAATGGCCCTCATCCATGTTACATAATGACGTTTTTAAAATTCTGGATTAATATTGCTGATGCATCAATATTGTATTTGGTGAAGGTAGATGCAATTATTCGCTATTTTGAACACTGATGACTTTGTCAGGATGCATCCCATTTTTATACATATCAAATGCTTAACAACATATTGCATTTAATATTTAAAATCTTAATCTTCAAAAGAAAAGCAACTCACCTAGAAGACTGAAAGCAGGCCCCCCTCCCTGAGCCAAACCTGGTGGGGTGAACTCGCTGGAGAGCATCTTATTGATGGGCATTGACAGCTTGGAGCTCGTGCCCTTTTGGTCGACCACCACTGGGGATAAGTACTATAGTGGGATGTATTGTCAGTTGCATGTGGGTTTGAAACCAGAGCATGCGTTTGCCTTAGAGTAGCACCAAGTTGATCCTTTTGGTTTCCCTTTACCAAAGCTTGAGCTTATCTCATGGGAGTTATCAAGAGGAGCTGTAATTTCCCAAAAGACACATATGGAGTACTGTTGCTTTGGAGTTTTCCCAATTGAACAAGTACTTCAATAAAGGATGCCAAGAAAGCTGACCTTCAGTGGGATTCAACAATGAAGTTGACAATCTTGGTTGCTACCTATATGTTTTGACAGTTTTTTTTTTTTAATGGAAGACAACTGCATTTACTAACCAGTTAAACGACAAACAGGGTCTGTTCTTCTTTTTTTTTTTTTTAAGATTTATTTTGTGCATTTTTTGTGCCTGTATTTGATAGATGAGCATAGTGGATAGAGTCATAAACAGGGACGAGAGCAGGGGAGAGGCATGCGGTAAAGGGCCTCAGGCCGGATTCGAACCCGTGCCATCCTTGTACATGGGCGCGCTTTTAACCACTAGGCCACCTGTGCCCCGAGGGCCTGCACTTCTACAGAAACCATCTTAGAAATAAAACCCAGAGAGTAGCAAGTGGCAAATCAGATCTATTGGACGCTCTACTGACGCTGACAGATAACAGTACCACCCTGGATTACGGATGCGTGCGGTTAAATTTGTTTATCAAATCAGCTGGTGCAAGATTTATGAATTGGTTTAACAAATTACCTTTAATTTTTTCATAAACACTGTGCTTAAAATCCTGGTCTATAATGCTCTTTTAAACTATAATGAACCTCCTGCCACTAGAGGCCGCTGTAGCTTTAGTTAATAGCCTTCCTGTTTGATGCACTTCACCAGACGTAAATATGAGAAGCTTAGCGATAGCTTAGCGGTTAGCATTTAGCAGGAACAGCGCGGTTTGACAGTTTTTTAAAATAATGAATGGAAATAAAGTGGTACGTAGACTGCCGAGGGTTGAACTCACATATAACTACACAACTGAAGTGAAATGAGCATCATATTAATCTGCAAAGAGGACAACGGCTGGAGGAGCTAGCAGCTAATGTTAGCCACGCTGTACAGAGTACATCAGGCTCACATCACATCCACAAACACATTGACCCTGTGATGAATTTGACTGTTTTGTACGTATTTCGTCCTCTATAGATTTGTCGGTTAAACGCAATTTAAATGGACCTTTAGTCGAATGGGGAAATAGATGTATCATACTCACTTATGTAACAGTAGCTAGTTAGTTTTAGCTAATTTGCACTCATGTCTGCTCTGATATAGATTTTCTTGCCCTTTACTTACCAAATGAAAGAAATATTGCCCCAGCCACATTAAAAACACGTAAATCCTTTGTACTTTTTATCTGTCTAGCAGTTTAAGGGGAAAAATTCTCAACTAAACAGATGTAAACACCACTGAGGTGAAGTTCCAGTAAGAGCTTTGCTGTTTAGATGTTGATTTCCCAGTGTCATGTGGGGGTTTAAAGTGCTCATAACTTACAGTAAAAATTAATATCTCAATTTTTCCGCCCCTCTTTAAGCTTTTATTGTTTTGAGGAACGAAATTAACCAGCCTGTGCTGAAGCTCCACGTAGTGGTCAATGGTAGTAAACACTTTCTCTCTCTTTTTCTTTAAGGGGATTTTTTTGGGCTGAAGAGAGACATGAAACATGAGGGAAGAGAGAGGGGAAGAGGCATCAAACAGCGCTGAGATGGTGAATCCATCCTGTGACAAGTACACTGAGGACTATAGTCTCTGTATAGCATCTATAATATGGATGCCTGCTCTACCCTCTGAGTTAAACTGGTGGCCAGAACCCTTTTTCTACTTTTTTTTTCCCAGTACTCTACACCAGTCATGTGAATGCTATGAGCAGGACAATTCAGCTTGTCATGACATCATTGCTAGAGCTATGTCATTTGTGGTCTTTTGGAATCAGTATAACAATGTCCAAAAGATTAAGCTGAACATTTTCTCTTTTGTGATGCTGTCTTTATACCTCATCTGCCTTAAATATTGCATGTAAAATGAAGTGAACTTACACTTACATAAATAGTTGCAGTTGACTGCGGTCATTCTGACTTTTCTGTCACTTCTGGGAATAATGTGACATGTCGTTAGTGGAAGTTATTTGTCCAGCATGCTGCAGAATTGAGAGTGATTTACGGCACACTGAGGTTTCCACTCAAGCAGAGTCACGTAATGTACAAAGGGCTTTAGCAGCAGATGTGCATGTAAATTACATACGATCACACACTCAGAGGAATGCTGCGGCAGATGTGAGGAGAGCAGTAGATGCCGTCACATCACCGGGTCGCTGCTGGCTACCATCTGCCAAACGCACTGACCCTTTACTCCATATGATCCTTCTCCTTTGACTCTTTAACGCTCTCACTTCCTCTCGTTTTCCTCTATGCAAGCATTTTTCTGCCTGCACAATTTTTTTTTTTTATTTCAAAAGAACAACTAGTATCATTGTACGATACGAGTCTAAATATAGCAGCACTTCAAATGAGGCTTGTCTGCCGGTGCCCCTGGGCAGCATGTGCTGAACTGCACACCCACCACGTCAATCATGAGCTCAAAGCACCCACACTCTCGTGCACAGCTGCTCATTGTGGAGCCCATGCTGTTGGTTGACCTTAATTAACTGATGTCTCTAATTAGTGGCAGGTTATCTTGGAAATGTGTGCCTACTTGTGACAGAGAATAATTAAGGATAAAGCAGGGGAAATGCGACTGATGGAAATTTTACATGCAGGGGGTTTTATCCACTTATTTTCCAGCTTATGTTGAAGAAAGCACAATCTTATCTTCAAACATCAGACCAGACAGATAGGGTTGTAATGATACCAGTGTTGCTAACTTTGATTAGAGTCTTGTAAAATGAATTTTCATACAGTACCACGGTAATGAAAATGCAAGTCCTAGGGAACTACTTGTTACTAAATAAACATTTGTGCAGTTTAGACAGGGCTCCTTTCTCTCTCATGGCAGCTTTTGGTAAAAAATATGACAATATGAAGTTTTTTATCGGTTCTTTGCACATGATGTCATGCAGCAGCGGACAACTCCTCATGGGGGGCAGGAAGTGATTTCCACATGGAAAAGTGCTACCAAGAAGGCCATGTTTTGAGCAATTTGACTATACTAGGCATTCCAAATAGAAACATTCTTAATTAGTGGGGATGCTGAGCATCCACACTCTTGATATTTGGGTTGGCCGTTTTGTTTATTATTATTCTTCCACGCCGGCTATCTCCTCCTTCATACTTTGTCGTATCGATGCTGTCTAAACTTTAAAAAATTCAGTTTCTCCATCATTTGACTGCTATGGATTTTCTCATTTCTAACTTTTATATGCTATGCTTTTTCAGCCATTGAATGCAATTTTCAACTACTTTTAGGCTTAATTCAGCTATTTTTTTGCTATTTTCAGCTATTTTAAGGCTACTTTCAGTTATTTTTACACTATTTTCAGCTTTTTTAGGCTTCTTTCAGCTATTTTTATCCTTTATTGAGCTATTGAATGCCATTTTCAGCAACTTTTATTTAAATTTATGCTATTTTATGCTATTTTTTTGCTATTTTCAGCTATTTTTGTGCTTTTGGCTATTATCAGCGGTTCATCCACAATTCAGCTCTCAGCATCCCCACGTGATTTCAGCTTAAATTGCAATTTTGATCTAGTTCTAAATCTACTTCAGCATCCTAAAAGTAGTGACATCCATCCATTCATTTTCTACACCACTTATCCCGTTCAGGTTGCAGGGGTCTGGAACCTAAAGGTGGGGTACACCCTACTGGTCGCCAATCAGTCGCAGGGCTAAAAACCAGGCACTCTCATACTCACACCTTAAGAGTCCCAAATTAACCCAACAAGCATGTGTTTTTGGTGGTTGGAGGAGAGAACCCACACGTGCACAGAGACGACATGCAAACTCCACACAGTAATGCTCTGACAGGGAAACAAGAAGTGACATTCAGGCAAAATTAAAAAGTTTTTAAAAACTCACTGCAGAAGTTCATATAGCCTCAGTCTAAATCCTGGACAATACTTGTGTATGGTCCGTTTCCACAAAGTGGTCCTGTTTGGTTCAGTACAGTTTTGCCATGGTTTAACACATCAAACTCTGATCTTACTTGTGTTTCCTCAACTGTTGTCTATCCAGTCTCACTCGTTGCGATGAGAAATCCATTTCCTTTAAGAGATCCAGATCATTTGGCTTAGCTCAGTAGAGCTGGTTGTTCGGTTTTTAAAATGCCGATAATATAACGACAAAGGACGGAGTAACGAAAGCTGGCACTCCAATAGGAGCTAGCTACAGTGGTTCCTGCCTTGACCTGCCTCTGTACTTGAACCATATGGCTACTTTATTCCTCGTGAAGGTATATTACTGCCAGGTGTTTGTTGTAGTTCATTCTTTACTTTCAACATTGTAGAAAAATGACACATAAATACACCTGAATTAATCATTGAAACTTCTAGATACTGTTTAAATATATTGAGCAAAGACGGGGGATTTATATCACAGAGGCTTGCCTACATTGACGCAAATTAAAATGGACTCAATTGAATTGTGAATTGCATATTAATCATGAGACACCCTAATGTAATTTCAAACAAAATGATAGCTGCTGTTGGAGTCCTCTGAAGCACTTGGTTCTGCTCCCTGTTTGTCAGAACATAAGAAGCTACAAATTATAAAACATAAAAAAGCACATTTCCAAAAGCAAAGAATTTGTGTTGAGTCATTGCTTTAAATGCATTTCAATGCTTTCAAAAGAAAGTTCTGCTGACACTGTGAGTGTTACATTGGACTCAGAGGATCAGAGGAGGAGGAGAAGGAAGCAGTTTAGCCATTCTGTTATTGCTTTGGTGTTCCAGCGAGGGATTTTCCATCTTCAAAGTTTCCTGCTTTAGTTTGAAAATCATCTCTGATTCCTCAGAGGTGGAAAAGTTTACACCAGAGAGACGAAGCTTGCCCTACTTGGGCAGATAAAACTGCTCGGTTCAGAATTGACAGACAGTCAGACAGGCAGATATAGACGAGGGTTATTTAAGGCACACACCCTGATGCTGCTGCTGCTGCTGTTACCATGGCAATAATTTTTACTGCGATGGTGTGTGTGCACGGACTACCTAAAGTGTCCTCCATATGAACTCTTTGGAGTTGCTTTACTTTCCGATCAGGGAGAAAAGGATATACACTTTGACCAAAGACACTTTCTACTGTTTCCAATCTCTCCTCAGTAGAAACCTCCACTTCTGTGTATCTACAATAACCTTATTGTGTCAGTTTTGCCTTTTTTTTCTAATAAAGTACCCTGCTTGTGTTTCCCTCTGCAATGGAAAAACACTACCCAACAGAAAACAAAGCAAGTCATTGATGAATATTTAGAATTGTGCAAAACAACAGATATCAAAGGCAAAATAAGGCTGTTTAAGTTCTGATGCTAATGCCACAGAAAATCCAGTCAGTTAACCCAAACCCACACTAAAAAAATCAACAGGCCAAGGTTCTGTTTTTCAGTAATGGAAAAAGATTTATGAACTTGGAGAGGTAGTGAGGCTGACAGCAGGATAGGATGCCCCACCATGGAGTCTAGACACTGGTGGTGGTGATGGAAGGCGTAGGATGGGATGAGTAAGAGACTTCTAAAGAATGAATATCCAGGGAGTTTGACCCAGACACTGATGAGATGACTTGGAAGTAGCAATGAAGGGGTGTAGGATGTATGGGGGAGCTGGACCTGGACAACAATGAGATGTAATGGAGGTAGCTGGGGTGGAGGAGGGTTGCAGCAGTCGCACTGAAACATTGTTTTTTAGAATGGTCATCTCAGCTCCTTAAAGGGGACATATTTTACCCTTTTAAGTCAAGTTTATATTGGTCTCAGAGGTCCCCAAAACATAACTGTGAAGTTATGTTAAGTTCTGAAAAAAAAACACTCCAGTATAGGGTTTTTGTATGTCTAAAAACCCCTCTGTTTCAGCCCTGCTCAGAAAGCGCTATTTCTGTGTCTGAGGCTTTATGTTACTGAGCTGTCTGACTCCGCCCCTGACCACACCCCTTTCAGGAAATGGATGCGGCTCTCCTGATCCTCCACTCAGCTGGCAGTTGGGAGGAGGATCAGGAGAGGAGGGCGGAACTTTCTTTCAAGCGAGGTCCAACCGGACCTGGGGGCGGGGTTAACTCCCCACATCATGAGGGTAAAATCTAAGAACGGCTTGTTTCAGCACACATTTTTCTAAAAGGGCAAGAAAGAGATGGAAGAGGGAATGGGTTTTTTCTGGTACTTGAGGGGATTGTAGACAGGCCAGGGGCACATATTTTGGTTACAAAAGCCTGAAAAAGGGATTTTTGCATATTATGTCCCCTTTAAATTAGCCTAAAATGGCTAAGCTACACAAAAACTAACACATTTGTTCCCAATGTCAAAAAAATGCCCCATTAAAAACCATTAAAAAATGCTAATTTTTAAATTCCACATTTATCTTAACATAAACTAATGCATTCCTTTTTGCTAAGATTTTGTTTTGGACTACTAGCTTTCAATTTTTCCACAATATGGCACTACTGCTACTGATAATAAATAAATAGTTAAATCAACCCTCAAAGATTTATGTGTTTAAAGTGGGACAAAAAAAATGTAATATATATTATGATTACAGCAGTTTTTGGGCAGCGGAGATTTTTTGTCCTTAGCGACAAATGCATTAGGATATTAAAGGAACTCTTAAGGCTTAACGGTTATATCTCTGGCCTTACTCTTGCATGGATGCATCTCAATTGGCTCAAGTTGTATGAGGTGTTCTGCACATGGTCCGCAGTTTCTACACCCAGCTTTGACCCAGAAATTGATGAGCATAAATATGAAGCAGAGAAGAAATTGTCGTCTTTTCTTTGGGTTTCATCAAGGCGAGAATTGCTTTATTGTTACTCCCATCAATAAAAGACTGTAGTCCAGTTAAATTGCCTGATCAAGATATACATACTTTGCATGGAAATGTATCAGGTGATAACGAATGAATTTTTTGATGAAGTACAGATTCACTCAAGGATCCTGCAGCAGAGATGAACAAACAGCAAGAGGCAAAACTGAAAAGTCTTAATTTTAACCATATACAGACATAACTAATCAAATGCAGGCAACAACTGAGGAGAATCAGTGTCAGATCAGTTATAAAAGCCACATTTGTGTTTTTAGAAAGTAAGGTAGATCTACCTCAATGTAACACTCAATCTGCTCTCCCTCGCTAGTTTAACTATCTGCATGATACCTTAAAAATATGGAAATGTTAGCATTAATTCTATTCGGATGGATGGGCCTTGAGCCAAGCAACAATCAGTTGGCTGCTGGTGGGATTGCAGATCTGGAAGTAATGCCAAATTTTATCCACAGCAGCAGAACTAATAGGAATCCTGTGGGTTTGCTTGCAGAATTATGCATGACATCCAGGATGTAACAGCAATTTGCAAATTGCCTTCGTGTTATTTAAAACAGACTCTATTTTTTTAACTTGCATATTTTAGTGCAAAAAATAGAGGATACAAGTTGTGTTGAACCCAAACATCTCTGTCATATTCACTGTACATCATTCAAGTTTCATTCCATACAATATTTTACATTTCTCTTCCAGTCTTGAGATTTCTTCCAACACTTCCTTCCTCGCTGTTTCATTAAAGTCGAGGTTGGCCCACTTCTCAGACACTTGCAGCTCCAAGAGGTGAGATAATGATGGCGTGAAACTCCAGCTTCCTCTGGGCGACAGCGAACACACACATTGCCTGTCTGACTGTACATGGCACATTGTCATTTCTGCCATGATGAGGTGCCATGTTATATTGCTCTTGGCAACGCTCGAGGACAAACGCGCACATGCATACCGAGATGTTTCAGAGTCGGCGACTTCAGCAAAAACAACCCAAAACTGGGACTCGCTGTGAAAAATCCTAGACAGAATTAACAATAATCCCTCCCTCGTTAGACTGTTTCTAAAAACATCCCTCGCCCCTCCTGCTGTCTGATCGCCATGGTTACCCGCTCACCTGTCACGTGCAGACTCACACATGCACACTCTGTCTTAAATTAGCAATTTTGCAGTGGCAGTCTGGCTGCGAAGCTGCACTGTCTGTGATTTTACCTCACAGCAGCCGCTTCTCTCTCCAGAAACAAAATCAGATCTGTATAAAATTTTGTCACTGTAGGGAATAGACACGCACAAATCCATGATTATATAACCACGTGTCTATGTGAACTTGTTGTCCTTTGAACTTAAATCCCACTGCAGCAATAAAACAGCTGCTGGAAATGCATCTTACACTTGTTCTCTTAAAAAGAGCAAAAACAGATCACCTAACATTTTTGGCAATATTTTATCTTCTAGTGCAGAAATTATGTTCTAATGTCAGGGAAGTAATCATTACAGGTAGATCAATGAATGTTTATATTCTTGCATTGTTATGTGTGGATTTTCTCTGATTTAATGACCATCATGTCTTTCTTCTTGGATTTTAAATCCTGAATGGAAAGCAGCAAAGACGTGTTGCTGCAGTAGAGTGATGAATGGAGGCATGAGCAAGGACTGAATGGAGTACTCTTGCTGATTAAACTTTCGCTAAGCTCTATTAAATATCTTAAGCCCACATTAGCTACAGAGGTAGATTAAATAATGCCAGCAGCAAAATCCTTCTTTTTAAGTTGAACAATAAAGAGAAATAGGAGATTACATTCAGGCTGTGCTTTCTATGCTCTGCATTTCTAATATTTCCCTCATTTTACATGAAAAATTATGTGATTACTAGGAGCCCTGATTACACTTTACTAGAGGAAAACATGATGTGTTGCTTGATACACCATTTGGACAAAAGTATTCAGCCACCTTACTGTTACACCAACAGGGACTGGAATGACATGTTAAAATTCCACAAGATTTTGGAGTGTTTTTTGTGGGAATTTGTGCCCATTCATTCTATGTAGCATTTTTAAGGTCAGAAACTAAAGTTGGATGAAAAGGCATTGGGTCGCAAGGTCATCCAAAGGTGGATGATGGAGTTCAGTTCAGGGATCTGTGCGGGCCACTCTTTTTTGAGGGAGACCTGGCCAGGAATGGCAGCAACACAGTTTCAACAATTCAACACACTCAGATGCAGTAATACTAAAACATCAGCTAAAACAGTGGCATACAGAATGTTTGTATTTAAGAGATTTCACTTAAGATTCTCAAGGTTTTAGCAGATTATTCCAAGCAAAACATACAGCAAACCCAAAAGTCTTCTTTTCCAACTTAGTTCGGACTTTTGGAACTACAAATGAATGCAGGTTGTGGTTCTCAAACTGGGGTCCGAGGACCCCTGTGGGTCCGTGAGCCACAGCCTGGGGGCTGCGTAATAATTCAAAATTAATTATTAAAGTAATTCCATGTCATTGAAAAGCAAATAAATATATATAGGGACCACAGTGCTTTAAAACAACCATACTCAATCAATGGCTTTCACATAAGTCAGCTTTGGGCCAAAAAAACCCAGATATGACTGTGACATATCCGCCAGAAAACACAAATATGAACCTGACCATGACCTCATAAAAACCACAGAGGGCTTCTTATTTGGCCACTCAAAGGATCGCAAAAAGTAAGAAGCCACACTCAATTGGACAAGAGCTTGAAATTAGGTTGAAGAGTTTAAAATACTGCCTCTAGGAGTCCAAATGTCAGTTAACATATGTTTAATCAGCATGAGGGTTATGTGAGAGTCCTTGGAAAATTGGGAAAAAGGTTGGGAACCTCTGCTCTAACTGAACAGCCTGGGTTCTGCCAGTTAGATAGTTAGCAAAACATCCGACAGCTTTTAGATGATCAAGTAAGATACTGGGATCCACAGTATCAAAGGTCTTAGAGAAATCTACAACAACAGACAAACAAGCTGGATTTTATTCCTTCATTTTGTTTTTGGTATGTTTATCATTAGGGTCATATTCAGCCATCCCTTCTGTCTGCCAGTTTACAAGCAGTTATTACCAAGGTTCTCAAGCATTTTGTCCACACAGGAAGAAACAGCAGCTATTAATTACACCATGATTAGCTTGTTGCATAACAGGTTGCACGTGCATGCTATATTAAACTGTGGCAGCTCTGTGATTCATCGCACACACGGATAACTAAATGGCAGAAAGTCAGAGCTGGGAATGAAGCGTTATGTAATGAGAAAATCAGAGCACACGTGTGCTTGATCGAGTAAACCGGGCTAAAGAAAAAAAATCTCACATTCACTGAAAAAAGATTTGCATGTTGGGAGTATTTGTGTGTGTGAGCATCCAACTATGAGCGGTAGATTGACGCAGTGAAATGTCAGCTGCCCACACCATACCCCATGCTGTGCTTCTGCTACGTGTGTCCATATCAGTGTGTGTTTCATTCACAAGAGTGTGTAAAAGATTGACAGGCAAACAGATGGGAGTCAAGCTTGAGAGACAGCAGGGAGGATTTTAAAAAAATCAATATGAAATGTCACAAGACTTCACATTTATTATTATACTTCGCAGATGCTCTGACACAGTATAAATGTTTATTCCTCATTAAAAACTCATGAGAGTTCTCTTTAAACGCAGATATCTACCCTCAAATGACCACAAAAATATATCCAGCTTTAAAATATGAAAGCATCACGCAAATCCCAGCATGATAAGTTGAATGGGTTTTTCCAAAAATGAGGCTTTTCTGAAACAGCTGTCCTGCGACGAACTTTAATCCACAAATATAGTCGTATTTTTGTGGCGTTCAAGTCTGGTGGAAAGAGATTAAAGTAAATGAATCATAATAAAATAAATCTATGAGACATAAAGAGTGATTTAGTAAACAGACACCACAGTTAGATGGGTGCATTAGGAGAATCTTTACAATCAGGGTAGATAAAGTGATCAATCCAACTCTCTGGGAGGAGGAATTTTGTATTCCAGGAAGTCTCAGTTGTTTTGACGTAATCATCAAATGAAAATCTTGCTTCTCAGAACATATGATTTTCAAATCCACTGCTCATTGTCATGCAACTCAGTAGTAGCCTTTTCATTTATTATACATGAGAATCAGGAACACTTTATCAACGCCCAAGGGAAATTTTGGGTGTTTCAACCACTCCTAGCACGAATATGTAAGACTTGAAACTACATATATACAATATATTAATAGATATAGCAAGCAGTATGTCCAAATTATGAATAGGGGCATCAACAAACAATGAATATAGTGATAAAAGGATTTGGCTGCACAGGAGCCTTTCACGTGTGGAGCCTCATTTGCATCACTTTGTTCAAAAGGACATTTTCATTTACTCTATAATGTCATGGCAGCTTTATTTATTTGTGTTTAACCAGTTGCCGTTCCAATGTGTAAGATGTTGATAAATGGTTGGAAAAGAAGAACAGAGGAATTGTTTTCTGCTGAATAATAAATAATGTGATTGCAATTCACCAAATAAAGGAAAAAAGATATCAATAATGCTGAAACACAGATCCAATCTTACAAGTCAAATTCAAAGGACACAAGACAATATATAAAGTTGAATGCAACAAAATAGCCATATTCCTTGTGCAGATTTTGTTCGCATAGTCTGACATGGTGCCATAGTGAACGACCAAAAAAATTGTGTGGTCTGAGCCGGCCTTAAACAGGATCATGTATTAAACCTTACTCTGGTGTTTGCATTAGAATAAGGCCATTATGTGCTTCAGTAACAAATGACTTGGCTATGTTAAACCCTTCATCAAACTATTTACTTGCATCTGATACTGACCCTGCAATCTTTCTGAACTTTCCATGTACTAAATGTGCACTACACAGGTTTCCTCTTATTGTGCTAAATCTATTAAGCTCTAATTTTGACAGAAAGGCCTCAATAATTGGCCACAACACTGATATATTTCATTGAAGGATGTCTCACTGGTGATGGCGTACATTTCAGTATCTCGCCAATTTGACAGGAAGTGTGGGCAACTCTCATACCAAACATCTGATGGCATTCAAATTTCACTTGTAGGATCAAGGTCTGCCCCTCTACATATACAAAGGTTAATTTCATTGTTTTGATGTAGCACCCCTACTGGCAACAGGAAGTAACACAATTGGGCTATTTCTTTACTGGCAAACAATACGTTATCATGCTGTTTCACAGGAAGTCACTTTTATGAAACGTCTGATTTGCATCAAATCTCACATGTTTGATTAGGGTCTGCCCCTCTACGTAAATAATTGTGTATTTAAATGTGTATTACATGTTTTTGCTGTAAGAAAGCAGAAGCACCTTTGACAAAAAATATGAGTAGCTAGCAGAATTGCAAACCCAAATAATGAAAACAGATGTTAATAAAAAAAAAAAAAAAGCAGCTCAGCTACTGCATGTTGTGGTCTTAATGAGCACAATGGAAACTGTTCTGCAGGAAGTCCATTTAAACCATTTTCTTTCTTCAAGACCCCCGAAACAGACTTCTATTTATTACTGATGGGACTCGCACTACAAATAAAACAGTAGATGAATGTCTACAGGGATGGAAAGATAGATCAAGTTGATAACATTGCAGATAATAAAAATGAATGGAGAACAGCAGCAGATGCTTACAAAATCTTCCTCATTGTTGCACAGCCTTGATAATCTCACCATCATATGGATGCCCCTAATCCCAGAAACACACAAGCACATACTAACACGCACAAAAGCCCACATAACAGAAAACTTGCTCATTCTTGCTCACGTGTCAGTCTGCCTGTCTCCTCTTCAGACTGAAAGCCTGCATTCATTCAGTTATCGTCTGTGTATTTAAGTCACAGAGTCTACTGCTGGAATTGGTATCTTGGTAGATGGGGTGTGGGTTGTTGTCAAGGCAACTAAATAATGGGGTTAAGATGGCGAGGGATGAGTGTGCGTGTCTGCTTTTTCATGCATTTGAGCATTTTTAATGTCTACAGCTCTTTGGGAATGGTGTCAGC
Organism: Cheilinus undulatus; assembly: GCF_018320785.1. Classification (NCBI taxonomy): domain Eukaryota; kingdom Metazoa; phylum Chordata; class Actinopteri; order Labriformes; family Labridae; genus Cheilinus; species Cheilinus undulatus. The sequence continues at coordinate 14,332,470 of NC_054888.1, read as the reverse complement.
AATGACTCTCCATGCACTCTTGACACGCGAAAAGGTGTGTTCAAGTGTTTGTCTGGATAGGATGATAGTGGAGTAGTGTAGTGTAGAGAGAAAAAGAGACAAGATCTGGACTGTCTGTGCCCATGTAAGACTGATATTGATTTTTTTTAATAGTCCAATGTGCTGACCAGGAGTCTGTGTGTCAGTGTTTGTGTATGTGCTGCCCCTTCCCACCACAGTAAATCCATCTCTCCAGCTCTGTCATCATTAAGAGGGTAAGATCAGTGCCTCAGGCCCAAGAGAGAAATCCATGCTTCTCTTAATGTGTGCGTTTCAATTCAAATCCATGCTCATGTTGTTTCATGTCCATGACTAGTGTGATACGCCACCAAAGCTACAAAACTCCAAATCTAAATTCAATTTTTATTTCTGCAGCCGAAGCTCAAAGGGGATTGGGAAATATTTGACTGTGCATCCAGCGTCACATTCGCCCCCGGAGGCTCTCAGTGCAAATCCATTTCCATTCCTACCAGTGTGTGTAGGTTCGAGGAATCCATCTGCTCTTTCCTTGTTAAGATCCATCCCTGAGGGCCCCTGTGGCTCAAATCCTCTTCTTTCTTGCACTCTTTTACCAGATATCAGGAGAGGAAAACATCATCTGCAGTTTGTGTCTCAGTTCCCATGATACCAAGCATTTAGGGAGTGTAGATGTGTCTTTTTAGTCCTCCAAAGCAAAAAGACAAGTGCAGAAGGGTGAAAAATTACAGCTTGTTACAGTGTAGATGTGTGCCAACTAGCTTAGCACTCACCAAAGCAGAAATTTCTAGAAGCAGCTAAAGTACATTACTTTTTGTAGCTCTTGGCTAGATACGAAACAGAGACTCTATTCACAACCAGACTGTATACAGCATGGACATTGTCTCTGTCACATCACTATTTGTGTCTGAAGAGGTAATAAGTAGCTCAGTAAAGGCAGTGACCATGTTGAGGACTATATTTCCATAACTTTCAGTCTAGTAACCCACAATTTCCACATACAACGGCTGCACCATGCTCTGCAGCGCCATGGTTTTTCTCCGACCGAAAGTGAGCCACCTTGCACACTGGAAGCGTTTCTAGAGTGCTGCACAAGGAAGCACAGCCCTGATCAGCGTGAGAACTGTGAGTTCATGCGGGAATATTATGTCAACAGCGGATTATTTTTCTTTTTTTGGATTAATTTGCTGTTCTTTCCTACATGTTTCTATGATTTTATTGCTTCTGCTATAGCTGAGTATATTATGAAGTTGAAATACTTTAGCTTTTACCACAAAAGCTAATTTTTCCTTGTCAGTGCCTTAGTAGCTTAGTAACCTCCTGATAACCTCCTGTGGTGCATGATGAGACGTAATGTTGAGACAGTGATGATTTACTATCTGGAGTCCGTGCATTGTGTTCTATTGTGAAGTCGACCGGATACTTTGCATGTTTTCCTGCTGTCTGGATTGATCTGCTCTGCGTGGATTATTACGGTTTGGCAAAAATAGACTTGCAGGGTACATCCAACAAAGCGGAGTGGAGTTGCGTTTCAGGGACACCCTGATGCTGGACTGGAGTGCAGGCAGTGGAACTGCTGTTTTTGACAAGAAAAGGAGTGATTTGCCCTGCAGTACAATTCACAGACGGATGGCAGCGCAGCTGTTGTGTGAGGAAATTGGAGGTAAGACTTGGATCCAAAAATATTTCTGCTTTGTGCAGTTCTTATGCATCTATCTATTTCCATCCATTTTCCTCCACTTATCCGGCGCAGGGTGACAACAGGCTAAGCAAGTTTGCCCAGACATCCCTCTCTCCAGTGACATTTTCCAACTCACCCTGGGAGATTCCAAGGCTTTGTCAGGCCAGAAGAGATGTCTAATTCCTCCAGCGAGCTCCAGGTTAGACTTGTGATAAGACCCTAGAGGTGCGCTGACACCTGACACCAGCAAAATTCGGGTAATTTCTTTTTTCAGTGTTAATTTGCCCATCTTACCTACCACTTGGGCAGGTAAAAATAGAGTAACTTAATGGAGTCATTTTCTTACAGTAAACGGGATAAATTGAGTCCCAGTTTTCTGCTTGTTCCTACTGACTTTATAAGCTGAGCCTAGCAAAGTTCTCCACTGCAACTGATCTGTATGCTAAAGTTGTGTTTGAACCGATTTTCCACTTGCTTTACATCCAGGATAATTAGACAACAGCTAAATTTCGGTGCAAGATTGCGGCAATTATGCACGATTTATCAAATTCTTGCAACAAGGCTGGCACTTGTAATGCATGAAAATCCTGCTATCCCGCAGAAACATTTGCATGGGCAAGTAGCCTATGGGACAAATTGGTAGATTCTTGAATCCACCAGCCACTGTGGCAGTTAGGCAACAAAGTTAATTTCCAACCCTGCTCTGGAGGCAAAATGATCAGATAACTGAACCAGCTCAACTGGTTTCTCTCACTGCAAAGGAGCAGAACTCCTTCTCAGAGCTCCCTCTGGATGTCTGGACTCCTCACCCTGTCTCTAAGGCTGGCTCCAGCCACCCTTCAGTGGAACTCTTTTCAGCCACTTGTATCTGTGATCTTATTTGTTCTGTCACTACCAAAGGGAGTTTTGGACTGATTGACTTGTAAATCAAAATCCTTGCTCCCTATTCCCCATGACAGTCTGGCACAATGCCCACAGTACTTCTGTTGACATATCAACCAGTCTGTCAGTCTTGCCCCCACATGTGAACCAAACCCTGGAAAACTTTAACGTCTTCACTTGAGGCAGAATAGTTTTTTCCCCCAATAAAGGAATAGCTAAAGAGACCTAAAGCTGTTCTCTACCAGGCTATCAAAAAGTGAGTAAACCAATGGGAGAACAGTAGTAAATAAAAAAACAGCAAACACATTGAGAAGTAGCCAAAAACGTAATTTTAAGGAGACAATTTCCTAATTCTGCGTTTTCCTTATTGTACTTGGTCTAACTATCAATGTGCTTGCCCCTATCTGGAGCTGGTCCCAACAGTTTGTTGCATTGCAAGAATAACGGCCTTTAACAGAATTGATTAAACAGTCTTTGATGATATTATTTAGGCCCTGTCTACATGAACACAAATTCAGGAGTATACACAAAAGTTCTTTGTTGTGTTAGTGGTTCATCCACGAGGAAATGGCGTTTTGGGAGGCCACGTTTCATCTTCTTGTGGACAGCCAACCACAGCTTTTTTGAAACGATTACATCGTACGTAGCATAGCCCACTTGAGCCGCATACCCGGGTCAAGCCAAAACAACAATGGCGAATTACAGGGTTGTGTTCATGCTGCAGAAGCTGCTGAGCTTATTATGGCTTTTACAGCAAAATCTGATGCTCCTTTACCACCACCAAGGACAGCTTACACCAGCTGTTCTTTAATCCACCATGGAGAACAACAATAGGACTACCAGTTTTGGGCAGTTTTTCGTAATCTTCTTTCTTGTGTTGCATTTCTGTGGCAGCGTTACACCGCCACTTACAGGCTTGGCATATATACCACAGCATTTTCAGTGGTTCTGTGCTTATGTAGACATTTCCTGAAACAATCCCATGTTTACGGAAAACTTTTTCAAAACAAAACTAAAATATATCATTTTTGTCTCTGTGTGGACAAGGCCTTAGTCAAGAGACACTAGAAAGTCATCCAGAAACCATTAAAACCACATCCCACTCATCATAACAGCCTGAAAGTTCTTTTCTTATTTGTCCTTGCAAAATCAACAACTACTTCCAGGGAATCTGACATCTGCAATTAAACTAGCTCTAATTTTATAAAGTCATATCTGCTTCACATTTAAGAAGGCATGCTGAGTGACCATGTGCAAAGTTGTGTGAAATTTACAGACATTTTCATGCAGAAGAGAAGGCAGGAACTGTTTGTTCCCCATGTTGTCTTTCTTTCACTGCAATCAAAAGTTCACATTGAGTAGAAGTTGTTCAGTGTCACCGAGGACACACCAGGCCCTGAGATAATTGTAATATAACTCGCTAAAATCACAGCGAGTCAGTCATGACATCCCACAGCTTTCATTTTACTTTCCTGCAAGTCAAAGAACAAAAAGATGTTTGATGTTCTTTCTTTTGAGGATGTCGCTGCAGGCAAAGGTCAGAGATGGAGAGAAGGATGGCTGAAACCTGAATAACACCACATTTTACAGGCATGTACCGTCACAAATATCGGTCTAGACTTCACTGTTTTCAGATTTAGCTCTACACATGAACTCTCATGTATTCTGCTGTCTTTATTAAGTCATAATTACTAGTTTTCCTCCCAGTACTTACACACAAATGCACACACATTTACATTCCTTTAGTGTGAACAGTACATTTGTACGTAATGCATGAGACCTTGCTGCTAAGCAACAGTTGACTTGGTCAGAATGTCCAGGATTAAAGATTAGACTGGGAATGTGTCTCTGTGTTTTCCTTTCTCTAATAATGCTGTACTGGACCTGTTTGACTGGAGATCATGAGTAAAGGGGACATAAGGACATCTGTTAGCCTGTGTATGGGTTTGTTGCCACTAATCTGGATTGTAAGGTCGGTTGTGTGCATAAGCCACAAGGCGAATATATGCTAAGCACTGGCACCATATTCAATTTTACACTCACAAATTTCCCTTCTTTCTTTAGGATATCTCCACTGTGTTGCATTTAGTTTACAAAGTTCTTGTGTACTATCTTTTTCCTTTGAAGCATTTCTGATTCAATCTCTGTTTTGTTGTGTGAAGTGTATTCTGCACACAGAGACTAGCATTCAATCAAACAGTCGGACTGAGCTTTTCCTCTCCAGAGATTTGCAGTTCTTTGTTGAAAGAGTGTCAGTAAATTCCCTGAATGAAGAAAGTAGAGGCTTTGTGCTTTACAGACTTAACTAACTTTCACAGGCTGGAACAGTGCTCTACAATAGATTTTTTTCTGCTGTATTTTTCATTTGAACTTAATAACCTTAACTAAAAATTATTCTGTTACATTTACACCAAATTGCACTACTTGAGTTCAAGACAGACTTCTGCAAGAGCACAAGTGTATCCAATTCTATCTACCCTTTCCTATTCTTATCATATTTTGTATAATCATATTGTGCAGTTTAATATGGGGCTTTCCCACTGTGACTTTTGGCCATGCCGAGCCAAACCAAGCCATGCTGATTTGCTTTGCAGAGCCAAAGCGAGCCAGCCCCACCTCCAAGCGTGCCACACTGACATCAGAGCAGCTCGCAAGGTGTGATTTGCCGGGGGTATTTACCCCTTTTGCTACTGCTATGGGTTGCACCAGCTGTGCGTAAGTTAAAACGTAGCCTAGTTTGAACGTAAGTTCTTACTTACGATGGAGTTTACGCTCTCCTAACATTTAAGATGTGGCACCAGCTGAGATAGTTTCAACGTAGGCTTAGGTTATAACTTAAATCTTACATCTACCCTCTACTAGGTGTAAAGTCCTCCGTAGAATATGGCTGTCATAGTGATAGCTTCAGCACTGTGTTCTCCATGATCAGAAACACTGTTGTTTTCCATGAGTGGAGATCATTTCCGCCACCCACTGTTATGTTATCTCGTGTTATTAGCGATTTCACCACTCGATGTCAATGTTATTATTTTGTACTGGCTCTAGGTTTAGTCTGTAGGCTTTACGGTACTCAATTGTCATATTTTTCGTCCACACTGGACGTTGTTTAAGGATTAACGGCAGTTAGCAAACATTATTTTTAGCCATTAGCATGTGTAGCAAACACGAGGTTAAAAAATGCTTCTAGTGATTGGTTAAAGTAAGAGAATACGTCATATCTGTGACAATATTTTGGTCAGTTTGGACATAAATCTCTACTAGTTAAGATCAACCTAACGTCTCTGTGGTGCAACTGAACAATGGAACAACTAAAATTAGAACTTAACTAGTTTCAACGTAGGGTTTGGTGTGGACTTTACTCCATAACTTAAGGCAGAACTTTCTGTCTCTCAGTGGCAAATCCATCTTGCAAAACTCCTGTCTGAACAGTTTGGTCCTGGTTAGAAACTGACAGGACCAATCAGCGATGAGGGGCAGTACTTTAGGACACAGTAGAGTTCGTGACCTAAGCAAGCAGCAACAAGAGGCCTGTGCAATTATGGTGGAAGACATTAGCGTGGATGCTGCTAAAGCGTCAGTTTTATCAGAACTTGATGACATTTCTTTGTTTAAAGGAGAACAAAGAACAGCATTGAGTTGTTTAGTTTTCAAAAATGACAAAAGTCGTGTACTGACATGTCTACAGTCGCCATGATTTGTGTTATGCAGTTCTCTATGGGGTTTACTCATCGGTAGATGCTACAACGTCACGCGTTTTGTTGCACTGATTGGCCCGTAAAGACAGAACGCTCATCCAATCACCCTCAGAGTTTTTTTCAAAGGCTCTGCCCTTTTCCAAACACCATCTATGGGAGGTTATCCGGATGAATGTGCGAACCAAATCCATCTGGCGTGTCAGGTTAACGGATACCCCACCATGATACATTTTCAGCCCACAGGGAGACGGGGAGATATGTTTTATACCTGCCTCTGCTCCAGCTGTCTATAACTCTGTTAAATATTTGTCTAATGTCAGCATTTATTGTATGACTTAAACATTTATGACACATGACCAAAACTCCAGATTTCTGTGCTCATACTACGATCCGATAGTCGCAGGTTCTCACACTGATGAGTGAGATCAACAAGGCCCAAGCTAATCCAGGATTTCAATTTTACTGCACCTTTTAGTAGGTAAGTTTGACCCTTTCACCTTCTTATAGAGAAATACATTTTAGACTTTAAAAGATAAAACGCTTGAAATGTTTGAAACATTTAGTCTATGACAGAGGCGGTCTTTAATTTATTAACTGGCATGCTAGTAAAGCATGCAGTTTTCACTGCCCAATCCAAAAATATGATTGTGTTCTTTCATGGCTGCTTTAATAAAAATAGTGCATAATTTTCTACTATTCAAATGTGTTTCTCAGAATAGATGCACTGAAATAAATGCTAAAGCTTGCAGTAGGTGCATTTTTATTTCTTAGCCACTTGTATTTCATAACTGTATCTAATCATGATTTATGAGAAACAGGATGGATTACATACCTTTATTGTGTAGCTATGTGTAATTCATTATTTACATTATTACACAACTGTTTACTGAAGGGAATGGCACATTGAGACAGGATGTAGTCAGTACAATGCCAAATATTGTGTTGTGTAATCCACATGTTAAGCTTTAAGGCAGAGGTCAGAGTAGCACATGTCCACACATCTGGATGTTACAGTATAGAATGAAACATTATAGCAGATCAATCCATCAGCACTCCAGAATCACACAAATTATGTCTAAATATAGTATTTTAATCACTTATTTAATCAATAGGGGCTGTTTATGCCCTTTTATGGATTGTTCATGTTCAATCTTTGGGATTAAATTTTCTGAAATTGTGATGAAACTGATAAGTCTTCTATTTTTTGTTATAATAATCGTGATTTGAAATTAATATTGTACTTTTTCTAATACGGACAAAAATCAATGACATGAAATGCTCTGTTTAACTAAATAACTCTAATCCAGGTGGTGAATTCTGCTGACTGAGTCAGATAGTTGAGTAAGTATGTGCAGTTTGCTGCTAGAATGTGGAATTACATGTTCACCCACATACAAGAGACGCCACAGTGTTTGTGACTAAACATCTTTCTGTTGTAAACAAACAAGAACTCACCTTTATGCTCTAAACTGTGATCGCCTCTTCTTCCTACCTGTGATTGTATACATATATCACACTGAAACAGGACTAATGATATTTCAAATATCCCTACTGCTTTCCTTTCTATGCACGCTGGCATTCAATCATTGTGCTATTGTATGCAGTAATCCTCTTGTGATGAGCTTAAGCCCGACTTTTGCTGTCTTTCAACAGCACTTCTCCGTACATGTCGGAGCCGAGCAGTACTGAAGCTTATCATATCTTTTTAGGTCGGGGGGTACATCTCAGCAAAAAGAACATTTTTATTTGGATGTACGCTGCTCCCATTGGACTTTTAGGTTCTACCGTGGTCAAAATATTAGAATAGGCTATAATAACTCTCACTCTGTCTTGCAAGGAAGTTGTGTTAACATTGACTTACTTTAAATGTTGGAAACTCCACCTGTAAGGTTTGGGCTGTTGAAAATAAACTACTTGCAACATGGAGAGCATGGTAGCAGCATTAGCAAATTAAAACAACAGCCTGTGATTGACTTCCACTCTACATAGCAACAACTGAACAAGATGTGATTTATGCATGGCTATTTTTAAATTTGTGCCATTTACTTGCCGGAGATCTTTTTAACAGTTTGATATTTTGGTATGGGTTTGTGATATGACAGTGTGCTAAAAGCTAAGCTATTTATGCAAGACATCGAGTATGGCAATCTTCAACCAACGGGCCGTCAACCTGTACTCATTTTCTTGTAATTGTATTAAATCTTGTAATTGTAATTTTATTGACTATCATAGTCTGAAAGATGTTTTACTTTGAAAAATTACTGGATTCTCTTCTGTTATTTTACCAGTCTGTGCCTTTTGACCTCTTGAGACATGTAAAGATTCTCGTCTCAGTCACACAATACCCTAAAATTAACCCAAATTAACATTTTGTGCTATTTGCTTATTTATTTTCAAGCCATTTTGGCTGTGTTGAATGAACATATCTCAAATTTGCCAGAGAAAATGTCTTTTTTTAAATGTTTAGAACTGTTACAGTTCCTTAAATTAGCCTAAAATGGCTAAGCTACACAAAAAAACTGACACATTTGTTCCTAAGGACAAAAAATGTCCCTTTGAAAATGATTGAGAATGCCATTTTTGATCCTACATTTCTATTAACATAGCAAAGCAACTCCTTTCTATCCTTTACTACATGGCCACTTGATTTGGATAAAGACAAATCCTATGGCCGAGTTGTGGGTGTAGATTCTTGTGTGGGCTGCTACAAGTATAGTGGAACCTTGCTGTCTGCTGACTGTGTCAGCAGCATGGGTAGTTGGATTAAAAACATTAGACAGCTGTTTAGGAAGATTTTACATATAAGACATTGGAAAAATCTAGTCCATACACCCCATATTTGTTATTCTACTTTAAAACTGCATTTAATCATCACAGATTGATCGTGTTAACACATACATTTTTAGATATATCTATATTAAGTACCTTTTTTTGGATTTTTCTGGCAAATGATAAAATGCCATATACAAATCAGCAAGAGAAATCCACAGATTTTCCTGATGTCTTTTACATTGTTTAAAAGATGAAGTTGTGTTGAAATTAGTTGAAAGAACTGTCTATATGTACACTGTCCAAACAACCCTATAATGATTTAATGCAACCTTATGCAGTTGTTTGCATGTATGGCTTCTTTTTGGGTACTCCATTTTCCTCTCAGGAGGTCCTGAGGTGTTCATAGTTTTGAGAGTGACAGTGATTGCTTGTTTGTCTCCATTTGTCAGGAACTGTTGATGGGTGACAAGTCCGGGTTGTACCCTGATCTGCTCCAGCCTTCTGCCACAATGCATGGATAAATAGTATACAGTAAGTATAAAAGATACTAACACTATTGGACGTTTTACCTTTTTACTGATTTTATGAATCAATCATAGTCAACCATTTCTATGTAGCTTTCGTTGTGTTTTTCAGGTCATTGTCTTGCTGTTAAATAAATCTATGGTGTTTTTGTGATGTCCACCAAACATAGCATCTTGTCTGATGACCTAAAAGCACCATTTTGATCTCATCAGACCAAAGAATTTTCTTCCACTTGACCATGGAGTCTCCCACATGCCTTTTGGCTAACTCTAGTTGAGATACGTTAGGAGCGTTTTTCAACAGTTGCTTTCTCTGTGCCACTCTTCTATAAAGCTTTGACTGTATGCAGAGTCTCTCCCATTTTGGCTGAAGCTTGTAACTCCTTCAGAGTAGTCATAAGTATCTTGGTGGCCTCTCTTACTGGTCTCCTTCTTACACAGTTGCTCAGTTTTTGAGGACGGCCTTATCTGGGCATTTCTGATAGATTCAGCTAAACTCGGGGGATTTTCAGTGCCTTGGAAATTTTTTTGACTTACACTTTGCAATAACCATATCTCTGAGTGTTCTTTTGTCTTCATGGTGAAATGGTAGCCAGGAATACTGACCCTCCAGACACAGGCATCTTTATGCTACACCTGCTGGGACACATTCATTGCACTCAGGTGATTGATTGCCATTTTCACTAATCGGCTGGACCCCTTTAAAGGGGGTGAATATTTATGCAGTCACTTATTTTACCTTTCATATTTTTATTAAAATGGCATTACTTTGTAGACATATGTTTTTACTTTCACATTAAAGAGGGTTTTTTTTTGTAATTTTGTTGTCTAAAAAACCAGATCGTGATGACCTTGATTGATGAAGTGTCAAACATTGAACCTTTGTCACCAAATAAAGACTTGTTTTGTAGAAAGAAACAATAAAAATTTTCAAAAAATTAACGACTTGTTAAGGATGCTTTTATTCAAGCACGTTTTTTTTTGGTTTGTTTTTTGGAAGTAAAAAAATACAACTTTACACTAAATATGACCTCGAACAACAGAAAACTATTGTTAAAAGGCACTGAGTAATGAGCAAAGCAGAAAAGGCACCTGCAAGGCATAGTTGTAGGTCAATGGAGGATTAGTCCAGTGGGAGGTGGTGTTGCTTTGAATGGATTCGGCTCTGCTCTCTCTCTCTTTGCACCATGTGTGTCTAAGGAAGGGTCTGCCTGTATTTAACCGTCAGTCGGCCTTTTGAGGCTGTTGGGAATGTAAATATTGGTGTAGTCACGTGTGAGAATGTGGAAAAGTTTCAACTCACTTCACTGGTTTTCATTTGATTTGATGAATATAAGAAAGAACCCCTCTCCTGTCTCGTTTTTTTCCCAATAATTCTGCTGTCCACTGCTTGCACAGATCACGTTTTGTGTGTCTGTGTGTGCTGGTAGTTTTCCATGAGGGGAGGTCGAGAGGGCCTCAGGGGGAAAGTCTTTAAGGGGGAGGAGCCTGCAATGGAATTCTGAGTGTGTATGTGACAGTACGATTATGATAACGAAGAGTAAGAGGGAATGTGGGGGGGGGAACAGGTGAGCGTATGAGTGAATGAACTCCTATTGGGTAACAACAGCAGCACCAGAAAGCGGAAAAACTCCAAAGTCTGTGCTGTGAAAGTGGAAGCTGCTAAAGTTTGGAGCAGACAGAGCAAAGAAAGACAGGAATAAAAGAGTGGAGGAGAAAGTGGAGGAGGTGCAGACAGACAGGAAGACAAAGAAAGTGTTTGTTGTAAGATGCCGGTGTCCTTTCCAAGGACAAGCAGGCATGCCACTACCGTCATGTGAGGCTTCCTTGTCTCCTCCTCTGCACTTTTCAACTCCTCCCTCCTCAACTTTCACTCTTCTCTTTCAGCTTTCCTCGAAGCTGGAGGTGAAGGAGAAAGCTGCCGTTTGTGGCGACACTTGGGAGGAAAAACACCAGAAAGTTTTCTCAGAAGTTGTTTGTGCAACACTCTTCAAGTGATTCTGTCTTCAATCCCTCGACTCACTCTGCCTGTGCTACCTTAAAGAAGATGCACTGAAAATGCTTGATGTTTCAAACACTTTGTTTTGCTGGAAAAGTCAGCCATACATCACAACGAGCTGGAACAGGAAGTGTATTTACAGTAGCCGACTGCCACCAATTTAAAGCTGCTTCAAGTCCATTTGTAGGGCTTCCTCTTTCTCTGTGTGTGTTTTTCCCTTCCCCCCCTTCACTTCTACTCGTGTAAAAAGTTACCACCGACTCAATGACCTTTAGCCCACTTAGTCATCAGCCACCCTGTCCCTGCTATCCGTCCGGGAAGTGCGAACAGCTTAGTTTGTACGGCAAGTTACCAGCAGTGCTTTTATTCTGAAAGCCTCAATGTACCAGAGCTCTGACTCCAGTGACGTGAACACAGCATGACCAGTGAAGGGAGGCAGAGAGGGACAAAATTACTCACTGAGAAGTTATGTTGTGTTTTGAAACCTTAAATTTCAGGACGTTGAGTTTATATGACTCAACAACAAAAATAGCGTACATGTAGTGTTTATGATTCGTAAAGTTGTAATTTACTGTCTTCTACAGCAAATTAACTCAGCACTTAGCTTCAGATATTCACATTTGCAGCCTCAGGGAAAACCTTTAACATAACACACTTAAGCTAAACATAATGTTGGGTTTTAAGGCAGTAATTATATGCTGTTTTGTTTTGGTAGGTGCATCCATGGTGTGTAAGTAGCGACATGTTGTAGTCATAATCCCAAATAAAGTAGCTCTCTACAGCAGCTGAAAGATTATTTTTTTTAGAACAGCGTCTCATAGCAGGGAAAAGATTTCCCAGCACAGGCAATTAAGCAACGTTTTCGCCTTATCAGGAGTCTTGAGTTCACGACCCAGAAACAATTTGCAATGTTTGATGGTCATTTCAACACATTCGCTCACATGAATGCCCTGATCTTATGGCCTGAGTCTGACTCCAAGCAGACAGCAGAGAAAGGAGGGTATCAGTGGTTAAAGAATGGCTCAACATGAGAAGTGGGATAACACATTTATACAGATAAGTCCCATTATATCAGAAGTTATCAAACTGTATGCTAAAGGGTTGTGTGAAAATCAAGGCCAAGTGAGTACCAGTTTTGCTACTCATGTCTCTCCCTAATGCTTTGTGTCTACTTGTATTTGAATGTTTGTATTATTAGCTATGTTGTGATAGAACAGACACACATTGGCTTCTGGGAAATTAGCAATTAGCATCCAAAGTCAGGCAAACACACTCTGTAAACCAATTTTACATTGTACTGTGATGGTGCAAAGTGGGTTTAAAGAATGTCGCTAACGTTAGCAGTGCTTTCACCACCGGCCTTCGGCCCTCTTTGCTGGGTAAAATCCACACTCTGGTTGAGTGGATATGCGAGAATAATCTGACAGCCTCTGAACAACTGTACCCGTGTTGTCAAACATAATAGTGCTAAACTGTGCTGTTTCTAAGAGATGCTATCGTTGCTATCAGTTCAGTGTTGTTTACATTAGGCTATAGAGCACTGTGGCAGCAAAGCAGTAGCCACTGAGAACAGCGACAAGGGCTACAAGTGACAGACGGCTGTGTTACAATTTGGACAGAGCGCTTGACAGATATTGTGGGCCTTGACTGATAAAACGATTAATAATTAGTATAACCTTCTTCTAATTTCAGTGCTGACAACCAAGGGATCTGAATTTAATCGTTTAGCGGATAACTGCACATAACTCTAGTAATATCATTTGTAAATTTGGTGTCGCACATCTTTCTATACAGGTGGGAAAAAACCCAAAGAAAGTAAAGGAAAACTTCTTACTGTTGCACATGACTTGTAAGAAAGCACATAAACAACAGCTTTATGTTAGGGATGCGCTGATTCATTAGTTTAACATCAGTATCAGTCAATATCTATCTTGCTGACAAATACACCTATGTTTATCCATTGTTTCTAATCAGTTTAATGGTGCTATGTAGTCAATTTCCTGATTGAAAGGTTTTTTTAATAGCCAGAATGAGTCACCTGGTGAGCAACTCTGATCTGTTTTCATGGTCAAAAACAAGAGAAAATGTCAGTCATTGATCTGCAGAAAATAACTGCAGATCTAAGACCTCTACAGTGATATGCTGCATCTGTCAAAACAGAAATGCACTCTGAAACTTTTAAAATCACGTCACATTCAGCTTTCAGTAATTGTTATGGTAAGGGTTAAGATAGAGGTTGGGATACCAAAGGTTAAAAGTAAAAAATACTTGACCTGCAACACCTGATAACTCTGATTACACTGGAAAGCAGCTAACATAGCTAGATCTAAAGCTAATGAAGCTACCATAGCCACATAGATATCATTGCTACATAACATAGCTAAATCTGAAGCTACCATACTATATAGATAACGCTGCAACATTACATAGCTAAATCTAAAGCTAATAAAGCTACCGTTGCTATGTAGATAACATTGCCTTGTAAAGTAGCTAAATATGAAACTAATGAAGCTAGCATTGCTACGTAGATAACATTGCCTCATAAAGTAGCTAAATCTGAAGTTAATCAAGATACCATAGCTATGTAGATAACGTTGCCACATAACGTAGCTAAATCTAAGACTAATGAAGTGTCATAACTAATATAGCTAAAGCAAACAAGCTACATCAGGTATATTTGATTAGGCTACATTTGCTAAAGATAGACCTATTTTAGAAGTAGCAACTCAACAGGTAGCTATCTTTACCTCTGTTAGCTTTAGCTAACATAGCTACATTAGCTTATAAAGTAATGTTAACATGTAGCTTACAAAGCCATGTTTGCTCTAGCTAAAGCTAAAAAGTTAAAGCGAGCTACCCTTTGCTTAACTACGTCTAGAATGGGCCTATACACAATTGAATCCTGGATTAGAAATCCAGCTTTTTTCTGTTTTTTTTAATGTGGCTTAGTCTGTAATGTTTGCATTTCATACATAAACATTTCAGAGGTGGTGTCTCACGGATGTCGTCTGCAAAAGAGGGTTCTGAGATCTGCGGTCTGCAGCCAGACTCCTTTCGAAAATGTTGGTATACTTTGAGACTGAAAACACATCGGTATTGACATTGGCTTAATTGTCCATTTAAACATCAGAGTTATTTTTGGAATCAGTCGATTTCTACCCTTGAGTGATACAACAGTACCAAGAGTGCACTTTTTTATTTATTTATTTGTTTATTTTATTGTTATTTATTTATTTATTTTCAAGATTCCACTTTTGTATCGGCAGCGTCTTACTCACCCATTGGGCAAGAAACCAGCACCTCCTATCCTTGTGCTACGATGCTAGCGTGGCAAAAATCACTGCTAAAAACTGCCGCAGTATGGCATCATATAGCCTATTGGTTTTGTCATTCACCCAATGTGCAGTGGCTTTACTCCTGGAACCACGCTGTTGGAGTTTGACTCCAACACTTGGCACTTTTACACAAATCCTTCCCCACTCATGCGCCCCCATTTCTACCCATCATCCAATTGTACAATAGAGGCACAACATGGCCCCAAAAATAAGCTTTAAAAAAGGCTGCAACTGTGAGGCTTGTCCCTGGCATTGAAAGTTGTAGTTAGCAAAGTTTGAACTGAAGTTACGTGTCGGCCTGTACGTCTATCTTTAGAAAGTCTGACCTCTAAAGAAGGAAATCTCTAAAACAATATTCACATTCTGGGTTATTTCAGTGTTTGTGTCGTCTGTTAGCAGGCTTTAATGTGTCTATGCTTTGGTGTACACAGTACAGTATGTGTGTATGTGGGAGACAGAGTGAGCAGAGACAGTGGCTCTTTGTTGCCGTTGCCAGGGCTTTGGATCAGCCGGGCTGGCAGTGCCTACAGCCACTCTTTTCTTCCTTTATCCTCTCATTCACTCGCTCGCTAGTTTTCTATGTGGTTGTTGTTCTACCCTGCAAAATTATGAACAATCTAAAATGATAAAGCTACATGTTATGTTAGAGTGGCACCTTGTTTTTGTAGTTTATTTATCCAGAGGCTGGTAGATTGTTGAGAAATGAGCATGCATGCTTGGGTTATATCATATTTAAGCTCACAAGGTTTATCCAGGATTTTCCTGGTTCTTCTTATTTGCACTCTTGTGTTTTTGAAGGGGTTTGATGGCTGGCGAAGAGACAAATATTCAGGTGTTATGAGTAAAACTGGCAGCCCTAACTTTGTTATTTCCACAACAGGAATATCAAAAAATCTGAGGGGCAATATGAAAAATAAAACCTGGTGAAGCCCGTGGCCAAACGTATTATACGCATGCTTGGTCTTGTGATTTTTTTAATAAATGTGGAGTTATGAGACGAGCCTCCAGCTGTGAGTGTTTGAGGAAACAAAAATATAAACTTCTAATGTGCCAGATTTTTACACTTAAGCATATTTGAGACAATTTTCAGAAGCTGCAGAAACTATTGAGTGGCAAAACATCATCCTTGCAGAATCAAGAGACAGTAGCAATGATAATAACAGCAATGTAAATTAGAAAACTAGGGTGGGTGTGTCTGCATCTCTTTCTCTTCCTCCCTCCATATCTCTTTCTCATTCCTCTAATTGCAGCCGTAATCCTCAGCCAGATTAAAGGGATGTTCAGGGTCTCCGTGTGCGTTAGCTGCGGTGTGTGTGTGGTCTGAATGAAGGATGCATTGATGCTTTCAGAGATTACACGATCCCTGTCATCATCACACGGGTCGGGACTGACAAGAATCCAAATCCAATTTACCCTCCGCCGACATTTACTCGTACAAGGAATGCGATCTGGCAGCTTGTGAAGCTACCAAGCCCCACCGCTGTGCTTCTCAGAGATGCTGCGTTGTTTGTTTTTGTAGCCTAGTTTGATTAAAGTTCGGCGTGTCAGCTGTCATATCTTGTTCTGACGTCCTCTCTGATTTGAATGTGTAATGTATTTACTGATTCTACATCATTGGTTCTGCCTGATTTCATAGACCCTGCCTCCTCTTTCTTCAATGCAAGTTGGCCTGGAAGGAACTGTGTTTCTGGCAAATGTTGGGACCTAAAAATAGCAGCACTTTCCCTTTTGTGTTGTTTCTCTACTCCTCTCTACTGCAGTCTGACCTGCTTAGCTTAAGCAAGACTTGGTTCATATTGTAATTAATTTTTCATCTGATATTTTTTGGTTTTCTTTTATCATACAAGATTAAAATAAGAAAATTTCATAAATAACTTTTGTGTAGACTTCCAAATAAGAAAGCATTCTCACTGAGTGGAGGTTGAATAATTGAAGTTTTCCCTTAGGCAGCGGGTATTTTTGGTGGTGGATTTTTGGCTCATTATGAGATGAATTTTAATGGGTTTTCATGTCGCGTGTTGCAGAAGCAAAGCCACCAGAATAGAGTATTAAAGTCATGCCAAAGTTAAACTTGAATGCTCAAAAAGGGAAGGACTTAAAGGGACAAAACATGTGGTGTTCTAGCTGTTGAAAGAACACTGAAATAAAGAACAGGTTTTAGGGAAAACAGAATTATGTGAATCATTTTTGTCCATTTTCCCTCAACTGACAGTTTGAGTGTGACACACCCACTGGCATTTTCTTCCGTGCTCCTTCTCCACCTTCTTTGGCACGATGATGCAGTAGATGTGTCAACCCTCGTCAGTGTCATTGGCTTTTTTGACAAAAAAGTTCAACATGGAAATTTTTCTCCATTCTTCTATGCAAAACTGCTCAAGCTCTGTCAGGTTGCATGGAAAGTGGGAGTGAACAGCCACAAACTCTCTACTGGATTGAGGTCTTAGCTTTGACTCGGCCTCTCCAGAACATTCACCTTGTTGTCTAAACCATTTCTGTGTAGCTTTTTCTGCGGTTCATTGTCTTGCTGGAAAATTAATCTTCTCCCAAGCCATAGTTCTCTTGCAGACTGTACAAGATTGTCCTCTTATATTTTGCTACCTTCATTTTACCCTCTACCTTTACGAAATCCAGGGAAAGCTGCTAAGAACCATCCCCACAGCATGATGCTACCACCGTGCTTCACAGTGGGCATGGTGTGTTTGTGGTGATGTGAAGTTCCATCATTTTTTTTGTAGCCATCCTCTGACCTATATTTTTCAATAACCTTTTCTCTGAGTTGCTTGGAGTGTTGTTTTGTCCTTAAGGTGTAATGGTAGCCAGAATACTGACCTTCCAGACAATGGCATCTTTATACTACAATCACCTGAGACACATTTATTCTTTTATTTGACAGTGCATATTTTACTTTGTAGAAATCTGTTTCACTTTTACTTTTTTTTAATTTAAAAGCGAAATTCAGTTGACCATGATTGAGTTATAAAAACAGTATAGGGTTAAACATCCAAGGGGGCAATCATTTTTTATAGGCACTGTAAGAGGAAGCTTCAATTTTTGTATTCAATATGCAACGTCTGCAAAATGAAAGTACTGTGGGACTGATACAAAGCCCAAGCTCACATCATATGCCACCAGTTGGTGCTGACACAGCATAACTTTACCCATCATCCAACCAGTTCTGGACAATAAATAATAAGATTCATCGTCTGTTTCGTGTCAGAGACCTGCACCCTTAGAGTGTCATCAACAATGGAGGTTTCAGATTTATGACGGACATTTTTCCATTGTAAAGTTTCTGATAAATGTAATTCTCGAGCAAGGACCACACCATCAACAGAATGCAGTTTGACAATCATTTATGTATCAGTGATGTTGGAATGGTTCTTTTGAGTCAGTGATGTTAAATGTTTGCTGACGCTGGTTCTTGAAATCTTGGGGGATCTGTTGTACCTCCCAGGCACAATGAACCCCCGTCAGAGCCCTATGGAAAGGGGGGAAATGGGAAATAGAGGGACTGTGGAGTGTTCAGTGCAAGAGCAAACCACTTAAAGTTAGATATTGCCAGCTTAAAAACCTTACAAACATGAAAGCTGTTCTATCTGAACACATTTTATTTTACTTTTTTGATGTAAAATAATGATATACATCTCTTAATGCACATCAGATTGGAGTAGATCCTGTAATAAGCACCCCTTTTATCAAAAAGGTATCTGAAGATTGGTTTTCAATGAAATCATAAATAAAGGTATAAAAGACTCAGAAATGCATCTTTAAAAACATGCGACCCCAACAAAACTAACTAAAAACCAAATGGAATGAGTCAAAGGGCCTTAATGGCATGTTGCTCTCCATTTTCTCTTATTTCCATACATCTCTCTACTGTCTACTTTCTAAAAGAAGACTTCAATAAAACACTTTTTTGATCTGCTACATAGTTTAACTACAAGTCTAGACAGTTTTATAAGAAAACAAGACTTTCCTCTTCTGCCTGTCACTAGATGAATACCTGCATGTTTTTTATTTCGATCACAGAAAGAAGCAGAAGTTTTTCCGTGTCACCTTTATGAAGGTTTTGTCATCTATTGGACATATGGCATTAGCCTCGTTTGGCCCTCATGAAATGCAAAGTTATGCGACATGGGCGCAGCTGTTAAAATAGCCATAATAGATGGGAACACCCAGGGGAAACGCATGTGTCGTCGAAAGGGCGTTGGACCAGGATGCTACTTATTGTGAATTTTGAATACTTCAACAGCGCTAGTTGAAAAAGTTGGTTGACTTCATGTAAAACAAATCACCTTTGTATGATCTAATACAGCATCTACTGTAGGTATTTAAGGGCTAAGATGGACTGAGCCGGTCACATAACATCTTAGTCCTTTATCTGACCTCAGCTTGTTGAAGATACGAGAGGAGAGGCACTAAGAACACGGAGGCAGACTTTTTGTGCGTTTGCCGTCCTTATCAGGCTCACCAGCCTGAGCAAGAGCGCACTGTTTTCACTTTCTGTCGTCACCTTTATCTGTGACATATTTTGAGGAAGGATGTTGGACCTTGGCATAAATGTAGCAAAGAAGATGGAAGACTGAGGTTGATGGAGCGAATTGTTTGTCCTTTTAACCATGATTTGTAGCTTTTTCAAGTCTTTGTTGTGTGATAAAGCCTTTCCTACCAAATCAGTTTGTATTCTCTCTCAAACACAATTTAAAACTACTCAAGCTAAATTGAGCTACTCAGAGTTAAAATAAGGATTCCACTTTGTTTCCACCGTGAGGATTCTGCCTGAAATAAACACTTTGGTTGGGAATTTCGAGCAGGTGTGTGAAAGCGCTTCTGGGAGTTTCGACTCCCTATTTATTGTCTGATTCACTGGCCACGTTGCTCAAGAGATTGCATGTTTTTATCAGTCTGCTTTCAAAAGTTCTTGGCTCTCAAACTAAAGGAACTATAACTGGCTTGTTCCTGTGCTTTACACAAAGACAGACTTTTTGAAGAAGCTTTGGATATGACATTGGCACTGCCAGCATGGCACTGGCAAGAGCGGCGGTGTGCGTCATAGATGCACTCAAGGGAATTGCAGGTGTCACCAGCCAATGCTTAAAAATGTGGAGCTGCAATCGGACTTGAACACCCAGTATGTTTTCAGGCATTATTCTCAGAGACAGAAGGGACGTGATGTGGGCACTTTTATCATTTTCAGTTCCATCCTGTTTGGTTTGACACGACAGCAGCAGTTCCGGAGATAATCTTCATACTGCTCTGTGAAAAAGCTTGTAGATTGTCCTCCATATCTCTGAAATAAGCTGGAGTTTGGTGCTCATTAGGTCCTTTAAGTCAAAGATTTCCTCTTCATTTTGTCTCTGATAGGTTCTGCTTTCCATTTCGGCCTGACGGCAAGAACTCTTTCTGCTCTCCAAATTGGCTGCAATCTTGACTCTCAGCTTGACACGGCCAGTGCTCTCAACTGTGAATAAAAAGAGATGACATCTTGTTCAATGTAAAGCTCAACACTCTGTAAAGGAGTTGCTGTGACTCACTCAGATGAAAAATATTCTGGTTTTATGTTTAAAACCTTTGCAAATTAAGCTGGGAATAACACCAGATAATCCACATTCAACTTGCTTACATTGCTGCCTTGGCAGTTAAATGATATGCTGATGACACGCACATTTACAAGTTAGGACACAAGGCAAAGGAATGTACAGAATCTTGACGGTGTTACAGTTCTCACACACTGATAAATCATGGCAAGGTTTATATATAAGCCATCGTATTGCTAGTAGAACAGCAAAGGGAGGAACATTTCCCCTGTATAAAGGCAGATTTCAGCTTACAAACTCATTTAAAGCTTAAAAAAACATTTTCACAACACAAGGAAGTCAATGTACTGCACTGTGCTGTAGAAATCAAGCACTGTATTGTAAGAAGAGCTCGGTAGGCTGGGGAACAAACTGTTCTTATAATGTAGTGGGTTGGAATTTGACTCATGGTTTGATAATTCACCTCCCTGTTGCTTCTTTCCATTATTATGTTGAATTCTTACTTAGAAATTGATTTATTTCTAAAGGCATTGCCATTTTCTCTGCTTTCTAATGAATGACCCAAGGGGAAATTTAGAGCAGAGCTTTAGGCATGGTTAGGCCAAAAATTAAGGCTGATGTAAGGCATAGAAGTGGCAAGAAGCTGGCTGGGGATGATTGGCACAACCCCAGTGGTCCTCTGGATGTCCTTGCATACTACCAGGAGGGGGAAAAACATCTACACCTTAAGGGCAGGGTAAGGGGTGGATGTAGGGAGTACACATGGCGTAGGGCAGTGGCTCTCAATGTTGGGGTTGGGACCCCCATGGGGGTCGCAAGATGCCCTAAAAGAACTAAGAATATTTTTTAAATTACAGTGTTGCCACTTTACACCAATTTTGCTAAATTTTAACCTCTTCTAATCACTTTTTCCCACCAATTTTAACATATTTTTGCCACTTTAAACCCATTTTTTCCCATTTCAAACCCTTTCGAACACTTTTTCTGCCAGGTTTTACCAGTTATAAACCAAGTATTGCCACTTTACACCTATTATTGCCTCTGTTAACCCATTATTGTTTCTTTTAACCACTTTTTACCACATTTAATGCCCATTTCAACCACATTTCACTATTTGATATGCTCATTTTTGTCAGTTTAACCCATTTTCTGCCCATTTTTTATCTTAGTTAACCCATTTTTGCCAGTTTATAGTAATTGCCATCCCATTTTACCAAATTTTCCTCCAATTGTTGCCAACTTAAAGTCATTTCAGCCACTTTGTAATTCCCCTTACCACAAACTATCCCCGTTTTTGCCACTTTAACCATATTTTGCCACTTTTTGCTTATATTTTTATCAATTTAATCAATTTTTTGCCACTCCTAACCAATTTCTGCAATTTTTAAAATACAATTTCATCACCTTTTTCACCGTTTGTGCCATTATTAACCTATTTCAGCCATTTTTTTTACCATTTTATTTCTGTTTTTAACAAAAGGGAGTTGAACCCATTTTTAAGAAGGCTAGCTACTACACAAATTGATAAAAAATATACTTGCTTCTTTGGTAAGAGAGGTAATTTCTCAGGTTAAAGCTCTCCCCTTTATCCCCCTTTATGGGTGGTCTTGTCTGCACACGCTTCTAGATTGTGCATGGCTGTGTTCAACCACCTTCAGGTACAGTGGGGGTCCCCAGTCTCTTGCACCTTTATTTTTGGGGTCCTGGGCTGAAAAGGTTGAGAGCCACTGGCTTAGGGTACCATTTGGGTGGGAAGTAGGGTTGCCACAAGACTCTGGTCATGCTATTGGTGCCCCAAGGGCTCAAAAACCGCCTCCCATCTCAAGTGTCTTACCACAATGGAAAGGCAGGACAAAAGAGATGCCATTGAGCTTGACCTTGGCTTGACCTTGGCTGCTATATATGTATTGACATGTGTTGAGCCCCCACCCATCCAGCCCATTGTAGGCCCCTACAACATCAGGCCCCATGAAACTTTATGTGACTGTATATTGATGAAATTGATGAAATTATAATTTAAAAGAAAAGGAAAGTTTGTTCATCAAACGAGCCACAGATGAGGTGGTGAAAAGCTTGTAATGGGCGCTCAAGAGGACAATAGATCTTTGTCTACTCAGGCTCGTCTGGAGGAGGAGGAATGACTTAACAGGGCTTATTATCTCCCCACGGCCACTAAACTTCTCGCAGTCTCAAGAGTCATTGAAATGGTAACTAAAAGTAGTTCTACAATGGAAATTTCCAAACTCAACTTATCTGTATTGGGCCTCAAGTCTAATTGCCATTTATGTATGAGCTAAACAATCATGCTTTTATGAGTTTAACTGATGAGATTTCTCATTATCATTCATGGCCACTAATATAAATTGGCTTTTTGTTTTTAGTTGACATTTTAACCCCAATTCAAAGACCTTAAAATCACTTATCATGGCTATATCCTTGGCTTTTGTTGAAGACCAGTTGTGACTTCCACTGCACATAACAAAGCTCCATTCAGCTCACCAATGTCTCAATGACATCCATTTTTCCTAGCTGTTTTTCCCCATTGCAAAACATTGATTGAAGTGTTAGTGAATGCTGATAATTGAGTGTCACAGTGGCAGTATTTCAGCAATAAGGCCAGACGGCTCAGTGAACACACATTTCTATCTTTGCCAAATAAACTTCAGACAGCTTGTCAGTATCAGAGTGTAAATACAATCTCAGTCAGTGGTGTTGGAATCATCATTTATCTGTTGACTGTCTCGCACAGCGTCTGGCTCTCTCCTCTTTTATGTGTCAATCAATGCTGAGCTTCTATCAAATAGTAACAGCTTAAAAAAACATTCGGTTTTGGTTTGATAATTAAACGCTGTAAAACGCGTGTACGTCACAGGAGGTGCAAAGTTCAAGAGAGTGAGTTTGAGTGTGAGTGCAGTGGAGTCAAACATTTACAGTGATCTGTTAAAGACATATTTGGACCAGCCAATGGAAAAATGAATGTACACTAAGTTCAAGGGCCTATGGCTTTTACCCAAAGACTTCAAAGTCAGCTCTTGCAGATTTGGTACCAACACGGCTAAATCCTAAGCCCCTTACTTCTTATGTTTCTCTTTGTAATATGACCATACCTACTGGTATTTCCTAGCACAACGACATTACAAAGGCCACATTTTAAGTAATCAGCTCACATGGTGTTTATGTATTGCAAAACATTGTTTGGGGTTAGTATCATGGATGGCCTCTGATATGAATAAGCTATCTTTTGTTATTGAAAATTAATGTTTGATTGATTGACGTGAAGTGTAACCTGACCATCAGACCACTTTTTAAAATGAAAACCAACATTTCTGGGGATTTTGTAGTGCTGTTAACCAGTTGGGGTCCAAATCTTGACATTTTTGTACCAAGTACCATTTTGTGTTAAAAACGTACAAAACAAATGCCCCCCACGGATTGAAGCCCTCTATGAAACCATGCTAAGTGACGTCTGTGGTGCTATCTGTTGTCACCATTGCATCACGATGATATATGCTAATGTAGAAGTTACAAACACTGTGTTACTGACCTTGTTGTGTGAGAAACATTTCATGGGCAATCTTAAAAAAAAATGCACTTCCACCAATCAGTCATGGCTGTGGTTTGTGATGAGAAAACAAGTTTTGGTGTTAAGGTGGGATCAGCCAATCAGAGACGTCCCTGTGACACTAAGATTGGAGGTCATGTTGTGCTGATTCCAGAGGTCGCGAATAAACTTTTTTTTTTCTGAAAATAAAGTCCATAATATGAACATGATAATGTCTTCTGCATGAGCATATTTCATTGGTACCTGGTGGAAAGGCTGCCTTGAATGGTGATGATGTCATATCTAAGTATTAAATCTGGAAAACAGCATTGGCTAAATCCATTGTTCTCAGTGTGGGGTTGGGACCCCCTTTGGGAGCACCAGACACATTTGCCACTTTATACCAATTCTGCCAAATTGTAACCCATTTCGATCACTTTTTTTTCCACCATTTTTGCTAATTTTAACACATTTTTGCCACTTTAAACCCATTATTGTCCATTTTTAAAACCTTTCCACCACTTTTTTCTGCCTGTTTTGCAACTATTAAACCAATTCTTGCCACTTTTTACCACATTTCATTATTTGTTATGCTCATTTTGCCAGTTTTACCAATTTATGCCTATTCTTATGCCTCAGTTAACCCATTTTTGCCAGTTTAAACAAAATTTTCATCCCATTTCACCACATTTTCCAACCATTTTTGCCACTCAAACCTCATTTTGACCGCTTATTAATCCCCATTTTAGCACTACTAAGCCATTTCTGCACCTTCCACCAATTTTGGCCATGTATAACCCATTTTATTTCTGTTTTTAAGAAAAGGGATTTATATTTTTAAGAAGGCTTTTTACTATGTCACAAAAGAATAAAAAAACTGATTTGTTTATTTGATAAGAGTGGCTATTATTCAGGTTGATTTGAAAATATGGATATCCCGGCTTAACTTTACAGTTGAGCATGATTTTGCTGACCTCCATGGGCCTCTAGTTTTGCTGGGCCCCAGAAAGTTCTCCAATTTATTCCTCCCTATGGTCAGCCTTGTCTGCACATGACTATTCTTGATTGTGCATGGCTGTGTTCAACCACCTTCAGGTACAGTGGGGACCCTGGTCTTCGGCACCTTTACTTTTGGGGATGCGGGCTGAAAAGGTTGAGAACCACTGGGTAAATGATGTGGCTGATGAGGGACAGCAGGAGGGAGGGCATGTCGTAATTCCCTTCTCCCTAACCCTTTCTGTGACATTCAGAAGGTACTTTTTGAAATTCCAGGGTTATGTTCCTCAGCTGAAATGCTGGTGTTTCATTGCTGTTTAAGTATCATAAATTTAAGAGTATACTGACCTTTTTTTGTTGTACTGGTAATAATGACACTGCTCTATTCCACTCGTCTGTTTCTCAATTAGATAAACTTTTCCATGCTTTTCATGGCCAGTGCCAAAGTGTGACATAACACCCAAATTATCTGCAAGCGCCATAAAATTTGACCCATAAACAACTCTCCACCACCTGCAAATCTACCGCCAATATGGCATAATTGTACGTCACTTGCTACTTACATGTTTTTTCTTTAACACTACCATAACTCAATACAAAGGCCACATTTTACGTCTTCAGCTCCCATGCTGTTTATGTATAGCAGAGCATTGTTTGGGGTTAAACAAGACCCTATACTGCCTCAATTATAAAGCTCTAACACCCACAAATGGCATGAAAACTCACAGCCACTGAGGCTCAATCGTGGTTTGATGTTTTGGTTTTTATTCATGCAGGCTTGACATCACAGCAGCGTGGGAGGTCAATTTCCCAAAGACTTAAACACACTCAAGTACAAATCCTGCAAAGGAGACGTGTAAACAGAGGTTCTGGATGTGTGTGTGCAGATGTGTTTGAATAGAAGGTGTGGTTGTAAGGCGAGATGCAGGTACTTAAAGCACGCGAACAGACATCTACAGCTGTTGACATACGTGCCGTGAAACACATGGCGTTTGTTAGCATCTCAATGAACTTCAGCTGATTGTCATGAATAACTCCAGCGCTAACCACTTTCCCGTGGCTTCTCCTGCATTGTGGCAAAGCTGAAGCCATTAGCTGAGTGGGTATGCAGCACTGCGGGAAAGACAGAGAGTGATTTAATTTTGGGTCCCCTGAAGGGTTTTCCGAACCTCCTTTTTCTTACATCCCAGCCCTCTTTCTGTTAGCTCATTTCATCCTTTTTGAATAGAACTGGATCAGAGCGAATTCAGCACACTGCAGGTTTGCAATGGCAGGATTTCTTGGCTCATGTACTGACAAAACAGCAAAGAAATCAGTTGCTTTGATTATGCAAAAATAGATCAATACCAGGGGAAATGTGCTATTTCTGCCCCACATACGCAAGTTTGTTTTACTTTTTTAAATCCCCTCTCTCTTTCTGCTATTCTTTGAATTCCCTTTCCCTCCTCCCCTGCTATTTTACTAGCCCTTCCTCCCTGCATACTCCAGTGACCATAAACAGTTGGAAGTTTACTACAAACATGTCAAACAACCCCCCTTCCAACAAGGACGATCCCTCCCTCTGCTAGAGAGTAACAATGAACAGGAAGAGCACTCCTTGGTTTCGTGGCAGCTTCAGGGTCAAGCGTGTCCTTTGGTGGCAGCCATAGAGCTGTCATGACATTGTGACAAGAAACTTTTTGTCCAAAGCATCTCCTGTGTAAATATGCAATCATAACTTTTCATATTCTGCTTTTTTGGCATCAGCTTGTCTTCCCAAGGACGGAACAGGGGCGTTCAATGGCCTGATTATTCATTTACATACCCCTCTGTAAAACTTTATGGCTCCTGCCAACACCAGGTACACCGTGGCACAAATCTCTTGGGTCTTGTCCATTTATCAACTGAGCCAATTAAATAAGTATTTGTGCTTATTTGCTGGTTTAGTGGTAGCTGAGCTTTGCCCAAATTTGTACGGGAACCTAAATCACACCTAGGGCAAATTGGGTGTGAAATGGGATTTTTTTTTTGTTTCTTTTTCTCAAGATGATTAGCATATATTAATCCCTTTGTCCCTGCATTGGAACAATCGGCAGCCTGCCAAGGGTCTTTGGGGCCAAGGTGTTCCAGCTGTGTAACTCCAAGATAAAAACAATGGTTTTAGCATTGTGAAGGGCGCTCAGGTCCTGTTGTTTGAGTTTTCCAAAGGTGGAAGGACTTCAGAATCAAGCTTTGTACTGGTACTTGACAACACTTAAAATAGGCTGACTTAGGCCACTTGACCAGCAAGCTTCACTACTGGGTAGTCCAGTCTGCCTCTGCTTAATACTTTAAACTTCTGGCCTATAGCATACATCCAGGGACACAAAATTGCAAGCTATGAATTCTGAACCAACTTAATGTGACATTGATGTGAAAGTATGTGGACATGGACTCAGCCTATGAGTTTTCAGAGGTCACATTGACCTCAACCTAATGGAGAAATCTCATTGGAGTCCTCCCTTTACATTCCATTGGTTATCTTTGCCGCGAGCGACCACGTGGTCCAGCCTCTTTTTCCCGTGCTCACACTTGGGGAAAGTCATTCACTTTGAAACGTCTTCTCACCTTTGGTTCTCCCACCAGTTGTTATTTAAATGCCTCGTTCAGCTCTGGGCAACCGACCAGTCACCTGCAGAACTGGACTTTCACCTCTCTGGCTCTGCCTTTATCTCGATCTGTCTCATTCACTATTCCACTATCTTGTTTTCTCCCCCCTGTTCATCCCTGTTTGTACTGTAAACTAAGCACACATACAGAGACTGGCGGTGCACCTAGTGGTTTCTAAAGGGCGTGGGTCTTTGGCCGCCAAAACCACATACCTGTTTCTGGAGCACTGAAACGTTTGAATTTAAAGATATATTGAGATTGCATTAAAAACAAATGCTTGAGAATTATTTCATTTAGGCACGTTTATATTATGTGTAAAAATCAAATGATATGATGTCTTTTTGATACCCAACATTTGACCTTTTTTCTGTTATGAAAATTGCTAAAATATTACATGAATAAATTATCAGTATGTAGAAAAGTAAGCTTAAGTGGCAAGAGGCAAGGGTTTCACTAACTCCCTGCAAGTTCTAGCTTTTTTTTAAATAATGCACCATATTAGGCCTTTTTTGGTTTGTTTTTGCCATTTTAAAATAATGGCAGGAAAATTCTATCACAATGTCTAAATCGCACAGATACTTTGGCAATATTTGGAAAAAATGAAATGGTAAGGAAGGAGGGGTTCAAATGTTGCCAGCAAATACCCAATATTGGGCACATTTTTTCTTTTTTATTTATTTATTTTCTGAAATTGTTAGTCCAGGTCCTTTACAATGTCTAAATTGTACAAATACGTTGGCAATATGGGCAAGTGTTTGGAACTAGCAATAAAAGAGGGTTGTCCTTGCCAGCCCCTAATTCAAATGTTGCTTCAAATACCCAATATAGGACAATGTTTTGGTTTTCAGTTATCAAACAATTGCAGATGAACTCTTTCACAATGTTATAATTGCACAAATGCGTTGGCAACAGGTGAATAAAGTGGGCATTACTGGTGAGGAAGGAGGGTTTCCTCACTCCTTGAAAGTGTCAGCCCCTTTTCTAAATGTTAACTCCAGAGACCCAACATTTGGATTTTTTTTTTCATCTTTAGTTATCAAAAATTGCAGGCAAACACTTGAAAAAATGTCAAAGTTGCTCAGATATGTTGGCAACATTTGGATAAGTGCATTAGAACTAGTAAGAAAGGAGGGTTTTTCTTTGTCCTTGCAAGTTCCCTCCCCATTGTTCAAATGTACCAAAAAAAATACCCATATTGGGCAATTTATGTGTCTTTAGTTATCAAAAATTGGAAGTAAACACCTAAAAAAATATCACAGTTGCTCATGAATGTTGGATAAGTGTTTGGAAATTTCCAGCCCTCTTTTCAATTGTTGCCAACAAATACCTAATACTGGGTAATTTCTTGTTTCAATTATCAAACATGTAGGGCAGACACTTTGACACCGTCTAAATTGCACAAATGCATTGGCAACACTTGGAAAAGTGGGACGCAACTAGTAATGAAGAAAGGTTCCTTGCTTCTTGTCAGTTCCAGCCCTTTTTTAAATAAAATGTTTCTAATAAATGCTCAATATTGAGGAATTTTTGTTTTTAATTACAAAAATGTACATTAAAACTCCAGCACAATGTCTGAATTGCGCAAATTTGTTGGCAACAATGGATAAATGAGTGGGAGGAGGGTTTTCCTTGCTCCTTGGTAGTGCCAGCCCTCTTTTCAAATTTTGCAAACAAACATTGGAAAATTATTTTTTTATTATCAAAAATTGAGGCCAATCTCCTGAAAAATGTTCAAATTGCTCAAACCTGTTGACAATACTTGGAGAAGTTGGTGGCTAGGCAGTGTGGGTTTCTTTTGCCGGTTTAAGACAATGAATGCCAAAGAATAACCAATTTAAGACAATGTTTTTATTTTTAGTTAGCAAAAATTTCCCGCAAACTCCTCTGCAATGTCAAAATTGCACAGATACATTGGCAACTTCTGAATTAGTGAATAGCACTGGCATGGAAAGAGGGTTTTCCTAGCTCCTTTTCAAATGTTGCCTACAAAACCACAATACTGGACTCTTTTCAGTTTTTCATTACAAAAAAGCACAGGCAAACTCCAGCACAATGTCTGAATTGCACAAATTTGTTGGCAATGTTTGGATAAGTGGGTGGAACTAGCAAGAAGGACTGCTTTCCTTGCTCCTTACGAACGCCAGCCCTCTTTTCAAATGTTTCAAACAAATACTCAATATAAGGCAATTTATGTATTTTTTAATCAAAAATTGTGGGCAATCTCATTAAAAATGTTTAAATTGCTCAAAAACATTGACAATACTTGGATGAATTGGTGAAACTAGCAAGGCAGTTGGGTTTTCCTCCCTTTTTGCAAGTTCCAGGGGTTTTCAATGAATACACAATATTGGACGACCATGTTCTTGTTTTTTAGTGATTAAAAATTGCAGGTAAACTTCCCCACAATGCCTAAATTGCACCAATACATTGACAAAATTTGGATTAGTGGATGGAACTAACATAGAAGGAAAATTTGCCAAGCTCCTTTTGGAATGTTGCTGACAAATACTCAATATTTGGAATTGTTTTTGTCAGAAATTGCAGTCAACCCCCTTTACAATGTCTACATTGTATTTAAGTTTGCAACATGAGGATAAGTGGTGGAACTGGCAAGGCAGTAGGGTTTTCCTCACTTTTTGCAAGTTCCAGGGGTTTTCAATGAATATCCAATCTTGGACAACTATGTTTTTGGTTTTTAATGATCAAAAATTGCAGGCAAACTCTCCCACATTGTCTAAATTGCACTAATATGTTGGTAACATTCGGATTAATGGATGGAACTAACATAGAAGGAAAGTTTACTGTGCTCCTTTTCAAATGTTGCCGACGAATACCCAATATTTGGCATTTTTTCTGTCAGAAATTGCAGTCAACCTCCTTTACAATGTCTCAATTGTAAAAATTAGTTGGCAACATGAGGATAAGAAGGTGGAACTGCGAGGAAGGAGGGTTTTCCTCTTTGAAACACAGTATTCAAGAGAATTGAAGATTTTGGCGGCCTCAGTATATGGAAATGTTCCCAATCTTTTGTACGATGAAGACAATGTTTAGGGATTGTCAGTCATTTCTGATCATTTGAAACGTCAAACTTTTTTATGTAAGCCATTCAGCCAAAAATTCTATTTTTTTTTGTCTGTATTTCCCAGCCCTACCTGTTGCTCGTAAAGGTTAAACTTAAGCTCAAAGGAATGCTAAAGGAAAAAGATTAAATGAGTGAATGAAGGAGAGGGGAAGCAGTGAGAACAAAACAGGGAAGTTGAGCAAGCATTACCCCTCCCCTTTCTTCCGCTTACCTCCTCCACCAACGCCTCCCTCCCCCTCGATCGTCCCCCCCCTCACTCCCTTTCCCACCACCACTACTCACCTGTCCAGTTTCTCTCCCACTACATCCCCCCTTGTCCCCTCAGGCTCCTCCTCTCTGGGCAGGTGAGCCTGAGAAGGGTATAAAGGTATGCTAATGTGAGGAAACCTATCTTCTCTGCTCTGGGGAGTGTGGAAGACACAGGACGGACGCAACAGGGCTGAGAGAGAGAGAGAGAGAGAGAGAGTGAGAGTGAGAGAGAGAGAGAGAGAGAGGCGGAGTAGGAAAGCAGCAATTTAAAAAGACAATTGGATTGAGTGTTCTCAGACTTGCACTGCAACCATGGGGCTGGGAGTAAGTATTGGAACTTTGTCACATGCTTTGGCCTACTTTCTAAGAGTCTTTAGATTTAGGTTGGGATTAGACCAGTTATGTTTTTAAGTTTTTGAGCTCAGACCAAGTTTCTGTCACAAGTTATTGGTTAAGCTTGACAGTTGTGGATCGCCTGAAGTACTTTGAACCTAACTTTTGAAAACCTCATGTGCGAGCGTACAGCTGTGGAAGTTTTTAGACCTCTTCAAACTTTCCACATAAGAGAATTTTTATGAGTTATTCACATTCCCTCCAACAATGATTAACAGCAGTTTCTCAGCGTGTTTAAACAGCAACGTTGACACTTCTTGCCGCGCAACGAAAGAGGAAGCTCAGACGCTGACTTCTCACATGTGCTCGCTCTTACGCGGTTGCTCATTTTTGTCTCACTTTCTTCTGCACAGAGAGGGAAAGATGAGTACAAACTGGCGGCAACGTCGGATGGCGGGGACAAGAAAGGCAAGAAAGGCAAAGGGGAAAAGGATATGGACGATCTGAAGAAAGAAGTTGACCTGGTGAGTACACAAAGAATGAAAAACCTGTCTTTCCTTAGGGGAAATGCAGCATTGCATGTACAGTTCTGCAAAATCCCCTTGATTCAGACTGAAACAGACTGACCTTCTTGAACTTTACAACCCTTTCTTCCAATACACACTGCTGACTCACACTTAAAGACAGCCTTATCCAGGCCGTGTTAACACTCCTGGTCACTGCAAGTCCCTGCTATTGGTCACAGCAATGACACAGTCACAGCTTTGACCTCACAGTCGGTCACATGAGATGGAGCCGTCTACCTCACATTGCATAGAGATTGCTACCTACTGTCACATGTTATTAAGGAGTCAAGAGCCATACTTAACTTCTAATTCATGTTTATGTAGAGTCTAGTGCGGGGTTAGAGGCTCTGTAGTCATTATTGTTTTAAAGATACAAACTAGCCCTTTCAAAACTCAGTTAGATCAGTAAATAGTTCTATCAGCTGCTACGAAACTTTCACCACTGCAGCCAGCTATTCATAAGGCATGTAAATATGCGGAGGGTTGCCTACATGGAGGGTTATGTGGTTTTCAAATTTCCTGTGTTGAACAGTCGCCCTGATTTCCACTGGTGTCAGCTTTTTCTGCCTCTGTAGCTGGCTCAGGGCATATCCCAAGGTCAGGGAGGTACTCATGCATTAGGTTCTCCCCAAGTAACAAAAAGAGGAATGATTTCACACCACTGATTAAAGGTTTAGATGCACAACAGTGGCAGTATAAGCAAAAAACTTTCTTGTTCAGTTATTAAGGGTTACAAGTTGAATAAAGTCTTTTGATTAAAGTGATCTTAGACCTGTTTTAGTTTCTCAGACACTTTAAAAATGCCTTGAGGACAGAAGGTCTTCAGACTTCCTTAAACTTTTACTTTAAGTAATGCTATGCCGATTTCTATCCAAAAACATCCTTTGAAATGTCGCATTTAAGGACAAAGAGTCCTTAAACTTTTAATAACGGTGACCTTTTGCCTTTTTTGGTTCATAAACGTCCTTGTAAATGCCTTGTTTAGGGGCAGAAAGCCTTTAAACTTCCTTAAGAATGAACTTCAAGTAGTACTACACCCATTTCTATCTGTAAATGCCCTTTAAAATGCCCCGTTTAAGGACAAGGAGTATTTAAACTTTTAATTACACTGACTTTATGCCTTTTTTGTTTCGTAAACTACCTCTTAAATGCCATGTTTAAGGACAGAACATCTTCAGACTTCCTTAAACTTTTACTTTAAGTAATGCTACACCTATTTTTATCTGTAAATGCCCTGTTTAAAGTCAAAGAGTCTTTAAACTTCTTATTAATGTGGTCTTTTGCCTGTTTTGGTCTACAACCTACCTCTGAAATGCTAAAGCCTTCAGACTACTGAAACTTTTACCTAGTAATGTTATGCCTATTTTTATCTGTTAACTTCCCCTTAAAGGCCTTGTGTAAGAAAAAGTGGCTTTAAACTTCTTTAAAGTTTCCACTTAGCTCTATTTTGTTTGTAGACCACCTTTAAAACATCGTGTTTTAGGATCTCCTGAATTTCTGTTCAAAGACTTTTAGCTTTTTCAAGTTCAAAAATTAAGTAGTCTCGTCTGCATTTTTTGTCCAGAAACTAACGTTAAACTTCTTTAATCTGTTAAGTAAGGTCATCTTTTATCTTTTGCTATCATGATCTACCATCAAAATCAGCCTTCAAACTTCTAAAAGCATTCAGTTAAGGTGATGTTAAAGCTATTTTGACATTCAGGATGCCTTGTTGAAGTACAAACAGCCTTGCTCTGCTTAAAAATGTAACCAAGGTGATGATATTCCTATTTCTATCTTGTTTTCTGTAAGGACAAACAACCTTTTAACTTCTTAAACTTTGAATACAGCTGATCCATGCACTTTTTAAATGTCTCCTTTCAGGACAAAGAGCCCTTTAACTTCCTTTCATAATGCCCTTCACAAGGTCATGCAGGTCTCATGTTCTTCTCAAATCTCTGAGAAGATAGGAGCTAACACGGCATGCTCAAACGGGCCGCTAATGATAAGATAATACAGTCATAGTGGGTTAATTTCAGTTGTTTTGTGATTGATGGTTTTATCCTTGAACAGGTGTTTGACTTTGACAAGGTCACCTAAAAAAAGGTCGAGATGAGATCTCTCAGCTTGCTGCTTCACATCTGTTTCTCGACTAAGTTATATAAAACGCTGATAGTTTTAATCAAGTCTTTGATTGCTACAACCTAGCAACAGTTGCTGCCCAATGTTATAACGCAGGTCAGAGAGTACTGCGGGTTATTAGGTAATAAAATCCCCATCTAGGTGACATATTAATGATTATTGTCCTCTTTGACTAGATCTCAAAGTCCTGCCGCAGCTGAAGGACATCTCAATGCCATAGCAACCGTATCACCAGAGTGCCATAACCTCCTCGGCTTAGCATATCATTTACCGCAATTAACAGCAGGCTATCGCTTTTAAGTGTCTTTAGAAAGGCTTTGATTTTTAAATTTACTGGTGTGCGTTGATGACGCTCTGGTTTAGACTGGTTAAAGAATAAAAGCACATTGTGGCGTAGTAGTAAAAGAGTCAGGGAGTCTCTGACACGTTAATGATTATTGCACCATCATACTTGCACCATCATTATTAACCGAGGCATCAAAGTCCAGCTGAAGACAATGGAGAGTGTTCCCATGGAGACATAAAGCATAAAATGTGACAAAGTCCAACAGAGAAGGCAACAAACAGAATCAGGTTGGATCAATTTTATACACCAGTGAAGAAGCAGGAGTTTTGATGTGAAGATATCATCCAAAAGAGTGGGGTTAAGTGATTTTTCCCTTTGAAAGGACCACAAAGATCTTAAAAAAGCAACAGTTGTTCACACCATGTGATTTAGCATTATCCACGGTTCATTTAGCATGGAGAGGCTGGGCAGACAGTGAATCCACTGTAACCTTTTCTCAAAGATTGTTAAGGTAAGAAGGACCTAGATATCTGACCAGAAAAAAGTAGCACTCTGTGTAGCAGTAATGAATTAAAGTCAATGTACTTTCCACATTAATGGTGACTGACTCGCTGCATTTGTGAAGGCGTATGCCATTCAGGTTTAATCACTGAGAAAAAAGTACTCCAAACTGGAAAATTCATCACCGTTTCAATCACAACAAGAATTTCTCACATATGTGAGGCCTGGAAAACCAACACAGAAACCTCTGTTGGCTCCTCCATGTCGCCGCTCTGCTGCGTTCTCAAACACGTTAGCTGTTAAAAAATAAGAGGTGGGAGTCAGATATTGCTGCAGATCATCCAAATTACAATCTCTATTCATTCACTGGCTGTAGGCGTTATTCAAACAACAGAGTAGGCGCGCGAATGTGCCAGCTCCTCTTGTTTTAAACACACTTTCCTAAATAACACAGCTGAAACCTTCTTTTAGTGTTACAAAC
Source organism: Cheilinus undulatus (assembly GCF_018320785.1). Lineage (NCBI taxonomy): Eukaryota > Metazoa > Chordata > Actinopteri > Labriformes > Labridae > Cheilinus > Cheilinus undulatus. Next base: position 14,297,246 of record NC_054888.1, on the reverse strand, counting down.
ACGCTTTGATCAAAAGTCTCCTCAAAGCCAGTTTTTAGATGATCAGATCATGCGCCAAATTGACTTTGATGGTGACGTGAGTTCAGCTATGAATGCACGAGTGTGTGTGCCACTTCTGGGCAGAATCCTCTGAAATGTCAAGATCATGAGTAACATCAGTCGGGTGACACTGATCAGGCTGGATGGACTGTTAGCTTACAGCAAGCTCAGACCTTGTGTTCGGCTTTTTTAATCATCTACGGACTCGATTTTTACTCAAGCTCTGCAGAGTTGCAAGCATTTATAATCCTCAACTGATTCTTTGTCATCTTTATGTTAAGGACATGATGTTTTTAATATTTAAAGGAGATAATATCTGCAGGGATTGTGGTTTTTTTTCCATGTTACATCTCTCAATCTCTCTTTGTTTCCCTCTCGCTCCATAGGATGATCACAAGTTGACCTTGGATGAACTCCACAGAAAGTATGGAACCGACCTGACCCGGGTAAGCCAGAGAGAGTGATTGTAAGGCTCTGTGAGGAAACTCGGCCAAGAAACAGAGGAAGATATCCCAGTGTAAATCCAGGCAAAAACACAACTTATCCACTACTTTGGCATGACAATGTGGTTTAATTTTGCAGCTCATACATCCTTAAACTTCAACCACATCCTCTGCCTCCACAACAATGCAAAAATGTCACATAAATCATTAAAAGGTACGGCTAAAACCTTAAAATGAGGTGAATTGTGAAAAACACAAGCATCAGTCTGACTCAGTTTCACAGAAATTAAGGCAGTTACCTGATTATGACACCAAAGCTTTATCAACAACAGGATTTCCTCAAGTGGCTACAGTCTTGTGGCTCCTTTTGCACCTCATTTGCCACTTTCCAACTCTAGCCACTGTCCTATTTGTGACAAAATGTGAAGAACAAAACATTATTTTCTTTCGCAGAAACCCAGTCTTTACTTCTATCATCCTTAAAACCTTGTCAGCTGTTGCCAAAGACCCCATGTAGTGCTCCTGGAAACTTTCCATAATCCACCGTACACACTGTCAGCATTCCTTTCATCAAAAAAATTCTCATAAGGGAAGTTACCAAGGGTAACCTGGAGTAGCAAAACCATGGCATGACATACCTAAAAGCCTGAGGCTTAAGCAACAGGTACCTACACAGGCAGACATTACAGTCAGACTACTCAGAAACTTGTTATTTTGGTGAACTGACCCTTTAAAGTGTCTCTAAATGTAGCATTATGAAAAAAAGGGGAAACCCAGCTGTTACAAAATGTTCTTTCCACGTGTAGACCGTGTTCTTCATTAAGCTGAGGACACAAACACACACTGAATCCCATTACACAACCATACACCGGCTAAATGCTTCACTGATGCTGATTATCTGCTGAAATCTGATCTGTCTGCATTTGGCCCAAAACAAAGACTTCATTCAGGCAGGAACACCGGTCTTATTGACCCTACCAACATCAAGAAAAAACTCCTGGTACCCTTCCAAAGAGACCTTCAGTCACGCTTTACCCTTAATGCTGCTCCATTTTTATGAACTGGAGGAAAGTGTGACCTTGGCCGTGTAGAAGCACGCATTGGTTATTGATAACACTGAAACCATCTGATTATCCTGTCTTGTTCTTTTGCACTCATATCACAAGTAGGGCTGGGTGATATGGACCATAAACCAGATTTCAAAAGTTTTTAACTTGATACAGACCCACAGAAATAGAAAATGCCAGAATTACAAACTTTGATATGATTCTAGTAAAACTCAAGCCATATAACAGACTTACATTTTAATGATGAAAAGCTGCAAACAAACTTCTATACACTCAAAGTTGTACAAAAACATTGGAATCTTTTCCATAAAGTTCAGTTGTCAAGATTTTCTACACTCTTAAAATTGATGTGTTTAAAAATTATTAAATATATATTATTTTATCAAGCTCTGGTATGAAAAAGTGCAGAAACTGAATGAACCTTAATTACATTTTTATCCAAAAGAGAGAGAGCGAAGGTTAGAGTTAGGGCTGTCTAAACTGCGCAAATTTCATTGGCAACATTTGGCAACATTTGGAAAAGTGGGTGAACCTGGTAAGAAGTGATGGAAGCCTTCTTTCCAGCCAGATCCACCCATTTAACTAAATATTGCCAATGAAAATTGTGCAATTTTGGCATGGTGCAGGAGTTGGGTTGCAGTTTCTAACCATTTAAGAAAAAACTCCCCATTGATTTTTTTTTATTAGCAACATTAAAAGACGGGACTGGAACTGTCAAGAAGTAATGGAAACCCTTGCTCCTTAGCAGTTGCACCCACCAATCTCAACATTCCCAACATATTGTGCAACATTTGTGCAGTTTACACAGTGTGCAGGAGGTTGCCAGAATTTATTTAATTTTAAAAAAGCTGATTTTTTTATATATTTGAAAAAGAGTCTGGAGCCAGTACAGAGTGAGGGAACCGTTACCCCCACTTATCTGAAATTGTTGACTTATTTGTGCAATATTTGTGCAACTTAGAGTGCAGGAGCTTGTCTGCAATTTCTGATGATTAAAAACAAAAAAAAAAAGCCTAATATTTTTCATTGGTGAAATTTGAAAAAGGGGCTGAAACTGGCAAGAGGCTAGGGAAACCCTTGCTCCATGCCAGTTAAGCCTACTTTTTCCACGTGTTGTCAACTTATTTGCAAATTATAATTTAAAACAAAACATGCACATTATCGGCTTTTTGTCTGCAACATTTGAAAAGTGGTTTGGTACTGGCAAACCTCTCCCTACCAGTTATTTTCTACATGTTGACAACTTATTTGTGCAATTTTTGTGCAAATTAGACAAAAGGGAGTTTGCCTGCAAATTTGAAAAATTTAAAACTAAAAGAAATTGCCCAATATTAGATATTTGTTGGCACTATTTGAAAGGGGGATAGAACAAGTACAGAGTGAGGTAACCCTTGCTTCTCACTACTTACACACAATTATCTGAAATTGTCTACTTATTTGTGCAATTTTAATAGAGTTCAGGAGTTGGTTTGCAATTTTTAATCATCAAAAAAAAAAACAAAAAAAAAACTTATTTTTATGTTGGTTAAAATTTGAAAAAAGGGCTGGAACTGGAACCCTTGCTTCATGCCAGTTCTGTCTACTTTTTCACATATTGGCAACTTATTTGTGCATTTTTGTGCAACGTAGACTTAGTGCAGGAGATGGATTGCAGTTTTGATCATTAAAAAAAAAAGAAAAAGAAAAAAACCTGCCTAAAATCTGTGTTTTGTTGGCATTTGTAAAAGGAACAGGCAAGGGCCAAGGGAAACCTTTGCTCCTCACCAGTTCCAATCATTTATCCCAATGTTGCCAACATATTTGTGCCATTTAGATAGTTTGCAGGAATTTTTAATGAACAAAAAATTGCCTAATATTCTTCTTTTCGGTAAATCTAAATAACGGGTCTTGAACTGGCAAAGAATTAAGTTCAATCCTTGCTCCCTACCAGATATGCCTACTTTTCTACATGTTGCCAACTTATCTCTGCCTTTTTATGCAATTTGGACAGTCTGGAGGAGGTTGCCTGCAATTTGTGACACAAAAAAAGGTCCAGTATTGAGTATTTGTTGGCAACGTTCAAGAAAGGGGGCTAGAAGTGGCAGGAACCAAGTTGAACTCTTGCTCCACACCAGTTAGGCCTATTTTCCACATGTTGCCAACATATTTGTGCAATTTAGACTGAGTGCATTATCAATTTTTGATTATGATCAGAAAAAATGTGCAGTAATGAGTGTTCAAGACTTCTAATCTTGTTGCATGGTCTTTACCAGGTATGATTATCATTTAGTTTTTACTAATAATACGAACACTGATATAAACTCAATATTCTGGCCCATCCTGACTCGTACCACAGGCTAAAAGTTCCATTAAATACATAGAAATGCAGTGAAAAGAGCAAACAGATATTATAAGATTACTGAGACCTTTGCTCATGTGCATTGTGGTTTCTTTTGTTTTTGTTCCAGCCAAACTTTAATCCTCCTCCTCTTCAGCTAATAGCAGTCTAGCTGTTTACTAAATAAGTAAAAATGTTGCCCTGACTTGTCCTTCATAGCGTCTTCCTCCTCTTCAGGAGGACAAAGTTGAAGCTATAGAGTAGCAGGGCATAAAAACTGGTATCACAGGTTTTCTATTGAGGGTTCTCTTTGTTTACACACACCTTACCACAAACAGGTATCATGCAAGATAACAATGGGCTGTTTGTGATCAACCTTACACTTCTTTGTGTCTCTATTCAGGGTCTTTCCAACTCTAGAGCAAAAGAGATCCTCGCCCGAGACGGCCCGAACGCCCTGACGCCTCCTCCCACGACACCTGAATGGGTCAAGTTCTGCAGACAGGTAAAGTGACTCCAGTGTGGAGATTCCCACGACAATATCCATGCAAAACTCAAGCCTGCTTTGCATATTCAAATGATTAAAAGATTTAAATTTTCTTACTGTGGCCTGAAAAACCAGAAGAGTCATGACTGTTGTTTCTTGTTTGTAGCTGTTTGGTGGTTTCTCCATGCTGCTGTGGATCGGTGCCATCCTCTGCTTCCTCGCTTACGGTATCCAGGCTGCCTCAGAAGATGAACCCGCCAATGATAACGTAAGAAAGACTGTATCTTTTCCTTAAAGAGGCGGTACCACCATGACTGGAATGACTAAACATCTGTTCTTTTTGGCTGTAGTTGTACCTCGGTGTTGTGCTGTCTGCTGTCGTCATCATCACTGGTTGCTTCTCCTACTACCAAGAGGCCAAGAGCTCCAAGATCATGGAGTCTTTCAAGAACCTGGTCCCACAGGTGAGTATCCTTTTTCCATTACTCTTTTTGTCTTTTGTGGTTATAGTACGAAGCAAAATCCATCTTAGGTATACAGTTTTGTTCAGAATTTGCTCGTAAATGTTTGCTTTTTAAACTTTTGTTGAACAGCAAGCCCTGGTTGTCCGTGACGGTGAGAAGAAGAGTATCAACGCTGAAGAAGTGGTGGTGGGAGATCTGGTGGAGGTGAAGGGTGGAGACAGGATCCCTGCTGATCTGAGAGTCATCTCTGCTCACGGCTGCAAGGTCTGAGACGTAGTTAAACTCACATTACAAACATTTAACAAGGGACTGTGGACTAAAACCGGCTAAATTTAAGACCATAGCAAGACTAGGTGAAAACCTAGTATTTGGCTGACCGCGACTATCTGGGATGCCAGCTGAAATGCCTTACTGAATTGTGTGGCAGTGATTAGTTTTTATGTGTGTGTAATTGTGCTGTCCCTTATTTCAGTGGGTTGAGAACTGAAGGATCCCATAAGTTTAAAACATAAAGCCCTGTCGTCAGGAAACAAACTTTTGCATGGATATATTTCACAGGCATCTGGGAAAGCTTCTATAGACAGCATTTGGGATTTTCATAAAATTCCCAAAAGGTGATTGGAGGAACGTTCTGGTTGTAACATTCATCACGGACCAATCATGAGCCTGACAGGCTACCACTGCCATAGATTATTAATAGCGGAGCTTCTCTGTGAATAGCATTAATGCTAAAGCCATTCAAACATCTTCTGTGCCAAGACAAGCTTTCTGTTTGGCTTCTTGCTCTTGTTTTAAAAAAGAAATGTTGTCCCTACAATTAAACTGCTGCTTTCCTACAGTTACATCCGAGCTAGTAGCTAGCATGGCAGCAGCCATTACATACACCAGCAAACCCCACCCGTAACCTGTAAATCACAAACCCATGCTAAAACAGACGGGAGAAGAGCGAAGACATCTTTTCTGTCATTAAAAGCTTTCAGTGTTGCTCTCTGCCCTTGCTTTGATAAAAACATGTTGTCCAATTCTGCTAAAATTGGCGCTGTGGTTACATCTGAGCTAATCAGCAGCCATTGTGCACAACCAGTCACACAACAACTAACCCTTTACCTCGTAACTTTCAGAAATCCATGCTGAAACAGGTCAGCAGAAGAACGGAAACATCTTTCACACCATGAAAAGCTTTTAGGGTTGTTATTATTATTTAATTAATACGGCTTGCGGCCTTTCCGCTTATTTCTGTTTTCTAATCCTGTTTTTTATGCCGAGTGAAATATTTTACAGCCCCAGTCTTTGTTAGATAATTGGCGTGCTTCCTGAAATTAGACAGATTCATTTAAGGATTTTCTGATATCACGGGTGAGTTTCATTGGAGAAATTTACTTCTGGAACCAGAGCCATTTGGATAGTAGGCCGTTGCTGTCAAGCTCGGTTACTAATGCCCTCTAAACATCAGATCCAATTCCTGAGATTAAACAGATTCATTTAAGGATTTTCTGATGTCACGGGTGAGTTTCATTGAAGAAATTTTACTTCTGGAGCCAGAGCCATTTGGATTGTAGGCCGTTACTGTCGAGCTCGGTTACTAATGCCCTCTAAACATCAGCTCACTTAGACTGTTTAGGATATCTATAGTATTTAATTCTAGTTTTACTTTACTCTCTCCAGGTGGACAACTCCTCTCTGACTGGTGAATCTGAGCCCCAGACTCGTACTCCAGACTTCTCCAACGACAACCCTCTGGAAACCAGGAACATCGCTTTCTTCTCTACCAACTGTGTCGAAGGTAGAGATGTCACAAATACTATTTCAACAAAGTTTCATAAAAGCCAGATCAATGGGATTAATGCTCTTGATTATTCCAGGTACTGCCAGAGGAATCGTCATCAACACTGGAGATCGCACCGTCATGGGTCGTATCGCCACTTTGGCTTCCAGTCTCGAGGGCGGCAAAACACCCATCGCAAAAGAGATTGAACATTTCATTCACATCATCACTGGCGTGGCTGTTTTCCTTGGTGTGTCCTTCTTCATCCTCTCACTCATCCTCGGGTACGGCTGGCTGGAAGCGGTCATCTTCCTTATCGGTATCATCGTCGCTAACGTGCCAGAAGGTCTCCTCGCTACTGTCACTGTGAGTCCTGGTGTTTATTTTGCATTTAGAGCCAAATTTCCCCGTTCTTTTGCTTTTACCTCTTTACATATATGACTGATGTTTGCCTCTAGGTGTGTCTGACTCTGACCGCCAAGCGTATGGCCAAGAAGAACTGCCTGGTGAAGAACTTGGAAGCCGTGGAGACCTTGGGTTCCACCTCCACCATCTGCTCCGACAAGACCGGCACCCTAACCCAGAACAGGATGACCGTAGCCCACATGTGGTTTGACAACCAGATCCACGAGGCTGACACCACAGAGAACCAGAGTGGCACCTCTTTCGACAGAAGCTCTGCCTCCTGGGCTTCCCTCGCCAGAATCGCTGGACTCTGCAACCGTGCCGTGTTCCTGGCTGAACAAGGAAACGTTCCCATCCTGAAGGTAACAACATGCTTCTTTTTGTAATTGCTGAATGTTTTGCTCCACTTCCCCCATTCTGATCATCACAAAAGGCTCTAAATAATTCACCAATGGAGTAGGATATCAATAGCATTGGCTTTTGGTGTAACACCATCTCTGAGTCCAAGCAGAAAGCTAATGGAATATTTTTCTGCCTGGAAACATTTTGTTTAATTTGATACTACACACAGATGAATCTGAGATGCAGCGTGGGAGGTGACTTGGCAGTATGAACTTTTTGGATGCAGAAAAATACAAAAGCAGACAGACTGCAGTACAAATCTTTATAAAAAGCACTCAACATAATTAAAGCCTTTTCCACAAATTTATAGCTGCTGTAGCAAGATGTAGCCAGGCAGACCGAGTGTTTTATTCCTGAATGAAGACTGGCTAGTTTACTTTCCTTCCAAATGCTCACTGAGGCTGAAAGAATTAAGCAGAGCAGACTTATTAGAGCTGGGTTTCTACCAAATATTCATTGCAATTTGCAAGTTCAAATTTGGATTTTTTCATGGAAGTAGACATGTTTCACTTGGTGTGATCCATCTGTCGTGGCTTGCACTTAGATTTCTGCTCTTAAAACTCAGCCAACAACTGTAAAGGGCACATAAATTGTTAATCTCAGGGTGTTTGTGACCAAAATGGTCATATATACATAAGTAGAAATTAAAAATAATACACATAAAAAAGTTTTTAAACCAAGATCAGACAGGATGACAAATATCAACTATTGATTTGTAGAGATTAAAGCACTTTAATGCCAATTTAGTGCAAAAATCAGATTTTTATAATGTAGAAAAAAGAAAAGAAGATTTTTCTTATACTACATGCAAATTGGTTTTCCTTGAAGGGGATAATTAAGTAGTATTAATTTAAAGATAGTAGTAGTAAGTAGTATTAATTAAAAGTATTACACTTGTTGTGTTTGTAACCAAAAATGGACACCATACATAAATAGCAATAAAAATACTATACAGTGAAAAAAATCTACTTGTTTTGCATTCAATTTCAAATCAATATCAGTCAGGATCAAAAAATAACAAATATTGTTTGTTTTTTTTGTTTTAAGAAATGTAATGCCTTTCTGTGCCAGGTTAGTGCAAAAAACAATTGATTTCTTTATTACAATCCCACAGAAATGATTCTTTTCTTTGAAGGGGATTATCACAGTCTTTAATTTTTTATTACTGAGCTACAACTTTAGTATATATGCTTTATTATTTTGTTATTTTAGGATTTTAATAAATTGTTATACTCAGGATGTTCAAGACCAAAAATTGGCATAAATAAATAGCAATAAAATTACTATACTTAAACTTTAAAAAAATCCACTTTGTTGCATTTATTTTTAAATCAAGATCTGACAGGAAAATGATTCTCTAGTCTTTTTTTAATTGAAATGGAAGCTTTCAATGCAAATTTAGGACTAAACGGAAACATTTTTTAATTTAAAAAACTAGAAATATTTTGCTTATAAAAGATGCAAATTTGATTTCCTTGAAAATAATGTTAGAAATGAGCAGTAATTTTGTTTTTTATGCATTTTTTGAAATTCAAGATTTTAATGCATTGTTACCATAGTTCTCGTACAGGAAACCAGGAAATAGGCATACAAACTGCTCTCATGTCAAATATGGGAAAATGTATTTGTAAGTAACTTATTTATTTGGTGACGAACAGGTAAAATTTCAAATTTGAAGAAGTAGCTCCAGAAGGACCGCCTGATATCATAAAATGCAAGGGTTTATTGTTGTTAGCATTCACAAAGTCAAACTCATCAAAAAGAAATAAAAATCACCAAAATAGCCGAGACACCCCTCAAAAAGTTTTACTAGTTCTGGACATTTTTTCCACATTCAGGCCCACTGTCCTCGTCGTTTGTAAAAACTGTAATGAAGCTGTCTGCCACAGGTAGCCAACGTAGCTCACGTGCATGGCTACTGCCATAATGCGCTACTGCTCAAATGTAAACAAGCAGAGTGAACAGATAGTATTGATAACACCGTTAAAAAGTTGTAAGATTCTGTTCAGGTTCTGACCTGGAAAATGAAGGTTACGTGGTATGTTGTGGCTGTGTCGGGTTGTTCTCACATATAATAATGATGTTTGTTTAAAGGGGCTGTGATCCCATGCCAAATAAGTAGTGCTCAAAAGTTTATTCAACTAAATTTGCATTTCAGTGGATATGACATTCGTCACTAGTTAGCTTTCTTACCTTCTAACCTTCTAGTTATTTTACTTAATTATTTAACCACTAAAAACTATAAGGAAGATCTCATAACTTTGTTTCAGGTTGCAGAGATTATAGTTTGACATAAATCTATCCTTACTGAACTCTCTAAATCTGTTTTAAAGTAGAATTTGTGCAAAATAAATACCAAAAAGAAAGGTATTTGATTCACAGTAGCTTGAAATCCACTGATACATCTTGTTGTCCTGAACCTGCAGAGAGATGTAGCTGGAGACGCCTCAGAGGCCGCCTTGCTGAAGTGTATCGAACTGTGCTGCGGATCCGTCGGCGGCATGAGAGAGAAATACCCCAAGGTTGCTGAGATTCCCTTCAACTCCACCAACAAATACCAGGTACACCTCCTCCAAGTTTCATATGATCTTACAGCTTATAAATTTGTTCAGCATGTTTTCTGGGGAAATGGTGATTTGCGCCCTCTTGTGGTGGGGGTTATTCATAGTTGCAGTGAATGAAAATGATTACAAAACAAGTATTAAGAATTAACAATCCCCTTTCCCACAGCTTTCCATCCACAAGAATGCAACTCCTGGAGAAACCAAGCACCTGCTGGTCATGAAAGGAGCCCCTGAGAGGATTCTGGATCGCTGCTCCACCATCATGATCCAGGGCAAAGAGCAGCCCCTGGACGACGAGATGAAAGATGCTTTCCAGAATGCCTACGTCGAGCTGGGAGGACTTGGAGAGAGAGTGCTTGGTATTATATAGCTCCATCATTATGCTGGGATTACAAGGCTGGTAAAATTAACATTTCAGCCCCTGACGAGCATTTCTTTCCTGCAGGTTTCTGCCATTTCAGCCTGCCTGATGACCAGTTCCCTGATGGCTTTGCTTTTGACACTGATGAGGTGAACTTCCCCACTGAGAATCTGTGCTTTGTCGGCCTCATGTCCATGATTGACCCTCCTCGTGCTGCTGTGCCCGATGCTGTCGGCAAATGCAGGAGCGCTGGAATCAAGGTAGAGAATTCATCCCTTTCTTGATAGCCAGTGCATGAAATAAAAGGAGCAATGCAATCACAAATTAAAGATAAGGTTGATTTATCTCATTAGTGTGACAGTCCATGTCTTTTTTCACACATTTTACATAGATTTTTCCGTTATTAGACTGTTTCATTAACATCCTGTTTCCCCTCAGGTTATCATGGTCACAGGTGACCACCCCATCACAGCCAAGGCTATTGCTAAGGGTGTGGGTATCATTTCTGAAGGCAACGAGACAGTTGAAGACATTGCTGCCCGCCTCAATGTGCCAGTTTCAGAAGTTAACCCCAGGTTTGTACACTCACTGAAGCTTAGATCTCAGTGCTCTGCATGCGTTTTTACACTAGTCATAGTAAATTTGGGTTTTCTGGCTGAAAAAATTAATCCCTTGGAAAGCTTAGGCTGTCATTTCCTTCTTTTTAAAACTTTTTTGTCGCAGTACTTGAGATGAATTCAATCAGTGTTGGCTAACAAGGCCCTGCTTCCTACTTTGCCAAAAAGGCTTTTTCCATTAATTCACTGCAGACAAATAAATCTTGGGGTGTCTCAGAGCTGATGGCTTCAGTATTTCCCTAATCAGAATTTGCAGTCAGTTAAAAACATACTGTGGCCAAATAGAGAAATGAAAAATTGAATCCTTGGCAGAATACTCTCACGGTAATTCTTGTCATGCCGATTCACCCTCCACAATATCAAAAGGATCAGCATTGTCGGCTAATGTTAACGGTTCTCCTGTAGCACATCCAACAAATTGTTTGTTTCGCAAAAAAGAGATTGACTAGATAGAAGTAAAGATTATGTATTAGGCTTTTTACCTCTATTTGATAGAGAGAGGCAAGGAATATCCCGAGGCTGGGAATCTATCCGCTAAGCTAAACCGGTGCCCAAATGAGAAATTTTAAACAATTAGATCAGCAATACAAGACTAGATTAACATCAAGTTGTGAGTTGATATTACAGGGTGTCTACAGGGTTTTTAAAATATTAAAAGTTGATGAATCAATTCAGCAAAAACTAAGGCTTTTAGAAAGTATTAAAAAGTCTTAAATGCAAGACAATGAAGTCCTAAATATGTTGTTTAATATTTATATCAGCCAAAATAGGTTGTAGGCTAGTTTTCTGCTGTTCTTTTGCAAGTAAAATCCAGCTTTTGTCTAGTGTAGTACCAGCACAGAGTTAGCACTGCTAGCATCTCAAAAGAAAGCTTTATCTGCATATTACAATAACAAATACTATCTGCATTTACTTGACTATGTGGTCACATTTTCATCTTACAATCTGAACAAAACATGCACATGATTGTCACCAGTCTAAGTGGTTAGAAATTAAAGACGCTATTGGGTCTTAAAATATATTGAGAGGGTATTCGCCAATGTAACAAATTAGCAATGTCACTGCGGCATTATGCTAACGCTGCTAACAGTACAACATAGGAGGTTGCTATTAACATTTTAGTTACTTAACACCTGTTGATATAAAAAAGGTTTTCTCCTATCTTCAAGTTTATGTAAGCAGTCTTTCTGATTGGTGGTGAGTTGAATTGGCAATGTGGTCATCCAGTCATATCCAAAGATGCCATTTTTCATAATCAACCTCCAGTTTGGGAGAATGGATGCCTGATTACGATGTGGAAATCTCAACCCCAAACACTTTTAACCACGCTCACAATTTACTGAGACATACTGAAAAAAAAGTTGCCGTTTGTTTCACTGGAAGTAGCCAGCATTAGTTGCTTTGAGAAGGGGCTCCCTGATTGGTGGGTTAGCAAACAATTAAAGCAAAAAAAGGGTCGCGTGTTTGAGCAATGTAGAGTAGTTGTATCTGAATCAAGCTTTATGCCGACGACACTGGTGTTTATTTTTCAGTGTTTGTTTACTGTTTTCCCATTCTTGCCTCAATTAAACCTCTTGGCCATGTTCAGGTTTGTTGACATTTTGATTTCTCCTCCAGGGATGCTAAAGCCTGCGTTGTCCACGGTGGAGAGCTGAAAGACATGACCTCAGAGCACCTTGATGATATCCTGAAACACCACACTGAAATCGTCTTTGCCAGAACCTCCCCTCAGCAGAAACTGATCATTGTGGAAGGTTGCCAGAGGCAGGTCGGTGTCACAAATACACCTATAAGTATTTCAGTTATTGTCTATTCGTGTTGATACTTAAGCATTCTGTTCTCTCTCTCTTTAGGGAGCCATTGTAGCCGTGACAGGTGATGGTGTGAACGACTCTCCCGCTCTAAAGAAAGCCGACATTGGTGTTGCCATGGGTATCGCTGGATCTGATGTTTCCAAACAAGCTGCTGACATGATCCTGCTGGATGACAACTTTGCCTCCATCGTTACCGGAGTGGAAGAAGGTAAGAAATACACCTGCAGGACTGTGGAACCAAAACCCACAAAAGGCTTTGTTGTAACTGGGTAATTCCCTTTTCTAGGCCGTCTGATCTTTGACAACTTGAAGAAGTCCATCGCCTACACTCTGACCAGTAACATCCCTGAGATCTCACCCTTCCTCCTCTTCATCATCGCCAACATCCCGCTGCCCCTGGGAACCGTCACCATCCTCTGTATCGATCTGGGAACTGACATGGTGAGTTCATACTCTGAGATGCAAGAAAAGCCTATAAAAGATCAAATCTGTGCCACAAAGAGATGCAAATATGGAGTAAATTCCTAACTGTGTGTCTTCCAGGTCCCTGCCATCTCCCTGGCTTATGAAGCAGCTGAGAGCGACATCATGAAGAGACAGCCCAGAAACCCCAAAACAGATAAACTGGTGAATGAGAGGCTTATTAGCATAGCCTACGGACAAATTGGTAATTGCTTACACCTTCATTTTACCCCATCAGTAAATCTACTGAAGACTCTTGATGTAAAACAACCCTTCTTCTTCTTTTTTAGGCATGATGCAGGCCACAGCTGGGTTCTTCACATATTTTGTGATCCTGGCTGAAAATGGGTTCCTCCCCATGGACCTGATTGGGATTAGAGTGTTCTGGGACAACAAATACATCAATGACCTGGAAGACAGCTACGGACAGGAGTGGGTTAGTAGCACTTATGTTATTTCCTACTTAACTTGTCTGTTTTATTATCAACATTTATCCTTGTGGGGTTTTTTTCTTTGACCTTTCTTTGACCTTAGAGTAGACCCTATTGAAAATTTAGGGTTTTAAAATAAATAAAATGGTAATTTGGGGACCTTAACATGCCCCAAAAGCCACTAAATTTATAGACATATCAGTCCCCACAGGGGCAAAAAATTTCCTAATTTTTTTTGCTAGATGCATGAAATTTGGTTCACACATGTATCGTGTCCAGATGAACAAAAATGATTTTAATGTGTTTTATATAAAACTACAGGAAGTGAGATTATAAAGGGCAAAGTTCACATTTTGGCTTTTTTAAAAATTAACCTAGGCTGATATTTTTATCTGCATCATCATCATCAGACCTGCAAGAAAGCCTCTTGGACCATACAAAATGCCAACAGGAAGTCCAACAGCTTCACCTCCATTTCAAAATAAGACATTTTTCATGGTGCCAAATCCGTGATCTTTTATATCGACGATAGTATCACATGCAAACATCTCATCATAGAACCTTATATGGCCAACAGGAAGTGACACAGTTGTATCATTTTGAATTCTTCTCACTTTGCTTAACCCATCTGGCTCAGATTTAGAACTGAAGTCCTCAACAACTGTACACAACCCTGACATGTAACAATAATGGACTCTTCACTGGCAATGGCAAGCATTTTGGCATCTCGCCAATTTGACAGGAAGTTGGCATAACTCTCATATGACACATCTAATTTCATTCATATTTCACATGTATGGTCAAGGCTTGCCCCTCCACACATTAAGTGGTTAATTTTGATGGTTTTGCTGTAGTGCCACCTACTGTAAGAAGCTGGTAATACCTTTGAAAAGAATCGCCAATCTCTTTTAGATTTCATGTGGTAAATATCAGTCCTGCCCAGGTCACATCTGCTGTGCATATTAGGATTTTGCTTTGTCATACTGACAGCGTTGGCATCATGTTTATCTTTAGGTACAGTGTGGAACTCTGTCTCGTCCAAATATCATCAATTTAAGTGAATATTAGTCTGTTGTCCTGCGGTTTTTAATTGTTCCCCAGCTGGCCGTCTCTTAATGGTCAATAATGCCCTCTGAGGATTGGATTCAGTCCACTTAACTACTTGAAGTTTGTCAAGTCAGGGGATGTGGTCTGAGGATTTGGTGACCAAAGCTGGAACCACATTTGTCTACTGTAAACTCCAAACCACCAACATCAGCACAGCAACTCTACTTAATAACCATATGCTTAGGTTTTTAGCTGATTATAGTGGACCAGGGGCTTAGGGACTCTTCATGTCATGCTTAAGGAGAAGATAAAACAGTTCTGTAAGTTGTTTTAATTTTCTAAATGCTCTTTTTTCCAGACATACGAGCGCAGAAAGATCGTAGAGTTCACCTGCCACACAGCTTTCTTCGTCAGTATCGTGATCGTGCAGTGGGCCGATCTGATCATCTGTAAGACCAGGAGGAACTCCATCCTGCAGCAAGGAATGAAGTACGTACACAGCAGTTCAAACATCATAAAAAGTGTCGAACAATTTCGTGTTGGTTCAGAAGTTTATGTCATAGAATAAGGTCAACCTGTGTCCTTTCATAGCTTTATAAATAATGTCATATATTTCAGGATATGTAATGATCTGAAGGTTGACGCTGAGCTTCATTTCTTTGTCAACACCGCTGAATCAAATTCAAACAAATACAAAAACAAGAGTCACTTATTGTAGTTGCATTTGTTGGTTTAAAAGTTGTTGTAAGGACAATGTTATGTTAATGAAAATCAGATTAAATTGCTCTAAACTCGCGCTCTTGCTTGTTCCTTAGGAATCGCATCCTCATCTTTGGTCTGTTTGAGGAAACAGCTCTGGCTGCCTTCCTTTCATACTGCCCGGGTATGGACGTCGCCCTAAGAATGTACCCTCTCAAGTGAGTAAAGAGACACTCTCACACTCAAACTATGTTTATTTCATTCAGGAATTAACCCCTACTTAAACAGCATGCTAAAAATATTCCACACTATCTAATGTCTTTGATAAGCTGTTGTGGTTATTTATGTTTGCATGGTCTCATTTTCTATGTGTGCTCAGAATATTAATTTTCATGTATGCCGGGGATTTGATGAGCGCAATATGCATTATCCATATTAAAGTGGTCATCCGCGAAATCCTTTTTTCTGGGAATTTGCTGACATTCAAGAGACTTTACAAAGGCCTCTTGTCGATCAATGCAGCAAGTGCTTAGTTCTCTCTAAATTTAATAAATGAGCTTTTTATTTTTTAAACATTTAAAGTTAAAAACTTGGACATTATCTAGTTTTACAATTAATTTCCACTTCAGAAGCAGATTGGAGCCATGGTGCTGCTGTACTAATGAGATTTTTTTAACCATCAGGGGCAAATGAGAGTAGGAAGATCACCTTAAGCTCATTAGTGCTGAAGTTTCACACAGTGAAGAAGCCTCCTTGTCTTTTTCTCTTTGTTATTGTCTCACCCACCCACTCACCTCCATCTTTGGGTGTTTTTTAGATAACCTTGGCTCGTCGGATTTCAACTTTTGCTGTCATGTTTGCCTTTTCTGCAGGTTTTCTCACCAAATGTTAACTCCTAATGTGAAATGAAGCTATACTTAATGCTATAAAAGTCTGAAGTCTAACTGGTCATTTAGGGTGGTTCACATTAGGGACCTGGACTTGGTGTGCTCACTCTTCACCCATTTTTTACCACGTTTTTGACAATTATTGCCACGTTTCGACCTTTTGTAGACCATTCACTCATTTCTTACCACATTTATTGACATGTATTGCCATGTTTTGACAATTTTTGCCACTTTTGCCAATTTAGTCTATGTTCACTTATTTTTTGCCACATTTTTTTTTTTTACAATTATTGCAACGTTTTTACAGTTTTTTGACCATTTTTGCTACCTTTGCCCTTTTCAGACCATAAACACCAATTTTTTGCCACTTTTATTGACAAATATTGCCAGGTTTTGATGACTATTGCCACTTTTGCCCATTTAATTCTATTTCACCCATTTTATGCCATGATCTTTGACAATTATTGCCACATTTTGACCGTTTATTGACCATTTTTGCCACTTTTGGCCATGTCAGTCCATTATCACAGATGTTTTTTTGACCATTTTTGCTACTTTTTGAACGTTTTTTGACCATTTTTGCTACTTTTTGAATGTTTTGTGACCATTTTTGCCACTTTTGCCCATGAACGTCCCTTTTCACCCATTTTTTACCATGTCTTTTGTCAAATATTGACCCGTTTTGACTATTTCTGCCACTTTTGCCCATATTAATCTTCTTTCACCCATTTTTCCCCCATGTTTTTGACAGTTTTTGCCACGTTGTGACTATTTTTTTACCATTTTTGCCACTTTCTCCCCCTTTTTGCTATTTTTCACCCAGTTTTTGCCATATTATACCAATTCTGCCACCAACAAGGATGAGTAACAGTGTACTAGAGCCTTCACCCTAACCTAAAAGTAGATGGCAAAGTCATTTTCAAAGTCTATGATGTGCTTTTATTCTGAAGGAAATATCCCTTATGTTTATCCTGTTAGATCTTTTGTTCAATCTCAAGTCCAAATGGCACCATTTTTCATTAAATATATTTGGTTATGATTGAAAAAGGTACAACATTTGGGTCATGAATTGCCTTTAAGGATATGACTGTGGCTCCTGATGTTAGTACTACACTAGAGCGCAGTTCACAGGAGATGTAAGTGCAACTGTGCTTGAGTGCAGCAGATAGAGTTGTAAAGGCAATTCTTAAATGTCACTTGTGTCTTCAGAAAGCATATTTGAGCTGCGTGGTAGATGGGGAAGTAGAAGGAAGGTCATCACTGGTGTCTTATAAATAATTAAAACCTTCATAGTGAAAGGATGGACTCCATTATCTACACAAACAAATGTGGATGCAATGTTTTCTTCTTGTGTGCATATTCAAGCTAGTGTGAACCCAGACCAGCAGAGTAGAGGGCAAAACAAGCATGCCCTTATGTAAAAACAGCCTGAAATTGTCCTTAAAAAGAAGATCAAGCCCCAGCAAATTACTCAGCTAAAGCAGCCCACAGGTTAAAGAACCTAATAAGCATCATTTAAAATCTCCATATGCAAGCGTTTGGAGTAATGCATCATGGGGTTTCATTGCTGTCAGCACCGACGTCTCCACAGCCTCAGAGTTAATCCTAATAATTGAGTCTCAACAGTCTAATGTTCTCCCCTAAAGCTCTTCGTGTGCTCTTAGAGAAGCTCCAACCAACCATAGAGCCATAAAACCCTCTGCAGATGTAACACCCTCTAACACTTTAACAGCCCGTGGAGAGCACTCGACTCTTTGTCACATTCCAGCTGTAACTCAACCTCTGTCCATCTGTCTCTCCCTCCTCAGGCCATGTTGGTGGTTCTGTGCCTTCCCATACTCCCTCCTCATCTTCCTGTACGATGAAGCCAGAAGATATATCCTCAGACGCAACCCAGGCGGTAAGACACTCACTCAGGCTTGTTTGTTTGGAAAACATTTGTGTGGTACATGTCTGGTTCTGCTCTCTGTATCTGATCGGCAAAATTATGACATTTGCTGCCTTAAACAGCAGGATATAATGTTGAAACTCTTTTAGCTGGCCATAAAACAGACTGAAATTGATAGCAATGCTTCCTTATTACTCATGCAATCAAGCAAAAACCATCACCAACACTATTGACTACGAATGCATCAATTTTAACACTATCATGCAACAAAAAAAGTTTTACAGTTTTTTAACAGACTCTTTTTCGCCTTTTGGACAAGAAAATTGAATTGTCCACAGGGGGGCGCCAAATCAACCCCAACTAAAAGTTCACTGGAGCTTTAAGTTTGTTTGAGATAAACCGAATGATTAAGTTAAGGCTCAGGGGGGAAAAGTGGCATTGAAAGCTCAAGGTAAGAGGATTTTTGCGCAAAATTCAGAATTTTTTGAGTGAAAGCAGAAGATTTATGACATAAAGATTCTTGAAAGACTCCACACAATCAGCAAAATAAAATATGAAAAGTAAAAGAAATGCAATTAAACTTTAATAAGTTAAATCAATTAAATGAGATTAGACCTCCTCATGACTTGCTTATTGACTAGTTTACAGCTGTGACACAGAGAGCAAACACAGTCATGTCTTTGTCAACGATGGTACAAGCTTTAGGAACAACACGGATGTGTGGTTTCATGGGCCGCGTATGTGTACCTCGTGACTTTCTATGTGTGTGTGCCACAACTGCGCCCCCCACACAGACCAGTGAACTGTGGCAGATGGCAGAGCCCAGTGGGATTTCAACCCTCAACCCCGCCATTGTTAGTTAAAGCCTCGTTCCACCCACGGAGCTGAACGCAACCTGTATGCAGGGCTGGCTTTGGTGCAGCTGTGTTTGTTGTTGTGTGTATGTGAGCGAGGGTCTGCTACATCTGAGCCCCAGCGCACAGATCAGTGAGCATCCCATTGCCCATCCATGTTGAATAATTTGTCACCAACAGACAGAAAAAGCAAGTTAAAGCGACATTTTTAACAAACTGGAACGGATTAAAGTGGAAGATTGACTTGCTGAGCTAACAGGCCTCAAGAAACTTCACTATTAACCCCAAAATCAGACCACTTGAGCTGTTTTTTTAGCCTTCTTTAAAAGACAATTACTCACGTTTGAAGCCTAAAAAAATAAAAATGGCTCTAGGCTCAGTGGAGCTTAGCTAAAAGATGCTAAATCGCATAACTCAAGCATGCAAATCACAAACTTCCTATGTAGTTTTATGTGCATCCTTGCAGTCATAAGTAAGGCCTCAAGGATGAGATCATCTCATGACACAACGTCCACGTTGCTGCAGGAGACATCAGCGGCATTTGGCTCTAAATTGAGAGCGTGTCTTACTCACGCTCGCTTGTCAAGTCTTGTGATATCACCCTGTAGCACGAACACAAAAAAGGAGAATTTAGACCCCTAAAACGTGTCCCTAATTGTGTCTCCTTTGGTTTCTAGGTTGGGTGGAGCAGGAGACATACTACTGAGTCAACAATCGGAGGGAGCAGTCAGTTTTTCATCGTTATTTACTGCCATGTTACATATTTGTCTGAAGTTTTAGCCAGGCTCGAAGAAAAAAAAAACACATAAAGCATGGATAAATTAAGAATATCTTGATGTATATGTCCTTCTCAATAAAATATTTCCTTACCATTGTACACCAAGGCTGCTGAAAGTTTGTTTCTTTCACTTTTATTAAAAGAAAAGGAAATTTCAAGCTTTGATGCAGGATGTTGTTTCAAGGTTGAATAGGTATGAGTCATGTTCGGTGACCCGTGCTGGGGGATTTTACACCTGAACAGTTCCTAAACTTGGGTTCTTGCATCTCATGTGGAGAAGGGGACATGACGAATGTTTGGCAAGACCACTTTTCAAACCAAGTTAAACTTTATATTGTTTTTTGCTTGCCTAATAGCCAAAATAATGCATCTTATCCTAAAACCATCAGCATTTTCTGCAGATTTAAAGCAGAAAATTAGATCAAATTCATGAGAAAGTAACTGATTTGTTCTAATCCTATCAGTCTTATCTGCTGCAACACAGGATTCCACCTTTTTAATCTCTATTTTCCCAGGGTTTTATCTCCCAGAAATTAAGTAGTAGCTTCTACAAACATAATGACTGCTTCTATGTGTGTCCATTATCTCAAGGGCCAGTCTGCCACAGTGCTGTTTGCAATGGATCGCTCTGTTGACCGCTGATGCAAAAAGGCCTCCAGTGAAAATTAACCGGAGCCACTCTCGCGCTATCTACTTTCTGTTTACCCCAGGTCATTATGAACGCCCCCTTCTCCATCAAAACCCCTCTAATGTGTGCAAACAGTATCATTAAAGCAACCTGGGCACAGATGGCCTGCTTCACACACACTTGGGGAGCACTTACAGGCTGAATATTACTGTAGTTTGTGCACTTTCATTAGGGAAAACTGCTAATTCAGGTTGCATGCTCCAGCAGCCAATCAGGTTTCCTTTCTAGTGTTAGAGATGATTGCTTTTACAGCAGAGCAAGGCCGCCCATAAATGGGACAGCTTTCTGGGGCTGTGCCAAATGGGGGGCCAATGGAGGTCAGCAAAATCATGGTCCATTGTAAAGTTTTCAGAATTACCTTTTTATTGGTAATGTTAACTATGTGGGTTGACACACATTTGGGAAGTAATGTCAGATGTCATAGCTGAGCCCTGATGTGACTGAACAAGCAGGATACCAGGAAATAAAGTAAAAGGAATGGAAATAACCTTAAGGGAACTATAACAAGATAATTCTGAAAGGGGAAAAAAGGTGTAAAGTGGCAATAATGGGTTAAAAGTGGCAAAAATGGTCTACGATAGGCAATAACAGGGTCAAAAAGGGCAGATAATGGTGAAAAGGGGTTAAAAAGGGGCAAAACTGGTTAAAGGCATTAAAAACTGCAAAAAGGTAGATACATTGGTGGCTAAAGTATTGAAATTGGGTTTAAAGTACAAAAAAATAGGCAACAAGTGGCAAAAATTGGTTAAAAGAGGTCAAAATGGGTAAATGCGGAAAAATGGGCTATACAGGGCAAAAATGGTCAACAAAGGGCTATAAAATTCTGAGGAAAAAATGGGCAGAAAAATGGTAAAAAGGCAGTATAAAAGTGTCAACACTGGTGAAAAGTGGTGACAACAGGGTACAGAGGCAAAAATGGGCACAACGTGTCATAAAATGGTTGGCTTAAGTAGTCAAATGGGTTAAAAAGTAGCAAAATTGGGGCAATGAGTGTCAGAAATAAGTGGTGAAGAGTTGTTAACTGTGTAAATAAAGGGCAAAAATTGACAAAAACTGATTCAAGGAAAAAAAAAATGGGATAAAGGGGGCAAAAAATTAAGAAAGTCATAAAAGGGTTCAAAAATGGGGAAAAGCGGTTAAAAAGTGGCAGAAATGGTTGTGAAGTGGCAACAGATTGTTACAGAGGCAATAAATGGGCTGAAAGTGGCTACAACTGGTGATTAGAGTAGAGAAAAGGGGTTAAAAATTAGTGTCAAAAATGGGCCAAAGGTGACAAAAATAGTTCAAAGAAACAAAAATGGGAAGAAAGAGGCAGAAATTTGTTAGAAGACACAAAAATGGGTTTAAGAATTTGATTAAGGAAGGGCAAAAAAGAGCCGAAAATGGTAAGTTGGATGAAAAGCAGTTAAAAAGTGTCAAAAAGGGGTTAAAGGTGGCAAACATGAGCAAAAGGTGGCAAGAAATGGTGAAAATTTGTGGCTAAAGTAGGAAAATGGGGTTAAAAGTGGCAAAAATAGGTGAAAATAGGCAAAAATGGGTAAATGGGGATGAAAAGTGGTTAAAGCTGAACAATTTCAACATCAGACCCAAAATAACCCTACACACTTTTCAGCTCCAAAATGAGGTTACTGTTAGCCAGGATTCTATAATCCAACACACATGCATTGATATATCAATAGATCACCACTGGGGACGGCCCATTCTGGACGTGTGCAGACAAAAGGATGGAGGGATGTAGAGAAAGAAAGATAGATGAGAAATAAAGTGAATCAATGCAACAAAAACAAGGTGGAGAAAACAGAAAGTATCGGCTTTTGGAGTGTACATTTTCGAGACACAGAATTCATCATCTTATTAGGATTTTGGAGCATAAATTAACGTGTGTGTCATTTGTCATCGCTGCTTTGTTAATACGCTTTCTGATGAATTGTTGTGCCGATAAAAGCGATTCAGTTGTGATGAATAGAGCACGGAGAAAGAGAGAGAGGGGCGGCAGACAGACACCAACATTATCATGCCTTCATCCTTTGCTCACCAAGCAGGGCCCCATGAACGTGCCTGTTGCTATGGCAACTCATTTTAGAGCCTCTCTCTCTCCTCTCTCTTTTCCCTCCAACATCTAAATAAAATCTCGGCTATTTTTAGAGCAACACAGAGCAACACGCGAGCTACACAGAACGCACATGCATGAAAATATAGCAAAGTGCATGAAAGCTTCACATTTATGCACCTGCTAATGCACATATGCTGCCAGAAATACCCACGATTCCTGTTGTGAGTCCATCTGCGAAAGCCGGAGTTGTCGTCTAAATGCATTTTTTTTTTTGTGCTCAAAAAAGATTAAAACATGTTGGAATTGACTGCTGGGCATTCAAAGTCTTCCTTGCTGAAGCCTGGAGTGAAATCTCCCCGTCGCTGTTTGATTTGTTTCAGATTTATCTTGTCAGTCGCCGCAGAGAGCTCTCCAGGCCAAACTGATAAGCTCTATTAGAATACACTGGGAGCCAGACAGTGATTGACACAGTCCTCCTATCAGGATACAATTGCACTTCAATGGTTTATCCTGCATTTTCCCGCGTTGTCTTCTTATTGAAGCTGTCTCTTAGATGACTATCTTATCTATTACAGCCTGTTGATAGAGCAGATAGGGGTTTTCTTGCCATTTTCCATTAGATTATGTAAAATCTGACACTCAGGTGAGGTTAAAAAGTCCTCCATTTCTGTCCCTGCGTACAACAAGTGGCTGAATGTTTCGGGTTGCAGGCTTAGATCCAGGGATGAAAGACTAAATCTCTCATTTGTGTCGCGGGATGAAAGGGTTTAAGAGCTCCTGGAACAGATGCAAATGGACACACGGGTGCTGCTGCAGGGTTACAGCGCGGCTAAACTTGCATGCGTTGCTGCTATGTGATCATCAATGGGGATATGTGCAAAAAAATCTGCCACTCCCTTTATACTTTCATCTCCATGCAGGGCAGAAAAGGTCATGGATTCTAGAGCTGTTGCAGCCATGTTTGAGTCAAAAAACAACTTATCACATGCTCTACTTTTGTTCATCCATAATGCAGTGTCGGTTATTGTAAGTTTCAGGTTAACCTGCTTGTTTTGCAGCTCTGCATTTAGAGGGACAGGGTTCACAAAGTTGGCTGCCTGCTATCAGCATGCAACAACCTTGTCAAAGCAGCGGGGGAAAGGAGGTGTCTGAGAACCCAGCTGTTAAGCCTCGCTGAGGTGTAGATGAATCAGGAGTGTTTGTGTGCGTCTGTGACTGTGTGCAGCAGAGCGGGGTGAAGGTGGTGTGGGTTTTATTAACACAACAGGAATGGAGTTCAAGTTAAAGGTGATAGTGCAGCACTTTTGGGAAAAATACTTGTTTGGTTTCTTGCATTTCTTGCTTTTTATGTGAAAAAAGTGACAAAAATATTCAATCTGGAGCGCTTATAGCTCAGGGGTGAGGTTGAGCTCTATATATGTAGGTTAAAGTTCCTCAGGCAGGTAGTCAGCTCCTTTCCCAGACATCATTCCCTCTCCAAAATGTCCTTCTCTATCTACTGTCCTACCTTAACAAAGGCAGAATGCCCTAAAATGAATCTGAAATAGGTTAGCATGTTTTATCGAGTTCAGACCATTAAAAGCAGTTAAAGGAATCTTTTACTTTAACATATAAAAGTGTTTTCCTAAATTCAGCTAACATGTCAATTACAAGTTTGAGTTTGTAAAATTGACCTGCTAGCCTTCCCCCCTCTAATTTCCATTGTTGTTCTAAGCTAAGCTAATTGGCTTAGCTTTATATCAAAGTATTTCTTGGCTAAAACAACCTGCCCGACCACAAATGTGTGAGCGTTTGGGAAAATATTTATTTTCTATTCGTTTGTTAATGAATTAAGCAAATACAACATGGCATATCAATAAACTACTACATTTTAGCTAAGCTAGCCACCTATTAAAAATGCTAATTTCGCAGCAAGTTTTACGTCAAAGTATTACTTGACAAAAAACAATGCAATTCTAGAAAATGGTTGAAAGTGGTGGTTTTTTTTATCGTATTTATAAAAAAAGACCCACTAGTTTCCTTTTTTTCAAACCTCTATTTCCCATCGTTGTGCTATAGCTAAGCAAACCTGCTCTTAAAAAGGCCAGTTTCACAGATCACGCTACGTCAAAGATTTAAGTGTCTGAAAGCGATAGCTAAGCTACAGGACTATTGCAAGAATCTTGAGCAAATTTTATTTATGTATCTAGTCAGTATATCCTGCATATATTTCTGTATTAGTCCTACACTTAAACACAGCACAGAGCACTTGATTATAGCAGGTTGGTATTGTCCCAAACTGCACACTGCCATTTTTCTTGTTCAGAAAGTGACGTTACTTTAACCATAGACATTATACACGTAGACGCCTCATTGGCCAGTGGGCCGTACATCAACGCCGCCGCCATCTTGCCAGAGGTATTCCACGTTATATACAAACAACTCATAATGATCACTTAAATGTAAACTTGTGTGTTTTTAATTACAAAACCCTTCATCCCTCATTGACTTACATTGTTTATGGAGCGGTCTTTCCTCTGGTAATATGGCGGACTTGTTGCCGTATAGCGGCAGTGGGCAAGCACAGTCAATGAGGCGTCTACGTATATGATGTTTATGAATTTAACTGCATCTGTTTCTTCTACTTTTTCAACAGCAAGTTAAAAGAAAATGTCGGGTTTTAATAATCAAAATTTGACATTTTTTCACTCACTATTCATTATTCATTAATCAAATGTGCTGCTGTTGCTAATAAATGCTTGGCTGGTTAGGAAATGCTAACGTCAGCTAGCGCACTAGCATGCTATGCAGCTATGTCAGTATGGCGTTCACTGAGATTGTAAATGTCCATTGTTTGACTTTCTATTCTTGGACGGTTTTTAGTGCACCACTTATGCACTCAAAATATGTTGTATTTACTAGAGAAGTATGCAATTTGGGACACACTTAAGTGTGTTTATGAATTATGCTAACACAACAAAACATGCTAATATGAACGAGAGACTCATGATGAAGTTCTGCTAGCTTTTCAACATCTACTTTAATTCAAGCTAAATTTAAGTGTCTTTAAATAATATGCTGACATATCAGGACGTACTCATAAGAGAGGCAAATTTGTGATAATGTCTTGCTAGCTTTATATCTGCTTTGTGTAGCTGTGCCTTAGCTGAGATAACCTGCTGTCTACAGCGCCAAGTTTGTATTGTGTTTAGTATATTTTAGTATTTAGCACGGCACAGAAGTACAAAATTCATGATAATTTCCATCTAGCTTTTTTGTAATCTTTTAGTGCTAAGCTAAGCTAACTAGCAGCCACCAATAGCCCAATTCAAACTTTGGGGTTTAGTGACCCAGAGGAGTGAAAAAGCCTATTCTCAAACTATTTTTTTCTTCTTCTTTTTTTTCTATCCTTCACATTTAACAACGTTACACAGCAGGAGGATAATGCTTTTGGGCTTGTGTATACATAAGTATGAATGTTGTGGAAAATGGCTAATTTTGGGGGGAAAACTTGGTGTATTAATTTAAAATTAATGTCAAATTTACTCAATTTAAATGATATGATATTTATTGATGATGTAACTGTGATATTTGTTTTATATTTGTATTTAATTTCCATCCTATTGTCCATCTATGGTGAATGATGTGAGCCATGTATGTGTGCTGCATGGGCGAAGAAAAAAAAAAACGCCCAGTAATGGAGGACGGCCCGCCCTCATCCGTGGCGTTACCATGGCAAAAGGCGTCGACGTCACAATGGAAGGAACGCTGTCTATAAGTATTGGAGGGTCTGCCGCGGCGGCTTCCGAGCTCGGATGTGCGTTGTGGAGGAGTGACACGTGCTGTAGATAAAAAAAATAAAAAATAAAAAAAAAATAACAAAAAAAAGAACTGTCACATCCTGGAGTTTTATTTTCTTTAAATCTTTTTTATTGTAAATCATTTTTAAGGTGGAATTTTGTTCGTCTACTGTTACTTGAACTGGGAAGTCTACATCTTCGGAACCATGGGAAGAGGAGTGAGTACAAATTTGTCTTTGTTTGACTTCTCGGATGCTTTTTTGGACATATAAAACAGCGAAAAAAGATTGATTTAGAAGTTGACCATTCAAACAAGTGGCTTCAGTGTTGATGTTGTCACGGGAGGAGGTGGAGTGTCACATGTGTGAAGATAAGACTGGTTTATCTCACTAATTCAGTGAAAGTAGTGGCAGGACTTCCGTGTTTTTAACTCCCCTAAAACACAGAAGACCCCGTTTCTTTCCAGTCCTCAAGAACAAGTTTCCAAAGGCTGAAAAAGATGCTTGTAGCGGCTCGGTGTCTGATTACATAACGGGATGTTCTCAAACGCCTGGACTGTCAAAGTTTTCAGGCTAACGGTTTGAGCTTAGACCCGTTTGAAGTGAGGGGACTGGGAATGTCTGAGGGGGGCTATTTCACGGTTTATTTTGGTCAAACTCGAGCCGAAAAATGGCGACAATTTCACTCCTTCTTCATGAGGAATTTCAAGTAGTCCTCTTGTCGCTGTTGCTCTCTAAGAAGACACTCTCGGTGTTGCTGTTTTGCTCACATTTGGCTGTTTTTTGTAATCTTTTATGGCACTTTAGAGAAAGAAACGGTTGTGATAGTGGGGAGGGATGTGTTAGAAAAAGTCCAACCCACTTTATTCTCTGCTAGACTGGAGCTTTGTAACCAGTAACTTCATGTAAAGTCACTTTAACGCCCCTGTTTTGGTGTTTATTTACATCAGAGTGGCTGCTTTAGACGTTAAGCAACGTGCTGTTTTAAAATGCATTGCATTGAAGCGATGCTTCTGCAGGAAAAACAGTGAGAAAGGGAGTTTAATGTGATCTTTGTGCACATGGAAGCGCTTCAATCTTGGTATTCTGGCATAACATGTAAATCTGCAGCAATTGCAGCCGTTATAGTGCAATTACAAGCAATCATATCGCATAAAAAGTTGTTTTTTTGCAGCTCTGCAGGGTGTTTTCTTCAAAATTGTCTGATTTTACTACGAAAAAAATACATATGCTTCCATGCTATTTTTGCCTTATGAAAATGCTTCAGATTTGCATTAATTAACTAATCAAAAGAGGAATTTTCATAAGCATTTCAGCCATTTTTCATGCAGAAATGCTAATAATTTGAGGATCTTTGCTTCTCTTTTTATTAAAATGCATCAAATATGAAGATATTTGTTAGTTTCACTCAATATTTCAATATTATACAAGCAAAATAACATGATTTAGACCATGAAACAGCTGTTTCTTTAATTGCAAATCCTTCTTTTTTGCATGCATTCTGTTGCCATGTCTTTTAAATACAAAGTGCATTGATTATTTCTGTGAAAAACTGCAGTTGCTGACTATTTCAGTCATTTTTATGCACATATGTCACTATTTTGCTGACTTAAATAAAAGAAATAGATTATTTATTTACATTCTTCACATTAAATGCAGGGTTTCACTAATGATGCTTTGTATTTGGTAGTTGCAACCTCAAATGTAGAGAGATCTAGTGTTATTTTACCATGCTGCATGCAAAAAGCATCTGATTTAGACTCTGCAGCCCTTCTGTTGTTTTCCTCCTTATTTGAAGCCACAAACAGCTGTTTTTAATTGCAAACCCTTCTTTTTAGCATCCTCCTGTCTTTTAAATCTGAAGTGCATTGATTTTTTAATGCACGAATGTCACAAATTTGCAATCTTAAGTGAAATTAGTTGATGTTTGCTTTGAAATGTTCATAGTAAATGAAGGATTTGATATTTGAGCCACAAAAGCAGTGAGTTCTGGTGTTATTTTTCCATGTGGCATGCAAAAAGCATCTGATCTAGACCCAGCAGCCCTTCTGTTGTTGTTTTCCTCCTTATTTTTAGCCACAACACAGCTGTTATTTTCCCCAAACTTGACTCGTATGAGATTAAATTAAACCCGGTTGTATGAAATATCAGGAGTCGCCACACCCTGCCATGCTGCGCAGTAGAAGCGCTCATTATGGATGCAGCCTGCGAGGGATGGAAAGGTGGAGGGAGGGAGAGAAAGATGGACAGAGAGAGAGAGAGAGAGAGAGAGAGGGGTGGGGGAGATCTGTGGCGGGAGATGTGAAGCAGAGCATCTCATTCAGTCATTTATGATTCTGAAAATCTTCGCTCTCTCGCCCTCTCTCTCTGCTGCTGCTGTTTATTTTTTCTCCCTCTTCTTCCTCCCATATGTGATGAAAGCCATGCCCTGCCCCCATCCAACCTCCCTTCCACCTCCCTGCTGCGTCTCCCCTTCTTTTCCCTCCCCCCCGTCTTCTTCTCCTCTCCTCTTTTCAATACATTCAGCTCTGGCACAGACAAATAGCTAGACTTGGAAGAAATAAGCGCGACTACAGAGCTTCCCTGGTGGGAGGAAGAGGAGAGAGTGAGAGATAGAGGGGGAGGAAGAGGAGGAGTTGTTTTGTTGTAATGGAGAAGAATCAGGGCAGTGAGACTGAGCACAGGTATGAGACATTACTCCCTCCCACTTTCCAAGCATGTTTTAGATGTGCTACTTAATATGAGATTACCCCTCTGCTGCCCTTTTGATGCTCTCATGTTTGCTCATCACAGCGCAATCAGCGGGAAAAAAGAAAGTGAGCCGAGAGGAGAAGAAAGAGGAGGTGGTGGAGGGGGCGATACTGAGGGGGAGCAGAGAGGCACCAGTTGCCGCATTGCCTCCTCCTGTTCAACAACTTGGCTCCCAGACAAGATATACATTCATGTATTCAGATGCACCCTTTTTTTTGGTGTATTTCTCTTGCTATTCTTGTCAAAATACATGCAAAACACATGCAGTATGTTTTTCAAAAAAGCAGATGATTACAAGTCTATTTTCGCTGATGTGCGGCGATGCAGAGCAGAAACTGGTAGACAGATGTCGAATCCACAGGAGGCTGAAGGTGGGAATCTAGCTAAATATTTTATTACAATACCTGACTCTCTTCTTTTCATTTATTCTTTCAAACAGTCTGGATTTTACTGTCAAAAAATGTCCTCTTTTAAAGAGCACTTACTAGAGATGTAAGAATGCTGACATTTGCACAGTTTTAGGGGAAACAAATGGAGTTTTTTTCTAACATTAAAATGGATTTTCCCACTTCTTTATGACAGGTTGTTGTGCACAATTCACACCTTAACAGAACCGAATAAAAACTCCCAAGGACTGCTGGAATTTTTCACAGTAAAGTTGCAAATTTAAGGCTCTACACCCAAAAGCATATTCAAAACCACTTAAAAAAATCCCCTTGCACTTTAGCTACAATGAATGCATCACTGCTGGTTGGCTTTGTAGAGTGTTTGGCATTTTTGTGTTACCTAGGCAGAAATATGGTCATATTTTACAGCAAGGTCCCCTTCAACAATGCTATTCCCACTTTTCTGGTCAGCTGCAAGCAAACCAAGTGGAAGAGCACTGATTTTAATTTTGGTTTTTAATTGGGCAAATGTCTCCAAGTCTAGCTTGAAGTAGTGCAATTAGCCCTAAGTAGTAAGCAGCAGAATTCAGGTATCTGGCTTGCAGACCTCTACAATGGGGCGACCTCGACCATGGGGCGGGAAGTGTTGGGTTTTCCTTCGTTTGTGGTGTTTAATTTTTAAGTCGTAGCCCCCTCCACCTTGCCCTAACCTTAAAGGTTCCGGTGCCTTACCGTAACCCCTCTTTAGGCCTTTCAGACTGGTAGGGCTCCGTGCCGGTTCTGGTTCCTGAGTCTTAATTTGAACCGGCCGGCGCCTTCAAATCAGGAAAAAAATTGGTTCTGAACCCGAAAAGTTTGTTCTCAGCTGGAACCAAAAATAATTGGTTCTTTCTTGGGAACTGTGACGTCACCAGTGGGCATATCACATTCTAGGTTGTGAAAATGAAAAGAAAAAAAAAGAAGTGGTCTGCTGGAGGGACAAAATGTTTGGTTGTGATCTGGACATTGACAGAATTCCAGGTGAAGCTGGAGAGTAGTACATGGAAGAGCACGTTATATGCCGAACTTGCAGAAGAGATGGCGAAGGCTGGGTTCACCTGAACACCAGACAAATAATAAATAAACTCAAGAAACTGAAGAAGGAATACAGGAACAACATGAACGGCTTGTGCAAAAGTGGAGCAGGACGTGGTGATACATGTCCATCATGTCCTCCCACTTTGGTTCCACTTAAACTGGTGTGAACACAGGCTGGTTACCCAGAAAGCACCAAGGTTCTGAGACTCTAGAATGAAACTGGAGCCAGAACCAGAACCGTGTCTGTCTAAAAACACCTTTTGGGTTTACCTTAGTTTGTTTGTTTTTAATTGTATCTCCCTAACCCTAACCTTAAGGATTCCGCTTCCCCTTCCCTAACCCTCATGGGGCCTTCCTTAATTTGTCATGTTATTTTTATTTGTATCCCCCTCCTATTACCCTAACCCTAACCTTAAGGCTTCAGGTGCCTAACCCTAACCCTGACCCTCTTCTGGTTTTTCCTTAGTTTGTGGTGTTTTTGATTCTTTCATCAAATTTCTGATTTCTATTCATAAAATTCTGCTGTTGTGAAAAATAGCCACCTACCGTAACTTTTGGCAGCGAGCGGTAATGTACATCGAAGTCCTCCCATTGCAGACGAGCCCAAAACACCCCAACATTAAGGTCTGAAGCCTGATCCTCTTCATAAAGTTAATGGATGCAAGAAGGCCAACACTAACCTTGAAAAACAGCAATAAAGATCAGAAACTAAGTATAAAGAGAATATTTAAAAAAAAAGGCAGTGTCATTAACATATTTAGGAGCTACAGAAGGAGAAAGATGGCAGTAAAATCCATCAGGAGATTATAAAGCCAACCCTAACCTTGAAGGGTAGCATTCAAGGGCCAGAATTAAGCAATATGAGTCTATGTGTTGATGGGAAAAAGACAGAATCATCTGCATATCGAGGACTCCAGACTATAAGGGTCTGAAGACAGATTCTCTGGGCAAAATACTAGTCTGTTAACTTAATTTGATTTTTTTTTTTTAAATTTAGGGCCTTATTTCTGCTGTGCCTAGACTGTAATACAGCTACCTGCCACTTGTAGCCACTGTTGCTAAGTTAAAAGCTACCACTATGCTGCTATAATGCTCTTTAACCCAGAGCAAACAATTGCAAACTGATAGCATTAATAGCACCTTGTAGGAACGGTGCAGTTTTGCACATAGAAAATTGGGATGAGGTTTACAAAAGCTGTTGCACAGCATAGCCACGTATAACTGGAGCAATGAGTTATGATATTCAATGTAGGAATGCGGACATATGCGGATTGACGGTGGTCCTATCACTGCTAACATTAGCTACATTCGGCTAATCTTGGCATTGTTTACTACCTGTGGCTGTAGTCCCACCTTAAATAAACTGTGCTTAATTTTGACTTAATTTCTTTATTTTAGACTCAACATTTACACTAGTTGGAAACTTAGAGAAGTGTACTTTCCTGGCTACATTAATGCCTCAACTTATAAACCTTTGCAAGTGAGAAACAAAGAGGAAAGTAGAACGTTTAATGGAGTGTCACCAGTTAATCTAACACCAGTTAAAGTGGTACACCAGTTCTGTTTATCCGATAGATTGAAAGCTGCAAGTTGCTGTGTTTTGGGCCTCTTATGGCTCACCTGCAGTACCTCTAGGGCCCACCAGGAGGCTGGGGCCCATACTCTGGGAAGCACTGATTTAAACCACATAAGATCTGGAGCCATTTAAACTCCTGTTTTTGTTTTATTGTCCTCCAAACTCTTGCAGTATGGCATTCAGTTAAAGGAGAGGTTTCGTGGAGGAAGTATCTCTGTAATTCCAACAGACATCCACCAGAAACCAGCTTCCATATCTCCAAGCGAAGGCTCCGCTGGTTATAGTTCACACTGTCCTTCCCATTGTGACCTGACCCATGATGTCAGCCCGGGGGCCACATATAATCTCAACCAAAGGGGGCACCCCGACTCCACCTTCACATCCATTCTTTACAGTCCGTTTCCCTCTTGTTCTCTCTGTTTCTACCTGTTTTCTCTCTCTCCCCATCCCTCTCTCTCTCTCTGAGGATTTAACATTCTTTCCGCTCGGCAGTCATTGTGTATTAACCGGGGGCTTTTGTCACACGCCACCTCTTGTCTGTGACAGAACACAGCCCTCTCTCTCCCTCCTTCTTTTTTCACGCTCGCTCCATCCCCGACTCCCCCCGTTATTCCCCTTTGCCACGCTGTTTGTGCCTTTATCTTCTTGCTGCCTCTTTCTCTCACACGCCATTCCTCTCCGCTCTCTCTCTTCATTCGTCTTGGTCTCTGTTTGCTTTAGCAGCTTCTTGCCGTGCGATTTGTTTTCTCTGAACTTTTCCCTGCGAGCCTGTTGCTCGGCCAAAGTAGAACATTAAAAATGATAGTTTCTGAGCGCGCTCTTTCACCTGTAAGAGGAAATAATGTGACACTTTCCCTGCCGAAGGAATGCCACGCCATAATCCAGACGTTAACACAGTTTGTTTGTGTGATTTATGTGTTTATGCGATGTGCTCTAGACGAATATGTGCTACATGTTTGGCGTCCTCCTCTTGAGGAAATGATGCAACTTGTAGCTATGGAGTCTTGGCCTGTAAATGTCACAGAGGCGGGGCTTCGTACTGAAAGTGGGAGAAGAAAGAGCCATTGATTTACTCTTTCATTCATTCTGGTCCAGAGCGGCTTTTTTCACATCCAGAACATTTTGTCTTTAGGAGAACTGGTAGAAAATAAAACACTAGCTTGTGGAAAATAGACCATTTAAGTCTAGCCAAAAGGATTTTGTAACCCTTGATATATGAGGACTGAGTAGGAAGACTTGTTGCTTTAGAGGAATTTTTTTTCAATGAATTATAGGCAACGGGATCAAGAGATGCATGGTTTGTGAGCGAAATGATAGAGCTAATAGGCTCTTTTGATAGAAAATAGTGAAAATAAGTAAGAAAACTCCCAATGCCTTGTAGAACTCCTTTGTTTCTCTTGTCCATTTTAGTGAGTGACAGCAAAACAGAAATAGGCTGTTAAGAAGGAAATGGCGTGTCCTGCTTGTCTTTGTTATGCGTCATCATCAATCCCAAGCTGTTAGGACACTCTAGTTGGAAAGACGCTAACTTTGTCACTGATGCTTGTTCACACCAAATGTCGTTAAGACAGTCTAATCAAAAAAGCAAACTCTGTGACAAATGCAGTTAGGACACTCCAGCAGGGAACAAACTAACTCTGTTACCAAAGCAAGTAAACATAGCATGCAATCGGTACACTCTAGGTAGAAACTCGCTAACTCTGCTGTAATGCAAGCAACTGTGGCATGCAGTTAGGACACCCCATATTGAAACAAGCTAGCTCTGCTACCAATGCAAGCAATCATTGGATGCAGTCGGTACACTATAAATAGAAACAGGCAAACTGCTACCAGTGCAAGCAAGCATTACGAGCAGTTACGACACCAAAGATTGAAACTAGCTTACTTTGTGATCAATGCAAAAAGACATTGCATTCAGTCAGGACACCCCAGGCTGAAACAAGCTGACTCTGCTATCAATGCAAGGAGTGATAATATGCAGTTAGGAAACTCTAAGACACAAGCTAACTCTTCTGCTAATGCAAGCAATTATTGCATGCAGTTGGTACTCTATAAATAGAAACAGGCTAACTGCTACCAGTGCAAGCAAGCATTACGTGCAGTTAGGACACCAAAGATTGAAACTAGCTTACTTTGCTATCAAGGCAAAAATACAGTGCATGCAGTCAGGACACTCCAAACTGAAATGAGCTAACTCTGAACCAACGCAAGCGAGCTTTGGATGCAATCAGTACTCTCTAGATGGAAACTAGCTAACTCTGCTTCTAATGCAAGCAAGCATCACGTGCAGTTAGGACACACCAGTAGAAAACAAGCTAACTCTGCTACTGAAGTAAGAAATTATTGCATGCAGTTAGGACATTAGGGATGGAAACAAGCTAACTGCTACAATGCAAGCAGGGCTTATATGCAGTCAGGACGCTCCAGGGAACAAGCTAACTCTTCAACTAATGCAAGCAAATATTCCATGCAGTTTGGATACTAGACAGATGGGTTAAATGAGACCTATTTAAGCTATCCTTTTCAGGCGTATATTTGTAATAATGACTGCAGCTTGCAAATTTTAGTGGCATTTTGTGCATCACCTTGGCAGTAGATCCATGCCCCTTAAGTTCCCAACAGCGAAAGCCATTGATTCATTCATTCACTTTTGTTCTGCGTGAAAAAAGCTTAAAGTTGCTCAGGACGTGGAGGGAGTGTTAAACACGACCCCCGTGTAAATTAACACCCTCTTTTTTTCACCGCTTCAACAGAAAACAGAGGAAATGAAAAGAGAAACTAGGAGTGGGGGAACAGAAGGAGGAGGGGCTACATCACTTGACTCTGTCCATTCACATATCTCCAGAGGTGTGGTGTTAGTCGCCGCTAGCAACGGGGCAAAGTCCCAGAACTGGACATGTGTATGTGCGTTTCTGCACAGTTGAATGAGCAGCTTGTGTATCTGGCACCAGGAAGAGCCGTTCATAGGAATTCAAGTCGGCCTGTAAAACCAGTGTGCGCTTTAAAATATGCGAGGGCTTGACCGAACGGTCCTCTCTGATGTGTGTGAGCCTGTTGAGCATTGTGCTCTCAGGCAGAGGAAAAAATGGGGGTTTAGGGGCTTCAGAAATTCTCGGTTAAGCTCTTAAAAGGGGTTCATTGTGAGTCAGTGAGGCTTATTTTTAGAACATTTCTCAATTCTTGTTTTCCTCTTTTCCTGCTTTTTATCTGATCTTCCTTCACTTACATTTCCTCCAATTTGCCATCCAAGTCATTCAGCACCAATTTGCAAGGTTTAAAACTTCCTTCACACATTTATCATGAATAATGGTGCGCTAAAGCTATATCTTTGTATCTACATTAAGGCTAAAGTCACTGCTGAGCTGGTCCAGCTCACAGCAGAGTAACAGTCCACATGGCAGGGGTTTTAAAAGTCACATGAAAAGACTTCTGAGGCTTTTATTTGTGTTGTTTTGATGCAGATTTTATGAAAGTTGGACAAAGGCCCTTTGTTCAGTGTCCTTCTGTGTTTGTTTTGCTAAGGCTTCCTTCCATTTCCATTTACTCCACATCTTTGTCCTTTTGAACATCCGAAATATGTTGATGATTCTGTCCTTTTCCTGTCAAACCATATTCTCGTTTCTGCCGCTTAAATGTTTATCTTTAAGGTTAGTATTGGCCATCCTACCTCCTTTCAAATTTTATTGCCTGCTTCTCACCTTTCTACCTTCGGTACTTCCTCAATATGTTGATGATTCTGTATTTTATCCATCAAACATAGTCTCATTTGACTTAATTTTGGCCCTTGAATGTTACACTCCTTTTTCTATTTAAGAATATGCTCTTCATATTTATTTTCTACTTTTTAACCCCTTAAGCCCTAGCGGGACAAATTTGGTCCTGCTTGCCTCGATCCAAACAAACTTGCTCTGTGCACTCTATTTTTGCACAAAAATAGTCATTTTACACATCAAATTAAACAGAAGAAGCTCAGCTACAAGCCAAATAAACCGGTCTGGTATTGGTATCAGTAGATATTAGCTTAAACAGGCAAATATCGGTATCAGCAGATATCTAAATTTCTGCCGATATTTACATCCGATATTTTGCCTGTGTATTTCAGCATTTATCGACTGTAAATTTTGTCCATATATACTAATAAATTAGTGGAGTTTTAGTCTGAACCAACAGACCTATGTCAGGTGAGATCTTTTTCTTTATTTATCCTCATTCTTTAAACTTGAAAGTGTTTTTTAAGGACTGAAAATTGTTTCCTTGGTCATCCTTGAACCTTAAGGTGTCCAAAAGGACTGACATTTTTTGTCCAAAAAGGGAATTAAAATATTGGTATCGGTATCGGATAAAAAGAATCTGTAAGTATCGGCATATCGGATATCGGCAAAAGTCCAATATTGTGTATCCCTAGTGCCTGGGACTACAAACACAAACATAGTCTCATTTGAAAGCCCAGCCTCTACTGAAAATTCTAGTCATGCTTGTGCAGTTTCCATTTGTTTCAACAGTTTCTTTTAGTTTTCTGCACTTTATTTTGTGAAAATAAATCTGGGCCTCTTGGTGTCAAACTCTAGTTCCTTTGAAAGACTTCCTTTGAAAGGGAACTATATGGAGGTTTGGGTGATGGGGTGTCCATGATGCAGTGACCACCTATAATGGCATATGAGAGTTTGACCCCTGAGATTTTTCAAATGGCAGAGATTGTTCCAAATTGTGCCCAAATGGCACAAGAGGGGATTTCACGTGGATATTTTTTTTTTTTTACTAAAATCTCTCTGATTTTGTCCTGATAACCCTCTAGTGGCATGAAATTTGAAAGAGGTAATGTCAAAACGTGGTGCTTTGGCCTACTGGAGATTTTTGGACTTTAATTGCATTATTTCTAATAGATATTTATGCAAAGATTGCAAAAAAAAAAAATTAGGCATAAATGGATTTTTCATTTGCCAACTTGATTCTCTCTTATTCAGTAACATATATACACATATTTACACTTCTGAATAAATTTCACAAGTGCCCTCTTCATAATGGTACCATGATCATTCAAATAGTCTTTGTAGTTACAGAGTTATACTCATTTAAAGATGGGCTTTTTTAAGCAGTAGCCTAAAAAAGAGGCTCGGGCTTAATGCTAATCTCTTAGGTTAACTTTGGCCTTCTTGCATCAAGTTAAATTTTATAAAGAGGATGTGGCCGCAGACCTCTGTGTTGGGGCGTTTAGGGCTCAACTGTTGCGGACCTTTACAATGGGGCTACCTCGACCGTGAGGCAAGAAGTCATTGATCCTTGATATGTTGCATTTTTGCCTACTGTCTGATTTTATTGCCGCCTTCTCACAATTCCCCTTTCTGCACTTCCTTGATATGTCGATGATTCTGTCTTTTCTCTATCAAAAAATAAATTCTGATGTGACTTGTTTCTGCTGTTGAATGATATTCTTTAAGGACAGGGTTAGCCTGCTTGCCCACTGTTGAATTTCATTGCTTTCTTCTCGCAGTTCTTCCTTTGCACTTTCTTCATATGTTGATGATTTTGTACTTTTTCTATAAAGACATATTCTCACTTGAGAGCCCTTAAATGCTATGGTTTAAGGTTTTGGTAGGATATCTTGCCTACTTTTGAAATTTAGCCCATTGTTTTCTCTTCATTTTCCTCTCTTCCGTACTCCCTTGATATGCCGATGATTCTGTCTTTTTCTATCAAATCATATTCACCTTTGAATTAATTTCTGCCCCTGATTGCTACCTTTTAAGGTCATTTCATAGGCCATTTTTTCTGCAACATACCAAACTGCTGCCTGGCGGTTAAAAGTGGCGCTTCAAACTGTGACATTTACACCCCTGTGATGTTTTGCCATCACTTTTGTCCATCGTGTAATGAGGGCAGAGCTCCAGAAAATGCATAAATGGACGTTTGTGCAAAGACTGAAGAAGATCCCTCAAAGGGTTCTTGGCCAGGGAAGACAACCAAAAAACATACCAACGCCCCAGAAGCATTGAGAAAGGGGGACGTTTTGGAGATGGCATCAACTTTCCAGTCCGTGCTGCAGAAACTTAGAACAAAATGTTAAAAAAAAAACGTGTTTTTAACGCACTATTGTGTCAAAAGCTTAATTGAATAATCTTAACCTTTGATTAGTGTAAGTGGCAGGGCTTTCAGCTGTGTGAAAATGTTGCCAAAAGATGTGAGTTAAATCCTGATATTAAGGTTTTAACTTTGCTTTGAAGCCGTCTCTGTACACCCAAGAAGAAAAGTCAGAGGGAGACACTTTGAAGCCTCTTTTCTGTCATTTGTCTGGGTTAAAAGTATTTAAATTCCTCTCATTTAAAGTAGTAATGACTGGAAATAGAGTAATAACCTAATTGGTATAAACACAAAGCATGTCCTTCAGTTGTAGCTACAGCCATGCCGATGGAAGTGTTGAGGTTACAGAAGACAAATCTGTCTCCATTTTATTTTAGGCTCTGTTTGTGTTTGCATTTCAGGTGAGATAGAAATAACTGTGCAGAGGAATGCTGTGGTGGAGTGAACAGAGCCAGCTCAGGGCTCCACCGCTGATCTTGACTTTTCAATTTGCTCCGACTACGGAGGGAAAATGTCAAGAGACGACGCGGGATGGGCTTTATGTGCAACAGCTCAGGTTGTTTGTCTGGTGTAAACAACTGCAGGACAATTTTATTGTTTTTTCTTTAAAATGTGGGACCAATATTTGAGTCTTTTATTAGAGGTGAGGGAGCCTTGGTCTCTTTATTTACCTGAAGTGGAGCTCTTAAAATATCTTTCAACAGGCCTTATTGGTTTCTTTTCATGCTCCTACAGTAACCAGAGTGGTAGTACGTTTGACTGCCGGGGTTTTGGAGCAGCGTTTACATGCTGACATGTGACATAATAGTTGGTATGGCATATTATACTTTTGACTGATGAATGAAACATACTTAGGGCTGCAGCTCTTTAGTTTTTTTAAAGTTTGCATGCAAATTATTTATGGAAAAACACATTTTGCATGGAAAACATGCCTGAAAATAGTCTTAATAACACTGGATTGTTAAGCCAGAAGTCAAGCTTGTTGCAGGCCTTAACATGCTTATAAATATTGCATTTTTTGCCTTCAATTAATCAATAAATTATCCTGTGATTACCATTGTCACATTCACATATGAAATGCAAGAAAATAACTAAAAATGGTGAAAGTATGCCACATCTGAAACAGACTAAGCTTAAGGTAGAAGAAGAGGAATAAACCGGAGAATGTTATATTTAAAAGGCTTGAATATGAAGGGTTAGGGTTTTGCCTATATTTAAATGTTTATCAAACTTGTTGCATATTAATTTTATTTAGAAGTTACGTTCCTCCTCAAACTCTGCCCTGAATCATAAAAAAAAACTATAAATGATTGAATTTTTCTTGTCTCTTGTAAAGAACACGTCTGCATTCCACTTCCATGCTCTGAACCACTGTTTTTGCCTGAAGCCAGATGGCCCCTGGGGGCCCATCGGGGGGTCCAGAGGCTGAGATGTGTCCGCAGCGATCCCGCGCCAGACTCAGTGTTTTCCCAGCTTAGCCGGCCGGGTGGCTGGAGCAACAATAACAACATGTGCTGAGATCACACACTCTGCTCCACGCTCTGCCTGGGAAAAACTTGAAAAGGCTAACGCAGAAGAAAAACTATTAGTTAGCATATTTCCATGACTGGGGCTGAGGGCAGGAAGTCCATATTTGGCCCTTATATATCGCCTGTTTTCAAAATGGCTGCTGCACCCATGTGTGTTGCATGCAGATAAACGGCTCATTAGTAGTCACTTCAGCAGCCTCTGTCCCTCACTGCTAACATGCTAACACCTCTGATCCTTGTTTTCTGCTGAATTATAGATGAGTTTTAACTGCTAATCGATGTTAGCGTCTAGTGTTGCCATCTCCTGTTACCTGAAACACACACAAGCTGAACTCTAACTCCCTCCCTGAAATTGGCCGGACTTCTCTCACCAGTGGAGTTATGCTACAGGTGGTTTTCATATGGCTACAGGCCATTTGGAAGCTCATGCACTGGCATTGATGCAGCCTTTTGAAGCATCTTGTTTTTGGCTTAAGCCAATTGATTCAAATCCTCAAATATTATAGTTCTCCTCTTACATTTTCAACCTCAAGTGTCAGTTGGAGCCTTGCTTTGTGTTTTATTATGGTAGATAGGGATGGTCGTTCAGGTCTACTGGTGGAAAAAAAAGTCCCATGAAATACTATAGCAAAGAAACTGTGAAAACTCATTAGGCAACCCCAAGAAAATCTCCCAAGACCCACCCTATTGATTCCT
Organism: Cheilinus undulatus; assembly: GCF_018320785.1. NCBI lineage: Eukaryota > Metazoa > Chordata > Actinopteri > Labriformes > Labridae > Cheilinus > Cheilinus undulatus. The sequence continues at coordinate 14,256,843 of NC_054888.1, read as the reverse complement.
ATCGCATCATATCCTGTTGTATCCTGCCATATTGTATCCCATCCAACCATTGCATTGTACCATATCCTGGTGTATACTGACAGGGGTTTATGTTAACTTTTTTGCTCACCAGCCACTGTGGCTAGTTGTTTTTGAAAATGTACTAGCCACGAAGCATTTCCACTAGGGATGTAAAGGTACGTGTATTCGTAGCATGCTGATTCGGTACGGGCCTTTCGGTACAGTTCAGGCAAGTCCCGAACAGATACATGTGGAACTAAGCTCATACACGGATGGAAAACCAGAGAGCAACTCACTGTCATACTGTCCTAACCACACAACCAAAGCAAACGCCAGCAACAGCCTGAATATTCCCAGATAAAAGTGTCCTGTTTAGGAACACTTTGTTTCCTAGTAAAATCCAACAGTGGACAAAGACAACAACAGTAGCGCTGACATTATTCAGCAGGTGTGTCGCTGACAGCACGTCGTCCAGCAGATCAATCAAAGTGTTTGAAAAGGCACCACTCGAACTAGAAGGCCACTGTAATGAGGAGGAACAATTAAAAGTCTCACCAGCCAGTTATGAATTTCCCTTAATTTTAGATCTTTTGTGAATCCAATTCATTCTAAATGCGTACCCTCAACTGTCAGCCTTGGAGGAGAGGGAGAGGGGACTCCATCATGTCTGCAGCTGCGTCATAGGTAGTTATCCTCAGATTTCACGCAGCTGTAACCTTTTTATCCACCAAGAAGGGTTGTGAAAAAGTTCTCCAAAACTTTGTAGAAGGTCCCATTGGTTAAAAAAGTAATCCAGTGCTGAAGTCCGTGTTGAAATTGGCAGGAAAGATGCTAATTAGCATACTTAACGAGCTAACTTAGCGTTGTGTGATGACGCATTCAAGTTGGCTGGGAAATTTTAGTGTTTAAAGACTGGGTATAAATATGTCAATATATCAATGAAAATAACCTAGTAATTCAAAAATGTATTCATTATTATTTTTATTAATTGAAGACCTTTTGGAGGGAGGTTGCAGCATTATTAATAATTTAAATACAATTTATTCAGCCTATATATTTTTATAAAATGTAATACACTTAAAAACAAAACAATTCTGTTTACTGTACCAAAAACGTACCGAACCGTGACTTAAAACTGAGGTACATACCAAACTGAAATTTTCCATACCGTTACACCCCTAATTTCCACTAGCCACAGTTTTGTTGTCGGTAATCTACATGTAGGCTATATGTCAAATTGGGTACATCTGGTATGAGATGAAACACATGCTCTGTTTCCGTCTTTCATGGATATTAAGTTTTTAGTAATATTAAAACACTGGCTGTTCATTAACATCATTCAAAAAATCAGTAATGCAGCTGGTCATAGTAGCTAGTTGGAGTCAATCTGGTACCTGTCACGGCTGAAATCTACCCACATTTGGCTAATTGGCAGGTGTAAATGTCAAGCCCTGACTGATGTACCTTATCACATCGAATCACATGTACTTACTACTCTTCATCCCCTATGGGACATATCATGTTGAATTGTACTGTATCATATCGTATCATATATCTTGCAGTATCCTGGAGTACTGTATTGTATTGTACTGCATGGTATTGTATCATATTGTATTGAATGGTATCCTAGTGTATGGTATCTTATTACATCCCATCGTATGATGTTGTATTGTACCTTATCACATCATATCATATCCTGTCGTTTCCAGGTTTACCGTATTGTATCGTATCGTACCATATCGTATCCTTGCATATCCTGGCATAATGTATCGTATCATATCATATCTTGATGTATAGTATCGCATCATATTGTATCGTATCCTGTTGTTTCCTGGCGTCCTCTATCATCTCATCGTAATGATGTATTCTATCGTATTCTATTGAGTCCAACAGAAACATGGCGCTGTCCCCATCCTGCACCAATCCTTTCGCCATAATAATCCATTTTAATAAAACGATGATACACTAATAAAGAAAAGGAAACTTGAGGTGCTAATTTGATTACTGCATGATTCAAGATGGCACAGTGGAAGACATGTTAGTAGTCATCAGACAACAGCATACCAAGTTATATAAGTGTTTCTTTGGCGGAGAAATTATGATTTCTTTCCTTCATTTTGAGCAGTCAGTGTTCTTTATCAATAATTTTCCAGAAGTTAGAACTGTTGGGAAGTGTTTATGGCTAGATTTGAATGCAGACCAAGATTCATGTGCATGATAAGACTAGATGTAGCTCTGACTGCCTTGTTACACTTGGTGTGTTAATTTGGGGTTGGTTGGGGCTGAGCCAGACATCTGAGATAAGGCCGACTTCTCTAAACCCAGCTGGTGCCTTCATTGATTAGTTTGATTCATTAGATAGGCTTCATAACTGCAGAAAACCTTACGTGAGACCAAGCTGAACTACTGCTTACAAGATAGCAGCAGCTCATTTCACAGCCCAGACATCCACTGTCCTCAGAAGAACTGAGTAAGACGTTCGAGAAGACTTGAGCCTCATATTATGCTGTAGCTCCTGCAGTACATTGTGCCCAGTGACACAGCTTAAAAACGAAACCGTCTGACATGATGCGAGTCGACTCAGGCTTTCCTGACTGATGATTCCAATGATCTAATTTCATGGAGGCCCAGCTTGACTCTGCACGGCCTTAAAGAAGGATCCTTGTAAGAATAATGCAAAGAGTAGCTTCACTTACCATCTGTTGGTGCAGAGTAATAAAGTCAGGGCGTGGTGTTTATAAGCCAACCGTAGCCCTGTATGTATGCAGGTGTTTTCCACTTGTCTCCTAATTTGACCTGTGGCTCAGCAGCTGCCAGGATGGATTTTTGTGAGGCATATTTGTGCTGGGTAAGAAACAATGGAAGTATTTTTATTTGCTGCTGTGAGACGGTCATTATTTTCCTGCATTCACAGCAGAATTTTGGACGTTTTTGCTGATATTTTGGGCTCCTCTCCTGCCTCCTCCGCTCGATCTCCCGTCCTTGTTCTGTCTCTGTATCTCACCTTCTCTCTGTCACTCCGTCTCTCACACCCTCTGGCTTACAGCCGTCTGGAAGACACAATCTTTGCTCGGGCTTTTGTTGCTCTGTCAGCTACAGCGGCGGCTGATAATGAGAGGGGATGTCTGTCTGAGGAGGCGACGGCGAGGAGAAAGAGGCTGACTGTCGTTCTGAGTTATAGCTCCAGAGCTGATGGAGTGATACGAGGAGATTTAGAAGGGAAAACACAGTTTCTGAATATTTTTCCACTTCAACAGGATTGTTCACAACCTGAACTACTGCAAGGATGTTTGGTATCAAAATATAATCAGTTTTAATTAGATCTTCCCCGCCAACAGCGAGAGAATTGGTGTCACAGTCGGTGTTAAATCAACAAAATGTCCCCAAGTGTGATTACCAGTAAATGACTCCGTTGTGGTTTATCCCTCCTCTCCGGGGTTTGGCGTGAGTGTTGAGTTAATTGACGAGGTTATGTTACTGGTGAATGAATAAAGTGTTGTTTGTATTTTTCTCACTTTGACTTTGGCACTCGTTATTCCAAGCGTGGGTGTTTAGATAAGTGAATATTGTTTTTACTCCAGGGATTCATCTGTGTCACCATGCAAGGAAAAAACACCTTAGCGTCCAAGAAAATGACCAAGAACAACACATCACGTGACTTTAGATGAGTAGATCTAGAGTAGATTTGTCTTAATTTGTCAAACATTCTGATAATTAAGTGAATTTCAAGGGCTTTGCCCTTTCAAGTCGATTTCACACCACAGCAGTGTAATGTTGCTGATATTTCTGTCATTTCCTCCCATTTTTTTTATTCCTGTTTTATAAATTGAGAGAAAATGTTGGCATTGTGGGAGTTTGACTCTAGAAGGAGTGATGAAGAAAACATTGGTATCAGCCCTGATTCTTACAGTCACTGCATCTCTAATTTAAATTTAAATGCTAATTACCAGGATATCTACATAAAAAAGACTCGCACAGCAACTGCACTAAGGGTCAAGCACAGCCACTCAAGAACGTTTATTAACTTAAATCGGCTTTCTTTGTGTCTGATCATTGGCTTTAAGACTTTCTCTTCTGATTGGTCAACGTCTGAGCATCCCATCCTCTTTTCTTTCTTTACATCAAACTCAAAGAACCATTTATAATAACTGAAAGTTTAAAATTTAAAACCCCTACAGGTACTATATGTAGTTTTTTTTAACCTAATTGTCTTAAAAATTAGTCAGACTTGTGTGCTGTATTTTTTTTAGTTCAATGCCTACGTTACTTTAGATATTCTGAATTTCTTTTGTTCTAATGGAAAGTGTCTTGTCAGCCATGAAGTTGGCCGCCGTCCTGTTGCTGTACCTTGTTCGTGTTTAGTGCTGCTTACTTGCAACAACCACAATTGCTGTCTGCTATTTGCTGGCCGTTCTGTCGCCCATGCCCTGCCTTTTGCTTTGACCATGGTCCATTTAGAGTTCATTTTCATCTGTCCCATTATCCCCTGCATGCATCAATGTCCTCCTCTGTTGCTGTTTTGAGTGGAAGTGGAATTTACATACTGTGTTGAGTACCAAAATGTCACAAATAAATGGTTCAAGTCCATCAGGAGTACGTTTTTATTTTAAAGGCTTTTAAATGGAATATGTCTGGTTTAGTATACCATTATATCTATTATTCCATTTATCAATGGGAGTCAGTAGTAAAGAAAAAAAAAACAACATTCATGTCTTGAATCAAATTTTTTTTTCTGCTTGTTGGACAAAACCACAGTTTTAAGGATGTTGTCTTTGACTTGCAGTGATGTATAATTTTTCCATCTTGCTGATGTTTATAGACCAAACGATCCACATGTTGAGCTGTTTATCCACAGATTTATGGACAGTAAACCATCTCTTGCTCAATGGAGTTGGACTTCAACAAATGAAAGTTTATTAAAAGCTTCTCCCATCTCCAAAAGTTCTCAAATACCTAAAATTAGATTCTCAAAAAGCTTGTTTTTCTGAAACAGATGGCACAGTTGTCCATGAAACTACACATCTCCCAGTCTCTCAACCTAACAGCATGTGACAAGTAAAGAGGTGCCTCTCTTTGTGTTTTCTGCTACTGTCCTTTTAAGTTTTTGGCGGTTTGTCGCCCCACTTTAGTCCTCAGATTCCTGAGGTCTTATACCGGAGTGCGTTTACTCTTTAATCGCTTTCTAAGTGCGTTGATGTATGACAGAATATCTCCTGCCATTTTGAGTCACCGAGCATGTTCATGTCCCATCAGACACACCTCAGTGATAGTCAGTGTGTTACTTATGCATGGTCTCGTGTCATGGCCTAAAAATACTCCAATAAAACGGTTTGAATTTTTTTATTTTACATCCCTCGAGGGCACAATGACGGTTATGAGAAGGTGTCAACATTGAACAAAGTTTAGGGATTCACTGGACAGGAAGCAGCTGTGCAAATTTATCACCTCTCCAACATCAGTGCCTCTTGTTCCAGTCCAGTCCAGCCGGTGGTAGTAGTCAGCATACAGTCAGGAAAAAATCTAATTATTTTGTTTGTCCGACACCGGACTGAATCTGGACTAGATTATGCTTTAGACAGGTTTACTCTTGAATGTACACCTCAGTTGGACCGAAACCAGACAAGGTATTCTTCAGACTAAGTTGATTCTCTGATTCATATCAATTCTCATTTTTTAAACTACGATATCGATTCACATAACCAAGAGATCAATCTTTATATATAGGCCTGCTCTATTTCATGGTGGCCCGTCCTCCAACTTGGACTTAAGTAACTAGTGCAGCTTGGGACTTGACCTGCACTCACCTCTAAAACCCTTTAGACTCATAAAACACTTGAATCTTACACCCCATAATTTGGGTAATTTTCAATACGAGCTTTGAATTATTTCCAACTTTTGTTGTCTGGTTGCTCAATTCGAATCAAATTGGGACTGTGTGATTTGGAATCAATACAACTGAGGCGTTACCCAACCCAAGGTGTTCTGAGCATGCTCAGCAGCCTCTATGCTTGGCTTTGACCTGGACTGTGCAGAACTTGTAGACATGTTTGGACTGAAAATTGAGGCAGAAATCAGGTGACACTGGGCAAGGAGGAGGATTGACACAACCCCAATAGTGCTCTGGATGTCTTTGCATATTACCACGGTCATTGGAAAAAAGCCTGTTGAAAAAATAACAAAGGACACACTTTTAGGGCACAGTAAGGGGTGGATGTGGGGAGTTAGCACGGCCTAGGGTGCTGTCTGGGTGGGTAGTAGGGTTGCCACGAGCATCTGGTTGTGCTGAGGGTTTCCCAACAGCCTGTGAACCATTTAGGTGTAATACCAGCAGTAAAAAAGGCCTGGACAAAAAAGATGCTGTCGAGCTTGACCTTGGCTTCTGAGCGACCAGTGTTAATTTTGTCTAGTAAAACTATGACTAAAAATGTCTGTCAACAGCCTTTTTCCCAAAAGAAAGACTAGACTAAGGCTAACAAAAATAGATCTTTGATGACTGAAACTGATTAAAAATAAGTTTAGTTTTCATTAAGATGACTAAAATGCAATTGCTTGCCTCTCAGCTGTAGAAAGCAGGGACCCCGGGTTTGGCGAGGGGCATAGAACACACTAGCATGACTTCAGATTCAGGCAAGAGAATAAATGCTTGGAATAAAATGTGTTATTACCAGCAGTGAAAAGCGATACCGTCGAGCTTGACCTTGGTTGTGTTGACTTATTTTGAGTTTGACCCTACATGCCTACAACGTATGCACAGGACTGTTTATGCCAAGAATAGCCGGAGTTTAGGTACAAGCCTGAGGCCTAGGCCCCCTTGGAGGAGGGCTAAAAATCCTAAGCCTTTATCTTTGAACAGTTTTCTGTGCTGCTTTGTTAAAAATTGTCTTTTGTTGCATTTGCAGGAAGGACGCGAGCAGTATGAGCTGGCTGCGACCTCGGAGCAGGGCGGCAAGAAGAAGGGGAAGGGGAAGAAGAAGGAGAAGGATATGGATGAGCTCAAGAAGGAAGTGGATATGGTGAGTGTGGCCTCCAGGCTTTATCCTTCAATTATCTATCTTATTATTTCCATCTTGACACTACTTTTATTGTAAACCCACACATGATAACCAGAAAATATGGATCTCACAAAGATAGAATGTCTCAAATAGTGTGTTAAAATATTGACTTTTAACATTTTTTTTTCAGTTTATAAAGCCATAATATAAAAATGGTTTGATTTGTGCAGCTTCTCCCCCACTTATTGAAATTGAATTACTTCTAAATTCAATTTTAGGACACTGTTTTATATAAAATCTCAATTTTGGCTTCTGAAATATAGCAGATACACTGAATTTCTGCTTTTTTCTGTGCCCACTTGTTCTTTGTTATATCCTTCCAACTCCCTCACTTTCCTCCTCTCTTTCAATCATGTGCCCTCATTTCATTTCACGCTCTTATTTCTTCTTTTATATCAAACCATATTTCCATATTCCATATGCTCTCCCTCCTACATTTCCTCTTTCATCCTTGCCTTTCCTCCTCCTCCTCCTCTTCCTCCTCCTTGTCGACATCATCCATTTATCCACTCTTCCCCTGAACCATCAGAAGTCCTTCTGTCAGTGTTAAGGCTCCTCCTGTCTTTAAAATGAAAGGGCAGGACACAATGTGCTGCAAATGTCACTGACTTTTTGGTATATTGAACGCATGCGTACAGTAGAGCCAACACGCACAAACACACCACTGATAAGGTCTTCTTTTCTTGCAGGATGATCACAAGCTGACCCTGGACGAGCTCAATCGCAAATATGGAACAGACCTCAGCAACGTAAGTGAGAATAAAAGATTTTTGCTCTTTCTTTCTGTCTTTTTGAACATGTTGTACTACTATATAAATGTGTCACACTGGGATCTAATTATATCTGCCAGATTTCTCCCTCCAAACTCTAATTGTTTGAGTATTTCCCTCTTTCAAAGTGCCCACATTCATCACACAGATGACATAAATGTCAAATAGCAGCAGCCTGCTGTGTTCATTAAGTTTAATCCATCTGTTCAGTTGATAAATGATTAATGAGTCTGATTTAAAATAAGCAGATATTGTTTAAAAGGAACAGGATGTAAACATCTTTCACGGACTTTCTTTCACATTACTCAGGATACAACTGGTCATTTATATCTTGCTTTAAACATATATTTTGGGGGCCTGCACTATGCATTAACAATATGTCTTAGTGACCTACAATCAAGCTTGTTTGCCTGCTCCTTATGCTAATAACAGCCTTTCATAATTGTCATAGCTCTCAGGCTTACTGTGGTTCATTTGTGGCAAGTATCGAGAATCAATAAGGGTGAAGAAACTTCACACAAAGTGGATAGAGGCAACTTTTGAACCGCTTTTCTCCCTCATTTTGTTATAAGCATACTTTAAAAGGGAAAAAAGGAAAAAAAACACCTTGTAGGGTGCTCCTTTGTAAGCTTAGCTTTAGCTCTGTTAGCTTTAAAGCTATCTCCAGTATGTTGCTCCGTTATCCACAGGGCTTATGCAGCTAACGGAGTTATGTAAGCTACCCTGGTTGTGTTAGAAAGTTTTCATGGCTGCAGACCAGGCATCTCGGACTACCACTCTCACGGACCATTAATCTCAGACACCGTATACCTCAAAAAGGAAGTACATCATTTTCCGGTACAACGTATTTCCAGTGTTAGATTTTTTTTGTTTACGTTCAACTTTAGTCACAAACAGTGAAACACAAACAGTAGTTACAGTCATGAAATAACAAAATTGAAAAAATCAGACTAATCAACATTTCATAAATAAAACAGAGAAAGAGATCAGAGGTCTGATCCAGGTTACATTAGATCTGTTTTAGAAGTACTTACAAAAATGGTTGCCCGCTCTAGCTATGTTAGCTTTAGCTTAACTTTTATTAGCTATGCTAGCTATGCAATTAACATAATTACGTAAGTCAGTGTAGCCAATTTAGCATTAGCAACATGCTATGAAGCTTAGTTAGCTATGTAGCTCCACATCTATGTGGCTTATGTAGCAAACAGAGCTATATAAGCTACCCTGGCTGAGTTAGCATGTTTTTATGGAGGACAAGCTTTTTTTTTGTTTTTTCAAATGTTTTTTAATCAGGTTTTGCGAGTTTGTTTGTTTTTTAATTGTACGTACCATAACCCTGAATGGAAGTTTGATCCGATTTTATGTCGTAAGTTTTTCCCTGTTTTTCCATTCTGAGATATACATCTCAGACGAATGGCCATCACAAAGCTATTGGATATCAAGCATTTTCAGTTTGTGTTGAGGTGCATCCTCATCTAGCATTAGGGATTTAATATTAGTAGCCAAACCATCAAAATCAAGTTAATCTGAGTTAGCGCAAGGCAACAATAAAAATTCATAAACAGCTGTGCTATTCAAGCACCTATATTTGCTTGTACTGTACTTTAAGCTCAAAATGATGTGCAAAATTGTAATAATACATTGTATTGTAATTTGTCCTTTGGATATTGCATAGCTAGCTTTTTTCAGTCTTTGCTACTCTGTGCTAAGCTAACAGTGTAGCCGTTTAAAGTGTCTCAATCTTCTTTGGCCAAAGAGAAATTTCCTCCTCTACCTTATTTAACAAACTCTAATTAGCGTCTCTCCTTCTTCATGCTAATGTGCTTCTGGTCATGAGAAAAAGATCAAGGAGAATAGTTAATCAGTGCCTCTAAACCAGAGTCTCCAGGCTTAGCATGCACGCATGTGTTGTGAATTATTCATCACCTGCAGAAACCCCTGTGCCCTGATTTCTTACCATCTTGTTTCTCCTCTTCCCTCCGTCCTTTACCTTCATTTCTCTTCCTTCTGTTTTTCCTTCTACCTGCTGATGAGGGAAATTGCTCTGTTTGTCTGTTGATGCAGCGTTTCCAGGCAACTAGTAATACCTACAGTTCCCTTTAGACTTGAAAAGTGTTACTGAGATTGTGTTTACATGTGTGTTTGGCTTGAGAACAATAAGGATGAGCTGAAAATGTGGTAAACAGCAGTTAATTTATCATGTTAGCCATTATTTATTGATTAATCTGGGGGGTTTCATGGTTTTCTCAGGGTTTGACTAGCACAAAGGCTGCTGAGATTCTGGCACGAGATGGACCCAACGCCCTCACTCCTCCTCCAACCACCCCAGAGTGGGTCAAATTCTGTAAACAGGTAACATCAGCTTTATTAACAGTACTTATTAGGCACTTTTCTCTCTCTCAAATCAAGATTGTACCCTCTTTTTTGAGGTTTAAACTCAACACAGTGTTAAAATTGACCCATTTCTGCAATGAAAAGCGAATAAGGTGTCTATTTTTTTGTATCTTGTAGATGTTTGGCGGTTTCTCCATGCTCCTGTGGACCGGTGCCATCCTCTGTTTCCTGGCCTATGGTATCCAGGCTGCAATGGAGGATGAACCTGCCAATGATAATGTAAGAAAAGGTCCTCAAAATATACATGTAATGCCTTCTTTGAAAGCACTTTAAGCTTGGAAAACCTACTGACAAATGTAGACTTCTGCATCATATTAAACCTATAGCTTTGCGCCTAAGTAGAATCGATCATACACAACCGTACATGGTTTCAACTACATGTCAAAACCATGTAAACCACAAGACCTGTTATTGGTCAGCTGTAATTGGGTGTAGGCAACCCAGTGGAGTGTGCTGCGGCAGAGCACAGAAAGCATGTCGATCCTCCTAGGACTGTTATTTATCATGTCAAATGAGAAAAAAACAGGATGTTTTATGTTGGAGATGAATCTGCTTTCTTGCAGTAGGTGGCACATTTGCAAAAACATGTTCTACACATTTAAATATGTAGAGGGGCAGACCCAAATCATACATGTGAGATTTAATGCAAATCAGAAGTTTCATATAAAAGCTACAGTGACTTCCTGTGAGATGGCGAGATAATAAATTGCATGGCAGTAAAAAAATGGCCCAATTGTGTCACTTCCTGTTGCCAGTAGGGGTGCTACAGCAAAACGATTAAATTAACCTTTGATTATGTAGCGAGAAGACCTTGACACTACATGTGAAATTTGAAGGCAATCAGATGTTTGGCGTGAGAGTTGCACATACTTCCTGTCAAACTGGTGAGATATTGAAATGCTTGCCATGGCCAGTGAGACATCCTTCAGTGAAACATGTCCGTGTTGTGTCCAAGTATTAGGGCCTTTCTTCCAAAATCAGAGCTCAGTAGTTTAAGCACTGTAAGAGGAATAACGATATGACCCAGTTTTGTCACTTCCTGTTACCAGTAGTGGGCGCTTTGATGAGATGTTTGCATGTGTGTACATTCAGTGGGATACAGGTGTCTTGCAAAACAGAGCAGAAGATAACAGAATATTGTAGACTAAAGTTATAAAGGTTGAAAGTAATTTCACACCATCAAAAATGCCTTATTTTGAAATTGAGATGAAGCACATGGACTTCCTGTTGGGATTTAGGCATGGGTCCAAGAGGATTTTTTGTAGGTCTTATGATGACCCATACGCAAGCCAAAAATCAGATGCCTGGGCTGAATGGTGTGCAGGGGCTGAATATTTAAAGGGAATATTCAAAAAATACGATGCAGAAATGTTTAATTGCCAGAAGGGGCGCTGTAAGAAAGTAATGGTATTGATGTATGAATTTATTCAGGATCAATGTGTGATCATCCCTGGGAAGTTTTGTGATGATTAGAATTGACATTTTAAAAGTTATAAGGCATAATCGGTGTGTTTTCTCTGCAAAAAATGCACAAAAAAGTAGTTTAAGTATGAGCTCCAGTCACAGCCCCGCCACATGGTAAACTCACAGTTCGCACAACTTTAGATCTCCAGGTTGTCTAGTATGGGCAAAAAAATTCTGTAGTCAATTGGATGAAATCTCTCAGAGTAGTTCATTGAAATATGAAACTCGTGAATCGCAAAAAAGGCCAAAATTTGACCTTTAGCTGTTTGTAGTGTGCTTCTTGTACACTTTAGAAGATGGCCCCAAGAGACTTTTTCGTCTAATCATGATACACATGTGCACCAATTTTCATGCATCAAAATATTTTGGAATTTCAGCCTTCGTCTGAAGATTTAAGACATAAAATTTAACAGTAGAAGTAAAGGAAATGGTTATAATTGTCTCCCAAATTATCTTTATGCTATTTAGAAAACTAACTGGAATATGCTGATGTCCACAGTTGTACCTGGGTGTTGTACTTTCTGCTGTCGTCATCATCACTGGTTGCTTCTCCTACTATCAAGAGGCCAAGAGCTCCAAGATCATGGACTCCTTCAAGAATCTGGTTCCACAGGTACCCCCCATATCTCAAACCTTTATCCATTAATTTGCTTGTCTTTATTTTTGGCTGCTATGGAAACACAGTGTAACACCGTTGTAATAAGTCCTTTGAAAGCCCTTACAATTGTCACCATTTCATCCCTGCTGTAGTATGTTAATTCAAGGTCTTACCCACTTCCAGCACAACAACAATAGAGTGTCATTTTTCTAGTTGAGTAGTCTGGAGTTTAATAATGAAAGTCACTTTGCATTTTTATGAAAGAAATAAGCGTTGCCTGCAGAAGTGGAGGCCCAAAACAACAGGAAACAAAGCTGTCAGTCTCAGTCTCTCCCATCTTACATAAGTGTCTGCCTCCGCCATGTCTCGTCTCATAGCAAGCCCTGGTCGTCCGTGACGGCGAGAAGAAGCACATCAACGCCGAAGACGTGGTGGTGGGAGATTTAGTGGAGGTGAAAGGAGGTGACAGGATCCCGGCTGACCTGAGAATCATCTCCGCCCACGGCTGCAAGGTTAGTGCCCTCGACACGAGTTATTTTCTTCTGTCTGTGAGTTGTATTAAATGAATCCATCAAAACATTTAAAGGACGCCTTGACTTTCTTCGTTTTGCTGCTGTGCTTCAGTTGGCACTTGAAAAACATCTTTGTTTGTTTGGCTTTGAGCCTCTTAGCTTCTTTTATAAAAGCTCAGCTTGAAGCCAGATATAAGAATTACTAGACTTGATTTCAAACAATTTTTGGCTCATATTTCTAGCTTTATTCATCAGCCCTGAAGCTCTGAATCTCCGTTAAACTTAAGTTAAAAGCCACTTCTTTAAGTGAAGGGATTCATGGCGTTTCATGTGGAAGCGTTAGGACAGGTTTGTGAAACATCTTTGGAGCCTAAACTTAAGACCCGAGAGCCACACTCGACCTAGTTATGCCTCCTTCTTTGTTAAACTAAGTCACACTACCTCTGCATCATTTAGCCTTTTCTCAGTTGGGGACCCAAAGAGCGCCGTTCGACCCAAATCTGCCATAAACTCTTCTTAAGCTGGAGGAGAAAAGTTTGTTTTCTTGCCTGTGAAGGAACTTTCTTGCAGCTATCCTCTCAGCCCTAAAAGCTTTGATCTATGCTGTTACCGCATTTTTTGTCATGTTTTTTCCATCAATCACGGCCCGATGTTTTGTTCCCAAGGTGGACAACTCCTCTCTGACTGGAGAATCCGAACCCCAGACTCGTACTCCCGACTTCTCCAATGAGAACCCGCTGGAGACCAGGAACATCGCTTTCTTCTCAACCAACTGTGTCGAAGGTACGATGAAAGGATGATGCTACAGTTCAGTTCCCTCTTCCGTTACCATACTTAGAAACTTTCCTCAAGTGTCATGAAATATAGCTGCTTTCATTTAACTCCAACCAAATAATGCTACGTAGAATCTAAAACAGACTTTTTAGGACAAGGGTGCCCCCAAGTTCCTGCCTTTGATTTTTTGGTCAAAACAGATTAAAGAAAGTCTCTTAAGTATGGACATTACAGTCTGTTTTAAGATAAAAGCAGATTATTTTCATTGTTGCAGGAACTGCTCGTGGTATCGTGATCAGCACTGGAGATCGTACCGTCATGGGTCGTATCGCCACCCTGGCCTCAGGTTTGGAAGTGGGACGTACCCCCATCTCCATCGAGATTGAGCATTTCATCCACATCATTACTGGTGTGGCAGTTTTCCTTGGCGTTACCTTCTTCATCCTCTCTCTCATCCTTGGATACACCTGGCTGGAGGCTGTCATCTTCCTCATTGGTATCATTGTCGCCAACGTGCCAGAAGGTCTCCTCGCTACTGTCACTGTGAGTCCTGGTGTTGATTTAGCATTAAAGTCTAGTTTGGATCTTTGAACCTCTGACTAAGCAAGGAAATCCCATCCCTAGGTGTGTCTGACTCTGACTGCCAAGCGTATGGCCAAGAAGAACTGCCTGGTGAAGAATTTGGAAGCTGTGGAGACCCTGGGTTCCACCTCCACCATCTGCTCCGATAAGACCGGCACCCTGACCCAGAACAGGATGACTGTGGCCCACATGTGGTTCGACAACCAGATCCACGAGGCCGACACCACCGAGAACCAGAGTGGGACTTCCTTCGACAGGAGCTCTGCCACCTGGGCGTGCTTGGCCAGGATCGCTGGACTTTGCAACCGCGCCGTCTTCCTGGCTGAGCAGAGCAACGTTCCCATCCTGAAGGTACGATATCCCCTCTTCTCCTCTTTCTCTGTTGACTTTCATAAATATGTAATTAATGAGATAATGAGCTCTGCAAACTTAAAAGCAGGAGTCTGCATTATCTTTTGTGGAACGATAAGAGAGCCTTTTTGTTGATCCAGGCCTTTAGTTTGTGTCCTCATTATGTGGGCAGAATTTAAAACTTCAGTACTGCTGACTCATTTTCCAGCTCAAATATGCCCTTTTCCTATTAGTTCCAGAAATAACAATAAAACCAAACAATTGTTCTTTTTCTTACTGTCCTTGTTTCCTTCATCCGGCACCATTGAATTTCTGGTAATGCCAACACCTGTTTGTTTATTTCAGGAAGGATGAGTGTGTTTTTAATTGTAACAAGGCTGAGGCAAGATGTCTAACTTCAAAGAAACGTTTAAAGTCAGTTTGATATGATATAAAAATACAATACTATACATTACGTTCCATTTCATTACATTTTGTTACATAACAAAGTTATGTAACTAAGTGTAACGTTATGTAACATTACGATACAATACATTGCATCGCATTTTCTTGCATTGTGTTACATGATGTTGCGTTTAGTTTTGTTATGTTACATTACATTATGTGATGATATTTTACATTACAATTTGTTATGGTATACAGGCCTTTTCTATCCTTTTTGTCTTTTTTTTCTTTTTCTTTTCCTTTTTTTTCCTTTTCAAAATACACCTTGATACTGGATGGTACGTGAAAATATAATACGATACATTACGTTTTGTTACATTACATTTGATTTATTATTGATACCTTTCGTTCTGTTTTGTTTTGTTTTGTTTCATAACTTTTAGTAATGTTACGTTACGATGCCATACATTTTGTTGAATTGTGTTGCTTGCGTTACGTTGCATTACATTATCTTGCGCTTTCATTATGTAACATCATGTTATATAAAGTGTCATTATGTTACAATAGAAAACGTTACGGTTTGGTATGGTACTTGGGCCTTTTCTTGTCTTTTTCTTGTCTTCTTTAGCTTTCCTTTCTTTTCTTTTTATATTCTTTTCTTACCTTGCATTTCCTTTCCTTTTCTTTCCTTTCATTTCATGACCACACAATTTGATACCCAAAAGAACATAAAAATATATGATACATTACATTGCGTTACGTTTTGTTACGTTACGCTTTGTTATGTTACACTTTGTTATGATACACTCTGTTACATTGTGTTTAGTTTGCTAAACCTTTTTTGTTTTGTTGTGTAACTCAACGTAACATTACATCACATTGCGATAACATACATCAGATTGCATTGTGTTGCCTTACAGTACGCTGCGTTACGTTATGTTTCATTGAGTTTCGTTACGTTACCTAAAGTGTCGTCATGTGAGGATAAGATACTTCTTTTCCTTTCCCCTCCTTTCCCTTTTCTCTATTATTTTCTTTTCTTTTATCTTCTTTTCTTCTATTTTTTTCCTTCCCTTTTTCCTTGCCTTGCACTGCCTTACCTTGCATTTCCTTTTCCCCCCTTTCATTTCAAGAACATACAGTTTGATACCATTCTGTATGATAAGTAATAATATAATATAATACAATACATGACATTATGCTACATTAAGTTTTGTTTCATTACCTTTTTTGTTTTGTTACATTTTATGTTACGTTTTGTTTTGTCATGCTACATTTTTTGTTTTGTTGTGTTACATTTTGTTGCGTTAAGTTTTGTTTCATTACGTTTTTTGTTTTTTATCTTACATTTAGTATTGTTCCGTTTTGTTTTGTTCCGTTTTGTTACTTATTTTTACATTTCGTTATGTTATGTTGCGTTATGTTGCGTTGCGTTATGTAACATATGTTTTTCTTTCCTTTCTTTTCCTTTGGATGAGACACCATTAGACACCATATATTTTGGTAAAATATGCTACAATAGGGTACGTTACGATACCATACCATATGGTGTGATGCAATACAGTATGGGACTGTTTGATATTGTACAATACAATGGAATAGGACACAAAATATTATAGTATGGCATGGTTTGATATAATATGATAATACATGAGATGACATGAAACAACCCAAAATGATATGATAGGAAACAATATGTCGAACACTTTGTTTTGAGATAAAGTTTCAGAAGTCTCAGAAACACTGAAACCCAACAAATAAAACAAAAGATGAATACAAAGAAGTTTTGTTTTCCCCTTTATTGTCCCCTCAGACATTTGGTTCTCTGCAGATAAACCATCAACAATATATGTGTGCCATCAGCTTGTTTTCCAGCTCGTATCGCTCCCTGTTGCATTCACACACATCTTGCTACCACATAATGATTCCCAACTCCACTCACTGAAACGGACAAACACACCCACCCAGGAGTAAGAGCAGTCTCTTGGCGTCCAGACTTTCCTTGGAGCCCGGTGTCTCGTTTCCACGCTTGTGTTAATAACCTGTTAACGTGTGTGTGTCTGCGTGTGTGCATGTATCTGTGTGTGTTAATCACCTGTAAATGTCTGGCCGGCGTGGCGGCTCTAATTACTAGTCACTCTCCTCTCACTGCTCATTATTTTTCTCTCAGACACTGTTACAAGAGCGAGAGGAGAGTAAACAAGGGGTTGGTGTTTATCAAGGCCGCTAATTATGATCGCAGAATGGGGAAAATTAGCATTTTTCTCTCAAGGCCTTTTTCCCAAAGGAGTAATTCCTGCTTCCTATGTTTTTGCATTCTCGTGTGCACTCATGAGCCATTTAGTTATTTCACATTAAGCACAAACCATGTGCATACAAGTAACATTTTCTTCTCCTTGCAGAGAGACGTTGCTGGTGATGCCTCGGAGTCAGCTCTGCTGAAATGCATCGAGCTCTGCTGCGGATCAGTCCAGGAAATGCGGGAGAAAAGCCCCAAAATAGCTGAGATTCCTTTCAACTCTACTAACAAGTACCAGGTATGCAAAGAGAAGGCTAGCCTGCAGCTTAACCGGCTGATATAATGGATGTTTGTATCTACAAAATTAGTGTAATTGTTTGAAAATGTCATGAGATCAGTGACATATTACACGTCGAGTTGTTTTCTCCTCATGTTGACAGTAAATTCACAATATAAAAATGATCTCTGCACAAGACACAGCCCAAGAATCGATCATAATATGACCTTTAGGGACAATATGAATTTATTTTATTGCTAGAAATGGACTCCCTCCATAGCCTGTCTGCTTATTTTCTTCCTAGGAAAGCTCTAAATGTCAAAGCTGCTTTGGCTTCTTTTAACTCTTACCAAATGTTTCCTTTTGTGCCCGTAGCTTTCCATTCACAAAAACAGCAACACTGAAGGTGAGTCCAAGCACTTGCTGGTCATGAAAGGAGCCCCGGAGAGGATTTTGGACCGCTGCTCCTCCATCATGATGCAAGGCAAAGAGCAGCCTCTGGACGACGAGATGAAAGACGCTTTTCAGAACGCCTACCTGGAACTGGGAGGTCTTGGAGAGAGAGTGCTGGGTAAGGAATGAGATCAGAAAATCGAAATTACAACCCAAGGTTACCTCTGAAAATAAGACGCTTTCATGTTTGATTTTACTCAGGTTTCTGCCATTTCAACCTTCCCGACGACCAGTTCCCAGAGGGCTTTGCTTTTGATACTGACGAGGTGAACTTCCCCACTGAGAACCTGTGCTTCATCGGCCTCATGTCCATGATAGACCCTCCTCGTGCTGCGGTGCCCGACGCTGTCGGCAAATGCAGAAGCGCTGGAATTAAGGTAGAGCCAGTAGAGATACAATTTACACGGCAATATGCATAAAATACCAATTCAAATGTTTAAGTGTAAGAAAATGTGCTTTATTTTAGGTCATCATGGTAACAGGTGATCATCCAATCACAGCTAAGGCCATTGCTAAAGGTGTGGGTATCATCTCTGAAGGCAATGAGACTGTTGAAGACATTGCTGCACGTCTGAACATCCCAATCAATGAAGTTAACCCACGGTATGGTTTTATGCTACAGTACTATAGCATCTCAAAATCATTCATAAGTTGTAGTTTTTGCCAGGGTACAGTAAATAAATCTAATACTACTCACTATTTTCTGACCATGGCCAGTTAAATAGATAAGGCTTACTTTAATGGGCTTTGTTTTTCTTTGTATTTTTATATCTGTTAACAGCATTAGCAATTTTAAATTCCTTAAACATAAAGATAAGATGATGAGATTTATAAACAAGGTTTATGCTGTAAAGGAGGTGACTGAGGTGGGGGAGGTGAAGCGGGTGAAGGCGAAAACATATTTTCCACCATCAAAAGCTCTCAGTGTGGCTCTTTGCTCTTGTTTTGAAACAGGAATGGGGTCCAGTTCTGACAAAACCCCCGCTGTGGCTAAGTCTGAGCTAATCATTCCACTAGCAGCCATTATATACAACCACTCACAGTACAGCCAACCACCACCCTGTAATGATCACAATCTCAGAGAGTGCAAACATCTTTTCTGTATGTTTTTAGTTCATACAGAAAAGTGGTCCAGTTACGATAAAACTGCCGCAAAATCCAAGCTAATGACCACACCGGAGGACGCCATAGCAGCTAGTATAACTAAACCCAGCCTATAGCTACAGCCTAATTCTCCTCAAATGACACTGATTGGTCCAAACAGCATTCTGGATTGGAGCTTTTCAAGATGGAGTCTGGTAAATCCATCTGCTTTGCCATGTTAATTCCATGCCCGACAACTCCAATATTAGCACTTTAGTACGAAAATACCTTAAAGAACTGCATTTGGAGTGCCTCAGAGGGGTGTCCCGGGCCCCATGCTATTCCAAGTGTGTTTGATTTAAATGTAGAGTTTGTTTTTTACCCAATGCTGAGATAATATCCTCATCCATGTCCAGTGACTCTGCTATTTTGTAACTTTATATGTAAATACCCTTAAAAGCTTAATTTGGAGTACCCCAAGGTGATGTTTTAGGACCCATTGTGTTCTAAATGTCTTTGAATCAGATGTGTGGCATTTTTCCCATTCCAATTATGATATTGCGTCTCTGTGTGTAATGATTTGTAATATTTTGCAATTTAGTGTGTAAATTATACCTTGAAAATGCAATTGGGGTACCCCAGGGTTGTGTTCTGGGCCGAGATCTGTTCCACCTTCCTGCAACACCCTAAACGCTGTACTTAAAGAACCTTGGGCCCCATTTTGTTTTAACCATGTTTGATTCTTAATCTGTGTGTACTGATTCAGCTTTTTTGTGCTTCACTTTGAGTACCGCCTTAAGACAACACTTGTATCTTTGTATATGATGTAGAGATGCCAAGGCTTGCGTCGTCCATGGTGGAGACCTGAAGGATCTCACCGCAGAGCAGCTCGATGACATCCTGAAGTACCACACCGAAATCGTGTTTGCAAGAACCTCCCCGCAGCAGAAGCTGATCATTGTGGAGGGCTGCCAGAGACAGGTAGGAGCAAAACAAACAAGGAGGCGTTTGTGTGTCAGGGAGATGTTCCCACTCTTATGTGCCTCTGTGGTGTTTGAACTGCTGCGCTGTTGTACAGTTTGGCAAACGCAGCATGTGTTGCGCCTTATTATGTAAATTCATATGTGAATATTTGATATCCCTGTCCCCCCGGTGCTTATTTATGATTATTGCTGTGCTCTGATGACTGAGTTGGCAGAATAATCAGGCGTAGCATCTGTCATGCTGTGACCTCGACCACACATTAATATTCACAGATGCAGCAGTAGGCAGGATAAACTTTCTACTGTTGTGAAGGCTGGTTTGATTTATTGATATGAAAGTTTTAATAAAGGGCGACTTAGAAGCAATAGTTAATAGTTCCAGTTTCATTCCTGAGTCTTTGATTTTTGAGGCATTTTTCCCTAAAAAGGACCACTTCCCAAAAACTGATTTAAAAATAATATATAATATTTTTTCCACTTTAATTGAGAAAGCCTTCTAAAACTACTCCAGTCTGAAATAAACACATTAAATATGAATTATATTTGTGTGATTTTAACCCTTTAAAGTCCAGTATGTTTACACAACTCCACTGTTTTCCTAAAAAAAATATAGTAATAGTAATTTCCATAAATAACATCTCAAGGAGTATTTGCTTATAATTATAATCAGGCTCTGAGATGGGTCAATGATTGGCAGCAACATTGATTTTAAAGCATTACTATTTTTTATACAGTGTCAGATTAAAAAAAAAACTCACACTCCAAGTCCGAATGACAGAAAGTATCAGCTTCCTAAACTCTGCTATAAAAAATATTATTTATGTTTTTTTTATTTTCCCACATTAAATAAGTCAACCATTTAAGACTACTTGAGCCTGAAATATACTTATCAATTTTATTTTATTTTATTATTATTATTTTTTTTAGGATTTTAACCCTTTAAAGGCCAGTATGTTCCACTGCTTTTTAATCAAAAAAGAGAGAAAAAAATAATAATTTCCATTTCAATGAGTTTTTTATTATTATTGTTGTTGTTAATCCCTGAGATATATCAAGATTGGCAGCAACATTGATTTTGGTGCCTTTTTTTTGTTTGTTTTTTGTTTGTTTTAGCAGTGTCAGATTTGAAAAATACAAAAACTCACAAACACTTGTGGTCCTAAGGACAAAAAATGCCTGCTTCCTAAAATCAGCTGAAAAATCTTATAAATTGGTTTTTTTTTCCATTTTAAATGAGTCAGTCTTTTAAAAATACTTAGGTCTGAAATATACATATCAAATTTAACAAAATGGCCCAAGGATCTCTCAATGGTAAATTGGGTTTGGTATTAAATTCATAAATTAAAAGTGAACTGGGGTCAGTTATGATCAATCACAACTGAAAGACTCATACATTTGCTGAGGTAATTAAAATAATGTATTTAAGAGAATAGCAGATAACTCCCGGAGGGGATTTGGTTTCAAATCATACTCGGTTTGTTTTTAATGAGGTTATATTTCAAATTATAATGTGTTTAAATGCAAAGATTTGATGTATCATGTGGATAAATCCACACATTTAGAAGGACTTTTATGATTTGATTGATTAAATTTGTTATAAATATAACCCAAAGTAATTACTATAACGTAAAAGAGGTGCCTTTTGTTCTCTTTTTAAGGAAATCCCATATCTGTACTTGGCATACAGCGCACCCTCTGACTATCTTCAAAACCAGACATTCACATTTCTGCCCAGGCGCCAAGCTCGACTGATCCCCCCCGCCGTCTTATTCGCTTTTATCGCATTCCTCTGTTCTGTCAAATAAAGCAGAATTGCCCTGAAACCTTTTGAAAAATGATTCTTTTCTCTCACACAACAGGAAATTATTCCGTGCGACGTAGTGTAACTTCAGAAAATTGAAATGTCACTCAACAGCATGAATGTCAAATCCTTTCTGAAAAGAAAGTGACACCTGTTACTTTCTCTGAACGTCTCTCTATGCACAAACAAACCACCCCGACTCCTCCTAAATACAATAAAAGCCTCCCCTCTTTTCTTTTCATTTTTCTGAGTACATTAATATTATCCTCGCATGTCGTCTCTTTGCAGGGAGCGATTGTAGCCGTGACAGGTGACGGTGTGAACGACTCTCCTGCTCTGAAGAAGGCTGACATTGGTGTTGCTATGGGTATCGCTGGATCTGATGTCTCCAAACAAGCCGCTGACATGATCCTGCTGGACGACAACTTTGCCTCCATCGTTACCGGAGTGGAAGAAGGTACTGTGCCTTTAATAAGCAGGCTAAATGATCTCATTCAGTCTGAGAGTAAAAATGAGTTGAATAATAATCGCTTGCATGTTCTCCTCAGGTCGTCTTATCTTTGACAACTTGAAGAAGTCCATCGCCTACACTCTGACCAGTAACATCCCTGAGATCACCCCCTTCCTGCTCTTCATCATGGTCAACATCCCCCTGCCTCTGGGAACCGTCACCATCCTCTGTATTGACCTGGGAACTGACATGGTAAAGACGGGTGCCAGTTAAATCTTTGTGCAGCTAAAATTCTCCAGTTCCACTTCCTGATACTGATTATGATACATGAACTTGTATAATATCTGTTACTAAGAATAAATTAGATTTCAGTACCTTATTATTCATAAGAGCAGTGTTACTCTTCCTGATAGCTAATTTTTAGGGAAAAAAGCCTTTGCAGGAGCCACAATCCAAATACAATTCTATAAATATATATATATATACATATTAATAAGAATGCTCGAAATTAAAAAATCCAATGATAGCAAAATAAAAACATAGTATTTAGAGCTAGCAGGGATACAATTTTCACCTTTCCCTTTTGTCATTTTCCTCAATCTATAGTCAAATCAGATAATTACTTCAGATAAAAAGCTAGTTAGAGGCATGACTTTTTATCCCCTTTGTCAACTCTGTCAGTTGATTGTCAAGTCCATCAGTTGATTGTCTAATCCGTCAGTTGATTGTCTAATCTGTCAATTGAATGTCTGCTCCGTCAGTTGATTGTCAACTCTGTCAGTGTTTTTGTCTACTCCGTCAAGACAAGATTACATTCATTTGGTTTAAAATGTCCATAAAGTTTTATGATGACTGGTGAATTTATGTCAAATATAACTGGATTTATTTTAAGGTTTTCTACATTCTCTTGAGGCCTTTGTGTATTAATTTGATGCTTGTTTTAGCCGTCATTGTCTCAACTTGCTCAGTCCTCACATCTATGTCTGTCCTCCAGGTCCCTGCCATCTCCCTGGCTTACGAAGCAGCTGAGAGCGACATCATGAAGAGACAGCCCAGAAACCCCAAAACAGACAAACTGGTGAACGAGAGGCTCATCAGCATAGCCTACGGACAAATCGGTAAACAGAGGCTTTTATTCACGCAGCTATACCAGACATGGAAAATGCCGCCCGTGTCTCCTTTGTTAGATTTTTCTGAAGGGGCAGCTCTTGATCTGGGTGGTCCACGATAACTGTACGAGAGGCATGCACCAGAAATAGGCTCAGACTGATAGAGAGCAGTATGTGTGTGTTTTTGTGATGACGGAGCTGTGCCTCTGGCTTTTGATTTCTCCCTCTTCGGTAATGAAGCCAGGAATAACCTGACCCTCCAGGACTTCTTCGACTGCCTTATAAGAGCAGAAAACAAGCAAACACATGTGGCTGAAATGATTTCTTCTCCAAGTTGCAAAGTTTGTTGTAAAGACATTTCTGCTGACTTTTTAATCACAAAAACACAAAACTGAATGCAATCATTCAATTCACACGACCCTTCAATTCAGTTCATTCAATTTAATTCAATTCATGATGCATTATGATAATGAAGATATAAAATATTAGAATAACTATGTAGTCTTGCTGTAACAATACGATGATAATATGAAACATTACAATGATGATGTGATGTTATCCAATTCAGTTATAAAACAATGCTATAACACAGGATAATGATACAATACAAATCCATGCAACACACGATGATACAATACTCTAATGATGCAATATGATGCAACACAGTAATAATGCAATTAAATAAGTTTGCGGTATGATATACATTCAAGCTCAGAAGTCCCACCCACTTTTTCGTTGGCAGCTCTGTTTCCAGAAGTATAATTCAGCATTCAAACTCCCCATAGACATTCCCAGAAATTCTTATTACAACACTTTGAATGTGTGAACCAATCTTACCAGCTAAATGTGTAGTCTTGACTTTAAAACTTTTATAACGCATTTGGAAATGAAGAAAACAGCAAAGGTACAAAACTGTCAATTTCATCGACTAAAACTATGACTTAAAATGGTCATCAATACACTTCTCCCATGAAAAGGACTAGACCAAGACTTGCCAAAAACAGATCTTTGATGGCTAAATCTGACAAAAGTAAGTTTAGTTTTTGTCAAAATTATTTAAATTAGACTAAGATGTGATTTAGTTTTCGTCAGACATTGAAAATCCATGCTATTTCTCCATTGTGGGTAAATCTGTTAAAATGCAATGCATCTGTAGCTATTCTACCTCTCAGCTGTAGAAAGCAGGGACCCCAGGTTAGGCTTAGGACACACTACCATGATTTGGTACCAGATTTAGGCAAGTTAATAAATGCTTGGACTAAAACTAGACTAAAATGTTTGAGTTTTGTCAACTAAAATTCAAAGGGTAGAAATGACTAAAATGTGACTAAAACTAAAAGCCATTTAATCTAAAGACTAAGACTGAGACGAAACTAAACACTGGTACAAAACTGTGAAGATATTTCTCTCAAGGCTGAAGGAACTATATGTCCCATAATCCATTGCGTTCTTAGTATATCGTAGCTTAAGTTCATCGCTTCATGCCTCGGCCACATGAACGTCATCACTAACAGACAGCCGTTGTTCGTGGGTGTGGTAGACACTTCATTGTAACTGGAGACTCCACCAATCAGAGATGTTGCTGTCACACTCTAGGTTTATGGGTACTGTAGTATTCTTAGCAGAGATCACGAATAAACTCTTGTTTTTCTTAATCAGAGGTTAATATCTCAGAAACATTTGTTTTGTACAGGAGTGTTTACCATCGTTTTACACTTAGGTAGCTCTTGGGGAGTCTGTCTTGGGTATTTTGGATAATACGGCTCATAATCCAATCTGCTATGGAAAAAATGAATGAGGTTTTTACTTCTGGAACTGCACTGATACATTTCAACACAATACAACACAATATAGCCACAATACCATATGATATTATAACTAAATATAACATTTATGATTGGAAACAATGCAAAAGTGATGTAACTCAGTACTAATGTGATAAGATATGATTCATACAATATGATAATTATGAATTACAAACAACAACTATAGTGTGGTAACAATAAGACATAATACAGTGCAATAAGAAGAAATATTCAATCGGGTTTTGAATTCCACTGCTTCCTATAATGTCTCTATGCAGCTTGCCAACCATTTCAAGTCTTAAAACCAGATTTTTATGTCTTTTCTCCACTTATTATCCCTGAAATTAATTGCCTTAAAAAACCCCAAATCATTTTTATGTTCAATCACCATATACTTCCACAGAAAACAGCCTAATCTCATATTAAGCCATTTATCAAATGAGATTTTATTCCTAAATTTCATGCAAAAGACAGACTAATTAATCTTTCCCAAAAGACCAAAGGCTAGGTTTTTAATCATTTATTGATTGATTGCAAATTCTAAATGGAATGATACTCATTCAGCAGTGTACCACTGTAAAGGGACTCTGATTTAAAGCATTATTCAAAGATTATACACAGTAATGATTTATTTAGATATGATTTGGTGTCAGATTTCTGAGCTCTTGTCTGTCCTGCAGGTATGATCCAGGCTCTGGCGGGTTTCTTCACCTACTTCGTGATCTTAGCCGAAAACGGCTTCCTGCCCGCCACCCTAATCGGCATCCGAGTGAACTGGGACAATAAATACATCAATGATCTGGAGGACAGCTATGGGCAGCAGTGGGTCAGTGACGTTTTACCTCAAATAAAGGTTATAATTCAGTGATCACAACCTGATATAAACAAATGTTATCCTCTGTTTCTGGTTAGACCTACGAGCAGAGGAAGATCATCGAGTTTACCTGCCACACAGCCTTCTTCGTCAGCATCGTCATTGTGCAGTGGGCCGATCTGATCATCTGTAAGACCAGGAGGAACTCCGTCTTCCAGCAGGGCATGAAGTAAGAACAAAAAAACCATTATCTATTAGAGTTTATGTAGTCATTCTTGATTTAAATGCCCTTCTGTGGTGATCAAATTAGTTTGTTTTGGTCCTATTTTGACGATAATTCTTCCTTGTGTGTTTCAGGAACAAGATTCTGATCTTTGGGCTGTTTGAGGAGACCGCTCTCGCCGCTTTCCTCTCTTACTGCCCGGGCATGGACGTCGCCCTGAGAATGTACCCTCTAAAGTGAGTAAAGCACCAAATACTTATTTCTCAGGTGGTTTAAGGGGTAAAATAAGAAGCTTTGTGTAATTTGTTGGCTCTGCATTTGACAAAACTCCAGTTTCACTTGATACCAAAGTATTCCAGTATTGCCTTTTTTCCTCGGATGGGAAAGACATGCTTATTTCCTGTGTTGGTGTGTTGGTATGGGTATAAAGCAAGCCAATCAATCGGTTTTCATTTAACACAGAAACAGTTGACAGAATGTCAGCGTTTATATTACAAATGACCTGAATGATTACAAGTAGAACATAATTAGGGATTCAAACCTTTAGCGTAAGGTAGGAAAGAAGGACCATGATGCCCTTCACTACTGGCTCTATGCTGTATCTACAGGTTGATATATGAAACCCTGATTTTTGTTGTATTTTGGCAGTTATGCTGAAATGAGGATATCTGACAAAGATGTCCATTTTTAATGAATTTTGGAATTTCAGCATCCAAACTGTGCAGACAAAATTTTCCACTGTGCAGACAACCGACAGTCTTCCTTCTGGGGCCCTTTTTGGCCTCATTGACCATCATTAAAACCACCTTTTTTCATTTTACAGCCATTGCAATATAGAAATACGAAATCCTGTTAATTCCTCTGTAACCCTGTCATTCAGAGGCATCATTTCTCTCCACTCATGTTGTGTGAAGCTTTTACTGAAAACACTCCATTTACTGATATGGATGTTTCATAGTAAATGCATTCAGACAATATAACAACTGGAGACTTATTTAATTCTGAGTAAGGCAGTATGTTAGACACAGATACAGTCAGTCAGACACTATTTAGCACTGACCTGTCAGTCTTCTTGGATGAACCTGATTGAAACAACATGTCATAACAGACTGGATTTAACCCTCAGGCCCTCCTATAAGCACTTTGAAGCCAGCTGAGATGAGGATATCCAACAAAGATTTCATTTTTAATTCATTTTTGTTGTTGCTGACAAAATTTTCCTCTGTGTAGACAAAAACTGACAGTCTTCCTATTGGAGCCCTTTTTGGCCCCATTGACTATCATAAAAAAAAAAAAAAACACTTATTTTTATTCTGCTGCCATTGCTATACAGAAATATGAAATCCTGTTTATTCCTCTGTAGCCTTATCATTCTAAGATTTAAACAAATCACACACAAAAATATAACTGCTAGATGTCGCCTTTTTTTCATGTTAGCACCATAAAAAAGTTTGGGAACCAAGAAGCAGCCAACCCCTCCAGAGCATTTCTATCTGTCTGCAAACCAAAAACAAAAAAAAAATGTACACGTTTGAAATCAATTTCATTTCCGAGTTCAAAAAGTTGATAAAATCATTGGAATGCAATATTTGTGTATAATGTTTATATTATCTATCAAGGCTATTAATTTATGGTGTCCCTTTTAGGGTTGCAGGGGAAAGTGTGTGTTTTTTGTAAAAAACTTTTTATAATTGCACAAAAAGTAATAATCTTTCAAAATCAGTGCTGTCTCTTACCAGCAACATATCCAAGACTGATAATCCCTGCACAAAAATAAAACACTTTGCATTCATTAAATAAAAAGAATTATTTTTTTGTACAAGAAGTGGCATTACATACATAATCTGGCATTTAGATAGTTAAAATTGTTAAAATTAATTCTGGAGTTTATGAGCAAAAATTATTTTTAAAAGTTGTTTTTCATGTTTAATATTTTTAGATATATCCAGAGACCTAAAAGGGCCTTAAGGGGAAAAGTGTGATTTTTTTTTTTCTTTTTTTTTATAGGAGGGCCTGAGGGTTTAGAAACCACTGTGGATATACTGTATATATTTTCTGTGATAGAGGTGTAGGCTTAAAAAAGGAGTCAGTCTGCCATGCTGTTGCTTCTGAATTTTCTCCATGTTCAACATCCCAGCTGAAGCAAAGCTTCCACTAAAGCCTCAAATGTGCCTAGCTGACTTGTGTACTTGTGCTAATTCCACCTTGCTCATGTAGCTCAGAGAGGCCTGAGGGCACCAGATCAGTTTCTCATCTCTTTCTGTGTGTTTTTCAGGCCCAACTGGTGGTTCTGCGCCTTCCCTTACTCCCTGCTCATCTTTATCTATGATGAAATCCGTAAGCTGATCCTCAGACGCAGCCCAGGAGGTGAGTCCACGATCCGTGTTTGTATTATCTTTTCCTTCTGCACTGTTGTTTTTCTCTGTTCTTTCTCTTCTAAATCTTCCCTCTTATCCTACAGTCTGTTGCATGCTTTTAGATAAAATTAAATCGTATTCAAGTGAGGAAAATGCCTCTTAATCCTGGTTTTGTTTGTTTTCTCTTCTTGTGCATCCAGGATGGGTGGAACGGGAGACCTACTATTAAACGACCCGTCAGCCCGTCAGTCCAAGTCAGCTCGCATCTTCTCCTCCACTCCCGTCTTTGCATGAATATTGTCTTGCTGCTCGGAATAAAATTTTAACCTCCTGTGAAAAAAAGAAAACTATTGGAACGTGTTTTTTTATTAGGGAATGCTTGATACTACTATTAGACAAATATTGAGATGGAACGTGCTGATGATGCTGATGATGATGTTGATAAATGATAATGCTAATAATGACATGAACACTGAACAATGACATGACTATGCGTGCCTTGTTTCTGAAACAGGACCAATTTTATACATGTTTTTAACAGTTATAAACGTTCAATAAAAATGCGCTCGAGTCAGGTCCCAAGAAAGTTTCCTGTGCTTTTTTATTGTGTCTGTGTAGAGTGACTTTGTACAAACAAAGCAACACATCATCAATTTTCGATCATTGCTTTGCAGGAAAAGGCAGGCAATATTGATGAAACATGGCTATAAAACAATAGCAAACATCAGGTTGAACTTTCTAAAATTATCCTTAATAAATCTGCAACTTTAGATAGGCCAGTGAATGGGTAAATAATGTTTCTAAACTCATATGAACTTTGCAAAAGCTTCAAGTTGTTAAGGCATGGTGGGTGTTTGGTTTACCAAGAGGCACTTGGATGCCTAATCCAATACCCATTATGCTTAAAGCTTGGAGTTTGAGGCAGCTACAGTGTGAGGTCTCTGTCCTCCCACACACTGTTCGCTGAGTCTTGACATGCACGCATACAGGAGGAGATTGTTGAGACTTTAAAGAGGAGAGCAGCATCCTCCCACCTTAAAAATGCACGGTTTCAACAAAATGAGAGGAATTTGCACAATGATTCTTTATGCATTAGTAAATTATCTGCTGGAAAACAATAGTAAGACATTTAATTTATCATTCTTTGTAAAATTTTGACATGGTAGGATCAAAATTTGTCATGTTAAGGTGAAGAAAGTCCACTAGAGGTGTAGATTTCTTTATTGTGTAATAAGTCTTTTACATGGTAATATACAGAGCTCCAGGCTGGAGGGCCTCTGTGTATCATGAAAGATAATATGAATTTAGGGCAGGTAAAAACTCAAATAATGACTCAAAATTAATTTGTATGAATTATACAGTACAGGATGGAGTCATTAGATCCTTGTACCATCCTCTGATACTAAAAAATGATATAAAAACGATGTCCCAAGTCCGGCCTGAGCCAAGCCCTGCTTTCCCCACCTGAGTCGTCAAACAGTCTTCCAGAACACCTTTGGGGCCAACCTGGAAGTCCTCCCACTGTTTGTTTCCACAACAGCCGTAACAGACACGCAAGGCTGACTGAGATCAAAAGGCCTCCATCTTCAGCCTGACTGCTTCCCTCACCCCTGGTGTCCACCAGCAGGTCTGGGGTTACCGCCATGACAGGAACAGATGACCTTCTGGCTGGTGCTTCCACAACGGAGGCTTTGAACATGGACCACTCAGCCTCCTCTGGGATGCACAAGAAGCTCCTCTGGAGGTGGGAGTTGAAGACCTCATGGACAGGGGCTTCCACCAGACATTCCCAGTTCACCTGCACTACTTGTTTAGGTTTACTAGGTTTGTAAGGCAGCTTCCCCCACCATCTGATCCAACTCACCAAAACATTCGGATGCAGATCTGATGAAATGGCAATGAAGTCGCTCGTAGACCTTTGGCTCTGGTACCAAGTACACTCATGAACATCCCTATGTTTGAACATGGTGTTTGTTATGGACAGTCCATGACTAGCATAGAAGTCCAACAACAAGCAGCACTCGGTTTCAGGTCAGACAGGCCGTTCTTTCCAATCACCCCCTCCAGATGTCTCCGTCAATACCAACATGGGCGTTAAAGTCCCCAGTATGACTAGCTGGCTGTGCCTGGAATACCTCCAAAGGGAGGCACCCAGGAGGCATCAGATCAAATGTTCGAACCCCCTCAACCTAGGAGCAGCGGCTCTACACCTAGTTCCTCCTGGATGTCTGAACTCCCCACCCTATCGCTAAGGCAGAGCCCAGACACCCTCTGGAGAAAACTCATTTTGGCCGCTTGTTTCCGCCATCTCATTCTTTCAGCCATTACTCAGAGTTCATGACCATAGGTTTTTTTATCTGGCTCCGTTCCCTCTTCACCACAACAGTCTTGTAGTACTGCTGACACTGCACCAATCCACCTGCCAGTCTCATGCTCCCTTGTACCCTCACTCATGAGCAAGACGCCAAGATACTTGAACTCCTTCACTTGGGGCAGAGACTCACTTTCCACCTGTAGAGAGCTCTTTTCATTCTCAAGTGCAATTAAAATGCATTAAAATATTTAATGGAAATACAGTGTGCACATAACATTATTTCCAGGTCACTGGAATCCCCAAAATCAGGAAAACCAGGCTACATTCTTGTAACCATATGGGGATTTTGGATTCTGAATGGCATTCTAATTGGTAAACAATTAAGTGTTGACACAGTCTCTCATCCCAGAGACTCTCCTTAGAAAAGCTAAGGCTTTGTGTTCTGGGAGCTCATTAAAGGCCAGATCTTCAGATCTATTTGATGTCTTACACATGAAGGACTCTGTAAGTGCGATTCCCTTTGCAGTAATTGGCTGAAAGAACAAACAGAGTGCTGCTCAAGCTGCTTCTTTATAAAGCATATTATTAGTGCTCAGACAATAAAAACTTTTTTATACAGCACCTTTTAAAACAAATGTTTGCAAAGTGCTTTAACAGCAAAAGCATTAACTCAGGAAAAATTAGGGCGTACCTTTAGAACTGAGCTCACCTCTGTGGGCGGAGCTTATGAGGAGTAAATGGGGGCGGGGTAAAAGATGAGGTGTTGGAAGTCAACAGTCACGCACGTGATTATGATTGCACACAGTGTTGCGTGTTAGCTGCTAACGTGCAGCCAATCTGTACGCACTCTGTCTGGGCGAAAGAAGGAAACAGAATAAAAAATAGTCAACGTACAATGCCGTGCATGCTGCAGGCCTGACTGTAGCCGGGTGTGGAGGATTAAACGTCCAGCGCCGCGGCTGAGTGTGGGACTGGGACCAGAGATAAAAGCATCTTAGCCGCACTTGTTTAAAAGGCCTGCATATGTTTGTTTTTTTTAAAACCCCGGTCAGCTCAGAGGTCATCCGAGCTGTGCCATTCGTACCAACATGCACCACATGTTTTATGAAGGAGGGTAGCGCAGCAGAACCGGGAGTTTATCCCCTACAACCAGGACTAGACAAACCTCCGGAGCGTCATTGCACGGCCTCGCCGCGCCGCCAGGGTGGGATAGGCATGAGGATCGACTGGTGTCGCCCTCAGGGATGGAGCCGCAGCGGACTTGTCCGAGGCCTTGTTGATGGCAGTGGATATCTTCCTCCAGGTTAGTGATTATTTGTTAGCTTTTTCAAGTAGGGGTTTCTCCTCAGGGGTTATTGGTGGTTTCTCAGAAATAATGAAAACATCCCTTCTAGTAGCCACTCATGTCAACACTGTCTGCAGGTAGCATTGCCAGATGTTGACATGAGTGGCTGTCATGATTGCCTCGTTTGCTTCTTGTCAAATTTGCAAACCAAATTCGTGCAAACCTATACATCTGATAGATATAATGTCTTTTCTCTGTTGCTGTCCGTATGAGAACCGCTAGAAAGGTAAAGAACATCCAGCATTTTCAACAAATAAACTCTGTATATGTTTGTTGATTTATTGGTTCATCTTTTGAGGAAATGTCACTACCCAAGATTAATTGTTCATCAAATTAGCCAGAGTGAGATTTACCATTGGTTAAACTAATTACCTATATATAATCGCCCTTTATAAACACATATTTTTATACTGTAAAGAACCTCCTGCCACTAGAGGCCGCTGTAGCCTCAGCTTCTGTCCGTCTGAGCTTTCCTTGGCACTTAACTGGACGTAAGCCTAGCCGTAGCTTAGCGGTTAGCATGTGGTACGACCCATAGACATACGTAGACGCCTCATTGACTGTGTTTGCCCGCTGCCGCTATACGTCAACGTGTCCGCCATATTGCTAGAGGCAAGACCGTTCAATAAATGCAAGGACATGAGAGATGAAGGGTGTTCTGGTTAAAAACACAGGTTTACATTTAAGTGATGTAATGAGTTGTTTGTTAAAGTGGTTTACAGGTATATTTGTTGTTAATTAAATGATTCAAAATGACTATCAGAGAGCCAAAAATGTAGATAATTTAAGTATTAATATACGGCAACTTGAGGTGTGTCTGTGTTTCCTACTTTTTAGAACTTAAATGACACATACATGCTCATAGAAAATTTTAGTAAATTATTACACTGCCTGGCCAAAAAAAGTCACCACCCGGATTTAACTAAGCAAAGAGGTACGAGCCTCCTATTGGATAATTACTACATGGGTGATTATCTTTCAGCTGGCAACAAGTTATTTAATCCCAGCTGATGCAATGAGTAACTTCTCGTTTCTTAAACAACCATGTCAAAAGACGCATCCTGTGGTCTTGGAAAAGATAGTAGTCTGTTTAAGAAGGGTCAAATCATTGGCATGCATCAAGCAGAGAAAACATCTAAGGAGATTGCAGAAACTACTAAAATTGGGTTAAGAACTGTCCAACGCATTATTAATAACTGGAAGGATAGTGGGGAACCATCGTCTTCCAGAAGGAAATGTGGTTGGAAGACAATCCTGAATGATGGTGATCGGCAATCACCTAAATGTTTGGCCAGATCAAATCGAAGAAAAACAACAGTAGAACTCAGGGGTATGTTTAATAGTGAAAGTAAGAGCATTCCCACACGCACAATGTGATGTTAGATACTTTCTTCTTTCTCTACGATATGTTTTACATCATATCTTATTTTACTGACAGTGATTGAGTCATCCTTCTCTCCTGGAAACAAAATAACGGTTCGGCCAAACATTGTTAAAAAGCTAGCTTAACCACGGATAGTAATCCACTTAACAACAAAACTGGCTCTGAATGTGTTGTTATTCTAGCCAAATACGAAGGAAAAAAGTGTTTAATTTAACCATGAAATGTTATTCCACACAATTTTGTCTCTTCTGTGCATCTATTAGTGCAGCACAGGAGTGAGGCATCTTGCCCAGGAATGCCTTTGGCAAAATGGCGGCGGCGTTGACGTACGGCCCAATGGCTAATGCGGCTGCATATCCTGAATATGGTAGGAACAGCATAGTATGATAGTTTTTTAAGTAGTATATGGAAATAAAGTGATGTGTAGGCAGTCTAGGGTTGAACTGACGTGTAACGACTCAACCAAAGTGAAAAAAGGCGACATATCAAAGCAGCATATTATCTACAAAGATGAACCAAGGCTGCCACAGCTAGCTGCTAATGTTAGCCCCGGTTGCATACCTGCTGACACAATGAATCTGTTAGCAATTTGACTGGTTTCTAAGTATTTTCTCCTCTTAAGACTAGTCAGTTAAACTAAATTTAAATGGGCGTTTATTCAAATGGGGAAATAAACGCCTAGGAGCGTCCTTATTTGTTATTAGAGAAGGAACACAATCTAAGTTGAACTAGGGCTGCAAGCAAAACTAAAGGGCCGTCGCACCCTGGTGCATGCAGACAAAAATCATAAGCCTAGGCTGAATGGTGTGAGGTGGCCAAATACTGTAAGGGAAATTTTTAAAAATCAGATGCGGACTGTTCAATTGCCAGAAGGGGTCGCTGTGACACTGAAGTGTTATTGATGTATGAATGTATTCATGATTAATGTGTGATCATCCCTGTAAAGTTTGGTGATGACTGGCATAAGCATTAAAAAGTTACACGGCATTATTGGTGTATTTACTGCAAAAAATGTACAAAAAAGTAGCATAAGTTTGGGCTCCAGTCATGGCTCCACTGTATGGTCAAAACTCACAGCTTGCACAACTTTGGATCTCCAGATTGATTAGAATGAGCAAAAAAAATCTGGACTCAATCAGATGAAATCCCTTGGGCTAGTTCATTAAAATATAAAACTTGTGAATCGCCCCAAAAACGCCAAAATTTGACCTTTAGCTGTTTATAGTGTGCTTCCAGTACATTTTAGAGGATGGCCCCAAGAAACTTTTTTTTTCGTCTAGTCATGATAAATATGTGTGCCCGATTTCATGCACGTAGCTTTACCCAGTCCCCTATCTCATTTTTGGGGCCCCTGTGGGACCCCTGTTTGATAGACTTTCACGATTCCACCAAAATACACAAAAACACCCTGGGGGACAGTTTTTGTTAAGTTTGGTGAGTTTTTGAGCATATTAAAGCCCCCAAATTGGCGATTCGTCTGACAGAGATATGATGCCTACAGATACATAAGAGTCCAACGATGCGACTAACTGATCCTTGATTTAGAGCAGATCAGAGGTGTGAAAACACCCCTAAAGTTCCTTTTTTATAGAAGTGTGAAAAGAAGAAACATATGTATTGTAGCTGTGGTGTAAAAGTAGGACATAACCTGTGCACAGTGTGCTTCAAATGTGTTATGAAGGGTAGAGGAAAGAGACGTAAAGTCCGACCAAATGTTCTCCTAAAGGCTGACTCAACTTTAAACACTAGGGACACACACACGCCTGAAGTGTAGACGCACACACACTGTTGGTCACACAAAGCGACAGACACGGACTGTTAGGCAGTGTGTTGTGTTTCTGTGTCAGTGAACACTTCAGCTCTGTCAAGATATCGCACGTCTCCCCACTGACCCCAGTGACAGCTCTGAAACTCTGATCTCGGCTGTGTCCGTGGACTTGGTACCGTGTAAAGCATGCAATTGCGTGCTGACAGCGCCGCATTAACCGAGCTCCCGTCTCTCTTCTGATTCTCTGAGGATAGCCTTTGTTCAGAGGCGGCCGGTTTGTGGTGACAGATGTCATAAAGCTGGCGTGGAAGCAGCATACGGAGAGAAACGGCATAAAAGAGCGAGTAACCTTTAAGCAATTTCATCTCTTTCACTCTGCATTTGTGTCAGGATGAAAACAGAGATGTTGATAGAAGGGCACCTTTGCTGTCAACACCAAGCCTCAGTCACCATCTTTCAAGTGTGATTTCGCTCACCTGTCCAGTTCCACTTGGACTTTTTGGATCAGTTTACACACAGAAATGTTTTAAAAATGATTAATTTCCTTTCAGTCATAAATCTTCACTTCCTCTCCTGTCCCTTCCATAGTACTGTGACCATATTTTTACCATCATCAAAGAACAAAATTAGACTTTTCCTTTGAACTAAATGTACCAACCCTCCTCCCATCTTTGAGCAGCAGCACAGTCCTTCAGCTAATTATTATTTCTTATTATCAGTTAATCTGCCAATTATTTTTTCACAATTAATCCCGTTATCATTTGGTTTCTAAAATGTCAAAAACATTTGCATATTTCGGTTGTCACTATTTCCCAAAGCCTCATGAAACGTTTTCTGATTGCTTCTTTGTCAAACCAGCAGACCAAAACCAAAAGACCTTTGACTAACCGCCAAACCAGACAGAGAAGAGCAGCAAATCCACCTTTTTAAACACTAGAAGCATCATATTTTGTCATTTCTCGTCAGTTAATTTTTTAAATTGTGGACTAAAAGTTTTCCTCTAGATGACTGATGATAAATCAAATTATCACAGCTTTTGGTTGCAGATTTTTTCTGCATCTTGTGATCCTGACGTCATGAGAATGGAGTAGAATAAACCAGGTCATCAGGCCAAGAAAAGATGCACTGGATGTGATGAACTGTGTTTAAAGCTCTAGTATACTAGTATGTGAAAAACTGACACTCTGTTTCCTCATGTGTGATGCTCATTGCATCAGTATTTTCACTTTCACTGAAAATTAATTAATCAGATTATGCTGACATTTGCTGCCAACAACATTTCTCAAACATTAACCTCCCTTTTAAAAATATGCTGCCTTGCAGGGCAGTGTTTGCACTTGGCTGTGATGCATCATAGTCCCTGGTAATGAACCCAGTTTGACTGACTTTGTAAACTTAACTTTTAGCAAATTTAATACATTTTCCTCTTCTTTTTTTTTCATTTGTCTGTTTTTTAAAGAGTACATAGTGTTGGAGTATTAAGTGTGTTTGAGTTAAATGAATGATAAATACTAAAGGTAATAATTATGGTGACTGATGTGTTGCAGATATTATAAAATCGTGTTTAAAAAACGTTAGCCCATCATCAATCATAATAACTGTGATCAGGATTTTTGCCATGACCAATCAGCTCGAGTGGATCACATGGCGGCGTTTTTTACCAAGCAGTCTAGTTTGGTTCAGAACTGTTTGGCACGGTTTAGAAGGTCCTTTATGCCATGAACACCTGTCTATCCACAGGTGGATGTTACTTTGGATAAAAGGGTCTGCTAAATGACACTGTAGCTATTGTAGGGGTGCACAA
The DNA here is from genome assembly GCF_018320785.1 of Cheilinus undulatus. NCBI lineage: Eukaryota > Metazoa > Chordata > Actinopteri > Labriformes > Labridae > Cheilinus > Cheilinus undulatus. The sequence continues at coordinate 14,219,752 of NC_054888.1, read as the reverse complement.
TATAAGCAGATATTATTGGCCTATATAATCTGTAAAACTCTACCTATATTATCAGTTGAAATTGACTTACAGCACATCATTCGTGAATATTGATGTATACCATCTATTAATATCGACCTATTTCATCTATAAACATTCAGCCTATACCATCTGTAAAATCACAATGATATCATCTTTAAATATTGGCCTATATAATCTTTAAATATTGACCTATGTAATCTGTAAATATCTCGTATATTACATATAAATATTGACTTATATCATCTAAAAATATTGTCCTCTATCTACCTATATTATCATTAAATATTGACATATACCATCCTTAAATATTGGCACATATCATCTATTGATATTGACCTATACCATCTGTAAAATTACAATGATATAATCTTTAAATATTGGCCTATATAATCTGTAAATATTGACCTATGTAATCTGTAATAAACCTATATAATCTGTGAAATAAAGACATATATCATCTGTAAGTTAGATCTAAGTCATTGGTCAAAATTTACTTGTATAATCGTTAAATATCAACCTGTATCATCTGTGAAATATTCACTTATATCAACCATAAATCGAAGCCTTTATCATTTGTAAATATCAACCTGTATTACTAGTAAATATTGACTTTATCAGCTATAAATATCAACCTATATCACCTGTTGATATCCACCTATATTATCATGATATTTACTTATATTATCTATTTATATTGACCTATATCATCTGTAAAATATAGACTCATAGCATCAATATCTACCTTTTTTATCAGTAAATATTGACTTAGATCATCTATTAATATCGACCTATGTCATCTGTAAAATCTCAATTAAATGATCTGTAATGTAGTATGTAAATCAACCTTTATCATCTGTAAAATATCCAATTATATCATCCATAAATATAAACCTATATGATCTGCAAATATTGCCTATATCAGCTGTAGATATTGACCTATGTAAACTGTTTATTTTAATGTATATGACCCATCAATATTGGCCTTTATAACCTGTAAATGTCATCCTATATAATATGTATATATTGCTTTTTTTTATCTGCAAGGATCAGCTGTTGGCACAAATAAGTGTGAAGTTTTAGCCAGGACCAACAGACCTCTGTCAGTCTTTATTTGTTTATACTCATTGTTAAACCTATAAGTGTGTTTTAAGAACTGGAGTTTTTGGTCTGGACTACATTTAGATGTTGATATTGGTATTGGTGAGTAAATAATCAATATCATGCATCCCTTCTTAGTCCAATGGACCCTGATCTTGTGTGCATTTCCATCGTCATTGTCCATAAGACCTTAACTGTTATGATCAGGCACTCAAACGGCCCTTCTTTTAGTAACATTTCCTGTTTGTTTTACGACTATAAAAGGACAAAAATGAAAACAAAAAATGAAAACCCTCCCTAATAGCAGCTTGGCCCCATTGTTCAACTAAAGAGCTGACTTTTAGGACAAGTGTTTGCTAACCAACACCCCACAAGGGTTTTTGCTAAACAGTATATCACTGTTTCCTCTAAAAGCAGAGAAAAGCTGCTCAGATTAGTACAAATGGCACGTTTTGTGTTCGTCCATTGTGACCACTGCTGCACACAAGGTGACGATTCTTTTGACCAGTAAACGACCAGCACAGTCTCGCTCCAAGGGTGTTAAAAAAGTGGGACAATTTGGACCAATTATATTACCGAACCAAACTGAACAGAGAAGAACTGATCCAGATCACTTGGTTGCTATAAAGGACTCTGATTTATGTTCAAAAGGAAACGTTCGTTACGTCAGGATATGTGCTTATTCAATACCTCTCTTGTATCTGTCTGTGAGGAGCAAAGCTTAGCATCCAGACGGCAAACAGGTAGCCTGAATCTGTCAAAAATCGTCCTCCAAAGCTCTCTAATTAGCACGTTGTATCTGGTGTGTAAAAGCTGTGAATAAAAAGCGCTCACAGTGACGACAGGCTGAAGAAAGCTGACGTCCTCCGTCTGTGTTTATCCTCCCAGACAGTGAGGCTTATTGTTGAGTCTTCTCTGCCGCTGTATCTGCTCTCTGTGCTGACAGAGATAAAACCGTCTCCTCTCCTTATAAAGCCATGATGTCGCAGAGAAGAGGGACACACAAACAAGTACACTGAAAAGTGTATCGAAGTGTTTGTGTGCCAAACAAATGTCTGTCTAATCAGCTGCGCCACGTATCCTGGAATATCAACCTGCTCTTTCAGGCGCTATTCTGTTGTTAATTTATGATGCTAAAAACTTGAACTCTTTGATTTTCTTATTTCAAAATTTAAGACTTTTTAAACTCAGAAATTTCAAGTATTTTCTTGTAAATTTACTATCCTGTTAACCTCTGAAATTCTAAGTTTGTTTTCTTGTCAATGTACATCTTCATGGGCACAGACGGACTAGTGGGCTAAGGCACACCCCATGTGCTCGGTGGCCTGAGTTCAAATTTGGCCTGTGGCAATTTCCCCATGTCTCTCCCCAGCTCTCTCATACCGGTTTCAGATTCTAACTATTAGAACTAGAGCAAACAATATATAAATATATTCTATTGAGGGTCTTTGTGTTTGCGGTAATCCAATTTTACCAGAAGACACAACGTAAAAGTCATTTTCCCCATGTTTATCAAAAGTTTCTCAGTGGGAGGATTCTTTTAAAGCCAGGATTTTGTAATTGCTTTTTTACTAGCAAGCATGAATATGTCCAAAAATATGTGTCTCTTTTACTGAGGCTTTCAGAGATTTTTCCAAGATACTTGAAAGCAAAGGAGAAATCAATGTACAAAGTTCTGCAATTAGCAGCTTTACTTCTCTCTACAGCAAGAAAACTTTGAACCACTTACCCTGGTCCAGATTAACAGAATTCATATCAGATTCTTCCTGCCAGTTTCAGACATGCTTTAATTATTTCTTAAGGCCACATTTACATGAAAACAATCCACTGAAAATAGAAAAAGAATCAGCTTATTAAAAAGTTTCTTGTTCAGACTAGTAATGCTACTCTGAACATATTTTCACATCTGAATAAATGCAAATTACGATTGTGTGCTACACAACACAGCCGTGCCGCATACAGCACAAAGTTGGTTTTCAGATTGTTAGCAGTGCTTGAAACACCATTTTTCTTGCTGGTTATAGTCCACATGCCTGTGCTGAATAGCACCATTTATTGTCTTGTATGTTCTTTGTCATGTTTTTCACTTTTTTCTTTTCCTTTATGATCATGTTTATTGTTTTTTGCATCTATTTTTTGCTGATTGTGTAACACTTGTTCTTGCACTGAGCTTGCTTTGTTGGAGTGCACTAGTTAAGAGTACACACCCACTTTTCTCACTGCACCTGAGAAGTAGTTGACTGATTGCAAGGCAGCTGCCACAGCCTTGAAAATCTGTGAACAGTCACTTGTTTTTTAATGCCCGATGAAGACTTGTATGTTGAAATGCGAAGGTGCTTATGCCTATTTATTAAAGGCTTTTTAACTTTTTCAATACACTATACATAGTGCCCTATGATTTCCGCATTAACTTAATCGAGGATGGAATTGCGGAATTGGTCAATAAAAACGGAATTTACAATTTAATGCGGTAATCGCAGAAATTGAATGAATTTGACTGAAATGCTGTGGTTTTTTTAGAAAGAGGAACGTATATCTGAGGAATATGTTCCCGGGGGAACACTGAAGCGGGGGACAACTTCTCCCTCACTCTCAAACACTCACCCCGCCCTCTCCTAAACAATAACAGCATGTCAAAGCGGCTTCACGAAACACCAGCAAACATCACGTAGCTCAGCACGGGGCAGTACTGTGGGACATAATGTTGCACCTTCAAGAAAACTCATCAGTGCTTCGAGTTATTTTACCTCATCACACCACCTGAGCGGTGTGTCTCACCTCACGCGAGGCACACCGCTCAACCCTCAGAGGCTCAAAATCGAGTTGGAGAGAGTTAAAAAAAAATTTAGGTAACAGGTTTACTTTTGACCATTTAACTTTAATGTGACCTTCTTATTAAGTTGATATCACTCTGTGTCTGAGAGAACAGAAAGATTTCTTCATTTACATTATAAACATCAAAATGCACCAAAAGAGAGAAGATCACAGAAAACTGATACAAACTTTCTTCTAGTTGCCCCTCTAGTTGTTCTCCGCATTGGATTTAAGATCATATGGTGTATGCGTTTTGTGGTGGTGGTAAAGGAGCATCAGATTTTGCTGTAAAACCCATAACAAGCTCAGTAGCTTCTGCAGCACAAACACAGCTCTGTAATACGCCATAGCTGTTTTGGCCGCACCCGCGCAGGTGTCTTAAGAGAGCTACGCTATGTGTGACATAATTGTTTCAAGAAAGATGTGGTTGGCTGTCCACATGGAGACGAAACGGTAGTAGATTGCGGATTTATGCACTCTGGGACCCATTTTCAAAAAGTATTGTTTACAGTCCCCCAAAACGCCGTTTCCATGTGGATGAAATGCCGATACGACAAAAAAACTTTTGCGTTTACTCCTAAACTCGTCTCCGTGTGTGGCCTTACTCTACAATACGAAAGGCAGTTGACGCAGGTCGCACCCTCTGTTGATTGCTACAGTGAAAACAGCTCTGGCGGTTTCAGTTGTGTGCAGTCAACTAAGTTGTGCAGAACTTTGGCATTTCTTGTTATTTATGCACACAGACTGAGCTGAAGCGTCAGTGGAAGGGTCAGCCCAATCATGTGAGGACCACATTTGGTTAAGACCTGCCAGTCTCCCTGAATGAGTCCACCGAGCAAGGCCACCGACTGGCAGTGTTTCTTTAAGACAGTGTAATGCACTTCAGCAGTCTAACGCTACATGTCCTCACCAAAAATTCTGGTGATATGGAGGAACAGAAAATGGTGCAATAGCCACCGAAAATTCCACCTGAAAAATCTGTCCATCTATATGCTAAGAGATTGTGACAACCAACCCCGACAACAGCAAGTTAGCTAACTAATGAGAGGCTTCTCGTTCACACTTTTTGAGAGTGCCAATTATTTTATTATAAAGCCATTGTAAAAAAGTTCAAGTTCAGCTTTCCAACTCCAGAGAAGACTAAGTAGGTGAGTAGGGGTGCACGGTTTGGCCGAAGTTTACATCCAATATTTTGCCTGTGTATTTCAGCATATATCGACTACAAATTTGTCCATACATACCAGTGATACTCAGTGTGTGGCTCTTGAGCCACGTGTGGCTCTTTTGTTATGCTTTGTGGCTCTTTTACGTCTTAATTTGAAATGTTATTCCCCCAGAAAACCTTAAAAAAGGGAAAAGTTTTTGCCCTTTTTCACCATTTTTCATCCATTTTAGCTACCTTTTGCCATTAAATAACACTTGTTTCCTATTTTTGCGCATTGAAGTCCTTTTTTACTCATTTTTGCCACGTTTTTGCCACTTTTGAACCATTTTTTGCAACCTGTAACTCATTTTTTTTCTCATTTCTCACCCATTTTTGCTACTTTCTGAGCCTTTTTCCGACTTTTCCTCCTCATTTTTGCCTATTTTCACCCATTTTTGTTGCTTTTTGACCATTTTTGCCACATGTAACTTATTGTTATTGATGTAAGCTGTAAGCTGTTTTTGCTCTTTCACCACTTAGACTGTGGCTCTTGCAAGGGTATTTTTAAAAAATTTGGCTCTTTGGTTGAGTAGGGTTGAATAACACTGATGTAATAAATTGGTGCAGTTTTAGGCTGAACCAACAGACTTATGTCAGGTGAGGTATTTTTCTTTATTTATCCTCATTCTTTAAACTTTAAAGTGTTTTTTAAAGGACTAAAGTTTGTTTTCTTGGTCATCCTTAAACCTTAAAGTGCCCGAAAGGACTTAATTTTTTTTTTTTTCCGAAAGCATATTTAAATATTGATATCAATATCAGTATTGGCTAAAATGAATCTATGAATTTTGGCTAATCAGGTATCGGCAAAAATCCAATATTGTGCATCCCTACAGGTGAGCTTTGGTCCCAATTCTGGAAATTTTCATACCAAATTTTGTGAGGCAGGACCCTCTGGTGGCAAGATATAACGAGTGTGACAACCAACCCTGTGTGACAACCAACCCTGTTCCGCCCTAATTCTAGTGCCAACTGCATACAGTCTGGACACAGTCCCTGATGTAGACTATAAAGTTACCTTAGGTGATGTTAGGTAGGAAGACAATGGTGTTTTTATTTCTATGATATCTAAAAGGATAATTGCTCATTTAACAACGTTGCGTAAACTCAAAAGTTGTGGTCATGCTGTCTAGAAAATGGGCCAGTTATTTGCTCAACCTTTATAAGGATTCCTCTGCAGGCTTCAGCTGGCCTTGTATGATGCATTTGCTTTGCCATGTAAAGCAGTAGTCATCTCAGTAGAGTAAGCTGATATGGCGAGGAGCATCAGTGAAGCAGATGGCAGCAGTCACATATTAGCCCATGTTAATGCCTTTTAGGGTCGATGTCCCAAAGAAACCTCAGATCCACATATTGCCTTCTTCTTTCTTTCCAAGCTGTTACTTTGAGCCCCATGTGTGGGAAGTGCTCAGTGACTTCTGGTGCAATTGCACAAAAATCTAAACTTATCAAGGTTGCTGGGAAAAGTGAAACCTGCCCGGGATGTGGCACAAATTGTCAGGTTACATGAGGCGCTAATGGACACAAGCCAAAAGAAATAGGATAATAAATTGGCTTTCATGGGTTTAAAGGTCTGTTTATCAGTCTAGCTTTGGGCGGACCCTTGTAACGGCTGCTCCCTGCCTTTTCTAAAAGGAGCCAATGAGCCAGAAAATTTGTCCAAGAGCAAAGAAGAAGCCACTTGTCCCTGTTTTACTCTTGGTATGACACTGTGAGTGTGTGTTTCTGCGTGTGCGTTTCAGAGTGGATGGGTTTCTGCTTTGTTATTCAGTTCGGTCTCCTGAGGGCTGAACCAAGTTGCAGAAATGTTTTCCCTCCTTTCATCCTCCTGCTCTCTCTCCTCCCTCCATCCACACTGCTCTCGATCTCCCTCTCTCCCAGTCAGGAGCAGGAGGCAGCCCTCGGGGCAGAAGTTATTTCTTAGGAAACGGCAGCTGTCTCCTCCGAGTAGAACACACGAACTCACATGCACACTCAAACTTCACACATGAATAATCCATGTTACCACAGGAATTAAGAACAGGAGCTGCAGTAACATGAAATGCTACTATAATGATGAAATTGTCAGTTGCAGTAATGTAATAAAGTTTTGTACTAAATAAGATGCTCAAACATGATGCTAGCTTTTATACAAGAGGGACTCTTAGCCCGTAGATATACGGTACTTAGATATTCGATTAATGGTCAGGGCTCCTTGAGTGTTTAGCCCCTTCAGCAGACACCTATACCTGAAGGTAAACATGCATGTTTTGGGATGTTTAAGGTTAATATATGTGAAAATACTGCCAATATGTACTGCCAGTATATTAGTTAATATCAGAAGAAATGTTCACCTTTGCTGGTACCAGTATTTACCTTTCTATGCTAATATTTGCAAGTACCATTATTATTATGCCGATAATATTGTCTCTATCAGCCCTGTCTGTCAGTAAAATCAAGTATAAACTATGGATGTGCGGGGTTAAACGGTTAAATTTGTTTACCAAATTAGCTTGAAATCCCAGTCTATAATGCTCGTTCATACTGTAGTTAACCTCCTGCCACTAGAGGCCACTGTAGCTTTGGTTAATGGCCGCTGCCTTCCTGTCATAGCTTAACCCCCAACACTTCACTAAACGTAGATAAATATATACATTGCAATAAAAAATCCACAATTTTTTGGGATATTTTTTAAAAGTAACACCGGACCTGGAGCGCAGATGGTCGAGTGGTTTAAGGTGCTACCCATGTACACGGGCGGCCCGGGTTCGAATCCGGCCTGTGGCCCTTTACCGCATGTCTCTCCCCACTCTCTTCCCTGTTTCCAAACCTATCCACTGTCCTTCCTCTGTCAAATAAAGGCATGAAAAAGCCCAAAAATAATTCTTAAAAAAAAAAAAGTAACACCAGACCTTATTAATCACTAGGGTGACACACAAGGTTTTCATGAAGTGCGCCATGAAAATAAAATACTGTGGAAGTACGACAAACATGAGGGCAAGGCAAATGCTAAATCAGCTAAACAGCTGAAAAAAGTGGTATATATATCGCAATATATGGTTTCGCAGTATTCATTTAATTGCAAATGTTTAAAATCACAATAAAATCACATCGTGGCCCAAGTATTGTGATAATATCATACGTGGGACCACTAGTGATTTCCACCCCTATTAATCACCACACTTTATTAATCTACAAAGAGGGATGAAGGCTGGCAGAGCTAGCTGCTAATGTTAGCCATGCTGTACTGAGTATATCAGACTCATACTGTTTTCTACGTATTTTCTCCTCCTTAGACAAGTCGGTTTAACACATTTTAAATGGACGTTTATGCAAATGCGGAAATAGACCCCTAGGAACATTTTTATTTTAACCTGTAAGGCTAATGGAAATAAAACTGGTGAATCTGTCCAACAGGCGACTGGAATGTTACCTTTCCTCTGAGTGGCTGTTTAGTTTTTTATTGATAAGGTATTTTGATAATACAATGAAAAACCAACAAAAGGGGCATCCGTGAGGTTTCTGTCTTTGACAGCTGTTGTAACAGGGACATTTCTGGATGTGTTTGGTTGACAGTCACCATTTAAAACAGTCTTTAATTTAAGCTAGGACTGTTGCGTCCAAACATAGAGGAAAATGTTGGAGAAATGGAGTGAAGGTCGGGTGGGTTTTGTGTTTTGTTTATTAGTCATTCGTCACCTGAGCTGAGTTGATATAACTAGCGATGAAGATGTTTATTTTGTGAGCTCAAGCATGAACAGCCGTACACTCAACACCTTTATCTGAGGTTGAAGGCGTTCAATTTTGCAAGGAAATGATAAATCCTTGGAGTTTGCTTTTTCTTAAGACTTACAACTCTGAAATGTAATAGGAATGTTTCATTTTGTGGCATCATGATAAGTCTGAGTTTACATCACTCTGAGTGCTAATTAACCAGATTTTTTAATGATATTAAGAAGATTTGAATCCCTTGAAGACTCTTTTATCCTTGTGTCCATTAAGAATAAGCACAAGTAGATTTTCTGTTGAAGATGTGCGACGCAGCGCAAGTTTAATTTCAGTCGAGAACAAACACAAATCAGATTTACTAGAAGAAAAAATCCAGTTCAATTCTGAAGTCTGAGGAGGAATAGACGCCTGATGGGAAAGTACTAATCTGATTTCAGTATAAACATGTTAGCATGAGCTTCAAAACAGACAATCACTTCAAAAATGTGCTTAATTGAGATGAGAAGTGAGTGGGTGGTAATGAGTAAAGGGGTCCAAAGATAAAAAAGCCCGTGTGTGTGCGTGCTGGAAGTGTAACCCCAGCGGGGTGAATCGAGGCTGTGTGGTTTGATGAGATTAAATCCAGCGTAGATCTACGGACTGTTAATTACCTGACCCAGTGTGTGTGTGCCTTCATGTGTGATGTAGCTTCAGCAGGGATGAGCAGAACTGAGTCATGAGCGGAGAAAGCATCTGGTTTGGATGTGCGATTACAGCAGCATGCAAATGAGAGTTATGCGTGTTTGTGTGCGTTCGTGTCATTGTTTTGTTTTGTGTCCTTGCAGTTTGAGAATTACATTTGTGACAGCTCAGAGGGAAAGTAAGCCGCAAGTTCACCCTGAGTACGTTCACCTTGTGCTCATAGTGTAATGCTGTTTATTTGTGTTTTTATATTTTTGCCATGAAGCAAATTGTCTCATGTTGTAGCAGAAATCCTTCAGACCTTTTCTGATTTTCATTTTTTCAGGGACTTTGACTTTGTGGAGTGAAATACAGTTTTCAATCATACAGCAGAAAAGAATGTTAGAACGTAGCTCATTTATCTGAAAACATTCTTCCTAATCATCTTGGGGCTGTCCAAAGTCTGGAGGAGGATTGTGTGGGATATGTTTTTTGATACCAGGGTATACTGTATTACCACCAGGTGTTTAAAACCCCACATTATACAAGCACTTACCTGCATGTATGCACAAGCACAGCAAAAAGAGTGCACGACTCTGCTGGATAATAATGTATCCTTTAAGAAAATGCGAAGGTTTTCAACACTTTTTAGCCACTTTTCACCATTTTAAGAACATTTTTTGCCATTTTTAGCAAATGGTTTGCCACTTTGAATACATTTTTGCCACTTTCAACCCATTTTTACCATTTGTCAACCACTTAACAGAATTTTTTTGCCATTCTTAGCAAATGATTGAAACTTTTTATACATTTTTTTTTTGCCACTTTCAACCAATTTATCCAGTTTCACCCATTTTTACTATTTTTTAAACATTTTTTCCCACTCTTAGTCAATGTTTGCAGCGTTTTCATTTTTGCCACTCCTAACCCCTTTTCATAACTTTTTAACCACTTTCACCATTTTTACAACCATTTTTTGTCACTTCAAGCAAATTTTTGTTACTTTTAATACTTTCAACTTTTGCCACTTTCAACTTTTTTTTTTTCCAATTTCAACCCATTTTTATTATTTTACAACTTTTTACCATTTTTACCACTATTTTTTGCCACTCTTTGGAAATGTTTGCAACTTTTAATATATTTTTGCCACTTCCAACACATTTTTGTCACTTTAAACCACTTTTAACCTTTTTTTCACAAATCTTTAGCCCTTTTTAGCAATTTTTGCCACTTTGAATACATTTTTGTACAGTGTTTGCAACTTTTTCATTTTTGCCACTCCCAACTCACTTTAACCATTTTTACAGCCATTTTTTCTCACTTCAAGCAAATTTTTGCTAATTTTCATACTTTTCTTATTTCACTTTCAACTTTTTTTTCCAATTTCAACCCATTTTTATCATTTTACAACCACTTTTTACCATTTTTACCTCTATTTTTTGCCACTCTTTGGAAATGTTTGCAAATTTTGTAGCTTAAAACCACTTTTAACCATTTTTACCACAACTTTTTAGCCCGTTTAAGCATTTTTTTGCCACTTTGAATACATTTTTATCACTTTATATACATTTTTTCCACTTTCAACCCATTTTTACCATTTGTCAACCACTTATCAAATTTTTTTGCCATTCTTAGCAAATGTCTTGCAACTTTTAGTACATTTTTTGCCACTTTTTCCAATTTTACCCATTTTTACCTTTTTTTAAATTTATTTTTTGCCACTCTTAGCCAATGTTTGCAACTTTTTCATTTTCGCTACTCCCAACCCACTTTCACCACTTTCTAAAGACTTTCACCATTTTTACAGCCATTTTTTTTGCCACTTTAAGCAAACTTTTGCTAATTTTAATACTTTTCTTATTTCACTTTCGACTTTTTTTTTTTTTCCAATTTCAACCCATATTTGCCATTTTCCAACCACTTTTCACCATTTTTTACAACAATTTTTTGTCACTCCAAGCAAATGTTTGCAAAGTTTAATACTTTTTTAATATAATGCTTTTTGGACTGATTAGACAAGGATGGACTTTTGCAAAAGTGATGGAACGACTAAAGTTCGGAGAAAGAAAGGATTTGCTCACACAAACACACGAGCCCAAAATGCTGCCAACAACAAAGGAGTTCATCCGGGCCAAGAAGTGGAAGGTTTTTTTGGCTGGCCAAGTCAGTTTCCAGACTTAAACCCTATAGAGAATGCATTTTACCTGCTAAAGAGGAGACTGAAACTATCAAGACAGTCAGCTGTTAAGGAAATTGCTCAGTGTTAACTTAACAACTTAAAAGCAGATAATTGGCCTTATATAAGAAGAGCTTTACCTAACTGAAGCAAGTGCATTGCAAACTAGTGATGTTTTTCTCATCTGCAAACTTTTGACTACAAGCCACATATCTTGTTCTTTGTATTAGTTTTCTTAGTATAACATATGAACCCCAAAGAGTTAAAACCAGAAAGTTCCAGCTGGAGCCAATGAGGGAAGAGAGAGAGCGAGGCGGTGAAGGTCTGCTGGAGAGAGTTTTCAGTCAAAGGCTTGAATAGATTTTCAGGAAGTAGTTTGTTCTTCACTCTGCCAACGTCATCGTCTCTGGCTCGCACTTTTTCCACTGCCTTGGCCAACTCTTTTCTCTGCCGCTCTCTCTCACATACTAACACACTCTCACAGACACACGTTCAACTAGGACACAGATAGCAGGCCGCAGAAACACGTGCACAGATACATCAGCAGGCTTTTTAAAGAGGCTAACTCGTTTTGGCCCTGCTGGTTAACCTCTCCTCTACCGAGCACACACAGAGTTACAGACCCTCTCTGTCGGCCTGTCTGTGAGCCAGCAGTGATGCTGGTGGCACCAAAACAATGTGGTCATTATTGGACTGGACACAAAGCAGAGGGTAGAAGAAGAACAGGGACAACATAGAATCAGAGCTCACAGAATGTACACACTAGTCCTTATGGACTGAACTAACCTCTTTCATGTCCTTGTAGCTCTAAAGATCAGCCATTCACACAGGCAGAAGAGGAGAATTCCACTTATTCTATTATATTTCTGAGTCTTTTAAGCCACCATGGGAAAGGTTAGTCAATGGACAGAACACCTTTATTTTAATATAGAACCTGAATGACATTTATGTCTGTTAGTGTGATTAGGCCTCTTGTTCCTCAGTAATTTATTTGACTGAAAACAAGCCTGTCCTATTAATTTGCTACATTCCTCCTCCTCATATTTTTTCGACTTGAAATAATTGGCAATTAACTTTCCAATGAATTCATCAGTTTTTATTCCTCTGCGCCGGCAAAAGCTGAGGCACGAGGTTTTGGGTCTGGGCCCGTTCTTATGAAGAAGTTATCTAGGGATTGCTTTCAGGGATTTTATTCAAAACTTTGCACAAACGTCCACTCAGACACAAAAATAACCTGATTTATGTTTGGATGTAAAAGGTCAACGTCACTGGGCTTCATGTTCATCCCTTGATGCCCTTTATTCTATTTTTGCCTTTAGTCTGAGAGGCCAGGATAGTGGATAGGGTAGTAACCCTTAGAGCGGTGCACCCTGGGTAATTCGCCTTGGGAATAATACACAACTCCTTATATGGAGTGTGTGTGTGGGTGTGTGTGTGTGGGGGGGTTATAGTCACATCTGCAGGCTTTACAACATACATTCTCGTCCTCTGATGTGTTTAACAGCTTTTCACCATTTAATCACCAATTTTTTGCCCCTTTTATCAAACTTTTACCCATTCTAACCTTTTTTTTAATTTTAACTACCATTTTTGCCACTTTCAACCCATTTTTCCATTTGTACCACAAATTTTGCCTACTCTGAGCAAATTCTTGCCACTTTTAATGCATTTTTGCCTTTTTAACCACTTTTCACCATTTTTAACACAGATTTTTGCCACTTTAGTACATTTTTTCCACTTTCAACTCATTTTTTGCTGCTTTTGAACCACTTTGCACAATTTTAACCACCATTTTGTCCACCTTTAACCACCTTTCACCATTTTTACCACTATTTTTGCCCACTCTGAGCAAATTATTGCAACTTCTAGTACATTTTTGCTAATTTTTAACCCTTTTCAACCAATTTTTGCCACTAATTTTGCCCACTTTGAGCAAATTGATATCACTTTTGGTGTATTTTTGTCGCTATGAACCCATTTGTAATACTTTTTAACCACTTTTTACTGTTTTTGCCACCAATTCTTTTGGCAGTTTTAGCAAATTTTTGCAACTTCAAAAGTTTTTTAATAACTTTAAACCCACAACTTTTTCCACTTTTTAACCTCTTTTTGACACCTTTAGGTGCCCATTCTTACCACCTTTAGTCACATTTTTGCCACTTTTAACCCATTTTTACCATTTGTCAACCACTTATCAAATTTTCATGATTTTCTGACCTCCATAAGGCCCCATTTAGCTGGAAAGCGCTCCCCTCTAGCCCCGCTTGTGTGCAGCCTTGGGTCAATGACTGCGTATTTTAATTCACAAAGTTAGGCGAATTCTCTCTTCTAGGCGATGTATTTCTATGAAGGTGATGCAGTTCAGCAGCGTCAGGAAGTACTTTTTCTTCCTGGCTTCGCTCTCCTGCACTCCTCTCTCTCTAATTCTCTCTGGTGGTCTTTGTACTTTGGGGTACCCCTCTCTAATTACTATGCTGAGTGGCCCCAACAACAACAACCGTCCACTGTGGCTGCAATTCAAAGCAGGAAACTAACGTTTTCTGCTCAGCGGCCTCAGTGGCATGCACTCACAAAGACTGGCCTGTTAATTCTACCGTTTACTTCCCTGCCTTTGCTTTCTATGTAGTGAAATAAGATTTGAGGAGAATCTCTAAATGTCGTCGATGGGACGAGATACATTCAAACCCTTTACTCTCACTAACCCTCCAAGATGTACATGTTTAAGGTCCTTTCTCTTTTTGTGTCTTTCGTATTTTGTTCTTGTGCATCTTTGTTTAAGGGTGAAAGTTTTTGGAAAACCCCCTCTGGTTCCTGGTAGGAGGCTGGGAAACTGAGTTAGAGGCCACGGGGGAAGAGGAAATGAGATTTAGCGTCCATTTGAGTCTGCGTGAGCCTGGATGAAATAAGATTTGAGTGTCATTTCTTGATATCAACCCTAGGGCGAAATGAGATAACAGATCAAGGATCACAACTAACAGGAAACATAAATTCACTGTGGAGGGGAGAGAGCATGAAAGATGAGAGAGGAGTGCTGCTAGGTGATGCTGTGATTTTAAGGCAGTTTTTCAGAGAATGTGTCTCAGGGTTCATTTATGGCTTTAATGTGATGTCACACTGATGGAGGGCAAGAAAGATTCTCACTGCTGTACACTGTGGAGAAGTTGATGTTGCAGTTGCCTCATATGTGTTGCCAGTCTTTCTTTATCTTGAAAATGATGTCTTTGTATCCCTTGACCTTTGCAGCCATGTCTGCATCATAAAAAAAGTTCAGCTGCTAATAGAGTTAGAAGTTTAGCCAGCGACAGATTGTACATTTCTGCCTGGCTGCAAACAACAACAACAAAAAAAAAACATTATTTATGTTTGAAATCAATTTAATTTCATAGTTAAAAAAGCTGATACAATAATTTGAACGTCGTAATCATGTTTTTATTATTCATGGAGGCTATTGATTTATGGTTTCCTTTTTAGGGTTGCAGGGTGGAAAGTTTGAGTTTCTTTGTATTTTCAATTGCACAAAAGTAAGTAACCTATCAAAATAAGTGTTGTAGCTAATCATCTACAAATCCTAGACTGCTGATCCCTGCACAACAAAAAACAAACAAACACTAAAACACCTAAAACGGCCTTAAGGGGGAGAGTGTGCGCTTTTGTATTTTTTTTAACTGTACAAAAAGTAACAATCTATCAAAATCAGTAATGTTGCTAATCATGGACATTTCCCAGACTGATAATCCCTGTACAAAAGAAATCCACTTTGCTAATAATGTAATGGTAACATAAGAAAAAGTAATAATCTATTAAAATTGGAGCCGAACGATTTGCAAAATTAATCTAATTGCGATTTTTTTTTTTCCAGTATTGCGATTTCGATTTCATATGCAAGTGATTGGCTGTAGGAGCTGGGAGGCTATAATTGGTGTCAGCTGGCTGTCAGCCAATCACAGCTAGGGGTATGACGTGCGTGCACAAATGCTAAGCTTGATCAATATTAGACAGAAGAAACTAGGGCAGAACTATTAAAAAGTATATCTAAATGCAATTACTGTTGCTCATATTGCAAATTTGATATCAATTGCTTTATTTAATGGGTATTATTGTTTTTATGTCACTCGTTTTAATTTTGAATAATACGTAAAATGCAAAAAGGACTATTTTTGTTAACCATTTTAAAAAAATTAAATTGCACTTAAATGTTTGTAAAATGTCCATAAAATCCTGGCTGCTGCTGCTGCAAAAAGAACGTATTAAACTGATATTTTGAGATGTATCAAGTTAAAGCAATATTTCAACATCTGCGATTTGTATATTGCAGCATGCCATATAGCGATTTAATCTAATTTGCGATTAATTACCCAGCCCTAATTATAATCAGTGACGATGCTAATCACTGGCATATCCTAGACTGGTCCTCCCCATACAAAAAAGCCACTTAATATGTTTAAATATATATCCAGTTATTAAAGGGCCTCAAGGGGGGAAGTGTGAGGTTTTTTGTTTTTGTTTTTGTTTGTTTGTTTGTTTTTTGAAATTGTGCAAAAAGTAATAATCTGTCAAAGTCAGTGTTTTTAATAATCATGGACATATTCTAGACTGAAAATCCCTTTTTAAATGAAATCCACTTTGCTTTAATTTTTAAAAAAATATATCTGGTGACCTAAAAGGGCCTGGGGGGGGGGGGAGTGAGTTTTTTTTGTTTTTGTTTTTTTGTAATGGCACAAAAAGTAAAAATCTATCATGTGTCGTTGCTAATCATTGGCATATCCCAGACTGATAATCCCTGCAAAAAAAAGACCACTTTGCATTAATTTTTTTTCAAATTCATCCAGTGACCTAAAAGGGCCTGAAGGGGGGATGTGTGAGGTTTTTTAAAAAAAAAAAGTTTTGTAATTGATTTTGATAGCGTGGTGAATGTACAGGTCACAACTTGTCTGGGAGAGCATTTTGAAGTTGTTGAATTGTGTATTTGATGAGTTTGATGAGGGAAAGCCAGAATACTGTAAGACTCCATTGAACAGGCAGAGCAGCTGGTATCTCAGCCCCGCCGATCTAAAAACAGCTTGCAGAGGGCAACTAAAGGTAACGAACCTATTACCAAGACTATAGGCAAATTTGCCAAAATGTTGAAGTATCCCTTTAAGTGGAAAAGTGTGATTTTTTTTTTTTTAAGGGGGGCCTGAGTGTTAAAACCCTTATTTGTTATTTTGTTGACATTATTTATTACAGATCTCATAAGACCCCAGACACATTTAATAACCATTAGTGTCTCTGCAGAGTTGCCTGGCCTAATGTTCTTAAATTTCCAGAGCCTCATTAATCACCTAAATTTTCATGGAGGAACAGTGTGAAACAAGTTAAAGGTAATGATGGTGTATTATGCACATGCTCTCCAGTAAGCACAGCACTGCTCTGTTTGTCTTTTTAGGTAATTGATTTCTTTATGTGGGTGTAAATAGTTCTCTGCCTTTTGCACATTTAGACTCACACTCAGAGAAACAGTGGTGATGGATTTATTCCTGGTTTGTGTGGCCTCCTCTTCGTCACAAACACTCATATAGTCCTAATTTGTTAGGAGAGGTAGACTATGTGTTTGTGCTGCATTAAGATGGATGGATGTTTATGAATAGAGAGAATTACAGCTATAGATTTATAGGCCAGCAGCCTTTGGCAAAACAAGCCCTAGGGACCACACAGTCCAACCATTTCTCAAAGACTGTTGTATCGGGGGAGGGGAAAATGATATCACACCTTGGGAATGACACAAGAAGGCATTTTTTCGCTGTAATTATGATGTATAGCTATAGGGAAGAAGGTGTGGATGAAAGAAGATACAATAAGAGATGGAAGGAGCAGGAATGGGGAAGGAATAAGGAGAGGAAGCAAGGAGGCAAAAAGAGGAGGTGAGATTGAGACGCCACCTGAAGGAAACAGATACGAGCATTACCTTTGGAAGAAGATTGTTGAAAGTCTCCTCAACCAAAACGACTGTCACTTTAGATATGACTGTAAAAACGCAATTAAAAAACTCATCTTTCTCTCCTGCAGACACCGAGTTTCTCTGCATGAGAGCTTCATTAAAAATAGAGAGGAGGACAGATGAGAGAAGAGACAAGGCTTTATTTTAGCCTTAATTATGAAATATAGCCTCATTAATTGTTACACAGCTCCAGAGCAGATTAAGGAGGTAGAGGAAAAGGTGGTGGAGAGGGAAGAGGAAAGGAGATATTTTAGAGTGATAGAGAAGGTACAAAAAAGAGGAGCAGGTGTGAATAATGTGTTTGGGGGCAGATTCACACCTCCAGGCTGACACGAGCCATTATTTATGCTGAAATGATGATACAGAGCGTCGCCCATCTTAAGCCCACAGACAGCTTTGTACTCCATCAACGGAAGCGAGGGCGCTACAGCTTCTTTAATCCACATGAATGATGGGAAAATGCTCCAAAGAAAGCAGTGTTTGGTATCAAAGATGGGTGCTGTTGTGTTTTATTTAGGCCATTTAAAGATGGCAGTTGTGTCATCTGTAAGGTTCAGCACTTTGGGTACTTGTTTACTTGGAGATTACTGAACACACTCACCGGCCACTTTATTAGGTACACCTTGCTAGTACTGAATTGGACAATGTCTACATGTCTAAATGTATTAAGTTCCTGCCATGTGATTAGGTAAATCAGATGAAAAACACTAAAACTACAATTTTGAAGGCATAAGTCCAGGATGCATTCCCAGCATAGTCAAATTCATGTTTTTTTATACCATGGCTACATTTTTTTTCAACACAGATTTCAGTGTGTGTTTTGGCTACACCTACACACTCAACACACACACTCGATTCAAATACACACCACACTCTGGCATTCACAGAAAACATCCAACATAGTTGAAATAATCTATTCCACTGGCCTACAGTCCCCGTTATATCCTATCACTTCAAACAAGGTAATTATCTTCTACAATGCCTCTCTGCAAACATGGAAAATGTCGACATCCGGTGGTGGATTTTGCAACTTTGTCGCCCCTCAATGATGGGTTTACAGCTGAATAAACAGGATTTCATATTTGTATATATGTGATTTAAGTGATAATTAATGGGGCCAGAAAGGGCTCCTGGAGGAGGACTGTCAGTTTTTTTTTTGTCTACACAGTGGAAAATTTTTTCAACACAGAATTAAATAAGTCCCCAGTTGTTATGTTGTTCAAATGCATTTACTTTGAAACATCCATATCAGGAAATAGTGTTTTCAGTAAAAGATTAACACAACTCAAGTGGAGAGAAATGAGTGGTTTTAGTGATGGGGCCAAAAGGGGCTCTAAGGGGATGACTGCCAGTTTTTTGTCTGAAAAGTGGAAAATTTTGTCAAAATAGTGGTGCTGAAATTTGAAAATTGCTTAAAATTAACCAGTTTGTCAAATATCCTCATCTCAGCATAATACGTGCCAAAATGAGAGCAAGAAAATACAACTGAGAGACCCTTAAAAGGTTATGGGACATATAGTATCTGTGTCTGATATGCCACCTTACTCAGAATTAAAGAAGTCCAGTTGTTATATTGTTTGAAGGCATTTATTATGAAACACCCTTATCAGGAAATGGAGTGTTTTCAGTAAAAGCTTCACAAAACTGGAGTGGGGAGAAACGATGCCCCTGAATGACAGGGTTACAGAGGAATTAACAGGATTTCATATTTCTGTATTGAAATGGCAGTAGAATGAAAAAACTAGTAAGTGGTTTTAGTGATAGTCAATGGGGCCAAAAAGGGCTCCAAGGGGTTACTGTCAGTTTTTTGTCTACACAGGGGGAAATGTTGTCAAAATAGTCCTCAAATCCCAAAATTCCTTAAAAAATGAACAACTCTGTCAGATATTATCATCACTTCCCAGTTGTCCCCAGTCCCCAGTTGTAAAATTGTCCGAATGCATTAATTATAAAACGTCAACATCAGGAAATGTTTTCAGTAAAAGCTTAACACAATTCCAATGGCGAGAAACGAAACTTAAAAAGCAGACAGATTCAATTACAAGACATAACATATTAAGAATTGAACCCAGAAAAAGATCATCTGTGATCTTATGCACAGACGTGAGTTGAGTGTGCCATCACAGGCTTGTATGAGAGGGAGAGGGAAGGTTGCAGCTCTTAGATATGCACTTCAAAGTAACGTTTATTTTTATCTACAAGGTCGCAATTCATTAGTCACTACAAAGAGCCAAGAATATCTTGATTTAAGTTTTGTTCAGCACCAACTTCTCTTAAGAGAAGCTGTACTTGCACTTCTATCAGCCTCTCTCCTCGAGTACATTTAAGGTGTCTGCACTTCTTCCTCAGTAGCTTTTGCCACCTCTGCAATTTTTCATATTCCTCTTCGTGGCACACAAGCTGTCGATCCTACATGTGCTAGAAAAAGAAAATCTGGTGTTCACATACAGCCCTGGCTCTGTGAACAGAAAACAAAGTGGCACAGAGCTGGACCGACAATATTTGCCCAAACATCTCACTTTGGAGTTTGCAAAGCTGTTGTGATGTTCACTGCTGCACAGAGAGAGTCGTTTTTGGAATCCCTCAACTTATCCTGGGGGATATGCCTGTAATTTACACCTTTTAATCTCTGTTTATCTAAAATACCTGTAACCCTCTTAGTATTATTGCAGTAGCATGACAAAAGTAGGGCATCCATTATAGCGGGGGAAATTTGGAAGAGCGGAGCACATGAGGATAGAAGAGGGAGGAAAAGAGGACAGGAGAGGAAGTTTAGGATTCAGGGCAAACAATTCTGCTGCTTTGTGATTTTCACCAGGGAGATTATCTTTATCTCATGCTTGCATTTTCAGAAATGATGTCTGAGATTTCTGTCTTGGAAAGAGTCGTCAGACTGTCAGAGGCGGTAAAATTGTGTTAAAAGGGAGGGAGAGAGACAGTGAGGATTTTTCGTTTGCTTACTGTGTTTAGCCTGTTTGGTAATTATCATACCCACCATCTGCTACAGAGCATATGATAAGTAGGAGAAGAAGCAGCGCTGCCAAGAGGAGATGGAGGGAGAGAGAGGAGAGACGTCCAAAGTGGGGGGGGGGGGGGGCATGTCAGCGTTGTAGCATGTTTGTACGAGAGCTAGTGCCTGCATGCATGTGCCGCTGCATACATTAATGCATGAGTGTGTTTGGAGTATGTTTGGTGTGCACAAAAAGAGCTATTTATAGCCACAGCCTCACTTCGCTCTAAGCAATGTGTTTACGAGGAACACAGAGGCATCACCTCACCTTCCTCTCGCCGTCTTCTTCCATCCTTCCTCGTCGCGCACAAGAATCCATCCCAAATCTGCCTCCAGACATGACCTGAAACAGTTAAAAGTGTCTCTGCAGTCGCTGCCACAGCAGCTCAAGAGCTTTCTGCCAAATTGGAAATCATGCCACCATGTAGAAAAAGCCGACTGTCAGAGGGCTCACTTGTGGAAATTGATCAGTCATTCGTAGGCTAGCTTGTTACCAGGGTGGAAAGACAGTGAATTACTTTTTCAGGGAAAGGACTTTTTGTCTGCAGAGATTAAGTTGCAGCTCTGCTTATCTTTACAGCGTGAAACGGTGTGTGGGAAACAGTGTATAACGCTTCTCCTCCACTGCAAAAAAGACAGTTTTTGGCTCTTTGGAAAACCACAAAAAGGATGCCTGTGTAGGAGAGCCATGTATACTGATAGACAGATATTATTGGCTGAAATGGAAAAACTGCAGAATATGTTTCATTACTGGTGGAATCAGGAATTGATATTGTCCACGAAAATTTCTTGCTATGTAGTATTATCATTCTCCTGCCCATTTTTATGGGTCGCTTCTCCTTCAACAAAATTGAACAGATTCAAACCATTCAAATGTCAAAATATTCAGCCAAATTAGGATT
The DNA here is from genome assembly GCF_018320785.1 of Cheilinus undulatus. Taxonomy (NCBI): domain Eukaryota; kingdom Metazoa; phylum Chordata; class Actinopteri; order Labriformes; family Labridae; genus Cheilinus; species Cheilinus undulatus. The sequence goes on along the minus strand of NC_054888.1, from coordinate 14,198,185 downwards.
AGTGTGCTATGACTTCTTACATTTACATTCATTCAACTTTCAGAGATACTCACAGATTTCCAAAATATTTGGGAACATTGAAATGAATGGTTAGAATATTTAAACCATGCTTCAACTGCCAAATTCACACATTTTTTCCATCCTCATTCAAATGCTTATAATTATTCATACTTCTACTTACAAACTCTATTCAAACTTGAAAATATTCACAAAACATTTAGCTATGTCAGTATGATTCAGCACATTCATATCATTCAACGCTTCAGAACAGTGTTACCCAACCCTGCTCAACCAAAGAGCCAAATTGTTGAAAAATACCTTTGCAAGAGCCACAATGTAAGCGGGGACGAGTTAAAGGTGGCAAAAATGGTCAAAAAGCTACAAAAATGTGTGAAAAGTGGCAAAGGGGTCAGAAAGTAGCAAGAAATGGGTGAGGAATGACAAAAAGTGGTCAAAATGTGGCAAAAAAGTGACAAAAATGGGCCAAAAATAGGAAACAAGCGTATTTAGTGGCAAAAGGTAGCTGAAATGGGTGAAAAGGGGCAAAAAATGAGATAAAAGTAGCAAAAACAAGCAAAAAAGAGAGGAAAAATGTGGTATTTAAAGGTGCAGTGTGTAAAACTGAATATCAACATCTAGAAGTTGGTTCTAGATTGCATTTCTCTGCTGGAAACTGTGGCAACCAGTTGAATTTAATGTGTATCTGTAATTTGAATACAATACAATACAATACAATAACTTTATCCTTTTTTCCTCTATGTTACCATGGAAACATGTAAAAATCCAAGATGGCAGCATCCATGGAGGGGACCCTCCCTATGTATGAATTAAAGGTTTATTCTGAGTTGCTTTTTTCAAAATAGCTATTTTTGAATTTAGATGACTAAACACTTATTTTTATAGACCGTCTTAGACATGTTTAGCTTTATTTTACCAAATTTTCAGCTAAATGCTACTAGGCTAAATATTACACACTGCACCTTTAATGGCAAAAGGAAGCCTGAATGGGTGTAAAATGCTGACCCCCCCCCAAAAAAAGAAAAAAAAATAGAAAAGGACCAAAATGGGATAAAAGTGGCAAAAATAAGTGGCTAAAATGGGTAAAACTAGAAAACAAGTGTATTTAATGACAAAGCGTAGCTTAAATGGGTGAAAATTGAGAGAAAAACGTTGAAAAGTGGCAAAAAAGTGTCTAAATGGGCAACAACTAAGAAAAAAGTGGTATTTGATGGCAAAAGGAAGGCTAAATGGGTGAAAAATGGCAATAAAAAAAGTGAAAAAGGACCAAAATGGGATAAAAGTGGCAAAAAGAGGTGGCTAAAATGGGTAAAACTAGGAAACAAGTGTATTTAATGACAAAGGGTAGCTTAAATGGGTGAAAATTGGGAGAAAAATTGTAAAAAGTGGTAAAAATTAGATAAAAGTGGGGGAAAAATGTTTAAAAAGTTGCAAAAAAGGGTCAAAATGGGCAACAAAGTAGGAAAAAGTGGTATTAAATGGCAAAGAGTAGCTCAAATTGGTGAAAGGTGGCAAAAATGGTGAAAAAAGGGCAAAAAAATCAAAAATCACAAAAGAGCCACATGTGGCTCCAGAGCCGCACGTTGAGTATCAATGGGATAGAATCTTCTGACAGTTACTAAAGTTAGAGTGGAGCCACTCAGTTTTTAAAACTAAAAACATCCTGAACAAACTGCAACTGAAGCCACTAATCTTACACCACACACATAAAACAAATATCAAAACTGAAGAAATCTTGTCCCGCTCCTCTTAACTGAAGAACCAAAGCCATAGACTGTACGCTTTTGGCGTAAAAGGACCAAATGTCCCAAGAAATCCAGAATCCGCTTCATCTGCCCCTAGTATACAGTTTCCCGAAGACTCAGAGGGACGGACTTTTTTACATCGCTCCCCTGGCCACATTTTTCGCACAAACAACACAAATTTATAATGACAGCTCCATCAAACTCTGCAGATTCTCACTGTGAAATCCGTTTAATGATAGCGTGCTTGGTCTTGGCACAGGGCGAGGAGAAAGCACACTCAATTGTCAAGTAAAATACCCCTAAAATCTGCTGTCACGTGAGCTCTGCTGTCACAGGTGTGGATGATTGCTTTGACCACACATGCATGCTACTGCAGGCATTGGTTACCATGGCAACCAGGGGCACATCAGTCGGTAACACTGAGGATTTTATCTCCCTGTCCAACTTTTGCTCTGTAAATCCAATTCTAACTCATCATTTATCCTGGATTATTTTTTCTCACTTCCTTTAGCTCTTTAAAGAAACAGCTGATAAACTTTATTTTACAGCTTACAACTGTAGTATTCTCAGCTTTTCCTTAAGAACAATCTCCTAGAACACCCCAACAGCATGATGCTGCCACCACCGGGATGGGATTGGCCAGGTGATGCCTGATTTCCTCAAGACATAAGCAGACTAGAAAACCCCTTTTCTCACAGGTGTTTTTTTAAACAAACTTTGCACAGTAGGAACATTTCTTAACTGCTCTCTTTTATTAAACAGTCAGAAAAAGACTCCATTTGAATATTTCTAATCATGTGTTATTGTTATAATCCTTTTTTTCCTCTTAATTTGGATGTGAAGTTAGACTTAAGGAGAGCATCTTTATTGTCTTAGAGTGCGGTGTTTCTAAATCAACCATTCATTATGTGAATACAATGAGTAGAGCGACATTTGGCTGGAAAATCAGATTACATTCAGTCATTTCAAAGGTTTCTCTCTTTCTATTACCGACGCTGATTGAGAAAAGAGGCTATTTTTAGCATCTGGAAAGCAGATTCATGTGGCACTTTGAATACAGAGTGATTGGAGTCCTTTGAAGCTGCTTCAAACAGGATGAAGAGTGGACACAATACTTAAAAGATACGATAAAGCAGCTGCTGCTCTGGTGCAGAAGGACGGTGGGAAGGTGCAGAAAGAGCTGAGAAAATGGATCTAATGGGCAAAAATAACATTTGGAAATTAAAGATACATTATTGTAAAAAGCAATTCAGGCAAGAAACTTTGTAAAAGGAAAATATACTCTCTGCTAAATCTGCAGATGCTGAACTTCTCTTTAGGTTTGATGAAAAAGGTCTTTAATCAAGTTACTGTGGCTTTGCTGTTTAATGAGTGAGTGAATTTAAAGTACCAGCAGTTAGACTTGTAAATTCATTTGTGTGTGGGTGTGTGAAGGTGGGTGGGTGTCAGCTTGGATTATAGGGGACAGGAAGAGCCTTGGGCAAAGCAGAACTGTGTTTTAAACAGTGTGCTGAGTATTTATAGGCTGATAAGGTCAACATTGAATATTAAACATCTCACACAGGATCAGAAGCAACATTCAGCTGCCTTTTTCAGGATTTTAAATATTTAAGGCAAGTGTAACCGAGGTTATTTTTATATCTAGGGATGTTCCTCAGGCATGACTTCAAATCTGATAACAGTTTCATTTGGGCTGTGCATCGACACTGATCACACGGTTCAATTTCAGTTCATTCGATATCATGATGCATCATCAAGATGGGTTGCATTCTCGATAAATGACACTAAATGTTAATATTTGAAATATTAAAAAAAGATTAGGTTTTGTTTCAAGTGTAACATTTGCCTTAAAAAATACTTTAGATTTCAAAATAAATGGGCATACATAATAAAGAATAAAATTTTGGGGAGGGTTACTTCAATAGTTTTTGAAAACATTTAGATTAAATTGTGATAAATATTGAAATGAAACAGCTTCACCACCAGCTTCTCTTTCATTCCTTTACTTTCTCACATCTCTTATTGAGAGAAATGTACTTCAGGTCTCTCCGCTAGGAATTTAAACCCATCCTTAAAACCTCCAAGGTCATTAAAAGACTGTTGTTTTTTAACTACTCAAAACTTTCTGAACTTTAAGTGGACATTTTGGGTGTTTTTTTAGGATTCAGAATCAAATCTTTAAGATTTTAACCCTTTGAATACCAATTTTTTTTCTGTCATGATGCCACCATGTTTTTCAATTAAAAATAAAGAATTTTTTTCAATATACTACATGCTAAATTCATTTTTGTGTTGAATTATTACAGCCTGGAATAAATAATGATTTGCAGCAACACTGATTTTTATGCATTATTATTTTTTTGTCAAAAGTCACATACTCACTCTCAAGCTGCCAAGCGCACACAATTCTCTTTTCATACAGTAATTCTTTAAATATAGAACATTAATATTTTATTCTACTTTCATCAGGCTAATTTTTCACCCACACTTGACCTAATTATTGACAACTATGTTCATCAATTTTCAAAGATTTTAATCCTTTGAATACCTGTTTTATTGTCATGATGCCACAATGTATTTGATATTGAAAATACATTTATTTTTAAGATTTTATTCCCTTGAATGCCAGTTCTTTTTTGTCCTGATGCCACCATGTTTTTAAAGAAATAATAATAATAAAAAAACCAAAACAAAACAAAACGGAACAATAAAGTATTTTCAATATACTACGTGCAAAGTAAACTTTGTGTGTTTAATTATTAGAGTTGGGAAATATTCATGATTAGCAGCAACACTGATTTTTGTACATTTTCATTTTTTATACAACGTCAAATACTCACTTCAAGCTGCTAAGTGCAAAAAATGCACTTTTCATACAGTAGCTGCAAAATGTATCATACGTTAATATTTTATTCTATTTTCATTGAGCTATTTTTTTCCAAACTGTTGTTATCAAATATTCATTCATTTTTAAAGATTTTAACCCTTTGAAGGCCAGTTTTTTTAAACATGATTTTACCACGTTTTTTTGATGAAAAAAGGAAACAGAGAAATGAATTATTTTCAATGAACTATGTGCAAAGTAATTTCTTTTTTGTGTTGAAATATTACAACCTGGGATATGTCGATGATTAGCAGCAACATTGATTTTCATACAGAATTATTTTTTTTGTGCGATGTCAAATACTCACTCTCGAGCTGCTAAGTGCAAAAAATGCACTTTTCAGTAGCTATAAAATAGTAAACATTGATTTTTTTTATTCTTCTCTCATTGGTCTAATATTTTCACCTACAACTGGCCTAATTATTGACATCAAATGTGTATTCATTTCTAAAGACTTTAACCCTTTGAATGCCATTTTTTTCTCTTGATGCTCCCATGTTTTTGATTAAATAACAGAAAAATGAGTCATTTTCACTATGTTACATGCAAAGTAATTTTTTTCTGTTGAATTATTGCAGCCCGAAATATGCTTAGAATTAGCAGCAACATTGGTTTTTATGCATTATTATTTTTAGTGCAATGTTAAATACTGACTCTCTGGCTGCTACTTGCAAAAATGCACTTTTCATAAAAATATAATCTATTCATGGTTTATTGTACTTTCATTGATCTAATTTTTTCCATCTACAGCTGGCCTTATTATTTATTTAAAATATTTACAAATTTCTTAAGAATTTAACCCTTTGAATACCAGTTTCTTGTTATGATGCTCCCATGCATTTCATTAAAAAAGAACAGACATGTATTTATGCATTATTGTTTTTTGTGCAATGCTAAATACACACTTTGAAGCTTCTTAGCACAAAACATTAAATGTACTTTTATACAACGTCCTAAATTTCTTCTTTGGTATAAGTTGGTTAAATATTTTTTCTCCTGTGCATAACGTTTGCTTGAAACTGTCGTGACTAAAGAAAGCCAAAGTTAAACATAATTTTACTTTAATGACATGATTTTTTGGGGGATTTGTGAATGTGAGTTTTTGGTGTTTAATTTAGCTGCTGCAAATCCTTCTGTGGCTCCACAAGAAAATGTTGTTTCTTGACATTGGCATCCTGAAACACCATCGACGCAAACTCTCCAGAGACTCAGACATCAAAACCACCGGCTGGTTTGTATTTGAGTCAGACATGAGAAGAAACAGTGAAAAACGGAGGCAAACAGAAGAAAATCACTGTTTTTAACTGGCGCCTCATGTTGAACATCCAGCATACTGTTTGGTTTCTTTACTCCCAGCATGGTTAATGTGCTTTCTCACTCTGGAAAATGTTCCCAAACGACTCAACTTTGTACTAAATTGGTCGAGCGTCTTTATGAACTGCTTGCTGTTTAACTTCCTGCCAAGCACACAGCAGTAAAATCAGTCTGAAGCTGCTTTTTAGAGCCAGAAGTACACAAATACATGCTCACACATGTTGGCAGAAGGGTCCTGTTGAAGCTGCAGATGTATCTTTATTCTTTTTCTCTCTCTGGACCAGATTCATGAATAATAAATAACGGGTGGAGAGATGGATGGATGAAGTGACTGTGAGCAGGGGGAACAAGGGGATGAAAGAAGAGGATCAGAGGGATAGATGGAGGACATAAAAAGAGGAAGGGTAGCATTAAAACTGTCAGCAACACTATGGAAAACTGGGCCACTGGGGAAAGGAGAGACAGCGCGATTAAGACGGAGAGATGGACGTGGAAGAAGAGGAAGCGAGGTGTGAAAACAAGACAAGCAATAGGCACCGAGGGGGAAGGAGAGGAGAAATAAAAGAGGGGGATGGGGATGAAGAGGGGGAGGAGAAGACAAATCGATTGGAGATGAGCGCCACTATTCTGCAAGAAAGGAGCAGAATCATTCCCTGATTTGTCTTCAGCTTTCAGAGTGTGATGTAACGACAGATTTTGGCTCCATAATTGCCCTGAAATTGAGAAAGAATAGCTGCTTAAAAATTAAAACCCCCCTTTCCCATTTTGCAGACGCCGCTTTTTCTCTCTGGCACGGCGCCGATCTCGATCTCTATCTCCTCTCTGTCACTTTCCTCCTCCATTATCGCCTCGTCCAATATGAAGCAGAAGGAAGAAGGAGAAACATTAAGTGTCATGCAGCATCTTCAGCACTCACTCTAATGGTTGCTAATGGCTCTTTCCGTTTCTCCCTCACACATCAAAACAACATTTTACCTTCTCTTTATTGTGGCACATAAGATTAGGTGGGCAAAAGAGAGGCGGTGCAGCAGCTATCATCAAAAGCAGAGTGTTGAAGTGGAGGTGGGAATACAGGAGAGCTGAAGGGCATGAATGGAGGCAGTAAAGAAGGTGGAGATGCACCGATGCAGTCCTTTTATAATAAAATTAGAGTGCAGTTAGCAGACTTAATGGTAAAAGCGGGATCCATTTGTAGTTGATTAGCCTTTTGGTATCTTTTGGGCCCCCATTCCCAGTCAAATGCTCTGTGGGGTTGAGGTCAGGGCTCTATGGGCCAATCGAGGGCCTTCTCCAGACTACTGCCTCCAAGTTAGAAGCAAAGCATCGTCCTAAATGTCTTGGTATTCTGAAGCATTAAGATTTGCCTTCACTGGATATAAGAGGCCTAGACCTAACCTTCTTGGGGTTTGCAAGACACTGAGAGGGGGTCGCCAGATGTCTTTAAAGAAACTAAGAATATTTTTTAAATGATTTCAAATTGTATATTTTATTTGTGCCCATTTTTGCAACATTTTAACCTGTTTTTGTCACTTTCCCACAATTTCTTAAAAATTAACACATTTTTGCCACCTTAGTCCAACGTCAGCACTTCTTCTGCCTATTTCTTCCACTTTTAAGAAATATTTGTCACTTTTAAATCCTTTCTATCGGGTTTTCAACCTTCTAAACCATTTTTTTCTATCTATTTATGCCTCTGTTGACCCATTACTAGTGGGGATGCTGAGCATCCACACTATTGATATTCCTATCGGCCGTTTTGTTTATTATTATTCTTCAGCGCTGGCTATCTCCTCCTTCATACTTTGTCGACACCGTTTGAACTTTAAAGAATTCAGTTTCTTCATCATTTGATTGCTATGGTTTTTCTCATTTCTAACTTTTATAATTTTTGAAATATAGCTATTTTCATGCTATTTTCAGCTATTTCTATACTTTTTCAGCCATTGAATGCAATTTTCAGCTACTTTTAGGCCAAAATCCGCTATTTTTATTCTATTTTAACGCTACTTTCAGCTATTTTTAGGCTATTTTTAGCCTACTTTCAGCTATTTTTATCCTTTTTTTGAGCTATTGAATGCCATTTTCAGCTTGTTTTATGCCATTTTATGCTATTTTATGCTATTTTCAGCTGTTTTTGTGCTTTTGGCTATTTTCAGCAGTTCTTCCACAATTCAGCTCTCTGCATCTCCACGCAATTTCAATTTTCATGCCCATTTTTGCCCATTTATTATGCCTGTGTTTCCCAGTTTGCCCCATTTCTGCCATTTTCTGCCCTTTTTTTGCCTCAGTTAACCAATTTTTTCTTGTTTAAATGGCTTTTTCCCGCTTTTAAATCCAATTTTGTTCCACCCAAATGTATTCTATAGAAATTTGAGGGGTTTTTTTTTGTTTTTGTTTTTGTTTTTGTTTTTTTTAAAGCTGGAGTTTTATAAACACACTGGCTTTTAAAGGGTTAAAAAGTAAATAATTTTGGTATGTATATTTCAGGCTGGAATAGTTTTAAAAGACTGAATCTTTTAAAGTAGAACACAAATATTCATATACATTATTTTTACAGCAGTTTTCATGGAGGGGACATTTTTTTGTCCTTAGGGACAAATGTGTCAGGATATCAAAGGAACTCTTAAGGGTTAACCAAGGTATAGCCAGGGCTATTCAGTTAGTTTGGAATGGGGACCACTTCCTGAAGAAGCATTCATAAGAAGGGCCTACGAGACACTGCATGATGCTGTGAATAAGTATTCACCCCGTTGTAATTTTTTGGGGGAAAAGCCGTTGCCCCCTAAACTTAACTGGTTGTTCCATCTTTGGTGGCAGCAACAGCAAGCAAGCATTTGTGATAAATGTCATTGAGTCTTTCACATCACTGTGGAAGAATTTTGGCCCACTGAATTGTTTTAATCCAGCCCCATTGGAGGGTTTCCCAGCATGCTTTGCCTACTGGCTGCATGCTCTTGCACTGCAAAATAGTAACAAAAACAGTCTTTCTGGGTTGACACTTCGAAAAATGTTGATAGTGCCTTAATTTGAGGCAACATTATTTCGTGGCACGTTTACCAAAAAATCTTCCAATTCTGGAGAGAAACTGTACCCATCTGTTGTGCAGAATAGCTTAACTTCCTGGCCGGGACAACCAGTGAGTCCTGCGTTAAAGGAGCAATGCTCAGAACTAGAATAGAGAAGGCGGTTTAGGAAATATCTGTCAGATACAGTAAGACCTCAGTTAAAAATTATATAAAATAGGAATGTTCACTTTTTGAATTCATACAGACTTTTAGGGGCATAAATTCTACATACTGGATTTTTAAAGGGCCACTAAAATGACCACGGGGGCCTGATCTGGCCCCAGGACCTCCAATCGAATAGCCTGGGTATAAGCTTTCTGCTTATCAGACATTGCTTTATAGCTGGGTGAAGTCAGCCACAACCAAACACAAACAAACCCATGTAACAAAACCACACCGATCTGCCACACAAAGATGTTGGAGAAGTCTAAAAGAGCTCCAGTCTTAATGAGTTCCCTCGTTGAGGCGCTGAAGCAGGCAGAAACTTCTACAAACCTCAACAAACACTCCTTCTCATCCTGCTCTTGTTTCATCTAATTCTGCTCAAATCTCAAATGTGAATTCATCAGCTCAATCCTGCAAATTAATTTTCTTCTATCAGGTCTTTAATAATTTTAGTTTCACAGAGTGAAGATATTCAGCTTCTCCCCCCCTCTCCTCTGTTGCCTGTTAACCTGTCTTATCCCTCTTTTGTTTTGTTTTTTTCATTTTAAATTACCATAAATACACCCACACAGCCATGCAAAATCAATCCATAATTTACACCTGCTGGGTTGGCTGTATGCAATACTGATGAGCCGAGAAAACAGAGAATATTTATATTCCAGAGGAGAGGAGTCACACAAAGAGCTCTGATTTGCATCTTGAAGGTTGAACTGCTAAACAGTAAAGAACTGCAACCTCTGATGTTATGGTTTATTACATTTTAATGAAATACTGAGCAGCATAATTAGAAAACATGATTAAATATATAGTCTTTTTTCAAAATGAAAATACCTTTCATTTTGTGGGACGTGGGCATAAATGGACAATTGATTTTTAGCCGCTCAGCACAATGAAAGATTTTGATGTTTCATTACCATGCTGTTATTGTTTTTTTGCATCTGCCTGGTCTTCAGATTATGAAAAGTTATGAAAACAATGGCTTTTGAAGGCTCATATTTAACATAAGATCTCAGTAACATAATCATATACCGTAGTAATGAAAGGGATTGAACAGGGCTCATGTTTCTTTCTCTCTTAGCTCACCCACATGTACACCTGTAGGTGTCAAAAACGACCTCAGTACTTAACCTTTGTAGCATTACACTCCAGACAGATTCACATAAACATTGAATAGAGATTTGCCACATATCTCTGGGCAACACCACATAGACAATGGATGTTCAAACTTTCTCCACTAAGGGCCACATACAGAAATATGAAGGTGGTTGGAGGGTTACTTTCATATATGTTCTACTAGCCTTCTGTTTCTTCTTCTGCGACTGCTTTTTCTTCCACTACTATTTCTGCTTCTTTTTATGCTACTAGCCTACTGTTTCTGTTTCTTTCTCTGCTACTGTTTCTCCTTCGTCTACTGCTATCATTTCTTCCACTAGCCCGTTGTCACTTCTACTAGCCTACTGTTTCTGCTTCTCCTTCCACTTCCATTTCTGCTTCTTTTGATGCCACTAGCTTCTTGTTTCTGCTTCTTTCTATACCACTGTTTCTTTTTCTGCTACTGTTGTCTTCCACTACTATTTCTGCTTCTTTTTATGCTACTAGCTAACTGTTTTAATTCTTCTTCTTCTACTACTGTTTCTTTTTCTGCTGCTGTTTTCTTCCACTATTTCTGCTTCTTTTTATGCTACTAGCTTATTGTTTTTGCTTCTTCTTCTTCTACTACTATTCATTTTTTCTGCTACTGTACACCACTACTATTCTTCTCTTTTTATGCTACTAGCTAACTGATTCAGCTTCTTCCTCTGCTACTGTTTGTCCATCTTCTGCTGCTACCATTTCTATTTCTGCTTCTCCTTCCACTACCATTTTTGCGACTTTTTATGCTTCTAGCTTTCTGTTTCTGTTTCTTTTTCTGCTATTGTTTCTCCTGCTTCTACGACTACCATTTTTTCCCACTAGCCTATTGTCTCTACTACTCTTACACTACTGTTCCTTCTTCTACTGCTGTTTCTTCTTACCCTATCAACTACTAGCCTACTGTTTCTGCTACTTCAGCTCTGTATCTACTTCTATTACTTTTGTATTTCTGCATCTTTTGCTACATCTGCTCCATATCTTTTTTCAAACAATTTCTGCTTCTTCTTCTACTACTGTTTTTTCTTCTACTACCATTTCTGCTCCTCTTATACTACTAGCTTTTATACTACTAGCTTATTGTTTCTGCTTCTTTCCCTGCTACTTCAGCTCTGTATCTACTTCTATTACTATTTCTGCATCTTCTGCTACATCTGCTCCGTATCTTTTTCTATTGTTATTTCTGCATCTTATTCTACTACCATTTCTTCTTCTTCTGCTACTGTTTTTCTACTACTGTTTCTGCTACTCGTTATCCTACTAGCTTAGTTTTTGTGTATTTTTTCTGCTACTGTTCTTTTACTAGCCTACTATTTCTGCAGCTTCTGCTACATCTGCTCCATATCTTTTTTTCTATTACTATTTCTGCATCTTATTCTACTACCATTTCTTTTTCTTCTGCTATTTCTACTACTACTGCTACTCTATACGCTACTAGCTTACTGTTTCTGCTTCTTCCTCTGCTACTTCAGCTCTGTATCTACTTCTGTTACTATTTCTGCATCTTCTGCTACATCTGCTCCATATCTTTTTTCAAACAATTTCTGCTTCTTCTTCTACTTCTGTTTCTTCTTCTTATTCTCTTTTGTATATTTTTCAACGACTGTTTCTTCTGCTGCTGCTTCTGCTTTAGTGTTGGCGTCTTCTATTTTTTTCCTGAATTTTCTCTCTTAATTTCCATCACTGTAACTGAGATAGTGAATGTGTGTAGCCTTGTTGAGTAGGGTATTATTGTTAGGCCTATTTGTTTTCTTATTTATGTTGCTATGGGCCTATAGGCTGGCCTAGAGATATTCATGTTCATGTTCCTTGCTCATTTTATGTTGAGTCGTTATGTTGTCAACGAAAGTTTCAAATTTAGTTCTGCCTCCTTGCTTAATCTCTCATTAAAATAACATTTTGACAAACAACCCTGTAGTGTGTGACAACCATCCCCGTGATGGGGTTGGTTGTCACAGTGTTTCAGAGTGTCTTTGATTGCTAATTACCTCTTTGTTTCAGTTAGTTGGAAAGTTAGAGAGATACATATTTCAGGCAATCACCTTGAGCTTTAATTTAATATAGAAATGACTACTAATTGATGCTTTGATGATCAGCAGTTCACACTAGAGTAAAATGTGTGACAACCAACCCTGTTACCCCTACGCTGTTTGGCCCAAATAACTTCATCCACCTCTTGAAATGTTTTCACTCAGTATTCCATAAACACAGCAGGTGAGTTGTGTGTATGAAGGCTTAGTTTTGCATTGCATTGTCCCAGAGTGCAGGAGAACAGGATGGTATTGGCATTCTGAAGCCTTCTTCCCTTTATTTATCTAGCAGGATAGTCTTTTTCTGTTTAATCACCTTCCCTTGTGATTTGATGGCATTTCCAACCTGTTTTCATTGGCAGTTTCCCCCAGATCACTGTCAATACATGAACTGAAGCAATCTCAACTGGATATCGATGTTACTGGAGCCGTGGTGTTGTAGAAGAGGAGCGGTTCTAATTCCTCTCTGGTGCAGATACACAATGCTGAAAGTCTTTGCCCTCAACCTGATGATATCACAGTTGAATTTGGTCTTTTTTATCCCCTCTCTTTCTTCTCTGTTGCGTATCTGCACTTGTTAATCTTGCATGTTCTTTCACATTGGTCCGTATCCCGCTGATGCTGCACTTTGACTGAACGCAGCCGAAGTGCTTTCCCTCCCGCTGCAGAGGAGGAGTCTGGATACATGTGTGCTGCATTATAGATGCATGAGAAATCTAATGGAAAGCGAAAGATGCAGCTGAGTCACACGTAACACATTCTTACATGCATGCATGGCTGCATACTTTTCATTCACAATAATGTACACACCGAGTATATCAGAACTAGTTTAGCACATACCTTCGTTCTTTAGTGCAGGAGGGGATTTTATGGAGCTGATCAATACGCTGCTGATTGATTCTGTGACAAATAAATCACTTTGATAACCTGCCGCTGTTTCTTATTGATCGCAAAACGCCCACGGGGAGCATCAGAAATGCAATTTTGTTATAATTAAAAACACAAAAATGCAAGAGATTATGCTCAAATGCTTTTGCATTCAGTGCAAAAAATAAGCTTTTCAAACAGTAGCTATAAATTACACATCCATGCGTTATTCTACTTTCCTTGAGATATAAAATATTCATTCATTCCTAAAGATTTGAACCCTTTTATACCATTTGTCATGATGCCACCATGTTTTTGATGAAAAAAAAGTAAGTATTTTCGATATAGTACATGCAAAGTACATTTTTATGTGTTGAATTATTACAACCAGGGATATGTCAGATATGTCAACATTGATTTTTATGCACTGCCATTTTTTGCGCAATTTCAAATACTCACTCTCAAGCTCCTTAGTGCAACAAATGCACTTTTCATACGGTAGTTATAAAAAAATATCATACATTAGTATTTAATTCAACTTTCATTGAGCTATTTTTTTTTCCACTTACAACAGACTTAATTATTGACATCAAATATTAATTCATTTTTAAAAGATTTTAACCCTTTAAATGCCTTTTTTTTTGGTCATGATGCCACCACGTTTTTGATGAAAAAACAGAAAAATTAGTTATTTTCAATGCTCTACATACAAAGTATTTTTTGTGTTGGATTATTACAGCCTGAGATATGCCAATGATTAGCAGCAACATTAATTTTTATTCTTTCTTATTCTTTTCTATGTTTAGCATGTTTTTCCTTCATTTGCCAAATATGGTCAAAATAACGCCATCTGGTGGAGAGTAGTAAAAATGATCAGTTCCGAGGCAACAATCCAGACTGACACCCACATATAATAAAATGTTTTTATTATGTTTGAATGGAAGTGAGATCAAAAATTGCAGTTTGAATGGGTTTCAATGGGGCATTTTGTGTGCTTAACAGCTTGAGTGTAACTCTTTCTTGTAAACTGTGCATTTTAGACTTCCTGTAGGAGCTGCGATGGAAATAACAAAATCAAATGAAAATACACAAGCTTGCAAAAAAAAAAGTCATGCTATGTACATGAACACAGCTAAAATGATCAAAAAACTGCCTTCACCCACTGCCATAGTTACGTAGTGCTAGAATCAGGGAACTGTGGCACTCTGTGGTAACTTTTTGAAGCCACTCACCCAAAAAAAGTTATTCTACTGTAAAACTGACTTTAAAACTACTATTTTAAGGTGGTTTAAGGTTTTAAGTAACCTATTGTTTCTTTAATGGCTTACTCTGCCCATTTATAATGTAATCAAAGAGGGGTAAATGAAGATCACTGCACTTGTCATGGTTCATACCCCGATGAAACAGTCATAGCTGGAGGAGTGTTTTCAAAACTTCAGAAAATGACTTAGTTTGGGTTTAAAACTTCAAATCTGTGAAAGACAGCTTACTTTGGGTTAAAATATGAGGGTGGAAATGTAGAAATGATGATACAGTGTTGAAGGGCAGGCCTCTTTTGCATGGTGTTTTACCTTTTCTCTTTTTCAGCCGACTCTTTTGAGTCCCTCAGCTTCAAGTAAGTGCCGTACTGAATCACTCGAGTGGTCCTCTAATGTTACACCTGCACTTAATGAGTCAAAAACTCAGCTTTGAGAGGAGTCTAGTACTTTTCAGTGGTTCGCTGGTAAAGAAATTGCCCCTTGTATGGTCACTAATGGTGCCTTTTCACTAAGTAGTTCAGTTTAGTTCATTACAGTTGCGTACAATAGACACTTATGTTTTGGATCTGTCCTGCTTTTATGGGAACTCTGCTTCTTTCTCTTTTCTGATCATTTGTTACATCTGAGCCTTTTCCAAATACCTTAGCTTGTGAATTGAGTTGTCATTTCAGACCAACCAGTACCCCACCAGGATACACCTCTGAAGTCTCAGCATGTACATATGATGACACTTTGCCTTTCCTACAAAGTAATACTTTTGCGATTAGAATTTTTGACATAATTGTCCAGAATGTCCATTGAAGTTTAAGTAATTTGCTTGAAATGTTGGGGGAATTTGCTATCACATTTTTCAGTTTTTTTTTAAATGTAAATTTTAGGGAATTTGTTTGGAAAGTTTGGGGGAATTCCTTAGAAAGTTTTAAGAACTTGGCAGATTTGGGAATATATTTTGATATTTATTCACAGGTCATTTTGGTGGAAATTTGCTTTGAATTTTAGTGGAAATTTTGGGGCAATTTGATTAGGGGAATTTGAATTGAAATTAGGTATTTTCATGGAAATCTGGGGGAATTGATTGGGGTTTTTGTTGATGCCCTTTGAAAAGTTTAAGAATTTTCATGGAAATTTCAGGAAATTGTTTTGGATATTGCAAGAAATGTGTCAATTATTTTCATGGAATTTTGAGAAGTATTCTTTTAAATTTGAAGAATTTTATAAGTAGTTTTCAAAGGAATTTCCTTGAATATTCAGATTTTTACATTGAATTTTTATCAAAGGCTTTGTGATAAAGTTTCACTGAAACATTTGGAAAATTTTTGAGAGGATGGGGGTAGACTTCAACCTAGACCACTCACATACTTGGGGTGCGCCTTAAACCACTTGGCCATCTGTAGCCCATTTTGGGGGAAATTTGAAGGAACTTCGGGGTACTGATTATGGGATACTTTTGAATTTACTTGGAAGAACTTTAAAACAAAATTTAAGGTTATTTCTTTGAAATTTTAGTGTTTTTGTTTGTGGATTTTAAAGGAAAATCTCCAGTTCCTGCAGAAATAGGACCTTCAGGATATTTTTGGCATCATTTTTGGCCAAGATTACTTCCTGGTCAAAGACAAGGCCAGGCTTCAGTAGGTCCTACTGATCCCAAATAAGTCAGAGAAACTAAAAATGCATTCAAAAGCTCAGAGGTGAAAAGACTGGTATCCACTGGAATCCCAAGCACACCCTTGCTCTGGTTTGAATAATCATTCAAATCCCATTCTTTTCCAGTCACTTGGGGCGTTCCCAAGGGTTCTGTCCTGGGCCCCCTTCTGTTCATGATCGATTTACTTCCCTTTGGTCGTATCTTCTGTAGATTTCACATCAGCGTCCACTGCTATGCTGATGACACCCAGCTCTACCTATCTACCATACCAAACTCCACCCTTCTCTCCGTCTAAATGTTTGCAGAAAATCAGATCTTCAGGACTGAAATGAGTCTGGCTTTGCTATTTACACTCAGATAAGTGAGGTTGGCATCCCAACAGAAGGTTGCCAAAAAAATAGGGACATTACGAACAAGTTATTTTGGCCCTTTTCCAAACTTTTGGCTGGGAAATCATTATTAATAGCAGCTGAACATCGCCTAGAACTTTTAAAGTACTTGTAATGAAAACTGCTTTTTTTGCAGCTTTCCAGGAGTTTGAAGTTGTACTGAACATTTCATTTTTTACATTTCTCATCAGATGTGTTGAAACTTGGAGATGGGACTGTGGCTTTGAAAGTTTAATAACCAAGTTTGATGAAAAATGCAGCAGGTTGTTTGAAAATAATGAATGAATCTTATTTTAAATTGTCAGGCTCTGTATTTAAATGCAAAAAGAAGCAGTGACAGTCAGAGAAACCTCTGCGGAGTTCTGAAAGCCAAATTGATGCCAGAATGGAAATATAATCTACCTCATTGATTCCCACTTTAAGTTGGCCGTTAAACTCACTCACAGTGAACTTTCTGTGAGTTCTTTACGAGGAGCTGAGCAAGCAAGAGCATATCACACTGAAGGACTACAGCTATTTATCGCAAGAGAGGCAATAAAACTACAACATCCATCAGGGCGAGGGCTGCTAAACGGCCCTATTCAGCAGTTTGGATTGGTGGATTGATGGTTTCTGTTCACATAAATGCTCTTCATCGCTCCAGCATTGCAAACAAAGAAAACAAACATGCACAAAGTCGCCGCAGTGCCAGTTTAATCTGATGTTTTATAATCTTCAATCATTCATCTCCCTCTGCAGCAACTCTTTAAAATTCCCCTCTCACTCTTTCTCGTGCACACTCTCTCTTCCTCTGTACTGCGGGTGTTGTGTCATATGGGTGTGCCTCTCTCAGCGTCTGTCTGCAGTGGAGGAAATTTCCCACGAGGCTTCCAGATGCACAGACCGTGGAGTAGTGCAGTGCAGTAGCTGTGAGGCAGTGATCCATTAGGCAAGTTTTTATGGTAGTTGTAATGAGGGAAGCTCACAGCAGCAACAGGCGGCGTACTGACTTTTAATGAAAATCCGTCATAGTGAGGCAGCAGGAAAACTCCTTAAACCTGCATTCAATAAAAGTTTGACCAAGATTTGATTAAAATCAGAAGGATTTTCTCTAGGGTTGGCGTTTAATGCTCTGCAAATTCAATCAAACACAAATGTATATTACACAGCAATGAGGCTCCTTATCTAAGCAGCTTTGTTACATCATGATATCAGATTTGAAGAAAGTATTCTGTGAAGTGATCACTTACGTAACCTGCTTCCTCCAACAAATTATAACAAAACTAGCCTGAAGTTGGGCTGAGCAATATTGGGAAAAATATGACTTAGCAATATTTAGGGGTTTTGGTATATATATTGCATTTTTCTTATATCAAAAAAAGAAATCAAAAAGGTCTGTGCAGCAAGATGTCTCTTGTGAGTTGCCACAGCATTTGCAAGAACAGGGACAACATGCTGCTGATTGTGGGAATGCACTCCATCCATCTTCGTCCACTTATCCTGAGCCAGGTCGCGATGGTAGCAGGTTGCACAAGTCAGCCCAGACATCCTTCTTCCTAGCAACACTTTACAACTCTCACTGGGGGATCCTGTGGTATTCAAAAACCAGATGGGATATATAAGTCACTCCAGTGCATTCTGGGTCTTCCACGAGGTCTCCTCCCAGCTGGGTGTGCCTCCAAAGGGAGGCGTCCAGGAGGCATCCTGACCAGATGCCTGAACCACCTTTCAGAATCAGAATAATTTTTTATTGTCATTGTACAATGTACAATGAAATTGTTTTTGCAGTTCCATTTAGTGCTCAAGCAGTTTCTCATTAAATATTGAAACTGCTCCGGGATATATGCTGTTTTTTAGTCTGTTAGTTTTGGTTCTTATTGTCCTGAACCGTCTTCCAGAGGTTAGCAGTTGGAACAGGTGATGTGCTGGGTGGGATGTGTCCTACAGGATGCCCAGGGCCTTCCCGTGGCAGCAGGACCTGAACAGCTCCTCTAAGGAGAGGAGAGCACAGCCTGTGATTTTCTGTGCTGTGTTGATGACCCTCTGGAGAGCTGTCTTCTCCTGAGCAGTGCAGCTGGAGAACCAGCTTTCGACTCGCAGGGGCAACGGCTCTACTCTTAGTTCCCGGCAGATATCTGAACTCCTCACCCTATCTCTAAGGCTGAGCCGAGCCACCCTCTGGAGAAAACTCAATTCGGCTGCTTGTATTTGCAATCTCATTCTTTCTGTCATCACCCAGAGTTCATAACCAGGTGAGGGTTCAGAGGAAGACACCCGCAAAACTGCCCACTCTGTTCTGATCCACCTGTCAATCTCGTGCTCCTTTGTACTCTTGTCCAAGATACTTGAACTCCTTCGCCCAAGGCAGAGACTCACTCCCCACACAGAGGGAGCAATCCTTCATTTTCTGGCAGAGAACCATGGCCTCAGATTTGCAGGTGCTGGCTCTCATCCAGCTGCCAACTGTCACAGTATCTGCTGGAGGTCCCCAGCTGAGGGAGCAACAGAACCACATCATCTGGAAAAAGCAGAGACAGAATTCTGAGGTCTCTGAACCAGAAACACCCCCACCCCCCCCACCCCCAGGCTGCGCCTCAAGATCCTGTCGTTGAAAGCCACAAGCAGAATCAGAGAAGAGGGGCAACCTTGACAGAGGCCAACACATAACGGAAACGTGTCCGACTTTGTGCTGAGAATACAGACACAACTCTCACTTTGGTTATACAGAAACCTGATGGCTCACCACAGCAGGCCTGGGATCCAACATTCCCACAGTACCCCCCCCCATGACCCCCCAGGGGACACAATTATAAGCCTTCTCCAAGTCCACAAAACACATGTAGACTGTATTAGCAAACTCCCATGCTCCCTTAAGAAGCCTTCCAAGCTGATCCACTGTCCCATGACCAGGACTGAATCCGCATTGTTCCTCATGTATCCAAGGTTCGACAATCGACCAGAGCCTCCTTTCTAATAAAAACCGTACACAATCAAATGTGTTGTCTAAAACTTTCAGTAGTAACATTTCATAGCCAATTTGCAGCAAGGATATGTAATGTTTGTGACATAGGAGGTTCAATGTACATCTAATGGCGGTTCATGGAGCGTAGTGGACCTATGCTGATGCCACGCTGTGTTAACCTTGCAAAGCAGATTAATTGGTCAGATTCCATGTCTGTCATTTGGCAAATCCATCTTAAAAAGCTCCAATCCACAATGTTGGTGAACAAGAATGAGGCTGTAACGACTTCGGGGTTTAGTTGCCTCTGTGCATTGATTACCTTGGATATAGCTTTAGCGTAGCGTCAGTTTTACTAGAACTGGGCCACGTTTCTGTGTGATTTAAAGGATAAAAACAACACCAAAAGCTTGTCGTGATGTTAATGATGTTTCCGCTCTTCTGCCGGCCTTCTTTGGCATGACTTTGTGATTGTTACGAGGCTTAAGGGTTAGTTGTTCTGTGAGTGGTTGTGCACAATGGCTGCTAATGGAGTGATTAGCTCAGATGTAGCCACAGCGGCAGTTTGGTAAGAACAACAACATTTCTCTTATTAAAACAAGGGAAGAAAGCAATACTGAGAGCTTGTCATGACAGAAAAGTTGTTTTCGCTCTTCACCCTGTCTGCTTCGGCACACGTTTGCGATCATTTTGGGTGGGGTTTGCCGACGTATCCAATGGCTTCTGTGATGCTAGTTGTTAGCTCAGATGTAGCTATAGGAAAGCAGCAGTTTTATCTGAAGTGGACCACATTTCTTTGGCACTGAGCCACACTGAAAGTTTGTCTTGGTAGAGAAGATGTTTTTCATTGTCCTGACTGGCCTTGGCATCTTTTTTATTTACCATGAAGCTCTACCGTTTACAATCTAGGGCAGGGGTAGCCTGTCAGTTCAAGAGTAGTGCATGCGCAGAACATTTTTGGAAACGTCCTGCCCTTCCCAAACACTTTCTATGAGAGCTTTCCCATCCATGCAATGGATATACAGCCTGTTGGAATATATAGCGGAGAAATGTATTTTGCTTCAGTGAAGGTTGTTGGGTTGATAATGAGACAAGACTCATCAATTTCTGTCAGATTCAGCAGGTGATTGATTAATCTTTCAGGGCTTTTTCTTTACAGTAATTACCAAGAGCAGCACATGACAGGGCTATGAAAGAAAAAGAAGGTGGCGATAAATAAGATACTTTATGGCGCTGGTGAGTGGGGAATCAGATTCTTGCTGCAGTGCGGGTCAGTTTGTGGCTGAAGTTTTTAATCAATCATGGGCCACACCATCCACCCATCGTTGCAATGAGTTGACGTAGATTTCAAGAGGGTATATCAACATTCCTTGAGTTGAAACGTGGGTGTGGTACTTACTGTATAGTAGCGAGTATGTGCTTGTATATATTAAAGAGTGTGGGTGGGTGGGTGGAGGTGGAGGTGGAGGTGGAGGAATGACTGAGCGATAGAGGAGGGGAACAATTGATTAGAAAAGAAGAAAAAGTCCATCATCAGCAGGAAAACTCCCAGACTGCCGATTACTCTACTGCAGTGCTCGTTCACTGGTGTTTGTGCGTGTTAGGTGTGTATTTGAGTGTATAGTGCTGCACTGGGGAGCCCTGCCCAACAGAACCGTCGAGCTGTCTGGACGGTGGAGTTCGCTTTCCAAAATCAATCCATTTACTGATGGCTGCTGTCCTCCTGCAGATGGACAATATAGGGTCCTTCAAACACAAATTCACACATTTAGATTTCAATAGTTCCATACCTGAATTTTTGGGGTAGGTGTGTTTTTTTCCTATCAACAAAGGCAATTTCACACTCTGCTGCAGCTCTGCAGTGTTTTTCCGTTTTATTGTCGAGTCATTTTAACAAAAATCTCACTCCTTTCACACGTAATGTCTTTCGGAATTAAGCCACGTCAGCTTATCTTCCTCATGCGACCGGTTTTTGTCTTTAGAGAGCTTTTTAAGTGACTGCAACACAGAAAGAGCTGCAGTTTGGCTTTTGCTGAGAGGCTAGGTGTGTATATTTCATGCTATCTTGAGAATTGGCCTTTATTAATAATTCAGAAGTCACAGTCTGCACTGCAAACTATCTCCTCATCTCAAAAAGCCACTTTCATTTAAGCAGGGTAACATGCAAACTTCCACTTTAAGGGGGAAACTTTCTTGATTTTCTAAGCTTTTTTCCCACATTATAATGGTGGGATTTGTAAGGCTGAGTGAAAGCAGATGTATGGAAGATAATGCTGCTTTGCTGCAGGGGAACTGTTTCGCTTTCAAGCTGCTTTAGCCCGAGCAGATTGATGAAATCATAAATTAGAGCCCTGCCTTGCCCCGTCAGGCTTTATGGCTGCAGTAAAACACACAGGGCAACGACTGCTGAGGCACACAGAAAGTGCTAACAGTGACAAACAAAAGCAGAGTTAGTTGAATAGAAGTTAAAGCAGGCCAAACATGCTGTGCAGGGCTTTAACACAGAATTAAGTACATGCTAGTTATTGGCCTACATTTAAGAAATTGATGGCATTTATGCATCAAAGTGTAAATAGGGCTCTGAAGTATTTTACAAATGAAAAAGCCTAGGTCTCAGTCATGTTGTTGCCACAAATCAATAAGTTGTCCCTCCATTTCTGACTTCTGTCTAAACTTAAGGCTTCGTATTTACCATTGTTTCTGTGGCTGTGTTTGTTGTGCTTCCTCCTTTGGTCTGGTCGGCTTGTTTCCGTTTGGCTAATGTTCTGTTCCAAGTAACACTCCTACTTGTGTTTAATATTTACAATCACAAGTCAGAGTGGGTCAGATCGTCTCCTTAAACAGATTTAGGAATTTGTTTGGAAGGGGGAATCTAACCCACAGACAGCACTATTATTAGGGCCTGAGCACCGGCCTAGGGTCAGTCAGGACCCTCTTCTATCTGTATACATTATTGTTCTGGCAGAAAAATTGCTAATTTGGAGGCTTTATCAAAAACTTCCCAAACTTTGCAGAAAATTGTTCCCCAGTGGAAACTTTTATTTTGGTGGAATCATGAAAGTCCATCAAGCAGGGACCCCAAACGTGAGATAGGGAACTGGGTAAAAGCTACATGCATGAAAATCAGTACACATATCCATCGTGATTAGATGAAAAGAAAGTATCTTGGGGCCATGCTTCAAAATGCACAAGAAGCGCACTAGAAACAGCTAAAGGTCAAATTTTGGCCTTTTTTGTGCAATTTACAAGTTTCATAATTTACCAAACTAGTCCAATGAATTTCATCTGATTGACTCCAGATTTTTTTTGCTCATACTAGACAACCTGGAGCTCTAAGGTTGTGTGAACTGTGAGTTTTCACCATAGAGCAGGGCTGTGATCAGACAACAAACTTAAACTTCTTTTTTGTACTTTTTTTTTTTTTTTGCAGTGAAATAACAACAATAATGCCTTATAAATTTTAATGCTAATGTCAATCATCACCAAACTTCACAGGTATGATCACACATTAATCCTGAATAAAATCATACATCAATATAATTTCTTTGTCACAGCGCCCCCTTCTGGCGATTGAACATTTCTGCATCTGATTTTTGGAAATTTCCCTTTAAATATTTAGCCCCCGCACACAATTGAGTCTAGGCTTATGATTTTTGGTCTGCATATGGGTCATCATAAGTCTTGAAGAAAAGTCTCTTGGACCCATGCCCTAATCCAAACAGGAAGTCCACAAGCTTCATCTCAATTTCAAAATAAAGCATTTTTGATGTTACCAAATGACTAATGTGTTATAACTTTGGTTAACAATAATCTGTGATCTTACTGCTCTTTCTTGCAAGACAGCAGTATCACACTGAACACACCCACAAGCAAACATCTCATCCTAGCGCCCCCTACTGGTAACAGGAAGTGACACAAATTGGTCATATCTCAATTCATCTTATTATGCTTAACCTATTGAGCTCTGATTTTAGAAGAAAGGCATCAATAATTAGCCACAACACAGATATATTTCACTGAAGGATGTCTCACTGGTGATGGTGAGCTTCTCAATATCTCGCCAATTTGGCAGGAAGTATGTGTAACTCTCATATCAAATTTCTCATGTATTAGGTCCACCCCTCTACATATTCAAAGGTTTTTTTTATGGTTTTGATGTAGCAGCCCTACTGGCAACAGGAAGTGCCACAATTGGGCCATTTCTTTATTGGCGAAAAATTTGTTATCTCGCCATTTCACAGGAAGTCAGTGTAACTCTATAAAATTTCTGATTTGCATCAAATGTCACATTTATGATTAGGGTCTGCTCCTCCACATATTCAGTCATTTTTTTGATTTTCCATCTTCTGCTAAAGGTGTTGTTTTGTTGCTGTGAAGACAAAAGGTCACACTAACTGGTTTGTTTGCAGCTGTTGCATGTTTGAACATTGATGTTTTTTAATCATGAACATTTTGTTGTACACCTATGCTGGTAGTTTGAGGCGCCAGGTGCAGTTTATGCTGCCTCTTTAGACAATGAGACCAAACTTTACATCACAGAGAGCAGCTTTATATTGTTGTTGCTCAATATTTTAGGGTATTTTTGTTCCAGCTCTGCAGAAATTCCCATTTCTGGGGGGTCCTCTTTTACTATCAATCACAGGGCTACTTCAATATTCATGCATTTCCTCTGCATGTACTCTCCAGATTTTGCAGACTTTAGCATGCTCTGATGACTCCTGATAACTCGCCGTCTTTTTTGTCCTTTCCTCAGACATTTTTTTTAGCACTTGCCCTTTCTTAGAACTCAAAGCGACATTTGCATTGAGGCATATTGTTGTAACAACTCCTTTATCCCCATTGTGTGCCGTGCCTTTGTAGTTTTAACACACAATAAAGTCACTGAAATGAAGCTGACATTATCAGTAACATTTTCATCATGCTGTCATGAAGCTCTTGTCTGCTTTATTGCAGGTTATTGTCATGGAAGAAATGATGCCTCTGTCACTTTTTCTTCAAGTTGATTTGCCAGTTCTTTGCTGTCACTGCGAGAAAGAGGCTCTTTGTTAAGGAAGCAGAGCGTGACGGTAAATATTCACAATAAAACACAGCGCTGGAGCTTGAATCCCAGGCTCGTCTTTGTTTTTATTTCATAATTGGTTGCCTTTAATGATCGTTTTCCAGCAAGTATTGGCTACAAGAATCTGCTGTCAAAAGGAGGTGTTCTCAAAGGTCATGGTGTCAAGTCATTCACAATCTTTCGTCTTCATGCTCCATCTTTCTTCCTGCAGGGCCGTGTAAATCTCCCGGTTTATCCTGCGCTGCTCTCAGCCTCTCAGGCTATATTGACCATTACAGTTTAATTATTAATAGACGGAGGGAGGCTGATCCTGCTGCTCTTAACCCAGGGGTACACACTGAAACTCTCACAGCACATGCACGCACACAAGAGCTCTTTAAGAATCTGTTATACCCCACCTCATGGGGAAAGGAGTGGTAGCAGTGCTGTCTTTTTACTTTACTTTCAGGTTTGTTTCTTGTTCTTTTCATTTATTTTATAATTTAATAGTTTAAGATCCTGGTGTGATAGCTTTGAGTCTGTCCCCAGAGGTTTCAAAGAGGTTATGCTTGACAGAACGATCAGAGCCGTCATCCACTGAGCACCAACTATGATTGCAAAAAATCCCTCCAAGTGTTCCTGCTACATATCTAAATACCTACCAGTAATTATTGCCTAAAGATTCACAGCATTGCAGGATTTGAACATGCTACCTTTTTAAACAAGTTCTGCATGGCATTTTTTTTTATCATATTAATCAAGTATTACACAATAATGTTGATCATTTACTTGTTATCTGTCCTCTTATCTCACTGGTCCTTACAAACAAAGTTTTGAATTTCCTAGGGGCAGACCTCCCGATGTCCTAACTCGTGCATCACTTTGTTTGACCCTTAAGATCCTAGGGACATTTTGTACTGTTCCTTTTTTTTCTCAAGCCATTTTGGCCATATTGAATGAATGTAGCTCGAATTTGCAGAGGTTGTTCATTTTTATAAACTTGTAGAACTGTAGTCTCAGTTCCTTAAATTCACATTAAATAGCTAAGCTACACAAAAAACCAACACATTTCCTCCTGAGGACCAAAAATGTCCCATTGAAAATTAAATTTTTGACCCAATATTTATCTTAACATAAACTAATGCAATCCTTTATGTTAAGATATCATTTTTTGGATTATTGGCTTTCGATTTTTTATTCTTATATTTGCCCATCAGATTGGTGCCTTGCTACAGAAATAAGTGTATGGCTATTGATGTTAGATTATAGGGTGTGTGAAAATGTGTGTGTATTTTTTTGAGTTTTTGTGATTTTGTTCTATTTAAAACTGCAACGTTGTGTAAGCATACTAGCCTGTAAAGGATTTAAAACCCAAATAAACTTAATATTAGATATATTTTAGACTGAGGTAGTTTTAAGAGACAGACTCATAAAGTTGGAAAAAAATTATATATATATATATATATATATATGTGTGTGTGTGTAGTTTTTGAGAAGCTGACTTTTTTAGTCCTTAGGGACAAATGCATGAGGAAAATAAAGGAACTCTTAAGGGGTTAATGAACCAAGGGGCAAGCTTTCAAATGCCCCTCCATGGCTTCTTTTTCCACAAAATGACTTCTGTGTACAGCTCAGCCTGGGACCAAAACAATTTTTGTGACAATAACTTCTTTCTTTAGTGGTAGAAATCCATTTTAAAGCAATCTGAAACTAACTTTCTGTAAACCTATAAGCAGAAAAATAGGCAGAGTTGATAAAGGCTTGAAGCCTCATGACAAACATCCCTAATTATGCAAAACTAGTATCCTTTACAGAAGTATAATATCGCCTAAATATTGCCTCCCAGCTCCCTCAGCCAATCACAGCTCTTTCTCTCAACATAGCAGTGTATTTAAAAATGACGTACTTCTAATCCCTGCTTGAATCAATGCTGATGGACCATGCTGCTGCTGCTGGCGAGGCTTAACCTCCTCCACCCCAGCCTCCTCTTTTATAGCATGAAGCTATTGCACCCTCATATTCAGATTCATGCTACTATGGATTATTTTCTTTTGGACTGACTGCATTGTATTCAGTATGCATTGTCATCTATCCATACTCATATGGGGGTTTCTTGCCATGCACTCCCTGGAGAGTCAAAGCATGCAGCTTGAGTAACACAGGGAGTTTCTTTTGAGCAGAGCCTTCTCCACCAAGTAAAACTGAATATCCATTTTGCAATCAAGTGATACAACTTATGGCGAATCTTCCTGACTGACTGACTTTCTGCTGTAAAAATAAGTGTTTTAGAAGCCTACTTCCAGAGCATAGACATTCAATGAACTGCAGTAACAGTCAGTGAATAAATGTTTACTTTTGATCCAGTTCCACTGTCTTTTCTCCACTGAGTAATTGACATTATTCAGCAGGATGTTTGACAATAAATCAATGTTCCGCAGAACTAACAAGCACATAAAGACGGCTCAGCTCATTGATTTTAAGGAGGCCTGAATGATGTGTGACTGACTGGGCGCCTCATGTTGTCATTCTTCTGTCTTTGACATCTGACCCGGTGTCTCATGGTCTCAAACAACAGTCGGCCTCTCTCTCCCTCACATGGACGTGAACAATAGGACTTCTCTGTCAGATTCCTGCAGTCTAATCGCGTTATGCAATCTCTCACCGATCACAGCACACACACATAAAAACTCACTCCCCTCTTCACTCTTTCTCACACTCTTTAAAAAACGACCACTGGCGAGGGAAACGTGACGGACATACGAAGTGCTAGTTATGTGTATGTGTGAGTGAGTTTAGTTAGAGTAGAAGAAGATATATTTTGATTTTAAGGAGTTTTCAGACTTTTAAAGAAGCTGTGAAGGCAGGACAGAAATGATCTGAATATCAATATGTATTTAATATTTTCAAACTGTAAACAAGCAAGTTTGCCAACCTTCAAATGAACTTTTTCAATTCAGGATTATTCAACAGGTTTTCTGTTACCCATTCTTATTGGCTGAGTTCATGATTTAAGTCTGAATTCTATCTGAGGTTTGAAAGTTTAAGAAAAGTCTCAACTCAAGCCTGCATTTTCTAATGTTTAGTAATTTTTAGACTCTTTTAAGAGGATTGATTTATCAACTTAGGCTGGCTACACACTAGATGAATTCAAGCCTTTTAGGCCAGATTTGGTCAGGTCAGATACATGCTGAGTTGGCACTTTGGGTCTTTTTTAAATAGGTTGATGAGCTTAACAGTCTCCTAATTCAAAAAAATATCACCATGAAAACAATGTAAAATGTAAATAAATGTAGTCTTTGGCTTGCAGCTGCAGATGTAGAAATTGTGAAATTATCGCTCTCATTTTGGCAGTCATTTTGCTGAGATTAGGATATCTGAAGACATGTTTATTTATTTAAATGTTTATTTTGGGCATTTTGTGCCTTTATTTGATAGAGGAGAGGATAGTGGATAGAGTCGGAAATGGGGAGGAGAGTGGGGAGAGACATGCGGTAAGGGGCCTCAGGCTGGATTCGAACCTGGGCCGCCCGCGTATATGGAACGCGTGCCTTATCCATTCTGCCACCTGCGCCCCAACATGTTTATTTTTTAAATGAATTCCACACTGCATTGTCAAAATTTTCCACTACGTAGACGAAAAACTGACATTCTCCCCCCCAGGGCCCTTTTTGGCCCCATTGGCTATCATTAAAAAACCCTTATTTTCATTCTACTGCCATTGCAATACAGAAATATGAAATCCTGTTCATTGTGATATGCTTAATAATTGTCTATGCCTAAATGGCTAGTTAATCGCTGAAAAG
This sequence comes from Cheilinus undulatus, assembly GCF_018320785.1. Classification (NCBI taxonomy): domain Eukaryota; kingdom Metazoa; phylum Chordata; class Actinopteri; order Labriformes; family Labridae; genus Cheilinus; species Cheilinus undulatus. Next base: position 14,169,894 of record NC_054888.1, on the reverse strand, counting down.
GCAAATAGCCAATCATTTTAAGGATTTCAGGGAGGCCAGTCAGATTTCAGGGGCCCCTGATTTTGCCCCTAAAACACCATCGGTACTGCTATTACTGTACTGCCTTTGTAATCCATTAGCGCACTGTGAATCAAAATATTGTTATTATTTTTGTTGCCAGTATGTTTTCCATTCAAAGCACTGTCTTCATTTTGTCACAAAAAACTCTAATCAATAATTTTTCTTGTCAAAATGTTTGTTTACAGAATTGGTTGCACCGCTTTGTGCTAAAACAAAGAAATACAATACAGTCGAGCACAAGCTTCATGTTCAAATGTGGGCCATGTGTTAATTGATGTTTAGAATTTGCTGCGGGCCCATCAAAAACGAAATTGCAGGCCATATTTTGTCCTGTGACCATAGTTTGGACACCCCTGATTTAGATGGTTAAGATTATGAAAATGAATTATTATTTGCTATGCATGATGAGGATTGAAGTCAATGACAAAAAATGGTCATGTTTAATATTTTTAAATATATCCATTGACCAGAAAAGGACCTTAAGGGGAACAGTGTGATTTTTTTTTCTAAAGGGAGCCTGAGGGTTAGTGCTGGTATTTACACCAGTTCTGATTTATTTTTGGCTGAATATGACCTGCTTAACAACCTTCAGTCTTTTTATAGTCAAACATGAGAGAAAATGTTGGCATTGTAGGAGTAAATCTGTAATTAAGGGAGCATACTGGATTGATTTAGCTTAAAATTACCAAAACCACACCACACCATTATTATTATTATCCTCAACATGTCAAAAAAACTTGAGATAGTCTACCTTCTACTTTTCTGTCACTCTGCAGTGAGCTGTCAGCTGAGCAGCCCAGTGTACAACCATGAGTTACAGTTAACAGCATCATTGCAGAGGAGCTAAAGCTGCCTCTGGATTTATGATCTGTCCATTCTGGTACCGCCATGCCCCAGTACAGACTACGCTCTGTATCACCATTCATCATCTTATGAGCATTCAGTTACCAGCTATCACGTCACAATCATAAGTACTGAAAATAGCACACATGACACACAAAATAAGGCATAACAACGTGGATTATTATTCAGTTATTGAGTATAACTTGATCTAGCTCTGCATGTAGATCTGTTTCCTTTTGCACCACTTTGAAGATTGATCATGTTTATTTCATTTGAATCAAACTTTAATCATTCTGATGCATTTGGGTAGATCAAATCAAATAACGCTGTGAAAACCAGAGCATCTAGTAAACAAGAACAAAGCAAAACGTGGTTACATAAAAATGCAAATGTGATGATTTCAGCTCTCAAATGTCAAAATGAAGTCAGCACAGCAGAATATAAAGATCGAGGTCAGAGAACAGAAATATACCAGAGGAGAGCTGAAAGACGGTTTGATTTAAATCATACATCAATGGAAAGAAAATCAGTGTCTGTTTCAATGATTGATCAGTTGCTGAAGTTGTTTTATCAAGCAGATGTACACAAAAATACTGGTGCATTCTGTCTCAAAAAATAGGAGAATCTGAGGGGATCAGAAACTTCACAGCTCTGTTTGCTGTCAGAAAAATACATTTAAATATTCACTCATAACTAGGGCCGGGACATGATATGGTTACAGCAGTGTATTGTCATATAAACAATTACAAATTTGCTGTATCATGCCATCACTAGGGATAGGGACTGAAACCTTCTGCATTTTCCAAAACCCTCCAAAACTCATCTCCTGGGTCATCGGCACATCCTTGATGTGAACCAAATTAGTACGGCCACTGTTCTCTAGGTAAAAAAACTAAGTCAATATCCACTTCTCAAAAACTGCTGTAAAAATAATATATATTGATATTTTCCCACTTAAAACAAGTCAGCCTTTTAAAATTACTTAGAATGAAATATACTTATTGAATATAAATTATATTATTTTTTTAGCTCTTTAAAGTCCAGTATTTTTACACAACTCCACAGTTAAAAAAAAGAAATCCATAAAATATATTACAAGGAGTATTTGATTATTTTTTTTCAGCATCTGAGATGGGTCATTGGTTGACAGCAACATTGATTTTGAGGCATCATTATTGTTTTCTACGGTGTCAGATAAATAATAATAAGAAAAAACTTGAAATCATAACAACAAAAATTGCCAACTTCCAAAAATAAGCTGTAAAATATTTTATATTGATTATTTTTTTCCACTTTAAACACGTTTAAAACCACATCAGCTTGAATCTAGGGAAGAGGATTAGGGCTACTGAAAAAAGATTGAAATGATTTTTATTTTCTTTTTACTTGTGAGAAAAAAGTCAAGATTCAAATTCTGACTTTTTTTCTCACAAGTAAAAAACAAATTGCATCTCAAAAATGTTTTTTTTTTTTTTCCAGTGGCCCTAATCGTCTTCTGTATGCAACATACATATCAAATATAAATTATATTTATCGGATGTTAACCCTTTAAAGGCCAATATGTTTACAAACTTCCACTGTTTTTAATAGAACAAAATCATTTCAGTATCAAAGCACCCGTGCAGATAAACAGTAAAAAAAGTGTGAAATTTTGCAGCATGCTTTAAATGGAAAAAGTAGCGCCATCCGGTGGACAAATAAAAAAATAGAAGTTGAATGTTAGGTGTCAACAATTAAATCTTAACATAAAGGAGAGCATTAGTTTGTGTTAAGATAAAAGTGGGGTCATAAATGGCATTTTCAATTGTTTTTAATGGGATATTTTTGGTCCTTAGGGAGAAATGAGTTTTTTGTTTAGTTTAGCCATTTTTGGCTTATTTTAAGGAACTAAGACAATTCCAATATCTTTTTAAAAATTAATATCCTCGGGCAAATTTGAGCAATATTCATTTAACGTGGCCAAAATGGCTTGAAAATTGAAAAAGCTGAATGGCGCTTTTCTTTAATACCATTGTTCAGAGATGAAACTCGTGAAACTGTTTTCCAGGCGGTGTCAATCTAGACAGGCACTACTGAGGAGATAGGTTGTCCTGATTCCATGTCTGTCATCAGGCAGATCAATTTTCAAAAGCTCCAATCTGCTATGTTCCTGCCAGGTCTGAAAACAGATCTGACCAATCAGCAGCATTCTTGGAGAATAAGGCAGAAGCTATGGGTGGGGTTTGGTTGTATTTGAAGCTGGTAGCAATGGTCGCCAGCAGTGTAGTGATTTCAGCTGCAGTTTTATCAGTACTGGGCCGTATTTCTTTATTAAAGGACTGTTTTTTTTTTTTTTTCTTGTAATGGTACCGTTCCCTTGGCCTTCATATCCCATCATAGTGCGTATCGTATCATACCATATTGCAATGATCATATTGTAAGCCACCCTGGTTCCAAACCATTATTTTTAGGCCTAACCAGACAGGGATTTCTCTAAGCGCCAACCATCAGCCAAACAGCCAGCTATTCACTTAACCACAGCCAGCTATTTCTTACCTATTGATGTAATAAAAATTGTCTACTTAACACTTTAAGATTTGCTCTTCTCATATATTTTACATTATACAGTCAGCATTTTTTCAATGTAAGATATTTTAGGGAGATTTTCCACCTGTAGTTTTGGACCAGTTTGTTCCATTGTTGTGTCATTTCATTTACATCGTTCCTTGTTACCTTGGGCCACGTATTTACTGCCATTTATCTTAGGTTGGGACCCGATGGCAGCAGGCTAAACAAATCAGTCCATCCATCTCTCTCCCCAGTAACATTTCCCAACTCTAACCCTTCCAAGGTGTTGCCAGGTCAGTTAAGATATAATATATAGATAATCCCTCCAGCAAGTTCTGGGTCTACCCAGGGGTCTCCTGCCAGTTGGACATGCCTGGAAGACCCCAACAGGGAGGCGACCAGGAGGCATCCTAATCAGATGCCCGAACCACCTCAACAGGCTTGTTACGATACGGAGGAGCACCGGCTCTACTTCGCGATCCATTCTATCTCTAAGGCTGAGCCCAGACACCCTCCTGAGGAATCCCTTGTACCCGTGATCTTTTTCTTTCGGTCAGTACCCAGAGTTCATGGCCATAGGTGAGGGTTGGGACGATATCGTCCTGTAATCGAGAGTTTTGCCTTCCGGCTCAGTTCCCTCCTCACCACGACAGTGCGGTACAACATCTTTAATACTGCAGATGTCGCACCAATACACCTGTTTTCCGGCAGAGAACCATGTCAGTCCAGACTAACCTTTTCCAGTAATGTTTTCCAGTTCCTACTGGCTTATTCTGCGGCGTTATTAGGCTGGATGGGCCTATCCCTAACCCTTACTTTATTGTGTCATATTGCTTATTGTATTAAATCTTATCTGATGTGTTGTAGTGTGAATTATCCCACCCATACCCATTGTATTTTGTATTCTATCGTATAATTTCATATCAAGTTATCTTCTAACATCCCACTCAGGACTTCATATGTTCTACTGCATTAAAGCTGTTCATTAAACTATAAGGTAATAAGCAGATCAATCTTTAATGACAACTGTGATTAGTTTCAGCCCTTTAGCAAACACACATGAAAGACCCCGGCCAGCCAAACATGAAGGCTCTCATGCAGATAAAAGATCTCATGAACCGAGCTGTAATAATGAACTTTTTCCCCCTAAACTCATCAAAAACTAAGTCCACAAACCGTTTGACACGTTATTAATCTCACAGTGAATCAGGGCTCTTCTTTTTTTAGCACAAATCTCTCCGTCTCTCTTGGTTTGTCTGTCATACAGAGAGAAGAGGAAGTCAAAGCTTAAATCATTTTGCAGGATGAAAAAAATGCAGCATTTCTAATGACCCATTAATCCGGGTTTACATTTCCACGCCCTGCAGGGGAGGGATCGTTTACAGGCTCATCATGGAGGGAAACCTAATGAATCAGAGAGCGTGACAGGAGGAAGCAGAAGTGTTAGAGAAGCAAGGGGTTCGAATCCTTGCAGAACCAGAATGAAAGAAATGGTGTCCCATCCTGTGTTTTTTCTCCTGGAGGCCTCATACAGTCGATTACATAATCTCCTCACAGCAGATCCCTGCGTGCCGGACTCAGTATGGCCACCCCGATGGGACAGAAACCACTTTGACTCGTGACGTTGACAGTTTAAGTCTGACGGATTTCCAATCTGTCACCCAATCCTAACCCTAACATCAATCCCCTGCCATCAGCCATGACTCTAGTTTGTCTTTTTCTCTCTTTGCAGATGCCAGTTTGGATCTTAAATCCAGCATTTTCAGTGTGTTTTTTGTATGAATGAACGAAAAACTGAATGAGAAGACTGAATGAAAGTCAGCGGACATTGATTGAAGCAGCAACAGCTTTCCCTAACACAATTAGTGTAGTCATTGAAGCTGTCACACTTAATTTGAATGCATTAATTCATTATTTGTCTTTAATTTCCCTGCTCTCAATAATCCTCAGGAATCATCAATGAGCTGCCCGATGGTATTAGGAGAAAATCGCGCCTGTGGCTCTCCAAACAGCCCGCTGAACACGACTGCTGGGATTGCGTGACAAAATCCAGGAATAGCTTTTGCGTCCTCTCACAGCTGATTGTGAACAACAGGACTGAGCCGTTTTTACTGGCAGCTCCAGGGACAGATCAGTGCGGATCACTGAGGGCCCCTGGTGGTTCATACTTTTAATCCTCTCTTTTTCAATCTCTCACTCGCAATCAGTGCATGGAGAGGATGAAAAAAGAGAGCGATTAGAAAGAGCAGCAGCTTCTTCCTCAGGATGCTTCTGCAAAGAACATGAATAGGAGTGAATGCAAGGAGATTTTTCATCAGACATGATGGCTGACTGATGTGTGAAAACATGAAAAACATCATACATGTATCCTCAAATCACATTCAAGTTTTAACTTTTAAAATTGTAAATACTTAAGAAGTTAACAAAGAGATCAAAAAATAAAACAATTGCATTTAAAGGCGTCAGCCAGCACTGCTGCTGAGCTGTTTTTGTAAGTCAATTATTAATGAGTCTATGAGGACACCTGGTGGACATTAGTGGAAACTGCATTTTGCCTCTGAGCATTTTGACATAAAAACACACAAAATATGTGAACCTTATTGCTTTGATATGCCTTTTTTTTTTTTTTTTACCTTTAATCTTATCTTGTAGTATGTTTCTGTCTGCTGTGAAACACAATCTAGATCTAAAATTACTTCATGAATCAACTTCATAAAAGTTCTGCATATAAGAATTGTTAAATACTTCAAAACCTTCAATGAAATGAAAGAACATGTTGCCCAACTATTAACCCTTAAGAGCTCCTTTAATATCCTAACGCATTTGTCCCTAAGGACCAAAAATGTCCACTTCACAAAAACTTCTGTGAAAATAATAATAATTATTAATATTTTTTTCTACTTTGAGTCAGCCTTTTTAAACTACTTCAGCCTGAAATATACATATAAATATGAACTATATTTTTGTGATTTTAACCCTTTAAAGGCCAGTATGTTTATACAACTCAACACAACTCAAAAGTAAATAAATAAATAAAAATAATAATAAAAGTTTCCATAATATACATCTCAAGGAGTATCTGCTTATTATTATAATCAGGCTCTGAGGTGGATCAGTGATAAGCAGCCATATTGATTTTGATGCGTCATTTTTTCTACAGTGTCAATTAAAAAAATAAAAAAATAAAAAAAAAACACTTGAATGACAGAAAGTGTCAGCTGTCAAACTCTTCCGTAAAAAATAATATATCTTAATATTTCTTTTCCGCAGGAAACAAGTCAACCTTTTAAGACTACTTGAGCCTAAAATATAAATAAAAAATATTATTATTATTTGGGGGCATTTTAACCCTTTAATGGCCAGTAAATTTCCATTTTAAGGAGTGTTGTTATTTTTAGTATTATTTTTTATTATCATTTTGTTATTATTATTATTAGTGTTGTTATTTTTTTATTATTATTCTATTAATATAATAATAATAATAATAATAATAATCTAATCATTATTATTAGGCCTTGAGCTGGGTAAATGACTGGCAGTGACATTGATTTTTATTTATTTATTTGTTTGTTTGTTTGCATTGTCAGATTTGAAAAAACCTCACACCCATGGTCCTAAGGACAAAAAATGTCCGCTTCCTAAAATCAGCTGTAAAAATGTATAAATGAAATTTTTTTTCCAACTTTAAACCAGAATCAATTTCAGCCTTAAAAATTAATTATATTTCTGGATTTTAAGCCTTTACAGACCAGTATGTTTACACAACTCCACATTTTTTAATATAGCAAAAACACAAATATAACACACACACCTACTTTCATCCAAAATGAATTGCGACACACTTGTTTCACTAGCAAGACGCAGAAAACAGTAAAAAGTGTGAAATTTTGTGGCATGCTCTGAATGGGAAAAGTAGCACCATCTGGTAGAAAAATCTGAAAATAAAATCTTGAAAGCTAGTAGTTCAAAATGAAACAAAGGAATGCATCAGTTTATGTTAAGATAAATGTGGTGTCAAAAATGAGATTTTAAATAGGACTTTTTTTGTCTTTAGGAACAAATGTGTCGGTTGTTATGTAGCTTAGCCCTTTGAGGCCATTTTAAGGAACTGAGATGACAAAAAAATGAATACCCCTGGCAGATTAGAGCTATATTCATTCAACCCAGCCAAAATGGCTTGAAAATAATTTAAATAAAACCCTAACCTGGCACGCCAGAAAAACCAGTCATACACAGAAAGTTTTTATGTTGAGGACTTTAGAGGGTGTCTTTAAATTTCTCAGAATTATGTCACTAGTATGATTGTTTGTTTTCAGTGCATCCTCTGTTGTGGCAGGAAGACTAATCTTAGGACAATGGCGCCATCTTGTGGCTAAATTTTTAGTCTGTTATTATTATGAATGGTCTTAACATTGCATAAACTCCCTTTATGGACTAGACACTTTTATCTAGAATGCATCTCTCACCATTTACACAGCAGAAACTTTCCTGTATGTAACAGTGACTGATGAGTCATGGGTCTGGTCAGTGTTGATCTGCCTGTGCAGGATTCACCCTGTGGTGTAGTTCTCTATCCTGCATGTGGAGGGTGCTGTTGTCTTTTAAACAGGAGCAAAGCATGAGGACATGTGAGGTCAGGGATTTGGGGTAATTTCCTTCTCATGTTTGTTATTGAATTGAGAATATTTTTCAGTACAGATCACTTTGAATAGATTTTTTAATGATTTTTACTAAGAAACATTTTATTTTCATTGAAGCTTTTTAAGAAGAGTTTTTGTTTAGGAGTGAAGATGACAGATGTAGTGATTTAAAAAGAAACCTGCGTATAAAGACAAACTGTCCTTTTTAGATTAACAGTAGTGTCTGTATATGAATGTTGTGCAAAGAAAAACTTTAGATTTACTAATTTGAGAAGAATTAGAAAATAGATTCATATGAAGGCTTCAGTTATTTTGCATACCCTGTCAGTAGTCAGAGAATTTAGCACTGCACATGTACATTCTGTGTCCCTACAGAGCTACAGGTGGCACTGCTGTCATCACAGATACACCTGCATGACTCTCCAGGCAGACACTCATCTTAAGTGAGTCTTTTCCAGGTGTAAACAGCACCTTGTGCATAGCACAGACCTGCTACTTGTTTACTTTCAAGCTCCAGGTGCAATGCTGCTGTAGCAAACTCCTGTTTATTTATAATGTTCCCGTAGCTGATGATGTAGAATAATGTAATTTGGGGTGTTTTTAGAAACAGTTGTTGACATTTAATTAACAAACAACCATTTTACTTGTTAAGTTTTTGAAGGCCCACTTTTTCTCCCTTCCCTTAACTTAAAAACAAATCAGAAAAGAATATATAGTTTTGTCACAATTGATTTAACGTATATAAAAAGGCACTTCTTTTATTGGGTCTAATTTTCTCTCAGAAAGATCTCAGGGGTGGCACATGTTAATATATATTTTTTAAAATCATGATTAGACTTCATTTTTAAGCAAGGGAGTTGAATCTTTGGAAGAAATATATGTATATATATATATATATATATATATATATATATATATATATATATATATATAAAGACTATAGAGCCATTTATTGATTTTTTTAAATGTTAAAAAAAAATCAGATTCTTTTTTCATAAGGAAAGTGTTGAAATTTTCAAGTTTTAAAAGTCTTACATTTTGACATGAGAAACTCACATGCTGTCAGAATCACATGTGAATGTGTGTGTTTATATATATATGTTTGTATATATATAATCTTGATTAGAAACATAATGTGTGATGGCATATGAGGGCCAACTTAAAACAAAAACACAGAAAGAGAATCTGTTAATTTTTAAGAAAAAAAGTAAAAAATTTTGGGAAAAATACTTCATTTTATTAAAGATCATATATTATAAAATAAACAAACTCTCAATATTTTCGAGTTAAAAAAATAACGTTTAAAAAATTGTAAATTTCAGAGTTTAAAAAGTCTTAAATTTTGACATTAGAAACTCACAAATTTCAAGTTTTTTTTTAAAAACTTTAAAAAATGTCAACAGTGTAAAGTCAACATTTACAAGAAACCAAACTGAAAACAAATCTCAAAAACTCTAAAGTTTAGTTTATATACAATTACAACTTTTAAAGTAAAAAAAAAACCCATATATTTATATTTCCTCTTAATATTTTTTATTATATTTATTATTATCTTTTTTTAAGCGTGGTTTTTATTCATTGCTGTAATCATGAATGGTTTATATAAAGATCTTTTGTCAAGAACAGGTGTATATGGGCCTACTCTGTTGGGATTTGCCAATAAAAACAGAATTAATGCTGTTATCCAAGTGGGTCCTGGGGGGGCGGGGCTTAGCTCTTCTTAGATAGGAGTAAGGCCAAATATGGTTAAAATGGTGCCATCCTGTGGAGAGTCGAGATCAAAAATTAACCCAAAACTGTGAACCAATGAAAAATGAAAAGCGGGTAAAAAGTGCACAACCTATCCAAAGAGAGGTAGTGTGTAGCCAGCTTTAGGGTGGATACCACGTGTTTAAAGACTTTATTTTATTAATCAGTAGCAATGAAAAGGAGTGGCCTCCAATAATACTCATTCTTAGATTATTTAAGAGAGAGAAAAGCTGTAAATTGGTACTCTGATAAGCTGAAACTACAGAATGAATGCATTTTTCCTCTCATTTGATCTTGAAACGGTTGAGTCATCGGCATAGCTGAAGTTTCTTTGTAGCTGTTGCAGCCTTGACGGATACAAACAGGCATTTAAAGTCACTACAATCTTCAGAGAACGGTATCCTGAAGGTAACATGAGGTCGTCCTGATGCCTCCTCTCCTCTCCTCTCTGGTCAAAGCTTAAACTGATTGTCGGATTTCGAGTTCTAAGAAAAAACAGGCCGAAGCACCCAGGTGACCCCGACTTCTTATCTCTCCCCTCCTCATCCCTCCCTCCAGATATACCCTCTCTCATTTTTCATCATTTTCACCCCCTCCCCTCCCGCTTCGTCCGAGATGAAGATTTGGCTCTCGCTCATCCACTCGGCCCCCGCGCAACCGCCGTAATTCAATTTTTCCAATCTTTCTAATCTAAAGATTTCGTTTTCATTTTTCTAATACTATCAAGGCAGAGGAGAAGAGGGTGGGGGCGGGGCGGCGGTGGGCGGTGGTACACAGCTTGGGAACCATTTGTGAATATTACAACCTCATTTTATTATTCGCCTTGATTATTAAGAGACTTCTTTGAACTCATCCATTCCTCTCTTCTTCTTCTCTGTCTTCTCTCACCTCTTTTAATCCATCCTCTCCTTTCTTCTTGTTCTTTTTCATCCCTCTATTCCCCTGGAGTCAGCTCCAGAGCCCTAAATCATTATGAGTATTTGTCTCGGGGAGGGGCAGCCGAGCGTATGGGGAAATGTTAAATCCATGATGGATTACGACGTCCAGATTGTCCTTTTGAATTAAAGAAAATGATAAGGAATATACGAAAAAAGAAATCTAAAAACAATCATAAGTAGATTTAGTTCTCAAGGAGAAACTGTGTTGTAATGACGCGAGGGTGGGGGCGGCTGGGTTTGATGTCACTGCATTCAATCAGTGTAGATCTGCTTGCTGTGTCCCCTTAAAACCTTTCACTGGTAAAAACGCAGCTGGGCTTAACCGAGACCTGCATCCACTCAATTTAGGAGAGCGCCAGGCTGCCATATTGTTTGTCAGTTTGTGTTATTACTGTCCTCCTTCAAGCATTTGAGGAGCAGAGGAGCTGTCCAAGAGGACTCTGCCATGTGTAAATGTCTTTGGGAAGACTTTATCTGATGTTTTCTTTGGGCACGAGTCTTTTGGTTCTCATCTTCATGTTTCCAAAATAAGATTCATTCCTGACTTTTCAGAGAAGCCCTCTTCAAATTTGGGCACAAAAAGGTAAATTAACTTCAAAATTTCTGTTCAAAATGGTAACACGTTGAAAATCACAGGCCTAGCATGTGCGTTTACAGGATTGTAAGATTAAACTAATGAAAGTGTCCTTATGGTGGTGTTCTCCCATGTATTTAAACCTGTTAGATGCTGCTTATACTGTTAGATAACTGTTCAGATCTACTGATTGTCCAGTGTGGTCGGTCTCTGTGAGCAGATTGTTTTTATACTCTAGGTTCAATGGGCTAGACCAGAACCAGCTGTACTTAATGGGTCAGGAACTGTTTACACTTTAAATGTTGTAAAGCACTGATGTGCATAAGTATGGTTTTTATGGCTGCAAAGGTTGGCTGGACATGGATTTAGAGAAAATATTTTACTTGACCTAACAAAGGGAGCACAGTCAAACAGTGCAAAGAAAATTAAAAGTGAGTTAACTTTGCTGTAGTAGTTTTAAAGTTGGATATAAATCAAAAACTGCATTATGTTGGTCATTGAAGTAAGATTTAGCTGATTTTTCACAGTTAAAGCTCCTCAACTGTCTTGATTAAAACCATAGCTAGCAACTGGAGGTAAAGTAAAGAAAAAAAATGCAAATTGTCCTTACAGTAGGCTGAAATAATTTGTCAAGCCTCATCAGAATACGTTAAACTAGTGTTACTCAACCCTGCTCAGCTGAAGAGCCAAACTGTTGAAAAATACCTTTGCAAGAGCCACAATCTAGATGGTGAAATGTGGCAACAATGGGTTAAAAGGAGCAAAATAGGCATGAGATGGCAAAAACTGGGTGAAAAGTGGCAAAAAAAAAGGGTGAGAAATGACAAAAAATGAGTTACAGGTGGCAAAAATGGTCAAAAAGCGGCAAACACCTGGCAATGAAATGAATGAAAAGTGACTGAAATGGGCAAAAAGCGGCAGAGAGTGGCAAAAATGGGCAAATGGGGGGAAAAAGTGATATTTAATGGCAAAAAGAAGTTTTTTTATGTGTGAAAAGTGGCAAAAGTGGTGAAAAAGGGCAGAGAAAGGATAAAGATGTCAAACAATAGGTGAGAAGTGACAAATGAAGGGGCAAAAATGAGTGAAAAATGACAAATATGAATTACAGGTGGCAAAAATGATCCAAAAAGCAGAAAAAACAACAGGAAAAAAGGAATGAAAAGTGACCAAAACGGGCTAAAAGGTGGCAAAATTTGGCAAAATGGGAAAAAATGGTGAAAATTGACAAAAAGCAGCAAAAATGGGAAAAAAGTGGTGTTTAATGGCAAAAAACAGCTTTTTATTGAGTGAAATATGGCAAAAACTGGTGAAAAGAGCAGAAAAAGGTTCAAATGGCAAAAGTGAGTGAGAAATGTCAAAAATATGAGTTACAGGTAGCAAAAATGGTCAAAAGAAGCAAAAACATGGGGAAAAATGATTGTAGAGTGATTAAAATGGGCAAAAAGCCAAAGAGAGTGGCAAAAATAGGAAAACTGGAGAAAAAAATTGTATGTAATTGCAAAAAGCAGCTTTTTAGGGGGCAAAAAATGGCAAAAACTGTTGAAAAGGGCAGAAAAGGGATAAAATGGCAAAAATGGGTGAAAATGAAAAACATGAGTCAAAAAGCAGGAAAAAAATGGAAAAAATTGAATGAAAAGAGAATGAAAAGGGCAAAAAGCAGCAAAAAGGTGACAAAATGGGTAAATTGGAATAAAAAAGTAGTATTTAATGTCAAAAAGCTGCTTTTTATGGGTGAAAAGTGGCAAAAATTGGTGAAAAGGCACAAAAAAAATCAAAAATAGGTGAGAAAAAATATCAGTTACAGGTGGCAAAAATGGTCAAAAAGTGTGATAAAAGTGGCCGAGAATGAATGAAAAGTTACTGAAATGGGCAAATAGCAGCAAAGAATGGCAAATTGCCAAAAATGGATAAAAAGTGGCATTCGTTGGCAAAAAGCAGCTTAAATGGGTGACAAGTGGCAAAGAGTGGTAAAAAGGGCAAAACAGGATAAAAGTGGGGAAGACGGGTAAAAATGGCAAAAAGAAATGGTAAGAGTAGGCTAAAAGCAGCAGAAATGGGTTACAAGTACCAGAAAAGGGAAAAAATAGGCAACAACTGCAAATGAAGGCAATGGAAATATACAGACACAAAATAAAGGTTGACAGTTACAGACCGCTGTAAGTGTGGGAATCAAACTGATTAATGTGACTTGCAGTGGGTCATTTCTGAGGTCAAAGGTTCCCTTTTTCAAGGTTTTCTGGGGAATAATATTCCACATGAAGACATAAAAGAGCCATAAATCCTCACAAAAGAGCCACGTGTTGACTCTCACTGTGTTAAACTGATGTTTGGATAATTCACTCTCTCTTAAATTGCCGTTTGGGCTGTTTCCTTAAAAACTAAGATATCTGAGCTCCAAGAAAAATTGTGAAACATGTCCTTGTAAAATAATCTCTGTCGTTACTTGAATAAAAGTCATTGTTTAAGCCTTAGCCTGTCGTCTGAAGGTGGAGGGTTGAGCTGAGGCGAGGTGGAGGAGGAAGGGAAAGCGGAGGAGAAAGCGTTGGATTAACAGAGGAAGTCTGCGTCATCTTTTGGGCAGATTATGTCGTCAGGTCAGGTCACCAAATGCTTAAACTGAGATTATGTTTATGAAACAATGTTTTTTGTAATTCCTGCCATGTGTTCTTGGTTTTAGCGCATTGCTCTTCTTCAGCTGGGAAATTAGGTCTTAACCCAGTATGTATGCTGGCTGTCTGCAGCTGAGAGCACATCATAGACATCCAGTATGTTCTTTGAGCTAAGGTATGTGAAAGTCACCACTCCAGAATGTCCCAAAGAATTTAATGACCAGTTTTAAATCTGATCATTTTAACATTTGAGTCCACTCATTAATCCATAGAGATCTTAAAGCAAAAGCAATCTCCCAAATATTTCCATAACATTTCATTATCATCATATGTTTCCAGGTTATTATCCTCCTTCAGAGGCTTAGATTCCTTCTCTTCCTGTCCATCTCATCTGGTCTAAGAGAAGGCAGGGGGCAGTAAAAGAGCATTACATGATAATACACCCCTCCATGCCCCGCTCTATTCTACACACTGATGCCCTGGCACTGTAAGAGGCTTTGAATAGAAAAACCCTGCAGCGTATTGTTGTGGATAAACAATGTCTAATTGATTAGTGTGTGTTTTTCATCTCAGCAGGCCGTGTACATCCTTCTTTTTGATATTTTTTGGTCTGATTTTGACTCAAAACGAAAGTGGAATCAGATCCAAGTATGACGACTGACATGGCAAGGCTTGTTAACATTTTCATGCACTAGTAAAATATTTGAATCTATAAAGAGAGATTAGATTAGAAGAGTGAGCCTGTAGTTCCTTTTAAACATGGACGTAGATGTCATTATTTGATTTTAGAAGTTTAATGTGGTCAGTAAAAACACACATTTTCATTCAAACAACTCATTGGCAGTCAGTCAGGTTCCACTTAGGACAAAAAAGGATTCAAATATAGACAAATGTGTTATCAGGTGGCAACAGAACACCTGTATACTCCAGAGTAGAACAGTCAGAGAAAACTACTGGATGTGTAATACTTATGCTTATTTATATGTACCTTCATCTTTTAGCTGCTAAAAACTCAAAAACATTTTAGTCTCATTTTAGTCATCGTGACAAAAACTAAATGACATTTTAGGAAGTTTTAGTCATCACAGATCGTCTTAGACAGTACTAATGGGAATTTCATCTCTTTTCTGTGATCTGGCTCATTTAACTCAAGTTTTGAAAACTGATGAAAATATCATGTAATTCTTCAAAATCTACTGTCACTACTACTACTGCCACCACTACTACTATTACTACTGCTACTATTACTACTACTATTGCTACTAATACAATTACTACTAATACTACTACTACTACCACTGCTACTAATACAACCACTATTACTACTACCACCACCATTACTATGCTACTAATACACTACCACCACCATTACTACTGCCACTAATACACCACTACTACCACTAACACCACTCTGCCACTAGCACCACTACCACCACCACTACCACTACCACTACTACCACCACTAACACTGCTACCACTAACACCACTGCCACCACTACTACCACTGCTAATACAATCACAAGTAGCACAATCACTACTACCACTAATACACCACTCTGCCACTAGCACCACCACTACCACCACTACTCTTCCACCACCACTACACAATCACTACTAGTACAACCACTAATACCACTACCACTCTGTTACTACTACTACTAGCACCACTTCCACCACCACTAACACCACTACCACTACTACTACTAATACCAATACTAACCAATACCAAACCACCACTAATACAACCACTCTTCACTAATACCGCTACCACTACTACTACCACTACTTACTACCACTAATGACACTACCACTACCACCACTACTACCATAACTACTGCTACCATTACCACTGCTACTACTCTGTACCAATATTACTACCACTCTACCAATACTACCACTACAACCACCAATACCACTACCACCAATACTACCACTGCCACTAATACAACTACCACTACCACCACTACCACTACCACTACCACTAATACCACTCTATACCTCACCACTAACACCACTGCTACCACTACTACTACTACTGCTAATACACACTGCAGCATACTACCACTGCCACCAATACCACTGCTGCCACTAGCTACCACTACTACCACTACTACTACTTCTTCTTCTTCTGCTACTACTACTACTACTACTAATACTTTTACTACTTATACCACTACTACTACTACTACTAATACTAATACAACTAATATTAATACTACTACTAATACAACTACTAATTCTACTAATAACACTACACACTACTACTACAAATATTAATACTTATACTACTACTACTACTTATGCTACTACTACTATTACTTCTACTAATACTAATACTTTTACTACTAATACTACTACTACTACTGCTACTACAACTAAGAATACTACTGATAATAATATAACTGATAATTGAACTAATAACAATCCTACTACTACTACTACTACTACTACTACTACTACTAAGAATACTACTGATAATAATTTTACTGATAATTGTACTAATAAAAATACTACTACTACTACTACTACTACTTAAAATAATAATAGTAATAAAAAATAATAGAAAATGGCTCTCTAATGCAATCTGGCTCTTATCGTTCGCCTAAAACAGTTGGCTCTTTGGACCGGCTCATTCATGGACGACCCATCACTATTAGTCTAGTCTTTCTCATGGAAAAAAGTCTGTACATGAACATTTTTAGTTATAGTGTTAGTCAACGAAATCAACACTGGAAGATGAGGCTAGTTTTCATCAGACATTCAAAATCCGTCATATCTGTCAAAATACAATGCAGCTGGAGCTATTCTGCCTCTCAGCTGTAGAAAGCAGGGAGCCCAGGTTAGGCAGGGTGCAGAGAACACACGACAATAATTTGGTTCCAGATTTAGGCAAAAGAATTAATGCTTGAACTAAAAGTTAAAACTAAAATGTGAGGACTTTTATAGACGAAAACTTTGACTAAAATGATTTTGAGTTTTCATTGACTAAAAATATAAGTGGTAACCTCACATGCCAGATGGATTTGTTTCACACATCCATCTGGGAAAGTTTCAGTAGGAAACATTTGAGAAAAGGCAGAGGCTTTGAAAAAAACTCGGAGGGTGATTGGGTGAACATTCTGTCTGTCACATCTCTACGGGCCAGTCAGAGTAACAAAACGTGACGTAGCCGCTATTTAGCTGTGCATGCGCAGCTAATGAGGAATCATGCGAAACATGGCGACTATAAACATGTAAGAATTCGACTTTTGTCGTTTTTGAAAAGAAAACAACTCACTGCTGTTCTTTGTTCTTCTTTTAACAAAGAAATGTTGTCAAGTTCTGATAAAACTGGCGCTTTAGCAGCATCCACACTAATATCTTTCTCCATAACTGCACCAGCTCTTGCTGCTGCTTGTTAATGTCATGACTCTGCTGCGCTTGAGAGTACTGCCCCTCGTCGCTGATTGGTCCTGTCACTTTCTAACTTCTAAATAGCTGTCAAAATTAACACTGAAGTCCTGTTAATTTTGTACAAGATTTAAATTAGTTCTTAAATGCTAAGAGATCTAGGATCCAGACTCTAGTTTTATATTTACTGTAAGGTTTTATCTTTGAAAGAAAATGAGCAGTGGTACTGAATTCTAATTCAAGTTTAGAGACTGAAAATCCAGAGAGCAAACATTTATAGTTATCAAACTGTTTGTTATAGCCAGTAGTTAAAATGTGCTTGTCATTGACTTTCAATGAAGGTGGCATACATCTTGTTCAGTGTTCAGAGAGACTCATTAAAGTTTGGGTTGTTAATAGTGAAAACCTTTTATAGTTGACTTTTTCCAAAGAGAAAATTTACAGGAAGGAATTAATAATGGCAACAATATCAATAAAATCTTATCACCTCCCCTCCCTACTAAGTTCTAGGCATGTGGCACCCCTTCTTCATTGTTGTCATCGTCTTTATATTGTCTTCTTTCTTGTCACTGTCTTCTTCGTGGTCATCTTCTTCTTCATCCTCTCCTTCTCCCATTTTGTCTTCTTCATCCTCTTCTTGGTTGTTGCCTTCTTCTCAAATGCCATCTTTATCGTCTTCTTTTTCCTCTACTTTTTCTTTAGTGGCTTGTTCTTCATCTCCTTTTTCTTCAACTTTGGCACTCTCATTCTTGTCTTCTTTGCCATTGTCCTCCAATATCTTCATTGCCTCCTTTCTCTCCTTATTTGTCTTCTTCTTCCTCTACTTTTCTCCTCATCTTTGGCACCTTCTTGATCCTCTTGGTTATCGTTCTCCATTGTCTTCATTGCCTCCTTCTTCTTCCTAATAGTCTCCTTGTCTTTGATTTCCTCGTCGTCTTCTGCTCCTTCAACACCTTTTTCTCCATCATCTCCTTCTCCCATTTTATCTTCTTCATCTCTGTCATCTTCATCACTTTCTTGGTTGTTGTCTTCTTCTCACATGCAATCTTTATCGTCTTTCTCTTCCTCTACTTTTTCTTTGTCTTGTTTTTTATCTCCTTTTTTTCAACTTCGGCACCTTCTTGATCGTCCTCTTGGTCGCCATTCTCCATTGTCTTTATTGTTTCTTCCTCTTCATCTTATTTGTCTTCTTCTTCCTCTACTTTTTCTTCATCTTTGGTACCTTCTTGATCATCTTCTTAGTCGCCATTCTCCATTGTCTTCATTGTATTCTTCCTCTTCTTCTACTTTATCGTCATCATCTTATTCTCAACCATATCCTTCTCCTATTTTATCTTCTTCATCCCTGTCCACATCGTTTTCTTGATTGTTGTCTTCTTTTCAAACGCAATCTTTATCGATTTCTCCTTCCTCTTTTACTTTGTTAGTGTCTTGTTCTCCATCTCATTTTTCTTCAACTTTGGCACCCTTTGATTGTCTTCTTGGCCATCATCCTCCACTGTCTCCTTCCTCTTCATCTTATTTGTCTTCTTCTTCCTCTTCTTTTTCTTCGTTTGTTGTTTTTCATCTGCTTTTTCCTTCAACTTTGGCACCTTTTTGGTCATCATTCTCCATTATCTTCATTGTCTCGTTATCTTCGATTTCTTGTCTTCTTCCTCTTCTTTGTCTTCAATATTCTGTTTTTAAATCACTCTTCTAAATAGTCCACATTATGTCATTCAATCTTTGCTTTTTCTTAACCAGTTGCACTATTTCTTCCAGTATAATTTTTTGAGGTCTCTAGTGTCTCGTCAGTAAACTGATTAAAATTCCTGAGCGTCTCGTCATGTTCTTCCTTTGTTTTCTTCTTCTTTCAAATTCAGTCATATAATTTAGCTCACTCTTAATTGGTTGCACTATTTCTTCTAGTTTGTCTATTGAAGTCTTCTGCGTCTCGTGAGCTAAACTAAACTGAATTCCTGAGTGTCTCATCACGTCGGCAGTAACTGTAAAGATAATAGTCGCTCTCTGGGATGTTTGCGTTTCATAAACACACATCAGATTCCTGGCATGTCTCTCTCTGATTTACCCCGACACATGCCAATCTGAGAGAGCTTAACCTTGTTTTAACCCCAATAAAACTCTTCGCCGTTCTCCTTCAGCCCCCATTGTTTCACCTCAGACCTGCTTAGCTGCCAACTGACAGCTGTCCACAAGTGTCTTTGTGGTTGTGTGTTATATTTTCCATGTTCAGCTGGCTGACCTGCCAATGAACCTTGACCACCGTGTGTTCAAAGAAGCCGCACGCGCTTATTTGTTGTGGTGAGAGGAGTTGAGCAGAGGAGGGCTGAGATTGTGCTTTCATGCCACTTAAATATATCCTCATTTATTTTCCCTTTTCTTATGTTGCTTTTCATGACTTCTCCCTGCACTAAAGAACCGAAAAGTCTTCCTACTCTCCCTCTTTTCTGCCATGCTATTCCTCCCTAACAATGCCAAGTGTGCAGTTATTTATAGTGTGTTTGTGTCTGAAGAGGGCCCTTGTAGGAGCCCTAGTCATGTCTTGATAAATGAAATTCTTCAGCCCGCTCGGGGTCTTAACAAAAGGACATCGCAGACACTGAGCTTAAGAGACTCCGAAGATCTAAACGCGCACACACCTGCTCCACATGTCAAGTTTTTGTCTTCGCTCACATATTTTATCCATAAGCAGTCTAAAGATTTCCTCCGAGCTAAAGGTTGCTCTCAGTCAAAGTGACGTGTGGGAGAAACTCTTGAACCAAGGACACAAAACAGACTCGCTCCCAGCGAATCAAAAGAACACATTCATCTTTCTGCGAGTCTCTGAAAGAACATGTTTTTTTCAGTGACATTTTCATTTTCTTTATAATTTAAGTGTGCAAATTGTTTGACAAAACTTTCTTATATTCATCCAGAGAAAATTATTCTAAAACAGACTGCTTTGTTTTTGTTAATACACTTTTCCCTCTTATTGTCGCAGTTTGATTATCAAGCTTTTGACTGATTAGAAGCACAAATGACAATTTGAAAACTTCACCTTGAACTCAATGCAACTCACTTGAGATATTTTATTTTCACTTTCTTTTAGGCATTTTTAAAACTTGACAACTCAGTGATTAATCAGATATAAACAGTTTGTAAAATAGGCATTGCACTTACATGTGATCTGATACTGAGATTTTTTCTTACTCATTTTACTTCTGTCGGAACAGTTCGAGAACTGCTGCCTTGAACGAGATTTAACAGCTTGCTTTATAATTTAGTTTTGCAGTCAGTATGAACAAGGCCAGATTTTGCATTTCTTTTTACTAGACCAAATTAAACAGTCATTTGGGATTGTGTACTAAACTGCCACTTATTTTGGTGGTCATATCTTCTGCAAAATTGAAAGGAGCCTGTTGAGGTGGTTCAGGCAGCAGGTATTTTGGCCCACTCCTCATGACCAAACTGCTCCAGTTGTCTCAGGTTTGAAGGGTGCCTTCTCCATACGTCATGTTTCTGCTCCTTCCACAGATGTTCAATTGGATTTAGATCAGGGCTCATAGAAGGCCACTTCAGAATAGTCCAATGTTTTGCTCTTAGCCATTCTTGGTTGTTTTTAGCTGTGTGTTTTGGGTCACTATCCTTTTGCAGGACCGATGACCTGCGACTGAGACCAAGCTTTCTGACACTGGGCAGCACATTTCTCTCTAGAATACCTTGATAGTCTTGAGATTTCATTGTACCCTGCACAGATTCAAGACACCCTGTGCCAGATGCAGCAAAGCAGCCCCAGAACATAACAGAGCCTCCTCCATGTTTCACAGTAGGGACAGTGTTCTTTTCTTTGTGTGCTTCATTTTTGCGTCTGTGAACATAGAGCTGATGTGCCTTGCCAAAAAGTTCCAGTTTTGCCTCGTCTGTCCATAGGACATTCTCCCAGAAGCTTTGTGGCTTGTCAACATGCAGTTTGGCAAATTCCAGTCTTTTTCATGATTTTTTTTCAGCAGTGGTGTCCTCCTTGGTCGTCTCCCATGAAGTCCACTTTGGCTCAAACAATGACGGATGGTGCAATCTGACACTGATGTACCTTGACCTTGGAATTCACCTTTAATGTCTTTGAAAGTTGTTCTGGGCTCTTTTGTTACCATTTGTATTATCCGTCTCTTTGATTTGTCATCAATTTTCCTCCTGTGGCCACGTCCAGGGAGGTTGGCTACAGTCCCGTGGATCTTAAATTTCTGAATAATATGTGCAACTGTAGTCACAGGAACATCAAGCTGCTTGGAGATGGTCTTATAGCCTTTACCTTTAACATGCTTGTCTATAATTTTCTTTCTAATCTCCTGAGACAACTCTCTCCTTCGCTTCCTCTGGTCCATGTTTAGTGTGGTACACACCATGTCACCAAACAGCACAGTGACTACTTGTCACCCTTTAAATAGGCCGACTGACTGATTACAAGTTTGTAGACACCTGTGATGCTAATTTGAGGACACACCTTGGTTGAACATGTCCCTATGGTCACATTATTTTCAATCTTTTCTAGGGGTACCATCATTTTTGTCCAGGCCTTTTTCATGAGTTTGTTTTTTAAAATAATTCTGTTGAACCACAATTCAAAAGCAATGTCTGATTTTCATTGGTTAATTTTCATTGAATTTTTATTTATTATCACTTTTGTCAGATTCAAGTTATTTCTGTGATCATTGTGGGTTTTTCTTTCATTAACAGAGGGGTACCAACAATTTTGTCCACGTGCGTATGTATCCCATCTGGCCTTGGAGCGCCTTGGAATCCCTCAGGAGGAACTGGAGGGTGTTGTGGGGGAGAGGCACAAAGACCTCATCTGATGAATCTAAAATTGAACTGTTTTGCCATGAGGACCATCATTACATTTGGAGGAAAAAGCCTGAGAACACCATCCCAAATGTGAAATACAGGGACGGCAGCATCATGTTGGGGGGGTGTTTTTCTGCAGAAGGGACTTGTGCACTCACAAAATAGATGGCATCATGAAGAAAGAGCATTATGTAGAAATATTGAGCAACATCACATGAAATCAGCTATCAACCCATTCTAGTCACTTTTTTACCCATTAATGGCCATTTTTGGCCTTTTGTTTGTTTTTTAACCACATATAACCCAATCCTTCCAATTCAAGCCCATTCTTTCCACTTTCTACTCATTTTGCCTATTTTTAACCCCTTTTTTACGTTTTGTCTGGCCATTTCAACAACTTTTTGCCTCTTCAACCCATGTATGCCAATTTCTGGCCAATTTTTTACCACTTTTAAAACATTTTTACATCTTTTGGCCCATTTCCCTCAGATTTTAACCAATTTTTGCCTCTTTCCAACCAATTTTTACTTCTATATCTAGCCATTTTTGCTACATTTAACCCATTTTTGTCACTTTTTTAAACCAATTTTTGCCCTTTGAACCCATTTATGCGCATTTTTTGCCATTCTAACCCATTTTTGGCCCATTCTTTCCAGTTTCAGCTCATTTAACGGGACAATTCTAGGCCCTAATTTTTTTAACCGCATTTAACCATGTTGTACATTTTTTTGCACCTTTATCTCGCAATTTTTGCAACTTTTTGTGACTTTTAACCCATTTATGCCCACTTTTGGCCCATTCTACCACATTTAACTCATTCTTTCCAATTTTAGCCTATTGTTTACACTTTCAACCAATTTTTGCCTATTTTCAACCCCCTTTTAGTATTTTATTTTTTGCCTCTTTAACCCATGTATGCGAATTTCTGGCTCATTTTTACCACATTTAAACCATTTTTACATCTTTTGGCCCATTTCCCCCATGTTGAACTAATTTCTGCCTCTTTTAAACCAATTTTTTTTTTTTCTCTGAATCTAACATTTTGTTTGGAACTTTTTTCTACTCTAAACGATTTTGTGGCCCTTTTTTGCCCATGTTTGTCTCTTTAACCCTTTCATGCCAATTTTTGCCCATTTTGCCACTTTTAACCCATTTCTGCCATTGTTTACCCACTTTCCACCAATTTCTGCATTCATGTATCACATCTTTGCCTCTTTTAATCCCTCTTTACTACTTTTTCCTCCATTTTTGCCACTTCTAACAATTATTTTTATGCTTAAATTTGTCTCATTTCCTGCTATTTAATTTTCTTGCATCCTTACATTTGTGCACTATTCAAAATATAGACTTCACAGATTATCTTTAAAATGGTCCATGTTTTTGCTGACCTCTATGACCCCCCTTTATTCCCCCTTATGGGCGACCTTGCTTAGCCCCAAAGATGGGAGATGCGCATTCCCATCGGTCTGTGAGAAACTGACTTCCTCAAAGAATACTCTTCTGGTTGCATTTTCATATTTTAATTTAATCCTAAAATCCAACAAGAGTACATGGAAACTGGTCTCCAAATAAAAAGATTGAGGCCCATTCCTAAAACTTTTCCTGGAATCTGATAGGCTGCCTTTAAATCAATATGCTTTATTCAGCTTTTTACAGCTGGTGACAAAAACAAAAGGCACTAACGGTAAAGGTAAAAAGACCAAACTGTAAGAATGTTAGGAGGCACAAAGAGGAGGGCGTCAGGAGAGGTAGCTGATGTGGATTAAAATGGAACGGCCCCGGGCTTCACTCCACTTTTGTCTGCTTAAAGGACAAACGAGAGGGGGAAGTTCGCCTTTGTGTGTGTGGAGATGATGGCGTTTTATCCATCCTGGTATGTGTGTGTGGATGTCATTGACGGAACCCCTGGTATTCTTGAAAGGCTCTTATTGACTCGACTTAATGCCCTTATTGGACATGAGACACGTGTCGGACACGCTCCCTCTAAGTGTATGTGCATCCAGGCGGAGCGTCTGAGTGTGTATATCTATAAGCATGTATGCATGTGAGTGTGAGCCCCCCCGTATGTGCGCTGTGTGACTGTGTATTGATCTCCACACTAGACGTCTCCTCTCACTGCTGGTTGAATTTTACCATGGCAGGGTGTCCGGTCGCTGCCCTCTGCATGTCTGACAACAGGAGCAAAAAAACATCCTTTTTACTGATAAAGTTTAAAAGCTTTGATTTTATCAGCTAACACATGCATGAGCAAACTTCTCCACCACCAAATGTCCTCTAAATTCTACCTTTGATTGCGTCTGCCATTCTTGTGCTGCTTTGACAATACGACATTGTTTTAATGATTTCACACTCCCGCTGAGCAAAGCTGATCATGAAGTATTAAATGAACCACACTGAAGCACACAAAAGACTCGTATGTCCTCCAAACTTCATTTTTAATAGATTAATCTCTCTGTTTTTGGGAGAAAATTAAGAAGCTTTGAACGAATTCAAACCTCCTTTTTTCTTGCAGTGCTGTTCATGAAGTAAATCAATTAGAAAAATGAACGCACAAAATCCCAATGGCAACGAAACAGTTGTTCACGATCTTTTAAGGTAAGACAGTAAAAGAGCGAAGGCTTGAATGGCAACGTAAGCTCCTTTCACATTGCTATGACACTCCTGACAGTTTTAAAATTCTCTGAGCAAGCACAAATGGCCAAATTGTTCAAACCAAATTTACTTGCATTTTCCCGGCTAGCTTCCTTGTGAAATTTCTGAGAAGTCAGAGTGAGTTGCTGTGACGTTTTTTTTTTTGTTATCAGGGAGCTATGGTCAGATTTGAGGTCTGTTGCATGCAATGTTCGGACAGTAGGAGTCTTGCACCAAAAGACGTGATTGCTAAAAACATCCATATTATTATTTTTGTGTGGTGTTATGGTCTGGCTGAATTGTATCAGATGGTAAAATTCTGGAAGTAATGACAATTAGAGAATAAAAGATAAAACTCATTAATCCATCAGTAACATAGAGGAGAGCAGGGTTGGTTGTCACACTTTTTCACTCTAGTGTGAATTGCTCATCATCGAAACATCTTTCAGTAGTCATTCCTACATTAAATTGAAGTTAAGGTGTTGACTTGAAATGTGTATGCCTCTCATTTTCCAACTTATTGAAGAAAGAAGTAGTTAACAATCACTCAGACACATTGTGACAACCAACCCCATCACAGGGATGGTTGTCACACACTGTGGGGTTGATTGTAACAGTGTTGTTTTAATGGGAAAATTTGTTAAAACTGGAGAGGAAATGGGCCAAAATATGCATACATGGGTTACAGAGGCGAAGAGTTGCTGAAACTGCCAGAAAAAATAGTGAAAGAGGTTAAAATGGGCAAAAATGAGTTGATAGAGAAAAAAAAAGGCTAAAATGGGGAAAGAATTGGTTAAATGTGGTAAAAATGGGCCAAAAATTGGCATAAATGGGTTAAAAAGGCAAAGAGTGACTAAATAAGAAAAGTGGCAAAAAAATTGCCAGATAAAGAAGTACAAATGGGTTGGAAAAGGCAAAAATGGGCTAAAATATGAAAAAACATCACAGAATGGGTTAAATGTAATAAAAAGTTGCAGAAATTGCCAGATAAAGAAGTAAAAAAGGGGTGGAGGGGTGCAGCAATTCGACAATATTGGTTAAAAAATGGGCCAAAATATGCATACATGGGTTAAAGAGGCAACATGTTGCTGAAATTGCCAGATAAAATAGTGAAAGGGGGTTAAAATAGGCAAAAATCAGTTGAAAGAGGAAAAAACGGGCTAAAATGGGGAAAGAATGGGTTAAATGTGGTAAAAATTGGCCAAAATGGGAATAAATGGGTTAAAAAGGCAAAGAGTGACTAAATAAGAAAAGAAGCAAAAAATTGCCAGAAAAAGAAATACAAATGGGTGGGAAAAAGGCAAAAATGGGCTAAAAAGTTAAAAAACGTGACAGAATGGGTTAAATGTAACAAAAAAATGCAAACATTGACAGATAAAATAGTAAAATGGGGTTAAAATAGGCCAAAACTAGTCGAAAGAGGAAAAACGGGCTAAAATGGGGAAAGAATGGGATAAATATGGTAAAAATTGCCCAAAATGGGAATAAATGGGTTAATAAGACAAAAAAGTGACAAAAAGGGTTCAAACTACAAAATGATGGAAAAAATGTCAAATAAAGAAATAAAAATTAGTTTATAAGATGCAAAAATTAGATAAAATTCAGGGTAGAATTGGCCAAAAATCAACATACATGGGTTAAAGTAGTATTAAGATGCTGAAATTGCCAGATAAAATAGTAAAAAGGGTTAAATAGGTTAAAATCTGAATCTAAAAAAACAAATCTGGAAAATAATGGGCTACAATTGGAAAGAATGGGTTAAATGTGGTAAAAAAAAAATGGCCAGAACTTGGCATAAAAGGGTTACATCCGCACAAAACATGACAACAGGGGTTAGAAGTAGCAAAAAGTTGCAAAAATTGCCAGATGAAATTAAAATGAGTTGAAAAGATGCAACAGTGAGTTTAAATTGGGGAAAACAGGCCACAAGATGTAAAAATTGTTAAAATGTGGAAAAAATGGGCCAAAAATCAATATACATGGGTTAAAAAGGCATTAGCATGCTAAAATTGGCTTATAAAATAGTAAAAGTGGGTTAAAAATAGGCAAAAAAGAGTTATATTGGAAAACAATGGGCTGAAATTGGAAAGAGTGGGTTAGATGTGGTTAAAAAAAAGGGGGGCCAAAAATTGGCAGAAATTGTTTTTTTGCAAGAAGCGACAAATTTTTTCAATAGTTGAAAAACAGTGCAGAATAATCAAATAAAAATATGTTGAAAAGATGCAAAAATTTGCCAAAAATAGGGAAAAATTGGTAAAAAGATGGAAAAATGGCTTAAATGTGGGAAACATGGGCCAAAAATTGGCATACAAAGTTCACAGAGGCATTGAGTTGCTGAAATTGCCAGATAAAATAATAAATGGGAGTTAAGATCTAGGCTAAAATGATTAAAAACTGGAAAGAACGGGATGAAATTGGAATGAATGGGTTAAATGTGGTAAAAACATGGACCAAAAATGGTCAGAAATGGGTTAAAAATGCTCAGATGGGCAAGAAGTGACAAAAGTGATTAAAATCAGCAAAATTTGCAAAAATGGCCGGATAAGGCAGTAAAAAAGGTTAAAATGCAGCAGGAAAAAAATAGTTAAAAGCAGGAAAGCTGTAATAAAATTTGAAAAAAGTGGCAAAAATAAACAGAAATAGTGGTGAAAATGGGCCAGAAAGTAGCACAAATGAATGATTTCAACACCAGAATCCAATAAAAGCTTTACACAGTTTTCAGTTTTTCAGGATAAAGTTACTGTTGGCTAGGATGCTAGCACCAACGTTATTGATCCATCACATGCGTATTGATGTCATCAATATATCTCACTGAAGAGGGCCCATTCTCTAGGTTTTTCATCACAGCCTAATCTGTGGGCAACCTGGGCATCATCATTTACCCAAAGTGAGCATGTTTAGACATTTGTCTTCTCCTGCCTTTGCCCTTTTGACTCCCCTTACTATCATGTTTCCCTCCTTTATTCCTCCTCGCCGTTATTCTTTCTTCACCCCTCCTTCCTCCCCTTTTATGCTGTGAAAAAGTGCAGTCTTGGCGTTTCAGTCTCATATCAAATGCTCATATGCGTAAAGGGAGACGAAAGATGCCAGCCAGCGTGATCCACTGTGCGAGTGCCAGCAGAACATTGCATTGAAGCACCAGTGAACATCTGGCCTATGTGCCAATGATTGGTTGGGGAAGTTCCTCAGGATATAACACTTGAAAATGTCTTGGCATGTTCACGACAACAGCAGTGCGGTTTGTGCAGCCAGCGTGTGTATGTGTGAGTGTGATTATATTTGCTCTGCGTGTCTGTGAGGGATGATAGTATTAAATGTGTGAGGAAACTATTATGTGCGAGCGAGTTTAAGATGATTGTATTCTTCTGTTTGTGTGCGGATGTGTTGGGAGCTTTTACTTCCCACCATTAGCTCCAATCCCTTTTTTTGAGCAGGCGGCTGATTCTTCCCTTGATTACTATTTAGACTTCCACTCGTTTACCGAGCGCCATTTCTCCTTTGTTTTATCTCTCCGTTTATACCTTCTGCTCGCTCGTTACTCCTCTTTCTCTGCAATGATTTTATTTACTTTAGTGGTGTTTCCTAATGATGCTTCTGAGGTTCAAAGAGAGGCCAGTACAAGTTTCTCTCCTCCTCTTTAACCCACGCCTGCATTCGTACGCCACATGTGTCTGCTGCGTTGGTGAAGGAAGGCGGTCGTCCTCGAAGGCGACGTCCGCCCCGGCGGTGGGCGGCATGCGGCGGGCCGTGGAAGATGCAGCGGGGTTGTTAAAAGTGTTGTTAAGAGAGCGGCTGGCAGCTGTTCCTGACAGGTTGGGGATGGAAGGACAGATGGTGTTTGATTAGCGAACAGATCGCTGATGGAAGGAGGGATGGAGGGAGGAGGAAATGGGGATGTGCTAGGATGGAGGGGGAAGAAGATGGGAGGATGGAAGGATTCTGGATCAAAGTTAAGGATGTTTAAGTGCTATTAAGGTTGTCACACCATCAGAATTTTAAACTTGGATCCAATTCTACTAAAGTAAACAATAATACCTGTTTTAGCACCAGGACCTAAAAGAAGACACCCAATACTGGGTCACTTTATTTCAATCAAAAACATCTTAACAGGCCAATTTCCATGTTAACATAGGATCCCTTCTTTAATATCACCTTCACAATTCTAGCATCCATTAAACTTGTGAGTTTTTGGAGAGTTTCTGCTTGAATTGCTCCAAAGTTTTTCAGTAGGGTTCAGGTCCGGGGAGGATGGAAGCCACACCATGAGCTTCTCTCCTTAGCAGCCCATAGCAGCCAGTGACACAGAAGTATTCTTTGCTGCATGAGATGTTGCACTGTCATGCATGAAGGAAATTTTGCTACAGAGGTAGCACGGTTCTTCTTTTTGTACCATGGAAGAAAGTGGTCAGTCAGGAACTCTATATACTTTGCCGAGGTCATTTTCTCACCTTCAGGGACCCTAAAGGGGCCTACCAGCTTGCTCCCCATGACCCCGCCTCCTCCTTGCTGACATCACAGCCTTGTTGGGACACGGTGGCCACCCACCAACCATCCACTACTCCTCCATCGATCTGGACCATCCAGGGTTGGCCAGATAGTAGGTTTATGCATGACTGCAAGCCTCTGGAGGATCATTTGTCACAAGTCAGCCAGTGTGGTTGTGATGGTACATCCAGCTGATCCCGTGAGTGTTCAATGGCGTTTAGGTCAGGACTGCTGGCAGGGCAGTCCATCCTCTCCGCTCCCAAATCCTGAAGGAAGTCTCTGACAAACCCCGCCCTGTGGGGGCGAGTGTTGACATCTCTGTATCTCTCTGCATTGAGATTGCCTCCATTGATGGCTATCAGGGACCTGGTTTTTAGCACCTGGGGGTACCAGAAGCTCAAAACAAGTAGCAACAGCAGAATAAGGTGTTGGGCATTGGTGCAACCCACACACTCAGCTCTGCTGCTCATCCCTCAAACGCATGCTCCTTACAAATGTGGTACCATTTAAAAGGGGAATAAACAAGTTTTACAACTTGCTAACAGCTGATAGCATCAGCTAACACAGGCTTTTAACAAATTAAATATAAGCTTAGAATCTGCACCTTTTGTGAATTTTGCCTAACTCTATTTAAGATCATTGAGAACATTACCCACAAAACAGCTGACTGTTACAGATTTTTTTGTATGTCTTACAGTTGGGTTTTTTAACACTATCAATTATTCAAATTGGGTATTTATGGAGTAATAGATCTTAAGCTGTATGACTAAATTAGTGCAAATAAACAAATAAAATGGTAAAAGGAGTGACGGAGAGATGAGGAGCCTGACCTGATGGAGGAACAGAGCCATGCCGATCACGCTGTGAGGAGAACGTGAAAAAGCTGTCGGGGCAGCTGCTCTAAAAATCAATTAGTGTCATTCACCTGGGTCCCATCTTAAAGAACTGATGCAAGTAAACCTGCAGCGCCGGCTGATTAAAGTCTGTTCAACAAGCTAACAGTGGCCGTATCAGCCGGTGATGGTCCGATTCAATGAGCCGTTTATTTGACTGATGTTGTGGGGATGATGCATTAGAATGAGTGAGTGATAATTAGAGCTCCATCTGACCTCAGGCTGACCTGTCTGAGAGGCGAATCCAGCTCTGAGGTTTGTCTTAAACAGCATGAAAGCACAATAGAAACAATATTGCAGTGCAAGCAAAGAAATATAATTGCTCAAATGTTTCCTGGACTCTGAACCCTCTGGAGCTTTTGGACAAAAATAGAAAAGTTCAGGAGGAGGAGAAAACAGGAGGAACATCTAAGTGCTTATTGTTCCTGCCGTTCATGAATTTTCTAACCATTAATTCACCAAACATATTCCATTAATCTACCAACCTATGGTGGACATTTTCCTGTTAACTTCTCAGAACGTCTGTTATTTTTCATGTCGTTTTAATGAAAGTTTTGCATCCTCTTTACATGTTGTTGCACCACATATGATGGCTTTGAGCATTTAAAGGGGCACTGAGGCTGAGGCTTGTGGTGATGGTGTACTAGGATGGACCTGGACACCTACATGCCGGACGGTTGGTGACAAAACCTCCCACCTCCAAAATCACCACATTTTAGGGAATTAATGTAACATAGAAAGGTCATAGTCAGATCTATTTGATGCATTTTGTTGCTTTAAAATGTATTAAAATGTGTACTTTTAGAACTAAAAGCATGCATCTTGTTCTCTGTCCCTGCGTTCTACTCATCCATCATTCTCAAACTGCTGTTTTCCCCTGCTGTATTCTATTTATATCCTCATCTTGATCTCTGTCCCTGTTTTCTCGTCCTTTATCATCCTCATCTTGCTTCTTATTTCCTTGCTGTCTTCTCCGTAATCATCACCATCTTGTTCTCTGTCCCTGCTTTCTCGTCCTTCATCATCCTCATCTTGCTCTCTATATCCCTGCTTTCTTCTCTTTTTCATCCTCATCTTGCTCTCTATATCCCTGCTGTCTCATCCTTATCATCCTCTTCTCTCTCTCTCTCTCTATTCCTGGTTTCTTCTCTTTTTCATCCTCTGTCTGTCCCTGTTTTCTCATCCTTTATCATCCTCATCTTGCTCTCTGTCCCTGCTTTCTTGTCTGTTATCATCCTCATCTTGCTCTCTGTCCCTGCTTTCTTCTCGATCTTTTTCTCTATTCAGGCATATAAAAGTCTTAAATTCGATTCATGTTCTAATGAGGACTGTATTTCATTTTATCATTTCAATTTGCTGCAGGCCCAATAAAAATGGACCCAAGGCCACAGAAGGGATACCCCTGTTGTAAAGTTATCTGAAAGTCAATATCTATTCCCACTTATTTTAAGCATAAATGATAAAATGCACTTTTTGCAACTTATTCAAACTTTTGCAGGAAAAAGCACAACTTAAGAGTACTTTTAAATGCATGCTGCAGTTAGAAAGCAATGTAAGCTTTCAGGTGAGCATCACCTTTAATAGATAGCTGCATATAGAAAAGTACTGGGGCTAATTATGATTACACTACATCTGTTAGCTCACACATTAAAGGCAAACTTTATAATCTGTTATCACCATCTGCAGGATTACAAGCTGCTGCATTTGTTTAGTTGTCCTCACTATCAACCGATTACATTCAGCAATGCAAAGACAGGGTCATCTATGCCAACATAAGGAATATGTACATACAAATATGTAGAATTTAAGCAGCAGGGAAATCAGACTGTCTAGCTGTAAGAAATGCAGAGTTGTGTAATAAACCCTCACTCCAGCAGCAGCTAGCATGGAGACGACCGTTTCAGCTGTTCCAATAATGTTGAGGAGACATTTTCCTCCATAATAAACTCCCTCCCTACTCCATAATAATAGCAGCCATTACCCAAGATGCATCACTGTCATGCCACCTCTGCGGACGGCGTGTTTGTGTCTGCGTAAGTGTTTGACGCGCTGATCGAGAATGAAACAATCAGCAGGCCAACACAAACACAGCTGTTTTATTGTTGCGCTGCTCAGATGTGCTTTCATGGGCAGACGGTGTGTGTGTGTGTGATCATATAGTTCAGAGAGTGACCCCACCTCCTGTTCAGCTCCTCCTGTTCTAATGAAAAACTCTGGCAGTGTGTGCAGTCATCTCTTTACCTCTGATTTTCTTTGCTTTATCTTACATGAAAGTGCAATAAGGAAGAATTTTAGTGCTCTAATATATTATGTTTATACACCGCTTTCCACATTATTAAGCAAATGACATTTTTCTCTTATTTTCCAAAATATTTATGCAAAAGACAGAGTATTTTTCAAGTCATCAGCCATTAGAGCCTAATTCAAATGTTTTTGAACAAACTTCATGATGACAACCGTTATTTTTTTCTTAAATAAAAAACTCAAAATGCACTTGTCCACATTATTAAGCAGGCCGCAGGTTTCAACATTATAGGAAAGAAAAAGGATCACTCTGCTGCCGAAAAAGTGTCAAATAGTGTAATGTCTTGGACAAGGAATGAAAACATTAGATATTTCATGAAAAATTAATCGTGATCAACGTACTGTGAAGAAATTTGTGGCTGATTCAGAGCACAGACGGGTTTGTACAGATAAAGGCATAATGAAGAAGGTTTCTAACAGACAAATTCATCAGATTAAGAAAGCAGATGCTAAAATGCCATTACAAAGCAGCAAACAGGTATTTGAAGCTGCTGGTGCCTCTGGAGTCCCACCAACCTCAAGGTATAGGATCCTCCAGAGGCTTGCAGTTGTGCATAAACCTACTATTCAGCTAACCAATGCTCCCCTAACCAATGCTCACAAGCAGAAACGGTCGAAGTGGGCCCAGAAATACATGAAGACTCATTTTCAAACAGTCTTGTTGACTGATGAGTGCTATGCAACCCTGGATGGTCCAGATGGAGGAGTAGTGGATGGTTGGTGGATGGCCACCATGTCCCAACAAGGCTGTGACATCAGCAAGGAGGGGGCGGAGTCATGTTCTGGGCCGGACTCATGAGGAGAGAGCTGGTAGGCCCCTTTAGGGTCCCTGAAGGTGTGAAAATGACCTCGGCAAAGTATATAGAGTTTCTGACTGACAACTTTCTTCCATGGTACAAAAAGAAGAACCGTGCTACCTCTGTAGCAAAATTTTCTTCATGCATGACAATGCTCCATCTCATGCTGCAAAGAATACCTTTGTGTCATTGGCTGCTATGGGCTGCTAAGGAAAAAACTCATGGTGTGGCCCCATCCTCCCCTGACCTCAACCCTGTTGAGAACCTTTGGAGCATCCTCAAGCTAAAGATCTATGAGAGTGGGAGGCAGTTCACATCAAAACTGCCGTTCTGGGAGGATATTCTGACATCCTGCAAAGAAATTCCAGCAGAAACTCTCCAAAAACTCACAAATTCAATGGATGCAAGAATAGTGAAGGTGATATCAAAGAAGGGCTCCTATGTTAACATGGAACTTGGCCTGTTAAGATGTATTTGATTGAAATAGCTTTGATTTCAGTAAATATGACCTCCTAATGCTGCAAATTCAACAAATGACCATTTTCAGTTCTTTACAACCAAAAAAATGTTTTATAACTCTGTCTTGCTTAATAATGTGGAAACGTGCATTTTGTGTTTTTTATTTTTTATTTTTTAAATAGTGGTTATCATTATGAAGTTGTTCAAAAACATTTGAATTATGCTCTAATGGCTGATGACTTGAAAAATACTCTGTAATTTGCATTAATATTTTGAAAAATAAGAGGAAAATGTCATTTGCTTAATAATGTGGAAAGTGGTATATTAGCAAGCCATAGAAGGAAGGACAAGAAACAAATAGGCCAGACTTTCTATGTTGACTCTACTTGAGATGAAACCCTACAACTGTCAGTGTGAAATAAGTAGTTTAGCAGGGACAGACAATGGCTGATGACCTGAGCAAAGGGAGAGACACAACCTGGATTGTGATCTTACTGTAGACCTGGAAGCCAAGGCTCAGTGGATGAGGGCAGGCCTGCCCCCAGAGTGGGCTGGAACCCTGACAAAACCAAAGAATGGGCCCTCCTGAGTTGGGATTTATTGATGATATCAATGCATGTGTGTTGGATCAGTAGCGTTAGTGTTAGCATCTTGGCTGACAATTCACTCAACCACTTTGGCCACTTTTTATCAATTTTTGATGTTTTTTGCCACTGTTTTCCCACTAATATGCCATTTTACCACTTTATGCCATTTTCTGCTTCAGCTATGACACTTTCAACCCATTATTTACTCCAATTTCTACCACTGTCTTTGCCACTGTTGAATCATCTTTGCTACTTTCACCAATTTTTGGGTGTTTTGTGCAACTGTTCAACCGCTTTTAACTTGTTTTTACCACTGTACACCAATTTTTGCCGCTTTGCACCCCTTTTAGTCACTTAAGTTTATATCACATTTTTCTAGTTTTTCCCATTTTAGTTGCTTTTCACTCATTTTGCCACTTTTTGCCTATGCAGGCTAC
The DNA here is from genome assembly GCF_018320785.1 of Cheilinus undulatus. Classification (NCBI taxonomy): domain Eukaryota; kingdom Metazoa; phylum Chordata; class Actinopteri; order Labriformes; family Labridae; genus Cheilinus; species Cheilinus undulatus. The sequence goes on along the minus strand of NC_054888.1, from coordinate 14,135,130 downwards.
TTCTTTTTGTCAGTTTTTACTCATCTTGCTGATCTGTTTTCCCTTTTTTCAACAGTTTTGCCTTTTTACACCCATTTTTGCCAAATTTTGCCCATTTTCCACTGTTTTGCCACCCTGGACCCAAATTAGTCACTTCCTTTTGTCATTTATATCACATTTTTGCCACTTTTTACCCTTTTGTTTTTTTTTTTACTTATTTTTGCCACTTTTTGCCCATGCATGCTGCTTCTTTTTTCCAGTTTTTACCCATTTTCTGCTTTTTTCCACCCTTTTTTGTCACCCTTTTTGGCATTTATATCCCAATTTTGTCACTTTTTGCCTGTTTTTGTTGCTTTTCACTAATTTTTGCCTCTTTTCCCCATGTCTGCTACTTCTTTTTCCCAGTTTTACCCATTATGCTGATTTTTTTTGTCTCTTTTTGCCTATTTTTGGCCCCATTTCAGAAATTTTCCATTAACGTTGTCTCAGTTATTTGTTTTATTTTCTGGCATCCTGACATTTATGAACATCATGGCTTAGCAATGAAGTTTATCATTACTCTCTGGTTTAGTCCAGTTTGCCCATCCACATTTTTAACACTACCAAAAGTTAATTCTGTTAGCAATCCCAGAATGCTTTGTGAGTAGCTCATCGGATAGGACAGCTGAAGAGAGACAGGATAACAGGGAATAGAGAGGGTATGAAAGGATAAGCAACAAATCAGGATTCAAACCTGCAACCAGCGCACCAAGAACTTTAGCCTCTGTTAGTGGTGCCTGCTCTACCAAGCCAGCTAAATTGGTGCCAAAATGGGCCACTTTTAACAGCTTTTCTCCCTCATTTTGTGGCTCACTGTTAAACACACCTTATGAAGTGCAGTTTCTCATTGAACATACTTCCTTAGTTCAAAACAGGAAGTAAGCAACAGGAACATCTGTTCTGTTCTTTTGATTGGGAGCCCCTGGCAGTGCAAGTTTACATAATAAATATTTAAAACTCAATGTTTTATTCAACATATTTCTTGGATATTAATCTTTGATACTCAGCATGAAAAAAGGAATGCCATATTAAACGATCAATTTTCTTTAAACATGTTTTTTAGGCTCTAAATACACAGTTTTTCTTTTTTTCTCTCTCTGGGATGTAGAAAGATTTCCAAAATGACTCAAAACGGAAATAAATCATTTAATACTTCATTTCTTCACAGATGATTACAAAACCCACCCAATATCTTTGGATTATGAACTGAATTAACTTTTCTCCTAAAACGACCTGTGTTATATCTACCGTTGATCTCATACTACCTCTCCTTTTTTATAAAGTCTGCCACATAACTGAAACCATTTAATCTTTTTTTTAATATAAGTGACGTAAGGCAGGATTTCCACTCAGTGACCTGGTATGACACAAAGACATTTCCTGACATAACTGACAGGAGAATACTTCAATAATGATGATGTCTGTTAGTGGATCACACATGTCAGGACTGATGTCCGTTATCTGTTTGATAAGGTCAGTATTAGAAAACAGGCAGATCTATGGAACAGGATCTTAAGTCCTTTCTCTTGAGTATTGAAGAAAAATGACTGCCTTTAGGTCTTTACAGTTCAATCAGTGTGATTTAGTTTAAGATAACGATGCTTAAACTGCTATTTCTGCTTTTTGAAACGATCCTACAGGGTTGATTCACAAACCTATCCTCCATTTTTTATCTTTGTTAACTATAATGCACATTCTTCTTAGAGTTTTCACAGCCAGTATTTTGTCTTATTTCGCCACTCTGGACAGATGTTAGGCTGGGTCACCACTGGGATCTAGGTTAAAATATCTCACGGATGACTTTATTTTACATTTTATACATTTCTTTCCAGCAGTTTTAGTTTTCCCTGGACGACCTTAGCTGGCGTGATTTATACGTATTTTAAGGGCTGTGAATTGGTAGGAATTTGTGGATACGATACATATCAAGATACTATGAGCAAGGCGATATATTTGCAATTTAGTATTAATAAATTGCTTTCAGGATTTGTCGAAAGAAAAGGGGGAAAAAATTAATATGGGAGACAAGCTGGTCCTCATACCTAGCTTCAAGGAACGATGGACAGTATTGTTGGAGGCCGCCATTCTTAACAATTAGGACGTCCCTTTCTGTCCGTAATCTAAGTTCATTTTTCTGTTTCCGTCAATTCTCGCTAAGCTCATAGCATGTTTTTATGTTGAATTATTACAGCCCAGGATACGTCAATGATTAACAGCAACATTGAATTATATGCATTATAATTTTTTGTGAAATGTCAAATACTGACTCTCAAACTGCTGAGTGCAAAAAATGCACTTTTTATATGGTAGCTCTAAAAATATCATACATCAATATTTTATTCTACTTTCATTTAGCTACTTTTTTTTTTTTACCTACAACTGACCTAATTATTGATATAATAAAAATTAATTATCTTTTCAAGGTTTTAACCCTTCAAATTATGTATTTTTTTGTCATGATGCCACTGTGTTTTTTGACGTGTTTTTTTTTACACTACATGTAAAGCAATATATTTTGTGTTGAATTATTACAGCCCTGGATATGTCAATAATTAGCAGCAACATTGATTTTTATACATTATTATTTTTGTGCAATGTCAAATACTCACTCTCAAGCTGTTGAGTGCAAAAAATGCACTTTTCATATGGTAGCTATAAAGATATCATACATTAATATTTTATTCTACTTTCTTTTATTTGTTTTTTGCACATACAACTGACCTAATTGTTGAGATAAAAAAATCTGTTTATTTCTATAGATTTTAACCCCATCAAATTATATTTTTGTCGTGATGCCACCATGTTTTTTGCTAAAAAAAAAAAAAAAGACTTTTTTTTTATATACTACATGCAAAGTATTTTTTGTGTGTTGAATTAGCACAGCTTGGGAAATGTCAATGGTTAGCAGTAACACTGATTTTTATGCATTATTATTTTTTGTCAAATACTGACTCTCGAGCTGCCGAGTGCCTAAAATGCACCATTCATATGTTAGCTATACAAAATATGATATTTTATTCTACTTTAATTCAGCTGTTTTTTTCCACCTACATCTGACCTAAGTGTTTATATGAAATACTTTTTTTTTTTTTTTTTTTAAAGATTTAGCCCTTAGAGTGATGTTTTTTTGTCATGATGCCACCAAGTTGTACAATGAAAAAAAAAAAAGAACAGAAAATTGAATTATTCTCAGTATGCTACATGCAAAGTAATTTTTGTTGTTTTGAATTATTACAGCCTGGGGTTTGTCAATGATTAGCAGCAATGTTGATTTTTTTACATGCATTATTATTTTTGCATGTTTCGCATGCTTTTCCCCACATGCCAAATATGGTCATAATGCCGCCATCCGGTGGAGAGTAGTAAAAATGATGAATTCCAAGGCACAAGCCCAGATTGACACCCAGATATAATAAAATGCATGTATTATGCTTTAATGGAAGTGAGATAAAAAAAGACAGTTTGAATGGGTTTCAATTGGGCGTTTTTGGCCCCTAACAGCTTGAGTGTAACTATTGCTTGTAAACAGTGTATTTCCCTCTTTCTGTAGTAGCTGAGCTGGAACTCACCAGATCACATAAAAATTCACGCCATAAACATGAACACAGCCAAATTTATCAACAAATGAAGAATGAAAAGCAGGTAAAATGTGCACAACCTGCCCTAAGGGTTAAATGAGTAAGTAAGTAGGGGGTAAAGGACAGACCATGTGTACTTCACCTCATGCTGGTGATGCTTGTTGTTGTGTAAGGCCTTTGGCTACACGCAGAGGGCATGTTGTGTTCTGTGAGTGTTAGGTGTGAGAAAAGGATCAGCAGAGTTCTTATAGGAGCAGTTAAAATGAGACGAAGAGAGGGAGGGGGAGATATAGGAGTGAGGAGGATGGTAGGGCATCGAGGGCAGACAGGCCTTGTCCCTGTGCCTTTGTGTGTCTGCGAGTGTGAGTCTGCACCTATGTCATTTTGTGTGCATGTCCCTGTGTCTTTGTACTGGCTAATCTAGGCGTCAGCAGCTTTTTGAGGCTTTTGTGCTGACAATAATCACACAGCGCTCCTCTTTTCAATTCATCAGCAACAACAACAAGGGATCACATGTCCCCCGTACAGAATCCAGAGAGAGAGGGACGGAGTTAAAGTGGCCGTCATCATGTTGCCTAGTTACTGCTCGGCTTGATGGCCATTTTTTTTTTTCCTGTGTGTGCAACGGTCAACGCCCTCCACACCTTCACTGAACACAGAAAGTACAAACGACCTCGGCTTCTTCTTCCCTTTTTTTGTCAAAGAATAATTTATTTCATGTTGCAGTGTGATGGAGAAACAATGAGTAAACCACTGGTCAAATCTGTAGCAAGCATTAATAATAATAATCATCATCAGAATAACATTAATAGGAATAATTATTTCAATTATAAATAATAACAATATCAGAGTGATCAGAGTCATTATTACATCTATACAAGCTACAAATATCAGCATTTTCTCGTATGTTCGTCTTTTTTTTCTGCTGTTAAAACCTTAAACACTTCACACATGACCTGGTCGCTGCAGCCGCCCCTCTTGACCCCCAGAGCAGAGCAAAATCATAGAGAGCTGGGTTTATTTAATTTGATTTGATATTTTGAAAAGTACAAAATTAGGATAAAAACAACATATTTCTGTATAAAAAGTTTTGCAAGCAAAAGAAAAACGTCATCTGCATATGATTTGAATTTAGACACTGCAAAGGAGTTTTCCTGCAAGTTTTAGTATTTAAAAATAAGAAATCACCAAAAACTGTGTGCCAAGGACTTCTGATTCTATTGCTGTGCTATCAAAACATGCATCCAAATCCATCTTGATTTCTGCTCAAACCATATCAAACTTTAAAATTCTTGTAATGTGACAAAATTTTAGATTAACCTTTATCAAAGCACCATGAATCAAAGTTGATATGCCTGTTTTGTATAGGAATGATGGGATGTTTAGAAAATGATCCACAGACCACAAGAAACTGGAATGATCACTTTTGTTTCTGGTATTATTAGGAAAAAAAAAGCTCTTGTGAGGAGTTTTTAGCTGGTTATAAAAAGCAAACCAGTGTACAGCTTCTGAAATTACATAAATTACACAGCATATAATTTCTGCCACAGTTTGACATCTTAATGGCAGTTTTAAAGCTCCAGCTTTAACCCTGACACACACAAAGTGACTTCCAGGGTAATAAGCCAAGTTTACTCATTTGAAAATGGCGTCTTTGTATTCCTTGACCCTGTCTGCGTCATAAAAAAGTTTGTGAAGCAAGAAGCAGCCAACCCCAGAGCAGAATGCAGAGCAGGGGCACCTGCTAATAGAGATAGACGTTAAGAGACAGGATTGTACATTTCTACCTGCCTGCAAACAACAACAAAAAATATGAACGTTTGAAATAAATTTAATTTCAGGGTTAAAAATAATGAAAAGATAATTGGAATGTATTGGTGTGTGTTATGTTTTTATTACTCATGAAGGCTGTTTATTTTTGGTGTCTGTTTAAGGGCTCCAGGGGACAAAGTTGAGGGTTTTTTTTTTTTTGTAGCTACACAAAAAATAACAATCTATCAAAATCAGTGGCAAAAAAAAAAAAAAAAACAACAAACAAAAAACAAAATCCACTTCTTGAATCAATTAGAAAATAATCAATATGTCAATAACATTTGCACTAAAAAAATAAAATAAAAGAATATATATATATATATATATATATAGTTAGGGACAACCTAAAGTTTAAATCATGAAGAAAAAAATGCATCTGAAAGCCTATGAAACATGTTTCCTTAGTTCATTTTCAGCATTTTGTCACATTTTGTACCTTCTGTGATCCTAACTTCCTTCTTTTCCTTACAGATAAATCTGATTTGTTGGGAATTTTTCAAAATTTAAGAATATCTTTACATCCGGGCAGTAATGCCAACAAAGAGGCCCACTGACCTGAACTGCAGTCAGAAACATGACCATTGCTATATGGAAGATGCTAGATTCAGCCGTACGGTTGGTCTGCTTCACAACTAATGAAAGATTCCTCACAAGAGCTTTAAGACTGTTGTCAAAAAGAAATCACAGTTCTTCACTTTGAAATTACCTCTTGAAGTAGATAAATTTGTCACAAATCGTAGATAACAGCATTTAAGGTTTTCTCATAAAGCTGTCTGTAGGTTTGGTGCAATAATTTAGTAAAGGAAGTCAAGCTAAAGCCAAACATGTAGTTTAAAAGTCCTAGCAGAGAGGTCCTTTATTGAAACAATGATAAAAGGCATAACTTAATGGCGCTGTTAAGTAGCGTGGGATTATGTGGGTCGATGCTTACATGAACATTTCCGCTGTCTCCAGTTCTTAATTTCTGACCTATAATCTGCTTTTTTTCCATAAGAAAGGCTGATAATTTAAAACCATTGATGTATTTCTCTGGGTTGAAACATCATTAAACATTTAGGGTGATTTAGGCAAACAGCAAAGCGAACTACATCACATATTTGTGATCTTTTTGACATTTTGATGCATAAAGGTTACATATTTCACCTTTTTTAACAGGATTTATTACTGTTTAAAACACATTTTGATACAGTGCACCTTCATTTTGGACCAACGTTTTACTCATATTCAAAGAAATTAGAGAGAAATTGTTTATTCCTGTTGCTCTGGGTACCTGAGTCAAGAGGGGCGTCCAGGGAAGGGTGGGGCCACACAGTCAAAAATCAAATAAACACACCCGTTACGTCTCAGTACAGTAAAAAAAGGGGGAAATAAGGGAAATAAACAACAACTAAGTTTGTTTGTGTGGATTCAGGTGAGGATTTGGGAATGCTACTGTGCTTTCCTATTCAAGAAGATTGTGTGTCTTTGTGTGTTTTCATTTGTGTGTGCATTTGTGTCTATGTGAGGGATCATAGAAGAGAGGCTTATACAAAGGAGGAAAAATACAGAAACATCACTTTTTTTTCTCAAAAAATGTCCATGAAACTTAAAAACATCCACAATAAAAAGATTTTTATATATTATCTTCTTTATTTTTAGCTCGCTCTGGATCCTACGTCGTCTTCATCCGTTGTTTCTCCAGAAACGAAGAGGATTCTTCAGCAAGAAGGAGCTTTTCTGTAAGTGCAATGAGGTTCTTTTTCTCTGTTTTGCTTTTAATTTATAAAAGTCTTGATGTAACGTGTTAGTTTGGTGACTCATGAGTCCGAGCCCTCATAGAAGTCTTGATGAGGAATATTTTCTTGCTTTATAAAACATTTCAAGGGCAGGTTCCTTTAAAAGATGAACAAAAACGACCTCCACTTAAAGCAGGAAAGTTCAACTTGAATAAAGTCTTATCTTAAAGTCTTCTCACGCTCCTTGGAGGTTTGTCTCGTTTCATTTGTCCTAGTCAGTCGTGGAGGAGTTCTTGTAGACAGTTTGGGGATTTAAAAACCTCGGGAACCTCGCTGTCCAGTTTGCAGATCACCTTGTAGATTGCCTTCTTCCAGGAGGGGTCCGCGTCTTTTCCTGCGACGATGGCGTTGAAGAACTCACGAAGGGTCACCTGGGCCACCTCCAGGAATCGATCAGGAACCTGGAGGAAGAAATGAGAGGGAAGTGGGCGAGGGAGGAGGAGAGCAGAAGAGAAAAAAGGGAAATTATGAGAGGCTCTTTTGATGGTTTCAAGAAAAAGAGGAACTTCTTTCACTTAACTTCCTTTACTTAATGAACAACAACACATTAATGATGAACTAATGCAACAAATAAGGAACCTTGTTTTCTCTGCAACTGCACAAGTACAGTATGGGGAGCATATTAACTTTGTGGAGAACTGTCTTTATATGTATGTTGACTTAAAACAATAATTAGGGCCCAAACACAGACCTAGGGTTAACAAGGACCCTATTGTATCTGTATGCATTATTTTTAACTCAGAAAAAAAAAATCTAATTTTGGGCTTTAACATGCTCAAAAACTCACCAAACCTTACAGAAAACAGTCCCCCAGTTGAAATTTTGGTGTTGTGGTAGAAACATGGGCCCCAAACAAGAGATAGGTGGCTGGACAAGAGCTACGTGCATGAAAATTGGTACACATATGTATCATGATTAGACGAAAATAAAAGTCTCTTGGGGTCATCCTCTAAAATGTACAGGAAGTGCACCACAAACAGCTAAATGTCAAATTTTGGCATTTTTGGGAAATTCAAAAGTTCCATGTTTTAATGAACTTGTTTGAGGGATTTCATACAACTGACTCCAGACTTTTTGTGCTCACACTAGACAACCTGCAGATCTAAAGTTGTGCAAACTGTGAGTTTTCACCATAAGGTTGGGGTCCTAACCCGAGTCCAAACTAAAACTACTTTTTGAACATTTTTGCTGTTGAAATACACCAATAATGCCTCATAACTTTTTACTGCTTTTGTCAATCATCACCAAACTTGACAAGGATTATCACACATTGATCCTGAATAAATCCTGAATTATTTATACATCATTATTATTATAACTTCATTACAGTGCCCCCTTCTGGCAATTAAACATTTCCACCTCTGATATTTTGCATTTTTCCTTTAAATATTAAGCCCCTGCATATCATTCATTCAAGGCTGATGATATTTGGTTTGTATATGGGTCTTTATAAGACCTACAAAAAAGCCTCTTGGAGCTATGCCCTAATCCCAACAGGAAACCCATCAGTTTCATCTCAATTTCAAAATAAGGCATTTCGATGATGCCAAATGACTTTAACCTATTTTAACTTTAGTATACAATACTCAGTGATCTTCTGCTCTGTCTTGCAAGACAACGCCATCACACTAAATGTGCCCACATGCAAACATCTCATCACAGCCCCCCTACTGGCAACAGGAAGTGACACATATTGGTCATATTGCCATTCCTTAATTTATTGAGCTCTTAGTTTTAAAAAGAAAAGCTTCAACAACTGGCCACAACACAAACATGATTCATTAAAGGATGTCTCACTGGTGATGGCTTGCACCCAATATCTCGCCAGTTTGGCAGGAAGTATGTGCAACTTTCATACCAAACGTCTGATTACCCTGAGCACAGAATTTGTTAAGAGAAAAAAATAAAGTAACTGTATAAAATCAAAAATATACAGACACCTGAACTTTACACCTAAAAATAAGGGACTAATTCACAGAGAAATCCTTGCCTTTACACTTTCACTGTCAAGGCAAATTTAACACCAGTTTCTGATTGTAAAGTCTTTTTTACAAGCAAATGAGAGATTTGAGCAAGCAGACGAGCAAACCAAATGACATTTTCGAGTACAAGAGCAGAGTCATAAAGCTCCACATAGCACTTCATATTGTCGAATACTCCTTCAGTAGTCACTATTAATAAACTGCTGCTATACTCTAGTATTTTGTCTTCACTGTAGTGCTGTTGTGTCTTATGCATATCTTGGATTTTTAAGCTTGTGAAAATGGTTGTATCACCTGGCGTCGATGTGCTGCCCTGTATTTTAAAGGTATAGTTCGGGGTTTTGGAGTAGGGTTGTGTGAGGTACTCGTCTACAAAGAGGCAATCACACCTCTTAAATGTAAATCAAAACTGTATTACAGCAGCACCTCTCTGGCTGTAAATACTGAAGAAGTAGGTTGCGTGTGTTTCAGGTGTCCATATTTTACTATTCCTGTCCAGAGTTCTTCTTCAGCTCTCAACTTCTCTAAATATACTTCTCCTTTCTTAACAGCCTCTAGCTGCGTGTGTCAGAGTTCCTTATGCACATATGACGGATGACACAGTCCTTGACGATGGCAGGTGAACAGTTGTCTGTGATCAGTCAGTGTGGGTTTAAACCAGAGGGAAAGGCTTGCACAGATCCAATTGTCCTTTCCACATGCAGGCATAAATATACTGTCATCACCGCCTCTTTAAGAGTGTGTTTGTGTGACGGCAGAACAATGGCGCACACACATTTTTCATTCTTCTTTTTTCTGCCCTTTCTCCCGGGGGCAAGATCATTCAAAGACACTAAACAACCTGAGCAGTGTAACCCCCTCCCCTCTCCCTTTTTTTCTTCTTCTTTGTCTCTTTTTCTTGCACGCTGACTCCTCCAGACGAGGTACATGCACCCCGACAAACTCACACGTACATCCGCAGAGGACGATCGGCGTCTTGGTGTAACCCCGTCACGCGTGGCAGGACATGCCAAGGTTAGCCGCCACCACAACGGATGAATCACCTCCACACACACACTCTAACACACACACTAAATGATTCCCTGGACTCTCATATAGTCCGTCTACTCTCACTGCCCTCTCTCTCTTTTTAGCTGGACCCCTGAGACCGCGGTTATTTCAATGAGGCCCTCTGTCACTGTCTCACTTTAGACTAGACTGTAGACACAAATACACCCTCACAGCAAAGATAAACAAAGGCAGGATTTCTGTGTTGATAGCAACGTTAAACGTTTGCACATCGATTTTCTAAAGAGGGAAAGTTCTGATCTGAAATCTCTTATTTTGCAGTATTAACCATCAGTCATTTTCATCATGGTCACAGCACGTACTAGATCAACTCCTTATTTCACATTTCCTCACAAATGCAAAGTTTTTAATAACCCTAGTTTTGCCTGGCCACTTATTTAGTTTTTAGAATGTACAATCATTAAAAAAGAATTTTGGAATTGACTGTTTTAATCTATTTTTACAAAGGACGTCTGTTTCTCCACAACCACCACAAGTACCACAGGTCAAACTTTCTAAAGAGAAAGTAAAGTACCATAAAATCTGGTGTACAGGGCAATTTAATACTCTTTTTTTCAAAAAGTTGGCTTTGTCTTCTACACTATATTGCCAAAAGTATTCGCTCACCTGCCTTGACTCGCATTTGAACTTAAGTGACATCCCATTCTTAATCCATAGGGTTTAATATGACGTCGGTCCACACACTGATGTTGGACGAGAAGGCCTGGCTCTCAGTCCCCACTCTAATTCATCCCAAAGGTGTTCTGTCGGGTTGAGGTCAGGACTCTGTGCAGGCCAGTCAAGTTCATCCACACCAAACTCTCTCCTCCATGCCTTTATGGACCTTGTTTTGTGCACTGGTGCACGGTCATGTTGGAACAGGAAGGGGCCATTCCCAAACTGTTGCCACAAAGTTGGGAGCATGGAATTGTCCAAAATCTTTTGGTATGCTGAAGCATTCAGAGTTCCTTTCACTGGAACTAAGGGGCCAAGCCCAGCTCCTGAAAAACAACCCCACACCATAATCCCCCTCCACCAAACTTTACACTTGGCACAATGCAGTTAGACAAGTACCGTTCTCCTGGCAACCGCCAAACCCAGACTCGTCCATCAGATTGCCAGATGGAGAAGTGTTATTTGTCACTCCAGAGAACGCGTCTCCACTGCTCTAGAGTCCAGTGGCGGCGTGCTTTACACCACTGCATCCAATGCTTTGCATTGCACTTGGTGATGTATGGCTTGGATGCAGCTGCTTGGCCATGGAAACCCATTCCATGAAACTCTCTGCGCACTGTTCTTGAGCTAATCTGAAGGCCGCATGAAATTTGGAGGTCTGTAGCAACTGACTTTGCAGAAAGTTGGTGACCTCTGAGCACTACGCGCCTCAGCATCCGCTGACCCCGCTCCGTCATTTTACGCGGCCTTCCACTTGGTGGCTGAGTTGCTATTGTTCCCAATTGCTTCCACTTTGTTATAATATCACTGACCACGCTGGAATTCACTGAGCTCCTGAGAGCGACCCATTCTTTTACAAAAGTTTTATAGAAACAGTCTGCATGCCTAGGTGCTTGATTTTATACACCTGTGGCCATGGAAGTGATGGGAATACCTGATTTCAATTTTTTGGATGGGTGAGTGAATACTTTTGGCAATATAGTGTATATCTGATCAAGTATTGCAAGTGGCTGCCTCTCAGTGCAAAATGACCTGAGATACATAGTAAAGCAGACCAAGTCGTTGGCACTACTTTTGAACATTTTTTTCTCCTTTTTTAGGTCTTAATCCTGTATTTAAACAATGGTATACAGTTACACAAGCAAAACTTGTGGAGCACCAGGATACAGACAGTTATTTAGCTGAACAGTCAAATTCAAATGGCTTTGTTGTTGGCATCAGAATTACTAGTCACAGCACAGACCTATTAAGACCCTGCTGTATCTGTATGCATAATTTTTCTGTCAGAAGAATCACTAATTTATGGGCTTTTGCATCCTCAAAAACTAACCAAATTTTACAGAAAATTTTCCCCCAGTGGATATGTTCATGTTTTGGTTGAGTCATGCAAGTCCATTGTGCAGGAGCCCCAGGGGAGCCCAAACATGAGATAGGGGACTTACTAAAAGCTACATGCATGGAAATTGGTACACATATGTATCATGATTAGATGAAAACAAAAGTCTCTTGGGGCCATTCTCTTAAACTTACAAGAAGTGCACTACAAACGGTGAAGTGTCAGATTTTGGCAAATTGGGTGATTCACAAGTTTGATGTTTTAATAAACTACTCCAAGAGGTTTCATCTGATTTACACAACATTTTTTTTTGCTCATACTAGACAACCTGGAGATTTAAAGTTGTACATTCTGTGAGTTTTCCCCATAGGGCAAGGCCATTATCAGAGCCCAAACTTAATCTACTTTTTCTACATTTTTTGCAGTGAAAATACACCAATAATGCCATTTAACTTTTTAGTGCTAGGGTCAATCATCACCAGACTTCACAGGGGTGATCACTCATTGATCCTGAATACATTTATACATCAATATCATGACTTTGTCACAGGGCCCCAACACACCCCAAAACGCACTGGGGTGCAAGTGCCCTTCAGTGCTGCTTGCAGCCCTAGTCATCCCAGGCCCACAAATGCTCCAAATAAACTGCAATTCAGCTGCCCACCACTAGTAGGCAATGTAGCTCTGGTTAATACCTACTGCTTTGCTGCCACAATGTTCATAAACACCAGCTTAACTCCAAACTATTCCATTTAGCACTACTACTGAACACCATCACTAGCGGAGGGCTGGGTTGGGTAAAGTATAAATCAGTCTAATTTAGAAGTTAGATGCTGACAATTGGCTGTTTTAAGTGATGCTGCTTTGTTTAAAATCTCAGCAGTCAGCTTGGTTATGCTTTTTTAGAGGTAATATGACGGCAGGAAGTAAAACCTCAGTTGTAGTCAATGAGACTCAAGTTCCTCAAGATGTAGCTCTTTCAAAAGGCTAAATCTTCTTGTTCTATCATCTGCAAAGAAACAGAAATCCCCCAAAGTGAGCCTGCGGTGAAAATGCCCACAGGGGAAACTAAAAGTTTAAACTTGAGCTTGATCTTTAAGATAGATGCTCCTTTGAGGCGTCTCCTCCTCCTGGATTACATCTCTTCATCCTTTAGTTGTTCAAATTTGCTTTTATCTTAAAAAGCAGACGAGTCCACTCTGTTAAACAAGTCTTTTTTCTTAATATTTCTTCTGTTTTGATGTGCCTGTTCTTGACCCTTGGCCTCTGGATTTCAAATCTACGCTTGTTTTTATTAGATTTCCTTGAGCGAGGCATCTTAATTGCAACAAAATCTGAATAAAAATTTAGAATCCCTCAACTCTATTTCTGCCTCGCTCTCATTAATATCTCCATCTAAAGAGCTGTGAAACAAAAAAATGCCACGTGCAGAGGGACAATAAGCGCTTCAGTCACCTTGACCTCGTGTTTTGTGCCGCGGCGTTTGCACAGCCTCATTCAGTGCGACGATCTGTGTGTTTTTGAAATGTTTCAGGATGAAGTGCGTCATCATCAAAACGAGGCTACGACGAGGGAGAAAAGGACACCGCTGATTCACAGAAAGGTAGGAAAACACAAGCAGAAAGATTGAGGATATTGTGTATCAGGTTGTGTATACTCATCTAGACAGACACACACTTATGTCCAGATGCCCAGATTTGTCTGGCCATCGTAAATCAGTCCAATAAAGAGATCTAAATTAGGCCATCATCAATACAGATGGGCCTGTTTCCCCCCATGTGTGTCTATGTGATTCGCTCCTGGCTTGGTTCTCGATGCGGCGTCGAGTTGCCAGGAGAGCGAGAGTGAGCAAGGAATGAGGAGTGAAAAAGAGAGAGAAAGATAAAGAGGAAGACTAGACACTTGGTTCCCAGTAAACATAATTCGCATGATTGCTTCGGTTTGGTGGGTAAATATTGGATGAAGGGAGGCTCAATTACTCTCTCTTCACACACCGCACACACAGAAGGACAAGAGCCTGTCTCTATCTTGAAATCGCTGCCCGAAAAAGAGGCCATCAGGGACGCCTTTGCTGCCTTTTTTCCCATCTCTAGTCATCGTGTTCCTCTTCCTTTCCTTGTCTCCTTTTGGAAAATTGTTCTCAGGAGAAATAACAAGTTTCCTTTGTGGTTTTTTTTTTGTTTAATCACACAAACTTTATTACATTTATTTTAAGATATTTGTACAGAAAAGTACCTTTGCTGCTTGAACAGATGCCGTCTGCATCGCAGGTGTCTTTAATGTTTTCATTCAAAGTGTCTTTGTGACTTTTTTCCCACCCTGTAGCACGCTTTCATTATTTGCATTTGCAAATTTTTTATTATCTGCACGTCGCCTCACGGTCATATTTGCATCCGAGCGATGTTAAGGCTTCCTTTAGATTTTACTATTCATGGAAAACAGGCCTGAAGAATCTGGTAATGTATTACTCTTTGTTCTGTGATATATTTACTTTTCCATTTCTTTCTTCTATTACATGCTGGGTATCTCTGATGGACACAAACCTGCGAGGGGTAGAGACAACCATTAGGCAAGGAACTCACAAGCCTGGGGCCTTGTACTCTAAAAGAGTGGTTCTCTGGCTGGATACATTGATGACGATGCATACTGAATACAATAAAATTATTTCAAATCAATTAATCCATAGTAGTATGAATCTGAATATGAGGGTGCAATAAGCTCATGCTATAAAGGAGGTAGCTGGGGTGGAGGAGGTTAAGCTTTGCAGTGTGGTGCATCAGCATGAATGCAAGCAGGGATTAGTAAGAAGTATTTGTGTACACCACTGAGTTGAGAGAAAGAGCTGTGTTTGGCTGTTGGAGCTGGGAGGCTGGGCTACCGTATCCTGCATGAACAAATGCAGAGCTTCATATGCATAATCTCAGCTTTAATGTAAATAAACCATGGTTATTTGCTGAGATTTCTGATGACATCAAAGTAAATTCAAATCTGCAAAGTGTAGTCTTGAATGTGCATGGCTGTGTTCAACTATGCTCTAAAGGGATATTTCGGGATTTTTTTAAGTTGGGTCGTATGAGGTACTTTGCTATAGTAGTGGCATTAGCCTCCAGGGATTTCCGTGAAGTTGATCCTGTGGTTATTATGAGCTCAGAGAGATCCGGCACATGATGCCTGTAGATGGGAACATTTTATCCGCGTAGTTTAACGAGTGTTACGTAAAAATGGGCCGAGAAAATATGTTGGCTTGCCTGTACGCTGTGTCGCAAACATACAAAGCACTTCATTTCTCCCCAAAAATCTCGCCGATGCAGCATTCAGCATCTTGTCTCCTTCCACCTCTGTGCACTGATCCTCTGATCAGCTGTGTGGGTCTGCGAGCTTCTACAGGAATAATAACACCACACCAAGCTAAAACAAACATAGTATGAGTGATTTAAGTAAATTACCCTAAAAAAAAATTCTAAGCTTATTCCCAAAAATGTGCAGATAGATTCATAAAAACTCCAATTCCCAAACATCCAAAAAAAATTCCTGAAATGCCAATAAAAATTCTTTCAAATTTCAAAGGGTACATATTATGCAAAAATCACCTTTTCAGGTTTTCTAACATAAATATGTGCCCCTGGCCTGTACACAATCCCCTCAAGTACCAGAAAATTCCATTCCCTACCCCTTTCTATTTCTCCACCTTTCAGAAAATGTGTGCTGAAACAAGCCATTCTCAGATTTTCGACTCATGATGTCACGTGGGGAGTTAGCCCCGCCCCCAGTTCGGTTAGCCCTCCCTACTTCGAAAAAGTCCCACCCTCCTCTCCTGATCCTCCTCTGAGGTGGCAGCTAAGGAGGATCAGGAGAGCCACATCCATTTCCTGAGGGGGCGGAGTCAGACAGCTCAGTAACATTTAAAGCCACAGACACAGAAACAGCTTGTTCTGAGCAGGGCTGAAACAGAGGAGTCTTTAGACATACAAAAATCCAATACTGGAGTGTTTCTTCAGCAGCAAACTTCACAGGTTTGTTTTGCGAACCTCTGAGACCAATTAAACTTGTCTTAAGGGGATGAAATATGTCCCCTTTAATTCCAGATTCCAAATGAAATTTCCAGATGTTACTAATTCATTTTCCAAATTTCCATGAAAATGCCCCAAAGCTTCAAAATGTCCCCAAACATCCAAACAAATTTCCCAGATCCCCATGGAAATACACACATTCAAACCAGATTTCACCAAAACGTCCAAAAAAATATATAAACATATCCCCTAACTTTCTTTAAAAATACTTAAAAATATGCAAGTGAATTCTCCAAAATACCAAGTGTCAACATTTCAACCAAATGACTAAACTTCAATGGACTTTCCAGACAACATGTGTGAATTTGTCAACATTTTCCTTCATTTTGACCATGAAATCAGATCAGGTCACTTTTCCTGCCCCTGTAGAAAAAGTCTTTTTGATTCAGCACTTAGATATACCAGATGGGCTTCCATAATTTTGTATATACAGCACAAAAACAGCCAAACTTATTCCACTAAACTGTACTTTCCTGCAAGATTCAGGAAAAAATGTCCACTATTTTGTAATAAACATAAACATATATTCTATCCTAACTCCATCCATAACTTTTCCAGTCTCCAGTATTTGAACAGTAATCGCTGTGATACTTGGCGTAGTTTTATCTTCTCATAACAACAGCCTCTGCTTGTTTAGTGTGCATGGAGGGAGCATGACGTTAGCATGAGTGAAAACACAAAAGGAGCAGGACCATCAGCAGAACACCTGAAGTGCACAAACAGCACGATGGTGAGCACTTAGCAACAGTGACGTCCTATTTGCTAATTTAGTCGTTTTTTTACAGCACTGACCACGAGCACAAAAGGGTGTTGCACTAAAATTATTTTTAGAATAAAGGAGAGACTTTAAAAAGTGGGTTACTTTCTTCATGGACTACCTGTCTTCTTTAACACTCTGTTATACACAGTAGATGTGAAACATCAGTGCAGACAGTCATCTTTACCCATGATGGAGCAGCTTTCTCTCACACAGGGATCATTTTCTTTCCTTTAAATTTAAATATCAGTGCCTCTCCTCTCCCATCATCTCCTCTCTGTCTCCACCAGACTGAACCCATCCCCTCCCTCTCCCTGCCACCATGAGACTAATGAAGACATCAGGCCTCTGTGTTTGTGTCCTCAGGTGACTCTACCGGCTCACCTCTCTGTTCCTTCTCCCACCTGTTTTCTCTCCGCTCTCGCACCGTCTTACGCAGAAAAACACACACACCGGGCTCTTAAGAAATCACTGTGCAAACAGCAGATGTTTGAGTCTGGAGGTGTGCAAACAGAGCAGAGACGTGCACGTTTGTGTGTTCCTTCTGTTTTACTTTAAGTCTGTCTGCCTCCCTCCATTAGCGCCGAGACGCTGACGATGTTTACTCAAGTTTGTGTGCAAATGTGTGCGTTTGTTTAGCATGTTGTAAAGTGTTTTTGAGGAGGCTGCGCTCACCTGGGCTGCTTAGAGATTGATTCCTTTCAAATATAACAACCAAGATGGGCGGAAGGTGACAGAATTAGGAATTAGACAGTTTCTCTTTAAAGAAAGTGGAAAAAACAAAACACAAGGAAGTTTTATGACGCCTGAATTCTGAAAATATGCTGTCACCTGTTAAAGGTAACTCCCACAATAGACTGTGTTGTGATTACAAGACAGGCTATATGCAAACTGTATTTGACAGATTAAGTAACATGCTTCGAAATCAGCCTTAGACATTGTCACCCCATTAAAATGTCATTTACCTTTTTCTAGCGTCTGCTTTTATTTCCATTAAAATGATGATGTTAAGCTGAAAAATCCCAGTGCAAAAGTAGATCTCAGATTGTAATTAAAGTTGTAAAAAAATTTCAAATAATCTCCAAAACTCTGTAGTTAATTGCAATTAATTGCATCCGTTTTAATCACATTTTAAATTTCAACAATTTGGCATTCAAAACTGTTTTTTTGTTGTTGTTTTGGGTTTTTCTACTGTCTTAAACTAAGGCTTGCTGACTTCCTGTTTGGATGCAGACCTGCTTTTTATAGGTAGATTGAATATTATAACATAAATGTAAATGTATTTAATCTTTAAAAAGTCAGTGTGTATAATATTTATTTTTGTAGCCATTTACAACACCCCACAGGTGTGTCTTTACAAAAAAAAGAAAAAAAAAAAGAAAAAAAAAAAAAAACACGTGACAATAGAAATCCATTAAAATGACATAAAATCAAATAACATGAACCTAACCACAGAAAAACGAACTTGTAACGTAATGAGAGCAGTGTTAATTTTACCAGCTATTTTGTAAGCTTAATCATAGTCTTTAGACTTAAATGTTTAGTTTTAATCACATTTTAGTCATTTTCATTCGCAAAGATCTTCGTCCTGCTTTAGTCGACAAAAGTGGAGTTCAGTTTTAGTCAACAAAAAAGTCCTTACAATTTAGTCTAGGGTCAAAGGTATAATATATATTTTGTTGACTACTTTTGATTTTAAACTTATATTTCACCTTTTAAACTGCTTGCCTTGCCTTGTTTAGTATCATTTTTACAGCACAACTTCACGTGTGATTTTAGAGTTATTTTTTTCATTTTTGACACACTGTATTAACACTTTGTACCAAAATTGACCAAAAAAAAATTTTTTTGAGTATTTTTTCTTTCTTTCTTTTTTTTTTTTTGAAAAACCAACCAACACAGAGGTTCTAATTATCAATTAAGATAAGAGTAAAAAGAAATGAAAAAAAGAAAAGAAAGTGAGTAGAAAATAGGTTGATTTTTCAATCTGAAAACCACAAATATGTTTAGTGAACCATCCATACATTTTCTTCCGTTTATCCAGGATTGGGTTGCATGCAAATATAAATAGTAAATCTCAAAAACTTGTTTACAAATTTAGCAAACAACTAAGTTAAATACAACATTGCATGGCGTAAATTATTTATCGTAAGTCAGGTTTACTCGGCCTATCAACGCGATTCAAAAACTGGTGTATAGTTTGAAATCCACACTTCTTACTTAAATTGGTCATGTGATGTGGCGCATTCATAGATTCCAGAGGGTTAAAAGTCTTTAGTTTTAGACACATTTTAGTTGTTTCATAGTTTTAGTCAACGAAAACTCAAAAACATTTTAGTCTAGTTTTAGTCCATAAAATGTCCTCAAATTTTAGTCTTTACTTTTAGTCTAGGCTTTTATTCTCTTGCTTAAATCTAGTGATGCATGGTAGAGTGTCCTAAGCCTAACCTGGGGTCCCTGCTTTCTACAGCTAAGAGGCAGAATAGCTACAGATGTGTTGACAATGACAAAAACTGATGAACATTTTAGTCTCGTTTTAGTCATCTTGACAAAAACTAAACTTACTTTTAGTCAGTTTTAGTCATCAAAGATCTATCTTCCTTTGCAATCCATTTCAAATTTCTTTTTCCTTGGTTAAGTTCATGTTAAAATCTTCGAAAATCTAAAATGACATAAAAACAGTTCTGAATGCAAAATGGCTGAATTTCAAAATGTGATATTAAAATTTTCCGATTAAAATTGTAATCTTGCCTTGGCTTAACCAAAGTGTGTTGAAATAGACACTGAATCGTGATTAATCTTGGTTTTAAAAAAATAGCGCACTGTTAAACTTCATTAATCACAATTAATGCGATTAATCTCAGTCCTAATTGTAACCTGTAATTGAACACTTTCAGATGTGTGGCAGTATTTTAACTGTTTTATCGTTGTTGTTAAAAAATAAACACAAAATCTAAGTATTAAAAAAAGGGATGGATTGTTTTTATCACTTTATTTTCCTGCCTTGCTGCGAGTTTGTCTCCTTCTGAGTATCATAAAAGCTTCCTCTTTGTAGCAGTTCATTCACTCCTTAGCCTTGAGATCCACTCCTCTCATGGTCAGATGTGTGTTTTTCTATCACTCAGACCTCTTAAACAAGCTGCTCCTTATGGGTAAATGATCCGTGCCCGTGTGTTTTTTTGCGAGCGTGCATGTACGAGTCTGAGTGGACGTGTCATTTTGTTGCCAACACACAAGCATCTGCTTCCTTTTTCCTCCTCGCCTCCGTCACTCTCCCTCTCTCGCTATCAGCCCTGGCTTCAGTCATACACACCCTGGCAGGAAAGTGCAAACACACACATCCAGATTAGAAAGTGTTTCCTTGTATTTCTAATCCTTTCTCTTTTAATAGGAACTCTACACTACTAAATCATGCATCATTTGTCTAGTCTTATTTGAGCATGCTCCCCCATGTCACTGATTCATACATTAAGACGACACTCCTCAATTTGTGTCCAAAAAATGGTTGTTTTGGTTGCAAACTCCCAAACATGCGCACACTCCCCCGCCTGCATGCATATGTGTCCTCCTCTTTCCATCTGTGAGCTCCTCGGCTCCTGTTTCCTCTCCTGCTGCCACGCACACACCCACTGTAGCTGTTTTCCTACGGATCATTTTAACGTGACCGAGCATATTGTCATGTTTGCAGTGTAGCTTTTCAAGAATCTTTAACAAGTGAGGGGAAAAATGAGAGCTTAAGGCTCAGAAACAAAGCGCCAAAGTCTTGGTTATTTTAATAGAAGCATAAAAAAACAGGACGGATAAACAAGAGACTGACGAGAGGCCTTGCACTCCAACCAACCTTGGATATTTAATTATAAAAGCATGAAAGGACAGCTTTGAAAAGAAAGCATTCAAAAGCTGCATCATTTTTCCAGCATTAGAAAAACTTCACAACCAGATTCTTCAGAAATACACAGAAGACAACGGCATCTTGTTTTGAATTTTGATGGCACACAATATCCGCATAATTAATGCGAATTTAACTTGATTTAACTTAAAATCTACAGCTGTGGTTGGCACACAAATCCTTGGAAAATTATAAGAGATAGCAGCACAGTGGACTTTTTTTTCCCCCATATTTAACGGCTTTTTTTTATGTTACTTCTTACTATAACCCAACATATGATGGCATTTACTGTCCAGCAGTTTCCCTGTTACACAGTTAGTAGTTTTATCTCTTACTAGTTTTATTCATATTTTATTGAATCACTGGTGTGTCCTTGTGAATGTGGAGGCTTTCAATGTGATTTTATCTCCATTTTACAACCTGTAGTAGTTGCACAGCTCATTGGTTAGTGCTGCTTTAAAATTTGCTGTAGCAATACATTTAAACTTATTTTGATATTTTTTTTTTTTACTGAATTTATACAATTAGTGCAAATGAGGCATCATATCAAGAATATGCATGCATGTAAATACACTATAGCCACATTTTAAATGAAGACGTATGCAGAGTTAATTTCCTTAACGAAAGATATGATTAAAATGTTTGTCAGCATGAGAAAGACAAGACTATGAATAACTAAAGTACCTCTTTAATGATTAAAACTCCAGTGAAATGCATTTTCAATTTAATGTGAAGTTAAAAAAGAAATAAGAGTTTTCATCAGTTTGTTCATATAAGTGTTAGTTTTAAGAGAATGTTCTTCAATGTTAAGACTTTTTGACCAAAACCTTAAAAAATGAACATGACTCTTTGTTAGTAACTCTTTAATCTTTTCTGATGATTTGTGGCCCCTTTATATCTGAATTTGAGATATTCCCCAGAAAAACTTTGACTTCAGAAATGATCCATTGCAGGTCACATCACAGTTTGTATCCCACACTTACAGTGCGCTTTAACTGTCAAACTTAATTGTCAACTTTTTTGTGTGTTTCCATTGCCCTTATTAGCTATTTTCCATTTTTATTCCTTTTTTGTTGCCACTTTTCACCAGTTTTTGCCCAGTTAAGCTGCTTTTTGCCATAAATGCCACTTATTTTTCATTGTTTCTCATTTTTGCCATTCTTTGCCACTTTCAGCCCATGTTCCCAACATTTTTTTGCTGCTTTTTTTGACCATTTTAGTCACTCTTCATTTGTTTCTTGCCACTTCTTGACCATTTTTGTCACCTGTAACTGGTAATTTCATCATTTTACACCCATTTTGCCATTTCTTTCTGCAACTTTTCACCAGTTTTTGCAATTTTATCCTGTTTTTGCATTTTTCACCAGTTTTCGCCACTTTTTGCCCAGTTCAGCTGCTTTTTGCCATTAAATGCCACTTTTTTCCATTGTTGCCAATTTTTGCCACTCTTTGCTGCTTTTTGCCCATTTTCCCCAACTTTTTGCTGCTTTTTGACCTTTTTTGTCACCTGTAACTCATATTTTTGTAATTTCTCACCCATTTTGCCACTTCTCTTTGTACCTTTTCCCCTATTTTATTATCTCCAGTCTTTACCACTTTTTGCCCAGTCAAGCTGCTTTTAGCTATTAAATACCACTTATTTTTCCATTGTTGCCCATTTGAATCACTTTTCAATTATTTTTAGCCACGTTTTTTTAATGCTGTTTGACCATTTTTGCCTCCTGTAACTCAGAGTTTTGATATTTCTCACCCACTTTTGCCACTTCTTTTTGCCACTTTATCTTGTTTAGCCCTTTTCATCAGCTTTTGACACTTTTAGCTTGTTTAAGCTGTTTTTTTGCCATAAAATGCCACTTTTTTCCACATTTTTCCGATGTTTGTGCTGCTTTTGCCCATTTAGATCACCTGTCATTAATTTTTTCCCATGTTTTTGCTGCTTTTTGTCCATTTAAGTCACTTTTCATAAATTTTCCCACCTTTTTGCTGCTTTTTGGCCACTTAGGTCACTTTTCATCCATTTTTTCCCACTTCCTCGTCGCTTTTTGACAGTGTGACTGCATCACGTCAGATTAAAAGACATTCACACTCTTCTCAAATAAAACGAGCCCCCATAAACGAAATGAAAACGAAATCTGTGTTGCATTTTGGCCCGGTAGGTATCCGATGTTTTGGTACTGGATTTTGATACTCATTCCTAATTTTGACTCTTATTGCAAATGTGATATGAATTTTTGTATTGACTGTAGTGATCATTTTTTTATGTCACTCACTTCTAATGAGAAAATAAGACAAATAAAGAAAGCATGACTTTTTGCAAACTATTAACGACACTTGATGTTTGCATTATGGGTAGAGCAGAACATCTCTGCTGCAAAAAAATTGCAAAGAAGTAAGCGTTTACCTGCGACTTCAAGGCCTTTTTCTTGCACAGGTTTTTCTCCAATCAGCACACCATATTAGCACTGAACTCAGTAATGGAGAACATAACAGCCCAGATGAATTCGGCAAAAATATCTCAATTGCCCCCTTGTGGCTGACTGCGGTATAAGGACTGATCTTACATTTAGAGGCTTAAAGCGGCATACATTTGAAATACAATAAAATATGAAAAATGTTAATGAGACCAAAATGCCTCTTAATTTAAGTTTATTTGAAGTCCCGCCCACAAAGTATCCATCAAGGAAAACCTGGCCCTTGTACAAATGTAGTTGATGACCCCTGACCTAGATGGAAGGGCTGCCAAAAGGTGATCACACTGGAAAGTAGTTGAATTCTGCAGGAAAAAAATCAGCTGTTTTTGCACCCACATCAATCATCCTTGAGTTTCTTTGCTAACTTAAAGGTGCAGAAGAATCGGAGGGGGGGTTCCTCCAGGACATGAGCAATATGTTTCCTTTCTCTGCTGCTCTTTTGTCGATCAGTCACTGATCTCACTGTCACCGGGACAATGACAATAAAGTTTGTCTTTGTTCACACTGCATGTGACCCAGAGGAAGGGTCTGCGTCCTGAGATTGCGTCTACGGAGTGCGCGTCTGTTCTCACTATCTCATGAGAGAGCGTTGGTGTCGTCTTTATGCGAGTCTTTCGCCGTTGTCTGTGCTTTTATACACGTGCTGCGCTTCCTCGGCCCGCTGTGTGTGTGCGCGCTCTCCTTCGTGTGTGTGCAAGTGTGTGTCACCCATAGAGGACAATAGCGCGGGTCATCTGACTGCGAGGCTGCAGACCACTCGTATCACATGACGGAGGCTGAAGGCCACGTCTTTGTTAGCAGGCCTATTGTTAAAGCTAAGGAGACAGCTGGGGCAGGGGAAGGGAATCACTGCACTCACAGACACAGGAAGAGCATATGCACACACGTACAGCGCTGCCTCCTCCTCGTGACTCCAATCAGGCTCAGTGACAAAGATGATGCCTTCTTCTTCAACGCTGGCATACCAAGACACACACTTCACTCGCACACACTCACACTGCGAGCAGATAGCTATAATTATAGTGACAGAAACTGGCAGGTGGCATTGTCTGCAGCTCACCGCTCTCTGTCAGGCAGACACAGAGAAGGAGGACTTACTTAGTGCTCATACTCGCTTAATGACATCCACAAAGAGTGTGTGCACATAAATTATGGATGTGGGGGTGTGTATAGTCACTAATATTCAAGTTCAGGTAGAAGTTTTCATTGTTTTAATTATTAATTCTCTTTTAGGCTTGCTTTTTATTTTTTTCCCCAAATTTAAGATACTTTATTACTCATTGAATACTTCCTAGACGTTGTACCAAGAACAAAACATCCCAATTATAAAGTTCAACAGTGCCACTTATTAGCCCTTGGAACCCCAAGCCTATTTTTGCTATGGCAAAAACAGGCTTGGGGTAGCTACATAAGCTATGTTATCTATGAAGCTTAAGCAGTAACATAGCTAACGTAGCTTAAGCAAAACCACACAAAGCTCATGGATTTTAATAAATAACAATGCTAACATTAGCTATGTAAGCTACATAGCTTAAGCAGGTGACATAGCTAACGTAGCTTATGCTAAACCATACAAAGATTACAAAACAAACAAGGCTGACATTAGCTATATAAGCCATGTATCTACATAGGCTATGCTATGTATGTAGCATAAGCAGGTAACATAGCTAATGTTGCTCAAGCTAAACCTCATAAAGCTCATGTATATCAAAACTAACTAAGCTGACATTAGCCATATAAGCCATGTATCTACATAAGCTATGTTATCTCTGTAGCTTAAGCAGGTAACATAGCTAATGTAGCTTAAGCTAAACCTCACAAAGCTTATGGATTTAAAAAAATAACAATGCTAACATTAGCTATATAAGCTACATAAGCTATGTAGCTTAAGCAGGTAACATAGCTAGCATAGCTTAAGCTTAACCTTATGAAGCTCATGGATATCTAAAGTAATGAAGCTAACATCAGCTATTTAAGCTATATAGGTACATAAGCTATGTCATATATGTGCCTTGTGCAGCTCGCTGAGCTACTTAGCTAATGCATCTAAAGCTTAACCTAACTAATGGATGTCTACACTTACAAAGCTAATGATATCTATGTAGCTTATGTAGCTCTGTTAGCTACATAAGCTACACAGAGGATGTAGGTATATAGCTATTGTTCTTGAAGCTCATTTATGTCCTACTAACAAAGTTGATGTTAGCTATGTAAACCATAGTTTTGCTACATTTGCTAAAGCTCATGTTGGTGAGCTTACTTATCTACATTTGCTTCCATAGTAATATTAACTATGCAGCTAGCATAGCTACACAGGAAGCCACACAGCTACGTATTCTCTGCAGTTACGTTTTCTACGTAGGTCAAACATCACTGTGTTGTCCATTGTTGATATTTGGCTGGCCCTGATTGGTCTCAACAGCCAAGAAAAAATCCCTTAGGTTTGCAGTCTAGAACAACAAGAAAATCTTTTAAAGACCCTAAAACATCGCTGTTTCTCTCCTCTGCTCTCTGTCTAGAACAGACACTAAGTTGGCATGTGCATTTTACTGAGATGCTAAAGGGAGTTCATAAATGTATTCGCCACATACTATTTTCATTTGGTTGTGAATGTGGGCCTGGGTCCATGTTTTGTTCCACTTAAAGTCCAAACTGCAACATTAACATGATCATATTTGAGTGGTGGAAAAATTTGGGTTGTGATGTTTTATTCAGATGGTTTTGCCATGGTAAACGGCATAATTTGAGTCCTGGTTTTCTGCTTGTTCCTACTGACTTTTAGATCAAAACCGACAACATACGAGCAGTGCTGCAGCTGGTGTATCTACTACAGGCGTCTTTCAAGCAACGTTTCGCTCATCGTACATCCAAGATAGTTAAACAAGGCCTGAATTCCAATGTGAGGTTGCAGGAATTGTGACTGAAATATTTAATTTTCGCAAGTCTGACTTTCATTATGCAGGGAAATGCTATAGAAACATTTCACTTTATTGAATAGCTTTTAACATTGACTACTATAGGCCTTGATTATTATATCATACCATACCATATTCACCAGCCACAGTGGCAGGTTGGCAAAAAAGGTTGATTTCCAATCCCTGGCTCTGACACTAGACCACTCAAGAACCACTGCTCTAAAAAATGTCAAAACGTGTCGACACCTTCGCACAAACATGCAGGAAATTGCACTATTGTTTAATACCTTGCACTTTCTCCTGTCCTCTTCATGTCTTTGCTCTGCCCTCATTCACAGCCTCTACACTAACAACTGTTAATTCACAAGCCAGAAATGTGTCTGATAAAATTCCTTTTTAGCATCTCATTAAAATGCATCCAAAAACGTTAGCGTCAACGTACTGACTTGTGGACTGCATCTTGCGCAAACACGCCAATTAAAAGTCCTTATTAAGAATCACAGGAAATGGAGAGTTATGTTAAATTTTTACCCTCTAATTGTTTCTAATTTCGCATATGTTCAGTGATTCTTCTAATGTGGTGGTTGGACATTGAAAATGGCTAAATTAGCAAGTTTTAGCCGTTTGCCTTTTTTTTTGGTCCTGTGTTGTTTAAACCAGTATCAATATCACTTGATTTTTGCTTAAAAAATATGAAAATTCAAATTCTAGTATTGTGCCAGCTCTAACTTGCACTGTATGATTCTGCTAAGCATGAACTCCCAAAGCTTCATCTTTATTTTACACCGCTTTAAAGCACTCCTTCAAGCTACAATGTGCATAACTTTCATGCCTTTTTTATGCAATTCTAACTCTCGGTAAAGGTTAGTGAAAGATCAACATTTTGATTCTATATTAAAGAATCTAAAGCTGACTTTAAGTAAAAGATGTGATGCTTTGACTCATATATTTGGGCAGAACTTGATCTTTTCTTAATCTTAACCAGGAGTTTAAGTAGCCTACAGCTAACATTATGTAGCAGGATGCAAATCACAGTCTCAAGTGTCGAACTCTTTAGCTTCCACTCACCCTCAGCTGCTCAGAAATGTATTTGGCAAAGACAATCAGATGCATATAATGAGATTTTGTTGCATTCAAGTTGTTCGATGATGTTTTTAATGAATAATTTTGGTTTAATACATTTGCTCAATGTGAATCTGGTTTCCTTAAGGACATTTGAGTTGTTATTATTGCAGAAAAAAGAGGTTGTGGTGGCCCAGGATAGTCAAAAATTCAGCTTCTGTTGCTTTCAGATGGGAAGTATGTAACATTTTGCAGTAAAATGGTCGAATTAAAGGCAATAAAGGCTCTGTAATATTGAAAATCTTCAATAATAATCACATAAATGCTGTTTTTTGAGATGCCTAGAGGTCTAAAAAGTTGGAGAAAGAGGGGTGAGAGGAAAAGAAAGCAGGACAGGTGTAGTCTTTGAGATGTGTGTGCATGCCTTCTGGGTAGGTTACAAATAGAAGAAGGTGAGGACAGGAAGACGGACGAGACAGGAAGAAAAAACTCATTCTGCTGGATGAATAGTGGCATTTTGTTCCATGTGAATCACTAAAACTAAAAAAAATCCTCTTAAATCTGCAGATATTTCTATGAAAAGGCATGATCTTGTAGTAATCCCTCCCTGAGATCGATTCCTGAGAGTCAAGCTCGACTCTTTTTTTCCTCAGCCCCGTCTGAAGATGAAGAGGAAGCGGAAAAAGATGAGTGAAGCGATGAATAAGGAGACACAAAGCCTGACAAAGAGTCTGAAACGGCGGAGAAAGACATGAGAAGTCGAGCCTTTTCACAAAGTGCACAGCTTATGAAACCAGATAGCTCTGAAATGTGAGTGTGTGACCACTCCATGGCCTCCAGGTGTGTGTATGCGAGTCTGAGTCAAAGGGCACATTTTGGTAGCGGCCACACCCACCCTTCAAGAGAGAGAAACTAGCGCTGCTCTTTCAGGCCCACACAAACGAGGATCTGTGTCTATGTGGCTGTGAACATATGTGTGTGAGGCGCAGCTGTGCCGTGGTTTGGTGCTGACAGAGGCAGCGAGGATCCTTGAACTGGAAAGATGAGAACGTCCTCTAGAAGGCTTCGCTAAAACGTCTCATTGTCCCTCTTCAGCCGACACACAAACACGCAGACGCACATACCAAAATATGACAACTCCATCCCTTTCTACGCCTCTGCTTTTAAATTGGTCTTCTGCAGAGTGTTGGTGATAAATGTTGCTTAAACGCTTCAAGCAACCATAGCATTGGGTCTCAATACAGTTAATGCCAAAGGACAATAAACTTAAGACATTTTTAGCCTTTATAGAAGTATCTAAATCCTCTTAATCTGCAGTGATTGCAGGTAAAATACATGCTGAATTTTCATTGCAAGCCATTTAAGAAGCTGCAAGTGAAAAAGTGCTTGCATCCAAAAATATGAGATCCAACTCTGGTTAATGGCTAAAGAAGTGAAAAAGTACTTTTTACATTAGCTCTTAGTGATAGCTTGACTTTGCAAGTGCACAAAAAAGCATTAAATAATATAATAATGCTCCTCTAAAACCTTTGCAAATGGCACAAATGTTGAGGACATCTGACTGAGTTTCAGTTTAGGGGCAGGAGAGGGAATTTTTTTGATGCCTTTGTTGATGATGGCCTAATAATCAGTAGAGATTGTTGACTGTAGGGACCACCAACAGCAACAGGCTTATCAGCCACAATGCACATAGTCATTTATTGTTTTTATTATCAGCAATTGCAGCAAAACTGCCAGAATGGCACAAATCAACCAACTTTCCCCAATGATGGAGGAGAAGAAAGCAGGGACAGAGAGCAAGAGGAAGATGATGAAGGAGAAATTAGGAACAGAGAGCAAGATGAGGATGATGGAGGAGAAGAAAGAAGGGATAGAGGGCAAGATGAAGATGGAAAAGAAGAAAGTAAGGGTGGAGAGCAAGATGGAGATAAAAAAGAAGAAAGCAGGGATGGAGTGCAAGATGAAGATAAAAAGAAGAAAGGATAGAGAGCAAGATGAAGATGGAAAAGAAGAAAGTAGAATGGAGAGCAAGATGAAGATGTAGGAAGAGGAAAAGCAGTGATAGAGAACAAGATGAAGATAAAAAAGAAGAAAGTAGGGATGAAGAGCAAGATGAAGATAAAAAAAAGAAGAGAGTAGGGATAGAGCGCTAGATTAAGATGGAAAAGAATAAAGTAGGGATAGAGAGCATGATGAAGATAAAAAAGATGAAAGCAGGGATAGAGAACAAGATTAAGATGCAAAACAAGAAAAGGGATGGAGAGCAAGATGAAGATAGAAAAGGAGAAAGTAGGGATAGAAAGCAAGATGAAGATCGAAAAGAAGATGAAAGTAGGGATAGAGAGCAAGATGAACATTGAAAAGAAGAAAGAAGGAAAAGAGAGCAAGATGAAGACAGAAAAGAAGAAAGTAGGGATAGAGAGCAAGATGAAGATGAAAATGAAGATGAAAGTAGGGACAAAGAGCAAGATTAAGATAGAAAAGACAAAAGCAGGGATAGAGAGCAAGATGAAGAAAGACAAGAAGTAGGGATAGAGAACAAGATGAAGATAGAAAAGACGAAAGCTGGGATAGAGAGCAAGATGAAGATGGCAGAAGTGAGGCCAGCAGGGACAACGAACAAGATATAGGTGATGGAGAAGAAGAAAGCAGTAGAAAGCAAGAGGATGTTGGAGGAGAAGAAAGCAGGGACAGAGAGGAATGAGTCTCAAAAATGATAAACGGAACATCCATATTAACAGGATGTTCTCCATTGTCGGCTTTGAGCATGAATTAATATCACCAGGTTGATGATGCAAGTGGTTGCTTCTTCTTCTTTCTTCTTCTTGGCAGATTTGTGAAACCAATTACATGGATACCACCATGTACTATATCTGACTATGTACATATGCAATCGACATTGTCTATCCATAGAAAAAAAAGATGTTTCTTGTGCATTTTAAAAGTCTAAAATATGTGTAACAAAATATAAGAGCATGTTAAAACAATATAATATAAAGTTAACTTCACAATCCCCTGGTGTCTTAAGGTTTCAGACATAGTAGTCGTAGGGATTAACATACTGTACTTTAAATGATCTTATTTTGGCCACATCCCCAAACCTTGCACGCACACACCGGCACTTACAAGTTAAGAGTCCCATGCCCATTGTACTGGCAGCCTTAACCAACAACTCCTCAATCTGTTCTCAATATAAAAAAGAGGAAACGTTTCTCTTCCTCTTGGCAGAAGGTAGAAGCTGACACCTTTCCCCGAGTGTCCTGGCAGAAAAAAACCCCTCCGTGCCTCTTTTTGTTTTCCCTCTCTCTCTCTTTTTTTTTTTTTTGAAGACTATTCCCTGTTTCCTCTTGCCTCCTTTCTTTTACTTCCTCATTAGTTGGTGGGCAGAGCTGCAATTAGGACAACACAGTTTCAGGGACGAGGGACGGGAAGGATAGAGGGAGAGGTAAACAAGAAAGAAGAGTTGAAAGAAAGTGGCTAAAGAGGAGAGGAGGAGGAGGTAATTAATGAAGCTGCTGTAATTACTGAAGTCTGTTTACGCCAACTTAAGAAGACAACACTCTGTGAAAACTCACGACAAATCACTCTCACCTTTCTGCAGCACTAATCCACAATGACTGTTTAAAATGCTGACCGTGTACATAGACTAATGATGCAGCTTTATTCAACCTGTCAAACCTAAGAACACAGTGTTGACTAAGATTAACAAGAAAAAAATGCAAATTATTTAACCTTGCAAGGCCTTTTTAAGCAGGTGATTTGACAAAAGGCGATTCATGGAAGAAATAAAAGCCATCAGGGCAGGACAGAGAGAAGAAAAGAGGTAAAATCAAAGAAAACAGAGGAAGGAAAGGAAAAGAGGAGGAAACAAGGGAGGAGTGGAGGTGGATGTGATGGGGGACAAACCAAGGTGGAACTGTGATGATGCTAAATTTGGCTAAAGGAGAAGACTTCTGCGCTTGTGTGCGTCGAGAGACTTGCTGATTCGGCCGCGGTTCCAGTTTCACGCCTCTGAGTTTGACAGAGAGAGAGAGAGGGTCCCTAGCCGGTAATGTTCCCTCAGGGCGGACGGGCGAAAGGATGGCGGTGTTGGAAGGAGGGAGGTGAAGAGAGAGAAGAGGACAAAGTCCAGGAAGGAAATTTACACCTACCTTTGCAAGCACGCTTTGTTGAACAAAGCCCACACGTACTTTAAATTAAGCTAATATAAGCACCTTTAAAGGTGCAGTTTGTAAAATTGGGAATATTAGCAACATCTAACAGTCAGCTCTGGATTGTGATGCTCACATCTCTTGTGGTAAGAGTGGCAACCAGTTGAATTCGAATAAAATGTAGATCTATTATTTGGCCCCTTCTGTGGCATCCAGAAAACATGCAAAATGCAAAAATCCAAGATGGTGGCATCCATGGAGGGGACTGCTAATTGCTACTAGCCCATATAGTACAACTTGCACCTTTAAATAAGAAGAACTGTACATTTGAGCCCGACATTATCCACTTCAAAACTCAAACTTTCTCAACAACTGAGATTATGGAGATTTCCACCGGGACGGTACCCCAGGCCAGTGGTTCCCAAAGCTTTTTTTTTTTTTTTTTTTTGTAGACCCGCCCACTCATATCTGAGAAAAGCTAAACTCGCCCAGTACCCACTAGGAAAACTGATGGGCCCCCCTACTCATATCTAATCTTGCCCACCCACCAGGAAAATGGCATCAATTTTAATTATCATTGTGAACACCCCATCACAACAGGCTCATATGTTAGTCTTCTTACAAAAACATCAATGTATAAACTATCCATTGCTATGATTGTGTATAAGGGCCACATTAAAAAAAGGAGATAAAGATGATCCATTAAAATTTAAGCAAAAAAAATAAAATAAAATAAAATAAAGTTTAAAAAGTTATTAATTCATAATGAATAAATTGTTTTTTCTTTTAAAGTTGTAAATGAACATAAACCAAGACTTTTTAAGATTATGAAGTACAAAAAAAACTAACAACTGTTTTCAGTTTGATATCTTTTTTTTAAATTTACACTGTTGTAAATTTATGTTTCTAATGTCAAAATTCAAAAATATTTAAACTCAAGACTTTTTTGTATTTTTTCTTGTAATTTACCCCCCCCCTTTTAATCTTTAAATAAATAAATAAATAAATAAATAAAATCCCCCCCCCCCCAAATTTTGAATTTTTGCTCAAAAATTCTCCAAAAAACTTTTAGGATGGTGTAACCGAACTGTTGTACATTATGTTTCTAATCAGGATTTTTGCTTATCCGCCATACCCACCCCTTACTTCCGCCCTTGAAGTTTGGACTTTAGTTTTCTAACAGATTATTTTCCCATTCCTCTGGTAAAATGGAAGGACGTCCAGAGCACAACCGTTGTTGTGTTAGTCGTCCTTCCCGCCAGGTGGTGCCCCCTCAGGCAGGCTAACTCGCCACATCTTCCCCTTACTTCAGCCTCAATTTTTGGCCCAAACATGCCTTAAAGTTCTGCAAAGTACTGTAGGTACTGTAGCTGATAAAACTCTGCCAGAGTCCACTTGAACCAAGAGTTTGGTGGAAAACATTTTTAATATAGATGCTGCCATCAGATAACTTCAGATGGCCTCTTCTGATATCAGTGGATCAAAACTGATCAAACTACCCTATTTGTTTCAGTTTAGGTCAACTGTATTTTGGATTTGGTATTATAAGGCCTTTTTTTTGAATATGGACTTTTAATTTGGACCCTTGGCCACCTGAAAAGTAGACAAACATATCCAATCAGCTACTCTGGTTATTTTTATTCAGTTTTCAAGTAAAATTTCCAAATTACTGACGCAACAACTTCACAGTCACAACATTTTAGAAGCTTTATCGATCTTACGATGCATCGTTAAGCATTTTTCAAATCAAAACAATCCATTTGATGACATGAGCCCATGCTTTTTTGCTGGTGTTAACCTATTATCTGCCCTTTTCCCCTCCTATATTCAAAGCGGCCAAATTTGGCAACAATTTAACCGTAACTTGTGGGCCTATGAGAAACGTGAGGAGCGGTAGGGTTAGCTCGGCTTGCTGTATGACATCAAATATCGTTCCATATTTCTGAGATTGATTTGAATGCAGCATCGAGGGAAAGTTTTTAAAACACTCACAACTTGCAAATGCATCACTTCAGTATTCAAACTCTACACAAACTACACAGGTATATCAATATCAATTGCAAATGTTTGCTTAGCTTAGTTTCAAATGTCTTGAGGTTAATTTTCATATTGCACTGAAATGAACTGGAACTAATGGATGCAGGAGGAGGCAGGGAATCAACACTTTAGATCAGTTTAAGAAGTATTAGTACTCTGCTTTAAGATATTCATTTTGCTTGGGAGTTGAAAGAGCCAAAGCTGCTGTCATCACCTTCAAACTCTTGACCCCAGAATGAACCCTAACCTACAGACCTGAAAATAACCCCACTGAAGACCAACGAAAATAAACAGAGGAATGATTTGCATGTTTGTTGTGCATCTTCTTTCCATACACACCTGTGAAAAGCTACCTGACTTTTGTTATGCACGGCATTGCTATTCATTCCTCCAGAACAGATACCTTAAAACGTGTGCGAGTGTTTGTGTTGTGTCTACAGATCTCTACTCTTTGTGCATTTAAGCCTCAACTAAGCGTCAACATTTCTCTCCATAAGCAAAAAAGAGACGTGTGTGTCAGCGGTGAGGCGCGTGTGCTAATGGACGTCTAAATGCTGCTGATGTTACGTGGAATACTTTAAGGGCCCTCAGGTCCCCTTAGACCAATATTAGGGGAGGAAAAAGTGAGCGGGAGAATGTGACTTCTGCAAATCGCTTTGACAAGGACACCCGTGCCTCGAGCGGCGTCCTCTTTCGCCTCATCGAACACACACACACAAAAAAAAAACACACACACACTGCGACATCCACACCTCAGCAGAATCGTGAGGTGACTGTTGCGCTCAGAACAGCTGACTTGGTAGAGGACGTTTGTGTGAGTCGTGCTTAATCGAGTTTTAAAATTGGAAGGAGAAACTGTTAATGATGGGAGTCTTAGGGATCGAGTGAAGAAAAGTTGATGAAGTGGGAAAACGGCAAACTTCTGAAACAAAAACCTCATATGAAATGTTGTAAAAAGGCTGGTTAAGAGCAATTTCTGCCCATGACATACTATGCATTGCATATATTCATCCCAAAATGTTCCAACTTCCTTCATCTTACCTCAAAGTCATTGGCCTTGTTGTAGTGCATGTTGAGCGCCCTGAAGAGCTCCGCGTCCCGCCCCACCGTCAGCTCCTCGGCCGCTGTCACGCCCTCGTTGATGGCCTGCCGGGCGAACTTCTCCATCTGGATGTAGTAGAACTCCCTGAAGTTGCTGAACCACTTGATCAGCTGGGAGGTGATGCAGCGGTTGAACTGTGGCAAACAGAATTTATTCTAGTTAAATCTTATTACATAAAAAACTGTATCCAGTAGTTTATTTGGCTTTTTAATTTCTGACTTGGATTTTCTGCAGGTTGTCATTCAGAAACCTTTGCAATTGGTGAACTCTTGTGCACATATGCAGATAAAGAATTACAGCTGTGACAGTTTCTTACACGTCTAGTCGATTTTGTTGTTAATGTTGCATTGTGTTTGTAGACACTGCAGCCTTATAAAAGCACAGCCTCATGTTTGCTTAGATGCTTATTTGCATGGTGGCTTATCATCAAATTTGACTTGAACATAACCTCACATGAGCTCTTGAATATGGCAGAAAAGCTCCATATGAATAGACAAATTTAGCTTTCCAGTTCACGCATGTCTTTTCAAGTAGTCTATAATATGGTTGATTCCTCCAAAATACCTCAGTGTTTGCGTCTCATTAGCCACTTAAATGTCACACTAAGTTTCATTAATACATCTCTTCAACCAGTGTTTTGGCCCTGCAGGCCTCCTGAGCATAGTGCAGAAAAGGTATACCAAAAAGACAGGAAGTTTAACCAAAGGAACGGGTTTGTCCTGCAAGTATATCTGAATATAAGGAATATTTTCTGTGTTTACGATGAAATAGGAATAGCTTTTCACTCCCGTTCCCATCCTTTTTTCCCCATTATCTTCCTGTTTCATTTTTTGAAACAGGAAGGTGATGGCACCTTTTGGCATCTAAGAAAAACTGAGCCCCACTACATGTACATAGATTAAAAACCAAAAAAAAAGAGACACATTGCTGTAAAAGTCAACATCACTTTTTAATGTTTTACTGATAAAACTCTAAGAAAATGGTTCTACATACATTTTTCTTACCAAAAGTCTTTATATAAACTAAGGATGTGACTAGGCGCCTGTTTCCCCATTTGGCTAAACAACCATTTAAATTGCTCTTAACTGACGTGGGTGGGTGTGATGTGAGCCTGATAATCTGTAAAGTGTGGCTAACATTAGCAGCTAGCTCCACCACCTTCGTTCCTCTTTGCAGATTACTATCATGCTTTGACATGTGGCCTCTTTCACTTGGGTTGAGTCGTTATACCCTCAACAGCCTAAATACCACTTTATTTCCATTTATCACTAAATAAACAGTCATGCAGCGCTGTTCCTGCTACACGCTAACCGCTAAGCTACAACTTAGCTTCTCATATTTACATCCGGTGAAGTGCCGAGGGAAAGCTAAGACAGGAAGGCAGCGTCTGTTAACTGAAGTTTACAGCGGCCTCTAGTGGTGAGAGGTTAGACCGGGATTTTAAGCCTGTGTTTATTGAAAATGATAGATAATTAATTGAACCAACTCGTAAATCTCATGCTGGCGATGTCCCCGTTTAACCATGTGCATCCCTACTATAAACTAGTAAATGCTTTAACATTTTAACCTGACATGCCAGATGGATTTGTTTCACACATCCATCTGGGAAAGCTTCAATAGGAAATGTCTGAGAAAAGGCAGAGGCTTTGAAAAAAACTCGGAGGGTGATTGGGTGAACGTTCTGTCTGTCACATCTCTACGGGCCAATCAGAGCAACAAAACATGTGACATATAGATGGTGACTATAGACATGTCACCGCTGTTCTTTGTTCTTCTTTTAACAAAGAAATGTTGTCAAGTTCTGATAAAACTGGCGCTTTAGCAGCATCCACGCTAATCTCTTCCTCCATAACTGCACCAGCTCTTGCTGCTGCTTGTTAACGTCACGACTCTGCTGCACCTGAAAGTACTGCCCCTTGTCGCTGATTGGTCCTGTCACTTTCTAACCGTTTCTAACCCAAATGGTTCAGATGGGAGCTTTGCAAGATGGATTTGCCAGTGAAAAACAAGGAAACAGGCATATCTATCTGCTTTGCAAGGTTATTAACATTTAGGATAGTTTCTGCAAATCTAACGTTGACCACCAGCAGTCAGGCAGACAAAGACCCACATTCATCCAAGATCTTTGGCACCTCCTTGGGGTCTAGGACCCCAAGTTGGGAACCAATGCCTTTATGATCGGTTGCCTTAATCCAAAACCCAAAAATGCGATCTGTTGAACAGAGAGCTCAAACGACCCAACCAACCAACCAACCAACCAACAACAAACAAATGACAGAACGAACAAACAAAACGGACGGTAGTATCTATCCAACATAAGTGAACCTGCTCAGTGCTTTTCCAAGTGGCGAAGTGGGAAAAAGTCGCCTAGTATTCGGATAGTTGCACAGCTTCTTTTTACCACAACAGTGGAGTTGAAATCAAACAACAAAGATGCAACGTTTAGACTTTTGTCTTTAATTTCAGGAGTTTCACAAAAATATTTTGAGCAGTAACAAGGGGACAGACCATGAAAGGACATGAAACTGCCAAAGCAAAATGATCCTACTGTACGTCTGTGTTGCCAACAGCACGTTTAAATGATAGTGTCATATCAGCAAACTAAGGGTATTTTTATTTGTATTTTATAAACATGAATGGGGTTCAGGTTGTGTCATACATGCAGAAAAAACCCCATGTGACAGCTGAGTGAAAGTGCATGTATGTGTATGTGTTCACTGAAGGGGAAAAACGGCTTTGATACGGAGATTAAGCTCGGCATTGTTGCAAGACATTGTCTCACAGGAACACGGGACAAGCAAGAGGAGGAGAGAGAGAGATGAATGGAGAGGGGTTAAATAAAAAAAGAGGAATGCAGTGAGAGAGGCGAGCAGAGGATGACGGAGGGGGAAAGAGATATTTTTTCAGGAGCTGTCAGAGGGGGTGACATAATGGAGCATAATTGGAGAGGAGGGAGGGTGGGTGTGCAACAGAAGGAAGGAGAGAAGGTTTTAGGGAGGGGAGTGTGTGTGGAGGGGGTGTTTTGACCCATAAAAGTGTTACATGGTATAAACGCGATAACTCAGCAATTAAAAAACAATACTCGTATTCTCACAGCTGTCCTTGTGAAACAATGAAACCATTTGATTTACATTTCAGTGTAAATCTTTTCACAGTTTGTTTTTTTCTACAAGACAGTTGTCCAGGAAAAATCTTTGCTTTTGGATTACCCACTTACACCCAAGGACCACTTTATTAGGTACACCAGTAAAACTTCTTATGTATGAAAATATCTTATCATCCAATCACATTGCAGCAAGTGGGGAAGATTTTTTCCCATGCCCCTTGGTAATATGCAAAGACATCCAGAGAATGGCTGGGGTTGTCTAAACGCCCTTACACGCCTTAATGCAGCCTCAATTATTGGCCCAAACATGCCCAAAATTTATGAATAGTACTGTAGTGGGGTGTGAAAATCCCAGCAGACTGGCAGTTTCTCAAATACTTGCAGGATGAACGACCAATCAGATTTTTCAGTAGGAATACAGAGCTGAAATGTAGCGAGAAAAGAGCCATAACTGAGCAAAGAAGCTTGCACTGATGACCGGTTTGACAAATATACCTAATAAAGTATTTCACAAAGCGGACTAATAGATCAGTTAATTAACCCTTGGGGGAGATTGTGCACAGTTTTTTTTAAAATACTTTTGGCTGTGTTCATGTATATTGTATGGTTTTTGGCAGGATTGTGTATTTTTATCCGATTATGTTATTTCCAGCTCAGCTACTACAGTAAGTCTAAAATACACTGTTTATAAGCTAAAGTTACACTCAAGCTGTTAAGAGCAAAAAATGCCCCATTGAAACCCATTCAAACTTTAATTTTTCATCTCACTTCCACGAAAGTGTAATACATGCATTTTATTATATCTGGGTGTCAATCTGGGCTTTTGCCTTGGAATTGATCATTTTTACTACTCTCCACCAGGTGGTGTCATTTTGATCATTTTTGGCATATGGAGAGAAAACATGCTTAGCATGCAAAAAAAAATTAATGCATAAAAATCAATGT
The DNA here is from genome assembly GCF_018320785.1 of Cheilinus undulatus. Classification (NCBI taxonomy): domain Eukaryota; kingdom Metazoa; phylum Chordata; class Actinopteri; order Labriformes; family Labridae; genus Cheilinus; species Cheilinus undulatus. The sequence goes on along the minus strand of NC_054888.1, from coordinate 14,096,402 downwards.
TGCTGCTAATTATTGATATATCCGTGGTAATAATAATTCTCAACAAACAGAAAGACGTCTCGCACACTGCAGGGCTCCAAAAATACAAATACAATTATTTATTGGTGCAATAAATAATTGTATTTTTGGAGCCCTGCAGTGTGCGAGACATCTTTCTGTTCTTTGTCAGTTTCTTTTTTGGCTCAGCACCTGCCCACCTAGGTTTGGATTTGCGTGTAGACTTTTTTCTTGATAATAATTCAACAGAAAGAAAATTACTTTGCATGTAGTGTACTGAAAATAATAAATTTTTCTGTTTTTACTTTGAAAAACATAGTGGCATCATGACAAAAGACACTCGCGTCCCAAGGGTTAAAATCTTTTAAAAAATTATGGATATTTGATATCAATTATTAGCCCAGTTGTAGGTGAAAAAATAACTCAATGAAGTAGAATAAAATGTATTTTTTATAGCTTACATATGAAAAGTGCATTTTTTGTGCTTAACAGCTTGAGAGTGAGTATTTGACACTGCACAAAAAAAAAAAATATGCATAATAGTCAATGTTGCTGCTAATCATTGACATACCCAAGGCTGCAATAATGCAACACAAAAAAATTACTTTGAATGTAGAATATTTAATTTAATTCATTTTTCTGGGGGTGTTTTCTACAAAAAAAATGGGACATCATGACAAAAATACTGGCATTGGAAGGGGTAAAATCTATCTATCTATCAATAATTAGGCCAGTTTTAGGTGAAAACAATCAGCTCAGTGAAAGTTGAAAAAAATACTAATGTGTAATTTTTTTTATAACTACAGTCTGAAAAGGGCATTTTTTGCACTTAGCAGCTATTTTGCACAAATAAATTATGCAAAATTTTAAATGTTGCTGCTAATCACTGACATACCCAAGGCTGCAATAATGCAACACAAAAAATGACTTTGCATGTAGAATATTTAAAATAACAAAATGTCTGTTTTTTCATTAAAAAACATGGTGGAATCATGAAAAAAATTGTCATTCAAGGGGTTAAATCTTTGAAAATTATGAATATTTGATATCAATAATTGAGTCAGTTGTAAGTGAAACAGATTAAAGCATGAATTATTTTATAGCTACTGTATGAAAAGTGCATTTTTGACCCTTAGCAGCTTGAGTGTGACTATTAATAAAACACCTTGGACTTTGTATGCCTCTTTTTGCATTTATTAACCAAATAGTTTACCACTTTATCAATCTACATTCCAAATTAAGATAATTTCATGCATATTAAATGAGCTAATCAAAAAAGTTTATGTTGGTCAGTACTTTTACTTGCTGTTTCTTATTTTGATAACAGTTTATTGTTTTAGGAAACTCTTGATGTACAAGACTTGACCAGGTTGACTGTCCTATTCTTCTTGGTACTGGGACTGCACTAGCCATTGTTAATGTACAACCTCTTCTGATGTATTCAGTGTCTCTCTCAGGGCTCTGGTGCCATATATCTAAATCTAAGAGTCTTAATGCAACATGACATCTTTGCAAATGAGGAAAAAAATGTTACAAGCACAAATATCCAGTGGTTTCCACTTTGCATGTATCAGATTCCCTATCATAAAGCTAGAGTTTAATGCAAACTACACTGAATTCCTTTTTTTCCATTTATAGTCACCATAACTTTATTTTTAAGTTTCTTACCCGGATAATTTCCTTTTCAAAGGAGGATATTTAAAGGGTGAATTTGCAAGCAAACAGGACACAACCACCTACCCTCCCACCCGACCTCTGTCCCGTCCATCTCATCACAATCAGCACAAACCCCTCAAAAAATGAAGAGAGGCAAAGACAAAAGACGGACAGAGAATGGAAGGGGGCCAAAATGCTGAGCTTGAGGAATGCCATTTTCTGTTTACAACCAAAAGGGGGGAAAAGAGAAAGTGTCAGAGAAAGTGTCAGGGCTCCTCACCCCCCGCTCTCCTTCCCTTGATGGCGACTGTTGTCAGCCCCCTCAGGCCATGTGGAAGGGCAAACACACATCCTTTAAGAATCCGCCCACTTCAAGCAGATTCGTCGTAGCTCGGCACATTTTGGAGAGGGCAGCGTGAATGTGCACAATCAACATAAACTCACAAGTCGTAACACTGAAGGTTTCCTGTAAGAAGAGCTGCTGCAGGAACTTTTTCAAATCATGTTTGGGGAGCATTTCTGCTTTACTAGACACTTAATACTGCAGGAGGGGTTTTGTGTTAAATGGTTTATTAGGCATGTCATGTAAAGTCAACAAAAGTACTCATCTATAGGAATGCTGAAGACGGAAGCTTTCTTGTTTTTTACATATAAGACGAATAATCTATAAAATGGCAATGGAAAGTAAATATTAGTTGCCATAAAACTATTGATTAAATTCATTTTTCAGTTATACATGTGGGCTTCTATCTGAGATTCAAAAAAAAAACTTTTGAACTTGTTTTTTGTCCTTGAAAACTACAAAAATATTTCACTTATCACTTACAGAAACCTAGTTACATTTTAGCCCTTGACTGGTGTAGGTAAAAAAATAAAAATAAAAAAATAATAGAGAACATGGTAAAAGTATTTTAAAAAGTAATAATCTAATTTCCATGCACTGCTTACTTTCTTTTTTCATTCAAGTGCCATTGAGCTTGACCTTAGCCGTCAAGGTCGAGCTCGATGGCATCTCTATTTCCCAAGCCTTTTCACCCCTGGTGATACACCCAGGGACCGCCAGTGGTTTTGGCACTCGAGTGTTCCGTGAGGCAAATCTAGCTGTGCCGTGTGCTGTGTGCAACCATACTTTGTCGCTACAACTACTGCATATAAAAACACAAGTTAGTGTAACACGTTTCAAAAGAACTATTTTCTATTGATATGATGTGCCTTGAGGTTTTGGATGGATCTTAGGTGTGTCTTGGGCAAACAAAGGTTGAAAACCATTGTCCTAGCAATGCTTACTTGCCACATCCACCCCTTACTCCATCCTAAAAGTTTGGAATTTGTTATTTTATATACAAATTATTTTCCAATGCCACTGGTAATATGCAAGGACATCCAGAGCAAAAGGATTGTGTCAGTCCCCCTTTCCACCAGTGGTGCTCTCAGGTGGGCTTACTCGCCATTACACGCCTTAATTAGGCCTCAATTTTTGGCCCAAAAATGCCTAAAAGTTAAGCACAGTGCCCAGTATCTGTTTATTTTTTTTTAACTAAATATAGGGTAACATATAGCTTATCCTTATAATTTATATGGGGTTTAAAAACATTAATTCCATTTTCATTTGGCCATTGGCGAGTGCAATCTGACTGAACTGGTAAGAGAAAAAACGGCAATGCCTAATGCTCAGTATAAAGATTTTTTAAATGGTTTTCGACCATGTCTTTCCATTTTGGAATAATTTTTTAAATGTTTAGGTTAAATAGGGAACTGTTTGAAAATATTTCATGTTGAAAAAAAATTGGTTTTATGCCATTGTTTAGGTAGATGTTGACATTGTTCAGCTTATATGTTTTAGGGGTCGACTGAAAGTGTTTTATGGCAAATACGATGCAGATTTTTGGTAGTTCGTGAAACCAATAACTGCTATTTGTAACAGATATGCATTGAGCAAGAAAAAGTAAAACTGTACTATCAGAAAATGCTGGAAAATAACATCTTAGCTCTAGCTCTATCAGCATGAGAAAAGGCACAGTAGCAATGGGTAAACAGGAAGTGATTCCATATGCTTACCGTGTCAGTGGCACCCAGGCTTAAGTGTTGATTGGCTCATACTGAGCCAATCAGATTTTGTGAGATGAGGACAGTGAAAATAAACCTTCCAGTGCAGCCAAAGTAGTGCATTTTTGACAAATTAGTTTCATCTACTTTCAATAAAATAAAAAGCTAAAATCGGTAATCAAATGCCAAATATTGGCCTCAGTAATTGTCCAGGCTGATCGTCGGTCTAGCCCGAATATGTTTGTCAAAGAACCTATAACAGATAAAACCTATGCATCTGTGCATCCCTAGTGCCTATATTTTGCTATTTCTTCACTGGAAAAAAATACTGAAATCATCTGGGATTTTCAGTCCATATTGCCCAGCCCTGGCTGCACATGTATGCTCACTGTATGAATATAATCAATCAGTGAATATATGAACAATTCCTGCTTCCTTTTCCAATGTGAGTCAGACGAATCCATCAAACTGGGAAGTGTCAGGACTTGACTGCTTACTGGCTTGTCTGCTCTGTTGCATTAATGTGGTGGAAAATGAAAATCGGTTGTTTTTTGAAATGGAAACTTAAATTTGGCCAAGAGTGCAGGACGAGTTAACAATTTGGATCCAGGAAACTTAACGATCATGTAGACCTTTTTAGTAAAGTCTGGTCTAGATATTGGCAACAGTTAGCTCAGGACTAGATTTTGAGTAAGCTTACACATGGAACATGGGTACTGTTTAAAAACATTTGAAATATTTTTTCCTAATGATAGAAGCAAACAATAAATCACTGCAATGCACTTTCTTAACAGAGAGAAATGCCAGTTTTTTAGACATTTTTAGTCAAAAGATTGGCCAAATAATAAAGGAAAGATTCATCATTTTCTGCAGCGATGTGCCGAAGAATGCTGTGCCTGCTAATGATTCATTATTAATGACCTTCCCATTCATCATAACAAAAATAATGTAATCACTGAACTTTACTGATATCAGTGTCTGTTTCCATCCTGTGCTGTTGCATGTTCTTATTTTGACGTCTCCAAATTGGCAGTGTTGCTCTAATTGACAAGACTTGTGAGAGGCGGGTTGGACTAATTGATTCCTGCTGAGGAGGCGGCGTGGAGATCTCACTTCAGCTGCTCAAGGCAAGTCTTCAGGGCTCCGATGATAAATGTGTCGCCGCTTCACATTCATCGAGAGTGCCGGAGAGAGTGAATCTAAGCTGGCAGGGAGCTTGCCAGCGAGAGTGTGAGCCGATGAGCGTCTAATTAATCCTAACTCCTTGGGTCTTAACAAGGTCTTAATTACTCTCACTGACTCTCTCAAGACGAGACGGCAGCCACCTAAGCGTCTCATGCTAACATATATGATTGTCTGGTCAGAAGGCAAGAGCTTTCACTACATAATTAAGATCCCCCTGTGTGTTTATGTGTATGTGTGCATGCTTGCTCATGTGTGTAAAACAGTCGTCAGCTCAACCCACTTCCCACACGGAGCTAGGCGGCTATTGTGCGTAAGAGGCTCATCTTTAAGAACCAGTTTCCCATAGACAAAGTCCATTCAAGTCCAATTAGGGGAGCCATTCAGGGCCCTAATTCCCTTACAGTGAATCTGCCTGATCCTCCTAACACATGCTACTTATTGTTCCCCTTGGAAGGAGGGGGGGAGGAGTAAGAGATAGAGGGTGAGAAAGAAAAAGAGACGGAGACATTGACCCGGATTTTGGAAATATGGTAATAATGAGGGTAATGAATGCAATGGGACAATGAAACAGGACATCCACAGGCAGACAGCAACAGGGTGCTCTCACCCACTCAGTCTCCCCCATGCCTTGAAAAGAACAGCCTCGCTCATCACAAATAGGATTATCCATGATTCATGTTTTTATTAAGCGAAGTAATATCTGCCCACATGAAGAAGCGCTGGATTAACTGGGATTACGACTCAATTAAAACTAAATTTGACTATAGACCTTTATTTGCATAAAATGTGAATATTAAGAAACCATAATTTTCTTAAACAATAAGATAATTTTCTTCTTGTCACGAAACCAGCAGAGTTCGTCGTACAAGTCCCCAGTCATAGAGCTCCATTGTGTCGTCAATCTATTAAAAACACATCAATGAGTCACACTGTTGCACTGCGTGACATGTTGGGTCATTACAATGAACACTCACACTGTATCTCCAGTCAATCCCATGAAAGCTTTTCTGCTGCTATAAAACTTTATAAGGAAACACGTGTTCTTCCATATGTGGACTTTGTGACTTATTTATAATTGACAACTTCAACTGGGGAAATTAGACTTAGAGAAATGCAACAGATCTTTAGAGGCAGGTATTTTCTGAAGGTGTGATTTCTGGAAGTCTGCTCTCAGTACGAATGTCTCCTGTCACAGGTCCAGACACTGTAATCTCAGTATGGATATCACGCCAAAGACACAAGAATGGTGGTTAAATAGGAGTTTAGAGAACAGTACATATTAGACTTTCCTTAAATCACATATAAAGTGGATTAAAAGGCCGTCCAGGAACTGTAATCTCAGGATAGATATTATGCCAAAGACACAAGAAGTCACAGTTAAATGGAGTTTTAAAATGGGAGTTTGGAGAACTGTTAGTATAAACTTGCCTTGAATGATAGATAAAGTGGATTAAAAGATGGCGTGGAAACTGTAATCTCAGGAAAGATATCACGCCAAAGACACAAGAATGATGGTCAAATAGGAATTTAGAGAACAGTAAATATTACTTTCAATAAATCATAGATAAAGTGGATTAAAAGATGGTCCCGATACTGTAATCTCAGTATGGATAACACGCCAGAGACACAGGAAGCAGAGGTTGAAAAGGGGTTTTAAAATGTGCGTTTGGAGAACAGTACATATTAGACTTGCCTAAAATTATTGATAAAGTGGATTAAGAGATGATCCAGAAACTGTAATCTAAGGATGGATCTCACGCCAAAGACACAAGAAGCAGATGTTAAATAGGTGATTAGAGAACAGTAAATACTCAACTTTCCTTAAATCATAGATAAAGGGGATTAAAAAGCGGTTCAGACACTGTAATTTCAGTATGGATATCACGCCAAAGACACAGGAAGTGGAGGTTAAACTGTAGTACAAAGCTTAAGTAGGTACTTCTAGATTGTGGAGTGACTACCTTAAGGCCACTTAAGTAGAAAAATCAGCCCCTCCATTGCGTCCTGCTTTATAGTATTAAACTTTTTTCTCCTACACATAAATGCTTTGAGAAAGCTTAAGTTGCATACTACCTTAAGAAGCACTACTGGCATTTTCTTTTCTATGTTGTCACAGTTTTACCTCACAATCCAGACAAAACACATGCCTAACTGTGTCACTCATGTAATGTGTTAGGAATGCAATAAGGCCTTTAAATGTATAAAAAGGTGTGCTATAAAGGAGGTGGCTGAGGTGGAGGAGGTTAAGCTTTGCAAGCAGAGGCAGCGTGGTGCATTAGCATTAATGCGAGAAGGGATTACTGAAATACACTGCTATGTTGAGAGAAAGAGTTTTGGTTGGATGTAGGAGCTGGGAGGTGAATGACTACCGTGTCCTGCGTGAACTAACGCTAGGCTTCATTTTCTGTGCGTCCGTGTAAGTTTTTAAAAGTTGATTATTTACATTTTTGTATTTTTCTTGTATTTAACTGAATTTAATTTGATTTAAAAGTGTTCAGAGAAAGAACTGTTTGTTTGTAAGGTTATTTAAAAGTATTATTGTGTCATTGACATTAGTCAGAGGTAAAACTATTATACTATGATACCTGTTTGATCACTAAATGTTCTCTCTGTTAATTACCCTCTCTCTCACTGGGAGCAGGTAAGCTTAGCAACCTTGTGTTTGCCGAGCACCTGGTGTCCCTTGTTGCCATGGCAGCCGGTGAGGATGTGGCACTACCACGAGGAAGTGGTCACCGCAGATACGAGCCAAAGGGCAGCTGGTGTGTGTGCGTGCTCATTTGAATAGAGCGTCCTGAATCCGTAGAGGAGCCGTATGCTCCTTTTGCAAATCACGTAGCAGCCTGTAAACACCAAACAATCAGCGCCTTTGTTTTTAAAGCTGTTGTTCTGTTGTCTTCTCTTTCATTTGTTTGTCCTCCTCTCCTTTCTCCCTCTGTCATTTTTCTCCAACACCCCCCTGATACACCCACACCCCACCTTTCACTAACTTCCCTCATCTACCTTTGCACTCAGTCAGATTAAGCTCCTATTTTCCCCGTTTCCTTGGGGAAATAAAACTTTTAAGTTGCTTTATAGTGAGAGTGAGAGTGAAAGGGTTGGTTTGTGTGGGGTTTTGTTGAGGAGGGGGTGTTACAGTATGTGTGTGAGAGGGAAAGTGGGCGTTGAAACCCCTCCCTCCAACCTCCGGGCCGATTAAGGCCAGAAACTCTAATTATGCTGCAAAGACGAGACAGACTGGAGCACCCATCTGTGCTACACTCTCTCATACACTCAGTGGTGTATACAAAATAACGGAATAACGCACAAAAACAACAAACTCAGGCAGTAAAATGTGCAAAAATACAAGAAAATTGAGCATAAGAATTTTGGGAAAATAACCAAATCTGTGCACAATGACTCATTTCTCTCATCCGTCACTGATAACACCGCTGTGATTTTTCTAACCCTGATTCTAAAGATGCCATTCAGTCTTTTATCTCGCCCTCACAGTGACGACACTTCTCACATGTCTATTCTGCTCAGGTTATGAGTCACTTTCTCACATCTCCTTCATACTCTTTACATGCTCATTGTCAACATTTTATTGCTCACAATGCAATAATAATCTGACCCCTTCTTTATGTAGCTCTGAATACGCAAGAGCAACTTCTTATTTTAGAGCATGTGAATGTGACTATCCCTTTTCTTTTCACTTTCTTGCCTCCTAAGACGTTTTCTATGCATTCATTTGCTGCTTTTCAATAAGCTGTAAAAGTGACTGCACAGGTTAAGCTGTATCTTTCACAGTTTTCAACCTTTACTTCAATTCTTAGAATCTCGGGAGAAAGAAAAGCATTACATTTACACAAAAAAGATCACTTGTGTTGGGAGAAAGCAGGCCCAAAAGAGGAAAATGATTCAAAAAGCTGATAAAATGGGAAAGTAAAAGCCACAAGGAAAATATAAGGAAGACAAAGTCTTACCTTGACATCAGAGAAGAACATTTTGAGCATGTTGGATGAAGGGTAGCGGGTGTAGAAGAACATCAGCTTGGCTTTCTTCAGGTGGTTTGGAGACAAGCCCTCCTGAATCTGGACATCATTATGTTAAGGAAACTTGGAGCAACTCTAACTGTGCCAGAGCTAACCCTAACCCTAAAAATAAAAACACCTTGTCTGACACTTTAAACCTTTTATATTTAAGGAACAATAATCATTTTACCCTAATAACAGCCCTCGAAAGCAGGGGTTCTCAAAGTTTTCAGCCCACGACCCCCAGAATAAAGGTGCCACAGACCGGGGAACCCCCTTGCACCACTGCAGGGTCAGGAAAATCATGACCCGTTGTAAAGTTAAGCTGTGATAACCATTTTTTATTATTTTTACCAGAGTAAAATCACTCGTATCAAAGCAACTAGTGACTTTTTTCATTTTTTGTGCTATAGAATATAGCCATCTTAAAAATGTAAATCCTTCTTCTTAAAAACAGAATTAAAATGGGTTAATAATTGCAAAATTGGTGGGAAAGGTGTTGATTGGGACTTTTAAAAGTATCAGAAATTGATCAAAAGTGGCAACAAAAGAAGTAAAAATGGGTTAAAGTGCCAAAAACGGGCATAAAAAGCAGTAAAATGTGTTAACAATGGCAATATTGGCTTAAAAGTGGCACAAATTGGCAGGAATGGTGGTAAAATGAGATTTTAAAAGTAGCAGAGGTCGATAAAAAAGTGGTAAAAGTTGGATAAAAGTGGCAACAAAAGTAACCTAAAGGGGTTAAAATGGCAAAAACGAGCATACAAAATGGTAAAATGTGTTAAAGTAGCAATATTGGCTTAAAAGTGGCACAAACTGGCAGGAATGGTGGTGAAATGATTTTAAAAGTAGCAGATGGACTTAAAGTGGTCGGAGTTGATTAGAAGTGTTATAAAAATGCGAAAATGGGTAAAAATGGCAAAAACAGGCATAAAAAGTGGTAACGTGTTAACAGTAGCAATATTGGCAATATTGGCTTGATTGTGGCAAAAATTGGTGGAAAGGTGATGAAATGGCATTATACAGTGGGAAAAACTGTTTTAAACTGTCAAAAACTAGTTAACAAGGCAGAAAAAAAGGCAGAAAGAAGCAGAAATTGGTTAAAAAAAATTTTAAAGATTTATTTTTGGGCCTTTTCATGCCTTTATTTGATAAAGGAAGGACAGTGGATAGATTCGGAAACAGGAAAGAGAGTGGGGAGAGACATGCGGTAAAGGGCCACAGGCCGGATTCGAACCCAGGCTGCCCGCGTATATGGGTAGCGCCTTAAACCACTCGACCATCTGTGCTCCCAGACATTGGCAAAATTGACTGAAACTGTCATAAGAAATAGTAAAATGTGGTAAAAGAGATTAATAATGGCGATAATGGGTCAACAGAGGCAACAATAGGTGTAACATGGTAAGAATCTGTGTTTTTGTCACTATTTGCAATACAAGACCACGTAGCCGTTAGCCAAAGCCTGCAAAGATGCCACTTTTGAAGTAAAAGTAGTGGATAACATTATGATAGACTCTAAAGAAAGTTTGTGGGTTATGTGTTAAGAATGAGAAAGAAATACAGAATGGAGCAGTGTTGTTTAAGGTTTTACCCTCTTCTTGGTGGCAAAAAATGACTCCAAAGAACAACAGCTGGCTTGGTGCTAGGCTAGCTGCCCCTCCATGGTGAAAACTGCCTTTTACAGAAAGGCCTACTGAGACATGAATGTGGAAAACACAATTATGACAGTCTGTATTGAATACGGTTAAATTAGTAATTAGTCCAGGGTGACATGAATCTGAATATGAGGGTGCAACAAGCTTTATGCTATAAAGGAGGAGGCTGGGGTGGAGGAGGTTAAGCTTTGCGTTTGTTTGATATGCTTTAGTTGGCTTTGTGGAATTTGAAAGTCGAGAAGAGCATTTTTGTTTAATATGATGCATCTGTTTCATTAAATCGCTCGACCATGCCGAGACACGTGTGGATGATATGGCACCAGAGGTGCAGAGGCCGATAAAGGCCACATTAAGGGTATTTTTATATTTGGTGAGCAAGTAAAGGGACTTTTATCCAAAATAAATTACAAAACAAATGTCAGAGTGTAGAGTAACCATTGCATTGTAAGTAAGAAAGGGTGACAGCAGTGCCATTAAATAAAACCGCTGAAATTTTAGAGAGACAAAAAGAGAGGCGCAGTCTTTCAAAGGGCCATTCTACACCCAAAGCAAAAGCAAACTGGAGCACCTGCTGGCTTTGGATCAAATCCCACATCCACTCGTGCGTCTCCGCAGCCTCAGTGTGCATCCCACCGTCTCAACAAGGAAAATAATAATTGAGGAGGAGGCCCCGGTCGCAGGGACGCAGAGAGAGTGTGTGTGACAACAGCTGTGCCCCACCACGCTGCCATTTCCCCACCACATTAACAGCCCTATAATCTATCAGAGAAGATGAGGCAATCAATGGAACCCCCTGCAAGGTCAATTAGCACACAGACAAACACACACACGGACCCACACTCGGACTGAAACCCCAGGGGCCCGATATGGCTGGAGAGAGGGAGAGAGGGGAGCATCAGCAATCAGGATAGAGAGGAGTGAGGGGAGCGCTTCGGCACAGAGAAAGAGGCAGAATTTGACTTTTTGCTAGTAGATTTGTCTTTTCTAAAGTTTTTAGTTAGAATTCAATTTCAACCCAGAAACAGTGATATTTAAGATCTGTAGGCTTGGTTTGTTAATATAAATTGGTAAATTTGTGCTTATGGGATGGACTATCTTTGATATAAGGGTGTCAAAACGTTTCAATACATCTCTATACCCCAGAAGTGCAAAGCTGTGATTTGCAGATTGTGTAAATAAGCTGTATTAAAAGTGTTTGAAAGGAAAAGATCCAACTTTGCAGCTACATAAGCAGAAACTGTGTTAAATAGTAGTTGTTGGATCTTTTCTGCACCAGTTGAAAACAAAAACAAGTAAACTTCTCAAGTTAGGATGCCCTGGTGTTTTTCTTCCTAAGGCATGAAAACGGGTGTCATTACTGTTCAGTTTTATATCGAACTACATCTAGGGGAAAATCCTAGTCTTGAAAGAACTCTTTTGGTAGTTGGTATCTGGTTATGACACAGGATGACGGCTGTAAAATCAAAATCAGCAACAAGATTGACTACTCCTGTAATGCAAGGCCTCTAGGGGAATAGGTGTCAGATGAGCATCCTGACATAATATTTTTACTTTGTACCCAATTCACTGTTATCCAACTGATCTTTAAAAGAAGGTATAAATAAATAAATACTAGGGTGCTTTGTCAACAGTGGGAGCGGTATTATTAAAGTAGAAACGTTCCTCACAGGAGTGCAAAAACCAAGATTGGTAGAGCAATATTGGAGCCACTGTGCTACCATTGTTAATGGTAATAACACAATTTTCTTTAGCCAGATGTAATGCTATCATGGCTGCAAAAAAAAAAAAGCATTTGTTCCCAAAAATGCTTCTTGAGTTGTGACAACGTGAAGAAAATTGCTGTTAAGTTTATCTAAACTGTTTTAGGTTTTGAGGCTACGCTCTTTGTTGCACTGATTGCAGGTTTGACTCTGGACTATTTGGTGCACATCATCCCCCAAACATTTCCTCTTTTTTAGCGGTTTTATGCAAAAATTTGACTGACTGTGGTTAAAAAGTCAAGCTGCAGTTCCTATTAAGTAAACTACTGTTACAGTCATTTGACACCATCTAATCAAAACAAATCTTTTTTGAAATATTTCTCCTGTTTTAGTGTGTTGATTGACCTCGTCTTATTTTCCTTGCCTGCTGCAATCTTCAAATTGCAGAAGGTGCATCAAATCATCACAATTAGATGTTTTTCAAAATTGTTCAGCTCTAGTCTTATTTAAGATTGTTTGGTTATAATATAGAATGATTTGTTGCTTGTGTTTGTTATTAAAAAAAATATAATATACGGTGCACCAGTAGTCGAGTGGTTAAGGCTTGCGCCATATACGCAAGCAACCCGGGTTCGACTCTGGCCCGTGGCACTATTTCCTGCATGTCTCTCCCTGCTCTCTTCCCTGTTTCCGACTCTGTCCACTGTCCTATCAAAAAAAAAAAAAAAAAAAAAAATATATATATATATATGTAAGGAACTTAAGAAATAATCACATATCAAATCGCATTGGCAATACTGGGGAAAAAAACAACGCAATTGGATTATTTTCAGAGAACCTCCCAAAAAAGTCGTTAAATGGGTAGTTAGTATAAAGTTTGACCATTGAACAAGATAACGGGAGCTGAAAAAACATTTTATAGACCACAATGAAAAGACTATTGTAAATCAGATAAGGCAGTGATTCCAACCTGGGGTCAGGGCACACCCTGGCAAATACATTTTTAAAATCATGTTGAGAAAGATAACATACGACAGTTCTTAAGGGCCACCCTTAAATAATAATACAATTAAGAGGATCCATTATTTTTGGGGCAAAAAGTGAAAATATTTGAGGGGAAATATTTATAATTTTTGCGATTGTAATATCTATGTTTATAAGGAAAACAAACTTAGAATTTCAGAGTTTAAATTTTTTTTAATTTACGGGGAAAGAAATCAAAATATCAAAGTTTATAAGTCTTACATTTTAACATTAAAATCTTTAAAATGTCACATTTTTAAAAACATAAATGTACATTTTAAAGGCAAATATTTACAAGAAACCAAACTATGGTAGGATAAGTTCTAGTATACATACATTTACGACTTTAAAATTTTAACATGTCTTGTTATTTTCCCATAAATTACTGACTTTTTAAACTTATGAATTTTGAGTTTTTATTGAAAATTAACAGATCTTTTTGTCTAGAATAGGGATAATACACTAGGGGAGTTAGATTTTTGAGATTTTAATGTCTATGTTAACAAAAAAAAAAAAAAAAAAAATTCGGGGTTTGATTTACAGAAAAAAAAATCCAAATCAAAGTTTAAAAAGTCTTAAATTTTTACATTAAAATCTCAAAAAATTAAAGTTTTTAAAAACATAAATGAACATTTTAAAGGCAAATATTTACAAGAAACGAAACTATGGTTGGATTTTTGTCATTCTAGGCTGAAAAATTCAAAGTTCTAGCATGCCTACTTTTACGACTTTCAAACTTTAACATTTCTTGTTATTTTCTGAATTTTTAAACCTGTGAATTTTGAGTTTTTACTGAAAATTAACAGATCTTTTTGTCTAGAATGGGGCTAATACACTTGGGTGTTGGAATTTTAGATTGTAATATCTATGTTTATGAGAAAAAAACTTAAAATTTCAGAGTTTAAAACTGAAAAATTTACAGGAAAAAAATCAAAATATCAAAGTTTAAATAGTCTTAAATTTTGACATTAAAATCTAAAAGAAATTTTAAAAATTAAAAACATAAATTTACAACATTTTAAAGTCAAACATTTACGAGAAACCAAACTATGGTTGGATTCTTGAAATTGTTATCTGAAAAAAATTTAAGCTTAAGTATACATAAATTTGCGACTTTAGAAGTTTAATCTTTCTAGTTATTTTCTCATATGAGTTTTTAAACTTGTGAATATTGAGATGTTATTAAAAAATTAGCATATTTTTTTCTAGAATGGTGCTAATACATGTCTTAATAATGTATACTTTATACATGTTTTTTTTTATTTTGTCAATGAAAACTGTTAAAATTGATGTGGACTTTTCCAAGTGAGGGTGCTTTGCTTTTGTTAGATGCGAAGAGGAGGGGCCCTTAGGAAAACGGTTGGGGAAAAGAAGCTGAGGTTTGAAGTTGAACCTGAGCTGCATGCTTCCAGAGCTCCAGAGCTCCAGAGCTACTGTGCCTCAGTGGAAATGGGATGTATTAACTAAATGCTAGGCTCACTGTCACTCCAATCAGCTCTAATTTTAATGAAAAGTATATGTTAGGATACTAGGGAATCCCAGAATTACAAGCGCAAAGGACAAGCCTTTGAGAAGAAGTGTTTTCAAGAATACAATACTATAAAAAATGTATTTGTTTTTATGGCCAATACTTACAGCCAATATATCAGACAATTTCACACCTGCTGAGTCTGATATCATGCTGATTGTATCCTACACCCCTGATGTAAAAGTAGTCCGACTACATATTAAGAAAGACTTTAAAAACAGCGTCATAACAGTTTTCTCCCTGCTGTCATTCATCATTCATTCAGCAGCGGCTCCATCAGGTCAGCAAACAACATCATCACCTCATTATTAACATTCATACCAACCTGTCACTGAGTGTGTGTGTGTGTTTAATAGTTTTATACTAAGACCCACAAACACCTCCCAGATAAACAATGAGACGCCAAAAAAAACGAAGACAGTGTAATAGTAGCTAAAGTGAATAAACAAAGTGTGTGATCAACCTGATGTTCCTATGTGTGTTTTGTGCTCACTGAATCAGCTGTAACTTGACCTTGCTGCCAGGTGTGTGTGTGTGTGTGTGTGTGTGTTTGTGTGTGAATGGGGAGGGGGGATAAATTCATAAATGAATGGGGGACATCTGCTCAGCTCTGTACAAAGGATTAAAGATACACAGACCTGACAGAGGGAGGGAGTGTGTGAACGAAGCACCTAAATCTAACCGGCAGGCTTTTCTTAACAACAGCTACACCATCACAACTTTAACGGTAGAAAGTAGAAGCAGAAGACGGGTAAAAAAAGGAAAACAGAAGACAATATGCAGCTTTTTAAAAGATGTCTGGCCTTCTTAGAGAGAAGTAAGAATGTTCAGAAAGTGCTCGATAATGTTTGGTGTGCGTAAGTGCTTTAAAAGTGCAAAATAAGATTTAAATTTAACAACAAAGGTTATGTTGTTTAAGGTAGATATCCAGTAAAAAAAAAAAAAGACAACCTTAATTCTTTATAGATTACTTTGAGGGAGTTTTTTGTCATTAAATCTGACTTCTAAAGACAGAAAGGAAAAATAAAGAGCAGGCGATTAAAGACCTACTAATATGAACCCTCTTTATTTGAGCATCTGTTCCATTAACTGAGCTAAACTTAAGCTTTTCTATTCTAAAACTGTTAAATCTTTCCTCATTATGAGCACATGTGAATCCACAAAGAGGATTTGGTGATGTGGTGTGTTTAAAACTACATTTAAAATGACCATGTCATGAAAAAAATAGTTTGAATAAAGCCAGTTATTACTGTTCCAGTTGTCACTCACAGAGCTAAAGAAAATATAATTCCGATTTTTAATGTAAAATTGAACTTTCTTTTAGATTAGAGACTACAAGGAAAAACTGCAGTGAAATAACTTGTATGCAACCATACGTTCAATTCTCACAGACCCGTATTTATACCTTCAAAGGCCCCAATGCCAACACTACTAATTAAAGCTTGTAAAGATCTAAAATTTAACATATTTTTTTCCAATTTCATACTTAATGTTTATTTCCTGTAAAGAGAGCTAAGCTAATTGGAGTCGGATCCCTGTGTAAGCAAACTTGACCAACAAAGCTGATTCCAATGAATCGTTATCTAAAAGCATCTGGTTTTAATAATAAAATAATGTCAAAAGAAGAGCAGGTTTTTGTAACAGTTGGGCCGATCAAATTTTGTGTTTTTGCAAATTTAATGCTTAATTAGGACGGTCATATGAGTACATTTTCTAATCATGACTAATTACAGAATTCTCGTAGTTTTAAAAATGCCACTATTTGCATTTTAAAGTGTTTCGTTTTAATTTGGGAATTTTGTCCTTTCCTTAAAGAGTGGTGATTGACAATCCTGTATGACCTGCTTTTATTTTGAAAGACATTAAACACCTTCAGGTAGGTGGACTTCTCTAACACTGAAGGTTCAATACACTTGCTATTAAATACTTACACACAACTCATTTAAATATTTGTGTTATGCAGCCGATATAATAATACATGAACATATGTAAAATTCTGTCAAGTTTTAGGAACCTAGTTTTAAACTTTATGCAGCCTTGAAGGTACAGTGTGGATGACAGACTTATTCTGAGTTAATAAAAATAAACTTATTTTAGATGTTTAAGTTATTAAACACTTAATTAAACAGATTTATAAATACATATAATAAATGTATTTATTATGACATGTGCTGCTGACCTCTTGGCCAGGTCACCCTTGTAAACGAGATCTCGATCTCAATGGGTTTTTCATCTGGTTAAATAAAGGTTAAATAAAATGTTTAAATGTTTTAATTTTTACCAATTTTTTTGTTCTAAACGTTACTGAATTTTCACACTTTACCTTTAACAGAAAAAAAAATCTATTAACAGTGGTGTACATTAGGAGAGCCTTTCCCAAACTTGACCATACTACAGCCCAGTCCGAAACCTGAAAATCTAAACCATCCTACAAGTGTAAAATCCGACTACAATACTGTATTTACCTGCATCTTTTATTACATAAACTTTGTCAATATTTAATTTTCATTAGAATAAAGGTATTCTGAAAGGCTTTATGCAGCTACAGTGCAATTTATACACCCTAAACATTTGTTTTGTTGTGATCAGGCATCTACAAAGTCACCCTTATTTTTCCTTTTTTTTCTAATATGAATCTTTTTGAACACACCTTGCTACTTTACATTTTCCTAGTAATGTTTATGTCTTATAGCCACTAATTTGTTCATATAATACTGAGGCGAGCAGCATATTGGAGTGCCTAACAGAGTGTCATAAAGAAATGTAATGTTACCAAGCATTACGTAACCCTTACCCTAAACCTAACCCTGCCACCAGATATTATGATGCCTAGCCCTAACCCTATTCTACCAGATATTATGACAGCTAAAGCTTAACCCTATTCCACTTGATATTATGATGACTAAACCTAACCCTAATGCCACCTGGCATTATGATGCCTGACCCTGGCATTAAGATACCTAAAACTAACTCTAATGCCTCAAGACATTATGATACCTAAACCTAACCCTATTCCACCAGATATTATGATGCCTAAACCTGATATTATGATACCTAAACCTAACCCTATTCCACCAGATATTATGATGACTAAACCTGATATTATGATGCCTAAACCTAACCCTATTCCACCAGATATTATGATGCCTTAACCTGATATTATGATGCCTAAACCTAACCCTATTCCACCAGATATTATGATGCCTTAACCTGATATTATGGTGCCTAAACCTAACCCTATTCCACCGGATATTATGATGCCTTTACCAGATATTATAGTGCCTTAACCTGACAGTATGATGTCTAAACCTAGCCCTAATGCTTCCAGGTATTATGATGCCTAAACCCTGATGTCACCAGTAATTAAAAAGACAAGTTAAATCTGCCTTTTTTCCAGTTTTGACACTTGAAAACGTATAATAGGTTATTTTATGCTCATTTAAAATGAGATTTTAATTTTAAAAGTTATGTTTTTAGCTTTTCATTAAGGGGGATGACCTGTCCAGGCCCGCCAGCAGTATCTCTAGGGTGCAGGGGGCTTTTGGGAAGCAATGCATTAGAGAAAAGCAGCATTTATAATGCTGTGGAAGTTTTTTTTCCATTGAATATCTTAATAAAATGTCATAATATTCCTTCCATTGACCAAAATATGTAATATTTTTTTACCACAAGTACAAATAAAACAATTTATTCACTTGTATCGTAAATTAAAACAAGTGAGGACATTTTTTCTGATCGTTAATTAACTTTTTTTTTTAGTGAATTGTATTATAAAAAGAAAAACACTAAACAATTTAGTATTTTTTTAAATAACCAAAATAAAAGAAGGGGAGGGTTGAAGGGTGGTCAGCATCTTTGAAATACTAATGTCCGATTTCAAAGACTTTTTTCTTCTTCAGATGAATGAAAAAACATTTTGGAATGAAACGGCTCAGCAGGATCAAGAGAGGTGTCAAATATTTCCCTTTTTTTAATTAAAGCAACATCTAAATTAGCTTTGAAGATGATCACATCCCACATCACAGCTGCAAGGAGTTCCTATTCGTCGGCTTCAAAGTCTTATTTCTCTTTTCACTTTGTTCTTCAAGCGCCTGTTTGTATGCACATGAGTCAGAGCGTGTGCATGCATTGTGGCTCCGGGAGAAGCCCTCTTCATATGAAAGGTTAGGGACCAGAAGATAAACAGCTACCTGCAAACACCTGTCCACGTGCACACGCCTCGAAAACGAGCGTGTCTTTTGTGTGCTTGTGCTGAGCGGCAGCAAGCCAAGGCCAACGAGTGAAAGAGAGCCGGAGAGATCGACAGGAAAGGAGAGGGTGAAAGTAGCTAAAATGTCTAAAAACCATCTAAGTGTGCGTTTTAGGTATTACTCTTCTAATGTGCGCACAAGCCCTCACAAATTTAGAAAGCTCCCATCAATAAAGCCAAGCATTCACCTGCGCCTCTTTGAAATATGATTAGCTTTGAGCTCCTATGTACAAGGTCTTACCCCACACCCACACACGAACGCTCACAGACACAGAGAAATATGATTTGCTTTGAGCGTTTATGTACAAAGTCTTTGTGATGAAAGAGAGCCTAACAGCACAAGAGTGTCTCAGACAGTGGGAGTGCGTGCGCGTGCGATGAAGAGGGGCCTTTTCTCAGCACCTTTATACACCACAACCTGCTGCACAGACTTAAAAGAGCTCCAGAGAGCAGCGTGCGACCTGTTTAATCTTCCCCCTCTTACAAGACCCATCGCGCCCCGTTTTATCTTCCCCACTCAGAGAGGAAAAAAGACGGGCCAATTAATGCAGATTAATTGATATTAAAGACTTTCTTTGACGACTGCCTGCTGCCATCTCTGAGTGGGCTCGCAGCGTTTGACTGCATTTAAGATGTGACTCTTGTCGGGAAAGGAAATAAAATCAGTGTTTAACTATATCAAATGTACAAATAGAAACCTTTAGATAAGATGGGCACAATAACTTCTCTTAAATTTGAATTTAAGTGACCCTGTTTCTACTCCTGCAGCCTGTAGAGGGATCTCAATGTAGTCAATTCTGTGTCGACTTTTAAATTATATTATACATAAATTATATTTTAAAATGTATTTTTATTTTACTTTATATGTTTATATTTATTTTTTGCTTTGCATTGCTTTTCATTTATTTATTAGTTTTTATCATTATTATTTTATTTTATTTTGCTTTGCATTGCTTTTTATTTAAATATCTTGGTTTAATTTTCCCTTATTTCAACATTTTTTATTCCTTAAAATTTAATGTCTGGTCTATGAGACAGATTTGAGCAACTTAAAAGTCTACAACTTTAAATAAAGTTATTACAGAATGTGTCAAAAAAAATTACACCTAATTGAGTTCATAAGACCAGAACATCTCTTATACCAGAAGTGAAAAAGTGTCATAAATGCACTGTAAATTTTAGGTAGTATTATACCCTACCAATGAAATTCCATCATTATTAATCATATGTATTAATTTTTTGCAATTAATATAGATTTGAATGTATTTTGGGCCAGTTATATAACCCAGTTGTGTCTAAAAATTCCATTGATTCAAGTTATTGATTTAAAATTTAATATTCAGATCCTTCCTCGATGTTTTATATACCTCCCACCAAATTTAATTCAACTTTTCCGATCTTGAAATATTTCAGTTTCTTTTTCTCTCCACAGTATGGCCAAGAATGTCCGCTATCCACACTAAAACACACCAAAAAAAGAGCTTTTTTAAACTTTGATTACCCTGAATATATCTTTTAATGCATACGTCCTCAAATAGTATATATGTGGGCTTGCTTTTATCTCTTCTGTAAGTAGAGATATCAGAATGTCAAACTTCAATTTGGTGAGTGATGGACTAGCCTCTGAAATGTGTGCATTTTGAGGCAGTAAAATGCTCATATTTCTACTAACTTATTTCTAAAAATGGATTGAAATGCTAATAATATAATATTTCATTAATGTTTTATTAAAAATGTTATTTACGATGCCAAAACTCTTCAAGGTCAGCCTAACTTTGTGGTTTTATGAGACAGATTTCTCCCATTAGACCCTCGTGGTAGCAAGAGGGTAAAGGAAGTAGTTCAAGAAGTGTAAAGGCAGAGCTTAAATGTTCATTCAGCTTCACTGAAGGGCAGAGAAAAATGTAAGAAAAAATACTGAAATGGTTAGAAATGTGCGTAAGTATGAGGTCTGCAAAATGTCCCACCATTGTGGCCAACAGGGTTGTAGAGAAACTGGTTAAAAACCGGTGACCTACTGTGATGTGCACAGTGACTCTGCAGTGCTTTTAGATTAAATGTAGTATTAACACCAAGAAATGTTAAGTTCTGGAATTGTGTTAAATCATTTTGGCATACTCAGCCATAGTAATGGTCGTTTTGTAGGTCGTTTATGGCTTTTGTGGTAGGGTTTGGTTGGTTTTGGTTTTTGAAAATAAGGCCAGTCTGCTCCTTTTCTTGACCCAAGTCCATGACTGAATACAGTACTACTATTAAATAGTGGAGACTGCACTGTTTAAAGACATGGTATTGATGATTTCGACCACCTTTCCAAGAAGTAATGATGCCTAACCCTAACCCTAACCCTCATTAACTCACGTACACAGTTACCAGACTTGAGTGCTTGAAGGATACAGTGTTGCCTGAATATGGCGATATGTCGGACATGTCTTGCAGGTCCCCACACTCAGACTTGATGAGCGACAGGGACAGACCCTCTGGCCCGTGTTGACTCGGCGAGCTCTGCCTGTGGTGATGACTGAGATGCCCCCCTCCAAGAGCTGCCATTTTGGTTCTGAGGCTGACCGTTTCCCGGGTCATGTCCATCGAATCAGGGGAGGACCGGTGGTGGTCCTTGGGCCCTGGTGGATAACCAGGTCCTCCGTGTGGGCCCAGGGGGCTCTGAAAGGGGTACCCCATGAGGGGGAGAGGGAATGGGTGTCGAAATGATGGAGGGCTGAAGCCGAGCGAGGCCGTCAGGGGGGAAGGATGAAGAGATGGATGATGAGGAGGAGGAGGAAGAGAAGGGTTGGGGTTCTCTCCTCCACCTCCGCCGCTTTTGCGCACCACCAGCGGCAGCGCTTCAGTCTGGTCGTTTGGCGTCGGCACGCCGCTCAGTCTGCCGCTCAAACCGCCAAATGAATCCAGTGGGCTCGGGACGATTACATCACCAAAGCAGTGCAGCCTCTGGTTGGAGGAGTGGTAGTTCGGGGTAGGGCTGCCATCGCCGTTCAGACTGAGCGCCAAGGCGCCACCGCCGAAGCGTGAGTCTGGAGTCAGAGAGGGGAGAGGACCGAAAGGTGGAGGACAGGATGAAGACGAGTTAGAGGAGGAGGAGGGGGCAGCCGGCGTGCTACTGTGGCAGCCGTGATGGTGACTGACGGCCTGCTTTGGCGAGGAGAAGCCCTTGACGACGGTGTCGACCACCTGCGACACGGCACAGTTCAGCTCCTGCTTCAGCGTCTCAGCTAACTGCCTTCCTCCCGCTCCTCTCCTCTTCATCACCTTCTCACCATTCCTCTCCTCCTCTTCCCGGCCATCCACATCTTCCTCCAGCTCGCCGTCGATCAGAGCCTGCTCTCGGAGGAGTGCTCTGGCCCGATCCAGGAACAGGCCGGGGTCTAGCTCCGACAGGTCGTCGTGGCTGTGTCGCCCTCGGTCTCGGTGCCTCTCCTCCAGGCCGTCAGAGCGTATACTGTCCTCTGAAAGGTTACCGTCCTCTTCTCTTTCTCGTCCACGATCGGCCTCACCGTTGTCTTCTTCTTCTTCGGTTTCAGAGTCGTAGATCTGGTAGAACTTCTCCTGGAGTTGACGTAGCTGTTTCTGATGAAGAGAGGACGACATTGAAACAGTCAACTCAAGCGTTACAAATTTAGCTCTTCCAAGTCAGAATGGAGGTCAAAACCTGAGTCTGTACTCCTATTTGAGTAAAGTTTAGGCAAAGGAACTTTACTTTTACTTGAGTATGATAGTCTCATAACAATATAAAAGTATCGGTAGTGGTATCGATAAGAACTTGGGTTGCTAAAGAAAGGAAAAACTAAAGATCTCCATCCCTACATCGATTACCAGAGATCTGTATGTTGAATCATTTGACTTTGAAAAGTTGACAACAGTCCTTGAACTTGCGGGTTCTTCATGCATCTGTTACCAACCTGCATGTCTTCCAGTTGCAGTTTAAGTTGCCGTCTTTCCTCCTGCCTCTGCTCCTGCCTTGAACACACCAGCTGAGTAAAGCTGTGCTGCTGCTGCGGCAGACGCTGCTTCCTCTTATTCTCCCTATAAACCTCGCCAACGCCAACCACGCCGCCCCGCGAACCCGGAGAGCTCAGCAGCGATGAAGGCCCGTCGCTCCGGCTGTGGTTATGGCCGCCGGGGTTGTGGCCGTTCCCGTCTCCTCTGTGGTCGTTGCTGCTGCTGCTGTTGTTGCTGCTGTTCTCGTTCTCCCGGTTGCTCTCCTGGCTGTGGTCGCCGGCGTTGGGCCGCACCAGCGGCGAGTGGCTCATGCCGCGGATGATGTTCTCCACGCGGGCACGCTTGGCACGGAGGTGCTCGTCGGAGAGCCGGTCCAAGTCGAAGGAGGAGAGGGAGAGGGGCTGCTGAGATGGAGCGTGGGAGTTGAGGGCGGACGCAGGAGGGGGACGCCCGAAGGAGGAGGAGGAAGGTGGAGGAGGAAGAGGAGGGCCTGGGGAGAGGCAGTCGGAGGGGCTGTCCCGGTCGTGAGAGGAGTTGCTACAAGCGTCTTCGGCCTGGATCTCAGAGCCGCCACTGGACAGAGCTCCACTTCCCTGTGATGGAGGAAAAGAAGACTTCATCACCAGTGTTAATTTAGTCAACTAAATCGATGACTAAGAATGCTTGTCGATTACCTTTTCTTCATAGCTAAGAAAAAGATGTTTGGTGATAAAAACCCTGAGAAGAGTAAGTTTCGTTTTGGCCAAGAAGAGCAAAGTTAGTCCTGGACTGTTGGATGTTCCAAATGTGTTTTAGATCAGGTAGATGACCTGGGATATATCCTTATTTCTTCAGTATAATTAGAAGTAATTAAGGTGTTTATATTGCATTAATTTGAGCTTTTTATGTGTATAATTATTTAGAATATGGCTGGTAGAATTAGATCAAAGAAATGAATTGATTTGGCTAAAAGTAAAGGCTTAAAAGTAAGGACTTTTATTGACTAAACTGGACTTTTTTTGAGTTTTCATGGACTTCAATCAAACTTTAAAGACTGAAATGTGACCAAAACTTAAAGTTTTTGTAATCTTAAGACTAAATTCATAATACCAGCCAAAATATCACTGGAATGAACAGTTTAATCAAACAATTGAGGAGAACTGAAGTTAAACTCTATTGTTTTTACCTGGAAGCCAGAGTCACTTCCCCCATTCTTCCCGATATTACTCTTCAGCAGCTGAGAGATGATGGTGGCGCCGGGGAAAGGCATAATGGCGTCTTCGTACGAGTTGGCCCTCTTGAGCAACTTCCTCAAAACGTTGGACTTCTCTCCGTCGACACTGGCGCCCCCGTGGCCGTGACCAACCAGCGAGCAGTCTCCGTCCTGGTCCATGGCGTGCGATTGGTTCATGCTGTCGAGCAGGGTCTCCCTGGCGCGGCCGAATATCGCGCTACCCACGGTCCTTTTCACCCCGATGTCGACACGTCTGCGTTTGGTCTGTCTGGTTAGGAGGGTGGTGCTGTCATGATCAGGCATCACGCAGGGGAGCTAAACGGACATGACAAGGGGTCCTTACAGACATTCAGTACGAGAGGAGTCACCTAGATGAGAGTGAAGACAAAAAAGGACGAATTAATGCAACCTTTAACGTGACTTTATTCTGAAAATTAGACGTTGATCAATAGGCTGACATAGCTTTGTTTTCCAACTCTTCAATTTCAAAATAAAGCATCATTAAAATGAGTGTTGATTCTACAAAATCACAGCTAAAAGACTTAAAGTAATAATGAGGATTTTCTTGGTATCTGTTCAAATTATGAGTAGAAATTTCAAGATTAAAAGTCAACTAGCACTCATATTTCTGACCACCTCTTACTCAGAGCCAAAATCACACAATAACTCATCGTGCCTCTCTTGAACCGAAAGACAAGGAAACCACAGGGAGCATTGAAACCCACTCTTGAAATAGTTCAAGGAGATATTCCCACCAAGCAGTTAACACCTGCGCGTTATAACCAAAATAATCTCCCACTTCCTCCTCGTCCCCCGTGGGGTAACCTTGATTTCTGCGTCTTGTGCCGAGTTGAGAAGAATAGCCGGCTTTCTCTTTGATTGTCTGAGGGATTTCACTCAACTCTGAAGGCAAAAATGCTGCTTTTTATTTCATTTTTATTTCATACTAGTGTGTTTTTGGTGTTGCAATTCTAAAAGTAATTGAGGATTTCATAAGAAACGAAAAGTTAGATTTCAATCAATGCCAAACCAGGGATTTTAACAGGTTTTCCATGCTCTGCACAGTTGAGGTTAGGTGTCTTTTTCTTGCAAACAGATCCATTTTGTGTGTTTTACCATAAGTGTGGAGACACCTGTGGTAGCGGCAAAGAAAGCAAAAAGGTTAAGTCGCTCTTTTGTCGACATTTTAGTTGTAAATTCCAATACACAAGTACAAAAATAACTCAAATGCATGCATGAAAAGCATCATCAAAAATAAGCCCAGGCCAATTTTAGATTGCAAATGACTGGAGGTGAGGATCTGTTTGCACTCAAGCCCTCACACATGTGCGTACAGGCAGCGTTCCCCATGTTTGCATCTGCTTTGCAAGTGATTTCAGGGTCAAGACTATGGAAATATTTCACAAATTAAAGCAGCAGTTCGGCCGAGCTCTTAAATCTCACTTTCTCGGACTGAATCAAACGAGATGCAGCGTAGAAGGGTCAGAAAAAAAAAAACAAACACTCGGGCAGTGACCCAGATACACACTCACACATACGGTACATGCATACACACATTACTCTGTTTGCATTATTGGGAGCACCCACACATACAAAGAGGCAAACAGGTTGAGGTCCAAAGAGCTTGGACACACAGGTCACCAGGGGAAAAAGAAGCCTTCTGTCTGATCTTTTTGGACATTATCGTGCCAGAATTTAAATTTACAGAGCAGTGCAGTTGGATATAAAGTGAAAAACATTTGTGCTTGAGTAAGGTGAGCAGTGAAAGAAGATGTGAGAGTGTGTTTTGGGTGTGTTTTTAAACGGATACATGAGTTGAAGATCAGGAATAGGGCTGAAATTTCACTACAACTGAGAACTGAAAAGGGAAGTAACTTCAGTGCAACATGTTTCCATTTGAAGGCATGCAACTAGAGAATTCAATACTTACAGTTGGAATAAATCAGCATGCCCTAAACTTCCTTTTAAGCAATTTAACACCTTTATTCTGCTTTAGTGTGGAGCCGGTTTTGCACAATATTTTTTCAGTTGCACAACTTTCTTTCTGCATCTCTAAGAGGAGCCAAATCAGCTGTTTGTAATGACAGCTTCGTGCGCTCTGACAGGAGATACTTTTACGCACGGAGTTAGAGACGACACGTATGGAGAGATGTTTGATTTAATGGCACAAAAGTCACCAAGACAACACACACTGCGCACATTTCCACATTTAACTCTTTGGTTTGTGCGTTTTCTTAAAGTGGAGTGCCATTTTTGTGCGCTTTTTTAAAAGCAGATGAAAGGAAACAAAGCCAGAGAAGACCTGGAAGAAGGGGGGCTTTCTTTAATCTAAAGTCCTTGGATTTAAAGTTCGTGAGAAGATAGAAGAAACACGACTGAAAATGTCGTCATTAAAAAGCGTAGCAGCCCCAAGTGCGTAAAATACGATGCAAAGAGCAAAAGCACAGCTTTTAAAAGTCAATCAAACCTTCGTGTATCCTCAGTCAGACTTTCCTTCGCTCATTTTTGCCGCTAACAAACAGAAATAGTCCGGTATCTTTGCGCATAAACTCTCCAAAAACTCCAAAATCCAACTCAGCGATCAGTACGAGACGATCAAAGACCGTGGAGTAAAGTTCCAGCGAACACAATCACACCCTCCCCACACATGCACAGCCTATAAAAGCCCACGAGTGACAACAACAATAAAGGTTATAAATAATAGGTGCTAATACTCACGTTTCTCCAAGTGTCACCGTGGAAGAAAGCGCCAACACAAGAAAGAAACAGATCCGCACTCGGCGTTAAGATCAATGCCGTAATTTACTCCCGCGAAGTGGAGACGTATACGGAGCGTGCGCGCGCGCGGGCGTCCTTGTGTGTGTGTGTGTACGGCGGAGACAGACAGAGAGAAAGTGTGCGAGGGAGAGAGAGAGAGAGAGAGTGAAAGAGAGAGAGAGTCTGCTCTTGTGCGCCGCTCTCCTCCCGGGATGGGAAGTGTTGAGTACGGAGCGCACGGACAATCTCCGCTTTTTCTGCCTCCGACCGACGGCAAGACTCTCAATAAGAAACAAGAAGAGACGCGCGTGAAGGATACGTGAAGACGGCTGCGTCATGAGGTAACGGCTCCACCTGACCAATAAGGAAGAAGGAGCTCAACGCCGGGGATTTGATTTATAAGGAGCTCCCCCGAAAAGAGCGCGAGCAGAGCGGAGAGGGAGAGAGAGCAGAGAGGAGGAAGCGGAGGGTAAAATCCACTCTGGTTTGTGTCATTAGCGGAGGAGCTGCAAACTGAATTTCAGGCCGAGATTTAGCGTCATTATCACCCCATTTTTGGGGTTATTTAGCACACATTTTGAGTCAAATATATCCACAATTTAAAGAAACAAAACACTTGATTTCATCCTTAAATTTTTGACTCAATAAAACAAATTATTTATCCCTCAGTTTGCATGCTTTAACTATCTTACTTCTTCTACATATTCATCGTTTTTGTTCTCTTAATAAATGAGGATTAAATTGTTTGTGCTTCTTCTCGTTCCTCTATATTAAAGCTCTAAAATCAATCACCTTTTGTGCCTTAATTCCGTGTGCGTAATTGGAAACACTCGTGCGTAAAAATGCAGAAACCATGCCAATTAAACAACAAACAAAACGCGCAAAAAATGACAGAAATAATGATAAATCTGGGGACTTTTACGCGCTCTTAAGAGGCGAGAAACCACCAGGATGTGTTAAGAATTTACTGTTTTGCTCGCTGACAATTTGAGCACACTTTTGGATCTGACATTCTCTGTTTCCAGCCGGATTTTAAAGATGAAAATAAACTCTGTTTGCATGAATAAGCTGAACAGTCTCTCCATGTTGAAGCCTGTTTTAAAACCTACAAGCTGAGGCCTTTTTGTGCCTCATAATCCAGGCATAAATCCTTCAGAGATTTATATTTTATTGCGTAAAAATATCGCAAGCCTTTGCCACATTTATGGAATAATTTACCACAATTGTAAAAGCGTGGTGCACGGATTTTTCTGCATTGTAATACACACTAGAAACACACGTTCCTTCACTGTGAAGTCTCATTAATGACTCTGATTCCCCGCTTTGTGTAATGAGTAGGAAAAAAAAGGCAGAAATGTTCCACAGACTTGTCCGCGTTATGACGCATCGTGTGTGCAAATTACGCACTCAACAGATGATCAGGGGGGATTTTATGGCAGTGGATGACACAAGGAGGTTAACTTTAATTGTTTGAAAATGTTCATTTGGCTACAGTAGAAGGGGAAGTGTGCGTTTTAGAATTAAAGTACAACGAGAACTGTTGATGGAAGTGTGTGAGGGGAAAAGAGAGGAAAGTTAAGCTGCCTTTGCACGGGATTTTTGAGGCAGTTTGGTTGCAGCCTGAAAGAGTTAAAGTGGACATGCAGATGCTGCGGGGAATATTGGTGCAGAGGAATGCACGAGCGCGGGCCAATTCACCAAAACCGTTCAGTTAAAAAAAGGAAATAAACGCGCAGAATTGCGTTCCTCTTCTTTCAAATGAGGTCACACAAATCTAAAGCAGCATTTCTCGTGCTTTAATCCGCATTAAATATCAGCAGACCTTCACTGTGAGAGCTGCAGCATCCCTCCTTTTAACTTAATTACGCACAGGAATAATCGGCATTTACACGAAGTTCTACAATTATTCCAAGCGTTCTGCAGCCGTGCCGTGCGACCACACTTCTATTAGAGATAAATATTCAAACAGAAATGCTCCACTGATATCTCCCCCTCAGGAGACAGATGTGTGTTCCGTGCAGGAGTCGTTGCACGCAGAAGCGAACGGGCCCCCTTTTTTTTTTCCTAATGATCCTTTTTGTGCCAATTATTTGGCACAGGCATGGCAACTTAAAGCAAACTTTATTTCTCTGCGTAATACGCGCCGGAAAAGCTGTGACCTATTTGTGCAGCGGTGCCCAGGGTGATGTCGTTTTGTTTGGGAACTTTTCTGCGTGCACGAGGGGAAAGTGAAACTAAATCTGTGTAATGGGGGACAGCATATTCTAGTTGGCAGGGGCCAAAATAGGAAGAGATAGGGGGTGTATTTGTGTTTTAAAGCTGACTTATAATATTTTTATTGTCCCAGTACCAGAATTAATAATTTTGGTGGGATTCAAGTAGAAATCAAACAATATAAAAATCTGTTTGGCAGTGTGGCAACAAAAACAGAGGTCCTACACACCTAATGTGAAGCAAATTTAATTTCTACATATCAAAAAATGCATGAAAACTCCTGCTTATGGTCAAAATTGTGCAAAAACATCAAAACATGTGTTTCAAAATCATCAAATCTGCTGTATTTTAATGATCCGTGTCAAAAAAAGTACAAAAACTAATGATATCTACATTTTCAGATGCACACTTTACAGAGTGTTGCCAACATTTTCCTGCAACCCAGAAAATCATCACTCATTAGTTCTGCTTTTCCAAAATGTTGCCATTTTTCTTTCTTTTTGCAATTTTGATAACTTATGCTCCTTGTCAGTTCCACTAACTTTCCCGTATGTTGTCAACGTCTTTGCCCAATGAAGAAACCCTCTTCTTGGTAGTTGCCCCCACTTTCTTTAATGTTGCAAATATATTTGCACAATTTAGGTAACATTGTTTCCAGTGTATTTTTGTGGAAATGTGATGATCTTCAGTCCCATTTTGAACCAATCAGAGCGCTTTTAAAATTGCATGAATACATTGGCAACATTTGCATAGGGGGCAGAGCAAGGGAGACCTGCTCTGCCTGCAATCCAGATAACCCTCACTTATTAGTTCTACTTTTCCAAAATGTTGCCATTTTTTTCTTTTTCTTTTTGCAATTTTGAAAACTTATGCTCCATGTTAACTTCACTCACTTTCCCATATGTTGTCACAGCTTGCATAATTTAGGAAACACTCACTGTTTGCAAGTTGCACCCACTTTCTAATGTGTTGCCAATAGGTTTGCACAATTTAGTAAACTTTGTTTCCCGTGTATTTTTATGGAAGAATAGAAATGTGATGATCTTGAGTTACATTTTGAACCAAGAGAGAGAGAGCACTGTTAAAATTGCACAAATACATTGGCAACATTTGCAAAAGTGGACAGAGCAAGGGAGACCTTTTACCACAATTTCAGATGCCCACTTTATGGAGTGTTGCCAACGTTTTACTGCAATCCAGGAAACCCCCATCTATAAGTTCTACTTTTCCAAAATGTTGCCATTTTAAAAAAAATTTCCCTTGCCAATTCCAGTCACTTTCCCGTATGTTGTCAAAGTCTTTGCACAATTTAAGAAATCCACTCCTTGTAAGTTGCACCCACTTCCTTAAATGTTGCCAATATGCTTGCACAATTTAGGAAACATTGTTTCCAGAGTATATTTGTGGAAATGTGATGATCTTCAGTCCCATTTTGAACCAATCAGAGCGCTGTTAAAATTGCACAAATACATTGGCAACATTTGCATAAGGGGACAGAGTGAGGGAGACCTGTTGAAACCATTTCAGATGCCTACTTTACGAAGAGTTGCCAACATTTTCTGCAATCCAGATAATCCTCACCCATTAGTTGTTCTTTTCCAAAATGTTGCCTTTTTTTTCTTTTCCTTTTAGCAATTTTGAAAAATTATGCTCCTTGTGAATTCCAGTCACTTTTCCATTATTGTCAACATCTTTGCACAATTTAGGAAACCATCACTCTTTGCAAGTTGCACTCACTTTTATAAAGTGTTGCCAATAGGTTTGCACATTTTAGGGAACCTTGTTTCCCTTGTATTTTCATGGAAGTATAGAAACGTGATGATCATATTTTGAACCGAGAGAGAGAGCACTGTTAAAATTGCACAAATACATTGGCAACATTTACAGAAGTGGACAGAGCAAGGGAGACCTTTCACAACATTTCAGACGCCTATTTTATGGAGTGTTGCCAACATTTTTCTGCAATCCAGGTAACCCCCATCTATTAGTTCTACTTTCCAAAATGTTGCCATTTTTTGCAATTATTTTCCTTGTCAATTCCAGTCACTTTCCCGTTTTCCCTTTCAACGTCTTTGCACAATTTAGGTAACCCTTACTCCTTTCAAGTTGCCCCCACTCTCTTAAATGTTGCCAATAGGTTTGCACAATTTAGGAAACCTTGTTTCAAGTGTATTTTTGTGATTAAGATATAGTTCCTCTCACTTTTCCAAAGGTTGCCAACTTATTTGTGCAATTCAGATAGAATGCAGAAAAGCCCAGTTCTTGATCAGGCTTTGAATAAAGCCACCTCCTCGAATAGAAGAAAACTTAACAAAGGATCCAGAGCAGAACGGCAAATCTCTAGAATCTTCTTTTCCACCCAGTATAGCAGTGCAGCCTGTGACATTAAACATATGATCAGAAAAAGCTGGAACATCCTGCTGTTTGGTTCATTTGTTTATTTTAAAGGGACAGAGCACATGAATAAACAGAATTAAAGATGCCAGTTTGGTCAGAAGCCACCTACCTGCCCTACCACTTGGTTCCCTGTACCAGTGCATGTCTCAAGTATTAATAAAACAACAAAACTGAATCTTCCTTCATGTTTGTGCAGAGGTGTCGGCGTGTTTCTAGCTTTTTCTGTCATTACTGATCTCGTCCTGTCTCTTCACTCATGGCAGCTTTGGATTAAAAACACAACTGTATATCTGTTTCTTTATAACTTGTACATTCAGTGCAATTTCACCTAAAGATAAGCGATACTGATTTGTTTAATTCTAGTGGTACTGTGAAAAGTCTCAAAGTATTAGAAATTTTGACTTTTTTACCCAAGACTTATCACAAGAAGCAATTTATTGCATATTAGATAAATGCAGTACTCTCTGCATGAAATGTTGTCCTCTGGACCTTATAAAGCACATTATTACAGGAGCCCTTAAAGGATATGCATGCATACTTTTCACTCTATTTTCTTGCAATAATATTTATATTTTTGTATTTTTTGAGGACTTCTAGGAAAAATACCTTATACCTTGTAACTCACCATGGGACAAGCAACTCGAGAAAAGGAGATAAACTAAAAATTTAAGAGAAAAAGCTAGATTTAGCCTTTATCTAGGGAAGAGGATTAGGGCCACAAGTGATGGGAAAAATTTACGCTGGACACTTCAAGAATAAAGTTAAATGTCAAGAATTAAGACTAAATATTGAGCATTAAATTTAGTCATCACGTATAATGTCAAGACATCCAGAATGTAGTCCAAACTTCCAGAATAGAGTCGAAACGTCAAGTATAGTCGAAACATCGAGAATGAAGTCAAAACTTCAAGAACAATGTCAAAACATCAAGAATAAATTCGAAACGTCGAGAATGATGTCAAAACATCAAGAAAATAGTCTACACATTGACAATGATGTCCAGACGTTAATAATAAAGTTGAAACATCAATAATAAAGTTGAAATGCCAAGAATAAAGTCGAAAATTCAGTGATTTAGTCAAAATGCCAAGAATAAAGTCGAAAATTCAGTGGTGAAGTCTAAACGTCGAGAATGATGTCTTAATGGCAAGAATAGAGTCAAAACATTTCAAAAACATATGTCAAAACATCAAGAATAAAGTCGAAACTTAAATAGTATAGTCGAAACGCCAAGAAAAAGTCAAAACTTCAATAATTGTCTAAACATCGAGAATGATGTCGAAATGGCAAGAATAATGTTGAAAAGTCAAAAATGATGTCAAAACGTCAAGAAAATAATTGAAAAGTCAATAAAAAGTCAAAATGTTAAGAATGATGTCAAAACATCAAGAATAAAGTCAAAATGTCAAATGATGTCAAAATGTCAAGAGTAAAGTTGAAACATCGAGAGCGACATTAAAAAGCCAAGAATAAAGTTGAAACGTCAATAATAAAGTTGAAAAGCCAGGAATCAAGTTGGAACGTCGAGAATAAAGTCGAAACTTCAATAATAAAGTCTAAACATCAAGAGTGATGTCAAAATGCCAAGAATCAAGTTGAAACGTCAATAATAAAGTCAGAACGTCAAGAATAAAGTCAAAATGCCAATAATTAAGTTGAAATGCCAAGAATAAAGTCGACATGGCAGGAATAAAGTCGTAACGCCAAGAATAAAGTGGAAAATTTGACAGTTATGTCAAAACATCAATAATAAAGTTGAAATGTCAAGAATGAAGCCAAAATGTCAAGAATAACGTGAAAATGTTCAGAATGAAGTTAAAAAGTCAAGAATAAAGTGGAGCGTTGAGAGATGTCAAAGAAGAAAGTCAAGAATAAAGTACAAACATATGTCCCTCATGTTAATTTTTAAGTATTTCAGACAATAACAACAAATCTTGACTGTCGCGATTACCATGTAAAACTGTCATTCAGAAGTGGATTTAACAACAAAGAGGTTTGTTCTTTTAGCTCATAAACACAGTGTCTAAGGTGCACTGTTTGTTATAGTAAGTTTGACTTCATTCTCATTTCTACTTTTTTCTTGTCATTTTGGTTTTAATCTCAAAACAGAATTTAACTTTATTCTCAGCATTTGTCTCCAATCCTCTACCATCTTTGGAAGAGTGAAATAAAATGTAAGGACACTTTTTGCTGCTTTCTTTTTTTCCAGACCTCTTTAAAACAGCTCAACGACCCATTTTTACATCCCAACCCTCTAGTTGAGAACCATTGTCCTAAATCAAAGGGCACATACAGATGTGGAGCTTGTTATCACTGTAACAGAGGCGGTGTGTTTGAGGTCATTTTTGTACCCCATTTTGGACTAAACATTTGGAATAAACTATCTTACGTACTGTAACCAATATTTTTTGAGCATTGGACCTTGTTTTTATCTGTTTCCTGAATTAAAAACATAATTTAGATCCATTAAAGCACTTTTTTCTTACCTTCAATCTCATTTGAAAATATTTACCAGCTGTTGTCAGAAGGAGGTGTTACTTAATTTATTTGTGCTACAGAACAATGACGGTGAAAAATACTAAGGGAGGAGGAAGAAAATGACTAAATTTACACCACTGCTAAACTTTTCAGCCACATTAAAGTACATGTTTGATTATTGAGCTTACATGATAGGTTTTAGAAAATTACATCAATTGTTTTTGCAGCCATGAGAAGAAAAAAAGAGTTAATGTTTAACCGGCTGACCTCCTCTTGTTTACCAGCCCGATGTGGCAATGACCCCCACGAGTGTTTGTGTGTGAGAGAATAAAACAGAGTGGGAGTTACACAATGAATGAGAGTCACACACAGCGTGGAAACCGAGACAGAGAAAATGTGGGACTTCTGGCATGTTTCGATCACAGCTGTTCACCTCCAGTCTTCTTCACATTTTACCCAGACAGAGGAAGTTTCCGATCAATGGCTTTTTTCTTCCTCATATTTCAGGATCAAACCACAGAGCCAAACTGACTCAGCCCGAGCGGTAGTCATGGTCAAACAGAACAATGCACTTCACATTGAGCAGAAACTCCACAGTGACAGAGCAGCGACCATTCTCCCACGAGAGAAAAGGAAGGAAGAGAGTAAAAATATCACCTGTGGAGGCTTTCAAACCAAGAGCATCATTTGGTAGTACTTTTGTCATGTTCAATGTGACGGTTTTCAAGGATCAGTGGTCTTATTTGAAGAAGTTTGGGATACAAATGAAAGGAATTGCACTCAAAAAGTCTTTAAAACCCTCATTTTGACTCTCATTTAAAAAAAGATGGGTCAAATCAGCTGCCAAACCGCCTTTAAAAGACATAACTAGCAAAAAGCTCTATCAAGCCAGTGTAAAAGCCTTTTAAATGATTGACACAATGCTTAACCACAGGTTCACATTTGGCTCCAAACCTGCCAGATTTCTTTTGGGGCACAAAACAGGAACTGGTTTTACCTCGTAAGTCTTAAACTGTCCTCTCCCAGTTCCACTTTTCTGTTTCAACCATAAACCGAAGAAGAAACACACGCAGCAGCAGTGACGTCCACACTTGAACACTTCTTAAGAACAGTCTTAATTTGGCATTTGGAGGAAAAGTGTCGTTTTCACGAAGGTGGAGGAAGATTTGATGAAGTTGAGGTGGAAAGAGAGAATGGTCCGTACGTCAATCGTAAAAATAAAACAATGCTAAAGTCTGATTGATACCGTAAAACAAGAAGTGACGTCCTAGACCTCTAAAGCTGAACTAAACCTGCATGTTATAAGAGTCAGAACTAGTCAAAGGTAAATATTCCTGAAAATAATATACAGTGAGGCCTACGAACCTCGGTGATGGCACAGATGGCAAGTGACATGATTTCCCTCCTAGGCAGGGGTGCCAGGTCCGTGGTTTTCACGCAGACTTGGGCTACTTTTCACATACTGCCGTGGGTACATATATATATATATATTTTTTTTTTTTTTTGGGGGGGGGGGGTAGATTTGGACCCACCTTAAAGCAGGACAAATGACTTTATTCACCCTCAAATACAACTAAATAAACCAGCATAGAAGCAGGAAATCATAAATGTGGCAGAGGTTTTAATGGCTTACGTTACTGGAATTCCTGTGTTGGGCTTGGTTTTGTGCTGGTTTTTATCGGCCACTGGGCTAGATTTGTCACCCAGACCTGGCAACCATGCTGCTGGGTTGCAATGTCGACTGTCAGTATCTGGTTATGTCCGCAGGTGTACTGTGCGTTTTTTAAAAATCATGATAAGACACATAATGCATGAAAGCGCAGGGCAAACAAAAAAACATTTAAAAGTTTTTAAAGGGTATCCATTAATTTTTTTAGTGAAGAAGTCATTATTTTTTTGGGAAAATCTTTCTTTATATGATAAAATTGTATGTTTACAAGAGAAGAATTGGAATTTCAGAGTTTAAAAAGTTCAAAACTTACAAGAACAATGTGAAATTTCTGAGTTAAAAGGCCAAAATTTGACATTAAAAACAAGAAAATTTAAAGTTTTAAAAATCGTACATTTACAACAGTGTAAAGCCAAAAATTTACAAGAAACTAAACTGAAACAGTGTTTGAGTTTTTGACATTTGTACTCTGTTATCTCAAAAATTCTAAGTTTTGGTCCATCGGTATTTACGGCTTTCAAGGTAGACTTTTTAAACTTAAAAAAAAAATAATAAAAACTCCTATTTTTTCTTTTCTAGAGTGGCCCAAAAACACCATAGTAATAATAGATAGTTTATACATAGATCTTTTGTCAAGAACAAGTGTATGTAGGCCTATTGTAGTGGGCCAATTAAAATTGATGTTTTCATTAAAGTGGGTCCTAGGAGGGCTTAGCTTTTCTTAGATATGAGTAGGGGGTCCCTACTTAAAAAGGTTTATAGTGAGATAAACGGCTGCACACAGACTTGTCAAATCTACATCGGTATTTATCATCTCCAAATCCACTGTTGCCATTTACAGACAAACAGAATAAAAATGATTTCTTACGAATTATTCCCACAACAAAGCGCCCTTACGTGCAAGGCCCTCTAGTCTCATTGTCCTTATGGAAAAAAAGACTGTGGACGAACGTTTGTAGACGGTTTAAGTCTAAGAAATAAACCCAGGTGCTCACAACAGCATGGCTACAGTGTAGATTGGATGCAGAGCTTTAAATCAGGTTCTTGATGAAAAAACTTCTAAGGACCAGGAGACATTGTGGTCTCCCTCCTCTTCTCGTTGAATAGCTGTGACAGATTCCAGTGTTAAAAAGACATGAATCTTCCTTTATATTTTGTTTTAGTCCATAAAAGTCCTCACATTTTGTGTTCACTTTTAGTCCCAAGCATTTTTTTCTCTTGCCTAAATCTGGTACCAAATCATGGTAGTCTGTTCTCTGCCAAACCTGGGGTCTCTGCTTTCTACAGCTTAGAGGCAGAATAGCTACAGATGTATTGTATTTTGACAGATTTACCCACAGTGGAGAAATATCACAGATTCTTAACGTCTGACAAAAACTAAATTACATTTTGTCAGTTTTAGTCCTCAAAGAGTCTAGTCTAGTCTTTCTCATGGAAAAACGAACAATTTTAGCCACAGTTTTAGTCGATAAAATTATCCCTGCTGTGCTGAGGGGCTAACAGGTTTTTAAGTTCTTTAGAGCATAACTGCTGTAAAAATCTGATCGAATTTTTCCGTGTTACTGCTTTGTTTGCTACTTCAGGCTCTCACTCACTGCCGCTCCCTCTCTTCCTCCTTATATGGCAGTTTTTGGTAAACTGTATATCTATTTTATTCTTGCATAATTTCTGTACATTTTGCTCATGTTGGGCTTTTGTTGTTGATTTTTTATCTTTTTTTCCCCATACTGTTTTCAGCCTGTTAACACATTTCTAATCAGACAATCACGTGGCAGAAACCATGTGTGTACTAGACATGGTGAAGACCAACTGCTGAAGTTCAAAGTGAGCACCAGAACGGAGAAGAAAGTTAGTCTGTTTATATTGGAATCTACACTTAGCACAAAAAGTTAGGAAATTTGTGTTTGGTAGATTATTTCTTTGTTGTAGCAGTGTTTTTTTTTGGCAATAAATCTTGTACCTTTGGAAAGCCTGTTTATTACTCTTTTAAATGGTGCAACATTTGTAAGGAGCATGCATTTGTGGGATGAGCAGCAGAGCTGAGTGTGGGTTGTGCCCATGAAAAATTTGCCAAATCTAAATGGCTTTGTATATCAACAGAAAACCCATGTTTTTAAATGAAGTTTGGTGGAGGTGTGGGTATTATCTGGAAGGAAATAAGAGTAAACTTTGTCTTTTTTTTATCTGAAAGACACAACTGTCAATATTAAGATAAACTTAACATTTTCAAGTGCACTTTGGTACAGATACAGAAAACGTCCAGCAGGATTTTTTTGGTATTCCAGGATAAATTTTTACACGACCATTTATAATAAAGCTTAGAAGTTTTTAATTTAATATTTAGAGCATACAGCCAACATTGCGCTGAAATATTGAAATTTATAAATGTTTTTTAGCATAAATCTTGTCCTATTCCGGTTTGGGTTTGGTGGAGTCAGCGCAAACGTCATCCAAAACCCTGGCATTTATCTAGAAGTTTATTCAGATAAAAGTTTAAATTTCAGGGCAGGAGTTTGGTAGAGTCAGAGCCAATATGTATAAGGAACACAGAAAACTTTCGTACGTATGGAGAGTAGAAGTAGCTGTACGTAACAACACATATGTCCAAAAATCTTCGGGCGGTTCTTAGAGTCAAAGCCAGTGACTAGCTGAGATATTAGAATTTGCTTAGAGGGAAATTGGTAGATAGAGCCAGCCTGCTACCAAATAATAAAACCTTAAACAGGAAGTAACTTTTCTTTGATGAGAAAACTTAAAATTTTGTGACCAAAGTTTGCCAGACTTGGAGCAACATATCCCATAATAATGAAACCCTGGGAATGAAACTTGATGTGCTTGCAGTAAAGGAAAAGTTACAGATTTGATCGGAAGTTTGGTGGAGTTAGAGCTAACATGAAGCTACAATTAGCGATGCTGTACCTCGTAAGATGTGCCGCCTTCAGGTGATGCTCCTGTAAACAGCATGCTCTATTTTTTCTAATAATGTCATCAAAAGTTCACTCTGCTAAAAGGCTCACGGGGGACTCCTTGCACGCTCACAGACTTTGTGAAATCTCAGTGGATCACCATGATGCAGAAAAAACGAGCCCAAAAAGGGAATAATGAAAATAGGACGACAGAGAGCGGGAATAATGATAGCGGTGGCGCTGATGGAGGTCTGGAGGTAAAGACACATGAATGCAGAGCTTTCTCTCTCTCTTGTCTCTTTCTCCGTCTCTTTTCCCTCGCTCTGTCTCTCTTTTCTCCCCCTTCCTCTCTTCCTCCTCTCTCCATCAAGATGCCATTATTCAGGACATTAGCGAAGAAGAGCTAAAAGCTCTCACTGTCGAGGAGGGTCCCAGGGTCCTTTCTGAGAGCCATGACGCAAGCGCACACGCGGCCGGCGTGCATGCACACACACTGGGATCGGAGAAGTAGCATGTAGCACAGGTGAAGAGGTAAGAGGTGGTGAAAAGGTCTTATTGCAGATATTAGCAGGTAGCTCGGCTGCTCCACTCTCCTGTGCGGCCAAAAACATGGACATTAGCTGACACAAAGAAAAAAGCAGCAGTGTGCTGCAGCCGTCGGGTCCTCATGGGTTTATTTATACTGAGTGAACTTT
Organism: Cheilinus undulatus; assembly: GCF_018320785.1. Lineage (NCBI taxonomy): Eukaryota > Metazoa > Chordata > Actinopteri > Labriformes > Labridae > Cheilinus > Cheilinus undulatus. The sequence continues at coordinate 14,057,067 of NC_054888.1, read as the reverse complement.
GATACTCACCATCTTCGCTTTCTCTTAACACTCTGAAATATGCCTTCAATAATGGGCAATAAAACTGAAAATTGCTGCTTGTTGTGAGCAAAATAGGAAAAAGTTTGATGTTGTGAATGATGTAACAACTTTACAGGAGTTTTTATGAAATGACCAGAAGAAGAACAGAAACATGCAGTAGCAAACTCGTCTCCTCAACTTCTCCATGCTGTTTTTAAAAACACGCCTCTGGAGGTGAAAGCAGCCCTGGATGTTTTCTTGGGATGCAGGATATTGGATTTTTGTTGATAGGCTGATATTTCCAAATGTTTTTAAACCCATGTGATATTGATACCAACATATAAAAAACTTCAGTCTTTGAGTGAGGGTAAACAAAAATGAATGCTTCTGCTGAAATAGGTCTGCTGGTCCTACCCATAACTCCAAATTAATTTTTACGCACTGTTGATACAACAGATAAAGGCCAATATTTACAGCTGATACAAGTCGATATTTACAGCCCATGTTTACTGATATTTACTGCCCAAATAGACAGATTTTTTCAGTGGATAGAGGCCAGTATTCCAGTTAATATTGGACGATATTTAAGTCTGATAGATATTGATATTTACAACTATTATAGACTGATATAAATAGCCAATATTGTTTTATGTTTAAAGCCATATTGGCTGGTACTTGCAGCCAGTATAGGCTGATATTTACAGCTAACGGAGGACAATATTTCCAGATGATAGAGGTCAATATTTACTGCCAATGTTTGCTGACATTTACAATCAACATTTACTGATATTGGCCTATATCTATACATTGGCTGATATTTACAGATTATATTTGCTGATAATGATAGCCAATATTTATTTATATTTGCAGTCAATATTGGCCTATAATTACAGCTCATAAATGCTGATATTTACAGCCAAAATAGACTGCAAATGATAACCAATATTAGCTGATATTTCTAGCTCATATTGGGCTATATTTACAGCTAATGGAGACCGTTAAAGGCCAATATTTATAGAGACTGGCATTTGGAGACAAAATAGGCTAATATTGATAGCTGATATTTGCTTAAATTTACAGCTGACAGAGGCCAATATTTACTGCCAAAATTGGCTGATATTGATAGCCAATATATGCTGATATTTACAGCCAATATTGTTCTATATTTACAGTTGATTTAGGTCAATATTTACAGCCAGTATAGGCAGATATTGATAGCCAATATTAGCTGATATGCACAGCAGACAGAGGCCAAAATTTACTGCCCAAATTGGGTGTAAAAGATCGCCAGTATTGGCTGATATTGAAGCTTGTATTGGTCTATTTTTACAGCTGATGGAGGTCACTAGAGGCCAATATTTCCAGCCAATTTAGGCTGATATTGATAGCCGATATTTGCTGATATTTACAGCTGACAGAGGTCAATATTTACTGCCAAAGTAGTCTGATATTAACTGCTCATATTGGTTAACATTTACAGCTGATAGAGTTCGCTAGAGGCCAATATTTAGAGCCAACATAGTCCAATATTGATAGCCACTTTTGGCTGATGTTTACATTTCATATTGGTCTGTATTGACAGCCGATGGAGGCCGCTAGAAGCCAATATTTCCAGCAGATATAGGCTGATATAGCTAGCCAATATTGTTAATTTACAGCTAATATTTGTTAATATTTACAGTGTATGTCGGCCAATATTGGCCTATATTTAGCCAACAGAGGCCAGTATTGCCAGCTTGTAGATACCAATATATACACATGACTGAGGCCAATATTTACAGCCAATATAGGCTCATATTTACAGCTTATATTTGCTGATATTGATGGTTGATATTGGCCTTTATATTTCGCCAGCTGAGGCCAATACTTCCAGCCTGTAGAGGCCAGTATTTCCAGTTATTTAAAGTTGATATATCCACCGAATAGAGGCCGATCTTTACAGCTGATATAGGCTGATATGAACAGGCAATACTGGCTAGCATTTAAGATCTGTGTTTACCTATAATTAACTTTAAAACGAATACCTGTTGATATCAATATCATGCCGATATCATGTGTCCCTATTGCCTTGTTTCGTGTGAAGTCAGTTCATTTGACAAATGTGTTTCCGATGCAAAAAGTCAGATTTTCCAATTTACCACCTCTATCAAGATGTAAAAACTTTCTTGCAATGTTCAGCGGTTTCTTTGAATTTTGGTCAGGTCTTTTCATAAGCAAATTGAAAATATGAATACAAACTGGTGGGTGGAAACCCCACTAGTCTGGACCTTTTCCCAGTTAACTGATGTTAAATCAGGTAAAAATTAACAAAAATAGGCCATAGCAAAAGTAGTTGGACTATTAGTGCTACTTGTAGAGTAGAAGCTGCGTACGCGTCTTTAAAACGTCAAAAATGAAGACTTTAGCAGTCAAATCAGACTTGAAACTGCAGTATTATGACTGAGCTAAGTGTGGCATGGCAACATAATAAATCAAAGGCCTGTTAAAGTTCATTTGTGCCATCAATTTCCAAACTTGTCTCTTTAACTTTTCATAATTATTCAATTTCCTGAGCTCAGGGCCTTGGAGGATTTTCATAATTCATCCCCCTCCTTTTCTTCTTGTCTTTTTTCCCCTCTCACAATTACTGAAGTACAAAACCATCAAAAATTATTCATCTGTCCCCCTTTTTTTCAATTTGCCATTCTTTCTTCCCCTTCCTGTAATTCATGTGTTCTTCTTTCTTTTTATCAGTCCTATGGAGCCGTACCCTGCTCATGTATTTATTCATGCTCTCTCTGCCTCTGATGGACGGAGCTGAATAGACACAGAGAGCGCGTGTTTGTGTGTAGACCTCTTTTATTGTGCTGACTCTGAGAGAAGGTCTTAATCTAGCCACCGCCATTACGGCTGCTGAGACCTCCAGCCTCCACCGGCCCTCTTGCCCTGATGTCGTGCCCAGCCGCTGAGGCCCTTTAGTGGGCCGCTTGGCAAGCCGCATCAGGGTCTTGGGTCTGGAGCTTTGGCCTGGAGCACCTACACCCCCCCTCCCCTCTTCGCACCCCCCCCCCCCAACAATGAAGCCTCCGTCCTGGCCCGGCTTGGCCCAGAAGCCGCCTTCCTGGCTCATGTCCTGGATGCTCAGAGAGAGGGAAGAGAGGGGGGGGAAGAAAGCCTGTAGCTGGATGTGCAGTGGAGTGAAGAGAGGTGGAGAGGCTAACAATGCTATCAGAGAGCTGGCGTCCGTCTCTTAACCACACGCACACAAACACGGGCACATATACCGCTGCGTTTGTCTTTATTTATCACAGCTCTTCACACATAGACGACAACAAAGGAAGAAAGGCGGAGAATGGAGAAAAAGAGCTTAAAAAGACAGATGAGAGGAAAGACGAAAAAGCAAAGACATAAGAGGAATCCAAGAATGGTTGAAAAGGAAAGCAAAGGATGCAGACGAGTGGATTTAGGAGGAAAAAGACAGATGAAATACGAATAAAAGAGTGAAAAAGGCAGCCGTGTTTTCCACCATCCTCTTGGCCGAAGCTTGTGTGACATTGTCAGGCCTCCTGGATCCCCATGGAAACCAAAAAATCAACATGTTTGCTCGAAATGCTTTCATTAACGCCTTGTAGCCGAGCCAAAAAAAAAAAAAAAAAAAAAAAGAAGCGTGCAACGAGGGACGGGGAGATGCCGAATAAAAAATCCCAACACAAATAATGCAAACAAACAAAGGATAAAAAAGAGCAAAAACAAACTTAGTAAAAGCAGTTTTTCTCTCGCTACATCTACTCACTGACCCGTGGAGTTCTGTACACAAAGCGACAGGCGGACTTTCAGGACGTTTCCGAGTCGCCATCACTTTGGGGATCAAACTCTGCTCTGTGTAATAATGCTGCCATGTTTGCATGGAGTATTATAATGATAGCCTTTGGCACATTAGAATAAGCTTTGGACCAGGAAAGTAGCTTAGACAAACAGTTTGATTCACTTTGTCTGCTTGTTTTATTTAATAAAATCACAAGAGATAAAAAAGAATCAGCTCATTTTGATCTGCTTGTTTGGTATTTATCAATCATGAAATATCATAAAACCTTCCAACTCCAGCAAGGAGAAACTAGGACATGTGTGTTTGTGTGCAGCTCCACACAATCAATTAAAGCTTCCTCTCCTCTCCTTTAATTGAAATTGAATTACAGACTCCCCGCCCCGCCCCACCCAGTCAACGGAGCACGTAAGAAACTGCCCCAGGCCGATGTGAAGCCGAGCCGTGCTGCCGAGGAAGTTTAAGGTACAAACAAGTAATAAGGTTGTTAAATACACACCAAGAGGCATGCATGCACAAATGAGCTAAAGTAGCATAATTAAACTGGGAAGCTCAGTGTAGCTGAAGTAAACATGTCTAGAAGGAATGGGCTCATCATTATCCAAACATGAAATTTACTCCTCCTGCAATGAAAAGATTCCTTTAGTATCATTTGTATATTATGATATAATTTCTGTAATGCAATCAACAGCAGCATTGGCAGCACTGTTATTATCTCACTGAGTCACTGTTTCAATCAGGCATCTGCCTCTTTTTTCTCTACTATTACTGAAACTCATTGACAAATATTTCAAACATATTGAATTGTGCTACACTTACTGTCAAGCCACATAACATCAAGGTTGAGAGGTTAAACATCATTAAAAATGTAAAATAGCTATTTTTTTGTAATAAGGTAATCATATCTGGGTCTAAATTTAAGTCTACATTGGTTTATAATGTTCGAAACATTTTGGAATGAGTCTACAAAGTGTCCTTTATATTTTCACAATTTTTGAAAATTTGAATTCAATAAATTTGAATTCTTAAAAGAGATGCCAGTGTCAACCAAGGTTATCACAGTAAACTAAAACTAACATTAAAATTTGAAAAATAAATAAAAAAACTAGGCTTTACCAAAAAACAAAAACTAACTAAAACCGTATAACACTAAAATAAAAAAAAGCGAAACTTTAACAAAGTATTTTTGTAAAACAAAAACATAACTAAACAAACAACCCCGCAGTAAAAACTAATTAAAACAAAACTAAAATTGTACACAGAAAGTGACAACAAAATAAAAAATAAAAAATAAAAAAAAATCCAAAATATACAGTTAAATTATCTTGTTTTAGTTGCTCGTATGTTGGCGTTTGACCCTTAGGAGTTCATGATCACACTGGCATGATTTCAACATCGGCTCTTTTTGCCACATGATAGCATGAAAACTAAGCCACATTTTGCACCGCAATCCCTTAGTGATGGGAATTCAAGCATTTTTCAGTGATATGGATTATTTGGCTCGGTTCAGCAAAAAGAACCGGCTCTTTCAGCTCCCAAATGACTCTCCATTCAAGTACCAGTTTGGCTTCATCTGACCTGGCAATTTTAGCAACATCATAACATATGATTGATATTTGGGCGGGTATTTTACTCCGACTATGCTCAATTTTTTAATTACTACTTTACAAATGCACTGTCTCCCCAAAACACCTTGCAGGGTAGATGACATCTGCTCATTGCCGGGGCTGTATGACGCCTGAAATGAAACATTAATGTTACACCATCAAACACGAGTCCTAATTGCATGCTGTGCCTGTGGTAGAGGAAAAAATATCATCCCTACTAATCAATCAAATAACACACAGACATGCAATCTGTATAAAAATAAGATCAGTAAAAGTAGTAATGATATGAAACGACTTTTAAACGGGATCCAGCTCTTATCATTCACCTAACGCCGGCCACACACACTAGATGATTTTTTAATCTGAAACGATTTTAAAACCATGAGAGACCACAGACTTCAGGACAGTTTCCAAAGATTTTTCATCTTTAATCGTCTGAATGCACACACTAGACGACTCAGCCAGACTGTCAGATCACTGGAGACCACACACTTGCCGACCTACCTACAACCTCACGTGATCACGTGACTTCAGAAAAGAAACAAAACATGAATGTCTGTCGATTCCTTCTTGCTGTCTCTCCACAACAGGCTGTCCTGGCATGTGTTACAGGTCCAGCAACAATCATAAAACAGGGGAAGAGACTCAGGACGAAATCCTAGCTGGAATTAAGGTACAGTTGTGTTTATGGTTGTGAGCGGTGAAAGTATGTATGATTCGTCTGGTGACGCTACCAGTGTGCACTCTCTCATTTGTTGTTGTGGGTACTCCGTCAGCAGCACGCCGACCTATAATCGCAAATATCAATGTTTGATATTTACGATTCAGGGTTTAGGAGGCTACGACGTGATTGGAGCAGTAAATTAATCATGTTGACACCACACACATGCAGACTACTCGGACAAATAATCGTTTGCGACGAAGCTCCAGTCGGTATATGCCCCTACAATTGCCAAGGGAGTCAAATCTTGGCCAAAATCGAGCCTAAAACCCTGTAGTGTGTGGCTGGCCTAAGTTGGCTCTTTGAACCAGCTCGTTCATAAATGACCCATCACTGCACTCAGTGTGGAAAGTGAGATTTTACAGCTTTCTTTCAATTTTTCAATGTCAAAAGGCTGAGTAAAATAGGAAATATGATAATTTAAATTTGATATAAACGTAGGGGACATTGGGGCATACTGAACAGGACTGGCACTGTTTTTTTTTTTTCATATTTTCAACATTTTGTAACTTGGCTTTTAAAAATGACGATATATTGTTTAAAATAACAATTTTCTAAAACACGTTTGTGGGAGAGTCGTGTTTTCTGGAGGTCCTATATTTTATACAGTACGTTAAACTTAAAAAAGTATTTTTCATTTCATAAAGTTGAGGTTGTGCAGAAAAAATGACACCCAACATGACCATATTAGACATTTTCTGAGTGGTTTATATTGTCAGAAGAAAAGTGTTAACAAAATGGCAAAATAGCCAGTGGACCTCTAAGGGTTAAGGCATGCTGCTACTCACTGTAGCGTCTTCCTGCTCAGTGATGGAAAATAAGGACACTGCTGCTGCTTATATGCTTCAGTTCTCTAAAAACAGATTTGAAATTTGGCAGGAAAATCTTAAAATCAATAAAATAGAATAGACTAGGAGCCAATGTAGAGAGGATACAGTTGGAGTGATGTGCTCAGATTTCTGAGTTTTAGTTAAAAACCTGGCCACTGAATTTTGAACCAAACGTTATTCCACTCAAGAATGTTTTTATCATTACACTGTAGTTAACCTTAACTGGCTTACATATGCAGAGAAAGCAACTTAAAGTCGACACCTGAAAATGCGGTCGCATTAACCGGTGTCTTAGAGTCATTTTGTACATGCACTCCTGCATATTTATATATGCCTTGTTTCGCAGAAGAAGCACTTTGAAGCAGCTTCCCTCCCTCTATGTCGAGGTTTTCCAACCTTTTCAGCCTCTAAAACAGCGGTGCAAGAGACTGGGGACCCCGACTGTCCTGATATTAAAGCATCAGCTGTCCACACTTACCAGGCCTAAGTAACACTAGCATAGAGAGCAATGCAAAACAGCCTTAAAAAGATAAATGATAACTTTTTTTCTATTAATGTTAGAAATTGTCAGTTAAATTACTGATTTGTCAGATAAATCCTAGAAATGTGGCAGCAGTAAGCATAAATCTTAATATTTTGCATAACTCTCTAGTGGCAGAAATGTGCAGAAAGGTGGAAACTGAAACTAAGGTTTTAAGGAAAAACAGAGCTAATGTGTCCACAATGATCAGGAGACATTAGTTCAAGTCACAGAGTTGTAAAAAAAGCCACATAAAGGTTGTTAAAGAGATAAAAACTCTAAAAACTGACAGGAACAGGAATAAAAAGAGCCGATGCAGACAAATGAAAGACTGAAAACCGAGCCAAGCTGTGATTTCCCAGTAAGAGTTCGCTCTTCATCCGCCGCTGAACCCAAACCCTTCAGCAGAACAAAGACACTCGTTTATCGTCCATTTTTCATCTCTACGCCTTTTTTTTCCACATGTAAGAGAGCTCCCTCCCTCTCTCTTTTCCTCTCTCTCTGACGCAGTGGGATAACCCTCACCCTCACAACCTCGCACCTCCCCTACCGCTACACGCTCGCACTCAGACTTTTGCCAGAGACTGATGGATCTGCAGAATAACACATTTCACTTTTTTCTCTCTCTGATTCGGTCCAACATTTTCCTCCACTTGTCGGAGTAATTAGAAGAAATGTTTCGCCCAAGTTTTCGAAGTATCGCTCCCCTCCTACCTGGGCGTAGAGCTGCCCCCCCCCCCAATCCAGTTCAGGTCAAGAGGCGTTGTTTCGACTTGGCCACCTGCTGTCTGATAACACATAAACAAACTAAACACTTGTTTCCTCCTGAGCCATACCCCGCAATCACAGCGCCAGTAAAACCTCACACTCCATTTACCTTCAGTGCAGGTGACTGCCTGGGCAATGTCTGTTTAGTCTGTGTGGGAGACCAAGAGGAGGAAGGGAAAGCATATCAGAAGCTCTAAAGATAACAGATAACCCTTGTTTTCTTACTTTTTCTGTAGAAGAGTTAGATATAATGATTTATAAATGGCCAAAAGTGCATGAACACTGCTTGAATCTTGTACTTTATTACAGTTAAGGGGAATAAAGTTGGCTGAAATAACATTGTCATGCATATTTGTGAAAAATACCTTGACACTGCACTTTAAATACCTTCTTTTTTCATCTAAGAAGTTTGCTGCAAGGACTGCAATGGACATGCTGGAATATGTAATGGCCACAAACCACATGGTCTGGGATTGGCACCAGTTTTAACTGCTTTTCCCCTCATGAACCTGCATTTCAAAAAACCGCAAGACAGCCTGGCTCACAAATCTGTCAGGACTCAAATATGAGCTAAAACTTTCAAAATAAAATTGGATTGCAATTTTCAAGAATGCGATACACATGGTAATGTACGCACATCTCATTTACCTTTCCTTTTTTATTGCAGAAAAATAAATGAATAAACAAATAAAATTGGATTAAACTTATGGTTAGTGTTAGGGTAAAGGCTAAGGTAAGGGCTAAGATACCAAAAGAAAAAAAAAAAATTCTAACCTGCAAAATCTAATTACAATTTTGTCATTTGTCCCTTAGGACAAAAAATGTCAGTTTCAGGAAAACTTGCTGTAAAAAATATGTTTATGATATTTTTTCCACTTTAAGTGAGTCAGTCTTTTAAAACTACTTCAGCCTGAAATATGCATATCAAATATTAACTCTATTTTGGGGATTTTAACCCTTTAAACAACAGTATATTGACACAATTGTGCAGTTTTTTATTGATGCATTGTTTTTTGTTTTGTTTTGTTTTGTTTTGTTTTGTTTTTTGTGGCAGTGTCAGATTGAAAGAAAAAAAAAAAAACTTACATTCATGGTGCTCTGGACCAAAAATGTTGCTAAATGCTTCCTAAAATCATCTGTAAAAATCATAAATGTTACTTTTTTTCCACTTTAAACAAGTCAATCTTTCAGAACTACTTCAGCCTGAAATATACATACCAATTATTTATGATATTTGGAGTTTTTAACCCTTTAAAGGTCAGTATGTTAATACAATGACTGTTTTTAATAGAACAAAATCAGAAAAACTTAAATAAAACAAATACACCCTTTTTCTATACACACACCATTATCCAACATCAATAGTGACACACACTTATCATTTTAGTTGCAAGGCATCCTTACAGAAAAAAGTAAAAAGTGTGAAATCTCCCTCCATGCTTTGCATGGGGAAAAGTAGTGCCATCTAGTGGACAAATATAGAAATTAAAAATTGAAAGCTAGTCGTCCAAAATAAAATCTTTATATAAAGAAATGCATTAGTTTATGTTAAGATAAATGCGGGTTCAAAAATGGCATTTTCAATGGTTTTCAATGGGACGTTTTTTGTCCTTAGGAACAAATGTGTTTTTTTTTTTTTGTAGCTTTGTCATTTTAGGCTAATTTAAGGAACTGAGATGACAATTCTAAACATTTTGTGAAACTGAATATCCTCTGGTAAGATTGAGCTAAATTCCTTCAACACAGCCAAAATGGCTTGAAAAACTGAATTGCACAAAATGTTCCTAGGATCTCTTAAGGGTTAATAAAGCAGAGTAAACAGTCTGCTTACATGGAAAAAGCTTGTCCTCAATGACAGTACTTTAACATAATGTATGTCGCTAAAGCTAAAGAAGCTCAATTGGCTACATAAGCAATGTAGCTAATGTAGCTGAAGACTGTTTGCAAATCTCATAAAGAGCTTAGAAAGCTACGTTAGCTGTGTAACATTTCTAAAGCTAATTCAGCTATGTTAGGTATGTAAGCTATGTTACCTAGAAACAAACTGAGCTAAGTTAGCATTAGCTACGTTGCTTAGTTTGCAATGTAGTTATTTTTCCTTGAATGTAACAGCCAGACTCGTTTATGAATAAAGTTGAATTCAGAAACCACAGCAATGATCTGCAAGCTATTTTACAATACTAGAGCACAAAAACACAGAGGCCTTCTGGGTAAAAAATAAACTAGTGCGTACGTTTGAGCCAGCTTTGTTTTGTGGCTTAATTCCGCTGAAAAACTGTACCCATCTGTTATGCTATATAGCCTAGCTTCATAAAAGAGCAATGCTCACTAAAATCACTGGAGGCTAATGCCACTTTTACTGCCAGGTACCTCAAATGACTGTACTTCAAAAAACTAAAATATCCCTTTAAGGGAGAGTACACACCTCTGTCTCCTTACAAACCTGTTTTCTCTGTCTGGTGTGAATAAATCTGACTCAAGCCATGACCTCGACTCGATCTAACACCTTTGGGTCGAGCTGTGAGCCAGGCCTGATCACACGCTCTTATTTGCCAACCTCAGTCAGGCTCTTGAGATTAAATGGGAGCAGATCCCAGCAGATGAGTTGAGATATTTTCGAGGAATTCGTTCCAGAAGTAAAGGGCGACTCTAAAGTCGAGGATTACACAACATGTACATACTTTTGTCCAAACTGGCGAGGATAGAGACCAGGGTGATGGAGCTGTGTCGCACCATCACCACAGAGCTAGCTTGACCCAGCGCTCACCCTCCATCTTGTTTGTGTATCGCTTTATTTGTTGGAAAAACAACAACAACAACAACAGCGACCAGCCTCTGTAATTATTCCTTAGTGCTGCTTCACTCACTGTAATTATACACCCATACGGTGTGTGCGTTTCCACGTCGTAGATGTGTGTGATGAAGAGAGAGAGGGAGCGGGATGAAGGGACAACAAGCTGAGGTCTTTGTTGCTAAATGACAGTGATTCACCATCAGGCCACCCATTTAGTTTAAGTGTGCTGCTCATTTGCCCGCGTGTGTGTTAGTGTGTGTAGCGAGTGTGTGACTGAAGATGAGAGGATGTAACACACACATGAAGAGAGCGAGCAGGACAATACGACCAAAATGTGCTTTCTCTGTCATCAAGACCTGGCAGCACACCAAACCTTGTGTACTTTTTTAGCATGTTTGAGCGTGTGTCTCTCCGTGTAGAAGCATCTGTACTCCACATTTGGGTGTGTTAGCATCTGTGCGTCTGCATAAGGGCCTTTGTAAGTGATAGTTAGCTTGCGCCCTCTCCTTGTCGCTCCTCTCATGCAGAAATTTTTGCTTCGTCTGGCGTTTAACCACCCTCGTTTGGGATGTTTAAACTCAACCTTTGAGCTCTTTCAGGGAATGTTTTGGTGTTTTTCTGTGATTTTATTTCAAATGAAGGTTTGCTGTGTTCTTTTAAGGGCCACAGTTTAACCACATGTCTCTGGAAATGATTTTTCTTACAGCTCATTTAAAATTAGACTTAGCTGCAGATTCAAAATGATGATTATTTTAAAGCATGTGTTTGAAACAGCAACCAAACTCATTTAGATTTGCAGGTTTTGGTTATTTTCTCCCATGTTTTTCATGATTGGGTAAACCGACTCTCTCAGTAATGCTGCAGATTGTTCTTGTTTGTAAAGTACATGCATTGTCAGACATCACTGACCAATATAATGTACTGTTGTGACTACCAATATAATCTAATGTGTAATGCGCCATAAATTTGACTTAAATGAAACTTTGCAACTTTCACTGTTCGTTAACATGATCAGAACAGCTATAATCGTACTTGGGTGAAACGTACCTGGGTGCAGTGCGTGAGAGAGCTGGTAGGCCCCTCTAGGGTCCCTGAAGGTGTGAAAATGACCTCAGCAAATTATACAGAGTTTCTGACTGACCACTTTCTTCCATGGTACAAAAAGAAGAACCATGCCTTCTCATGCTGTGAAGAATACCCCTGTGTCATTGGCTGCTATGGGCATAAAAGGAGAGAAACAACCTATAAAATGTTTTTAAACTCTGTTGTGCATGGGAATTTGGAACAGTGCATTTTGAGTTTTTTATTTTTGAAATAAAAAGGAAAAAAAACATATCACTGGGAGGTTTGTTCAATAAAATTTGAATTATGCTCTAATGGTTGACGACTTGAAAATTATACTGACTGTCATTTGCATAGACTAATTAGGAAAATCAGAGAAAAATATCATTTGCATAATAATTTGGAACCAATGTAGCATTTATCTTCAGAGTCATAGCGTGCAATCAATAAAGTTTTAATCTTAATGACACGGATTCCTAGCTTTGTGAAAAAAACAGTTTAGCAGTTTAGCTCATGAATGAAGCGTTACACTCCTAAATACTAGTGTTATAGCAAATTTCCTGTCTCTCTTCACGTGTCCTATCAAGATAAAATGAAAAACCCTGAAAAATTATAATAATAAATAGGGCTGCATGCAGCACTCAGAGACCCTCGCAACCTGGTTCATGTCAGGGTTTGCGGGATTGGCAAAAACATGTAATACACATTTAAAATACACATTTAAATATGTAAAGGTGCATACCCTAATCGTACATGTAAGATTTGATGCATATCAGAAGTTTCATATAAAAGTTACAGTGACTTCCTGTGAAATGGTGGGATAACGAATAAAGAAATGGCCGAGTTGTGTCACTTCCTGTTGCCAATAGGGGTGCCACATCAAAATGGTGAAATTAACCTTAGAATATGTGGAGGGGCAGACCTTGATCCTACATGTGAAATTTGACGGCAATCAGATGTTTGGAATGAGAGTTGCACATACTTCCTGTCAAACTGGCGAGATATTGAAATGCTCGCCATCACCAGTGAGACATCATTCAATGAAACATGTCTGTGTTGTGGCCAATTATTGAGGCCTTTCTTTCAAAATCAGAGCTGAATTGGTTTAGCACAAAGATATGACCCATTTGTGTCACTTCCTGTTGCAAGTAGGGGGCACTATGATAAGATGTTTGCATGTGAGAATGGTCAGTGTGATATCGTCTTGAATTAAAGAGCAGAAGATCACAGAGCATTGTTTACTAAAGTTATAATAGGTTAACCTCATTTGAGACCGTCATAAATGCCTTATTTAGAAATTGAGATAAAGCTGGTAGACTTCCTGTTTGGATTTGGGCAGGGGTCCAGGAAGCTTTTTTGTAGGTCTTATGATGACCCATATGCAGACCAAAAATCATAAGCCTGGCCTGAAAGATGTGCTGGGGGTGAATATTTAAAGGGAAAATTTAAAAAAAAATCAGAAGCAGAAATGTTCAATTGCCAGAAGGGTGCGCTGTAACAAAGTAATGATTGTAACGCAGATGGCCGTTGGGGTGATTAGAAAAAGGTAAAATGAACTCACATATGTGGAAACACTGTGATCTTGTAACCTTGCACACAAGATAGACTGCTTCATATATATTCATGGGGTGTGCTCTGCCCCTCCCACCAAATCAGCTCTCACTTTAATTTAAGTGAGGAGCAGAGGAAGCCGCAGTGCGTTCTGAAGCAAAGTAGCAAAAAAGATCACATAAAGGTGGCTGTTGGCTGATACAAAAGGGAAAAGGATCTTAGCCATATGGAGCCACTCTGATTTTGTGACTTGACCCACGAGACAGAGTGTTTCACGTATCCATGGCATGTGCTCTGCTCTTACATAAGTGGATCAGAAATTTGATTTCAACTCTTACAAAGTTTCATCGACTCCTGAAGGCCCATCGTACGAGTACTTTCTTGTTTCCTCAGGTAAAGTCTGCTGAGGCGATTCCTTGCCCCCTCCAGCTGAGCCTTATCCATTATTAATGTCTGAACACGGTCTCTAAGGATCTGCCATCCATTATTAATGCCTGACAATTTCTCTCTTTTTCTCCTAGGACCTCCTTATGCCTCCTACTCACCATCACTCCTCCTTCGATCCCAACTTCCATCCGTCTGGAGTAAAGCTAATAACAGGTGTGTCCTCCTCCCACTCCATGTTTCCTCCTCCTCCTTCTTCAACCCGTCTGTGATTTCTTCGCGGTCACTGGGGGTTTCCACAGGGTGTTAAACGTGCTAAATGCGTGTGCACGTACGACGCATGTGAGCCACCTGGGAAAGGTGGCAACCTGCTAAACATGTGTGTTTGTATTAATAATGTATGAAAGCTCGTCTTACTCCTTGAGACAATTAACTCGCACATAAACACACATGTAGAGACGCACAGTAGCGACTCACATGCCGTCTGCTGTGTGGGTTTACCCACATCTGTCTGCTTTTAGTCCACATCTGTCCAAAACATCAACAACTGTATTTGATCAGACACATTTTAACAGTACAGCTTTATTCGTATGAACATCAGTAATCATAGTAATCCACAAATTTATTGAGCAACTTTGCAGTGAAGTTTGCTTTTGCTGAAGGTCTACCAACCATCCCGTTTTAGCAATGACTTCCTGTATTTCTAAGTAAATTGATCTGATGCCCCTCATTTCAAATATTGATGCAATCACAGCATCAAATGAACTGAAGTCAGTTTAGTTCATGATTGGTGGTGTTCGATTGGATTCTAACTATGACTGTGGATCACTAGGTAGTCATCTCTCAACCAGAAGGTCAGGGGTTCGATCCCCAGCCCTTGGACTCAATCGTCAGTAGCGTCTACCCAGGCATCATGGTGAGTTTCGATTATTCTATTCAACTGAATTCCTTAAACATCAGCGACCAGGCAAATTAAATGCTGCATGTATGTTGCATGCATACCCCAAGAGCTAAGAAGAAAGACAGGATGTGTGTGTGCCGGGATGGAGAGAGAGCTCAAGTGTGTGTGGAAGGAACAGACGGTGCCATGGCCTTTTGTTGGCACGCTGAGTGTTCTCAGGTGCGAGTGTGTGTGGTGACCGTTCTTCTTTCCTCAGGTGCATCTAGGAGGGGATGCTGGGCGTCATCTTTTGGCAGGAGTAGCAAGTGTGTTTTGTGTGTGTGTGCTCCTGGATCTTCTTCCAGATTGAAGATGGTGTAATTACTGCTGCAGGACGACATTTACCACACAAAGAAGATTAAGACATTAATCTTATGACACACAGCAGACTCTCAGTTTCTATTTAACACTGATACTAAAGCATTTTCTTTAGCTTTGATCTGTAAATACAAAGACATTTCTCTGGTGGAGTAGGTGTTTTTGTGTGAGTTTGAGTTAATATGAGTACAGTATGTATTTGTAGTGATATGCAGGCAAGAAGCGGCTACACTTGGTTCATCAGTTTCATCAACACAACCACCTACTTGTGAATGATCCAGACCACTTCCTGTTCTATTTACACATCATCAAACTGTAATGCAGCCCCCTGCCACTAGCTGCCCCACTGTTAGCTGTCTTGTTGCCACAATGCTCTTTAATCTGATGTAAACAATGCTGAACTGATAGCACTGATAGCACCTTGTAAGAACAGTATTTAGTACTGTTTTGATCTAGAAAAAGGTGGTTAAGTTTTCCAAATGCTGTTGCATGTTATACTCATGTATAACCACTATGATATTCGGCACAGGAATAAGGACATTAACCTGCAAAGAGGATCAAAAGCCAATGGGGTCAGCACCGCTAACATTAGCTACAGTACATTGTGGAAATCATGTTAGCTCTGTTAAGATGTGAAGTGGGTTTACAGGTACGGTGTAAAGTTGGTCTATGGAATGTTTTTGCCTAAATCCTGGCAAGTAATTTAAATGCAGTTCGAATTTGTGGTTATAAGATTTGAAATTGTTTGCCTAGGAAGATCCTTAGCTGAGATACAAGCGGCTTTGTGTATAAAGCCAATAAACTGTAAGATTCTATTTGAAAAAGAAATACATCAGAAAAACTGAGCTAAACTCCATTAAAAAAGACATTTAAAAGTTTTCATCTCATCTCAACCATTTAAGTCCTAAGCTATTTTTTAACCCTTTTGTCTCACCTGGACTTGTCTTAAAGGGATACTTCAACATTTTGGCAAATTCGCCCATTGTCATAATTCCTATAGTCTTAGTAATAGGTTTGTTACCTTTAGTTGTCCGTGCAAGCTATTTTTAGATCGGCAGGACGGAGTTAGCTGCTCTGCCAACTCTATGGAGTCATATGGTATCCCGGCTTTCCCTCATCAAACTCATCAAATACACAATCCAACAACTCCAAAACGCTTTCATGGACAAGTTGTGACCTGCACATTCACCACACTATGAAATAATCTTTGAACATTATGAGATGGAGATGTTTTAAAGGTAAACACAAAGCCAGAACTACCAAGTAACTACGGCACTGCCACAGGTGCGCACTGTGTTGCTCAGCCCAGTGGTTTACTCGGAAAGTAGTTCCGAGTATTTGTTTCATGTGTCGTAATGTTCCATAATTATACGTTATTATTTCATAGCTTGGTGAATGTGCAGGCCACAACTTGTCCACAAGAGTGTTTTGGAGTTGTTGGATTGTGTATTTGATGAGGGAAAGCCGGAATTCCATAAGACTCCATTGCGTTGGCAGAGCAGCTAGGATCTCCGTCCCGCTGATCTAAAAATAGCTTGCACGGACAACTGAAGGTAACAAACCTATTACTATGACTATAGGAATTATGGCAATGGGCGAATTTGCCAAAATGTTGAAGTATCCCTTTAAAAGGATTAGCAAAATTCAGTCCTGTGGTGCACAGTCAAGCTCTAAACATCCTTTTATTTTTCAAAACAACCCTGGCTCTAACCCTTAAGATCTTGGGGATATTTTTAAGCCATTTTGGCTGTGTTGAATGAATACAGCTCATATTTAAGAGAGGATATTCAGTAAAAAATGTCAACTCAGTTCCTTAAAATAGCTAAAATGGCAAAGCTACACAAAAACGGGCACATTTGTCTCTAAGGACAAAAAATGTCCCATTGAAGGACACATTTATCTTTACATCAATTAGTGTATTCCTTTGTGTTAATATATAATTTCGGACTGCTAGCTTTTAATGTTTGATTTTTATATTTGTCCACCAGATTGCACAACTTTTCCCTCATTGCTGCAAAACATCACACTTTTTACTGTTTTCAGCAAGAGTGCCTTACTACTGAAATGTTAAGAGTGTCGCTATTGATTGGATAATGGTGTTTTATTTGAGTTTTTGTAATTTGTTCTGTTAAAAACTGTTTATTTTTGTAAACATACTGGCGTTAAAAGGGTTAAAAACCCCAAAATGTATTTATTTGATATTTTTATTTCAGGTTGAAGTAGTTAGTGTAGTAGTAGTAGTAGTAGAAGTGGAAAAAAAATTATAAAAACACAATATTTTTGCAGTTGATTTTAGGAAGTGGCCATTTTTGTACTAAAGACCATGGGTGTGTTTTTTTTTTTTTTAAATCTGACATTGTAGAAAAAACAATGATGCGTCAAAATCAATGTTGCTGCCAAGCACTGATCCATTTCAGGCCCTGATAAAAATAATAAGCAAATACACCTTGATAAGTATTTTATGGAATTATAGTGACATTAAAAAAACATTGAGTTGTGTAAACATACTGGCCTTTAAAAGTTAAAAAAGCAAAAACATAGAATTAATATTTGATATTTATATTTTGGGCTGACGTAGTTTTAGAAGATTGACTTATTTAAAGTGGAAAGAAACATTAATACATATTTTTACAGCCGTTTTTGGGTGATGGACATTTTTTGTCCTTAGGGACAAATGCATTAAGATATCAAAGGAACTCTTTTGGTTAGAGGCCTGAAAAATCTTAACCTTTTCCTTTTTACAAATTTGTACCATGATGTCATTTGACAAACTTAATTCCCCCTAATTATGAGAAAGTTGTATCATAGTAGTTTCATTTTGTGAGCTTGTACATGTACAGTAAGTGCAAGTAAAGCCACAGTATCTTCAATTTATTCCACTCTTGACCAGACTCATAAGATGGGCAGTTCTCCTTTAGGAGAAGGAGCAATAACAGCATTTACTTAGTAGACATGAAGGCTACATGGAAAGGGAAATCTTGCCTTGGAGTTTTGTAACTCTCGCTGCTTAATTTACCAGAAACAAAGTAAATTTACTTCCTTACCTAGAGGTTAAAGCTTCTATCAGACAATGATGCAACAATGTGTTCATCTACCTGATTTATATAATGATAGGCTGATTTTTCTAGTTGATGTTTTTTTATTATTATTATTATTGAGATAAACCTGGATTTTTGTCACACTGAATGACACAGCTTTGAAGATAGGGACACCAGATTTATCGTTACAATTCTACAATGAAACAGACAAGCCAACAGGCAAATATGTCCTTAAATGTTTCAAGATATGACCTCATATGGCACTAAAGTAGCCTGAGAAAGTTTTGCTTTATGATTGCAAATGTATGAAATGTTTAAATATAAGTTTTGACTACAGAAAACCTCTCATTTAGACATTTTCACATGTTTATCTAGCGACAGGAAGCCCTAATTGAGTGTAATCAAACTGTGTGTTGATAACATTTATGAGTATCCCCTCATGTTTTCCTCTCAAACCAACGCTGAACATCTCTCTCTACTTAACAGCTTCTTGTAATAAAACACAGTTCTTGGGTTTTTAATTAGTACTCAATCTGCTTTTGTGTTCCTGTGAACTTCATAAATGCCACATATTCAACAACAAATAACAATTAGGCTTAATTAAGATGATTAAAAACTGCCGTCTAATCCGTCAACACTCCCTGTTCATATCTTACAATACGCCACGATTCGTGTGTGTGTGTTTCTCCTCTTCACGCTTGACAAATCAAGAAGATCACCGTATAATGACTGCACAACGAGTGTGTCGTTACGATACACAAACGGGCACACACGATTCATATTCACAAACAAACACGTCCTTAAGACAGATGAAGCTTATCAATAGCTGTTAATTAAATTCTTGTGCGTATTAATGAAAGACTTAGAATCGCTGTGTTCGCCGCTCTCTTAAGTGTGTGTTTGTGTGTCTGCTTGTTTGTTTGCTTTAATGAAAAGATTTCACCTTGCAACATTATTGGTTGTGTGAGGTGTGTCAAAGTCTGTGTGTAATAGCGTGCATGTGTGTATTTATTACTCCGAAGTAAATGACAAGTGGTGGACAAATATGACAAAAAAGGAACAAAGTAACAGTAAAGTTGCATGAGGATAAAAAGAAAGACACAAGAAAGAAAAGAATTGCTAATTTGGGGGCTTTAACATTCTTGAAACCTACCAGAAAATGTCAGTTTGGTGAAATCAGGAAAGTCGTTCAGGCTTGAGCCCCACAGTGGCCCCAAACGTGACATAGTGGACTGGGTAAGAGCCACTTGCATGAAAATTGGTACAAATATGTATCATGATTAGACGAAAAAAAAAGTCTGTTGGAGCCATCATCTAAAATGTACAGGAAGTGCACAACAAACACTTAATGGTCAAATTCTGGCGTTTTGGGGCCATCCATAAGTTTCAAATTTTGATGAACTAGTCCGAGGGATTTCATCCAATTCACTCCAGATTTTTTTTGCTCATACTAGACAACCTGGAGATCTAAAGTGGTGCTTACTGTCAGTTTTCACCAAAGGGCTCGGCTGTGACCGGAGCCCGCACTTAAACTACTTTTCTACATTTTTTGCATTTAAAATACGCCAATAATGTATTTTTAATGCTTATGTAAGTCATCACCAAACTTCACAGGGATGATCACACATTGATCCTGAATACAGTTAAGAAACAATAACATTACTTTGTCACAGCGCCCCCTTCTGGCAATTAAATATTTCTGCCTCTGTTTTTTCCCTTTAAATATTCAGCCCCTACACACCATTTAGCCTAGGCTTATGATTTTTGGTCTGCATATGGGCCATCATAAGACCTACAAAAAAGCCTCTTGGACCCAAACAGGAAGTCCACGAGCTTCCTGTCAGTTTCAAAATAAGGTGTTTTTGATGGTGCCAAATGACTTTCACCTATTATAACTTTAGTGTGAAATATTCTGCCATCTTCTGCACTTTCTTGCAACACAGCGGTATCCCACTGAACATGCTCACATGCATACATCATAGTGCCCCCTGCTGGCAGCTGGGTCATAGTTTCATTCCTCTTATTATGCTTAACCTTTAGTGTTCTGATTTTGAAAGAAAGGCCTAAATAACTGGCTAAAACACAGGCACGTTATATTGCATGATGCCTCAGTGGCGATAGAGAGCATTTCAATATCTCAGTTTAAAATAAAGACTGCTAAAATAAAGCTAACTAAGCAAACAAAATAAAGCGAGAGAGTAAAGTAAAGTTAAAGCGTTGAATGACAAACAGGCCAAATAAGGAAATGTTTAGGAAAAGGTAACAGTAGAAGTTAGAATAAAAAGCTAAAGATCAGGAAAGTCGAAAGGAAAGGTAAAGCGAAACGCAAAGAATACTGAAGTAAAGCTAAATAAGGACCAAGCTAATATTAAGCTAAAGAGAGTGAAAGCCCAAGCCTCACTGTAATGTTAAGCTACATACAAAGAAAGCTGAAGAAGGAGCAAGAAATCATTAAGCTAAAAAGATTGAAAGCTCAAGCAATGCTGTACATGAAGAATGCTAATGTTAATCAACATTTAAAAAAAGCTAACATAACCCTAAAGACAGTAAAGCAAAAGTAAAGCAAAAGTAAAGCAAAAGTAAAGCTAATGACTAACAGGCCAAATGAGGATATGCTAAAGAAAAGTTTACAATAAAGTTAAAATAAAAAGCTAAAGCTAAGGAAGACTTAAGTAAAGATAAGGAAAGCCGAAAGAGAAGGTAAAAGCGAGAGCCAAAGAATGCTAAGATAAAGCTAAAGAAGGAGGAAACTAACATTTAGCAAAGAGTGACAGCCCAAGCCAGACTGTAGATGAAGAAAGCTAATGTTAAACTACATGAAAGAAAGCTAACATTACCCTAAACACAATATAGCTGAGGCTTAGAAAGCTAGTGACTAACGGGCCAAATAAGGAAATGCTAAAGAAAGGTCAACAATTGAAGCCAAAGCAATGCTAAAGCTGAGGAAGGTTTAAATAAAGCTAAAGATTTGAGAAGCTAAGGTAAAGCAAAAAATGCTAAAGTAAAGCTGAAGAAGTAACAAAAAATCATGAAGCTAAAGAGACTGAAAGCTCAAGCAATGGTGTACATGAACAATGCTAATCTACATAAAAAGAAAGCTAAAGTAAAGCTAAAGTGTAGAAAGCTAATGACTAACAGGCCAAAAGAGGAAATGCTAAATAAAATTTTACAATAGAAGTTGAAGAAAAAAAAGCTAAAGCTAAGGAAGACTCAAGTAAAGATAAGGAAAGCCAAAAGGGAAGGTGAAGCGAAAGCCAAAAAATGCTAAGGTAAAGCTAAAGAAGGAGCAAGCTAACATTAAGTTAAAGAGAGTGACAGTCTAAGCCACACTGTAGATGAAGAAAGCTAATGTTAAACTACATAAAAAGAAAGAAAACATAATGCTAAAGACAGTAAAACTTAAGCGTAGAAAGCTAGTGACTAACAGACCAAATAAGGAAATGCTAAAGAAAAGCCAAAGTAAAAAGGGTAAAGCTGCAAGCTGCATGCTGCAATGCTCAAGTCAAGCTAAAGGTAGGAATAAAAATCATAAACTAAAGAGACTGAAAACTCAAGCTTAGCTAATGCTAAACTACATAAGAAGGAAGCTAACATATTGCTAAAGATAGAAAGCTAATTCAAAGCTAAACATGAAAGAAGCCAAATGAAAAGTAAAAAAAAAAGAAAGCTAAAAATGGTGAGCGCTAGTGATCAACAAAACCATAAAAACGTAAGATTTTTCAACACCTGAAGTAAAGTTTATAAAAGACAGTTCGATGCTAACAAAGCCTTTAGAAAGCTAAAGTTAAACTAAACATGAGGATAGCTAAAGTGAAGCTTACGAGGAAGATAGCTAGTGATGAAGAATGTCTTAACATGATAAACACTGCTTTTTGCACAACTAGTTAGCATTTCTACTTGTTCACTAAGCTTTAATAGAGCTTTGTCATGGACTCAAACCAAAAACACCATCACCGTTTTCCTCCTGTTTTAGTGATTCTTTGTGATAAAACATCAAAAAACATCCAGTCAGAGATTTCAACACCACGGCTAGTTATCTGTCCTTGAACTGAAACCCAAATTAAACATTATGAGTACAGATCATGATGATTTATTTCATGTGCTTCATCATTCTTTAATGCATACAAATCAATTCAAAGTGTCTATTGTGGTACTTCAAAATCTGCAGTGGCGGTTGAAAATATAAAAATGATGCCAATAAATGACTGCTGTGTCATATTGAGATAAACACTTTAAATATGGTGCTTTTGTTGTGCAGTTTGATCATCTGTGAGAAATAATGTAAAGATGCTCAGTGACTGCTCAGATACAAATGTGACAACTCGCCCCTCTCTCTCTGCCTCTTTCACCTCATCCCGTCTTATCCCTCCGCATCTCTCCGTTCGCTACCCGACACCATCTGTTCATCTTTAGCTGAGAAGAAGCCCTCTCTCCTCTCTGGCTCTCTTTTCTCTGGCTTTTTAAAGTCATTCTCTGACATTGGCCCCGCGCCCTTGGCTCTCATTTATTAGAAAGTGAGCTTTTCTTTAAATCCTCGCCGCTCAATGGCCTCGAAAGGGCTTCAACATAACCTACATGACAATCTGACAGCTAGTTTAACATTGGGCTGGAATCAAAGAGCTAGATTTTTCTTTCATTTAAGATTTTAAGGCAGGAAATTTGAAAAAAGTGGAAAAGGCTCTCCTCCCTCCTTCTTCCCCCTCTAATATCCCCTGCTTTCCCCTCCAATTCCCATCCACCCTGCCCCATCTCGGGGGCATATGTCAAGAGGAAGCAAGCATCTGCTCCTTGAGAGGGATTTTGTGTCCGCCGCTCTGCCAGAAGTCCGTCAGTTGCACGGCAGCAGTATGGCCTGGCTGGGAAACGGGACATGGACCCGGGAGGAGAGCTCTGCTTGATTAAATTCACATGTCTGTGTCTTGGTTTGAGTTTCTCAGCAGTCGCAGAGCTCTTCCTGAGACAGGGCTGCACCTGCTGTTAAAAGGTACGAGTGTTTGTTGGTAGGGAGGATGAGTTATTAGCCAGTGTTTTGAAGATGAACTCTTAAACGTGAAGGCCAAGTGAAGCGTTTGAGGAAGAGCCAAGTGGGAGGAGGGAAGACTTGAAACATTGAGGAGGAGATGGAAGGTGAAGCAGCTGAAGTTTTTCTTTATGCTGTCAGCAGGTGTGTGAAAACAAGCAGAGCATCCACTTTCAGCTAGTTTCTAGTTTAACTTTTCTTCAAACCTGAGCAAATCCCGACCGGAGAGCCTCAGTATATACAAATGGGGTTTTTATAAGTAACAGACTTCATTATGTCTCTACAGATTCATTGTTAGAGCTATAAGAAAGCTAGCACAATAGGTTAATTGTGACTCTAAATTGCCCATAATTGTGTTAGCATGACTGGTTGTGTTGTGTGATTGACTTGCGACCAGTCCTTGCCTCTCACTCCATGATAGCTGGGATAGACTCTAGCCCCCCCGCGACCCTGAACGAGATTAACATTGTGATAATAGATGGATGCGTTTATGGATTAATTATATAATCGTATAATTCCGATAATAAAATATCAACCAAAACAATCCATCCAGAATTAGGGCATTTGTTGACTCCCACACAAGAGTAACCCTTTCAAAGCAGATGGATTTGCCAGACTCCATCTCTGTCCTCAGGCAAAGTCATCTTGAAAAGCTCCAATCCACACTGTTTGTTGCGAAGCAAACACTGTTCGGACCCATCAGCATCATTTGAGGAGAACGAGGTAGTAGCTATGGGTGGGGTTTAGTTCTACTTGCTGTTTGCAATGGCGGCCTCCGATATGGTGATAACCCTGGTAGTAGCCTTAGCATGGTGTCAGTTTTACTAGAGCTGGACCACAATTCTGTATGAAATAAGGAATAAAAATGACACCAAAAGCTTTTCATGGCATGAAAGATGTTTTTGGCTTTTCTGCCGACCTGCTTTGGCATGAGTTTGTGAGAGTTATGGGGGAAGGGATTCGTTTTTATGTGAGTGGTTACATACAATAGCTGCTAATGGGGTGATTAGCTCAGACTTAGCCACAGCGGCAGTTAACTGGACAATAATTATTTATTTAAGCAATGGCAGAGAGCAACACTGAAAGCTTTTCACAGCAGAAAAGATGTTTTCACCCTTCTACTGGCATGAGTTTGCCAGTGTATCCAATGGCTGCTGCCGTGGCAGCCGCTATATTGAAGCTAGCTCTTTTTAGAAAGAGAGAAAATGGCCACACTGAAAGCTCGTCTTGAAAGAGAAGATTAACAAAGCCATTAATGATTTACGGAAACGGAGCCTGTAAGCTAAAGAGTGGCGTATGTGTGGAACGTCATTTTTCTTGTTGCTCTGATTGGCCCGACATGAATTGATGAGTCCTGCCCTTTCCAAACGCTTTCTATGGGAGCCTTCCCAGATAAATGTGAAATATGCAGTAGATATATAAAACAGTTTATCTGGCATGTCAGGTTTACTAAATTCACAAAGTATAAGCTGCACTGTTAGCTAGGGTTTGAACCAAACTGTGACCTTTGTGAACCATTTCACCCTTAGTTATCGACCATCAGGAGTAGGAAATTAACGGTATCGGTTAAAAAATATACTTATGCACTAAGTCCATTAAAAATTTGGCACTACTCATGGACTTGAGATTGCCTTTTACCCACCACTTTACTTACACTTTCACAGGCGACCTCAGAGAGGCATTTAACTGCAGACTGGTCTGACAGCCAGTCAGCATTGGACAAACACAGTTCATTAGAGCAGTGATTCTCAAATGTGTGCCTTAAGGCAAGTCTAGGTGTGCCGTGGTTATTTGTACCATACGTTATTACTACAACTTTATGGCAAGGACTGTAACCAGGCCTGCCCACAGATCTGGCTGGACCCCTGTAAAAACCCCAGAGAATGAGACCTCCCCAGTTGGGATTTAATGATGATATCAGTGTATGTGTGCTGGATCAGTAGCAGTGGTGCTAGCATCCCGGCTAACAGTTGCCTCATTAAGAGTAGAAAAGCATGGCAAGCCATTACTGGGTTGAATTGGTGTTAAAGTTATTATTTTGTGCTTTTTTTGCCACTTTTTATTACTACTTTTGACCCATTTTTGCAACTTTTTGGGAACTTTTTGCCACATTTAACCCATTTTTGCTACATTTTTGCCACTTTTTGCACAATTTGCCTATTGTTTGGCCCTTTTTTTGCCATTTTCTCCCATCACTTTTAACCCCTTTTAACCACTTTTCTGCCACTTGTGATCTATTTTGCCACCTTTTTGCCACTTTTGCCCACTTTTGTCTATGACCACTTTTTTTTCCCAACTTCTGCCCTTTTTTCTTATCACTTTTATCCCATTTTTACCACCTTCTTACACGGTTAATCCTTTTAGGCCAATTATAACCCATTTTTGCCACTATTTTGACACTTTTAATAAGTTTTGGCCAATTTCAACCCATTGGTTGGCCACTTTTTACCAATTTTTGCCCATTTCTGACTTTGTTCAACCACTTTTTGCCCAATTTTGCCATGTTTTTTCATCATCTTTAACTTATTTTTGCCACCTTTTGCCAACTTTTGCCATCTCCATGAGCCCCCAGTTGGCTGGGCCCCAGAAAGCTCTCCCCTTTCTCCCCTAATAGGCCACCTTGACTGTAACATTATTTAAAAAGTCTATTTTGTATCGATTTAATATAGTGTGCCTTGAGATTTTGGCTTAACCTTAGGTGTGCCTTGGGTGGAAAAAGTTTGAAAACCACTGCATTAGGGTAAAAAAACTGTTGTCAAGCTGTGTATCCCAACCGCTCCCCTGCTAAAGGCAATTTCTTTATAATATTGCTGAACCGGTTCGTTTCTCCGCCATTGTTCTCCACTTTAACTCCAAAAGTGCCATTTCCTTAGCATGGATGCACATCTGTAAAATAATATTAAACTCATAATGGAGCATGTGCAGTAGATGATGATGAGATAGATGGTGTTTATGCATGTAACAAAGCAATAAAAGGACAATTGGCTCTAGTTTACACTAACCTCCTCTTGTGCTAAACCTGTAAATGGTAAAACTAAAGTGTCCAGACTGCAGATTTTTAAGGCATTGTTTTCTTTTCTATTTAATTATACCTGTTTTGATTTAATAGAAACGCTGTTAAGTTTATTGGTTTTACAAAAATAGAAAACAACAATAATGAAGCCTAAGCATATTCAAATTACCCATCCTGTCACACGTCTGCACACGTGGCATGCACTTTTAAGACCTCTTCGCTCTCCAATTTAGCGCAAGAATAAACAACAGCGAGGGGAAAGAAAAGAGTAAATGTGTCATTAATAAAAAAGGAAGACGAGCTAATTGTGTTGCATGCTCTGGAAAAATCAAAAATCCATTAGAGAGCGGGAAAAGGACACTGAACGAGGCTTTTTTGTAAAAGCAGATGATGTCTCACAAAAGAAGAAAACCAAGAGCGCTTTTACCTTTAATTTGCTCCTATATCCTCGATTTAAGATGGTATCCGTGTGTGTGTGTTGTTGTTCTCCGTTAATGCACGCCAATGAGTCACGCAAGAGGCAACTTTATCTAATCTCCATAAATGGCCGTACAGTTCAGGAAGGTCAGCCACACACACACAAATCCACACACACTCGTCGGTAAGAGAGGGAGCACAAGGAGACGGTAATTGAGAGAAATTAGAAGAAATGATGGAAGGGAGCAGTGGAAGTAAAAGAGGAATGAGACACAGAATGGACTCTAGGGTGAAACAATTAGCTCTGTCATTTAATGTTTGCTCTGCTTTACCAGCTCAGAAAGGTCAGAGCACTCCTGCAAAGAGAACTCATTCTGCTACGGGGTCCTGCAAGGGACAACATATCTTCAAGATGCTCTCTTCAGAACCACAATCAAGAGAAGATGAGATATGGTAAAAGCTTCTTGGGTTCAGGCTGGGGTTGGAATGTTCGGTAGTTTGGGCTAGAGTAGTCATCCACCATCATCTAGCCAAATAATAACACCATTTATATTTTCTTTGGTGTCTTTGATTATGAAAATATCTTGTTTGAAATGAAATAAAATGTAAATAATGATGTAAATCCTCTTTGGCCCAGCCAAACTTGGGGCTCATTTAGGTCTGCAAACTCATGGTCCATTGTAAAGTAATTTCTTAAGTTTATTTATTTATGCTATAGTGCAAAAAAGCCTTTTTTGTAGTTGTTGTTGTTGTAAACCCCTTTTTTTTAAAACAGGATTTCCTTTTAAAAGAACTAAAAGATCTGGAAATTAATGTCAGACTTCATAGCTAGGCCATGATGTGCACAAATGTTGGGATGCCAGAAAATAAAGAAAAAGAAACTGACGCTAATGGAAAAGAACTGCATATTTGTTAAAAGAAAATGGGTGAAAAGTGAAAAAATAGGCAAAAAGTGGCACAAAGAAGTGGCAAAAATGGATTACACTGGCAAAAAGATGGGGGCCAGAAGTGGTGAAAATTGGTTCAAAATGGCAAAAATTTGGTTAAAATTGGGGCATAGTAAGGCAAAAAAAGTGTAAATATTGGTGAAAGTGGCAAAAAGAAGTGGGAAAAATAGATTTAGGTGGCAAATAATGGGGCCCAAAGGGGCCAAAGGTGGCAAAAATGTGGTATGAATGGGCAATTAGCGACAAATTAAGGCAAAAGGCAAAAATTGGTTAAAAGGTGAAAAAACAAGTGGCAAAATAGAATCAAGGTGGTTAAAAGTCATGGTAAAATAGGGTCACAAGTGGCTAAAAAGGTTTAAAAGTGGCAAAAATGTGGTAAGAATGGGCAAGTAGCAGAAAAGTTAGGCAAAAGCAGCAAAATTGGTTTAAAGTCGCAAATAAAAGTGGCACAAAGGGATTAAGGTAGTAAAAAGTTGTGCTAAAACAGGGTAACAAGTCACCAAAATGGTTTGAAAGTGGCAAACATGGGGACGAGTGGCATAGTAAGACAAGAAAGCTACAAAAATTGCAAAAAGAAGTGGCAAAAATGAATTGAGGTTGCAAAAAGTTGTGGCAAAAGGGGCCAAAATTGGCAAAAAATATGGTTACAATGCATGTTTAGAGGCAAAGTAAGGCAAAAAGAGGCAAAAATTGATTAAAAGGTGAAAAAAGTGGCAAAAATTGATCAAGGTGCTAAAAGGTTATGAGGTCACAAGAGGTTAAAATGGTTTAAAAGTGGCCAAAATGTGGTAAGAATGGGCAATTAGCTGCGAAGAAGGGCAAAAAGCAGCAAAATTGGTGAAAAGGTGCGTGAAGATTTAGGAAAATGGATTAAGGTGGTAAAACAGGGTCACAAGTGTCTAAAATGGTTTAAATGTGGCAAAATGTGGTAAAAATTGGGAATGAGCAGCAAAGTAGGGCAAAAAGCAAAAAAGTGGTTTAAAGTTGCAAATAAAAGTGACAAAATGGATTGAGGTTGCAAAAAGTTTAGGCAAGAATTGACCAAAATTGGTAAAAATGGGTTAAAAGTGGCAAAAATGTGGTAAAAACAGGCAATGAGCAACAAAGTAAGACGACAACAGCAAAAATTGTCTAAAATGTGCAAAAAGAAGTGGAAAAAATGATAAATGTGGAAAAAAAGTGGCAAAAATGTGGTAAAAATGGGCAATGAGTGGCAAAGTATTGGTTAAAGGGTGCAAAAATTCATGGCAAAAATAGATAAAGGTGACAAAAAGTCATGGCAAAAATTAGTTTAAGTTGGCAAAAATTGGTTCAAAGTGGAAAAAATGTGGTAAGAATGGGCAATTAGAGGCAAAGTAAGGCAAATAAGAGGTAAAGATTGGTTAAATGTTGCAAAAGTAAGTGGCAAAAATTCGGTAAGAATAGGCAACAAGTGACAAAGTGACAAAAAGAAGCACAAATTGTTTAAAAGTTGCAAAAGGAAATGTCAGCAATGGATTAAGGTGACAAAAAGGGGCTGATATTGGCAAAAATTGTTTAAAAGGGACAAAAATGTGGTAAAAAACGGCAACAAGAGGAAAAGACAGGCAACTGGACGGCCCATTCGAATTCTGAGGACAGGCCTTACAGTCAAACCAGTTAAGGTCTTTACTCACTTAGTCAGTTATTTTTTAATATGTTTTTTTTTTTCCTTTCAGATTTAACATCAGAAAAATGTCACACACTTGAACCTTGCACTCTGAGTCTGTTGCGTTATTTGCCTTCTTTACAAAAAATGGTAGAACGTGGCTTTAAGGGGTCAAAGTGTAAAGTGTTGATAAATAAAGTCAATAATCTACAGAAGCAGAACCCATCATGTCACTCAGGTAGCTCAAGGTAAGTCTACCAAGGATAGGAAAGACATTATGTCTTATTAAAGAACAGGATTAAGATTTTTTAATGCCGGTCCTACACTGTTGAGATTTTAGCAATACCCTTATACAACACCTTGCATGCTGTAGCCTTCACTATTGCCTGAAGAGGTGGTGGTTGAGGTTTTTCTAAAGGCAGCCATCTTTACCTTTGATACCAGGAGAAGCACAGGTGTTGCTACTAATATAAATGATGCTTGTGTTTTATTCAAGAGTCCCACAGAGACATGACAGAGTGACACAAAGGTAGGACCCTGAAACTGAAGCAGACATGTGGAACTCAGCCAATGAGGGCTTTTTACTACTCTGTGAATTTTCCTAACCCTGCAAATGTGCTTTTTATTTAATAGATACTTTACTCTTCCAAAGATGTAGCATGTTCCTAGGTACAGGCTGGTTATACAGCCGTAGATAAGTGATAAATAAACGTATTCTTTTCTGTTTATTCTATGCATAGTCTCACCGCGTGCTTTGATACCCTCACAAAGATCCTCTTATTATTAGGTGGTTTTCCGTCCCTCCCTCTTGATGAGGCTTCACCTCCATCCGTTTTGATTTCACCTCCTTTTTTTTTTCCACACTTTGTTTTTGATCGCGGTGTGAAACCTGGTTAGAGGGGTCTCAGGGGTGGGGTCATTGCTTTGTATGTGTGCGTCGGTTAAATGCCCGTGTGTGATGTTGGCATCACCCGACGTCTCTTTGAGGCCATCTGGAGTCGGCACATGTGGGAAATCCTCTGATTGGGAATGTTTGTGTGTCACTTTGACGTGCCAGAACATTTGTAACGGATAACATCACAGGAGGTTTTTAATTTGCAACAACTAAATAGGTGAACCTCAGAAACTGAGTTCCTCCAGTTTAAAAATGTAAACTTAACCTTTGATTTAATTTTGTGAAACTAAAGAATACAAACAATTAGCTAAAAAGTCAGGAATGTGGAAGAAGTAATTAATGTGTTTTCATATTTTTTTATTTTGCATCTCACAATTATGACTTAAAATTATGATTTTGACTTTTTATTTCATATTTTGACCTTTTCAATTCATAGTTATGACTTTTTCTCATATTTTGACCTTTTCCACTCACAAATTTCAATCTTAAGTCATATTTTCACCTTATAAACTCATGATTTTGTATTTTATCTTTGGTTTTGACCTTTTCAACCACTAACTTTGACCTTAAATCCCATATTTTAACCATTTAGACTGGCAGTTAATATTCAAACTCACATTTTGACCTTTAAACTCTCAACTTTGGCTTTAAATCCCATATTTTGACCTATTAGACTCAGAGTTTCAACTTCTATCTCACATTTTGACCATAAAACACCTAACTTAGTCATTTATCTCAAATTTTGAACTTTTAATATCATGATTTTGAATGTTAACTCATATTTTGATCTTTTAAACTCTTTAATTTGACTTTTAATCCCATATTTTGAGGGATTAGATCATGATTTAAACTTTTATCTCATATTTTGTCCTTTTAAACCTGTGATTCGGACTTTTATCTCAAACTAGGACATTTGAAATTCATGATTTTACATTTTCGATTATATTTTGTCCCCTCTAGACTCAAAATCTCTAATTTTATCCCACAATTTGACCTTTGAAACTAATGGTTTCCACTTTTATCTTATGTTTTAAACTTTAAAACTCCTCACTTTGACACTTAACCCCAAATTTTAACCATTTAGACTCTCTATTTAAAATCAAAGTCATATTTGATCTGTTAAACTCTAAACTTTGGCTTTATATCCCATATTTTGACCCATTAGACTCCAGATTTCTACTTTTTTCTCATACTTTGACCTTTTAAACTCATGATTTTGTATTTTATCTCTGATTTTTACCTATTCAACCATTAACTTTGACTTTAAATCCCATATTTGAACCAACAGGATTGGAAATTTAAAACTTAAACTCCCATTTTGACCTTTATAAACTCTTAAGTTTGGCTTTTAGTCCCATATCCTGACCTTTTGGACTCATGATTTCAACTTTTTTCTGATACTTCGACCTTTTAAACTCATGAGTTAGTCTTTGATCTCAAATGTTGACATTTTCAAATTCCTGATTTTAAATTATGGATCATATTTTGACCTTTCAAACTTATAATTTCTTATCTCATCCCATGTGTTTTGAACTTTAAAATTCCTCACTTTGACTCTAAACCCCAAATTTTAACCATTTAGACTCTCTTTTTAAAATCAAAGTCATATTTTGACCTGTTAAACTCTAAAACTTGGCTTTTAATCCCATATTTTGACCTACTAGACTTACTATTTTAACTTTTATCACATATTTTGATATGTAAACACGAAATTTAGTCTTTATCTCATATTTTGAACTTTTAAACTCGTGATTTTCACTTTTATCTCATATGTTGACCTTTAAACTTCTAACTTTGACTTTTAATCTCATATTTTCACTCTTTTAAACTCACAAGTTAATTCTGAACCCATATTTTGACGTTTTGAACTCCTGATTTTGACCTTCTGTTTCATATATTTGCTATCTAAAAATGTAATTTTGACTTTTACTTTCATGTTTTGACCTTTTGAAAGGAAAAGTGTGACTTTTTATGTCAAATTTTTAGCCCTTAAACTTCATTTTGACTTTTTAAAATCTCAAAATCATGAACATCAATGAGTCCCATGCTGTGATTGAGTGTAGAAATTAATAAAATGTCTTTTCCACTGTTGTAAAGGTCTAAGATAAGCTTTTTATATACATATTTTACAGCTATTTAGGAAAGGTTTTTTTCCATTCTGCTTGAAGAAAAGTATGTTTTTACTTTGAAATGAACTTTAAGAACCATCTAGCACTGTCTTTAAATAAGTAAATGAGGGAAAGTTTCCTAACAGAAGAAGTCTAAAGTGGTCTTTTCTTCTGAATAAGACCTGTTGAAAACAGCCATTGTTGCGGAGAAGTTTGTCTTTAATCAGGGTCATCTTGTTTTCTTGTCAGTATTCTGAATAAGTAAACTAAACACTGGCTCACTCTCCTTCTGCCAAGGCAAAGATGCTGCAAATACAAGTGCACTTGCCACTTCAAACCTCTTAAAATTCAACAAAGTCTGAAGAAGAGACTTCAACTGTTGGTGGAGAGGGAGGAAAAATTAATGGATGAAAAGGAGGGAGGTAGAGCAGGTTTTGGGGATGATTTAGGTGTGGACTTGGCTGCCAAACAGGGTGAATAATACATGTGAGGGAACAGAGGATGAAAAGTGGAGGAGGGAGGGAGGGAGGGATGGAAACGTTCCCCTCCTGTTCTCTTCCAAAGTCAGCTCTCTATCTATTTAATTTTCCTTGTGATTAAGGATTTATACGGATGAGCTTCAACAATAAGTGGGGCTGAACTCCCATCAGGCTTCAGCTACAGCCAGACCGTTTTACAGAAAAGTCAATCACCTCTTCGAAACATTGGTAAGCATTCAAAATTAAAGATCTAGATAATACGGGAAGAACTAACATATAGGAAGCGTTATCATATTTGATTTCCAGTAAAATGCAGGAGATCTTTTTATGGTGCCTTCAAAGGAACTATACCTCTTTCATTCTAACCACTTGGGAACTATTGTTCTGTAATGCAAAGCTTTATTTACATGCATTTGGCAACAAGAAGAATTTTTAATTCCTGTTTCTAAACACTTTACATTAATGCCATATTCAATCATACTCAACTAGGATATATTTGTACCATTATCAGTGACACTTGGCCTTCTAAAATCATCAACAGAGTTTAGAAAAACTCCAAACCCTAACCCTAGGTTAAAGGTACGGATGCTCAGGCATCACAAAATCACTATAATCTACATCAGTGTTGTTTGCTCAAGGCACACTATCTACATATTCATGCAAAATCCCATCTTTTGTTGTGGTATGATGCGTGGTTGTTTAAAATTCATAGGGCATGACTAGACATGCCTCTCTCCACCGTTTGGGAAACAACGAAATTACATAAATACAGGCTAAAATGTACATTTCTGCAGCCTGGATTTTAGCCATACCAGCCTTATTCACAGTTGTTACTCAAGCAATCTGCTGTAGCCAACCCAACCATTTTTGTACCATGAACAGTCATTTTTAGACCAAATAATCCAATTACGCAAGAAAGGCGGAAGATGCCACAGAAAAAATGTAGTTGTTTATGAGATTGTCTAATTTTTAGATATTTTGATACATTATCCTATACCTTAGGAAAAGAGGGTTAGGGTTAGGCACCTGAACCCTAGAGGTTAGGGTTAGGGGATGGGGACGGAATTAAAAATAACACACCACAAACTGAGGAAACCCCAAAAGAAGGTTAGGGTTAGGCAACTGAACCCTAAGGGTAAGGTTCAGCGAGAGATGGATAAAACTAGAAATAATCAGAGGTGTCCAGTAACTAAGTACATATACTTCGTTACCTTACTTAAGTAGAAATTTTGGGTATCTATACTTTACTGGAGTAATTATTTTTCAGCCGACTTTTTACTTCTTCTTTTTTATTCCGGCCCCTGTGGCACGGCCTAAGCTTTTGTCCTTAATGGAATTTGTTTCCTCTTAAATTACTTTTCATTTTTATACTTTAAGTAGTTTTGAAACCAGTACTTTTACACTTTTACTTGAGTAAAAAGCTTGAGTTGATACTTCAGCTTCTACAGAAGTCTTTTTAAACCCTAGTACCTAAACTTCTACCTGAGTAATGAATGTGAATACTTTTGACACCTCTGGAAATAATACACTAAAATTGAGGAAGTCCAAAGAGTTAGGGTTAGGCATCTGAACCCTAAAGGTTAGGGTAAGAGAGAGGGTACACAATTTTTAAAAACACACTATGAATTGAGGATAACCTGAAGAGGGTTAGGGTTAGGCACCCAGTCCCTAAAGATTAGGGTTAGTGTAAGAGGAAGGTGGTTATAATTGAAAATAACACACCACAATCTGAGGAAGCCAAAAAAGGATTGGAGTTAGACACATGAACCCTAAAGGCAAGGGTAAGGGGAGGAGGATAGAATTGAAAACAACACCACAAACTAAGGAAAACCCGAAAGAGGGTTAGGGTAAGGTACCTGAACTCTACGGTACGGGTAGGAGAGAGTGGGGTTAAAATTAGAAATAACACACCGGGAACTGAGGAAGCCCAACAAGGGTTAGTATGTCACTTCCTTCCCCACAGTCGAGGTCGGCCTACACTGAAAAAACAGATTTTGACCCTTAGTATTTGTAACGTATAATTATTAAGTTTGTTTCACTGATTTAAATGTGTAATTCAATCCTTCTTATATTTTTTGACTAATTTCAAAATGTGCTGTCTCCATTTCAAATGAATTGATTCTAATTGTGTGAAAGTAACATAATAAAACTTTGTTCAAATAAGTTGGTTTGAAATGTGTTAAAATAACGTAAAAACTTAAACTAAAGTGATTTTAATTATGTAAAAGTAATCTTAAAAACGTGTTCAGGCTTGTTGATTTTAATGTGTACCAGGAACATAAAAAAATTGTGTTCAAATGAGGACCACATACTGCCCTATCTGAGCATGTGCAGGGAGAAACCGCCATTTTGTCCTTTTCTGGTTAGGATTTACACTTTTCCAAGGACATTTTCAGCCCTGCAATTACCCACCTGTTTGGGATTTACTGTTTTTGGTGGTGAAGCTTGTGTCAGTAAGTTAAATGAGTTTACGTTCTAAGTATTTTTTGAACACATATAGCTGTTTTTATAAGGTTATAGCCATAGATATCAAGACGTAGTCAGCACTTGGCTATTACTCAAATTATTTGAGTTATGACAAATCTGCAGTTTTCCCAGAATGCCTTTGGGCACTAAACCTCTATGCATGCAGTTTGCTGCTGCTGTTGTGGCCAGGACACTCTTGAAAAAGAGATTTTTAATCTCAATGAGGTTTTCTTCTGGTTAAATAAAGGTTAGATGAAATAATTAAATAGAATGCACCATGAGTGAAGTTGCTGTCTCAGTTAAAGAGGTCCCGCCTATAGGGGGCAATGTTATTGTTGTAAATGTCAATACCTGTTAGATGGCAAATTGATTTAGATGAAACTTAAGCTATTGACTCAGTGGTTTACCAGCAGTCACTGCTGCAAATGATTGTGCAGGTTGATCCCCTTTAGATGAAATGATGACATAAAAAGCTTTTGTAAGTGAGTGCTATTTGACATCGTAAGGTAAGCAGATACCTATGATGATAAATATACCTCTAATTTGTTGAGGTAAAACTACAGGTAAATTAATTTGGAATTACTTAAAAATAATAAGTTGAGTCAACTTAAAAAACATATGTGGAACCGAGGCAAATTTCTTTTGTGCTACTGCTAAAATTGATAAAATTGAGTTAATTCAACTCCATTCATTAGAGTCTGGTTAACCTAGGTTTAGTTGGCTTTTCTTGAGAAAATTTAGCACCTTCTACACAAAATTATTAAGTTAAACTTACCTGTATTATTCATCTGAGATTACTTAAAAACATTAAGTTCAGTCAACACAAAAAATGTATTGAGATCTACATAAACATATTGCGTGCAATCTGTTGCCTCAATTTTATTGAGTAGTTATGGTGTATCTTTTTTTACAGTGTATTGTAGAGGTCTACAACAGATGAGCTCAAAAGGCCCCACCATAGAGGTCTGCAGCCAGATGCCTCTTAAAATTTGTGATATTATTTGAAAATGTTGTGTGCCTCAAATATTGTTGGCAAACCCAAAAATTCCTCATCACCAATGTACTTCTTCAAAACTCTATGATTGAACTTCAAATCATCAAATATGTAAATGTCTGACTAAATAAAGGCACTAAAAAGCACTTTTAGTGACTCCATAAAGCACAGGAGGAGTCATAGGTCTACGGAAGTCCTTATATGGACATGTGATAATGATATCATTAAAGGCAAAATGATTACTCTGACCCAACATCAGCGTATATTAGAGTCTGGACATGTTGAGATATAAACATACACAACCCTCTGACTGTGATCAAGAGAACAATGTCTCTGCTCTGCACAGCGATCGCTCTCCCTCTTTCACCTTTTCTCTCCCCCGTCTTTTATCTTTCTCTTTCATCCCTCGCTCAATCCCATCAGGCCCGGGACCTGAGCAGCTGAGCTCTGCCTCCACCGACTCCAGTCTGCCACACAAACACTCACGCGGTTAATAATTTTGTATTCACGCTGGCACACACATGACCACACACCCACACACATAACCTCAACACTTTTATACATTGCCTCCGATTAATTTTCTTCTCTCGTTTGCTTGAATCAAGACCCTTAAGAGTGCATACAAACGCTGACCTTGAGACACAGAAGATTAGACACTTGAACTCCGACTGAAGAGAGACGCATCCTCCGAGTGGAGGAACCTTGTGGAGAAGCGACAACATACTTTTCTAAGAGATGGGAAGCAGGCACTTGAGGGAAAATTAAATCTCTCCAAGGATGCTGTCAGGGCATTGAGAAAAAGATTGGCGTTTTGTGTCTAAATACATGTACACTGAGCGGGCTCGGTTTGCCCATCATTCGATTTTTACATGTTTTTGTTTGTGCTTAGATTCATTCATACCGTTTTAAAAAGCCGTGGTGAAACTTACCCTGGAAGATTTTTGTCTGTGAGAAAGTTCTAATTTGAATATTTGTTTTCCACTATATGAAGGATAACAACCTTTCTAAACTAAACTTGGGATACAAAAAATGTAATTTAAATCTTTTTAGACCAAAGTCAGAAGAAAGTCCAATCAGTTCTTCCTGCTGATTCTCCAATTGTAACCGTCTAGGTCGTTACCTTGTCTTTTATGTCTTTTTTTTTTTTCCAATTATTTCTCATTATGTGAACTCCTTTTTATCTCACCGTGAATTGTGCACAGGCGTGTTTTCCTCCTAAATTGATTGAGATTCTAAAGAAGTTGAATGAACATCTCAGTCCAAGTAAATGGTTGATATTTATTGCTCATAATTTCACATTTTTGCCAGGTTTCAAGGATTGGACAGGATAATAACCGCCAAGGATCTACACACGTTACCGTGATAGAATCAACAATTGGATGCCATTTCTGAGAACTGGCATTCAATGGCGCAGCCTCGGCCTCTAGTCTGGGGTCAGAGTCTATTTAGAAGAAGCTGAAGAAGCCTTTAGGAAAACATTTTAACCATCCCCAGCTTGGTTTTTCTGAGCTAGAAAAGACGATATTAGAAGAAGGTGGGTACACATTGTTGTACCTGCTTTTGACAGTTTGCAACTGCTTAATTAAAGGTAATGACAACTTAAGAATACAATTTTTTATCATCTTTTTTACACTAATAGAAGCATGCCTTCTGAAAATGATCATAATTCTGTCTTTAGGGAGCGTACTGGTGTGTTGGCCAATAAAAGAATTTTTCTTATGCCGGCCTTACACCAGAGGACTTCGCTAAAATTCCTAAAAGACTCTAAATAGACTGACATCTGAGACCCTCTAACTTCTAGAGACAATATGTCGGCAAGCCATTGAGTTTTAGTCTCAGCCTAAGATTTTGCAAAGACTAGAATCCTTTTGAGATTATTTCCCATCATGCGTCTGGTGGAAATTCACAACAACAATTTCTGAGCAGGGAAGAAGATGTAGAAGGAGATGGATCTCACATAATCTGATGTTTTCAAATCCTTTACATCCAGTAGAAATGAAAAGAAAGTTTAATGGCGAAGCAACTTTGCATGTTACTGCTACAACTGAAGAACTATCCCGGCAACACTTCAGAATAAAAATACCTTATGAAAATGCAAGTCATCTCACAACAGAAAAAAAAACTGCTTGGACTTTTACTTTTACTTTACTTTTACTTTTTACTTTTCACTTTTTCTACGCTCATGTTCATATTTTGGAATGTGAGGTGAATTAATGTGGTTATGCTCAACGCCGGCCCCCATTGGTCGTGGACGACAGTCGCGTCACTGAGAAACACAATTTGCATATGACCAGGCTCAACACTTGAGATAATATCAAACTATTTTGATATTATCGTAACCCCAGGATGGAAGAAGACCACCTTAAAACTGCTAAAATGGAGTCTTATGACCATCTTACACCCAACGACTGAGACAATGGGAGCAAGCTGTGACTTTAGCAAGACTCCCATGACTTTACTCCGACTGTGACTTTGAAATTAGAGGAAAAGAAGTGCTTTTGCATTGCAAGATAGTGACAAGAAATTCAAGTTGGGATTGGTCATCACAATATCTTTGGGGTTGGTTGTCACATATGATTGTGAACGGTGTAGGCTACTTTTTTTAGGCCTATTTGTTTTGTACTTTTTGTTGCTACAGGCCTATAGGCTTGCCCAAAGATGTTCATGTTCATGTTCCTTGCTCATCGTATTATGATACATGATTAACGTTCCAAATTTAGTTCTGCCTTTTAAACTTCTTTTTATGATTTTTTCCTATTAAAATAAAATTGTGACGACCAACCCCATAGTGTGTGACAACCATTCCCATGATGGGGTTGGTTGTCACAATGTGTCAGAGTGTCTTTGATTGTTAATTACCTCTTTGTTAGGAATGTAGGAATGACTTTCAAAAGATGTTTTGATGATGAGCAATTCATGCTAAAAAGTGTGACAATCAAGCCTGTTCTACCCTTCTTACTCTCCTTTCGCCCCCTATGGGACATCAGGCTTCAGTGAGCTTTCAGTCTTCTGGTAGGGTCACCCAAGCTGGAAAGGTCTTTGTAAGTTTTTTTCCCATTAAAATAAAATTGTGACAACCGACCCCATAGTGTGTGACAGTCATCCCCATGATTGGGTTGGTGTCCCAATGTGTCGGATCGTCTTTAATCATTAATTATCTCTTTGTTAGGAATGTAGGAATGACTTTCAAAAGATGTTTTGATGATGAGCAATTCATGCTAAAAAGTGTGACAATCAAGCCTGTTCTACCCTTCTTATTCTCCTTTCGCCCCCTATGGGACATCAGGCTTCAGTGAGCTTTCAGTCTTCTGGGAGGGTCACCCAAGCTGGAAAGGTCTTTGTAAGATTTTTTCCCATTAAAATAAAATTGTGACAACCAGCCCCATAGTGTGTGACAGTCATCCCCATGATTGGGTTGGTGTCCCGATGTGTCAGATCGTCTTTAATGGTTAATTATCTCTTTGTTAGGAATGTAGGAATGACTTTCAAAAGATGTTTTGATGATGAGCAATTCATGCTAAAAAGTGTGACAACCAAGCCTGTTCTACCCTTCTTACTCTCCTTTCGCCCCCTATGGGACATCAGGCCTTAGGGAGCTTTCAGTCTGCTGGTAGGGTCACCCAAGCTGGAAAGGTTAAGTTAAAATTCAGATTACAAACCAATTTATCAGTTTGACCTACTTCACATGCATTGCCACATGCTGTGGCATGCTTTTGCTCTCTTTAGTTTAGATGATGAAGTGTTTGCCCCATTGACATGAATGAACTGTGACTACCTTGACCCAAGAGCTTCTGACTTTAAATTGATTTGATTGCCATGGCTGTCATGTTTGTTTTAAGCTTACATACAAAGGAGAAGTCAGAAGATTGAAAGGCATGGTGCTTTCAAAAGTTTCAAAAAATCGAGAAGTTAAGAGAGTTCTTAATGCTTAAAAAAGGGTTTTTACTAAAAGCATGGTACCTTTTTGTCTTATTTTCGGTGCTGCTTCCCAGTTGTAGGTCATGACATCTCTGCGTCTTTTCACAAAGACTTCTAGTGTTTCATTCAGCTCTTTGTTCACAACTGAATTGTTAGCAGGGACTTGTAGAAAAATTCAAGGTTTTTTGTTCCTACTTTTGAAAGACTAGCAAAGCAGACGGAGGCAAAGACAATTGATTTAGACTGACACACACGAGCCAGGACGAACACATACACGCTGGTGTAAAGATGAAAGAATCAATCATTCAAAACTTTCTCCGAAAAACCACAGGTTGCGTCGCAGAGGGAACGGAGGGATGAAAGGCGAGGAGAAGTGCAAATGAAAGAGGGTGGTAGAGCGGCAGGGTGACTGACTGGCAGGGCAGATCGCATGCCAAGCCACTGTCACCGGCACTTAAAGGACAGACACTCACATATGAGCACGCACACATCATGGAGTTCATCCTCACTGAATCAAATAACTGCACCTGCTGCTGCGTGCCAGAAGGAAAAGTCAAATATTTGTCGATTTTTTTCCCTTTTTTAAACAAAGATTTTAGACTAGGGATGACCCTATAGTGTTTTTCCTTTGCTATTTATACAGGAAGGCTATTGCATTTAATATAAGAAGGGCTCACTGGTTGCTAAACTATGCAGCGTAACAGATGGGTACAGTTTCTCCGCTGAATTTAAAACAATTTTCATTCTTTGTTCTTC
This sequence comes from Cheilinus undulatus, assembly GCF_018320785.1. NCBI lineage: Eukaryota > Metazoa > Chordata > Actinopteri > Labriformes > Labridae > Cheilinus > Cheilinus undulatus. The sequence goes on along the minus strand of NC_054888.1, from coordinate 14,016,092 downwards.
GTCATTGACCTTGTTATATCTTGCTCAGCTCCTACAATAAGTCGAAAATACACTGTAACAAACTAGAGTTACACTCAAGATGTTAAGACCACAAAATGCACCATTGAAACCCATTCAAACTGCAATTTGAATCTCACTTCCATTACAGCATAAAAAATGCATTTTATTATATCTGTGTGTCAATCTGGGCTTTTGCCTTGGAATTTGTCATCATTGCTATTTTCCATCAGTTGGCGTCATTCTGACCATATTTAGTATATAGAGAAAAACATGCAAAAAAATAATAATGCATACAATCAATAATACTGCTAAGCACTGACATATCCCAGGCTGTAAAAATGCAACACAAAAAATATTTTTTCATGTAGCGTTTTGAAAAAATGCTACATGAATATTTATGAATATTTGCTATAAATAGTTAAGTCAGTTGTAGGTGAAAAATAGCTCAATGAAAGCAGAATACATTATGTAAAATATTTTTATAGCTACTGTATGAATACTGCATTTTTTGCACTAAGCAGCTTCAGAGTCAGTATTTGACATTGGACAGAAAATAATAATCCATAAAAATAAATGTTGCTGCTAATTATTGACAAATGCCAGGCTGTAATTCAACACAAAGAAATGTACTTTGCATGTAGTATATTGACGATAATTACTTTTTTTTTCATCGAAAAACATGGTGGCAAAAAAAAAAAGGCATTGAAATTGAAAAATCTTTTTAAAAATTAATGAATATTTTGTGTTAATTATAAGGTCAGTTGTAGGCAAAACAAATTAGCTCAATGAAAGTAAAATGAAATGTGTATATATATTTTTCATTGCTCCTGTTTCAAAAGTGCATTTTTGGCACTTAGCAGCTTGAGAGTGAGTTTTTCGCATTACATAAAAAATAATAATGCATAAAAATCAATGTTGCTGCTAATCATTGACATATCCTCGGCTGTAATGATTAAACTTAAAAAACATTGCATGTAGTGTATTGGGAATAATTTATTTTTCTGTTTTTCAACAAAACATGTGGTGGAATCATGACAAAAATTGGCATTCAAATGGTTAAAATCTTTTGAAAGTTAATGAATATTTTATATCAATGATAAGGTCAGTTGTAGGTGAAAGTAATTAGCTCAATAAAAGTAGAATAGTAAATTAATGTATAATACTTTTATAGCTTCTGTATGAGTGCATTTTTTGCCCATAGCAGCTTGAGAGTCAGTTTTTGACATTGCACAAAAAATTAAGAATAAAAGTCAATGATGCTGCTAATCATTGACATATTCCAGACTGTAATAATTCAACTTACATTGAAACAAACCCTAAGGGTTGAAGGAGCAATGCTCACTGAAATCAGTGGCGGCTAATGCCACTACTACTGCTATGTACCTCATACGACCCAACTTCAAAAACAGTGAAATATCCCTTTAACCGCAATTTAAAAAGACAGCTGATTGAAAGCACTACTATTAACCTACTCACACAGTGATTTTTTATTAATGCCAGAGGTGGGTAGTTTATATAAAGCATTACCAGATATATTAACCCTGTTCAAAAGTGCAAATAATATGATGTCTTGTAGCCTCATGTAGTTAGCCTGCTAGCTTTATTTTGCTGATTTCACTGTTGGATTGGCATTTTAAACTAACAGGACTTGCTGCATAGTTTAGGGGATTTACCATGGCTGATTTGAGTGGATGAGGATGACTGACCTGCAGCAGCTGAAAGTTGCAGTGCTGCATAACTACATGCTAATGTGCTTGATATTTAATGCCTGGCAGTTGAATTATATAATCACAGTTCTTTTCACCCATGGCACTTCTTCTACCTGCAGATTGGTGACTAAAAGAATAAATGCAGATCTCCCAATTTGATACTTTTGTGAAAATCGGGCGATAATAATCACTCATAGATCAGTGCGTTAGGCCTTGAAACACAAACACACACTCAAACTAAGGCAGGCTCAAGCAGGTACACACATGCAGAAACACACAAAGATCAGCTAATGATGTTTTGTGGAAACTTTCCTCCTCATCTCTCCACTTTGTTTCTGTACCTGTCTGCTCCCCGCACCGCCCTGGGCCTGTCACTCACACAACGGTGCAAAAAGATGATTTAAACACACAAGCACACACACCAATGCGCACACGCGCTAATTCATGGTGGGCGACGGTGTACAAGTGACGGCTGGTGCCCACATCAGAATGCAGGTTGGAGGTTTGACATTCCTGGAGGCTGTGTCCGTCTAGCCAGTTAGGGGGAGGACAGCCAATAACACACACACCTCACACACACACAGCATTGCCCTGACTATCTGATGAGTCTAATGCTGATCTGAGTCAATAGTGAGGGAAAAGGTGGCTTTAATGCGTGCCTGCTCATAGGTGTGGTCCTCTATGTGTTTTTCCTTGATGCTTGTCTCTGCGTTTGTGTGTGCTTGTGTGTGTTTGTGTGTCCTATAACAGTAATGAAGGCAGTCTGAGAGATTATCACAGTTGGGCGCTCGCAGACCTCAAGGTTAAAGGAGCACAAAGGCGCAGCAGAAACCATGCAATGTGTGTGTGTGCATGCCTTTGTATATGCGAACATGTGTGTGTAAGATTTTAGGACGAGACAGCAGAGCCACAAAAAGCACGATGATTGATTGGTTTGATGCTGAGAGAGCGAGAGAGGGCGAGATGGAGACAGGTACTTGGCAGAGCTCGGGATTTTTATTAATGGTTAAAACATTTCATTTCAAAATCAATACATTACATGTAATTTGTTAAAACAGATCTGAGATGAGTAGTGCAGTATTGCTCTGTAATGACAGGCTGTCCTGTGCAGTTTTTATGAAAGTGGTGGTTATTCTGAGGCTCGTGTTAAACAGCACACACATTAGTTTAGTCTGGAAAAGGAGGATTTTAGGGCAAACTTGAACCCTTAGGGGAGGTTGTGTGCATTTTACACACTTTTCATTCTCTGTTCTTGATCATTTTGGCTGTATATGGCATAACTTTTGACAAGGTTGTGTATTTTGACTTGACCTTGTTATATCTTGCTCAGCTCCTACATTAAGTCTAAAATACCCTGTTTACAAGCAGGAGTTACGCTCAAGCTGTTAAGAGCAAAAAAGGCCCATTGAAATCCATTCAAACTGCATTTTTTTAAATCTCACTTCCATTTAAGCATAATTCATGCATTTTATTATATCTGGGTATCAATCTGGGCTTGTGCCTTGTAATTGATCATTTTTACTATTTTCATCAGATGGCGTCATTTTGACCATATTTGGCATGTGGAGAAAAAATATGCTAAGCATGAGAAAAATAGTAATGTATTAAATCAATTTTGCTGCTATTGTTATATGCAAGGCTGTAATAATTCAGCACAAAACAATGACTTTGCATGTAGTGTATTGAAAGTATATATTTATTTTTTCTGCATTGAAAAACATGGTGGCATCATGACAAAAACGGCATTCAAAGGGTTAAAATCCTTAGAAATTAATGAATATTCAATATTAATAGTCAAGTCCATTTTAGTTAAAAATTGCTTAATGAAAGTAGAATAAAATATGAATGCAATTTTTTTTAGCTACCGTATGGAAATTGCATTTTTGGTACTTAGCAGCTTGAGAGTCAGTATTTGACATTGCACAAAAAAAAATGCATAAAAACCAATGCTAATCATTGACATACTCCAAGCTGTAAGAATTCAGCACAAAAAATGTACTTTCCTTGTAGCATTTAGAAAATAAGTACATTTTTTGACAAAAAACATGGTGGCATCATGACAAAAAACTGGCATTCAAAGGGTTAAAATCTGCAAAAACTGATGAATATTTGATTTCAATAACTAGGTCGGTTGTAGGCGTAACACATTTGCTCAGTGAAAGTAAAATAAAAAATTAATGTATAGTATTTTTTATAGCTACCAAATGAAAAGTGCATTTTTGGTACTTAGCAGCTTGAGAGTCAGTATTTGACATTGCACAAAAAATAAAAAAGCATACATATCAATGATGCTATTAATCATTGATATATTCCAGGCTGTAATAATTCAACACTTCGACAAAAAACATGGTTGCATGTAGCATATTGAAAATAATTTTTTTTTCTTTTTTTTTCATCAAAAACTTGGTGGAATCACGACAAAGAATTGCATTCAAAGGGTTAAAATCTTTTTAAAAAATAATAACATCATCAAAAACTGTGTGGCATTATGACAAAAAAATGGCATTTAAAGGGTTAAAATCTTTGAAAAATAAATATATTTGATGTAAAAGTAAGTTCAGTTGTAGGTGAAAAATTAGCTCAATTGAAGTAGAATAAAATATTAATGTGTAACATTTTTTTATAGCTACTATATGAAGATTTTTTTGCACTCAGAATCTTGAGTGTGACTAATAATGAAACAATCTCTCAGGGTTAATGTTTTGTGGTGTTGTTTTTTTTTCCTTTGGAGCAGAGGAAGCACTTCTCCTTCATTTTCATTGCATACACTGTGACAAAATTTAAATGAATAAATTTTGGAGTGCATACTATGATTGTGAGTTACAGCTTTTTTGCATATATAGTCTGGATTAGGGATATGCACAACCAGCTGACTATGTAGCCATCACCCTCAGTCAACACCAGAATTACTTGTTAGTTTGACTTTTTTAAAAAAATGTATGCATTTTTTCATTAATTAGTTTCATTTAATCATTTTTACAGTTATCATTATATTAAATTGACCCTCACTACTGGTCAAATTTAGTGTTCAGGCTAGGCTTTCAACAATTAGAATTCTAAAGAGGACAAAATGCTCAGAAAACACATTCATCACTGGGTCATTGTGTCAGAGGTTGATATGATATGAGGCTGGTATACTGAATAGAGTGGGGCTAAAGTTAGCTGTTAGCTCTGCCAGCCTTTGTTCCTATATGCAGATTAATAACATGCTTAATGTGGTACTCATCACTTCAATTGAGTTGTTATAAGTTTAACCCTTGATAGCCTACACTAACCTTACTTCCATTTGCTTGTTCAAAACCATACTGCACTAGTCCCATGAGATGCTAACCACTAGGCTTCTCATGTTTACGGAAAGGAAAGCTCTGGCAGGAAGGCAGTGGCTTTTAGTTGATGCTACAGCTGCTACTAGTGGTGGGAGGCTTTATTACTTTTTTTTTTTTTTAAGATTTATTTTTAGGTCTTTTCATGCCTTTATTTGATAGAGGAAGGACAGTGGATAGACTTGGAAATGGGGAAGAGATATGCGGTGAAGGGCCACAGGCTGGATTCAAACCGGGGTTGCCCATGTACATGGGTAGCGCCTTAAACCACTCGACCATCTGCGCTCCAGGCGTTATTACATTTTTTAAACAGCATTTGACTAGATTTCAAGCCTATATATATATATATATTTTTTTTTTTTTTTTTCAAAAGTAAATGATTAGTTTAACTGACTTTTAAATCTTGCTTCATCTGGTTTCAGTAGTTAGCCAGCTATCTGCTTCTACTTTGAAGTGCGCATTTTGTGGAATGATGCATTTATATTTAATCTTTTTGAAAGGATAGCACTGTAATACATTAAGAAATATGCAGGAGTGCATGTACAAAATGACTCACTGACATCCAGTGATCCCCACTTAAGGCTCATTTATGCTGGGAGTGCATGAAAATAGATCCTTATAAACTTCTACGTTTAAAAAATGACTTAGAAATATCTCAAATCATATTTAAAAACAGCTAAATACCACAACTGAGACCTTAAATCTTTCATTTATGATGTACTAATTGATGAAATTTGGTCCAAAAATGTAGAAATCACATGCAAAATGATTGTAAATTCCTTACTTTTACACATGGTAGAAATCTGAGTGTATTTGGGCAGATTAATAGCACACCTGTATATGATCAAGAAAGTAGTTAATCAATCAACAAAGGCATGCAATCAAAAAACATGACATTTAAACATTTTTGTGTACTTTTTTGTTGTCTATGAATTTTTGAGCCTAAAGAATAAAACTTAAACTTCCTCATTCCTCATGTATACCCTGGAGCTAAAGGAAAAGGACACTTTTAATGGTTTTGGAGAAGTGCTTGAAGTGTTTCCTTTAGTGTTTACGACTGTTTAGTCAACCTTGCCAAACGGCCTCTGAAGTTTTTAATGTCGCTCATTCAATTAAAGTTGGAGGGAGAGCTGAACCCGAGGGGGCAATAAGTCACATACTGTTATTATCCTGCCCTGCTAATTACTGAAGCAATGAACTTTAATTAATATCTGAGCGCCGTGTCCGCGTTTGTGTGTGTTTAAGCATGCAAATGTGCACGTGTGAGGCCCGCTCTCCTTTATCTCGAGCCATCTCTCTTCAACACACGTACAAACACACACTTAGACACACACGAGGCGGAGGCTGACATTTCACTGAGTGTCTTAGTTCACATGAAGAACGCTGACACCGTGAACCCAGGGAGGCTAGCAGTGCCGTTAGCATTAGCATAATTATCTTAGCGATCAGGAGCGTTGAAGACTGGATCCAACAACATGAGTGACGACAACCATGACAACATGCACATCTCTGATTCTGCTGCCTGAGTATTTGGTCCAGATCTTTCATTTTCTGAATTTAGCCTGCTATGTTCCTTTAAGGTCATTATAATCTAAGAAATACATTTATATGCATTTGGATCACCTATAAAGATTGCTGCAATGAAAAATGATACATCTGTATGTCAGATATCCCTTGGCTGTAAAATAGCACCACAATAATGAAAACCCTAATGGTGATTCCACACACACGATCTCACAGAAATGTGTGTTAAAACGTGATCTGTTTCATAGTAAAAACAAGAAATGTTAAGTCTTGAAAGAAAAATCATAAAGGAACTCATTTTGTTAGTATAATTCCCCAAGCTGGTTTCCTTTTTTAATATTCCACTTGGTTTGGGGAATATTTGACCTGTCGCTGAGCCCCGCCCCCTGCGCTCACGAAGAAACAAACAAGAATTAAGCTAAGTTTATATAAGTGATTTGCTTTTAGGTGGTATTTAACTTTAAACTTCTAGCAACAGTTAACACTAAAGTCCAATTTTCAAAGAAAAAAAAACTTGTTTTTCAGTTTTTTTCATTTTTGATAGGAAATTGAAAAACCAGAGCCAGCTTCACAGTTCTTTTCATTTCTGGAAAAAAAAGAGTAAAAAATTGGTTGTTTTCCCATTCTTTTCATTTCAGTCACAAAAAATGGACCAACATTTTAAAAAAGATCTATTTTCTTTATTGTTTTTTTTTTTCAATTTGGGAAAAAAAAAAATTGGTCCAATTTTTCTCTTTTTTTTCACTAGAAAAAAAAAAGTTCGACTTTTTTGTTTTTTTTCACCAGAAGAAAATGGTCCAATTTTGTGGGGGTGGGGGGTTCAATTTAAAAAGAAATTGGGTCAATTCTTGCCTTTTTAATTTGAAAAATATTAATTGGTCCAATTTTTGTCTTTTTTCAGTTTGGAAAAAAATGGTCCAATTTTTGTTTTTCTTCTCAATTTGAAAAATAAAATGGTCCAATTTTTGTCTTTTTTCAAATTGAAAAAAAACAAAGGTTTAATTTTTTTTTTCAATTTGTTTAAAAAAAGGTCACATTTTTGCCTTTTTTCAATTTGGAAAAAAGGTCAAATTTTTGTCTTTTTTTCCCCAATAAAAAATGGTCCTATTTTTTTTCTCTTTTTTTGCAATTTGAAGAAAAAGGTCCAATTTTTTTTGTTTCCAATTTGAAAAAGGTCAACGTCTTGTCTTATTAAATTTGGGGGAAAAAAAAAAAGATTTTTTGTTTTCTTGTTTTCCAATCTTGTGACTGAACCAAAAAACAGAAAAATTAGTTAGTTCCCCATTTTTTCATTTCAGTCCCAAAAAATGTATGTCATTTTAAAAATTCTGTTATTTGGTTTTCTTGTTTTCATGAAACACTTGAGGAAAAGGAAATCATTAACCCATTGGGCAAGGTGAATATTTCAAAATAAAATCCCTCATGTCAAAATGTAAGCCTGCATAACCTTCCACTGTGTTTTACAGTATAATAATAAGCCTGATTGCTCTACACAATGTATTAAAAATATTGTCAACACTAAAAGTAGTGGTCATATAATGGACTATATTGATATTAGGAGGAAAAATACATTAATATGAATAAAACAGTTAAAACAGTTTAATTGATTGACTCGGGGTGCAGATAGCCAAGGGGTTCAGTTGCATCCCAAGTATGGGAGCTAGTCTTCCAAGCAGTTTCAAATTTGACCTGTCGCTCCTTTCCCGCACGTCATTCCCCACTCTCTCTCCCTGATTTTCTACACCATCCACTTTTTTTTCTCCTCCAAATCAAGGCAAAAAGCCAACAGAGTAAATAAAAAAGGTATACTCTCCCTTTAATTTCTACGTCTTTTATCTTCGCAGTAATCTAACTCCATTTAAGTGGATTGTAGTCCATTTAGCACGTGTTCTTTTCATTATCTTATGTGGCTCAGATTGAGTTAATAGTCGCACATGGGGATATTTCTGCCCAGTGGGTCTATTTTAAAGTGCATAAGATAAAAATGGAATGGCATTAGTTTAGTCATTCATTTGAGGTTCAATGATGTGGGTGAGTAACACAAGTATGTATATTTCTAGAGACTAAATGGAGTAATTATTTCTCCTATAATTCTTTTTCCAGTGGAGCATTAAGAAGCCAAAACACCAATTACTGCACTTTTCAAACGTTCACAATTAAAAGTAAAAGTCCCACAAAGCACAGTCAGTGTTCGAGTAAGCTGACACCTGAGCGTGTGTGTTTGTGTGTGTCAGTAATGTGTGAGTCATGCTACCTACTGGGCTTTGCCTTGAGCTAGCGGTGCCCTTCACTTCCCTTTGCCCAGAGCTTCGCTACGGCCACGACTGCTGCGAGGCAGACACAGAAAAACTCTCACAACTAAAACAACTACCTGATGAGAACAGTGGCTTCTTGGACGTGTGGAAACACTTTGATTTTCTCCTGTCCTTGCCAAGTTGGAGTTTTAGAAAGAGTTTTGTCGGCTGATTGTGATGGAAGAGATCTTGGTTTCCTTTTGTTAAAGATGTAAAAATTATTCTTTTGTTTATTAAAATACAGTTTCTTTTATTCAATATATCCCTAAGAAATTTAAATACCACGGACAGAGGACCAGTTATGCTTTGTTGCCCTGCTTTTCAGCTTCAGCTAAAGTTTCTTTGCCAAACAGTGTAAAAGCAGGTTGGCACTCTAGTAAAAGAAGTTTTTTTTTTCTTGCTGTTCTTGGAGAAACCTGGTTTTTGTTCAGCTCTAGACAGCACATCAGTGATTGTTGTTATTCAGAGTCTTACATCACATATTTTTCCTTGACTTCTTTACCATCATAAGAAGATATTTTGATTTCAGCATTTGTTTAACCCAGTAATGATCTTTTTGTTGACTTTCACTTTTTATTGCCACAGTCTACCTTACTTGTGTTATTTCTTCTCTAAAGACCAGCCAATATGACTCTAAAATGATCATGTAACTTATGAATAAGGTATGTGTACCAGCAGTTAATAAATAAATGAATGAATACATAAGTAAAAAGTGTTTTTTTTTTCATTTATTGGACATTTTGCTCATAATGTCATAAAAATGACATTTAAAAGTGTAAATTTCAGCACATTTTTTTGTGTTTAAACCAACCATTTTCCTGTATAAGGTCACAATGCAGCAATTCTGGATTTCTTTATAGTACTAGTATAGAATCCAAAAAATTAACATTTATTTTGAAAGCAAAGCAATTAAAATTAAGGTTCTTGGCATCAATTAATAGGAAATTTCTTGTTAAATCACTAAGACCTGTGTGCAATCGAGACAATTTACAGTAGTTTTTCTAGGGGTAGACATATCATCAGCCCGGCTGATTATTGATGCCCATATTTGGCCAAATGCCAAATATGTGCATCTTACTGATAATCAGTAAAATCAATCAATAATCTGCTCTCAACAGTCTCACCACATGTCCTTTATACCACACAGTCTGATTGGCTGGATGTCCCATGAGTTCTAGCCAATCACTGTTTAGCCTGGGCATCACTGACACAGTGAACGTATGGCATCACTTCCTGTTTTTCTGCTGTTACTGTTCTGCTGCTGCGAATAGAGCAAGGGCTAAATTGTTGTTTACTTTTGCAAAATCAAATACATTTTGTACATCTTGATGAATGCATATTGATTCAAGATATCGGTTATAACCCTTTGGACCTAATCCTAACCCTTATAATACTGTGGCAGATCTCCGGTATTAAGTTGGTATTTTACCCTAACCCGAACTCGTTAACCTTTACCTTGACCCTGGTAATATTGTGACAAATCTTTCATAACTAGGTGGTAATTCCCCTAACCCTTACCATCTAACCCTTATCCTAACCCCCCTAATACTGTGGAAGTTCTCTGGTAATTAGGTGGTATTTCCCCTAACTCTTGCCCTGGAACCCTAATCCTAACCCTCATGAACTACTAATAATTGGTATCTGAACTGGCCATTTTCTCTGAGCTCTGTAGGCAGGTCCTTTGACCTCATGGCTTGGTTTTTTCTCTGGTATGTATTGTCAGCTGTGAGGCCTTTTATAGAGAGGATGAGGGTCAGCACTCTCAATTCCAAGGCCATGGTACTCTGCCGGAAAATGGTAGATTAGCCCCTCCAGGTTAGGAGGGTGTCTTTGGCCCAAGTGACGGAGTTCAAGTATCTCAGGGTCTTGTTCACGAGTGAGGGTAGAATGGACTGTGCTGCATCAGCAGTATTGCAGATGCTGTACCGTACTGTTGTGGTGAAGAGGGAGCCGAACCGCAAGGCACAAGTAAATTTACCAGTTGATCTTCGTTCCAACCCTCACCTGCGTTCATGAACTGTGAGTAATGACCGAAAGAATGAGGTCGCAGGTTCAAGTGGTTGAAATGAGATTCCTTAGGAGGGAGCCTGGGCTCAGCCTTAGGGATAGAGTGACAAGCTCGGACATCCGGAAGCATCTCAAAGTAGAACCGCAGTTCCTTCGTGTCTAAATGAGCCAGTTGAGGTGGTTCAGGCATCTGATCAGGATGCTTCCTGGTTGTCTCCCTGTGGAGGTCTTCCAGGTGCATCCAACTGGAAGGAGATCCTAAGGTAGACCCAGGAGTTGCTGGAGAAATTATATATCTCATCTGGCCTGGGAATTGTTGGGAATCCCCCAGGAGGATTCCCCTCCTGTGGAGGTCTTCCAGGTGTGTCTAACTGGAAGGACAACAGGGGTAGACCCAGGACTTGCTGGGATTAAATATCTCATCTGGCCTGGGAATCCCCAAGGAAGAGCTGGAAATGTTGCCAGGGTGAGGGATGTCTGAATGGACTTGCTTGGCCGGCTTCCTCTAGACCCGGCCCAGAAGAGAATGGACGGATGGATGGAAGACGTTTGGGGCTTTTGAGGGGCTTGAACCTTGCTGTTGTGGTCAAAAGAGCATTTTTCAGATAATCTCAATCTATTTTGATGCTAATTTATTCTCTTTTGGAACCATATCTGCAATCAAAATGCATGTTTTCATAATTGAAAGTAAATGTTAGATGCATAACTGGTATTTAACACCTATAATGACTATATCTTGAGGCCCCTTGAAGCACAAGGCCCCAGGCAGTTGCCTACTTTTGCATAATGGTTAAGCGGTTAAGCTGCATGTGCATTTTATAGGAAGAACCATGGAAAAGGACGCTTTGCTTGCATTTAATTGACGCTTTTGAATGTCTTTTTTTCAGGCTTAGGTAAATATGAGCAATTTATGATGATTCCTAACCACAATTGGCTGGTTTTAAGTGTGTTGGTTGGTTTTCCCTTTTAACTAGATCAGATCATTTAAAAAAACACTGTTAAAAATTCTGATTTTGGAGCTTCACCTCTCCTCCCCTCCTTCCTCCCTGCTTTTCTTTCATCCTTTCCTGCCATTAGCCTCCCTATGATTTTTTCCACATCCTTTCCCTCCCACCTCTGCCTTTTCTCCCTCCCTCTGTCTTTTTGTCTCTCTCTGTGATCGTTTCATGTGTGCTGATCTCACCTCGCGTGTTTGAAGCCCAAAGAGCAGCGGCGGGCGATCCTGGATCACACTACTAAAGACCCCCACACATCTGAGAGACAGAAAAAGATAGATAGATAGATAGATAGATAGATAGATAGATAGATAGATAGATAGATAAAATGAGTCTTTCATGTCTGTCTTTAATGCCACTCATCTGCAGATGTCACCAGTTGTTCTTGCCAACCTCGCTCTCTCAATCACCTTGCCACAGGCTGTGTCCTCCTGCTTCAAGCCGCCACTGTCTGTGAGTGTATTGAGTCGGTTGAATCAATGCTAAATTGTGTGTCAGCGTGTGTGTGTGTGTGTGTGGCAAGCACAGGAGCATACCCCCCCCCCCCCCCAGTGAGTTATACCACAATATGCACACATTAAAGCAGATAAATTCACTCAGATACAAACACAAAAACAAAGACTTGATTGAAAGAGTAGCATCTGGGGCAACTTTTACCCCCAAAAACACAAGACACACATGCAAGATTCCCATAGGATATAACTGAATCATGTTGTGTTTGCATTCTTATTCCAAAGATTTGTCTGTGGTGAAAAGTCAAGGCTTCAAAAACACTCAAAACCACCCAAAAACACACATATCTTTCCATATCCTCACTGCGGATGCAGCTGCACTAAAGTCCTACACCTGCCCCAGACCTTCGACCCAGGAAGTAAAAGTTTCTCCACCGCCTGTCTGACCCTCATCAGGATGTGTTTTGGAAGAGAATGCAGGAGAGTCATGTTTTTGATTGTGCTTAGAAAGCTTTATTTTACTACTTTTACTACATATTGAAGAAGAAAGAAATTGATGCATGCCATTATTTGACTTGATTTTCCCCTTCTATTGAAGTTGCTCTTGCTGGCTCATGGTTGTTGAACATGAGGTTTGCAGAAATCATCATATCTGCTAGTATAGGTTATGAACTATATACAAGACTTATTTTCAGGGCTTTTCATTCGTTTATTGGAGGGTTTGGCCCAGCTAAACTGGGGGCCCATGGAGATCAACAAAATCATGGTCTGTTGTAAAGTTAAACTGTGATATCCATATTTTGTTTTAAACCTGAATATTAACCACTCATCAAAGAGACAAAACTTGATTTTTATTTTTCATCTATTCATGCTGTAATACAATATAACCACACTAAACTTAAATATTAGGAAAGTAAACCTCATAGTCATAATGTGCACGTAATGAGTTGGGTAAAAATGGCCAAGAATGGGTTAAAAAAGGTGACCAAGTTCCAAAGATTGTGGCAAAAGTTGATGAAATTGGAAAAAGTTCGAAAAAAGTGGCAAAAATAGGTTAAAAGTAGTAAAAATGGGTAAAAAGAAACAACAGATATAAGTTAACAGTGGCAGTAAGAGGCAACATTGGGTTGAATGTGGGCAAAAGTTACAAAGATGTGGAAAAAGAGGGTAAAAACCAGCAAAAATTGGTCAACAGTGCCAAAAAGTGAAAAACAAGGGCAAAAATAAAAAATAATTGGTAAAAGAAGCAAAATTATTTAGCAAATTTGGGCAAAACAGGCTAAATAATGGCAAAAAGTAGTAAAGGACTGGCAAAAACTGGATTAAAAGTTGCAAATTTGGTTAAAGAGGAGAAGGAAACTGGGTTAAAAGTAGTAAAAATTAGTAAAAAGAAACAACAGATATAAGTTCACACTGGCAGTAAGAGGCAACACTGGGTTGAATGTGGGCAACAGTTCCAAAGATGTGGAGAATATGGGTTGAAATCAGCAAAAATTGGTCAACAGCGCCAGAAAAGTTAAAAACAAGGGCAAAAATTAAAATAATTGTTAAAAAAGAAAAATTATTTGGCAATATTGGGAAAAGAGGGGCTAAATAACGGCCAAAAAAAGGGCAAAAAGTGGTAAAAGATTGGGAAAAAAATAGATTAAAAGTGGCAAACTGGGTTAAAGGAGGAGATGAAAAATTCCAAAAAAAAATGGCAAAAATGGGTTAAAAGTAGTAAAAATGGGTAAAAAGAAAACATTGGTAAAATGTTATGATGCAAAATTGGGCAGAAAGTGTTAAGAGTGGCAAAAACTGGGTTAAAAGTGGCAAATTGAGTTAAAAATAAAAGAAGAAAAATTAGGTTAATGGCGTAAAGTTCCAGAAAAGTGGCAAAAATTGGTTAAAAGTGGAAAAAGCAGAAAACAAGGGATATAAACCGCAAAATTTGTTAACAGTTGCAAAAAAGAGTGGCAAAAATGGGTGAAATGAAGCAAAATGGGCAAAAGCTACCCCAAAAAAAGTTAAAAAGAAAGGGCGAGGAGTAGAAAAAATGGGAAGCAAAAATAAGTGGTAAAATTTGCAGTCTCTAATAGAAACAAACTGCTTGTCTTGAAGCTGAGGTTTAAACCAGTTCAGGGCTGCTCCAGACAGCACCACCCATTCTTTTAACCTGTTTAATAAAAGGTTGTGGTCTGCTGTATCAAATGCTGCGGAGAGGAACTAATAGCAGGTTAATACTCTGACAGTGATCTGAACCCTGACTTCCTTAACTTTAGCATTATAGACCCAAAAACACTTAAATGCAGAGCGCTGGCCATGCTTTTGCAGACTTTCATCCAGGTGGCAGTGAAAGGGAATGACTCTCCTCGACTGTAAATATACTAGTAGATAAACATTACTGAAGTCAAGTTTTAGCTCAGAACGTGATGTAAGTATGCCTTGTTTTGATGATGCCTGTATCAACCCAGACACTTGGTCTGTACTTTATGACTGTTTTGCCATTTGGGACACTTCTCTGCCAGTGGTGGATGGTCTGGATCGAGAACACCAGTCATTGTCTCTGTAAGGCATGCCCCATTATCCTGAACACATCCTGAACTTGATCTGAACTGTCCAAAAAGAACAATAACACAACGAAAACATGACTTTGTGTGACTCATGGGACCGACTACGAGGCGAGCAGGTTTTAAGACGAGCCTTGTGTTTCCTGTGATGAAATTACCAGACTTGACTTATAGCCTTAAAGGCCCATCTATGACTGTAGACTTGAGTTCAGCGTGCATGCATGTGGGCGGGTGTGGTGTGGAGTCTTATAGTTTGTTAAGCATCAGGAAGAGTAAATCTGTCAGCACCCATTATACACATCTGCTGAGGAAACCACCCGGTCAGTGTGTCCATAGCAGCTCTTCAACAGAACTGGTGAGGAAAAACACTTAAAGATACAGAATGAGAACACTAATCCTGAAGTCTACATTTGGTACTGAAAAGAAACCCCGATCAGTCAGCAGCAGTTTCCTCTGCAATCAAGCATTGACGCACGGGATCTTCCTCGAATTAAAAAATGGAAAATGGGCACACCTAGACATTGAAACAGGACACTGTAGTCACCTAAGTCAGGAGTAGAATAGAATAGAGTAGAATAAATCTAGCATCTGCTTAAAGACAGCACACCTGCATAAATGATCCTGAATCCACCCCTTCCCATGCAGGGAGTCTTTTCTGCATTGTTCTATCTTCAGTTTGGGTTGAAATACTCTACCTTCACTCCGTTTCCTGTGGAAATAACCCTATGCTGTGCCTATTTTTAAAGTGCAGGTCCTAAAGGTGAGAGTAATGACGTTTCACATTGTTGTTTCAGAAGAGCAGTGAAACTTTAATACCTGCCCAGGAAGTGGAAACGGTGATTTTGGTCCATCATAGATGGAAAGAACTGACCAGTAAGGTGCTTTAAATTTAGAAACGCTAAAAACAACGCTATATTCTAGGTCAGCGGTTCTCAACGTTGGGGTCGGGACCCCAATGGGGGTCACGAGACACTGAGAGGGGGTCTCCAGATGCCTTTAATAAACTAGGAATATATTTTAATTTACACTGTTGCCGCTTTACGTCAATTTTTTCAGATTTCAACCCATTGTCATCACTTTTTCCACCAATTTTGCTAATTTTAACAATTTTTTGCCACTTAAAAGACTTTTTTTGTCATTTTAAACCCTTTCCATCACTTTTTTCTGCCTGTTTTTGCCACTTCTAAACCAAATTTTAAATCTTAAGCACATTTCATAATTTAATATGCAATTTTTTGCCAGTTTCTGACCATTTCTGCCTCAGCTAACCCTTTTTTTGACAGTTTAAATCAATTTTTCATCCCATTTCACCAAATTTCCACCTGTTTTTGCTACTTTAACACCATTTCAGCCACTTTTTTATTCCCCTTTTACCATTTAATATGCCCATTTAACCACGTTAACTCATTTTTGCCATTTTTGGTTATTTTTTTGCCACTTTTGTCTAAATTTTGGCACTTCTAACCCATTTCTGCTACTTTTAAACTCTAATTTCACCATCTTTCCCAGAATTTTTGCCATTATTAACCCATTTTTGCTTTTTTATGTATTATAATTCTGTTTTAAACAAAAAAGATTAACGTTTTTTAGAGGGCTACTTACTGCACAAATAAAATACAAAGATACTTGTTTAGTGGAGGAGCATGACCATGATTTTGCATGCCCCTAATGGGCGCCCCTGTCTCCACATGACTACTCCACATAGTGCATGGCTGTGTTCAGCCACCTTCAGGTACAGTGGGGGTCCCCGCTCTCTGACACCTTTATTTTGGGCTGAAAAGGTTGAGAACCCCTGTTCTAGGTGGTATTTGTCCTTCTTCTGGATGTGTATATATTCATCCTTGCCTTGTATTGACTGGCTATTTTATGTGTGCATTTATGGGATAAAATCCCCACACTGAGCTGTGTTTGAGGTCTGATTGATCTAAACAGCCTGATTACCCTCCATGCATCTTAGAAACGACCGGGTAAATCTGTGTTTGTGTGTCACATTATTTTTGGATGCACAGTTGGAGCAGATTAGCTCAAGTTTTGTCTATAAAGGAGAGTTGAAGGGCATGCTGGTACTTCGAAAGGAAAAAAGGAGAGAGAGCAGGAAGAATAAAAAGGAAGACTTCACTCAGTATGTCTCTTTAGTGTTAAAAATCGTACGTTTTTATAAAGTCCAGTCAGTCAGACTTGAGTTGAAAGAATTATCTAAAGTATGTAAATGTCTTTTAATGTCACATTCAATTGATAATAATGACAATAGTCAAAAAAAGCAAGAATTTTTGATATGATATTGCATCGTTTTTATGCTGTTTTCCATAAACTTGACTGATAAAACAGATGATAAGAAATACTTCAACTAAAATGTCTAATAAGTAAGACATTGATTTATAGACTTGTAAAATATTGACCATTATTGATTGATTTTGGATTTGATTATTGTAGTTTTGGAAAATTGTGAAAGTTTAATGGAATTTTTGGAATATTTAGCATTTAAATCTCAGCTTTAGATGGTGGACATTCGGTGGGTCTTTTACTGTCGATTGTAGATTTTGAACTATGTTGGTATTTTTTTTATCTTTTCGGGGTTGTGCACTTTTTGATGCTATCTTCAGATTTTTAGGTTATTGGCCTGATTTCAGTATCAGCAGATATAAAAATATCTGATATTTAAAAATGATATTTTGGTTGTGACTATCAGCATGTAATAGCTGTAAATTTTATTAATTTGTACTCATGAATTGTAAAGATCAAAGTAAAGTATTTTTCTTTGTCCGTTCTCAATCTTTAAAGTTCAAAGTGTTTTTCAGTACTTAAGTCTCTTTGTCCATTCTTTTTTCTCAAAATGTGTTTAAAGGACTGAAGTTTAAGGTTGGAAAGACAAATTTTAATATCCGTAACGGCTAAAATGAATCTGTATCAGCATATGAGATATCTGTCAAAAATAAAAAATTGTGCATCCCTACATATTTTAGTTGGTACTATTCCTACTTCTAATAGCCTTTTCAAGGTCGATTGTCACCATTTTTTTTTGGGGTTGTTTTTCTACTTTTTGAATGTTTTTAGGCAGCTTTACAATTTTTTGTCAAGTTAGCTTAAGGGTTTTCAACATTTAGTTCAGCCTTTTGTTGTTCTTTTCAAACTTTTATAGTAGTCGAGAGTATTATTATTATTATTAATACTTTTGACAGTATTAGGTCTGGTGGTCGTTTTCAGTGGAGTGGCTGCGCTTGGGCTAATTGTGGTATTGTAATTTTTGAATGTAAAATGGCACTTTTGAAAAATTTGTAAAGTATTGCTTGTGGTTTTCAGTATTAAGGTTGTGTTTCAGTTTTTGGTTGTACTTTTCATGCTTTTACAGTAGTTTTGTGTATCTTCTTGGTATTATTTTATGCTAGTTTTTATATATAATAAAGTGGTTGCTTTGAGCTGATTTTCAAAATTCAATGTTACTTTTTGGATATATTATGGTGATTTTTAAAATCTTATACTGCTTCTTTTTGATCATTTTGTAGTTCCTTATCAGCTTTCGGTTGTTCTTTTCAAACTTTTACAGTAATTCTTTTTACGTTTTGAAGTCTTGAAACATATATATTTTTGTTGGTAGTGTTCTTACTTACTGTTACTTATTTACTGTTTTAAATTTTTTTCTTGGTCGCTTTTGAAAGTTTTGGTGGTACTTTTTAATATTAAGTGGTTGCTTTGAGGTTATGGTGGTAGATTTTTTAATGTTCTGTGCTTGCTTCCTATTTTTTAATGTAATTTGTGAATTTATTGTAGATGTTCTGAAAAATTTGTAAAGGTATGCTTCTGGTTACCTCCGCCAAGGAGGTTACGTGATCGGGTGGGTTTATTCGTTTGTTAGTGTGTTCGTTTGTTTGCAACGTAACTCAAAAAGTTGTGGACGGATTTTGAGGAAATGTCAGAAATGGCATGAGGAAGAACTGATTAGTTTAGTGATCCGGATCACCGTCTGGATCCAGGATTTTTTTTTAAAGGATTCTGTACTATTGGGAGATAGCGCTAATGGCGGAGGTCTGCGCTGTTACCACTTTACACCAGGAGATGGCGGACATGAGTAACTTCAATCCCAGCAGCATTTCAAAGTTTTGGAGTTTATAGAGTTTGACAGACGCATCCCCGGTTGAGGAGACGAGTCGTAGCGTAACACAGAAAGAAAGACAGCGAATTGTAGCGAGAATACTCACAATGCTGGGAGGAATGGAGGAATATTCACCCTCTGCCATGACTTTCAGTCGTCCAGTGAGACCATGGGTGAGACTGTCAGTGCATCTGTTGGCACCGGCAGGCAATGCTTCCGCCATGACAGTCCACCCATAGCAAAGCCAATGCTTTGCCTCACTCTTTTTCCACCCCACCGAGGAGGGAGTAATCGGCGAATGCTGTGGGAATGCTGCAGGAATTTTTTAAAGGATTCTCCACTATTGGGAGTTAGGGCTAATGGCGGAGGTCTGTGCTCTCTGAGTGCTTTTCTAGTTTTCAAATATTACTGGTTACTTTCCTTTTTTTATTCTATTCAAATTTTATAGTAGTATTTGATCTTTATTATGATAGTTTCCAAACATTTTCTTGTTTTTGACAATGGTATTTCAAATGTAGTTTTTTTAAAATTTTTTAAATAGTAGTTGTTTTTAAGCTTTTGGTGGTAGTTTTTAAACATCTAGGTTGTGATGGGTTCCACTTTTGATCATTTTTTCTTATATCACACAGCACTATTTTATGAACTTTTATTGTAGTTTTCTTGTTTTTTATTACTTTCTTAAGATTTATTAACTACGTCTTTATTTTTATGTTTCATATGTGTTGATTTTTCTTAATTTGCAGCTGTTTTGTGGCATTTTGAAATGAAAAGACCACTTTTTTTAGACTGATAGCAGTGTTTTCACTGACTTTTTTGAGGTAGCAATTGAAATCTCAGGTTTTCAGAGTCTTCACATTTTGCTAGTTGTGAAGCCTTAGCTCCACTCTCCCTCAGTACCTTTCCACAATCTCCTCTCACTTGCAGTTACACATTAAAAGCTAGCAGCTGGTCCTTTCTCCTTCTTTAACCTCTGCCACCCCTTGAAAACATGTGTGAGTGTCAGACTTTTTGTGTGTATTTCTGCCCAAGGCACGGAGGCAAATGGTGAAGTCCAGCAGCATCGGCTACACGCCAAGACTCATGATAAGATAAGGACACAGTTCTCCACTCACAGAGACTTGTAAACACTTTGTTTGGAGGGTGCTTTCTTCTCTAATCCTGGGATAAAAGCTGACCACATCTGGGGTTAAATAAGCAGCACAAGTATCAGTCAGTTAGTCGGAGGTCTTTACGTCTTTGGCACGTGCTGACAGCAGTGAGGCAGCGGCGAAGCGGCCGATGGAGCAGAAAAACACTGAGCTTTTCTTCTGCTTGTCTGATCAGCAGGGTGGCACCGAGGCACCTGGAAGGACTCCAAAGGAAACACACACACTAACACACACGCATGCTGCATGTCCACGAGGATGAGTGGCTAATGTGTAATGAAGAAGAAAAGACACATCTGCACGGCGCTGCAGGGCGAGACGGACAAAGACGTCAGCTTCTGGAGATGAAATGATGAACATAGTGGCATCAGACACATAAAAGCCAACATTTCTGCATCAATTTAGTTTAAAAATGTCTCTTTGGTCTCAATTTTGAGCATTTTTTAGATGTTAAGGTTAGGGTTAGGCAATATCTCCTCTTGTTTCCCTGAACTGATGCGTCCCAAAGAATTAAAGAAGAATTAAGAACCAGACAAAAGACTGAAGCAAATCCACAGAAGCATAATGTGAGATTACACATGCACCAATTTGGGGAAACTCATAAAATAAAACACAAGATTATGAAGGACAGATTTGGAAGATTTAAAGGGAAAAGATGTGCGGAGAAAGAGAAAGCAGGGATAATAAAAGAAAGACATCTGTAGCTGTTGTAAGGACATGGATTTACTGTCTTAATACAGTTACATCTCTCCCAAGAGGACCAAAGGATTAGATATGGTCATTTCATCAGACGGGGGAGCGCATGGCTGGAGGATTAAGAAAAAGACTCAGAGGAGAGAGAGGGGAAAAAATAGACGATAAGGAGCAGGGGATTGAGGGATAGACGCGAGGAGGAGACTGGAAATCATTTTTGGCTCTTTGCTTTTATGGAATTGAACTAAATCTTTACAATCAGGGACAATTTAGGAGTTATATACGCGGGACGCTTTTACCCACAAGAAGCGACTTTTCCACTCAATCCCAAAATCAAATCGACCTCGTTTTTCTTCTCATTCATTCTAAGAACCACTGGCACTCGAAGCCTGCGAGGACCCAAATGGCCCCGGGAATTGTGGGAAGGGAGAAAGCATGAAAAAGAGCGAGGCTTCCTTCCAGCCGGGGTCACAGCCACACCAGCTGTCTCCACACAGGGGACTGGCAACAACACACTCAGATAAAAACACACACAAAACAGCCTGCTAGATACATACGAATGCCCATATTCATTCATCTATGATTCATTGGTAACCATTGCTTCAATTCAGTCTCAAACTCTACAATCTAGATGATCTGTCTATGCCTACATTTGTGTTTTTTTTTCTGATATGTCATTTTTTAGGTTTTTTTTAAAGGACACTTTCTATCTTAATGATAACCAAAGAAAGAATGTAATTCAAGCCATTCAAACTGTGGGATAAACATAGAAAACCTGAGACAAAACCGACTTGGGTTTAAAGTTTTGTATGGATTTTGGTTTAAGGGTTCATACTGAACTAACTTTTGCAGCTTTTTAACCATTTTTTGCTGCTTTTTGCCCTTGTTTTCCACTTCTTTGACACTTTAACCCATTTTCTCTACTTTTGAGCATTTTTTCAACTTTTTGGAATTTTTTGCCAAATTTGATCAATTTCTCCTATTATATTTTTAACCGTATTTTGCCACTCTTTTATTTACCAATTTTAACCATTTTTTTAACCATTGTTTAGCCACTTCTTGCCCAATTTTGCCACTTATTTTTCCTTCTGTACCTGTTTATTTGTGCTACTTTTTGCCCTTGTTTTCCCACTTTTTTTACACTTTAACCCATTTTCTCTACTTTTGAGCCATTTTTACCACTTTTGGAAATGTTTGCCAAATTTAACCAATTTTTCTTTTTATCTTCTTAACTCCATTTTACCACTTTTTGTCCAGTTTTTCCCTTTTTTTTTAACAATTCTAACCAATTTTTTACCATTGTTTAGCTTCTTTTTGCCCAATTTTGCCTCTTATTTTTCCTTTTTCACATGTGTTTTTTGCTGCTTTTCTCCCTTGTTTCCCACTTCTTTAACACTTTCACCCATTTTCTCTACTTTTGCAACATTTTTGCAACATTTTTGGAACTTTTTGCCAAATTTTATCAATTTCTCCTATTATCTTTTTAACCTTTTTTTTCGCCACTCTTTTTATTTACCACTTTTAACTTTTTTTTTTTTTTTTACCATTGTTTAGCTACTTCTTGCCCAATTTTGCCACTTATTTTTCCTTCTGTACCTGTTTTTTTCATGCTACTTCTTGCCCTTGTTTTCCCACTTTTTTGACACTTTAACCCATTTTCTCTACTTTTGAGCCATTTCTGCCACTTTTTTGGAAATGTTTGCCAAACTTAACCAATTTTTCTTTTTTATCTTCTTTAACTCCATTTTACCACTTTTAATCGTTTTTCCCTTTTTTTATTAACAATTCGAACCAATTTTTTTTTTAACCATTATTTAGCCTCTTTTTGCCCAATTTTGTCACTTATTTTTTCCTCTTCACATGTGTTTTTTGCTGCTTTTCTCCCTTGTTTCCCACTTTTTATCACACTGACCATTTTTTACTGCTTTTTGGTAATGTTTTTTTTTTTTTTTTACATTTTTACCAATTTGGCACATTTTACCACATTAAACCAATTTTTCTTCTTTTCTTTATAACCACATTTCCAACTTTTTTGCTTTATTTTTCCAAATTTTTTTTTTTATTACCAGTTTTCTGCCAGTTTTTCCACTGTTCAGCCACTTTTTGCCTTATTTTGCCGCTTATTCTTGCTTCTCTAGCACCCCCTGGGTGTACCAGACCCCAGATTGGGAACCAATGCTCTTACACATTGTTTTTCCACTTTCTTGCCAAATGTAACCAATTTTTCTTATGATCTCTTCAACCCTTTCTTGCCACTTTTCATCCTGTTTTTGCCACCCTTTTTTTTTTAACTACTTTTAATCAATACTTAGCATTGTTTAGCCTCTTTTTGCACAATTTTGCAAATTGTTTTTCCTTCTTTACCTATTTCTGTACTAAATTTTGCTCTTTTTTGGCACTTTTAACCCATTTTTTGCCGCTTTTTGGGATCATTTTGCAAATTTTACCCATGTTTGCCGCTTTCTGCCACATTTAACCAATTCATATTTTCTTTATAACCCTATTTTCTCTCTTTTGCCTATTTTTCCAATTTTTAAATTGTTTGGCCATTTTTTTGCCCAATTTTGCTATGTAGTCTTGCTTCTTTATCTGTTTTTTTCTTACTCTTGTTTTCCACTTTTTGGCACTTTTGACCCATTTTTACTATTTTCAATCAATTCTTCCCCATTTTTGGAACTTTTTGCCCCATTTTACACATTTCAGGTTCCTTTTTGTCAATTTTAACACAGTTTTTGCCACTGTTTAGCCACTTCTTGCCCAATTTAGCCTCTTGTTTTTCCTTCTTTAAGCAATGTTTTTGCCCCTTTTTGACCTTGTTTTTCTTTTTTTTTGCACCTTTGACCCATTTTTTCCACTTGTTTTTGTCACATTCTACCCATTTAAGGCCCTTTTTCCCACATTAACCCATTTTCTTTCCAACCCTATTTTGCTACTTTTAACCCAGCACAAAAATGACGCAACTGTTAGCCAGGACACTAACACCAGTGCTACAGATCCAACACATATGGATCGATATCATCACACTTGCGGAGGGCCCATTCACTGGGTTTTTCAGGGGCCCAGTCAATTCTGTGGGCAGGCCAGTGTTCTTGGGGTAGAAGAGGAAGAAATACAGAGTAAAACGAAGAGCAAAATAGATGTTAAAGAGACATGGAATAAAGAGAAAAAACCTGAAAGACAGAGAGAGAGAGAGAGAGAGAGAGCGAGACAGAAGAGAAGGAGGAGCGAGGCCAAGGCTCAGCACCCTCAGACATATGGCTGTCTCCTTCTTGATTACACTTCAGCTGGCTGGAAGATTACCAGCTCCGTGTGAGCGTGCGTTTCCTCTACATATGCTCGTGTTTGTGTGTGTCCAAGAGCTCACAATGAAGCCTGCTGAAGATTACTCGATACCACTTAACTGGTGTGAGTGTTTGAGACGCTTATTTAAGATTACAAGGCTCTGCTGGAGTGCGTTAAGAAATCAGCGCCAGATTATGAGACGGCACTGTGTCTCTGCTCGTGACCATGATTAAGTGTGTGCTCACACTTCCTCCACTGGTCTTGGGTGGATTACTGGCATATTGAGTGCAGCGTGTGTCTTAACACCAAGATTACTCCAAGTCAAGTAGATTGAGCCCCTCGGGTCACAGAGACGATGACTAGCGTGATCAGATAGCTTCTGCTTTTGTGTAATCTCGCACACTTCCACCAACTCAAACTGTGTGCGTAAGTGGTGCATGTGCATTTTATTTATCCTTACAATTCTCTAAGTGTTTGTGTGCATGTGTGGTCTCATCTGGCCGCCGTTTTCTTGGAAGGAAAAGCGTCCATATGCTACAAGAAGGCAGCCCGTGACCTCACACCGGGACCCCGCTGTAGTCTGCCACTATCTGCAAGGAGGGCGAGAGACATAGGCCGGCAGTGGAGGAGAGAGAGAGAGAAATGAAAAGGGATGGTGTGTGGAAAGATGGGGAAACAGGGAGGGAGTGAGCGAAAAGATGCCAAGACAGAGGGAGATAACAGCAGAGAGAGAGGAATAGACACGGGACAAGTCAGTACAGCACTTGTGTTTTTCTCTCAAAGCTGCATGAGACTTGTAGCTCAGCATGGATAAATTTATCAAAGGGATAAAAACAGGATCTAATACTGAAGAGGATGAGGTTTTTTCCTTTTTTGGATATTACACTTAATGGTCGGGGTTTTAGGGGAAAATTTAGAGATATAAAACCTGGGCATTAGTCGTTCTTGTTGATTATAAAAACCAAAAATTACTTATGGTTGACGTTCCTATGTATTGCAAAATGCTGACTCGGACAAATTGTGCCGTAATTATGATAAATGTTGATATAAATCCTGTTCTAGGTAAGCAAGTTTAAGTTCTTGGTCACATGTACCATAAGAACAGTGTTTCCAGCACCTATGCCACCCAACTTCCTGTTTACCTCTAACACCTGCATGAATAACTCAAATGATTTGTTATCTTGGCTACCATTACACCAAAAGAACACCCCAAGAAGCTATGTTTGGTGGACACCAAACACTGCACATCAGCAATCACCCCACTGGAGCCTTTTAACTCAAATTTCGAGTAAACCTACATGCTAACTTGTAGGAGGGAAACAGAAACAGTGCATGACTAACGTATTTCATTACTTGTTAAAACAAGACAAAAATTTCAGTTCTCACTGGATTACTTTAGTAATTGCTGTGTTATAATGGATGTTACTACTGAGAGTTGGGACTGGTTAATAAGTATTCCAGGCTACCGTTACAACAAGAGGTCAAAAGAACACCAGTGTTAATTTCGTCGACGAAAAATACAACTTAAAATGTTTGTCCACAGCCTTTTTTCCATGACAAAAACTAGACTAAAACTAGCAAAAATAGATCTGTGATGACTAAAACTGACAAAAAAACAGATTTAGTTTTTGTCAAGATGACTAAAACTAGACTATAATGCAATGTCGTTTTTCTTTGACATTCAAAATCCATGATATTTCTCTACTGTGGGTAAATCTGTCAATAAAAACAATGCAGCAGTAACCATTCTGCCTCTCAGCTATAGAAAGCAGGGACCCCAGGTTTGGCAGGGTGCATAGAACACACTTACATGATTTGGTCCCAGATTTAGGCAAGAAAATAAAAGCATGGACTAAGAGTAAAGACTTAAATATGAGGACTTTAAATGGACTAAAACTAGACTAAAATATTTTGATTTTTCGTCGACTGAAACTAGACTAAAACCAAAAAGGATAGAAATGACTAAAATGTGACTAAAACTAAAGTGCATTTCATTTAAAGACTAAAACTAAGACTGAAATTAAAAAGAGCTGTCAAAATTAACACTGAAGATCACCCCAAGATGCTATGGTTGGCAGACACCAAACACTGCACATGCCACAAACACACCATTCTCATTGTGAACCATGGTGGTGGCAGCATTATGCTATGGGGGTGCTTCTCAGCAAGGCTTGTAAAGGCGGGATACTTTTTATTGGCACTGTATAAAACACACAGGCTTTGCAATGCTACATACCCCACTGAAGTCATCGACTGGATCTTTTTGACTAAGATTTCACTGTAAAGCTACATGCTAACTAGTAGTCGAGAAACAGAAATAGTGCAGTAAATTCTTTGAATTTACATGGCTAACGTATTTCATTACTTGTTACAACAAAACAAAAATTACACAAATTACTTTGTAATGTGATGCATTACTCCCAACACTGGTTACTTTTATTTAGTCATTCCTGAATACCATTACACCATGAGGTCAAAAGAACACTTCAAGATTCTATTTTTGGTGGGCACCAAACACTGCATATCACTAGGAACACACCATCGCTACTGTGAAGCATGGTGGTGGCAGCATTATGCTATGGGGGTGCTTTTCGGCAAGGCTTGTAAAGTTGGAATACATTACATAGGCACTGTTTATAACACAAAGGCTTTGTAATGCTGCATACCCCATTGAGGTCATTGATTGGAGCTTTTTTACTTAAATTTTGCTGTAAAGCTACATGCCAACTTGTAGGAGAGAAACAGAAACAGTGCATTAAAGTTTTACTTGCATGACTAACATATTTTATTACTTGTTATACTTTAGGGACAACTTTCCAGACCTCTGAGTTTGAGGCTTTCAGACTTACAGAAGCACATTTTAATGTGATATATGATGCATTGCATGTCCATGCAACTTGACTTGTTGTCAAATAACGTTCTGGCTTCATCCACATGAAGGAGCCTGATGTATTTCATCAATCACAGCTACTGATTGTATGTTTCTTACTTTAACAAGTATGGTATCTTTAAAAACTGTTGTAAATTTATTCAACTGGCTCTGTCCGTGGTGCTGATCTCTAGGAGAACATAGCAGAGTTCCCATGGGAATGTGCCTTCAAATTTATGAAGTTTGGTGATCAATAATTGCTTGGATACATTCTTACACTTGCTTAGTTGTATTCTTTCATTCCATCTTTAGCGCTATCTATCAAACATTTTTCTTTTCTATGTATCCATTGTGTAAATGTGAAGGTATCTCAGTACATCAGTATGTCTGTCCACTCTAAGTTTGCTTCTGTAGCCTCAGCCTTCAGAGAAACACAATCACAGGGCAGAAGACAGTCAGGTTAAATCCAGACGGACACTAATGGGTCAAGGTTTGTTTTTTTGTGTGTTTCCAGCGTGCACAAACATCATTCAAAGCCCATTATAGCTGACGTTTAAGGAATCACTGTCTCTGGCTGAAGACACAGATAGCCCGAGGGCGACGGAAGAAGAATAACAAGCAGAAAATAATTGTGTGTGTCTGCTTATCCCATGCTGGATGTTTTCCTGCAATCTAAGGCATTTTAATTACCCACATCTTTATAAATACTCTACATATACATACAGCAGTGTGTGTTTATCCATACCATTACTCCACGTAGCCAGTGGCAGTGTTGTGTCTGAGGAAGGCAGCATGTCGAGCTCACTCTAATCAAATCACTGACAGTTTCTTTTCTATAAATACTGTATTCATCCAGAAATGAATAAATGAAACCCATTTTAAGTGCTGTTAAAGCTGCAAAAGCTTAGCAAGATTAGAATATTACCTCCTGTATTTTCTTACTATGCACATTTTTAAATGGAACTTTGAACATATATGGAAAAGAAGTGGTTTATAATACAGTTATGTGATGCACATAGGGTAAACAATGGATGATAAACTCAGATATGCTCTGATTTAAATGATACTACTAAATATGCTAAACATACTTCGGAAATACATTTTTAGATATTAAAATTGGAAGGTGTTGTTTGGCTCTAAAAGTTTGACAGGTGTCCATGGCTGGGTCTTTTGGGTTTTGTACACGATTTTGACAACTTTCCATCTTTGAGGGCTCCTCTTGCTATTCACTAAATATGAAATGGATTGGGTTAAATCCTTAGGATGTGATAATCTTAGAAAGACCTCTGGAAATGGCGAGCTTGACCAATTTGTTACAAAAAATTAAAAATGGGCACTTCCAGTTGACTTGGCAAGATGGGTCCAAGAGGCTTTTTGTTGGTCTTAGCATAATATATGTGCCTACCAAATTTCAAAATTGTAAGTTGAATGTGGTTCAGGGGCTGATTTTTAAAAACATTTTAGGGGGCACCATTGTAGTGATGGGTCGTTAGTGAATGAGCCAGTTCAAATAGCTGGCTCTTTTATGTGAATGAGAAGAGCCGGATCCCGTTTGAGAGCCGTCTTAAATCATTCTAGCCATTACTTTTACTATTTATTTGTATGTTGTTTGTGTGTTATGTGATTGGTTATCAGGAATGATCTTTTCCACATACACTTCCACAGGCATTTCTCGCATTAGGGACATAAGCTTGATGGTATAACATTAATGTTTTATATCAGGTGTGTCAAACAGCCCGGCCAAATGAGCAGATTTCATTTGACACGCAAGTTGTTTTGGGGAGGACAGTATATTTTAAAAAATAATGGCATGATATTTTCACAAGTTCAAAAAAAATTGAGCACAGTTGGACTAAAATACTAGCATAAATATCAATCAAATGTCGTGATATTGCTAAATCTGGCAGGTTAAATGAACATAACCGGTACCTGAAAGAAGGGCCGTTTGGGAGCCGAAAGAGCCGACTCTTCTTGCTGAGTCGAACCAGATGATCTGGATCACTGAAAAGAGCCCAAATTCCCATCACTACACCATTGAGCCTCCAATAGGCAACGCACACCAACTAGAGCCTTACTTTTCTCCTCATTTCTGCCACAGGGGATTTTTCCGCCAAATTTCATGGTTCTACACACATGTTAACTACCTGAAAAAACTACTTCCTGTTTCATGGAGAACAAAAAAACGTACCCTCTCACGTAGGCCTTTGACTTGAAAATATGTGGATCAGTGTCACAGGATGGGTATTTTTTTTTTTTTTTTTTTTTGGATGATTTGGCCAACCATTTAGGAATTTTAATGTAAGATTCACAAGCAGTGACTTCCTGTTGCCGGAGGGTGGTGCTGTCCAACTGATCAAAATGTTCAATATGAATGTGTTCATGTCTCAGACATGAATACATTGTTTGCCAGAGTTATGACTGTTTGACAATGTATGTGCCATAAGGCATGGTCTTTCTTGTCACAACTAGGAGGTGCTATGTCAAGCAGCATGCTTTGAAGCTAGAAACCCTGTATGGGTAGATAGTACATTAATGACCGTGTGTACTAAATACAGTTGAATTAGTTCAAAAGCAACTAGATCAAAATTGCAATTTTAGCTGAAATTGTGTGGGGATGCTGAGAGCTGAATTGTGGAAGAACAGCTGAAAATAGACAAAAGCACAAGAATAGCTGAAAATAGCATAAAAAATAGCATAAAATAGCATAAAATGGCATAGTAGTAGTTGAAAATGGCATTCAATAGTTTAAAAAAGGATAAAAATATCTGAAAGTAGGCCAAAAAAAGCTGAAAATAGCCTAAAAATAGCTGAAAGTAGCCTAAAAATAGCATAAAAATAGCTGATTTTGGCCTAATAGTAGCTGAAAATTGCATTCAATGGCTGAAAAATAGAAATAGCTGAAAATAGCATGAAAATAGCTATATTTTAAAAATTATAAAAGTTAGAAATGAGAAAAGTCGTAGTAGTTGAATGTCGATGAAACTGATTTTTTTTAAAGTTTAAATGGTGTCGATATGACTAGGTATGAAGGAGGAGATAGCCAGCGCTGAAGAATAATAATAAACAAAATGGCTGATGTGAATATCAATAGTGTGGATGCTCAGCATCCCCACTAATTAATCCAGAGTAGCATGAATCTGATTAGCGGGGTGCAACAAACTTTATGCTCTAAAGGAGGAGGCTGGGGTGGAGCAGACAAGCTTTGCTAGCAGTAGTAGCAGCAGCAGCGTAGTGCATCAGCATTAATGTAAGCTGGGATTAGCTGGCTGTCAGCTGATCACGGCTGGACGCATGACTACCGTGTCCTGCGTGAACCAACACTGACCTTCGTTTCTACAATGCAAACTCATGTCAGTTGCCCATTATCTCTTTATCCCAACTTTATTATACACAATACATTAAATACAACCCACCTTCTGCAGTTCAATCAGGAGCACCAGAAAATTTTGGGTCTCACAACTACAGCTGTGTCACACAAAACACTGATAATCCCTGGACAGAGTTGGGGCTCTCTCCATGGCACATTTAACCACCCATTATGCTGCTAAAACTCCCCCGAACCCGAACCTCAGGCCACTGATGTAGCTTAAGATGGGCTTCCACTAACATAAAGCATGACATCATCTGCGTACGAAGATAGCGAGCATTAACTTTCCCGTGGCTTTTAAAGGACTTTTGCCTGGACGTTTGTGTGCTGTTGGTACGCTTTCAGGGCCGCAGAGAGTAAAAAGCTCAAGCATGAGTGCCGCCTGTGTGTGTTGCCACGAAATCTTTGGTAAAATATTTGCACAGCGGCCACTGTGGACGAGTGAGATAACCTCAGAGCTTGAATTCGATCCCCTCACGCACAGAAAACAATGGCTCTGCTCTCTCTTTCTCTTCCTCTGACCCCTCTCCCTCTTTCACTCTCTAATATATTCATTTTTATAAACTCCTACTGTGTGCTTTTCTCAGCTCACCACCCATGATGACCAATCATCTATTATTAGCCGCATTGAGCCGATCGCCGAGAGTCCAGTGGATGTAAAACTCTTGCTGTCTTGTTCGACTTGCAGAACAGCGTGTCTTCCAGAGTGCTTGTCGATAAAACCGAGGGAGATCCAGGGACAGAGATAAAGGAGAGACAAAAGAGATAAAAGACAGAAAAAGAGGGATTTCTGGGTGATGAGAGGAAAGGTAAAGGTGGATTTGAGGAGTGGTTGGAGGGATTGGGCGTAGGGAGAGGACTCTTGGCAGAGAGCAGTGATAATCCGCTGCCTGTGTGAATGATTAGCATATATGCTAAACACTTCAATTCTATCAGCTAACACTGAAAGGCTGAGATAACTAACACAGTACGTGCTCCTCTCTCCACCTCTGCCTCTATCACTTTCTGTCTTCTGTCTCCTGTCAGCACCCTTCTTGTCATTTTTTTGTACTTTCATCCTCTTAACTCCTCTCATCAGACTCCCTGTGCTGTTTTTTTCCTGATGTTTTCTCCCTTTTCTTCCCTTAAGAAGTAACAGCTCTCTTTCAAGAACCAGCATCCTTTACTAACTCTTTTAATCTCTCCTGTCTTGATCTTACTTTCGTTGGTTCTTTCTCCAACAAGAGGCTGAAAGTCCCAACAGAAAAAAATTGAAAGTAGCATAGACGATTTAAAAGATCAGACGGTAAATATAGTGTTTAGTGAAGTAACTTGGATGTTTTACATTGCCATCTTAATAACTTGAGGATATGGCTTCCATGCAAATAAGGCATCAAAGCAGCAAGTGTCGTCTGCATATAAAGACTCCTTTTGCTGCCAATTTAGCCACTTTAGACACCTATGAACCACTGAAAAAGGCTTATAATGTCCTGTAATTTATGCCTTGTCAATACTTGTCTTAAATATTTGAGCCATTTTAACCCATGTGCAATCCAACATGTTAACTATAGCATCTCCCCCTGCCGTACACAGGAGGTCCAGGTTCATTAATACTTCGACTAGCAGCTCATCCTGACTTTGGAAAATCTAATCCCAGTCCCGATCTTGCATGGTCAGTTGACTTTAGAATAGAGAAGGCAATGTGGTTAGCTGTGAGCTACATGTTAAGCTAAACCCCGATTTAAAATACCATTGTAAATTCATAAAAATCTGAAAAAGTAGAGGATAGAAATAATTAGATAAAAAGACAGGAATCTGGAAAAGAAATACATTTGTGTTTTCATTTCATATTTTTGATGTTGCATCTTACAATTACTACTTAAACTTGTGTTTTTGACTTTTCTTTCATATTTTGACCTTTTGAATTCATAATTTTGAATTTTTATCTCACCCTTTGACCTTTCAGAATCATAATTTTAAATGTAAGTCATATGTTGATCTTTTAAACTAATAATTTGCTATTTGATCTCAAATTTTGACATATTTGACTCGTAACTTGGATTTTTAATCCCATATTTTGACCATTTATACTTGCAATTAAAAGATTCAACTCATATTTTGGCCTTTAGAATTCATGACTTGACAGTTTAAATTAATTATTTCAGTTTAAATCTTCTATTTTGACCTATTAGACACACAATTTAATATTTTAAATCACATTTTGACCACTTAAAGTCATGATTTCAAATTGTATTTCACATTTTGACCTATTCAACTTCTTGTCTTGACAGTTAATTTCAGCTGCTGGCAAAGCTTAACCTCCTCCACCCCAGCCCCCTCCTTTATAGCACAAAGCTTGTTGCACCCTCATTCAGATTCATACCACTACAGATTCAATTAGATTGAAAAAAAAATAAATTTCTGAGTTTTACAAGTCTGAAATTTTGACATTAGAAACTCACCTGTTGTCAAAGTGTCATGGTCTTTTCATTGGGGTGGGGGTGGGGGGTAGATTTTTAAGTAAAAACTCCACATTTTCAAAAGGTATGAAATTTTGACACGTCAAAATGTCATGTCACACGTCACATGTACATACATATTTTAAAAATCCTTTTTAGAAACATGATGTACAATGGCATGTCATATCATGGCCAGCCTAGAACATGAAAACAAGAAAACAAAACAAAACAAAAATAAAAGGAGAACATATATACATATATTTACAGGATTATAAACTAAAAATTTCAGATTTGAATGAACTCTGAAATCTTTTTGGAAACCAAACTGAAATTTCCAGGTTTAAAACATCTGAAATCTTGACATTAGAAACTCGCATGGACAAAATCACATGCACATATATATTTCTGAAATAGTAAATTTAGAAATTTAATGTATGATAGCGCATTATGGCTAAGCTAAAGTGACAACAGAAAACCCCTCCTAAAAAAACCCCCAAAGAACAGAGAATATATCCATATGTTATCTATAAGATGCCAAACTCAAATATTTAGAGTTTTAAAAAGTTTCAAATGTTTGAAAAAACTGGTAAGTTTAGGGTTTAAAAAGGCTTAAATTTTGACATTAGAAACTCACAAATTTGTGTCAAAAAATTTATGTCACATTTTGACACTAAAAGTCATGATTTCAAATTGTATTTCACATTTTGACCTTTTCACTTCTTGTCTTGACAGTTAATTTAATATTTTGACCTTTTAGACCCACAATTCCACATTTTATCTCAGATTTTGACAATTTAAACTATTATTCAGGTTAAATCTTCTATTTTCACCTTTTTGACACACAATTCAAGTCATATTTTGACCATTAAAAGCCATGATTTCAAATTTTATTGCATTATTGAGCTTTTCAACTTCTTTTCTTGACTGTTTATCCCACGTTTTTTGTCTTTTAGACTCATATTTCAAAATTTTATCTCATATTTTGACAATTTAAACTCTTGACTTCAACTTCAACAACCTATTATTTTGACCTTTTAGACTTTCCATTTAAGATTTTAAGGCATATTTTGACTTTTGAAACTAAAGAATTAAAATTTTTAGTCATATTTTGACCTTTAAACTCTTGATTTTGACTTTCTAGCTTATATATTTGTCTTTTAAAAACATCATTTTGTGGTTGAAAGATTATGGTTAAATGTTGACCCTGTTAGGTTCTCAGGTAAGACCTAAATTCAGAATCCGGCTCCTGCTGTGATTAAGTTAAACCCATGGTATAAAGCGTTCTGCTGCTTTTGCTTTGACATTGGCATCTTTGAAAGTATATTTGTTCTGTAATAGTTTTTTAATTTGAGTTTAGACACTCTAGACTTAAATATTGTTGATTTTTGTCTTCTAGTTGCTAATAAACTAATGGAAACTAAAGATGTGTCCTTCTAACCCACAAATTGCAGCAGAAAGAACCAGAACATACATGATTAAATACATTTTAATAACATCCTTTTTTAAGTTGTTACATTCACCCTTAAGCAAGCTCTGCAACAAATTTTCCAAGGCTGCTTCCCAACAAAAGCCTATTTACCTCAGCGTCTTCCCTCTCAAAAACAACCAACATCCTTGTTTGTTTGCTGATAATGTTCTTGAACACACACGTCTGCACACGCTCATTTGAGGAGGTGTGAGAGCTGTCTATGAAACACTAGCCGTGTTTGTGCAGAGTGCTAGTGAAACACGTTGGGGCTCTTCAGATTTCCATTCAAATGCAAAACACTCACACGCACACATGCACAAACACACACTCCAACGTACAGTACTCGTCCCTGCCCACACACTCAACTCATTAGCACACACTTATGATTTGTACGCCGTGTTTTACAGCGCAGAGTGAGGGAGGAGGTTACACTGTACAAAGGGAATTAGGGATTTTAAAAGGATACTGTACTCTAATGACTCCACACTCATTTTTAAAACCTCACTATACCAGAAATTTCTAGAATTTTGTCTGCTTAGACTGCTGATATCTTAAAACTCATTTATTTAATGTTTAGATTTCTTTACTCTTTACTGATAACAGTAGATTAGATGGTTGATTCAGTCTTGCCTGGTGTAATATATGTTGTGGTAACTTTATGTTACCATGACAACACCTTTAAAAGACTGGACTGAAACACTGCCAGTGTGACTGCTAGTCCCAGCTAGTGTTGGAGTATTAGCTTAAAATTTGACTAGCATAGAGGGTCAAGATTAACCTTGTAAAGCCAAATGATTGGCCAGATTCCATGTCTGTCATCAGGCACATCCATCTTGATAAAGCTCAATCTCAAATGCTTACTCCTGGTCAGAAAATGACCGGACCAATCAGCACCATTTGGAGAAAATGAGGCGGTACCTATGGGCGTGGTTTAGTTGTACTGCAAGCCCGTAAACAACCGTGACCAAAAAAAAACCACACTGAAAGATTTTCATGTCAGAAGATATGTTCTCCCAACCACCGTTAGCATGAGTTTGCCTTTTTTACAGGCAGGGTTTAGTTGTACTGTAAACAGGACAATGGCTGCCTCCAGTGTAGCGGTTAGCTTAGATGTAGCTATAGTGGCAGTTTCATTAGAACTCATGCTCTAAACAACAATAACAGCAGCTCACTGACCTCTTATTATGGCGTTTACTCCCTAGGGTGGCGCATATCTTATGTGTCAGTGATTCCCAACCTGGCATGTTGGAACCCCGAGTGTGGGCGCCAAAGATTTCGGGGGTGGCTTGGGACCCTGTTTGCTTTGCTGTTTTCAAAACTAGATGTGCACTTATGTTTTTTGAAATCATAATAATCAACGTAATGTACACCAGTGTATTTGGGCAACCCTAAAAGATAAAAACAAATTTCAGAGGATCTAATCATTTTTTTGGCAAAAAAAAAAGGGGGATTTGGGGAGAAATTTTTAGTCTTAAATGTAAGCGGAAAAAAACTAAAAATATCAGTTTAAAAAAGTCAAAAATTTTCATGTTAAAAAATGTTTTAGAAATCATTATTTTACAGCATTGTAAAGTCAAACATATAAAGAAACCAATCCTGGGTTGGAAAGGGTTGACCTTGTTTGGCAGCCAAGGTCAAGCTCAACGGTATCTCTTTTGTCTGACCCATTGTAATACACCTGGGGACCACTGGTGGTTTCCAGGCCCTTGGGACATCCACAGCATGACCAGGTGCTCATGGCAACCCTACTACCCCCCTGGATGGTTTCCTAGGCTGTGCTGACTCGGCACATCTACCGCTTACTTCACCCTAAAGGTGTGGACTCTTTTCAACAGTTTATTTTCCTATGCCTATGGTGCTATGCAAGGACATCCAGAGCACTCACTGTGTTGTGCCAGTCATCCTACCTGCCCTGTGGTGCCCTAAGGTGGCTTACCTATCATATCTACACCTTACTCTCACCTCAGATTTTGGCCTAAAACATGCCTAAAAGTTCTGCACAGTACTGTATCCCACACCATGGATATGTGAAACAGTCTATTTGGCATGTTTGGCCAACATATGAAAATATCGAGCGACTAAGATGTGCCCCATGCACTGGCGCTCCTCCGAGTGGGCAGTCCAGGTTCGAGTCTGGCCTGTGGCTTCTTTCTCCACTGTCTAAGACTCGATCCACTGTCCTCCTCTGAGGTAAAGCCTTAAGCTTTTAGGAAAAAAATGACGGAATGGTAATTATGGTGCCATCTAGCAAGGGCAATGACCTCTAACTACAAGTTTACTAAACACCATAGTGTAACTGAAGGACATTTCACCTAAATTCACATAATTTCTCTTTACAGAAGAGTATTTAAGTCCTGAAATTCTTCTCCATCGTTCTATCTCTTGGGAACAGCTCAGCAAAGGTACAAAATCTGTTATTCATCTGGCAGCAGCGATGATGTTTGATGTGATTGTTGGCCCAAAGAGATAGTCTACTTCAGCTTGGATTTGCACTTCTCTTATACTGATAACAAGCTGCTGAACAGCAAAAAAACATCTTAAACTAGATCAAAATTGCAATTTCATCTGAAATTGCATGGGGATGCTGAGAGCTGAATTGTGGAAGAACTGCTGAAAATAGCCAAAAGCACAAAATTAGCTGAAAATAGCATAAAAATAGCATAAACTGGCATGAAAATAGCTGAAAATGGCATTCAATAACCAAAAAAGGATAAAAACAGCTAAAAGTACTATAAAAAAGCTGAAAATAGCCTAAAAATAGCTGAAAGTAGCCTAGAAATAGCTGAAATAGCTTAAAAATAGCTGAAAATGGTATTCAATGGCTGAAAGGCACAGAAATAGCTTTAAAAGCATGAAAATAGCTGACTTTGGCTGGAAAGTAGCTGAACATGGCCTTCAATGGCTGAAAAAGCATAGAAATAGCTGAAAATTGTATTCAATGGCTGTGTTTTAATAATTATAAAAGTTAGAATTTAGAGAAGTCATAGCAGTCGAATGACGAAGAAGCTGAATTTTTTAAAGTTTAACCGGTGTTAATACGACAAAGTATGACGGCGGAGATAGCTGGCGTGGAAGAAGAATAACAAACAAAATGGCCAACACGAACATCAATGGTGTGGATGCTCAGCATCCCCACTAATTTTATGCACAGAGGAAGTGATGGGTAAGACTGCATTTGATACCATGGATCATGCTGACTTGTTTATTCCCGTCATTTCTATATGCTGAAGATGCAATGTCTGCTGGTTCATATTTACATTTTAGCATTTTATTGCAAAAGGAGCATGCAACAAGCTTTATGCTATAAAGGAGGTGGTTGGGGTGGAAGAGGTTAAGCTTTGCGAGCAGCATCAGGGTGGTGCATCAGCATTTATGCAAGCAGGGATCACTGTGAAGTATTTAAATACAATGCTGTGTTGAGAGGAAGAGCTGTGATTGGCTGTGGTAGCTGGGAGGCAATAATTTGGATCAGCTGGCCATCAGCTGATCATGCGTTTTGATTAAATCTAGTAGAATTTTGGACCACAAAATATGACAAATTTTGCACCAATCAAGATCTTAATACCAGCTGGCAAACTCCACTAGCAAAATGTTCATTGCATGTTGAAACATTAGTATTACTTTCAAAGGAAAGGCATTTTTAAATGGGAGATTCCCCTGGATTTGGAGTGTTACATAATGGAGACTAAATGGTGAAATATCTAAACTCTTCTATGGTACATGAATCGAGGCTCCTCTCCTTCCTCCCTTTCTTCTCCATCTCCGTCAGCATCTGTTTGTCTTCAGCGTGGAGGCATAGGGCCTCCCAGCGCTCCTGGCCTTCCAGACTGACACTCTCCCTCCCATCTTTTATTCAGCTGCTGCCCAGCCCAGGGCTCCTCCAGACGGGCCGTGCCTTCAGGCGAGCCCCGGGCTTCGACGCCCAACAAGGCCTCTCGGGGTGAAGCTCTGCTCTCCACCCCTGCACCCCTGGATGCAAGCGCGATGATGCATAACACCCATTCACATAAACATGCAGCACAGGCTTCAGCGGAGTATCCGGAGGGCCGTTCATATTGGTCACGTCACCTTTTGTTTTTATTCATACAACTAGTTATTCATTTATTGTTGCTCTTTTATTTATCCGCTCACTGGAGACATGGAAAAGAGGGTTTTATGGCCGTGTAGAAGATCTGAAATAACAGCTACTCAAGCTGAAAGACGGATGTGATCTGTGCTAAAGCGTGTGATGTCTAGCAGCTTGCAGAAGTCTAAAAAGAGTACTGGCTAAAGTCAGGTCAGATTGTTTACCTTTAAGACATGCTGATTGCACAGATATTAAATATTAATAACAGGTTCTAGAGCTGCCAGTTCATGCTAAAGAGTCAGATCATTGGACAGATAATAAATTCCTCTTGAGGGCAACAGTATTCATTGACAC
Organism: Cheilinus undulatus; assembly: GCF_018320785.1. Taxonomy (NCBI): domain Eukaryota; kingdom Metazoa; phylum Chordata; class Actinopteri; order Labriformes; family Labridae; genus Cheilinus; species Cheilinus undulatus. Next base: position 13,977,467 of record NC_054888.1, on the reverse strand, counting down.
TCTAATGACACCCCAGCTCAAGTCAGCAGGCATCAAACAACAATTTATTAAACTATTGAAACAGATATCAGATAAAATCAAGTCTCCGTTCAACAAAATGAAGCTCAGTGACACGGTAGCCATACACCCAGCCATGATCAGCTGATGACCAGCTGATCCTAATTATGGCCTCCTAGCTCCCAAAGCCAATCACAGCTCTTCCTCCCAACACAGCGGTGTATTTAAATACTTCTCACTAATCCCTTCCTTCATTATTGCTGATGCACCACTCTCCTCAATCTCCTCCACCCCAGCCACCTCCTTTATAGCACAAAGCTTTTTGCACCCTCATTCAGATTCATACTACTACGGATTCAATTCAATTGAAGTTTTCAAAAGTCTGAAATTTTGACATTACATTATATTTGACATGTACATTTTTTTTTTCAAGTCATGATAAGAAAACATAATGTATTATGGCGTATTTGGGCTAACCTGAAACTAAGACAAACTGTTGATTTTTAAGCAACAGTCAAAATAGGGGGGGGGGTATTCAAATTATTAAGATTATAGAGCCATATATTTACAAGATAACAAACTCAGTTTTTCAGAGTTAAAAAAGTTTGAAATTTTTACATTACATCAAAATCACATGTACATATATATATTTTAAAAATCATTTTTAAAAACATGATGTACAATGGCATATCATGGCCAACCTAAAACATGAAAACAAAAAAACAACCAAAAATAAAAAAGGAGAGAATATATACATATATTTACAAGATAAACTAAATATTTCAGATTTTAATAAACTAAAATCTTTTTGGAATCTGGAATCTTTTTGGAAAAAAAATGAAAATTCTGAGTTTAAAACATCTGAAATCTTGACATTAGAAACTCACATGGTCAAAACCACATGCACATATATTTTTTGAACGATTTTTAAAAATATGATGTATGACGACGCATTATGGCCAACCAAAGGTGATAACTGAATACCCCTACAAAAAACAGAAAACGAAACAAACAGAAACAAACCAAAAAAAAAAACAAAAAAAACAAAACAGAGAATATAGCATTGGTCCATATATTTATAAGATACCAAACTCAAATATTAAGAGTTTTAAAAAGTTTGAAATTGTTTAGAAAAAATTGGAAATTTCAGGGTTTAAAAGGCTTAAATTTTGACATTAGAAACTCACATTTAAAAAAAAAAACTTCAAGAGTGTAAAATCAAAAATTTACAATAAACCAAACTGAAAACAATGTTTTTTAATTATTATTAATTTATTTTATTTTTTGACCTTATAATCTCAAGAACTCAAAGTTTTTGTTTATGTGCATTTACAACTTATAAAGTAAAAAATGCTATTTTTTCCTCTTAAATTAATGACTTTTTTTAACTTGAGAACTTTTTATATTTCATTAAAATTAACTGATATTATTGTTATATATATATATTTTTTTTTTAGGTTGGCCCTTGTTCACTTTTGTAATATGAGTAGTTTACATAGGAATCAAGGATATAAGGAAACAAGGTTGGGAATCGGTGGTCTATGAGATGCTGATAGATAACGGTTCTGAGATTGGTGTGGCTTTAACGGGAGGTGCCAGGAAACCATCTTTCTTTGTTATAACTACTGAAAACAGCAGTTTCAGGTTAGATTGCATGGGTTTTTTTAATGCTCTTTGGTTGCCCATGGATTTGCAGAAGTCTGAAAGAATAATTTGGTATGAGCCCACCTCGATAATTTCAGGTTGAAACTTCGCTAAACGTGCATCTTCCAGCTAAATCAATTGGATCAAATAAGCCACATCTCATCAAAGCTTTTTATTAAAGAGCAACATGAGCTTATAGATTATGAGTGATGCTCAGCTTTCTCAGAAACATTCCTGCATTTGTTTGCCTGCATTCGTGTCGATGTGCAAGCTGCTCAACCCTGGACACTCTCCAAACAGGAAGCCTTGAGCGGCGGCGTTGAGAAATACTTCCAGGTTAACGCGAGGTCTTCAGGAAGTGTTGCACTGACAGCTGTGTCCATCCATCTTACTGACACGTTCACACGTCGAGAGAGAAAGACACACACACACACACACTGCCACGGCGCCTGGGGACAGCGAGGAGCCTCCTGGTCTATCACGTTTTCACTGCATGGCACAGAAACAGAGGAGAGAGGGAGACAAACAGGCAAGTGAGCAGAAAGAAAAGGAAAGAAAGAAGGGCCGACGAGCCAAAAAAAAAAACGTAAGAGAAGAAGAAAGAATGGATAGCATGCAAGTCAAAAGTCTCCAGGGAGCTTTTTCTGCCTTCTATGTGGAAGATTTCAGGTTTTCTACATATGTGAGAAGAACATGCGTTATACCTTCACCTGAGTGGGTGTTTTTTTTTGTGTGTGTGTGCCGGCATCGTCTTGAGGATAGGCGCAGCTACGCGACAGCCATTGTGTTCAAGCGAGCATATGGTTTGTGACACGTCTCTTTCTAGTGCCATACTGTCTGTCTATACGGCATAATGGCAGCCAAGACAGCAGTCCTTTTTACTGCGACTGAAGGCCCGTTTGAAGGAAAACATGGACGAGCATTAGTGGAAGTTTATTCCCCGGCTCATCGTTTTGGACTCCACGGACGAAGATGGGTTTTTTAAAAAGTGGATTGGCTTTAAAGGGAGAAAAAAAAAAGTTTGTGTCTCCAACTTTCTTTTTCTTGATTTCTATTTTTACTTGCTGGAACAATGTGATTCTCGGCGGGGATGAGAGATCGGGGGAATAATGCCTTCCAAGAGACTTGGAAAGTCAGATAGGAAAAGGAGGAGAGTTTTCTGTCTTAGTGGGATCAGGTGGAAAACGTTGGAAATGAGATTGTTTTAAAAGCACTTACATTCAAGTATTCTGCCCCTAAAAAAACGCCCTATCACCTGTTTTAATTTGCTTTTCAAGATTTAAGTAGGGGATATTTTTAAAAATAACTCATGAAGGTTTCAAAATTCTAAAAATTTAAACTTTTTAAAACTTTGTTGCGCCAGTTCCACAATTTCAGATCATATTACAAGCCATTTTCTTATAATAAAGGTAGTACATTTTGTCTTATTTAAGAAAAAAATCACTCTAGATGATAAACTTATGTATGAAAACCTTTTCATAAAGGGG